>NC_060140.1:508104739-509434239 GCF_021461385.2 Schistocerca piceifrons
CAATGTGTTGCAGCAGAAAACAAAGCTTAGCGGTTGGTGGGAAAAGGCATGATCGTCGCCTGCTGACAGTCAGTCCTCCACACAACTTGCAGGCCCTCACGATCAGTCTTCACTTGTTTGGTCGTAGCTTGCTCTCTTTACGTCACACCGATCGCCCGCGAGTGCCACAGCCAATTCGTCATTCGCACTCAACATTTCGAGCCGTCCTCGCACAGAACGTGAAATCGATCGTAACCATATGGATGTTAACGATATGGATGTGTTTCGTGACGACACAACGCGGAAGGAAGCGTAGTTTGACGTCGCGGATCATTCCCAATGGCGAAGGCTGACTCAGGCGAGTCAGAGTTTTGCAGCATGGCGAGGAACGTGGGACGCAAGATAGTTGTCTTCGTCTGAAGGAAAGCTTAACAGAGACTGTACTAGACTACGCGGTCAGAGGATGAAACTCATATTTGGTGGTTTTTATAATGTGACTTTCATACTATAAATATGTTCTGTTTCAAGGCACCAGCACATTTGAGTGTCTCAGAAACCACGGTTTTTGTGCATTTATTTTTATTAAATATTGGGTAACGATCAGCGGTTGAAGCCTTTAGGACATTGTACAAAGATAGATTCGAAAAAGTATGTCAAATACAATGAAGTTGTCACTGTGAGAGAAAGAAGTGGACTTTTACATTCGCGTTACAAACTTCCTGTAATTTCGCACCATGTTTTTGACAATTTTAACGTCATTCTGAAGTTTTTTATTCCCGAGAACATTTTCAGTAACGCACCAGAAGGTAGCTGATGCGTATTCACAACTATCAATCATTGTATTCTCACCTTTGTAATAGGCCACGAACTTGTGAACTTGAGCCAACAGAAGTTACCGCTTTCAATTCTTCTTGAAAGATTAAGCGAAAATACACAGCGAACTGCTTAAAGCGAGATACATCTTATGGAAAAGCACTTACTAAATGTTTCAGTGAAGCGAATTTAGTATGTAGTGGTCGAGGCAATATTTTTTTCTGGTCTACAGGCGGTTCAAGCAGGATGTTTTTAGTCTCAGACACGAAGTTTCTCCAATTTGGTCAAACCTTTACATTCCAAAGCTTCTGCTTCGCCGGGCTATCGCACTCATATATGACAGGAGTTTAAAAGAAACGGTGCGAAGCAACACTTTGGTTTTTTTTTGTCATCAGTCTACTGACTGGTTTGATGCGGCCCGCCACGAATTCCTTTCCTGTGCTAACCTCTTCATCTCAGAGTAGCACTTGCAACCTACGTCCTCAATTATTTGCTTGACGTATTCCAATCTCTGTCTTCCTCTACAGTTTTTGCCCCGCTACAGCTCCCTCTAGTACCACGGAAGTCATTCCCTCATGTCTTAGCAGATGTCCTATCATCCTGTACCTTCTCCTTACCACTGTTTTCCACATACTCCTTTCCTCTCCGATTCTGCGTAGAACCTCCTCATTCCTTACCTTATCAGTCCACCTAATTTTCAACATTCGTCTATAGCACCACATCTCAAATACTTCGATTCTCTTCTGTTCCGGTTTTCCCACAGTCCATGTTTCACTACCATACCATGCTGTATTCCAGACGTACAGCCTCAGAAATTTCTTCCTCAAATTAAGGCCGGTATTTGATATTAGTAGACTTCTCTTGGCCAGAAATGTCTTTTTTGCCATAGCGAGTCTGCTTTTGATGTCCTCCTTGCTCCGTCCGTCATTGGTTATTTTACTGCCTAGGTAGCAGAATTCCTTAACTTCATTGAATTCGTGACCATCAATCCTG
The DNA here is from genome assembly GCF_021461385.2 of Schistocerca piceifrons. Lineage (NCBI taxonomy): Eukaryota > Metazoa > Arthropoda > Insecta > Orthoptera > Acrididae > Schistocerca > Schistocerca piceifrons. The sequence goes on from NC_060140.1 coordinate 508,106,525, forward strand.
ATGTTAAGTTTCTCGCTGTTCTCATTTCTACTACTTCTCATTATCTTCGTCTTTCTCCGATTTACTCTCAAACCATACTGTGTGCTCATTAGACTGTTCATTCCGTTCAGCAGATCATTTAATTCTTCTTCCCTTTTACTCAGGATAGCAATGTCATCAGCGAATCTTATCATTGATATCCTTTCACCTTGTATTTTAATTCCACTCCTGAACCTTTCTTTTATTTCCATCATTGCTTCCTCGATGTATAGATTGAAGAGTAGGGGCGAAAGGCTACAGCCTTATCTTACACCCTTCTTAATACGAGCACTTCGTTCTTGATCGTCCACTCTTATTATTCCCTCTTGGTTGTTGTACATATTGTATATGACCTGTCTCTCCCTATAGCTTACCCCTACTTTTTTTTCAGAATCTCGAACAGCTTGCACCATTTTATATTGTCGAACGCTTTTTCCAGGTCGACTAATCCTATGAAAGTGTCTTGATTTTTCTTTAGCCTTGCTTCCATTATTAGCCGTAACGCCAGAATTGCCTCTCTCGTCCCTTTACTTTTCCTAAAGCCAAACTGATCGTCACCTAGCGCAGTCTCAATTTTCTTCTCCATTCTTCTGTATATTATTCTTGTAAGCAGCTTCGATGCATGAGCTGTTAAGCTGATTGTGCGATAATTCTCGCACTTGTTAGCTCTTGCCGTCTTCGGAATTGTGTGGATGATACTTTTCCGAAAGTCAGATGGTATATTCTACACACCAACGTGAATAGTCGTTTTGTTGCCACTTCCCCCAATGATTTTAGAAATTCTGATGGAATGTTATCTATCCCTTCTGCCTTATTTGATCGTAAGTCCTCCAAAGCTCTTTTAAATTCCGATTCTAATAAAGGAGGCGATTTAGAAGAGATAGGGGATCCAGTTTCATGTTCTATCACATCAGACAAATCTTCACCCTCATAGAGGCTTTCAATGTATTCTTTCCACCTATCTGCTCTCTCCTCTGCATTTAACAGTGGAATTCCCGTCGCACTCTTAATGTTACCACCGTTGCTTTTAATGTCACCAAAGGTTGTTTTGACTTTCCTGTATGCTGAGTCTGTCCTTCCGACAATCATATCTTTTTCGATGTCTTCACATTTTTCCTGCAGCCATTTCGTCTTAGCTTCCCTGCACTTCCTATTTATTTCATTCCTCAGCGACCCGTATTTCTGTATTCCTGATTTTCCCGGAACATGTTTGTACTTCCTCCTTTCATCAATCAACTGAAGTATTTCTTCTGTTACCCATGGTTTTTTCGCAGCTACCTCCTTTGTACCTGTTTCCCTTCCCAACTTCTGTGATGGCCCTTTCTAGAGATGTCCACTCCTCTTCAACTGTACTGCCTACTGCGCTAATCCTTATTGCTGTATCTATAGCGTTAGAGAACTTCAAACGTATCTCGTCATTCCTTAGTACTTCCGTATCCCACTTCTTTGCGTATTGGGTCTTCCTGACTAATGTCTTGAACTTCAGCCTACTCTTCATCACTACTATATTGTGATCTGAGTCTATATCTGCTCCTGGGTACGCCTTACAATCCAGTATCTGATTTCGGAATCTCTGTCTGACCATGATGTAATCTAATTGAAATCTTCCCGTATCTTCCGGCCTTTTCCAAGTATACCTCCTCCACCTGTGGTTCTTGAACAGGGTATTCGCTATTACTAGCTGAAACTTGTTACAGAACTCAATTAGTCTTTCTCCTCTTTCATTCCTCGTCCCAAGCCCATATTCTCCTGTAACCTCCTCTTCTACTCCTTGCCCTACAACTGCATTCCAGTCGCCCATGACTATTAGATTTTCGTCCCCCTTTACATACTGCATTACCCTTTCAATATCCTCATACACTTTCTCTATCTGTTCATCTTCAGCTTGCGACGTCGGCATGTATACCTGAACTATCGTTGTCGGTGTTGGTCTGCTGTCGATTCTGATTAGAACAACCCGGTCACTGAACTGTTCACAGTAACATACCCTCTGCCCTACCTTCCTATTCATAACGAATCCTACACCTGTTATACAATTTTCTGCTGCTGTTGATATTACCCGATACTAATCTGACCAGAAATCCTAGTCTTCCTTCCACTTCACTTCGCTGACCCCTACTATATCTAGATTGAGCCTTTGCATTTCCCTTTTGAGATTTTCTAGTTTCCCTACCACTTTCAAGCTTCTGACATTCCACACCCCGACTCGTAGAACGTTATCCTTTCGTTGATTATTCAATCTTTTTCTCATGGTAACCTCCCCCTTAGCAGTCCCCTCCCGGAGATCCGAATGGGGGACTATTCCGGAATCTTTTGCCAATGGAGAGATCATCATGACACTTCTTCAAATACAGGCCACATGTCCTGTGGATACACGTTACCATGAGAGAATGTATCATTAATGTCAATACTAAAATTAAGTCTACAACCACAGAAAACACAAGGTCCGTCGACAAGTGCAGTAGCAGCAACACTCTTAGCAGGTATGCGGTTCTTCTTGTCGCCTGCTGTTGTGGCGAACTCTATGTTCTCGATGGTTTTATAAACTGTCTGTTTAGAACGGCGACGAATTCTCCTATGGTTTATTCGAAAGTAATCACTAGAGGCCTGAGTACAACTACCCACTTTCTCACGAGCCGAACGAATTTCTGTTCCAAGAATTCCTGTAGATGCGACAGGAGCCAGTCTTCCGATGTATCCTTCAGCCCCATCGTCCGAGTTGAAGTGCTTCCCTCGGAGGTGTCTTTTTAGCGGATCAAACACTTTAACTTGTCAACTACACTTTGTGTGACCTGGGAGTGTGTGGATCGCGTTATTGTAGAGCAGAATCCCTCCTTGAGCAGCTCAGGTCGTTTGCTCCTGAAGCACTTGCGTAAGCTACGGAGTGCCTCACAATAAATGTCACAGTTAATGGTTATTCCGTGCCCGACGAACTCGAGGAGTATCGGATCTCTGACGTCGAAAAAGACTTAGCATCATCTTGCTTTCTGTCTTAATAAAATTCATATAATTAAAGAATCTTATTGCTATGAATAAAACTGTACGTAATGGAAAAAATTGAAACATTTTCAAATCAGTATGAAAATGTTAGCTCAGAGCATATTTGTTTTTAATCATCTGATACCATGTGCACTGGTGTTACTAATACATTAGGCCCACTGCAAATTTTAATTGGTTTCCTGATCAAGAAAACGATTTTAGTTGGAACCGTGGAGATTGTTCTTGCGTGACCAATTTTCATTATGGAATAGAAGTTAGAATTAAGGAAGCGTCAAGAGGCGATTTGCAGACTAGATTTTCTTGAGCCCTGAGGTAAAGCGATACAAAGTGGATGAAGACAGTGCTACGTATTTCTTTATATCCATTTGATCGATTTGGAAACGAAGTATTGCCTGGAAAGGATTATTTCGACTAGGGGCAGATATTGGCCATTTCATTAGACGTAGAAAGGTATGTAAAGTCAATAAAGCCTCAAGAAGACTGTGTGAGACTTCATCCATGAACGAGAAAGAGAAGAGGTCGATGGTAGTACCCCGTGTCCCGACGCCCCCGCGGTGCGTCCCGAAGATTCGGTTAGAGGAATGGTAGCTACGCGGTGTACTGAATTATATGCTCGCGTTTCGGGCAAAGTATAATAACACTAAACGACAATACGAATGCAGGAAATTTCACCCAAGCTTGGAACTTTCATGAAAATGGAAGTTTTATTCGAATCTCATGGAACGATTGCTTTTTACTGTAATTCAATAATCAGTCCCAAAAACGCGATAAAATAAATTAATTGTGACAGTCCAGTCAAATTTTACTTAACGAACTACACCCAGGCGAACGTAGTATGACGCTAATTAAGAAACAGTAAGTAAGCGACAAGGAGAAGAGTAATTATAATGGAAGTGAGCATGTGCAGAGCTCACAAACTGCTTGAGAAAGTAATGAACTCTCTCTTTTAGAGGCACGGTGGAATAAGCAGTCATTTCAGCAGCTGTTGCACCAGAAATTGACAGCCCACAGTCCAATGAGATGGTCTCCTCTTCTCGCTTTTGCTTATTTGCCTATTGCTGTACCCAATCTCTCCCTTAGTCGTTTTTATCTTCTTCCTATGTCTTCCTATCGTATGATTTTCACACTCAATCCTTGGTCGCTCACCTTTTTAAGGCGGGTATTTAATTTTATTCTAATCTAGTACATGACATTACTGCTCTAAGGCTCTCCTCATTTCTATACCGTTGTTCTTTGTGTGTGACCCATGACTCACTTCCACGCAAATAAGTAGGATTAGCTGTGGTCTCTTTCCTTGTTTTGTTTTTCAGGCACCTTTTCCGCAAATATTTGAGAATTGTGCTAGTGTCTTCTTAGTATCTTTATCATATTCACGTGTAATATCACTTCCTTGATAGGTAAAATATTTAATTCGTTGTAATATTACATTATCAATAAAACAGTTCTTATTTGTAACCGTCTTTTTCCTTAAAATAGTGTTTTTTTAATTCCTCTATTGATCTCCTTGTCCGCAGCTCGTGATCGCGTTCTCGCTTCCGGAGCAGGGGTATCGGGTTCGACTCCCGGGTGGAGGGTCAGGGATTTTCACCTACCCCGAGATGACTGGGTGTTGTTGTGTCGTCTTCATCATCATCATCATCATCATCATCATCATTCATCCCTATTACGGTCGGAGAAAGGCAACGGCAAGCCACCTCCATTAGGACTTTGCCTAGTACGGCGGTGCGGGTCTCCCGCATCGTTCCCCTACGCTATGTCAAGAAGCATGGGACTTAATTTCCATTGATCTCTTTAGGTTATGTTTCTTACAAATTCTCATAAACAAGTAAATTCATTTTCGTAGGTCATTTTTTATGATGAAGACTTCAGCTGTGTCGGCATATGAGAGAGAGAGAGAGAGAGAGAGAGAGAGAGAGAGAGAATGAAAGAATGTCTGTCAGTCAGAATACCACCATAGAACTGGCTTCAGCTTGTGGTATTGCATTCTCCACATATATGTTAGAAAATGTGTATGACACACTACACCTTCGTGTGACACCATTTTTGTCAAGACAGCCTGTATTAATGTACCATTTGCACCTTCTATGATGGAAGGCTGAGATTTTACAGAGCGTACATCATATGAAACTGATAACCTCTTTTTCCATTTTTCTCCACAGATGTTCTTCTCAAAAGTTCCTATAAATTTTATGAATACTCAATCTGTTTGTGTTTTTAAAATCATTTTTTAACACGAAAAAATGGATTTTCCATTTTAAAGCCCATTTGTTCTTCACTTTTTTTATTCAAAATCTTAGCACATAACTTTAACCTTGCGTCCAGTCGGCTGATCCTTCTACACTTTTTTTTCTACGATCCAAAAGTCAAAGTACCAAAGTGTAGATATTTCACTTTAGGTTCAAATGGCTCTGAGCACTATGGGACTTAACATCTGTGGTCATCAGTCACCTAGAACTTAGAACTACTTAAATCTAACTAACCTAAGGACATCACACACATCCATGCCCGAGGCAGGATTCGAACCTGCGACCGTAGCGGTCACGCGGTTCCAGACTGAAGCGCCTAGAAACGCACGGCCACACCGGCCGGCTTCACTTTTAGGGATGCCTAGTCATGTCAGTAAGTGAGTATTTACATTATACATCAACTTGCACCGTTTGTCTTCTGTTTTTACTATTTCTTTTGCGTAGCTGTAAGTAACAGGAAAAGCGACCAGCGGTCCAGAATAGTAATCCGCGGGTGACGTTGACTAGCAGCAGAATTAACATCGCACCTGTTCCAGTTTGTCAGTTACGCAGCACCAGTGATATAGGTGCCCACAGCTTTCCTAAGACAAGTGAGCGGGAGCGTCCGCGCACGTGTACTACATACGGACGGAAATGAGAGGGGGTAAACGGTTTTGGAACAGCATGTACCTTCTAACAGAACACAACTGCTAACGTGGAAGCGAACTGCGGAATTATTTCCGCCCCAGATTGAAAGCACTGTTGCTCGTTGCCCTATAGCAGCCTCCCCCCCCCCCCTCCCTCCCCACCCTCTCTCTCTCTCTCTCTCTCTCTCTCTCTCTCTCTCTCTAATTACCGGCGGCGGGCCGGCCAAAGCGAAGCTCGACGCATGCGCATGCGGGCCTAATCAGGCCCGCGCCGTCATTAGCGGACGCATCACCACCGGCGATGCTCAATTGGACGCATGCCATGCACTCTCCCGCGCCCTTGAGCTAGCACGGCGGGCACTCACTTAAAGAGAATGCGCTGCACTGCACCGTAATCAAATTAAGGCGCGTATCCACATTCTCATTATCTCGACTGATGTCCAATAACCAATAAGACTGATCTGCGAAGCGTTGCTTCTGCTCTACAGGAACATCATTTATCGATCCAGCAGAGAGATGACTTTCACGGTAGTTTCCTTTTTTATTGTGTTGGCAATAACGTGTTCTTAGTAGAACCTTGATCTGGGCATTGCTTTTGTTTATAGGCAATTGACTGCAGTGGTACGCGGACGCATTGTACTCGCGAATTTGAAAAGGACGTCCTTCGTCAGAAACTCGTGACGAGTACTCTGAACACTGGCCAAAGACTCCTGTGGAAAACACATGTAAGATAAGCTCATGATATCCACTGTATGCGCACCGTGAAGCAGGGGACGTGAAAGTGATCCGACGTTCAGACGTTGTTTACAAATAACCGACACGTTTTCGGGCACGGGTTCCTTATTAAAACTTTACCTAGTGCTACCCCCTGCCCTTCCACAACCCCAAGTAGCCTGCAATAGGATCCGTGAAGCACTGTACAGATGGTGTCTCTACTGAGATTTGTTGGGCGCATTTTTTCTGGTGTTTCAGCAGATATTTGCCGTTTATTTTATGCAGTCTGTGGTTTCGGCGCAGACAAATACAGCTCATCGCGTCTTTCATGCGACGACCATTGTCGACGGTAAGCGGCAGTTTGTTTTCTGTTACATAATAAAAGATTTTTAATGCGGATTTTCCGGGACCATTCGATACCGTGGTCCTAAATCAGTATCATGGAATAGTTCTGTTTTCGAAATGTATTGACAGCTACAAATAACTTTAAGAATAACCAGTACTATAGCAGCTACTGCCAGTAGATAGCCCATCAAAAACTGGACACAAATCAAGCATGAAAACAGGAAGAAGGTGTACTGAACTGTGAGACAAAAAATAGCAAAACAGAAACAGCGAAAGGGCCAAGAAGAAGTAGTAGTAGTGCAATAAATTAGTGCAATGGGGAGTTGACCTTGTTAGTAGTTGCTAGAGTACTGGCTGCTCTTCGTATCTTACTACCCCTGTTGAAACATAACGATACAACAGATATCGCACTGCACTAATTACAATCTTTGCAGGCTGCCTTGTCTGCTCTGCGTGTAGAGTCGACTCACATTAACGTGAGCACCACCTGTGTTCAATAACCACTCCCAGACGGCAGCACTAGCACTGGTGTGTATATAAAGCGTGTCGGGGCAACGGTGAAACAGTGCAGTCGTTTCCGTATTGCGGAAACTGAGTGATGAAACTGACGTCCAGAAGGCCATAGTCATCGGCTTTCGGGCCATGGGTGGAAGCATTTCCGAGACGACTAAGACTGTCAACTATTCACTTGCCGCCGTGGCAAAAGGTCATCGTGCATGACAAAATGGCGCTATTTAAAACTGGCGCCGAGGCAGCTGTGGTGTATGACGGGCCATATACGAAGTTTGTCCGGAAAATACGTATAAAAGTTGAATAATTTTATTTTGCAATTATTCAAGTATTACAATATGGTCTCCTTCAAAGTACTCGCCCTGAGACGCGATACACTTCTGCCAACGCCGTTTCCACTGTTGATAACACTGCTGCAAGCCTTCAGTTGTGATGATGTTCGGTTGCCGTGTCGTTTCCGCCTTGATGGGTTCCACATCTCCCAAGTGCCGTCCCCGAAGCACCATTTTGCATTTCGGGTACATGAAGTCACACGGGGCTAAATCGGGTGAATAAGGCGGGTGGTCTGTCACGGTGATTGAGCTTCGGGCCAAAAACTCGCGCACAACGAGCGACGTGTGAGCGGGCGCATTGTCGTGATGAAGGATCCACCTGCCCCCTTTTGCCAACTCCGGTCGAACTCGGGCCACACGAGCTCTGAGACGTGTCAGAACTTCAACGTAAAAATTTCCGTTCACTCTCTGGCCGGGAGGGACAAATTCCTTGTTAACAATGCCCCTAGTATCAAAGAAAACAATCAACATTGCCTTCACATTGGACCTTGATTTTAACGACTTTTTTGTTCTCGGTTCTCCTGCTAGTTTCCATTCCTTGCTTTGAGATCTGAGCTCCACATCGAATTCGTAAAACCAGGACTCGTCTCCACTGATGACTCGGTTGAGAAAGTCTCCTCGTTCCTCTGCTTCCAACCAATCCTCAAAGCACTCAGGCCTCTTTGCTTTCTGTTCTGGCGTCAAGAGCTTCGGTACGATTTTCCCACACAATTTCTTCATTTCAAGTTTTTGTATAAGGATTTCGTGAACGATTGTTCTGGGGATTGACAGCTCGTCAGCAATCATTCTGACTGTCAATTTACGGTCTTTAAGAACACAAGCCCGAATTCGTTCAACATTTGCGTCGGAACTCTATGTCGACGGGCGTCCTGGGCGAGGGTAATCGTTTACTACTTCTCGGCCGTCCCGGAACCTTTTTAATCACTTGTTCACGGTTGGTTCCTTCAGAGAATTGCCTCCGTAAACCTGTTTCAAACACTCAAAAATCTCACGGCCATTTTGCATAGCTTTGCAAGAAACTTTGTGTTGACGCGCTGTTAATCAGAGAGAGCTCCATGACGACGGCAGGTGAAAAAGGGTAACTGTCAACAAGCTGCCGCACACTCCCACCTTCACGCAGAGTGCTCTGACTCGAACTGAGCGTTGATGGGATTGATTACAGCAGTAGTCTCACCTGGCGGTGACTGCAACTTGTAACATAACGACATTATTAAACTTTTATACGTATTTTCCGGACAAACCTCGTATGACAGGGACGAATGACGAGGGATGAATGACGGTTGCGGAAATGTGCACCGGCGAACGGACGTGCAACTGTTGAGCAATTGACCGTCCAGATGACTCAACAGCCTACCAAAATTGCCTCTTCAACGATCGTTCAGCGAACGTTCCCGCGTATGAGCCTCCGCAGCATGTGCCTCGTTCCTGCACCTAAGCTCACTGCTGCTCATCGGTGACAAAGGCAGGGATACGCCAATACCGCAGTTGGACATCCACTCAGTGGCGACAGATGGCCTTTTCAAATGAACACGTTTTATGATCCATCGGACAGATGGCCGTAAACGTGTACGGCCTTGCAACGTGGGAAGGGCCCAGGCCCGAAGACCCGAGGGAATGTAAATGGTTCAAATGGCTCTAAGCACTATGGGACTTGACTTCTAGACTTAGAACTACTGAAACCCAACTAACCTAAGTACATGACACACATCCACGCGCGAGGCAGGATTCGAACCTGCGACAGTAGTGCGGTTCCGGACTGAAGCGCCTACAACCGCTCTGTCACAACTGCCGGCGGCTGTCTAAAGGTCTTGGAAATATTTTCGTAGCATTTCCGAGGTGATCTCGACATTCTGCGAGGCACAATGGATCAACAGATCTTATGCATCTATCCTTATGGACCATTTCCATCTACACATGCAGTTTGTTTTTCCTCAGCTCAATGGCTTCTACCAGCAGGATAATACCATGTGTCACAATTCGCAGTGTACGCGCGTGATTCGGAGAGCACCAGGATGGGTTTACTGTGCTCCCTTGACCGCCGAACCTCCCGGATTTAAACCCAATTGAGAATCTGTGGGATCACCTCGATGAGGCTGTTCACGCCTGCATCCTCAACCGTGAAACGTAGCGCAGTTGGCCAAGGAACTGGAGACGGCGCGGCTCTACATTTCAGAACCTCATTGACTCCTATGTCCGCGCTGTAAAAGATGGTTGTTCTCCTTTCCCCGTGTACAGACTGAATAACATCGAGAATAGGCAACAGTCTCACTTCTGAACTACTGCCTCCATTTCATGAGCTTCGACACTTATAACTACAGTCTCGTTTGTGTACAAGTTGTAGATAACCTTTTACTACCTGTATTTTATCCCCAAGTCCTTCAGAATTTCAAGGATCCTTTGTTAAGCTTAGTCTTTCCTCAAAATATCTTCTAAGTTCAGTCGTGGCGTCATTACTGCTTCGCTTGTTCTATCTTTTCCTTCTTCCGCAAGCAATGAAGATCGTCATTTGGCCGGCCGCTGTGGCCCAGCGGTTCTAGGCGTTTCAGTCCGGAACCGCGCTGCTGCTACGGTCGCAGGTTCGAATCCTGCCTCGGACATGGATGTGTGTGATGTTCTTAGGTTAGTTAGGTTCAAGTACTTCTAAGTCTAACTCTAAGAGAACTGATGATTTCAGATGTTAAGTCCCATAGTGCTCAGAGCCATTTGAACCATCATCAGTTTGTGCCGAAGTCGGAATGTTTTACGTGACAACCGCAACAGCCTAGGCGTATGTTGGCACGGAATGTACTGATTTTCTCTGATACAGCTGCTTATTGTTGTCGAATTGTGTTTCAGGCGTCTATGTTGAGAGAGGATCAAATCTTATCTTCTCCAAGAGCAGCAGTACGCCCATGGGTCTTTGTCGCTTCTTCCGCCTGTAACTTGAGTCCAAGCGGAACAGCCTGGTGTTGCACGCTGGTGTATGGGAACTCTCGTTTTCCCCGTTAACCGGGAGAGCTAGGACCAGGCATCGGTCGCGCAGCAGACAGGGCGACACAAGGGCTTTGTTTTTTTCTGTGGATGCGCCAGACGAGAACACTGTGCCGCAGCAACAGCTGGAACGTGTTGTCGGGCTAAGAATAGCAGGCGTCCGCCGTTCCTCTGTCTCACGTCGGCGTTGTTTTAAAACGTCACCGCTTTCCGATTTTTCAGTCGCTACAAAAACCACGAAACTTACTGTGGCAGCTGTATCATTTGAGTAGGGACAGAAATGATGAGAACATTACGCCGAAAATATCCAGAAAAAAGTAAATGAACACGAACAAGAGTAGAAAATACGGTTCTGGAGGTAGCTGTCGCGCCGAAGGAATGAGGTACACAGCGTGTATCGGTGCGTGCACGACACTGCACGGTATCAGTATGTTCCAAAAAGCCGCGCACGAAAATACGATTTTTCAGGTGTCATACCTCGGTTTCTGCCGATCACAGGGACAAGGGGTCAAGTATTTCCGACAACCCATGGCCTAGCGACCATTTGCATACCTATCGGGAGAACAGGTATGCTGCAGCTATCCTATAATATAGGGTCAAAATTTAAACATTATACACTTCCTTTAGCCCATGCAAATTTAACAAATCGGTTCGTTCTTTTGCATTGGGTGTGGTGTATGGTGGACCTAAGGCGGCATATAAGAGCGATTCCTGAGAAAAACACGAAAAACCATATTTTTGAGTATGAAAAGTAACTATTGTGAGGATGGAAAACTCTGTTATTTCTATTCGTTTGAGGTCGCCAAAATTTTTACTATATGTCATTAGGATAATATTCTCCGGTAACTTCCAAAGTTTTCTAGATATCATTATCCATTACCGAAATCCAGACGTTCAAAGTTATCGTACTTAAGCAGGTAAAAGCACTTAATATCCAGCCTATGGCGGAAATGCAGTTTTAACTGACAAAACAAGGGCAAGAGTCAGCATTTTTTCACTGTAGGACTTTATAACGCACTATCTGCGTTTGATGGGCATTTCACGCTACACCAATATGCCGTAAGTGGTGCTCAGTGACAAATGGTGTAAAAATGGTTTTAACAGGCTTGGAAAGAACTTAAAAGACTGACAAAAATTATGCTAAACTGGATAGATTGATAATGCCTTAAAATAGTTCTCACAACATTTTGTTCTTTTAAATCGTGTGTTTCGGAAGAATTGCGATAGGTGAGCGAGGTCTCAAGGAAAGATGTAAAGCAAGCGATTTAGTGTTAACCTTATATTATGCGTACTTATTTGTTATCTATACGTGTCAAATTATATAAATAAAAGAAACTGGGACACCTGCCTAATGTGTGCGACACGCGGGGTGCCGCAACATTTGGCTTGGACTCGAATACTGTCTGAAGTAGTGCTGGATGGAATTGACACCATTTATCCTTAAGGGCTGTCGATAAATCCGTAAGAGCACGAGGGGGTGGAGATCTCTTCTGAATAGCAAGCGGCAAGGCATTCCCGATATGCCCAATACTGTTCATGTCTGGAGAGTTTAGTGGCCAGCGGAAGTGTTTTAACTCAAACGAGTGTTCCTGGAACCACTCTGTAGCAATGCTGGACGTGTGGAGTGTCGCACTCCCCTGCTGGAAGTGTCCAAGTCCGTCAGAATGCACAATGGACATCAGTGTATGCATTTGATCACATAGGATGCTTAGTACGTGTCACCTATCAAGAGTCGCATCTGAACTTATCACGGGTCCCATATCACACGAACTGCACAAGCCCCACACCATTACCGAACCCTCATCAGCTTGAACAGTCCCCTACTGACAAGCATGGTCTATGGATTCACGATGTTGTCTCCATGCACGTGCATGTCCATCCACTCGATACAATTTGAAACGAGATTCGATCGACAAGGCAACATGTTTTCAGTCATCAACAGTCTAATGTCGGTGTTGACCGGTCCAGGCGAGGCGCAAAGCTTTGTGTCGTGCAGTCCTGAAGTGTACACGAGTGGGCTTCGGTTCCGAAAGCCCATATCAAAGATGTCCCGTTGAATGGTTCGCACGCTGACACTTGTTGATGGCCCAGCATTGAAATCTGCGGAAGGGTTGCACTTCCGTCATGTTCAACGATTCTCTTCAGTCGCTGTTGGTCCCGTTGTTATAGGACCTTTTTCCGGCCGCAGCGATATCCGAGATTTGATATTCGCGGTACTCTCGTGAAATGGTCGTACGGGAACATCCGCACTTAATCGCTACCTCGGAGATCTGAGTACCATTGCTCGTGCACCGACTTTAACAGCAGGTTCAAATGCACTTAACCGTGCGGAGTGGCTGTGCGGTTTGAGGCGCAATGTCACGGACTCTGCGGTCCCTCCCGCCGGAGGTTCGAGTGATCCCTTGGGCATGGGTTTGTGTGTGTGAGAGTGAGTGTGAGTGTTCTTAGCGTAAGTTAGTTTAAGTAGTCTGTAAGTCTAGGGACTGACGACCTTATCAGTTTGGTCCCTTAGGACTTCACACACATTTGAACACATTCAAACTCGAACTCAAACTCAAATCTTGATAACCTGTCATTGTAGCAGCAGTAACAGATCCAACAACTGCGTAAGACACCTGTAGTCTTATATAGGTGTTGCCGACTGCAGCGCCGTATTCTGCCTGTTTACATAGCTCTGTATTTAAATACGCATGCCTATACCAGTTTCTTTGGTGCTTCTGTGTAAATAAACTTCCAAAGCTTTACTGATCTATACAATTCGTATTATATAAACTGTACACCCTGCTGTACCAGGAAAATTAAGGCAACTAGCGGAGAAGCACTCCTATCGGGGTAAAAAAAGGTGAATATGCTTCTCTTTGAAAGACTGTGGCAGCAAAATGGGTAACCAGTTGCCTCAATCCTCACTCCGCCTTCGTCACCAAAAACTTAGGCATGTGAACATATTCGCGCTTTTTGTCCTGAAACAGAGTAGTTGAGGGAGTGCCAGCTGGAGAGAGAAAATAGCAGTGAGAGAGAAAAGGTTATAAATGAAGACAATAGCAATGGGAGTCAAAGAGAGAGGAGATATTGACGGTCAATGAGAGAGAATGGCAGTAGAAGAGAAACAGAGAGGGATGGAGATAGAATCAGCGGGAGCAAAAGAGAGAGGAAACAAAGTAAATGAAAACTACTACTACTACTACATGTAAGTGGAGACCACACATTAGCTTGGGGAGGGTGGCGGGTCGGAAATCTATACCTTCCCAGACCGGTGAACATTGAAATGTAGTTATAAGGGAGGGCGCATTTAGTTTTGGACCTAATTTTTAGATACGTTGATATTGGGGACAAAAATTGCGCCCCCCCCCCCCCCCCCCACAGTTATTCAGCCGACGAGGTATGGTGGAGACAGTTACAGTGGGAGAGAAATATAGCAGAGAAGGTGGTATTGTGATTTACTGTAAGTCAATGGCAGAAAGACAGTGGCAATAAGAGGAGATGATGAGTATGAAGGCTAAACTAGAAAGAGCAGCTGGGTGAAAGGATTTAGGATGTTGTGTGTCGTATATTAAAACAGCGCGAGTACGTTTGCATGCCAAAATTTTTGGCGTGGAATGCGGAGTGAGGACTGAGACCGCTGTTTCCTCACTTTTCAGCCTTCTTTTGAGGAGTACCATATTCTCCTTTGAATGCTGTGACTGGAGCATTTTACTGCTGGTCGTAACGAACCGCAGAAAAATTAAAAGGTTGAGAATCAACAGTAATGAAAGCAGTACCGTCCCAGTGAATACTGATCCATTGACGAGCCGCTCGCGGCAGATATGGGGATGTGTGATTTTTAGCCACAACTGACTACAATTAGATCGTCATCTAATTGTTCTCGTATCTCAGCCATGGCCCAATGATGTGGAGTTGGTGGTACGTGAATGACAGGCGTCGACAAGTTTTGCTCCCAGTGTATGAGGGGACTTCGAAAAGTAAGTAACACGTAATTATGATTGGCCAAGTAATTTTTATTGAATTCTGATCTACACATCAGATTGACACAGGTGCCTGGCACTATTCTTCAACGTGGTCGCCATTTATCTGTAAACAACTGCGGAAACATTTTAACAATAATTCAATTCCTCGGCGATAGAAGTACGATTCCTTGTCACGGAGCTATTCAGGAACCGGTTTTTGAACGTCCTTGTTGCTGAAATAGCTCTTCTCCTTCCCCCCTCCCACCCACAAGATCATCTTTTAGCTTTACGAAAAGAGGAAAATCGCATGGTGCAAGATTTGAACAGGTTGATCAGTTTCAAACTGATCTGCGCGGCCTTGGTCAAATTTTTGGCAACATTTCACTATGCGTGAACGGGGCAATGAACTTGACCCATATGTCACCAAAACATCACGGTTAATCTGTGTCCAATTTACGAGTTCTGCTCACGAGAGCCTTACTGTCTTGCGTTCTTCGACGTAGGAGTGTGTTCACCGCTGTTGGGCTACTTCACTACCACCGTGTGTGGACTGTAGGAGAACTGTGTTTGGTTCAAATGGCTCTGAGCACTATGGGACTTAACTTCTGAGGTTATCGGTCCCCTATAACTTAGAACTACTTAAACCTAACTAACCTAAGGACATCACACACATCCATGCCCGAGGCAGGATTCGAACCTGCGACCGTAGCGGTCGCGCGGAGAACTGTGTTTGCTGGAAATCCGGAACATGTACTCTCTTGTGACAATGCGCGGATGTTGTTCTGCGTTCGTCTTAACGTTGCACGAAATGTGTAGCTTTCTGAAACGCTAAGTAAAAAAAAAATCAAATGCACCAATATGACAAAAGATCACTTGATCTGAATCCTCTGGATTTTTCTGTCTAAGATCATCCCAGAATTAAAGCGTACTGTACTCTCGTAAATACCGTTGAACTCTAGCACTTAACTGTCGAATCTTGTCAAACTGCAGGAGATTCATGGAGATGTACTCCGTCTTGGCAACGAAATGAAATTCAGTTTTTTTTGCCATACGCGCTACGTTTCTTTTATTTCTGAAGCATCTTCAGTGGCCTGTGGTACATCTCTTTTATATTTACAGGCTGTTCGCAAATTCCCGTTACAAATTTCTAGGCCTTGAGCAAGGGAGTGAGTACACAGTATTTTGAGAAGTAATTCTCGTCCGAAAACGTACCGTTGCCGTTCTACAAGGTTTCAATTCAGATGTTTAACTCATCCACTTCTGCTTGAGGAATTTAATTAGGCGTGGCGCAGTACGTTTATTAGGTAACAATTCAAGAGGGAACGTAACGCAACATTCATTATCGCTGAATCACATTTGTTTGTACTAACACTAAAACAATACCTGTTGACACACAAAAAAACCAGCATACTCTACGTACAGAACAGTACTGACGCATTATTCATTTCAACATCGGGTGACCGTTTGAAGTAGCACAAGTCACCCTGTCTAACCTACTGCAGAGCAAGACAAGCAACTCAGACTTTTCTCTTTTCCCCAACCGACGCGTTACGCATCGGGTGGACGCGTTACGTGTCCGAATTGAAACCGTCGTTGAACGTAAACGATACGTTTCCCGACATGGGTTCCTACTGAAAATATTATGTACTCACTCCCCTCTCTAAGTGACATTTCGATAGAGCGGCCGCAGATTTAGCATGTATTAACGGGGACAGTGAAACACGAAAAATAAACAGGACTCTAGTCGCGACACCACCGCCTTGGTCAACGCGTAGCTGTCTGTGCTGCTGTAGTACTGGTTATTTTCCCTGTTTTACTATTCATGTTAATACATAGCGATAAAACAGATATCGCGCTATACTAGTCTGGGGCCGCTCTATCGATTGGGCACGTAAAATTCCGCTATAAAAATCACTATTTGTAAGGAAAAATAAACCGACGCTTTCCGTCTACAGTGGGCGTCGCACGAATGACGTCATGAGCAGCATTTGTTTCGGCTGACAAGATCTACACAAAGCAAAAATGAAACTGAAAATGTGAACTGAAACAAGAGAAAATTCGCCTGACTACTTAACAGAGACACCATATACAGGGCGTATCAAAAACAATCATCCGATTTGGCACGTCCATATTTCTGAAATTAATAAGCATACACAATGAATTTTATTTTTTGATAAATGGGAAACTCAAAAAGTTTTTATTTCACAACTTTCCATACGTGGTCGATATGCCTCTCGTGAGATGCACAGCGTATGCCAATGCGATATTCAAATTGTTCCCACACCGCAACGAGGATGTCTTTAGTTGCAGCTACTGTTATCCAATGTCTCAGTTCATTCATTGTTGATGGTAACTGAAGCACATAAACAGTCTTTTATAAGCCGCAACAAGAAATAATCACACATACTCAGGTCCGGTGACCTTGGAGGCCAGCAATGTATGGTTGAATCATTTGGTTCAGTACGGCCGATCCATCGTTCAGTAATCCTTTGATTTAAATGTTCCCGCACTTCCAGATACCATTGTGGCGGTGCCCCATCCTATTGGTAAATAAAGTCGTTCAAATCAGTCTCCAACTGTGCGAAGAGAGAGTTCTCAAGCATATCGAGGTACTTGCTTGTAACTGCGTCATTGGGCAAAGCAAAACGGACCATACACCTTTTCCCGTGAAACTGCACAAAACACATTAAATTTTGGAGAGTCCTCTCATGTTGTACAACTTCATTTGATAGTTCCGTACCACATATTCTCACATTACGACGGTTTACCATTATATTTAAATGGAATGTAGCCACGTCAATAAACACTAGGCGTAGAAGAAAATTGTCATACTCCATCTTGCCAAGAACAAAATTACAGAACGCCACACGTTATTGTTTTTTGTCACCTTCACGAAGAGCTTTCAGTAGCTGAACTTTGTACGGTTTCGTGTGTAAACGTCGACGCAACACACGTCAGACTGATATCGGGGGCAAGTCGAGCAGCATAGTGAACGGATTTCTGCGGGCTCCTTGTGGAACTATGGCGAATGCGTTCGACTTGTGTCAGACACTCTGGGACGGCCCGGCGATTTACCTTCACACGAACAACCTGTTTCTCGGAATTGTTCATGCCATCGCCTAATACTCTGTGCTGTAGGAGGATCCACACTATGCCTAGTATGGAAATCGCGCTGAACAGTTATTACTGACCCGCACTGCGCAAAACGTAGAACTCAAAACGCTTTGTGTTATCCGGACACCATTGTTACTAGAACTGAAGCGGGAGCACACTGCTGTTATCTAGAGGGAACTAGTAAAGCTCAAGAGTTCGCTCTTTCCGAAAGTACGTTGTTCAAGCTCAAATCTCAAATAATATAATAGTTTGTAAGGTGGCTATAATTTCGCACCTTACAAGCACTTACACACATACTTCGCTATCATCTACAACCACATTAGGTATTATTTGATGGGTAGTACATCGTATATATGAATATTTAAAGGAGACTGACATTGTGACGTACGCCTTGTAAATAATTGTTAACGCTTATTGCATGAAAGGTGACGGAGTGTCTTCATTATCACACTAGTAGAGGTTGGAACGACACTGGAAATGAAATGGCAGACAGAACTCAAGCCCTGGGTAGAAGGCCCATACAGGTGTGTTGGTCCTACTTAAACAACGGAAATAGGAGACGGACGTCGTACCATCTAAGCGCTGGAGCACAACAGAGTCGCGACCGGCTGGTTTTGTAGCCGAGCGAAAGGACTATACTTCGTAACCTACGGAAATCTTGGACGCAGCGAGAGGGACGAAGAAGCGGCACCTCGGAAACCACGCAGGCTGGGTTATTTCCAAGGATTTCTACTCAGAAGCGTACCGTTGTATGAGTATAGGTTCTTCCTCGCAAACTTTCCGCTCCGGCCAACAAAAGACTAAAATATGGTTGGTCTGCGTTCAGAAGAATCCGTAGAGAGGGAGAATATTCCGTGGTTTCGGGAATGTGATTCGTTTTCGGAATTACGATGGTGGGGAGCCAAGCTTTGCTGGGAAGTCAGCGCTGGACAGACGGGGTCTTTTCGTTTTGAGCTCCCGTGTGTGAGAGTCGCTCAGTATCAGCTTCTTGTTGATACGGACGGACTTGCTGTCATTGCTCTTACGAGATTTTATTGTTACAACGGCTAGCCACTGTACTGTTGTAAACTTATACGATTCTTAACTTCGCCTCCAGGTTGGAAGTCGTCGTTGAGCACGCAGCGTTCAGTGATTTAGAGCACTTCTTCTGCTTCTACTTACGTTGAGATGTTATCTGAACTTCGTCCTTGTGGCTGGGAGTTCGCGTTCTCATGTGTAGAACACAGAGAGGAGAAAACAGTATTATATTAGTCAGAGGACCGCCTTCAGGCGTCCTACTCTTTGAAAAAGTTCATTTTATGGCTGTAGTTCTTCCATCGTCGCAGGCGTGTACGAGAACCATCACCCCGACGCACTGGGCGCAGTATGTACGGTGATAATTGCGAATTGCTTTGGCTTATTAGAGGATATAAGGCTAAACAGCTGTGATCACATAGGGTTTATTTCCACTGATGTTGCACTCTATTGTAGATCGTCTTCAAAAGTAGTGTCTTCTTGTGTTTGGTACATAGATGATGTCAGTCATTTCGCGTTATTTATGTTAGTCGCGCTTTCATAATAAAAGGGCAGAGTTGTTCAATGGATCAGTAATTTTAGTTATTAAATATAAACATTTGTAATAAAGATTGTTTTTAATATACAATAAATGTATAAGCAGCAACAACGTTTATCTTTTAGTATAATTAGTTCCCTTGATCATTCATTTCTGTTTAGGTTGGAATTTATATGTTAAAGGGCATTAAGAGGTCCTAAGATGTGCTTCAGGGGGTAGTCAGACAGGGCCAAATCTTCGTTTTACCGTTTATTATTTTCCGTTGCGCACAGTCATTTAACGCCCGCCTGCAATAGCATCTTGGAAGTCATGATTTTTTAAATCGGATGATTCTTTGAGACACCCTTCATTTTTTGTGTGAGTGAAATTCTCTCTCTCTCTCTCTCTCTCTCTCTCTCTCTCTCTCTCTCTCTCTCTCTCTCTCTCTCTCTCTGTGTGTGTGTGTGTGTGTGTGTGTGTGTGTGTGTGTGTGTGTGTGTGTGTGTGTGTGTGTGTGTCTCGGAGGGGCGGAGGGGGAGGCGGAATGATTAATGGAACCTCACGAAACTTGTGTTGCAAAAGTTATTTCTAGGCTGACAAACAAATTAATAACTGGAGAAAACGTAATACAGGAACATATTTGTAACTAGCATATACCGCATTTATTACGAACATGAAACACTTAAGTATTATAGGCCAGTGAGGATGCTTCACAAATAAAATACGTGAAACGCGTATGGCAAAAACGAAACTGCCTTTCATTTAGCTGCAAAGAGGGAATACATCTTCATGGATTTTGAAGCAACTAAAGAACGACGGAAGACGAATAAAATGACTGCACAACATCATTTGTAGGACTCTGAAGGAACTTTGAACTCATTAGAGAGACGAGCGCAGGAGAATGCAAATTGTTTAGGGTCAGCGAGTTTTGTGAGCGAGGGGAAAAAAAACCGGAAGTTTTAATGATGTAGTAGAGCTTCCCGACTTTTTGACTTCGTTTCACATTACCCACAACAATAAATTAGACACCATTATCAAGTATTTCTCCACTACCCATCCTCTGCAGGAACAGTAAAAATGGTTATTTCCTGCTCCACGCCAACTCGTGTTGTGTGTCGGATGCACGCTTCCCACGCTCGGATTCAGGAAAAAGATTTTCGCTCGCTTACATATACGGCGCCGGCCGGTGTGGCCGTGCGGTTCTAGGCGCTTCAGTCTGGAACCGCATGACCGGTACGGTCGCAGATTCGAATCCTGCCTCGGGCATGGATGTGTGTGATGTCCTTAGGTTAGTTAGGTTTAAGTAGTTCTATGTTCTAGGGGGCTGATGACCACAGATGTTAAGTCCCACAGAGCTCAGAGCCATTTGAACCATTTTTTTACATATCTGGCAGTACAAGCACAGTCCATGTAAAGTCGGAGACTGATCTCATCCAGGGTATATTATAGTGTCGTAAGTGGAAACCTTAGGTACAAGCGTTTAGTATGGGGTGATAAAGTAATAAAACGCATTTGGAGATAAATATCACAACTAAAGAAGAAATGCTGTATCTACGTGAATCTATTGCGCACTTTTTTTTATCATACGAAGTACTCTAACTTGAGGTGCGCATAGAATTCGATGGTGCATTACATTCGAGCAGAAACGTGAATCGTTAACCAGTATTTCTTACCCTATGTGATCTGAAGTAGCGGAAATTTTTGAACTCTGGCAAGAAAATATAGGTATGGTATCTGTGAACTGAAGAAACGAAGACGTAAATCGTGTAAGAGGTTCTCGAGTTTACCGAGTTAAAAAAGCTGGTAAATATTCCCAGTTCTGAATTCTGTTCGCAGGCGTCATAACGAAGTCCATTACTGCCACGAGAGGAAATTCTTTAGTCGTCGGTTTAAATAGAACGTGTCTTTTGTTTTTTATTTGCTCGTTGAAATTTAGGTACTGTCCCATACATTAAAAGGCATCGTTGTACTTCTCATTCTCGTTTCATTATTGTTGGCCTACTACAGTACTTCGCATTGTGTTTGTGTTAGGTAGCCACGAAATGGAAAGCAAGCAGAGAAGAATGTCGTATGAAGCTACTTTTAAGCGTAAAGTATTCTTTATACTGAGAAATATGGTAACAGAAGAGCAGGAAGAGAGTTCAAAGCAGCCGAGAGCAACGATCGCTTGTGGAAGAAACTGAAACTGCGATTATTTGCAACTACCGCTACTAGAAAGAAATTCGTTGGACCTCGCAAAGGAAGGCATCCTGACGTTGAAGTAAATGTATTTTTGAATTTGTCCAAAAAAGGAGGAAGAATAGGCAACCTGTGACCAGCGACACCATAATAAAAAAAAGAAAGCAAAACAGGTGGCTGCAGCTTTTAATATACAATGCAAGAGTTAGGTCTAGCCGGGATGGGTTGATCGCTTTATAAAACGAGCGGGCTTATCCCTGCGACGTCGTACAACAATATGCCAAAAGCTTCCACAAGATGTTGAGAAGAAACTTCAAGATTTTCAGCGGTATGTTGTCACACTTCGGAAACAGAAGAATTTTTCGATGGGCCAAATAGGCAAAGCTGATGAGACTGCAACTTGGTTTGATATGCCACGTAATTACTCGATTGAAGAGAAGGGTACAAAAGAAGTTACCATTAAAACACCTGGGTGTGGAAAACAGTGCGTAACAGTAATGCTGGCAATCGCATCAGATGGGCACAGACTTCGTCCTTTTTTCATCTTCAAGCTAAAAACAAGCTTCATGACTCAAAAAATGAAAAGCTATTTCCTGATGACGTCATTGTTCGGAATCAAGAGAAGGGATGGATGACAAACTTTGATGCTTGACTGACTCCGAAACCTGTGGGAACTCCGTCTTGGTGGGCTTTCCAAGGACCCACAGCAGTAATCACCCACGGTAATGAACCCACCAAGAAGAGGTAGCGTAGTCAATTTACCTTGATTTTACATGATCAATGGGTGCTACTTATTAGATGTGAACTACACCAAGGCCATCGACTCCACTTTACTGGATTCTTTTCTTCTAAAAGATATCGTTGAAGATGGAACGTTTATCTTCAACACAACAGAATGAGGGCCGGCCACGGCGTATCAAACTTCACACGTGCAGCGTATGCGGCACGCGTGCGGCTTTGCTCGGTCCTCGGAAACACTCGAAACAGCCCCACATTTAGCACTGCGCTGCGGCATTTTGGGGTCGGCACAACTGTGAGTTCGGCAGAATCGTGGAGTCAGCGCTGGCTACCCTTCGCTATTTGTCGGATGTTCACAGGTCCAGTAGCTGCTTGCACAAAAAGAGGCAGCTAGCGACATATTGTCCCAATGCGTTCAAATGAATGGGGGTAATGGAAGAGAGAGAGAGAGAGAGAGAGAGAGAGAGAGAGAGAGAGAGAGAGAGAGAGATATGAGAATTCTCAATTCGCATAAACGACGGGTACCATGCAGAAAGAATTTAACTTATAGACGACAATGAAACAGCAAAAAATTACTACGATCTACAGACGGGATTCATTATTCTGTATATTGAGAAGCATTTTGCGCTAAATTTGCAGGCATGGAGCACTTTAAGATATTGGTGGTAAGAACAGTAAAATTTCTGAGGTCGCACTCATTCCACTTTCAGCTGCAACAGCTTTCAATGGAAATGAACGAAGAGTATTGAGACTTTGTATGTTACTGCAAAGTACGTTGGTGAAGTCAAGCAAGGAATGCCTAGAACGGGTTTTCGATTTAAAAGTCGCTGCTCTTGAATTTAGGGACGAAAAAGCAGTGCAGGAACGAAAATTGGAACATCCGATATGGATTGCAGACTTCACATTTTAAGAAGTCTTGACTGCACACTGCTCAAAGTAAGACATTGCAAGGTAACTTCTTTCTGATTTCATGAGGATGCATTTAAAAAGAAAATCGCGATGTAGAAGGGACACGTTCTGCAAAAACAATATTGTTCTCTAAGCTCACTGGTGTTAAAGAAAGCGCAAAGTTTCAAGAACTTATTGTGGCCTTGCAAGAATTACAGCGATAGTTTTATAAAGGTTTTGAGGACACTGTCAATCTTACATTTGTTTTAGAGTTTTCGAGACCGTTTGCTTTTTCAGTTGAAATCGCCCCAGTGTATGTGCAGATGTACACTATGTGATCAAAAGTATCCGGACGCCCCCAAAAACATATGTTTTTCATATTAGGTGCATTATCTTGCCATCTACTTCCAGGTACTCCGTATCAGCGGCCTCAGTTGTCATTAGACATCGTGAGAGAGCAGAATGAGGCGCTCCGTGGAACTCTCAAGACTTCAAACGAGCCGGCCGAAGTGGCCGTGCGGTTAAAGGCGCTGCAGTCTGGAACAGCAAGACCGCTACGGTCGCAGGTTCGAATCCTGCCTCGGGCATGGATGTTTGTGATGTCCTTAGGTTAGTTAGGTTTAACTAGTTCTAAGTTCTAGGGGACTAATGACCTCAGCAGTTGAGTCCCATAGTGCTCAGAGCCATTTGAACCATTTGAACTTCGAACGTGGTGAAGTGATTGGATGTCACTTGTGTCATACGTCTGTACGCGAAATTTACACACTCATAAACATCCCTAGGTCCATTGTTTCCGATGTGATATTGAAGTGGAAATGTGAAGGGACACGTACAGCACAAAAGCGTACAGGCCGACCTCGTCTGTTGACAGACAGAGACCGCCGACAGTTGAAGAGGGTCGTAATATGTAATAGGCAGGCATCTATCCAGACCACAACAAACGAATTCCAAACTGCATCAGGATCCACTGCAAGTGCTATGACATTTAGGCAGGACGTGAGAAAACATTGATTTTTTGGTCGAGCGGCTGCTCATAAGCCACACGTCACGCCGGTAAATACCAAACGACGTCTCACCTGGTGTAAGGAGCGCAAACATCGGACGATTGAACAGCAGAAAAACGTTGTGTGGAGTGAACAATCACGGTACACAATGTGGCGATCCGATGGCAGTGTGTGGGTATGGGAAACGCCCTGTGAACGTCATCTGCCAGCGTGTACAGTAAAATTCGGAGGCGGTATTGTTACGGTGTGGTCGTGTTTTTCATGAAGGGGGCTTGCACCCCTTGTTGTTTCGCATGGCAGTATCACAGCACAGGCATACATTGATGATTTTAAGCTCCCTCTTTCTTCCTAGAGTTGAAGAGCAATGCGGGGATGGCGATGGCATCTTTCAACATGAACGACCACCTGTTCATAATGCACGGCCTGTGGCCGAGAGCTTACGCGACAGTAACATCCTTGTAATGGACTGTCCTGCACAGAGTCCTTACCTGAATCCTATGCAACACCTTTGGGATGTTTTGGAACGCCGACTTTGTGCCAGGCCTCACCATCCGACATCGATACCTCTCCTCAATGCAGCATTCCGTGAAGAATGGGTTGCCATTCCCCAAGATATCTTCTAGCACCTGATTGAACGTATGCCTTCGAGAATGGAAGATTTCATGAAGGCTAAGGGTGGGCCAACACGATATTTAATTCCAGCATTACCGATGGAAGGCGCCACGAACTTTGAAGTCATTTTCAGCCAAGTGTCCGGATACTTTTGATCACATAGTTTAACAGAGCAGCCTGCATCATACTTCGTTTCAATTACAACTCATCTTACCTTGAAACTGTCCACGACGACTGCGTTGCTGTTCTCAGGTAGATTTTCCAAGTCTCCGTTAAGAGACCATATTTTGACCGACATATTTGTGTAAATGACCTTTTTGAAACTAAGTTAGTCACGATCTGGTGGCAACTTTATTGTGGAAAAATTATGCTCTGTCTTTAGCGTGTCATAAATAAATTAAGGCTGAGAACTCGTTTTGTTTGTGATCTATGTTGTTGAGAAATGTGAAATGTAAAACCAAGTCATATGCAGTACGACTGTACTGCCATTTAAATACGGGACGTTCTGTTTTACTTTCTTCCCCCTCCTCGCGCTTAGATATCAGGGCGTGGCGTTGGGGCAAATGTGAAGGTGGTTGAACGCTTTGGCACACGGGCTTGCGAACTGAAATCTTGGCCACCACTGAACAAAAGAAAGATGATGCGGTATGAACAAAAGATTCCGCACAATCTTTGATGAAGATGGGAAGTTATTATTTGAATGGTTTCGCCAAGTCCTGGATATACATACACGTACGCTCATATTCGTACGTTAAGGTGACCAGAAATAACTGACAACTTTGATGTAGCTGAATTCGTCCTCGAAATAATTTAAAATACAACAGCTTTCAGTTCTCACAACTTTTAGTATGAACGTAAATATTTCTTCTTTCGATTACATATTATTTAATATCTGATCTGTTACAATATAAATTTCGCGCCATTGTGAACAGAAGAATTAAGGATGAGGCTGGGACAACCACAGTGACCGCTTACGGCTTGCTCGTCTCATGCATTATTGGCACATCGAGGGCATACAGAAGTTTTACTTCTTTACGTGGCGACGTTCGATTCTTTTCCGTTCCATTTGCTTCATTCGTGTAAGCTTAATACACACTCGGCTAACATGCCGTGGCATCCAAAAGGAATAGTAGAAAAATAAAAATCCGTAATTGTAAAAAAAATTCCCGTAATCTTACATGGTTTCACATAAATAATCACGGAGGTGGACCATTTTTGTTAGTATTCGAAATTTTCTGCAATAATAATGTAATTTATTTCAGATGGGAAGTGCCTAAGGCACGTCAGGGGCCTCAATCGTGTAATGTTGCAATGGACATTTGTGTGTTCTTTTACTGCTACTCAGTAATAAATTTGAACAAACATTCATATTTTGACCATGCAACATATTACTGCAGTCATAATTTTTTTCGAGTTATACCTACCAGATTATCTGCTTGACGATGGACAACTAACTACCAGTTAGGTTATTTATGAATAATAGCCAGCTACGCTGCTATGTAAGTTGTTTATGTTTCATATCATTCACAATGAGCTCATTTCGGCAAATTGCCATCGTCAGGTGCTCTTACACGTAACGTCGTTGCTCTCATGTCCTGTCTGTTTTGGAATTATTGCTTTCTCTCAGATGTACAGTGGTTCAAATGGCTCTGAGCACTATGGGACTTAACTTCGAAGGTCATCAGTCCCCTAGAACTTAGAACTACTTAAATCCAACTAACCTAAGGACATCACACACATCCATGCCCGAGGCAGGATTCGAACCTGCGACCGTAGCGGTCGCGCGGTTCCAGACTGTAGAGCCTAGAAACGCTCGGCCACCCCGGCCGGCAGGTGTACAGTGAAACTGTATATCGGATGTTACTTGTTTTTGTTTTAGTAACAGCATTTTGCTTAGCTTTTGTTCACCGGTGTTACCTTTATTGAATTAACAAGGCCATCTTCAGACATTTACTGTCAGTAAATGTCTGAAGATGGCCTTTTAAGCCGAAAATCGCTTAACACAAAAAATTAATACTGTAGAAAAAAGCAAACTAGCGCTTTTCATTTATTATAATATTGTTCTACCAAGAACCGACGGAAGATTCAGTCAATGCTATAAGATGATATCATGCCTGTTCTCTCTGCGTGTAATCTGCTTTCAGTAAGGCTCCCCATACATCCTTCGACAAGTCTGTCACAAAATCATTCACTAACATTCCTTTCCTACATTCCGCACCATTCTCATGACTTTCTGGAGCTAAGGACAATTTGTCACACACTGTCATTCTACCACTGATTTTAATGGCAGCAGAAACCAAAACAACAGACGACATTCGCGAAATTACGTATCTTCTGACCAATGACATAAAAGTGAAGAAATCGAGTGCCTCTGAAGACACAAAAGAAGGAAGAGTGAACGCTTAAGAGGGCTGCACTGACAAGCCAGATGATCTTTAAATTATGATCGCCTTGACGTCCCTGATCACTGATCTGCAGAATTTTACTCTGCAGAGTTTTAAAACAAGTCTGTATTCATGTTCAGTTCTCGGCGGCGGGATCTGAACGAATATTTGTCTGTATAGAGAACTGTATTTGTAGTATAGTTTGTGGCAGAGAGAGAAAAAAAAAAATGTTGGAGCAGAACTACAGAAGCGGAGATGAATATCAGATTTACACACTAGTGTGTTGGACAGCAATAGCGGTAGCTTCAAAATACCACCAGTATTTTTACGTGGTGGTCTCTCAGCACATTCTGCCCATATGGAAGTTTTATGAGAGTGCAGAATCTGAGGAAGAAACAGGTTGATAGAATGGCGGCAACGTAATTGCTTTACAGCAGTCGTTAATAATTTGAAGGTCGTAATGTAATGTAGACTTGAACAATGGATGATGGCAAGAGCTCATTCCATCCTAAGGTATACGGAACGCGAAATTCTGTGCCTGGAGAGCAGTATTCGATACACACCTTCCACACTCTACGTTACCATGGTAAACTTTCGCGGGGTCGGGCAGCGGGAGGGGAAAAATAGCGTTCATTTTTCCGTTGTGGTGAGCAACACTTTCCCCTGTATTGCGATATACTAATACCGCACATCGCTGTAGCCATCTTTTTCGGTAGTTGACTGACAAAAAAGATTGTATCCTGCAAGAGACATCATGTTAAGCCGGCCGAAGTGGCCGTGCGGTTAAAGGCGCTGCAGTCTGGAACCGCAGGACCGCTACGGTCGCAGGTTCGAATCCTACCTCGGGCATGGATGTTTGTGGTGTCCTTAGATTAGTTAGGTTTAAGTAGTTCTAGGGGACTGATGACCTAAGATGTTAAGTCCCATAGTGCTCAGAGCCATTTGAACCAATAACGCGTAAAACCACCTACAGTCTTGTTAATGGCCTCAGTCTGGCGCCGAAGACCGTCCACAGGATTCTTAGGTATCCCGCATCCAGCAGAAGACACTGGTGATTACTCCCCTAACAGCTACCGTATTGCTACTATATTTATTGGTACGTTTCGTACGCTGTGCCTGAGAAGGCCAGACGTTTCGTACTGGATTGACGTCGGGAGATTTAGCACGTCAGTCGGAGTGCGATGGGGAGCCCGAGTACTCGTCAAACCAGGAAAGTTCGCGTGCAGCGAAGTGAACACTGTTGTTACCATTCTGAAAGACGAGCGTGTTGACAGCATTCCCATCATGAAGACGTAGAAGAAAGAGCAACAAATGGTCACCGACAATGCTGAAGCAAACATGCTGGTTCATGTTAACGGTAACCTTGTGAGTTCCGCACTATATGTTTCTGTATGAAATTTAGCTCAGCTATTACCTCCCAACCAATAAAAAGTTCACGTATTACCAAAACTATGTACCCACAAACTGTTATCCAACTTAAAATCGTATGCTAGCCTTTGACTCAACACAACCTAATTTTCATTTAGAGTTGTGACTGATCTGTATACAACTTGCCTTTACATTAAATGTGTAAGTGAAACAATTATCTGGCCCAAATCAAAATTTCCACTTATCTCGTGTCTTGACAACAATGCTGCAGGTTTCTCGAAAGCACAACAGCAAACATCAAGTAGGCAGAGGCTAACTAGAACATTTTTAAATAAAATTTCCCAACAGTATTGATACTGTTGCATACCGCATGGTGCAATGGGGTAATGCGTAATGATGTACCTCCTTAAACTGTGGGATGGGGAGGTTAACCATTCCTATAGAACGATATTCCAAGACAACGATTTTAGAAAGAATTACGTATTCAAGAAGACAGAGTAAAACTTCGAGTGATGATCTCGCTTAAGAAAGGTCAGAACAACACTATGCTTAACAAAGCGAACAATAATTTAAAACTGGTACAGTGTTAACAGATAATTGCTATAAAAACCAAACAGCTTAATAAGTTCATATGCTAATGCATGAGTCAGGAAAGTGGGGGGTATTTTTCTCAGCTCTGAGAAAGTAAATAAAGTTCACCAGCTGACAATCATTCCGACAAATTAGCTGCGCAGTGCTGCCGTCTTAGCTGAAATTGCTTCTCTAAAAAATGAAATAATTTATACTCTTTTCGTCTTTCTGTATTACATCATATTAATACCTTTCAAAAATCAAAATGACATGCAACCTGAATTCGAGAACCC
This sequence comes from Schistocerca piceifrons, assembly GCF_021461385.2. Taxonomy (NCBI): domain Eukaryota; kingdom Metazoa; phylum Arthropoda; class Insecta; order Orthoptera; family Acrididae; genus Schistocerca; species Schistocerca piceifrons. Next base: position 508,135,910 of record NC_060140.1, read on the forward strand.
AAGTAATGATGTGAAAAACATCCCCAAACCACACAGAACCAATCACCTATGTGACCAGGACTACACCCTCCACAGACTGCGGATTAAACGCCTCGTTGTGCCATTGGTGCACTCGAAGACTTATCTTTTGAAAGGAACCCAAACCGGAATTCATCTGATCACACTGCAGTCTTAAAGATAGTTACTCTCCAGTTTCTCTGTTTGGTCCATTGAACACGTACAGCTTCATGTGCCGCTAAAAGCAATGAACTTTCGGATGGTACCGGAGTGAAACGTCTATTTCATGTAGTTCCCTTCGCAATGTTCGCTTTGAAACTGGTTGAGACGAATCTGCGTTCACAGACAGCAGTAATAACTGTTTGATTTGAAATCGATTGTAACTGACAGGTTGTGACATTCGTCTCTGATCTCCGTTGTTTAGTATCTCTCCACGGCCAACCTTCCGCCATGTTACATGGCAGCTAGTGGTGTACGATCCCTTGTAGACACACTCAACGTCTGCAATGATACACAACTAAATCGGGAAACTGCATGAGCAGCATGGTGATAAGCACGTCCAAACAGGATAGCTGCTTTCTGCTATCCAATCACGCTTCCATGTCGAACTGTCGTACCGTACTAATGCCACACACTCCGCTGGCACGTACACATCGCTTTGCTGCCACGACTTACGCCGTGATGATAGTTCTACATTATCCACAGAGCTCCAAAGCGATCTCTGCTCTCTTAAAATCATGACTAATATTTTGTCTAATAGTCCTACAATAACGTACATAATGCAAGTGAGACATCACCGGACGAAAAAGACTGCAGATGCACTGAATCCCAAGTGCGAAAGCCAATGAATAAGATACGCAACAACTGCCCACTACATTCTATTTGCTATCACAGGGACTGCTGAAAGCTTACTCAGTACGTTTAAATTCTGAGTCATCGAGTGCGTATCAGTTAATCAGCGGTGTGCAGATACTGCCATAAATCCTGATTATCGAGAGTAATGTGTGGAAAAGAGGCCTATTGACGAGGTTTAAGACTAGCATCCATATATGCCTGCTAGCTGCCGTCTTCACAGCCTGAAACATCACATTCTCTTCCTACTGCGGCTTATTTCGCCGTGGCCTTAAGCTTAATCGCAGCGATGGTGGCAAAGAGTCAGGTCAAGGCGAAATAAGCCTGTAGTAGGAAGGGAAAGTGATGTTTTAGCCATGCGTCAGGGCAACTAGTTGATATTTGCGATACTTTGTGGTGTGTAACACTTTCGTCTCGAAACCTCTACTATTTACTCTACATTTTTCAACTGATACTTTTATTAATAAGAGTTATTTATAGCATGTATTGTACAGAATGATCCTAGCAACGATCTATTAAATTTTTATCAATTTCTATGAATATTGGCACCACGACTAGGGTAGTAGTCCTCAGCTCGTGGTCGTGCAGTAGCGTTCTCGCTTCCCGCGCCCGGGTTCCCGGGTTAGATTCCCGGTGGGGTCAGGGATTTTCTCTGCCTCGTGATGACTGGGTGTTGTGTGCTGTCCTTAGGTTAGTTAGGTTTAAGTAGTTCTAAGTTCTAGGGGACTGATGAGCTCAGAAGTTAAGTCCCATAGTGCTCAGAGCCATTTTTTGAACCAAGTCCCTCCAAAACTTCAAGTCTTGAAATTTAGCACTAGTCACGAGACATACTTTACCAACGCGAGTAAAATGTGGCCCATAATGACACAGTTACCTTGCACAAACGCGTCTCGTGCAGTAGTGCCTCTCCCACATTCGCGTCTCAGAAACGTACACCCTTCACCCCCCCCCCCCCCTCCCTCTTCGCGTCTCAAACCATCACTGTCTCAAGAATCCTGAACTTCGTATTTTTTGCCCACCACCTGATATGATGTATACAATAATTAAACCGCGATTTACAGGGTGTTTCCGTAAAAGCGTGCAAAAATGTAACATGACATAGAAAATGCTCCATTGAACATTTTGAGGTAGGGAATCTGGGGGGCAGAGAAGGAGATAAGGAAGTAAACTTGTCTACCGGTTTGTCTAGCATTACTGTTTTCTAGCTTATTTGAAACTAACATGCGTAAAAATTGACACGTACTGAGCTATTTATTTACATGTACATTCTTTATTTCCCGGAAGGAAACAAGGAGGACGGGCCTGATTACTAGGAGGTCATAGCGCAGGTTTTGTTCGTTTTACGTGTCCGTGCACCTTTACTGACATGCACCTTATGTATGAAGAAGTACGTTGCAATACTCTCGCTGCTGTAAGGCTTTACAGGGAACGATTTCCTAACAGGCATCATCCGTCACGATGAGTGTTTATTTCTCTCGACCGACGAACGCTGGAGACTGGTTCATTGGAAAGAAGAAACGAGGGACCTGGACACATGAGGACCACTTGCACACCCGATTTTTAAGAGGAGGTGCTGGAACATGGTGCGGCGGACCTCACTACAAAGTCGTCGTATAGCACTTGAAATGGGCGCTGCCCATACTAGCATGTGGCGAGTACACGAACAACAACATCACCCGTATCATCCACAACGAGTCCATGCTTTGTCTCAAATGGCTCTGAGGACTATGGGACTTGACATATGAGGTCATCAGTCCCCTAGAACTTAGAACTACTTAAACCTAATCAACCTAAGGACATCACACACATCTATGCCCGAGGCAGGATTCGAACCTGCGACCGTAGCAATTGCGCGGTTCCCCACTGTAGCGCCTAGAACCGCTCGGCCACTCTGGCCGGCTCCAAGCAATGCTTGTGCCTCGCTTTGCACCAAGGGTCCCATTGTGTCAGTGGTTGCTCCAACAATGGATTGAACGACCAGGTTTCCTGCAAATCGTGCTGTTTACTGACGAGACCTCTTTGATCGTGATGGTATTTAGAACAGCAGGAAACGCCATGTGTGGGACGAGGAAACCCTCACGCTGTAGTTGAGCCACACTATCAAATATGTTTTGCTGTCAATATCCGGGCCGGAATTGTAGGCGTTAACCTCACTGGGCCATTTGTTCTAGTGGAACGTCTGAATGGCCACCTGTACTTGAGGTTGGTGCAAAAAGTTCTATCTGACTTGTTGGGGAACGTACATTTGGCCGTTCATGAGATGTTGACACCGCCTCACTTCAATGTGGATGTCCGCAAGCATCCCAGTGTTTTATTTCCTGATCGCTGGATTGGAAAGTGAGGACATATTCCATGGCCTGTGAGGTCATCTGATATGAATCCCCCTGAATATTTCCTATGGGGATATCTAAAGTCACTTGGGCGTCAGACCCCAGTGGATTCGGAGATGGAATTAGTTGCCATAATTGTTGCTGCGTGTGATATGATTCGAAACACACCAGGGATATTTGTCAGGGTGCGTCAGAAACTTGTCCGCCGATGTCATGCTTGCATTGAGGTTGATGGCCGTCAGTTCCATCACCTTTCGTAAGATACAGTACAAATGGTACGTTGAGTCAATGATGGTATCTGCAGTTAACTGTAACTAACGCAAATAAAAAAGTACAAAGTAATGTGATTTTTATTCCTAATACCTCCTTAAGCTGGCTTCTTTGACCCCAGGTTAACTGCCTCAAATTATTCAGTGGAGCATCTGCTATGTCCTGTTAAATTTTCGCACGGTATTACGGAAACACCCTGGTACATGCTTAAATTCTGAACAAACTGACACTAAACACTAAACGTCTAACTCAAATATTCTATGAATTAATGCTGATTACAACATCTGTGTTACGTACTAATTTATGACAATGAAAATACATATTAATTCCATGTTGATGCAATGAGTAGGGTGTCTGCCCCGTGAGAAAAGTCCCCTCCTATCCAGTTATGAATTCATAACTGACGTAACGTTTATGGTTCTCGTATAAATGACGACGTTAATAATACGCATTTATAGTCATCTATTAAAGATCGTAATTTACATAAAAATATAGACGTTTAAATTTATTCTAACAGCTACGCCTCAATAGTTGTCCATCGCACAGTGTTTAACATTGTTGATTATATAGATTCTCAAAAGTGAACAAATATTTTAATTTGTGATTGTCTCCCATCAGCTACGCAAACAAATGAACAATGTAAGTGAATATATTTATAGACGGCCCTCTGCGAGATCTGTCTGTTGACACCTTGAAAGGGTACTGTACCGCCCGACATTGAAAATAGGTACAACGTTCTTCGTTATTCTTGTCAGAACAACATATTTTTTGTAATAACTCAATTTCACTTAATACACCGCAGCCGGATACCAGTGTAGGAAAGAATGACTATTTATTTAATTGATCACATGCTCACTCCCACTAAATAAATCCTGCATCCAATTTGGTGAGATCTGCGAAATGACAATGTATAGTCGTCTGCTAACCGCAGATAGTGAATGTTCAATATATGATCATCTTTGAGACGGTCCTTTGGTCACCTTTGGTGGAACCAAAGAAATGAAATTTAGCTGAGCTTTGAGCGCCTGAAATGTGGCTGACCAATGAGGTGCGAGATGACCTGAAGAATGGCCATGTTTCAGCATACTGGCGCTGGATCTTGTGTTGGTATGACCTGTCTTACGTGTGCTCCTTTAAGACAAAAGAGTGGAGACATGGTATGCATGTGAAGTATTTAAGAGTAGTTTGGAATAATAATTTCTCTATTTCAGGAACTTTTGTGGGGAGAATTAAATGTCAGGCAGGTAATATTAAGGGGATCGTAGTAATCTTCGAAAGTGACCAACGGTCACAATGAAACCACTTGTAGCAATAAGTTGAAATACTTCCGAGTGCTGAAGTTAAGCTGAATTACTGGCGTGTGTACTATAAGTTGGAAATATTTAAGAAATGGCGTGTGCAGGACTTGAAATTAGAGACGAGTACTTCCACGTGGTGAGTACTGTGTGAGTCTCAATCTGTGTAGAAGACAAAGGATATAGAAAAGTACTCGTCCATGGTATCAGTTGAGAAGTCGCGTGTGTGATGAACATGTTCTTAATATTACTTTGCGTGTTATGTTTCCGTGCGACGCTTGAATCAAGCTATAATACTCAGAGTGAAGCAAGGTGAGTCAGCCATCTATCCAGCAACGCCACTCTGCTTGCATTGCACAGGAAGACGTGCATATATCCTCCAGAGTTCATAGTAGGAAAGAAAAGTTACGAAGTGGGGCAGTGTCGTGTGAAACTGGGATGATTACCAATTGAAGTGGGAAAGCTGAAAGTGATGTGATTATAACGTTGTGACTATTCCTTGTGTTGTATTTCATGTTGCCAGTGTGGTGTATTTCATGTAATTTAAGTATGTGTGGTTTGCATGGGAGAGTAGCAAGATAGGTTGAGAGGTAGTGGGTTATGCGTGTTCCTTTTGTACCGCTCGGTCTGGAGGAAATTTTCGTCATGATGGGTGAGAGAGTCGAAGTGTGAGATATAGCAAAAGATCCACCATCCTATGCACTGTAGTGTTAGATAATTGCGAGACCATAAGAGAGAGAACCACCAATGTAAAGTCAGGCCCACTGGGCGGAGTTTCTCATGTGTTATTGTTGTAGGTTATAGAATTTGTGTGTTTATGTTATAGAATTTAGCGGAATAAAAAAGATAGTGAAAAGAAAAAGATTGGTAGCCTTTTCCTTCGAATAGTATGTTGTCATGATATCCAGAATTTATAATGTGTGCGCCACTCATATTCAGTGCGATGGCCACATGTTGATCAAAGCCGTTGGATAAGAAAGAAACTATGGTATTGCCAGTGCGTAGTGAACAGTGTAAATTACTAATAGTCATCCGTTGCGTAATATTCAAACAGGAGAATAATTTATAACTTAATTGTGAGTACTAGACCTAATGTTACTTGATAAATAAGAATGAATCCACTCGCTTGGCAGACCACTCATCTTGCAGGCCTGACTGCTTGATGCCACAGTATGAGCAAGGCATGTGCGTGCCTCTCAACCTCGCTAAGTGTCGCATCAATTTTGCTAACACTTGATTTCAATGTATGATAATGAAATAAGTTTTTTGATAAGCTGTATTTCTACAGCGGCTGTAAGTATTAAAGAGCCCTGATAACCAGTAATTCCATCTCAGCTTTACCTTTAAGTACTCTTATTTGCCTATAGATTAACTTTATTCCTTCGTGAAATATCACGACTAATGCAAATGTCATTACGACATTTTTACAGTCCGTGTGGGAGGATGGTTCTCAACAGCCAAACTTTTTTCCCAGCCGCAGTCAATGACAGCCCATCTTTAGGGGTGACGTAAAACAACCCGTTCTCCATGACCGTGTACCCGCCGACTAGGCGTGTGCAGTCACTCGCCGTCAGTGAGGAAACCACCGTGTGGCAGCTCGCTGTCATTCTGCTCTCACACTGCTCATACATAGCGACACGTTTTCTGACGAGGATTTCCTCACGTTACGTTACATGGTGCACACATTTTAAATCTTAGTGAAACACTTCAGGTGTGAAAAAGCGTTAGAAAAAACACCCCACCATAACAGGAAGGTAAAATTATTTATTTTCGAGTACTATCCAGCCGTTTTCTGATATTATCTGTAACTTAAGTTACAAATTTTGCAAATCGTCAATCTGTAATGAAAATGCTCGATTTAAAACTTGCGTTACTACACTCAACTTGTGAAAACAGTCTCTCTCTCTCTCTCTCTCTCTCTCTCTCTCTAATAGATAGATTTGAGAAACAGACGGAGCGATTGCAGGAGATAGAACACTGGTTCCCAATCTTTGCGAGACTTTTACCCATGAACTAGGTCAGATGACATCCAGTATCCCAAACAAAGTTTGGGACCTAATTAAAGATTTGATTATAAATAATTTGAAAAAATTGAAATTTGTGGTAAGTTCCTATGGGATCAAACTGCTAAGGTCATCGGTCCCTAGGCTTACGCACTACTTCATCTAACTTTAACTAACTTATGCTAAGAAAACACACACACACACACACACACACACACACACACACACACACACACACACCCGAGAGAGCACTCTAACCACCGACGGAGGGTAACCGCGCGAACCATGGCAAGGCGCCTGAGACCGCTCGGCTACCCAGCGCGGCTATAAATAATTAATATTCCTATTTTAAACTGACAAATACTTTATAAGATTCTGGTAGTGATCGAACAACTGAATATCAGACTTTTCTACGTTTATTACTACAGTAAGAAGTAGTGCAGCAACGCGGGTCGGAAATTACCAAGACTATATTCATTCAGCATTTGAGAAGGAAAGCACTTAACGACAAACAGCAAACTTTATTCACGATTTTAAACATTTAAGAAACTTTTTCTTGTCCTATAAAATAATCAAATGAAAGTTTATCGCTACATACGTTTTCGCTGTTATTCCAGTAAACGTCAGCATCGGACAAGTTTTAATTTATTATTTGTTTATTACTGCATGTTTCGCAACACGATTTGGACACAGTATTCGCACACACCACTGAATGTACTTGCAAAATTATATCTTTGTACGTCCTTCGTTAAGGAGATATGACAACTTAAACACCAAATGTGTGAAAAAATAAGCTTTCTCGTAAAACTGAGCGCAAAATACCCGGATTATCGATCCAGTGTTCCACAATGTGGGTTCTTCCACATTTCCAACAAACTTTAAACCTTTCCTAAACTTTCTCTAGCTTTCATGCTCAGACTCAAATATTTAAGGCATTGAAATTCATTTGCAATCAGAAATTTGAAGGTGTTTTACACGTGAGTGTACGATTCATTGAAGATTCGGCGGTTTATTGGTTTATCAAAGATAAACACCGATACTTCAAGATGTCAATGCACATTTTTTCTTCAAAGAGCACGTTACTTATCGTTCGATACCATGTGCCTACGTGGGATAATGGGGTGTTCATTTTCAGCCACGACCATCGGCTCTGGTACGTTTCTCACGAAACTACGCTGCACAACAGAATGAAAGGATCACTTTTTCGAAAACCCATAGTCGTTTCCCACTGCATCGTTTTAAATTTCGCTGATGGGTCTGTAGAACCTCCGTCTCTAATCGTGCAAAAGCGTGGCGCCCTGTGAAGCCACCCTTGGGCTCTATGTCGCTTCGAGCAGCAAGGTGTTCGCTCGTTTGAAAGAAAGGCCATAGATCGAAAGTTCGTGTGACGTGTAAGGTGATTAGTGACGTCATATTGGCACCAAACTTCAGCACTATTCTGTCCAACGGCACCGAGTACGTGTCAGAGGATGGGAAGGTAGTCGCAACTTTTCTTGCCATCATTTCACCCCTTCTTTTGACGCCTCTGCGATGGAGGTTAGAACCGCAATTCCCAACACTGAAATTTATGAGCAGCCGAGGATCACACCCGACAAACCGCCGCTCAGAATCGGCACCGAAAGGCCTCAGGGGTTGGCATAAAGGGCGTCAATGAAACCACCACCTTTCTTTGAGTATTAATACCCAAACATTTCGTGGTCGAAAACTACAGTCTGCAATGCAGTGAGTAATGGGGAGACGTTTTTGATGAACTTCGACACTGATGACACTTTCTGACGTTTTCATCCTTCTGTAAGAACACTGTGGAGCTGTATCCCCGTGAAACGGTACCACATCCCTTTAGAGCGCGGCGCGACCATAGTTTTTGCTCTCGTGGACAGTTTGGAACCACTTTGAGGCATTTAAAACCATTAGACGAAATGTGGAAGTGATCAAAGCAGCAAAGGGTTCTTATGCTTTTTCATCCTTCCTATTTTGCGCGCTGCTGTGACTTGATTACGATAGGGGGAGGGGGAGGGGCGGGGTGGTGACATTGACACATGTATGAGTAAGAGGGAAAGGGGTACCTCCAGAACCCCCACTCGGACAAAACTCTCTGTGGCTCATGCCCACGTTTATCGGGGGATTTTAAAAATTAATGTGTACAGAAAAAAAAAAAACCGAAACGTGGTCTGAGGCACTTGCAGGTAGACAACTGGATGTGCCGAGGTGTTAATGAGTTCCCTACCTGCAGGGGCCCCTGACTAATTTTAACGTTGTCGTGTACACGATCATTTTAAAATTCTCATTAGTAATGGTCAGATACTATCGAGGATTCTACCAAACTTTGAAGTCTAAGAGGTAGGTAATCTTTGCCATTTTATTGATGCGTGTGTATATGTCGCGCCCTCCCAAGCCCCTTGATCTCACCACAAGAGGAGGCGAAATTCCTTAGGCATCCTTTCCTACCACGAATCACGTCTAAATTCCGTGTAATGGTTTTTAACGGTCCCTACTGCTTCAAACCTATACGCGATGGCAAAAATAGCAGTCACGCTGTGCTCCAAAGGCGTCAGGTCACCTTTAATGGTGATGCATCCCCAAGAAGTACTTACAGAAGGGCGTTAGCGATATCAAGGTTGTCGAGAACATGTTCCTGTTGCACTTCGCACTGCGAAGTGTCGTTTTCGACTGCGAAATATGTGGGATACAACACCTTAGGGGAAAACCCTGAGGCCTTTTCGTGCCGATTCTAAGCAGCTTCCTGTCTGGAATGTGTACCTCGGCCACTGTTAAGAAAACCGTGTGACTTCAAAGCTGCACATCGCTGTTCTAACCTCCATCGTAGAGACGCCAAAACAAGGTGTGGAATATGAGTAAGAGGGGCTGAGATGGATTGCAGATCAGGTGACAAGTGGAGTTTGGCAGAGTGGAAATGAAACTAGGTGGCAATGTGACATCATTATCCCATCTTGCACGTAACGTGAAGTTGAGGGCTGCGGCATTTTTTCCCATGTGCCGCCACCTTACTGTATGAAGCGTCATCGAGCCCGGGGCTGACGTCGCAGGACGCCACGCTTTTACGCCATTTGAGAGAAAAGCTGTGCGCACCTTTGAGTCAAATTTCAAACTGATGCGTCGCAATGGGTGGGAATTACAGGGTTTCGAAGAACGTGATCCTTTAATTCTGTTGCGTCGAGTACTTACAGTGATGGTACGTCAGTTAGTTGGAAAATGAGTGAGTGGCAGCCGATATATCGATATATTGACACACACACACACACACACACACACACACACACAGAGAGAGAGAGAGAGAGAGAGAGAGAGAGAGAGAGAGAGAGAGAGAGAGCGCACAGTGTTTATCCTGAAGGCCCGCCCTTTGAAACGCAACATCGCCAGCACGGAGCATGGCATCTGTCAGCGCCTCTAAACCGTGACCCGTCGTTCAGGCAGACCGGCACGCAAAGCGAAAAAAGGCAGGCAGTGTTTTTGTGTGTGGATGTGGCGGTGCACGAGACCGGCTGGCCGGCCTGCCGGCTGCCTGGAGTATTTCAGGAGTGCGGCGGTCGCTGTTAATTTTATGAGCCTCGCCGCGCGTCTCTCGGCATCGCGCCGCCTGCGCCTGCTCTTCACGGCAGGCGGTCAAAGGCGCGGCCGGCCGGCTCGTTACTCGTGGCCCAGTGCGCATTTTGCCTCGCGGCGGTCGCCGAGCGCGCAGCCTAACGGCACCCAAACTCGATGCGTTCCGGCGGCGCGCCGCGCACCCGCTATCAAAACCCACGCAGAGCGCAGCAACCCCTGCTGCGCCCGCGGCTGCCTGCGTGCACCCGCAGGCGTTCCCCAATTGTTTCAATAGCGCGGCTTGCTGTGCGTAGGCTGCTGTTCGGAGAGCTGCCGCCACAGCTGTTGTCCACGACGGCAGCACGTTCTGACTTTTTTATTCCTCTGCCACTGCGACCTGCTGCATCCGGTGCCACATACGGTACGAATGTACGCTCTGAATATAAAAGAAGCAAAAACTGACACATTGAAAGGGTCCTGTAGCCACCTTTCCTTAGTCCGGTAGCCCATTTTGACTAGCATTTCTCTTTCTTTCCCTTGTTTCTCTCTTCTCATAATTCTTATTGTGGTGTGATTGAATGAATGTGGTTGAGTGTCACGTTGCTAGACGGTGGCGTAGTCTGCTGCAGAAAGTCTGCGAAAGTCATACAGATTCAGCAGCAGTTGTACAGAGTAGCCAACTCTCTTAGTGGGCCGGCCGCGGTCGCCGAGCGGTTATAGGCGCTTCAGTCCGGAACCGCGCGACTGCTACGGTCGCAGGTTCGAATCCTGCTTCGGGCGTGAATGTGTGTGATGTCCTTAGGTTAGTTAGGTTTAAGTAGTTCTAAGTTCTAGGGGACTGATGACCTCAGATGTTGAGTCCCCTAGTGCTCAGAGCCATTTGAACCATTTTTTTCTCGTAGTGGTCAAGTAGGCAAAGAGGTTTGCGCTACTTGTGAGAAATACACCTGGGTTAATTTGGTGGCGAAAATGGCGTCTTTGGGTTTTCCGGGTCACGCGGAGCGTGGAAGAGGCTGGAGAAGGAAAAGGAAGGCAGTCTGCCGCCGGTACGGGAAGCGTCCACAGCTGTGCTCCAGTCGAAGAAGGGTGAGTTAGACTGACCGCGTAGCGCGTTGTTACTTGGCGAGAGGAGAGCTGTTAGCTTTTGGTCTCGCTTTTCAACTCTGAACGATTGCTTTGCCTTGCCGCAGCAAGGAATGCAAAACTTTGGCAAATTTTTCTTTTAGTAAGTTTCTATAGAAGACTTGGATCCGCCGGAACAGCGCCACACACAGGTGTCGATAAGAAGTGAGCACGCGCTTCTGTATGAATGTCTGCCTGCCTGCCTTCAGCTGTGCCTGTATAAGCTTTCATTTTTTCTAAATAATAATAGCTTTGCCTTCTCGTAAATTTTCCTTGCTTTATGTATCTTTCGTACGTGGGGAGCCATCCACGTGGTTGAACACTAGAGTTTGTTGGGCTACCGACATCACTAACTGTCCGGTCTCATGTTTGTTTTAAAGAATGTTAACTGTTCATGATTGTGTGATGTGATATTGTTGCAACTTGGCCACGATACCCAGAAATTGCGTCTCCACAAACCACGTGGGCACGCGGGTGTACTGCAAAACGTATACCGCTTTACGAGTTATTGCGATCATTTATCAGGCAACAGTAGTTGAATGAATGATTCACACCAATGATTTTAGGTGTAGATTATAACGGTGAATGTATGGATGCTTTTCTTTAATGTTTTAGGAATTAATGTTATCAGGAATTGTGTACATGCCTCACTTCCGTATCTTAGGAATAAATGATTTTATCCATAATTTTGCCTTGTGTTCCGAGGTTAGTTTTTGCACCTAAGCCACTCACCTCATAGCTTTCCCGTTAGCACATCCAACGCGTTTCCTTACGCACAGGTCCAGTGATTAGTTTCCGCTCTTATTTTAAAACAAATGCTTTAGATTAAGTCTTGTTTTCAGATCTGATTTTATGCACAGTGTCCATGATATTTTCTATTTTATTTTAAATGTTTGATCCTCGTGAAGAGTGCACAGGCAGTACTATTAATTACATCGCATCCCCTATGAGCGACATCACAACGTATGCGTTTTTATGAGTTTTTGGTCTGTGATCAAATTTATTTTTCGACTCGGCCAAACCTTCGATTAGTTGTGTGGTTAGAGTCGGTGGCGACCCTTGTCTTCTCACGTTAATTTCACAAGCTATAAGTATTTCCATTCCCAATAATAACGTAATAACCCATAGAAACAGGTTAGTTACTACATCACGAAGGAATTATCAGAATGAGACAGATCGTTTGATTTTATGTACATGTACAGAAAGACAAAACACAATTTCTTAAAAATTTAAGTGCAAGCGCTTCACACATTCAGCACGTCAAATAACGCGTTCCTTCACCTCTGGCCCTTATGCAAGCATTTATTCGGCTTGGCATTAATTGACAGAGTTGCTAGATTTCCTCCTGAGGTATATCGTACCAATTCTATCCAGCTGGCGCGTTAGATCGTCAGAATCCGGAGCTGGTTGGGGGGGGGGGGGGGCCTGGAATCTCACTGACTGGAACAGAATTGTCTTCAGTGATGAATCTCAGTTCGAACTGAGCGCAGATGACCAGCGAAGACACGTCTGCAGACACCACGGACACAGTGGTGGGGTATCAACGTGACAGTCGCCCACCATACAGCCAAACAACCATAAATGATGGACCGGGTTGCCAATTTCATTTCATAGCAGGATCTCTCTAGTTATCAGCAGCACCCTTACAGCACAGCGGTAAGTCGATGATATTCTAACGCCTTGATCTGCTGCCCTTCATGGCAAACCATCCAAGCCCACACTTCAGTAGGATAATACTCTCCAGCACACGACGAAAGATTCTTCTCTTTTTGTCGTGCGTGCCAAAACCCCACCTTGGCCAGCAAAGCCGCTGGTTCTCTCCCCAACTGAGGTAGTCTGGAGCATTACGGGCAAGGCCCTCCTACCATCTCAGGATCTGGCGAGCTAGCGCGGCCATTTGGTCAGAATTCGGCACAATATCCCTCGGGAAGAAGTGAAACAACTCTGTCAATCAATACAAAGCCGGGTAACTGCCTGCAGTAAGGGGGCGGAAGTGGACCAAAGCGTTATCGACTTGCTCAGGTTGTTAGGTTCTCTCTCTAGAATAAATCAGCCAGTTTCTCTGACATCGTGAACATTTCTTTTTCTGCGGGTGAGCATCACGTCTGCCGACTTCCGGTTCAATTGGGATAACTTCTTCGTGGCGCATAGTACTTTCTTCTTCTTCTTCTTCTTCTTCTTCGAGTGTGTGTACAGACAGGGCGCCACAGGGAATGGCCACAGAGCCAGACTCCACGACACCATGGACGATGCAAGCGGGACTGCCGGACCGTCCGTGGCCCCCTGCTGTACTCCTTATACACGTCCAACATCCCAGGAAGAGAGAGAGAGAGAGAGAGAGAGAGAGAGAGAGAGAGAGAGAGAGAGAGAGTCGTCAGCCCTATACGCGGTTCTCTGCTCCCGCTGCCTCAAAGTCGAAGTGCTGTGTGGCCGTCTGCTGATGGATTGCGACGCCTCAGGGGTCTGGGCCATGAAGTGGCGTTTGAAATCAAACGCCGCATAGTGGGCCAATCGCTCAAAAACCTTAACAGAAAAATGGATATAAAATTCTACAAAACTGTGTTCTTTCCAGATTATTTGGACCCTGATTGGGAACCCAATTTCGTAACTACAGGGTTATTACAAATGATTGAAGCGATTTCACAGCTCTACAATAACTTTATTATTTGAGATATTTTCACAATGCTTTGCACACACATACAAAAACTCAAAAAGTTTTTTTAGGCATTCACAATTGTTCGATATGTGCCCCTTTAGTGATTCGGCAGACATCAAGCCGATAATCAAGTTCCTCCCACACTCGGCGCAGCATGTCCCCATCAATGAGGTCGAAAGCATCGTTGATGCGAGCTCGCAGTTCTGGCACGTTTTTGGTAGAGGTTTAAACACTGAATCTTTCACAACACTATGCGTGAAACTTGCCCGCACGCGTTCAACCGTTTCTTCGCTCACTGTAAGTCGACCCGTTGATTTCCCCTTACAGAGGGATCCAGAAGCTTTAAACTGCGCATACCATCGCCGAATGGAGTTAGTAGTTGGTGGATCTTTGTTGAACTTCGTCCTGAAGTGTCGTTGCTCTGTTATGACTGACTGATGTGAGTGCATTTCAAGCACGACATACGCTTTCTCGGCTCCTGTCGCCATTTTGTCTCATTGCGCTCTCGAGCGCTCTGGCGGCAGAAACCTTAAGTGCGGCTTCAGCCGAACAAAACTTTATGAGTTTTTCTACGTATCTGTAGTGTGTCGTGGCCATATGTCAATGAATGGAGCTACAGTGAATTTATGAAATCGCTTCAATCATTTGTAATAGCCCTGTATAAAATTCGAAATGACGGATACAATTTGGAGGATCAAAAATTAGAAATTTAGTGGATTCCAGTAAAACTTGGGGTGTAAAGTATTGTCAGTTCGCTGACAGTCTAATGAATTAGAAGTCGAAATTCCCATACTGGAATGTTACATTCGACATTTTACAGCTTTCAGACGATATCTTAGTCACATTATAGTTTGTGTCATTTTTGCTTCCAGAACGGTCCCTTTCAGTTGTCGGCTCGGAGATGGTTCGAAAAGCTCATCTTTTACCTATGGCGTTGTTTGTTTGCCTTCTTCAATTGTTATTTTCTGTGTGCTAGAGATGAATGTTTCCTAAGATGCCAGAAGGCTGTGGAATACGACATGCACCGTTTCCTCGCCGGGATATTTGAGTGTCAAATCTTCTCGGTGAAGCCTGGTATCCCTTTCCCGAGCTTCCAGCGCATCTTCTGACTGTGTAACAACCGGCAATGGAGCAACTTCGATAATGGCACGTCCGTGCATCAAAGCTATGTGGACTGATTCCGACATCGGGTCCTATTACAGAATATTTTGAGTGAGGCGAAGTTAGCACCAGAATTTCGAGATACATATACATTCCTTTCAGATTAGTTGATAGTATGTTTTAGTTCTAGCTGTTTCGGTACTAAATTCGAATAGTTCTGGAGCATTTCGTGTAAATACATATAATACGCGAAAATCTGAATCTTATAAAAAATTGATTACCAGTTCGGGAAAAAAATATCACAGTTCCGAATAGCTCCCCAAGTATTTCACAGAAAACCCTAATCAAATTCTTTTGTGCGTATTATATTTGAAGAGAGAGTTTCAACAATGAGGAAGTCATTTTTACTGTGTTGCTCTGCCGAAAGGCAGAAAAATGACCGTCCACTTCCAACGTGCACGGAAATACATCTGAACTTTTTAACTGTTCTATTAAGGTCGTAGGAGAGCTATTTACAAAAGCCAACGTTTGAACCCAACGATTTCGGATAATATCGGTGGTAGCTTAGTTGTAGCTCGATGTAAGTCATTACAGCGGTTAAAAATGTCAGGCATACTTTCTGGAGTGCTTATTTTATATTGAAAACTACGCTGGATCTCTGTCATGTATTACACAGGACACACACACAACGTGTCGTTATCTGATTCACTGTTTACCGTCAACTTTCACGGCATGCATCATGCCGACTTGAGACGTTAATGACACAGCAGCGTTGGTTAAGTGTGCACCAGAGCAAACTACGTAAGAGTTCACGGGACAAAGTCTCTCTCTCTCTCTCTCTCTCTCTCTCTCTCTCTCTCTCTCTCTCTCTCCACACACCCACACACACACACACACACACACACACACACACAGTAATTGCGCGGCGCGGAGTACCATTGGCTCTTCAGCCTGTGCCGATCACGGTAGGCGCTATGCCATAGTCTCGCACAGCGAAGTACTTCAGTGAAACCCTTGACAGGCACTTCACCTGTGAACCACACGTCCGAAAACTTTGGTGTAAAGCATCTGGTCGTCTGAAGACACTTTTCCACATGCTAAACCCTTAGGCGACGCTTCCTCCACACTGTGGTGACACGCTTTATCTAGCACTGATCCGACCTGTACTATTCCTTGATTCACGAGGCGTTGTCTCTCAGGTCGCGCGAAAATTTTGCGAACGCTCTCTCTAAGGTCAGCTGTGGCGGAATGCTTTCGTAACCCCCTTAACCTCCTTAAATCACCAACCATACACTGTTTTGCTGTCGGTCGCATTATAGCCTTATTTGTTTATTTTGATACGTATTGGGGTTCCCTAGACCGCGTCTCGTGAACTACACACTTGCTTTTTCCCCAGTGTAGTACAAATGTGTACTCAAAAACGTGTCAGTTGTAAGGATCGTAAGTTGGATGAAATGTTTAGTCGGTGGGTGAGAGGAGAAGTCAGTGATATAGATCAAGAAACAGACGGAAAGGACAACGATTAGCCTGTGATCACGGTACTGTTAGCGGAGAAACACAATAGAGGAAGACTTTCAGGACATTTGTGATGGGAACCTTTCTGCTTCTCCAATCAAATACTTAAGTGGTAGTTAAAATCAAATGTGTTCTGAGTAGTTATATAGAAAAACGTAGAGCTCAACAATGAATGTCAATTTTTCACACTTCTTGTATTTATCGAGTGCAATTTTTATATGCAAGTGTCAATCCTGAAAATCAGTTTTACGTGAAAATTTTCTTGTTGGAAAAATACTGTAATTTTTCAGAATGTGTAGTTGCCTAGCAGTTCATTAATGTCCACTATTTGAAAAACAACACGAAAATATGTGATATTGTGTGATAAATAGGAAAGACTGCAGGTTTTATTCGACGCAATAGAATCAACAAGGAGTATTCATAAAACACTTAAATAATTGTAAACTTAAATGCTATAGAACTTAAATAAAAATTTTCAAATGTGTTACGCCTTAAATCTCTGCTTAAATGTAGGGGTCCCAGAGACCTCACCTCGAAGCACATGTACCTCGTGAATTAAGGGCTATGATACGCGGCCATAGTGTTGGGAAACGCACCCGACTGCCATATTCGTCGGCTGTGATTGGTCGACTAAGTTCGCTCCGCGCATGCGTAAAAGGCTTTAGCGCATCTAGCGCCGTGAGCAGGCGCACAAACGACCCCCGTATTGTTGCGAAATAGTAAGCCGCATTCTCCTGCACTAAACTGTGTATGCGTTCTCACTTGAACCGCAAAGGCTGCTTGGGAATACGACCTGAAGTACACACGTTTTTCACACGAAGAAAAAGTGATGAATTTGATTTGCACATTTTTAATTCTGTAATTTTACACGATTTGGTGAAAGGTGCCGCAGACCCCCTAGAAAGAGCCGGCGGACCCCTAAGGGGGAAGCCCTGAATTGTAGAGGATGGAACGGGACTCAGAAATCCATTGTGGATGACTACAGAAGATCTCTAAAGTTTTCTAGAGATGATTGGGAGATGCATTTGGAGTAAAGACGAGAGTTTCAGACTGCCAGTTTCTGCTTCTTTCAGATTAGAAACCACATTTGAACAGGGCTGAACAAAAATTTCCAAACACCACGAGAAATGCATGCCTGAACCTAAATGCAGATGCTAGCCAACCTGGCAAATCGGGCTGTTGTACTTGACCGCAGACGCTAGCTGTTCTGTGTCCTCAACATGTTGCAAGTGTCAGTCGCACTCAGAATAGTGTTCCGTGTAACCGCGAGCGCATTGTGCAGGAGCTAAATGAATTAGAACCCGCGGAAGTTGTTGGTTCTAGTAACCAAGGTAAGCGAAGTGTTTTGTGTTTAAAGAGGCACCGCATCGAAGTCCCCACAGAACTGAACGTCGCACTCGCAAACCCTTGTCACTAACAAAACAGCATGAAGGGAGCTCCTCAAGTTGGGATTCGCAGGACACCCTGGAATTCCAAAACCCAGTGATGTAAGTACTCCTAACAGGAAAACGTGATTTCGTAGCCATAAAACCTGACTATGGAGGAATGTAAACAAGTGATCTGTTCGGGCACTGTTTCCAACTTTTAGCCCAAGATTGGAACATGGCGGGGGTTCGGTGATGATTTGGGCTGCCATATTCCGGTATTCCACGGGCCCTATGGTTACTCGGCAACGACGCATTAGCTGCCCAGGGTTGTGTGGACATTTTGGCTTATCAGGTAGAAGCTCCATCCCACGGTATAGTGTTTTTTTCCGAATGGTGACGCTATGTCCCGAGACGACAGTGTCCCTGTTCACACAGCTCGCATCGTCCAGGACTAATTTTGTTAGCACGAGGATCGATTTTCGCTTCTTCCCTGGCGACTAGTCACCAGAAGTCAGTATTACTGAGCTCTTGTGATCCAATTTTGAGAGAGCGCTACGTGGTTGCCATCCACATCCATCATTGTTACATGAGCTTACCACTATTTTTTTTGCAGGGAGAAGCTATAAGATTCCCTCGAATACCATGCAAGACGTATATTTATCCATTCCAAGATTCCTGGACGCTGTTTTCAACGCCAACAGTTTTCTTGCACTCTATAAGACATGGAAGATTGTTGTGTTTGTGGTGTTTCCATATGCTTGTCGACCTCCTGTAGTTCAATGGAAATTCTTCGAACAAGAGGCAGCGAGTTACTTATTTCGAGGAATCGTAATAACAACGGCCAGAAACAAAAAGAAAGCAAGATAGCCTCTTCATCATAAAGCTGAGAAGTGAGATCAATATGCGAAACAGTCGAATATTTTTACCGAATAATTTCCAGGCAGCTTTTTGTGAACGACACTCATTAAAAGAAGTTTTGCGTCACCTCGGTTTCGAGAGATCCGGAACCTGTACAGAAAATTGGAAGAGAGATCAACATAGTCAACATTTCCGCCCTTTTTATTGCTCATGAAAACCACACATTGCATGTTGTACCACCATAAAGCGAGACCTTCAGAGATGGTTGTCCAGATTGCTGTACACACCGGTACCTCTAATACCCAGTAGCATGTTCTCTTGCATTGATGCATGCCTGTATTCGTCGTGGCATACTACCCACAAGTTCATCAAGGCACAGTTGGTCCACATTGCCGCACTCCTCAACGATGATTCGGCGTACATCCCTTAGAGTGGTTTGTCGGCCAAGTCTTCCATCAACAGCCCTTTTAAATCTATTCCACGCATTTTCGATAGGGTTCATGTGTGGAGAACATGCTGGCCACTATAGTCGAGCGATGATCCTGAAGGAAGTCGTTCACAAGATGTGCACGATGGGAGCGAATGCCTCGCCAATATACTGCCGATATGGTTGCTCTATCGGTCGGAGGATGGAATTCGCGTATCGTACAGCCGTTACGGCGCCTTACATGACCACCAGCGGCGTACGTAGGCCGCACATAATCCCACCCCAGAACAGCAGGGAACCTCCACCCTGCTGCACTCTGACAGTGTGTCTAAGGTGTTCAGCCTGACCGAGTTGCCTACAAACACTTTTCCGACGGTTGTCTGGTTGAAGGCATATGCGACACTCATCGGTGAAGAGAACGTGATGCCAATCCTTAGCGGTCCGTTCGCTATGTTGTTGGGCCCATCTGTACTGCGCTGCATGGTGTCGTGGTTGCAAAGATTGACCTCGCCATCGACGTCGGGAATGAAGTTGCGCAACCTATTGCGCACAGATTGAGTCTCGACACGACGTCATGTGGCTGCTCGAAAAGCATTTTTCAACATGGTGGCGTTGGTGTGAGGGTTCCTCCGAGCCATAATCCGTAGGTAGCGGTCATCCACTGCAGTAGTAGCCCTTGGGCGGCCTGAGCGAGGCACGTCATCGACAATTCCTGTGTCTCTGTTTCTCCTCCATGTGCGAACAACATCGCTTTGGTTCAGTACGAGATGCTTGGACAATTCCCTTGTTGAGAGCCCTTCCTGGCCGAAAGTAAAAATGCGGACGCGATCGAACCGCGGCATTGACCGTCTAGGCATGGTTTAACTACAAACAACACGAGTCGTGTACATCCTTCCTGGTGGAATGACTGGAACTGATCAGCTGTCGGACCCCCTCTGTCTAACAGGCGCTGCTCATGCATGTTTGTTTACATCTTTGGAGAGTTTAGTGACATCTCTGAACAATACAATATGCACAGTCAACGTTTATCTTCAGGAGTTCTGGGAACTTGGATGATGCAAAACTTTTGATGTGTGTAAGTTCCAGCGAAATAATGTGTATATCTAAAGATATGTGATTTTTCAATTTTTTTGTAAAAAGTTGAACGTTTTCTGATAAACTACTTCAGCAACGGATGCAGCTTCGCTATGTTTACGCAAAGGAATTCATTTTAGCAGATCAGCAGGTACTTCAGGTTCTGCTTTCGTTTATTCGAACCACTAACTACCTAACAAAAGAACTGCGAGCGAACTGACAATTCGGTAAAGTCAATAACGAACGTACCATACCAAGTTCAAGTGGCCACCTGCGGCCAGGTGTAATAGTCGAGTGCGCGAGGATTTCCTATCATGTTGTTAATACATTCGGAGAATTAGTTACCTATCTGTAGAGAGGTAGTGATGTTGGTTACTCGTATTTGAAACAATTTGGTTTCGTGACTGAGCCGTTATCGAACCCTACTTGTTCTTACCCACTGAAAAAATTATTTTTACACCTTAGGGGGTAATTGCTCCCAGGAGAACGTCGCACAACCCAGCGCACTCGATGTTGTTCCTCAACCTCGTGCGCCTGAAGATTTGTTTGTGTGCTGGAGCTCCGTCCAACTATGACCACACATGTCCACATAAATTCCATTTACGTCTCCTTCGAAGGAATATGACCCAAAGAAGGTGAGACATCGTTGTTCGTATCTAGAGGCGGGCTCTTTGGCAAGCCTACAAATTCGGCATCACCGAGCACTGTACTTCACGTGGTGATTCAGTGAAATACAATGGAACTAAAGTTGAGCGCCATACATCAAACTTTAGGAATGCCATTATCAGGGAGTCAGTGGCAATACGTCTGAGGCCATTAACGATCTGGACAGCAGTTACAGACAGATACTGCATGGCACCATGTCGTAGGAAACTCCGTGCTCTGCTATTATACTGCATGAAGACGATTTATTTGATATTTGTGACAGTTGGTATCACGACCTGCGCAGGGACAACTCACAGACTTGCTGCAGAAGCGTATACCCTAAAGTAAAGATGCGCATGTAACACCAGAGCTCCATAGATCCACTGACATAAATTTTTCTGTTTTGTCTGTTCCACCTATCATTAAGATATTGTAAATATTGATTGATTGCATTAATAGCACAAAAGTGTTCGCTCTTTCCTTTCTAAAAACTTTAATATCATGGTTTGATTCCATGCAATGTCGTGTATCTGTCACTGAAATTCTTTGTCTCATTTGCAGTGTGACAAAACTTATTGTATACATTTGGAATTTGGGTGAATAATGTTTTGTTGAAAGGTCAATATGTGCAAATGTTCTGTCTTTTGTTTTGGTTTTAGGGCGCAAAACTGCTATGGTCATTAGCGCCCGGTCCGTGACTTAGGAAACAGTAAAAAACCGAAATTGAAAACCAGCAGCAATGGGAACGAAAGTCATAAAATTGGAGAAACTAAAAGCAGAAGGAAGGCTTAAAAATCCACTACAGAAAGGGGTTGGCTGTCCCCAAAAAAAGCTTCAAATGACTGACGTCATTTCACCGGCACTAATAAACTTGAGAACGCGGTCGGCTGAGCGCGTGTCATCTGCTAAAATCGACGATATATCAGGCGATAGCTGTAGACGGGAGCGTAACGGATTAAAATAGGAGCACTCAATTAAAAGGTGTCTTACCGTCCACAGTTGAGAGCATTGGGGAGAGAGTGGGGGAGGATCGCCGCTTAAAAGATGTCGATGGCTAAAAAGACAGTGCCCTATCCGGAGTCTACTTAAAATTACCTCCTCCCGACGACGCGTTCGAGAGGAAGAGGTCCAAGCACAAGTAAGAGCTTTCATGCCCCGCAATTTATTATGGGTAAGTGTCGACCAATGCGTGTGCCATAAATGAACAACACGTCGACATAAAACGCTCCGTAGATCGGCGAAGGGAATCGATTGAATAGCTGGCCGAGAAAGAGAGACTGCAGCCTTGGCCGCAATATCGGCCGCCTCATTTCCACAGATACCAACGTGTCCCGGGAGCCAGAGGAACGCCACCGAGACGCCCCCCAGGTGGAGCAAGCGCAGACAGTCCTGAATCCGGTGGATCAGAGGGTGCACAGGATAAAGAGCTTGCAAACTGAGGAGAGAGCTGAGAGAATCTGAACAAATAACGCATTGTATCCGCTGATGGCGGGGGATGTAGTGGACAGCCTGGAGAACAGCGTAAAGCTCCGCAGTATAAACCGAACACTGGTCGGGAAGCCGAAAGTGATTTGGGGTGTCGCCAACAATATAGGCACTCCCCACACCTAACGATGTTTTCGACCCGTCGGTGTAAATAAATGTGGCGTCCGTCATTTGTGCACACAGAGCAGCAAATGCCCGACGATAAACAAGTGAAGGGGTACCATTCTTGGGAAATCGGCAAAGGTCACGGAGCAGGCAGATCCGGGGACGGAGCCAAGGCGGTGCTGTACCCCAAGTTGTCAAGAAGGTTTTAGGTAAGCGGAAGGAAAGAGAATGGAGCAGTTGACGGAAGCGGACTCCCGGTGGTAGTAGGGAGGAGGGGGCGGCCTGCATACCCTACATCAAAGGAGGCGTCGAAAAAAATGTCATGGGCTGGATTAGCAGGCATGGAAGACAGATAGCTAGCATAACGACTCAGAAGGACTGCTCGCCGATTGGACAGCGGAGGTTCAGCAGTCTCAGCATAAAGGCTTTCCACAGGGCTGGTGTAAAAAGCTCCAGACACTAAACGTAATCCACGGTGGTGGATAGAGTCGAGACGCCGAAGAATAGACGGCCGAGCAGAGGAGTAGACTATGCTGCCATAGTCCAATTTCGAGCGCACCTCCCCAGGAGGTACCATTCAGGACACAGAGGGTGTTGATGGATCGCAGACAGCGAGCCGAAAGATAGGAAACGTGGGAGGACCAGCACAGTTATCTGTCAAACATAAGACCCAAGAATTTAGCGACGTTTGAAAACGGAAGGTGACAGGACCTAGATGTAAGGAGGGTGGAAGAAACTCCTCACGTCGCCAAAAATTAACACAAACGGTCTTACTGGTAGAAAAACGGAAGCCGGTTTCGATGCTCCAAGAGTGGAGGCGATAGAGACATCCTTGAAGACGTCGTTCAAGAAGGCTGGTCCGTTGAGAGCTTTAGTAGATCGCAAAATCGTCCACAAAGAGGGAGCCCGAGACATCAGGAAGGAGACAATCCATAACTGGATTGATGGCAATGGCAAACAGTACAACACTCAGCACGGAGCGCTGGTGTACCCCGTTTTCTTGGGAGAAAGTACGGGAGAGAGTAGTGTTCACCCGCACCCTAAATGTGCGCTCTGCCATAAATTCACGAAGCAAAAGGGGCAGCCGACCTCGAAAGCCCCAAAAGAACAGTATGCGAAGGATGCCTGTCCTCCGACAGGTATCGTATGTTCTCTCCAGATCAAAAAATACAGGGCTATTACAAATGATTGAAGCGATTTCATAAATTCACTGTAGTTCCATTCATTGACATATGGCCACGACACACTACAGATGCGTAGAAAACCTCATAAAGTTTTGTTCGGCTGAAGCCGCACTTCAGGTTTCTGCCGCCAGAGCGCTCGAGAGCGCAGTGAGACAAAATGGCGACAGGAGCTGAGAAAGCGTATGTCGTGCTTGAAATGCACTCACTTCAGTCAGTCATAACAGAGCAACGACACTTCAGGACGAAGTTCAACAAAGATCCACCAACTGCTAACTCCATTCGGCGATGGTATGCGCAGTTTAAAGCTACTGGATGCCTCTGTAAGGGGAAATCAACGGGTCGGCCTGCAGTGATCGAAGAAACGGTTGAACGCGTGCGGGCAAGTTTCACACATAGTGATGTGAAAGATTCAGTGTTTAAACCTCCTCTACCAAGAAACGTGCCAGAACTGCGAGCTCGCATCAACAATGCTTTCGAACTCATTGATGGGGACATGCTGCGCCGAGTGTGGGAGGAACTTTATTATCGGCTTGATGTCTGCAGAACCACTAAAGAGGCACATATCGAACATTTGTGAATGCCTTAAAAAACTTTTTGAGTTTTTGTATGTGTGTGCAAAGCATTGTGAAAATATCTCAAATAATAAAGTTATTGTAGAGCTGTGAAATCGCTTCAATCATTTGTAATAACCCTGTATTGCTACTGTTTGGCGTTTCCGGAGAAAATTGTTCATGATATAAGTGGAGAGAGCAACAAGATGGTCAACTGCAGAACGATGCTTTCGGAATCCGCATTGGGCAGGTGTTAAAAGACTGCAGGATTCCAGCCACCACGCTAAACGGTAATTCACCATACGCTCCAAAACCTTACAGACACTACTCGTGAGAGAAATGGGGCGATAGCTAGAGGGGAGATGTTTGTCCTTTCCAGGTTTCGGAACAGGAACGACGATAGCTTCCCGCCATCGTCTGGTAAAAGTACTGTCGGACCAAATTCGATTATAAAGGCGAAGGAGGTGACGCAGACTATGGGTTGATAAATGCAGCAACATTTGGACGTGGATACCATCCGGTCCTGCGGCGGAGGAACGAGAAGAAGAGAGTGCATGTTGGAGTTCCCGCAAGGAGAAAACAGTATTGTAGTGTTTGCGATTTTGAGAGGAGAAAGCAAGAGGTCACACTTCCGCTGCACGTTTCTTCGGGAGAAACGCTGGCGGGTAATTGGAAGAGCTCGAAATCTCAGCAAAGTGCTGACCCAACGAGTTAGAAATTGCGACGGGGTCCACTAATGTGTCATGCGCGACAGTGAGCCCAGAGACCGGGGAGAAACTAGGCGCGCCTGAGAACCGTCGAAGCCGACTCCAAACTTCCGAGGAGGGAGTGAAGGTGTTAAATGAGCTAATAAAGAATTTCCAGCTTGCCTTCTTGCTATCGCGGATGACACGACGGCATCGCGCTCGGAACTGCTTACAGCGGATACAGTTGGCCAAAGTAGGATGGTGGCGGAAAACGCGGAGAGCACGTCGCCGCTCACGCATTGCATCACGGCATGCCTCGTTCCACCAAGGAACTGGGGGGGGCGCCGGGGCAATTCGGAGGTGCGTGGTATTGAATGTTCCGCAGCTGTAAGAATAACGTCGGTAATATGTGTGACCTCATCGTCGACGCTGGGAAAGTGACGGTCATCGAATGTCGCTAGAGGCGAAAAAAGTGTCCAATCGGCTTGGGCAAACTTACAGCGTCGCGGGCGCATGTAGGGCAGTTGAGGCTGCAGTCTAAGGACACTTGCAAAGTGGTCACTCGAGTGTGTATCATCAAGGGCGAACCATTCGAAGCGCCGAGCTAGCGGAACAGTACCGACCGAAAGGTCCAAATGAGAGAAATTTGTCGTGGAGGCAGACAAAAATGTAGGGACCCCAGTGTTGAGGCAAACTACATCCGCTTGGTGGAAGACGTCTAGCAATAGTGAGCCACGTGGACAAGGATGTGGAGATCCCCAAAGCGGGTGGTGGGCATTGAAGTCCCCAACCAGCAAATATGGGGGTGGAAGCTGACCAAGAAGATGAAGGAGATCAGCTCGTGCCATTGGTGTGGACGATGGAATGTATACAGTGCAAAGAGAGAACGTGTATCCGGAAAGGGAAAGGCGGACGGCGACAGCTTGGAAGGAAGTGTTTAAATGGATTGGGTGATAATGGAGAGTTTCATGGAGAAGAAACATGAGTTCTCCATGTGCTGGAGTGCCTTCAACAGAGGGGAGATCATATCGGACGGACTGAAAATGAGGGAGAACAAAGTGGTCATGGGGACGCAGCTTTGTTTCCTGAAGACAGAAGATGACCGGCGAGTAGGATAATAAGAGGATCGACAATTCATCCCAATTGGCCCGAATACCGCGGATATTCCAGTGGATAATGGACATAGAGTGAACAGAAAATGGAGGAATGTGCCCAAGGTCGCTGTCAACTCAACGACTGCTCTGAGCTTGCGACCGACAGCATGGGATGGCATTCAGCCGAAGGCAGAAGATCCTGATCCATAGGTTGGTCAGGAGCAGCTCCTGCCACCAACGATCGGCCGGTTGATCGGCCGCCAGCAGTGCACCTCGGCGACACAGAAGACGGCCGAGGGCGATTTCCGCCAGGTGGTGCTGTAGATGAGACACGCCTTGGCGGAGAAGGAGAGGAACTGGGTTTCTTAGTAGCCTTCTTGGAAATATGATGTTTAGATGAAGGAGGAACCGATGGTTATGAAGTTGGGGTACGTAAACTATATTCACGAGTATGCTCTTTTTCCGTAGTCTTGGTGTCTGACTTTTGTGCTCGAGATTTAGCAGAACCTGATGAAGCGTGAGGGATAGAGTGGTCAGGCGAAAGTGGTGAGGTTGAACGGGCGATCTTTGCGCTGGCCGATCTGACGACCATGGCACTAAAGGTGAGGTCGCAAGTCTGCGTGGCCGCCTCCTTTGTTGGCCGAGGAGAAGCAAGGACAGTGCTGTATTTTCCTGTCTGAGGCACGGTGGGCTGTCGACTGGCGAATAATTTTCGAGCAGCAATGGTCGACACCTTTTCCTTTACTCTAATTTCCTGGATGAGCTTTTCGTCCTTAAAAACGGGACAATCTCGAGAGGAAGCAACGTGGTCACCCATACAGTTGATGCAGCGAGGGGATGGAGGTGGACAAGCACCCTCATGGGCATCCTTGCCACACGTAACACATTTGGCCGAATTGGAACAGGACTGGCTGGTGTGATTGAACCGCTGACACCGATAGCAACGCGTAGGGTTTGGGACGTAAGAGCGAACGGAAATTATCTCATAGCCTGCTTTGATTTTCGATGGGAGTTGAACTTTGTCAAATGTCAAGAAGACAGTGCGGGTTGGAATGATGTTCGTGTCAACCCTTTTCATAACCCTATGAACAGCCGTTACACCCTGGTCAGACAGGTAGTGCTGAATTTCATCGTCAGACAATCCATCGAGGGAGCGTGTATAAACGACTCCACGCGAGGAATTTAAAGTACGGTGCGGTTCCACCCGGACAGGAAAGGTGTGTAGTAGTGAGGTACGCAGCAATTTTTGTGCCTGGAGGGCACTGACAGTTTCTAACAACAGGGTGCCATTCCGTAATCTGGAACAAGACTTTACAGGACCTGCAATTGCGTCGACACCTTTCTGAATAATGAAAGGGTTGACTGTGGAGAAGTCGTGACCTTCGTCAGACCGAGAAACAACAAGGAACTGTGGCAACGATGGAAGAACTGACTGTGGCTGAGACTCCGTAAACTTACGTTTGTGAGCAGACATAGTGGAAGGTGAGGAAACCATTGCGAGAGAATCCCCCATGATTACCGGCGTCTCTGATGGCGCGCTGCTCCCTTGTGGGGGCCCCCTCTGAGGGCACTCCCGCCTTAGGTGATTGTTCACACCTCAGGTCACACTTCCCGACAAACGGACGGAGGGACCAATCGGCACTTTCGGGAGGTATCAGCTCGGGTAATCACCCCTCCCTGGGCCTGGCCGTTACCAGGGGGTACGTACGTGTCCTACCTGTCTACCCGGGGCGGGGAATTACGCGTTACCCCGTCACCGGCTACGCATGGAAGTGCATGGGTCGGCCTTGAGACAAGCACAGGGAGGAAGAAAGAGAAAGGGAAAGGAAAGAAGAGAGGTCTCAATCGCCGCAGCGGAGAAAAGGGTAAAGAGAAGAGGTAAGGAAAAGAGAAGGACAATAGAAGGATGAAGACATACAAGCAAGGAAGGCGAAGAATGCGGTACATTTACAAGCGTCTGTCTCCGGACGTAGGCACAAACCATACTCCCAGAGGGGGAGAAAGGGAAGGAAAGAGCCAGAGGTGAGGGGGGGGGGGCGAAGATGGGGGATGGGGTAGGATGCGGAAAGAGAAGGCATGCAGCCCGGAAAGGAAGGAAGGCCACATTAGCTCGGGGTCCCGTGCTCGCTACGCACGTATCCACAAAAGATTTGTGGATCCCCTGGGGGGATGTTCTGTCTTATTTAATATGTTTGGTTACTGTTAAGCAAACGGGTGACCTTCACTTAGGGTTCTTAGTTATTTCGTATATAGAAGGTGGTGTGATTCCCCTCGGGAACGGAACTGAGTAGCGCGCACAAGTTGTGGTTGGCATAGGTAGAAGAGGTGGATTAAGAGTCAGGGGGACGAGCTACCAAACTGTCAACTGCTCATGTAAAAGTTGTGTATCGTGCTGGTTCCGAGAGAGGGTTTTCGTGCCACTTTCCAATGTCTCGGATGGACGGATAAAGAGCTGGAACTATTCTGGAATTGGTACCTATTTACGCCACCAAGAAATGACAGGGTTCATCATTTCCGCCTGCTAATCCCCCCACCGACATGCACTCGCCACCACGTTGCGCAATCACTGAAAAAGGAACCAATGAATGGTAAATATGTGAAGTGAAGGATCGGATAATTGGATGTTTAAGTGTGTGCAGTTATAAGGTAACTTATACTCGAACTCTTATACCTACCTTGATTCTTTATCCCTAGTCACAGAACCACTTAGGGTCCTTCCCATGTCAAAAATGCTGACCGTGTGTCCATATTGTGAAAATAGGAAAGCCCAGTGTTTTACTAATTAATGCCACTCGAACATAGCAAAAAGAAAATTGAAGTATATGTAGCAGAACTGAGTAATATAGAAAACGATGCTTGTTGAAAATAGTTTTTCTATTAAAACTGCTTATTAAAATTTTGTTGCATACTTCTAAAGTGAAAGTTCTCAAAACTGTAGCTTATAGAGTTTTGCAAACTAAATGATCGCAGTGCAGTCTGTTTAAAATCAATCAAATGTGAGCTAATGTCTTACAACCACATCAAGTTGTGTTCTACTGCAGTAAAAGTTGAGAACTAATAATGATGAAGATTACATGTCCATGCTTGTTAAGGGCTTGTTTCTTTAGTGTAGTGAAAGTGTGTTTAGTTTGCTCTGCTACAGTTGTCAAGATTAAGCCCGCCCCCCCCCCCCCCCCAATTGAAAGTAGTTCAAATGCACAAAGTTACTTAATTATAACAAGTTTCAATTACTCTTGCTATTCAAGTGAAATTCTGTACAATATTGGGTCCTCTTGTGTATTAAAAGTGCATATTCTACATCTACCTCCATACTCCGCAAGCCACCTGAGGGTGTGTGGCGGATGGTACCTTGAGTACCTCTATCGGTTCTCCCTTCTATTCCAGTCTCGTATTGTTCGTGGAAAAAAGGATAGGCGGTATGCCTCTGTGTGGGCTCTAATCTCTGATTTTATCACCATGGTCTCTCGATATACGTAGGAGGGAGCAATATACTGCTTGGCTCTTCGGTGAAGGTATGTTCTCGAAACTTCAACAAAAGCCCGTACCGAGCTACTGAGCGTCTCTCCTGCAGAGTCTTCCACTGGAGTTTATCATCTCCGTAACGCTTTCGCGATTACTAAATGATCCTGTAACGAAGCGCGCTGCTCTCCGTTGAATCTTCTCTATCTCTTCTATCAACCCTATCTGGTACGGATCCCACACTGCTGAGCAGTATTCAAGCAGTGGGCGAACAAGCGTACTGTAACCTACTTCCTTTGTTTTCGGATTGAATTTCCTTAGGATTCTTCCAATGAATCTCAGTCTGGCATCTGCTTTACCGATGATCAACTTTATATGATCATTCCATTTTAAATCATTCCTAAAGCCTACTCCCAGATAATTTATGGAATTAACTGCTTCCAGTTGCTGACCTGCTATATTGTAGCTAAATGATAGGGATCTCTATTTCTATGTATTCGCAGCACATTACACTTGTCTACATTGAGATACAATTGCCATTCCCTGCACCATGCGTCAGTTCGCTGCAGATCCTTCTGCATTTCACTACAGTTTTCCATTGTTACAACCTCTCGATATACCACAGTATCATCCGTAGAAAGCCTCAGTGAACTTCCGATGTCATCCACAAAGTCATTTATGTATATTGTGAATAGCAACGGTCCCACGACACTCCCCTGCGGCACACCTGAAATCACTCTTACTTCGGAAGACTTCTCTCCATTGAGAATGACATGCTGCGTTCTGTTATCTAGGAACTCTTCAATCCAATCACACAATTGGTCTGATAGTCCACATGCTCTTACTTTGTTCATTAAACGACTGTGAGGAACTGTATCGAACGCCTTGCGGACGTCAAGAAACACGGCATCTACCTGGGAACCCGTGTCTATGGCCCTCTGAGTCTCGTGGACGAGTAGCGCGAGCTGGGCTTCACACGATCGTCTTTTTCGAAACCCATGCTGATTCCTACAGAGTAGATTTCTAGTATCCAGAAAAGTCATTATACTCTAACATAATACGTGTTCCAAAATTCTACAGCTGATCGACGTTAGAGATATAGGTCTATAGTTCTGCACTTCTGTTCGACGTCCCTTCTTGAAAACGGGGATTACCTGTGCCCTTTTCCAATCCTTTGGAACGCTACGGCTCTTCTAGAGACCTACGGTACACCGCTGCAAGAAGGGGGGCAAGTTCCTTCGCGTACTCTGTGTAAAATCGAACTGGTATCCCATCACGTCCAGCTGCCTTTCCTCTTTTGAGCGATTTTAATTGTTTCTCTATCCCTCTGTCGTCTATTTTGATATCTACCATTTTGTCATCTGTGCGACAATCTAGAGAAGGAACTACAGTCTTCCTCTGTGAAACAGCTTCGGAGAAAGACATTTAGTATTTCGGCCTTTAGTCTGTCAGCCACTGTTTCAGTACCATTTTGGTCACAGGGTGTCTGGACATTTTGTTTTGATCCACCTACCGCTTTGGCGTAAGACTAAAATTTCTTAGGATTTTCTGCCAAGTCAGTACATAGAACTTTACTTCTGAATTCATTGAAATGGCTTTGAGCACTATGAGATTTTAACATCTATGGTCATCAGTCCCCTAGAACTTGGAACTACTTAAACCTAACTAACCTAAGGACATCACACAGCACCCAGTCCTCACGAGGCAGAGAAAATCCCTGACCCCGCCGGGAATCTAACCCGGGAACCCGGGCACGGGAACCGTGAGCGCTGCCGCACGACCACGAGCTGCGGACCCGAATTCATTGAACGCCTCTCGCATAGCCCTCGTCACATTACATTTCGCTTCGCGTAATTTTTGTTTGTCTGCAAGGGGTTGGCTATGTTTATGTTTGCTGTGAAGTTCCCCTTGCTTCCGCAGCAGTTTTCTAACACGGTTGTTGTACCACGGTGGCTCTTTTCCATCTCTTACGATCTTGCTTGGCACGTACTCATCTAACGCATATTGTACGATGGTTTTGAACTTCGTCCACTTATCCTCAACACTATCTGTACTTGAGACGAAACATTTGTGTTGAGCCGTCAAGTAATCTGAAATCCGCTTTTTGTCATTTTTGCTAAACAGAAGAATCTTCCTACCTTTTTCAATATTTCTATTTACGGCTGAAATCATTGATGCAGTAACCGCTTTATGATCGCTGATTCCCTGTTCTGCGTTAACTGTTTCAAATAGTTCGCGTCTGTTTGTCACCAGAAGGTTTAATATGTTATTGCCACGAGTCGGTTCTCTGTTTAACTGCTCAAGGTAGTTTTCAGATACAGCACTTAAAAAAATTTCACTGGATTCTTTGTCCCTGCCACCCGTTATGAACGTTTGAGTCTCCCAGCCGATATCCGGCAAATTAAAATCTCCACCCAGATCTATAACATGGTGGGGAAATCTACTCGAAATATTTTTCAAATTATCCTTCAGGTGCTCAGCCACAACAGCTTCTGAGCCAGGGGGCCTATAGAGACATCCAGTTACCATGTTTGAACCTGCTTTAACCGTGACCTTCACCCAAACTTTCACATTTCTAATCTCCGTCAATTTCCTTCGATACTATTGCACTTTTTATCGCTATAAACACCCTTACCCCTTCACTGCCCAGCCTGTCTCTGCAGTATACATTCCAATCTGAGTTTAGATTTTCATTACTGTTTACATCTGGATTCAGCCAACTTTCTGTCCCTAGTACTATGTGGGCATTGTGAACGTTTATTAATGAGAGCAGTTCTGGGGCCTTTCCATAGACGCTCCTGCAGTTTACTATTAGCACGTTAATATTGTTGTTGCTTGTTGCATTTTGCCTACTCCTACCTTGCCGCGTCTCAGGAGACGTCTTGTCGGGCCTAGGGAGGGAATTCTCTAACCTAAAAAACCCACATGTGCACTCCACACGTACTCCGCTACCCTTGTAGCCGCTTCCTGCGTGTAGTGCACGCCCGACCTCTTCAGGGGGACCCTACATTTCTCCACCTGATAGCGGAGGTCGAGAAATTTGCACCCCAGATCTCCGCAGAATCGTCTGAGCCTGTGGTTTAAGGCTTATACTCGGCTCCAAACAGGATGTGTAACAGGATCAACAGTTTGTCTATTGTTCTGATGCTAGATAACGATTAATAGCAAGATCACTATATGAAAACAATTGTTTCTTTATTCAAAAGACAGTGAGAAATAATTTGTTAGTGAGCTCCATTTAATTGTCACTAAGTGGAAAGGTATTTACTAGTGAGTAACTTAATCTATTCATAATAGTTAATTTTGCTGTGAACCATATCGATATTTCATGCCAGACAGGAATATGCTTGAAAAAGTAATATAGAACCTATGTCCAATTTATGATTCTAAAATTCACTGTAACAGTAATATTATTGAGACCATTCAGTTTGACTAAGTCCTCAAGGTAATAGTGTGTTTCCTTATCTGTTATATTTATGCAAATAATTTGTTCTGATCTGGTAGCTCTAACCTTAACGTGAACATACTGTATTCAGGTGCCAGAGTTCATTACACTCGCGTGTGGCTAAGTATACGTTGTGTTTGTCCGTTAAAGTTACTCATACCTATTTTCTTGAACAAGAACGTCAATCATTCTTATGCCTAATTAGGTTGGCGACCGTTTTCTTTATTCTTGGAACAGTGTAGATGGGTAAAATATCGTTTGTTACTGTTTAAATATTTACGTAATTTTGACTTTCACTTCCGATAAGCTACCTCCGTTAGGTACAACACGGTCAACATAACAAAATTCTTCTCAGAGGGTAACACTGCTCTGCTTCTTTATACTATAATTGCTTGAATAAAAATAATTTCGTTATAAGAACTGCCGCCAACTTCAAGGTTATGGTATAATAGTAGCGGACGTCAGTGTTATACGCAGTAATAACTATGTACAGTACGCATCCTCCGGCGGAATCTTAGCTCAGCCTACATTCACCAGCATACGCCCGAATATGCCCAGAAGACACTGAGCGTGAATATCGTTGCAGCTGTTTACTGACATACGGCAGTTCGCCCGAAATTTCACGGATTAAAATTAATGCTCCTATAAAGCTCATTTCAAAGAAGCAACTGCTCCCTCTTCAGTCATTATCGTCATTCAGAAGCTGTTCATATCGACCGAACACCAACAGGAAGAAAGATTATAGATCCTAAGAGATTGAGGTAAGAACGGTGAGCAAAATTATCGCAATTACAGCAGTGGCATTAACTACGGCTTTCTATGTAAGTACAAAAAATTAAAATCGTGTATTTGTAGAAAACAGAACTGGCTACCCACACAGATAAGAGTAGACTTCAAAGAATGCCGAGAAATGTAGGCAGAGATGAGGTTAAATACTGAAAGTCCAACACAGATACATTTCATCAAGTTCGACTACGTTTTGTTTCCTTTGTAAATGGGATTCCAACACCTTCTTACAAGGGGAGAGCCTCACAAGGAACCACTTGAGTGCGAGGTCGCAAAAGGCCAACAACGTTTACGGCATTCGACACTCCACTTATTGTCTGCCATCAACCACAATATTGGCTGCTAATGGCAACGGGGTGCGAGACTGGAGATGTCCAATGGTGGGCACAGCATGAATCTATGGAGCATACTTTTTTAACTGCTTAGCCTAGATGTGTTGATACAAAGCAGAGCAATGGCAACGATAAATAAAGTAAACATTGCATTATATCTACAACAGCAGTTGCCGAACTTGACATTTCGTCAGAATGAAATCCAAGAATTTTCGCAGAGTGAGAAGGAAGTGGCAGATGAAATATTAGCATTTCTAGAAGGCGAATCAGAGGAATGTGTTGTGTCTTATACGCTCGACTGTGCTGACAATGTACATAAGTGTAATAAAGATGACACGTGCTTAACAAGTGGAAGTGACATTGAACTATGTGCCGAGATATGCAGTTAATCATTCTCGTCGGACAGGGAGCCACAAATCCCGTCTAGTGAAACACAGAAAAGCACAATATTTGTCTAAGGAGCGGGTACTAAACAAAAATACGTAAATCGAAGACGATCCGCAGCATAGCAAAAGAAATATGAACATATTTCGAAAAAGTTCAAATGGCTCTGAGCACTATGGGACTCAACTTCTAAGGTCATCAGTCCCCTAGAACTTAGAACTACTTAAACCTAACTAACTTGAGGACAGCACACACATCCATGCCCGAGGCAGGATTCGAACCTGCGACCGTAGCGGTCGCGTGGTTCCAGACTGTCGAATAAGTCCACAGCAATATAATCGTGTAGTGTGTAAGAAAAACTACGGATATTCAAGGGAGACAAGCCGCACTTGTTACAAAAACACGTGTTTGCCTGTTTCAAGGATGCTCGACACAATTTACAGGATGTGCATGATAATGAATTTTTACATTACGCACATCAAGTTCCACGATACACGGATTAAAGTGATTCCAATGGAAGCAGTGGAAGGTTGCAAACTTCAAGTGTGCTACAGAATTGAAAGACTTAAGTAATGGAATTTCACACAAAGCGTTAACTTGGCGATATACAGGAAACTGCGGAATCGGCCAGAAAATTTATACATGAGACAAACTTACCACATCGTCCAGTAAGGAATTTGTTTTCAGCTCCGACAAATCGGGATTTGACGAGGAAATTGCTTATGAAAAGAACCTTGTAAATTAGAAATAGATAGAGAATTGTTTCAGGAGCAACTAACATGAATGCCTTAACGCATTCCTATACAATTGAGCCGACTGTTCACCTGGAAGGTAAATTGGCTAGGAAGTTATTTACTCGACTGCGTGAAGCTGGAGGTGCTGTGTCCCATACGATCCTTTCTCCTGTGCGTGATCTTGCAAAGGTGGTAGGGAATATTTACGTCACAGCTAGCCAGAATGGGAACGTGGGCGTAACAGAACTACAACTACGGTATGAGCACTGCTTTTGGCCAAAAGCTCCCCAGGGTACCTTGCTTTTTCTTGATTCCTTCTCTGCGTATAAAAATCATACTCCTTTAGAGCAAACTATCCTTCCTGAGAAGTGTGTGACAGTGTAGCTCATACCACCTGGAAACACTGGACAAGTTCAGTCTGTGGGCATTTGGTTTCTCCGCCGCTCTAAAGCATTAGTGCACTATCTGCAGCTGTACCTTAAAGGATCACTCATGGGAAAATTCCCGTAGTAGTGGGTGTTAGAGCTGCACCTTTTTTAGATTGAAGTCAGCTGATAGGTATTCCTGCTTAAGGGAAGTCTAACAAACGAACCACTTTTGACAAAGCTTAGGTATCCGAGTAATGAGGGAATTAGTATATTTCATCAAAATATGCAAGGTATTAGAGATAAAGTTAGTGAACTGCTTATAGATGTTGACCCTGAAATTATTGGTATATCTGAACACTTCTTAAATAAGGAGATAATTCAGAGGCTTCCTTTACCAGGATACAGGTTGGCTGGCAGCTTTTCTAGGAGCTCCTTGCGGTTGGGGGAGTAGCCACGTATGTGAAAAACGGCATCCCATTTTTGAGTCAATTGATGTTTCAAAGTACTGCGCTGAAAAGGTGTTTGAATGTTGTGCAGGTGTGGTTAAATTTAATGGAGCTGAACTTCTAACTGTTGTTATTTACAGATCCCAGACTCCGATTTCACAACATTTTTGCTAAAGTTAGAGGAGGTTCTTGGTTCACTTTATAGGAAATACAAAAAGTTAGTTATATGTGGTGACTTCAATACTAATTGTATAAGTGATTGTGTAAGGAAAAGGATGCTGATACACCTCCTTAATTCCTTAATTCATATAATCTTATGCAAACCGTATTCTTCCCAACGAGAGTGCAAGGGAACTGTAGAACAACCATAGACAACATTTTTGTTCATTCCTCATTACTGGAAGGGCATTCTGTTAGCAAGAAGGTGAATGGCCTTTCAGATGATGATGCAAAAATTTTAACTCTAAAAGATTTTTGTGCTGCAACAAGTGTTAAATATAGTCATCAGCTGTTTAGGAAAGCTGATCCAGTTGCTGTAGAGACCTTTGTAAACCTTATCGAGGAACAAGAGTGGCAAGATGTTTATAGCACTAATACAGTAGACGATAAATATAATGCTTTTCTCAAGACTGTTCTCGTGCTCTCTGAAAGTTGCTTTCCGTTAGAACGTTCAAAACAGGGTACTAGCACAAACAGGCAGCCTGGGTGGCTGACCAGAGGGATAAGAATATCCTGTAGAACAAAGTGGCAATTATATCAAAACGTTAGAAACAGTCAAAATCTAAATGCAGCAGCCCATTACAAACAGTATTGTAAGGTGCTTAAAAAAGGTATTGGGAAGGCAAAAAGTATGTGGTATGCAAATAGAATAGCTAAGTCTCAGGATAAAATTAAAACCATATGGTCAGTCGTAAAGGAAGTGGCTGGTCTGCAGAGACAGGTCGAGGATATAGAATCAGTGCGTAGTGGGAATGTCCGTGTTACTGATAAGTCGCATATATGTACAGTATTTAATAATCATTTTCTGAAAATAGCAGGAGAACTAAATAGAAACCTGTTCCCAACAGGGAATCATATAGCGCTCGTAGACAAAAGTGTTCCGAGACTGTTACCTGAAATGCTCCTCCATGATACTGACAAGAGGGACATTGAGTTAATAATTAAATCACTAAAGACCAATAACTCTCATGAATATGACGGGGTATCCAGCAGAATACTGAAGTATTGTTCAATGTATGTTAGCCCAGCACTTAGCCATATCTGTAACTTTTCCTTTAGGAGGGGTTGGTTTCCTGACCGATTAAAGTACTCGGTAGTGAAGCCACTTTATAAAAAGGGAGACAGGGATAAAGTTGACAATTTTAGACCTATTTCTATGCCATCGGTGTTTGCTAAAGTTATCGAGAAGGTTGTATATACAAGGTTACTGGAGCATTTAAATTCCCATAATTCGCTGTCAAATGTTCAGTTTGGTTTTAGAAATGTTTAACAACTGAAAATGCTATATTCTCTTTTCTCTGTGAGCTTTTGGACGGATCAAATAGAAGGTTCCGAACGCTAGGTGTTTTCTTTGATTTAACGAAGGCTTTTGACTGTGTTAACCACAAAATATTACTGCAGAAGTTGGACCATTATGGAGTAAGGGGAGTAGCTTACAATTGGTTCGCCTCTTACTTTAAGAACAGAAAGCAGAGGGTAATTCTCCGCAATATTGAGAGTGGTAGTGATGTTCAGTCCCAATGGGGGCACTGTTAAGTGGGGCGTTCCCCAAGGGTCGGTGCTGGGGCCACTGCTGTTTCTTATTTATGTAAATGATATGCCTTCCAGTATTACAGGTGATTCAAAAATATTTCTGTTTGCTGATGACACCAGCTTGGTAGTGAAGGATCTTGTGTGTAATATTGAAACAGTATCAAAAAATGTAGTTCATGAAATAAGTTCGTGGCTTGTGGAAAATAATTTGATGTTAAATCACAGTAAGACTCAGTTTTTTACAGTTTCTAACTCACAATTCAACAAGAACTGATATTTTGATCAGACATAATGGGCATATTATAAGCGAGACAGAACAGTTCAAGTTCCTAGGCGTTCGGATAGATAGTAAGCTGTTGTGGAAAGCCCATGTCCAGGATCTTGTTCAGAAACTAAATGCTGCTTTATTTACCACTAGAACAGTATCTGAAATAAGTGACACTTCAACACGAAAAGTAGTCTACTTCGCGTATTTTCATACGCTTATGTCGTATGGTATTATTTTTTGGGGTAATTCTTCTGATTCAAAAAGGGTATTTTTGGCTCAACAACGGGCTGTTCGAGCTATATGTGGTGTAAGTTCGAGAACCCCTTGTCGACCCCTATTCCATAGTCTGGGAATTCTGACATTGCCCTCACAGTATATATTTTCTTTAATGTCGTTTGTTGTTAGCAATATTAGCCTATTCCCAAGAGTTAGCAGCTTTCACTCAGTTAATACTAGGCAGAAATCCATTCTGCATGTGGAATGCAATTCCTTGACTCTTGTGCAGAAAGGAGTGCAGTATTCGGCTGCATCCATTTTCAATAAGCTACCACAATAACTCAAAAATCTTAGCAGTAGCCCAAACACTTAAGTCTAAACTGAAGAGTTTCCTCATGGCTCACTCCTATTCTGTCGAGCAGCTCCTGGAAGAGCTACAAAATTACGCAAATTCCAGTGTTACTTTGTTGATTTTCTTTATTTAAACTAACGACTTGTCGCCTGAATATGTTTTTTTACATTTCATTTCATCTGTTTCTACTATCGTGTTATAATTTCATGTATTGACTCGTTCCATGACTTCTCCTTAATTTGATCCCACGGAACAATAAATAAATAAATAAATAAAGATAACCAGGTTCACGGTAAGCTTCATGATGGACTTTCGCACTCGGTTGCGTGGAATGTTATGGCATCATTTCTCATCACCCCGTTACACCAATATGGGTTCACACTGAAGAGCCAAAGAAACTGATACATCTGCCTAATACCACGTAGGGCCCCCGCGAACACGCGGAAGACCCGCAGCACGACGTGGCATGGACTCGACTAATGTCTGAAGTAGTGCCGAAGGGATCTGATGCCATAAATCCCGCAGGGTTGTCCATAAATACGTAAGGGTACGAGGAGGTAGAGATTTCTTCTGAACAGCACGTAGCAAGGCATCCCGGAAATGCTCAATAATGTTAATGTCTGGGGAGTTTGGTGGCAAGCGGAAGAGTTTAAACTCTTAAGTGTGTTCCTGGAGCCACTCTTAAGCAATTCTGGACGTGTGGGGTGTCACATTGCCCTACTGGAATTGCCCAAGTCCGTCGGAATGCACAATGGACATGAATGGATTCAGATGTTCAGACAGAATGTTTATGTACGTGTCACCTGTCAGTTGTATGTAGATGTATCAGGGGTCCCATATCACTCCAACTGCACACATCCCACACCATTAGATAGCCTCCACCAACTGTAACAGTCCCCTGGTGACATGCAGTGTCCATGAATTCGTGAGGTTGTCTCCATACCCGTACACGTATATCTGCTCGATACCATTTGAAGAGAGACTCGTCCGACGAGGCCACATGTTTCCAGTTATCAACACTCCAGTGTCTGTGCTGACGGGTCCAGGCGAGACGCAAATTTCTGTGTCGTGCGGTCATCAATGGTTCACGAGTAGGCCTTCGGCTCTGAAAGCCCCTATCGATGATGTTTCATTGAATGCTTCGCACGCTGACACTTGTTGATGGCCCAGCATTGAAATCTGCAGCAATTTGCGGAAGGGTTGCACTTATGTCACATTGAACGATTCTCTTTCATGATCTTTTTCCGGCCGCAGCGATGTCGGAAATTTGATGTTTTACCGGATTCCTGATATTTACGGTACAGTCGAGAAATGGTTGTATGGGAAAATCCCCCACTTCGGCGCTACCTCGGAGATGCTGTGTCCCATCGCTCGTGCGCCGACTATAGCATCACGTTCAAACTCAAATCTTGATAACGTGTCATTTTAGCAGCAGTTACTGATCTAACGACTATGCCAGACACCTGTTGTCTTATACAGGCGTTGCCGACCGCAGCGCCGTATTCTTTCTATTTACATATATCTGTATTTGAATACGCATGCCTATACCTATTTCTTTGGCGCTCCAGTGTACATGCATTCTTTAAGAATCGATACCTAGCTGAACGTCTTGCACGGTTTGTAACTACGAAAGAGTTCGCCTTCGATTTCGATGGTGCGAACCTTTGTGATGGCCGTGGTGTGACATTTTTCATTCGTTGTGCATAGTGTATTGTGATGAATGGACACCACGTTTAACAGCCCCTGCCAGCGCATGTTTATCGCAAAAAAATATGCATTTCCCGACCCATGTTTATTGGACTTCTTTTCTTGTTTCCCTGAGCACTACCACCTCTCAAAGTATTCGACACTTTTTTTTAACGCCCTTTATATTATGTGACTGGAGCCTCAGTCTCGTGCTGATTCCTTCGACTCGTCTACTGGAATTCAGAGATATCGCTAAATTTTGCATACGAGTTACCTTCTCATCTTATCACCATGCCATGGCAACACTGCAAGCCGCCTTCGATCCGCGACAACAACATACAAACATAATAATTTTAACCCACGCTAACCGTGACTGTTAAATCTGACACTTTCACTGTCCACTCGCTCGCTTGACACTATTTCAAATGTTACGTACTTTTTCCTCGCGTTGGAGTATGATAGCCAGTTGGATAAATGACCACGACCTGTTTACGTGAACCGTTAGTACATCGCGAAGCCTCTGTGGGTTTGCAAAATATTTCAAGGGGTTCACCAAAAGTCTTTTCAATAATGGCACGTTTCGAGGTTAGGCCTACTGCTGTTTCCTTAGTTTCTGTGGCATTTATTATTATCACTACTACTGTTACACACACACATATGTATAATATACATATATGTAACATCGGTAACGCATCAAGTTATTTCCACAATAAGTTAATATTTACCGCGAATGCCTTACTTCCAGTTGTGTTATACCGTTGGGAATGCGTTTGAATTCGCTACAACGGAAATTTAGTCTGCCAGCTTCTTTGTGTACTAACAGTACTAACATCGGTATCGCGACCCCACTAAGGAACGGTTACATGGCAGTCAGGCCTTTGATTTTCAACAATAGCCTAGTTCATCTTCCCTTGTTGCAAATGCATTAAATTGTCAATCAGAATCGTTTCCGTTCACGTTAAAGTTGACAACTGGTAGAAAAGTGGAAGTTTCGTAGCGAAACAGGGCTTAACAAATCGTAAGTCAGTGTTGCGTCAACAGGTCACTCCGCTTCTAGTAATGTATGTCAGTCCGAGAAAGTGAATAGCGTGTAAAGAAAGGAAAGTGCGATGATTAGGTTTGGATTTTCATATATACGCAGGTGACTAGGACTGTTAAAGACTGCAGTGTGTTGTTTGTGGCAACATTCTTGCTAAAAGCGATCTGAAACCTACGCTCAAATGCTATTTGGAAACTAAACACCCCAGCCACTTCGTTTTTTCTTTATTTTTAAATGAAAAGCTAACGAGTGGAAAGATGATTTAACTATTTTTGTATCCGCTGCAAATAGTGAGAATGGGAATGCTCTGGAAGCGTCTTATTGCGTTAGCTACAGAATTGCTAAAATTGCAAAACCTTATTCAAAAAGAGAAGATTTAGTGCGGCTACGTGTAAATGATGTACTACAGTGCGTACCTTGAGAATCCTTGACAAAAATAAATAAATAAATAAAATCAATATGGTGCCAATCACCGAAAATACGATCGACCGCCTAAAATCGTGTCAAATCATGTCGAAAATGAATTTCTGGAAAGAGCTCAAAGAGTTCATGCCAGTCCTTTTCCGATTCAACTTGACGAATCGACTGTTGTTGCCAGTTTAGCCATAATGTTACTTTTCTTCCGTTATATGAATGGAGAGTCTGCAGAAGAGGAACTGCTGTTCTCCACACACTTTAAAGTGAGAACTACAGGAGGATATATATTTAAGTAACTTTCTCAAAAATTCAATAGACTGGACTTGCTGTGTGTGTTCAGATGGAACGAAATCTACGATAGGGTGTTACGTTGGGTTTGTTGCCAAAGTGAAATTGGTAGCGCCGAAAGTTTGTTAGACACATTGTGGCACTCATAGACAGATTCTCGTTTCTAAACGCAAGTCCGATGCTTTGAAATCTGTGCTAGACGATGCAGTGAAAAGAATTATCTTTATTAAGGCTCGTCCTACAAACACGAACTTCTTCGCAGTACTTTATGAGGGAATGGGAATAATTTATAAATGTGTATTGCCTCACTCTGAAGTTAAGTGGCTAGTCGAAAAATATCGGGAACTGTTACTGCAGTCCAGCGTAACAGGCATGGCTTTCGACATCCCTTACAAGCGATAGCAGGCGGTGGTTCAGTTACATAGCGCAATTCAAGTCAGGTGTGCCGAATGTTTCCTGGCAACCAGGCGCCTAGTCATCAGTGACTGGCTGTCTCCGTACAGTGCTCAACAAAGGTGGGTGGGTGGCACCGAGAGTGTTGTCGAACTGTGAGTGGGGGAGGGGGGGGTGTCTCTGAGGGAACCTTTTGGCGTTTCATTCACTCATGCATCAATGTCGCACCCCCCTCCGCCACCGATTACACCACAGCAGTGCCCAAAGCAGAAAGCCTGATAAAGCATGAACAACCTTTGCTACTTCGGAACACGTTCAAATTTCGTCAGATGGTATTGAACGGTCACTATTGGTCCCACGCTGCATACCAGAGCAAAAATTGTAGTCGCCCTACATTACAAAGGGGTGCGATCACATTCATTGGGACTGTTGGCCCACGAAGTTCTTAGGGAAGGGTTGAATCGTCCAGAGGTGTCATCAGTGTGGAAGACTGTAAAGGACGTCGTCCTGTTTCTCATCGCACTGAACTGTCGTTCCCGACTGCGAGATGTGTGGAAATCAACGCCTCAGGGTAAGGAGTGGTTTCACTGACGCCCTTTATACGACCTTCTGTAGTGTTTTCGTGATGGGAGAAATATGGGTAAGAGGGGGGTATGACGATCTTCCCACTGGGTGAACACGTCCATGGAGACGTTGGGCGGCACTATGGTGAAATTTGGAACAATGTGACACATCGCTCCCGTTACACCTCGCATGAAGTTCTGAGCTCTGACTCTTCCCCTCCCCTCCCCCCCCCCCCCCTCCCCCCAAGTGTCGACACTTTACTGTCTGAAGTGTCGCAGAGCCCATGGAAGATGTCCTAGGACGTCACGATTTCCAGTCCTTACAGAGGAATATTGTAGTCACATTTGAAACAAATTTCAAACTTCTGCCTCTGAATGTGAGACGATTATGGGGCTTCGGAAAAAAAAAGAGGAGTGACCCTTTAATTGTGTTGCACTGTATATAAATGATGATAAAAGAGAAGCATCCAGAAGGCGTAATGTTCATATCCCTTCAGGATAATGGGAACCCCCATACAGTAGCGGAAACCAGCCCGAGCCCTCAAATTATGGTTTTGAGCTTCCCCAGTGCCTACCTTACAGTCTAGGCCTACATCATCTTCTTGGTCCGATGAAGGAGTACCTGCGTAAATCCTAGACTTAGCCAGAAGGCAAGGGAATGCTGGCGGTGCAAGAGCGGATGTACAAGACCTCACAACGATTCTTCCAGGATGGATGACGACGGTTCGAACCCGCGTCTGGCCATCATGACTTAGGTTTCCCAGTGATTTCCATAAATGGCTTCAGGCAAATGCCGGGATTGTTCATCCTCCCCTAATCCGATAGGACAGATGGTCTCGCTGTTTGGTCCTCTCCCCCAAACCAACCAACCAAGACTGAATTGGGTCAAGATGCACGTAGTGCATAGACTTTCGTTTTAAAAACTGTCTATTTTTTAATTTTCTCTCGTGCCGTCAGTTCGT
Source organism: Schistocerca piceifrons (assembly GCF_021461385.2). Classification (NCBI taxonomy): domain Eukaryota; kingdom Metazoa; phylum Arthropoda; class Insecta; order Orthoptera; family Acrididae; genus Schistocerca; species Schistocerca piceifrons. The sequence continues at coordinate 508,179,960 of NC_060140.1, forward strand.
GCTGAGTGTCATAGGATAATGTATTGCGGAATTAGATTATTTCCGTCACTAGCTTGTTACATTTCCACACTTGAAAAAGTGATAGATCTTTGACTAGGTCAAGTCCTGAATTCAGCACACTGCAGCGCAGCCGCCATTTTCTTCACGTAATTTTTCTGAAGTGTGTGCTCTATAACGAAGGTGTGTACATTACAGGTAAGATCAGTATAAAAACAACATTTCGTGAATCTACAAACGAAACGAAAAAGAACCACTTTGCAAACCTTCGTCCACCGTGTCTCCAGATCCACCATGTCTCCAGTAGCTCAGAATCATTTCAACCACTAAATAAGGCAAAAGGCACACAGGAAACCAAATGTGTGACGGGCCTTGACGCTATTTTAGACCACTGATGTGGTGTCGCTGTGCAGAACTTAAAAAATGGTTAATAATGAATACATTAACGATTTTCATATAAGTAAACTAATACACGGTACAGTTTGATGCTCACTATTTTTGTAACTAAGATGATGAGTAGAAAACTTGTGGAAACGTTGCCACAGCACGACGCCACGATTCCGCTGGTATCCCGAGGTGATTTCATCAATGATATTCGCCGAAAGCTCGCATTTCCATTTAGAAAATGTCATCCTACTCTACACGTATCCACTGTCAGGATATTTGCAGCTGTAAAAATCCCTGTGAGCTTCAGACGATGGACATTTCGTCAGAAATCAGAAAGGATATTATATTTTACAAAGAAAAGCAACGGTTTCGCAATTATTCTTCAGCCTTATACAAAACAGTGTTTTTTTTTTAAATCATCTGTCAAACAAAAAATTTCTGGTACGTCCGACTGCCAGCTTTGCGAATTTTTGATATTACTGATTAAAAGACATATATTTTATTTCGTAAAATAACTACGAGTTGACATACGGAACTCCCCCTCCCCACACAGTTACACTGAAAAAGTAACGTGCCAACGGTTTATGGATGCAGACTTCTCCGACAGATGGGACGAAGAGGTACTCAATATCAGCGGTGGACTACTGCAAAGACACTGTCTCATTTAACGTCACGTGGGCCACAATGTTCCTTCGATGCAGCCAGGTGGTGTGTGGGGCCACCATCTCGGCAACACCACTGTCGGACCGTTGTTGGCAAACAGTTTAGCCTCGGCTCAGACCGCAGGACCCTCCTTCTCTGACGGCGGGCATCGGCCGCAGGTGTCCTCTCGATCTGTGGAACGTGATTAAGATAAACGAATTCATAAGCAAGGTTGGCGGCCGTGGCCACGGGCGCGAGGTTGCTTTGCATGCGCAGGGCGCCGCGGTCCGGCCGCGCGCCAGGGCTGCCAACTTTACTGGCTGGCATTCATTTGCATGCTGATGTCTGCCCTCCGGCGCCTTCATCTCGCTCTGCCCCTCCTCCCTGGCCATTTCCCCTTCTCCACCCTCGCGCCCAACACGAGGCAGCCGGTATATTCGCTTCATTCCGCCTTCCGCTAACCCTCGACCTCATCCCTTAACGCGGCCCCCACCCCCTCCATCCGCGAGTTACGTAATAAACCTGCTTAATTCAGGGAGGTTTTCTTGTGGAGGGGGCACGAGTGCAGATGTGCGGAGAACTCGAGGGGATTCCCCCGCCGCCTCGCCATCACAACGGCCGCCATAATTCCAACTTTTTGTTTCTGGCCTCTCTCGCTTCCCCCTTTCCCTCCCCCTATTTTTTTCTGGAAGTCCCAGTTTTGAGAGGACTCCAGGCCGCGCAGGCAGCAGGAAACACAGCTGACGTTTCCTGGACTCGGATGGGAGCGCCTGACAACATCGGTGAGCCGTGAGCTCTGCACTGAGGACCGCTAAGCACTGAGGAAAACTCCTCTGACGCCGGCGCTGCGTGTCCCTAATCACGTAGAGACGTCGGGAAGTCTGCGAGCGCATCCACCGACATATTCCTCTTACATCGCCAAATTCCAACCTGAATGACTGCAGCTGTTCATAGGTGACATTAATAAAGGGCATACGAAAGCAAAATTATAGCCACAGTAGCATTTTAGTTTCATTACTATTTTTTTTACATTGAGTTCATCCACGACTAATACCAAAATTTCGCTATCATAGATTAACAGTTGTTCAGTGAATTTTTAAACTATTTTGTACTTACGTATAATTCTTCCATTGCTTCTTGGTAGAGCAGTTTAACATTAAAATATGAAATGAAACAACCTGTATTTTGGAAAACTCTACAACGATGTTTGCCAACTGCGCATGTATTTCGGCTATGTACATATTTTAACATAGCTTCATCGTCAGGGCTTCATTTGCGTATTGAACAGCATTCACTGAAATTGCAACCGCCAGAAACGCTTATCTGTGGGAGATTGTACAATTTTGTTTTCTTAACTGAGGTGTGCAAAGTTGTCTTGGAACTAGTATTGCAGAAGAATACGTCTTGACTTCCGTTAAAACTTCTTGTATACCTGTAAATAAAGCTGATTTCTCTTGTTTATGCCATCTCAATGACTTAAGTTTCCTCACGTTGACTATAGTATTATAAAAACATAAAACTGCTTTCAAAGAGGCGACAGTGTCAAAGAGCATAGCAAATTGCATGGATCTGTCAGCAGTCCAAAGACTATAAAGAAACTTAGCCTTCAAACAAATTGTTATGTAAGTCTACGAAGAAAGTAATACCGTTTGTTACTGTTGGTGGCTGAAATTAAACTATGAAAATTAACATTACCGATTGCAAAGCATATGACTTATTTAAAAATCATGCGGCTCCACAGAGGAATAATCACTGTCATATTGAGTAGGAATTCAGTGTGAAAAACCGTTTATACAATATCCAGGAACTATTAATTAATCTGAGAAATTAACAGAGTTTTTTAATGACAGTACAAGTGGGTGCATCCTCCTACAGATACGGGTGTCTGGTGTGTTGACATGGCAATGAACGTCCGTTGCCAACCAAGTGAGCCCTTGATGACGCAGCTGTGCTTCGAAATGTACACTCGGTAAGTAAAAATTGAATGAGACTAAGATTTTCATACGTTTCACTGTCTCGCTTTTGCCGAGCAATTTTGGCATGAAACTGGAATTACTTTTTGTTCTACTACGTATTTGTTTATTACTAATCGATTTTCGGCTTATTACGCCAACGCCAGGTAATGAGTCAGCCGGACACCTGATAGTAATAAACAAATGTAAGACATTGATGTGCGAAAATTTTTTTTTTCATAAATTTCAGGGTTATGAGAACCCGTTTTCGTTGTGAATTTCAGCGCTCTGAAAAATCTATTCCAACACATGTTCAACTTTTTCAACATAAGTACTAATATCCACTCTGAAGTTTTCCATATTAAAAGCTGCAAACATTAGTGTTGCCCTATTACTTTCAGAATCTTATAATCGTACAGGGTTTTAATTAGGCCGGAACTGCGTTGCAGCATCTCCCACGGATTAGTCTTTCCTCACTGGAACACGACGACACCGGACATTTAGAACAGTACATGTGTATTAAATCGCAACGTAACTATAATTTTCCGCTGCGCCGGCCACAGTGAATGTGACAGTGAATCGAATGACCAATGTGAGGCTATAGGAAGGAGCATGGAGGAAGGTTACTGTGTGTGTGTGTGTGTGTGTGTGTGTGTGTGTGTGTGTGTGTGTGTGTGTGTGTGTGTTCGCGCGCGCGCGCACATGTGTACAGTATACCGAAGATAAGTTACGATTCGTTCCAAAGTTGTTATCGAGCCTTCCTCGAATTACGTCACAAAAATTTCATGATTTTTGGGGCGCTAGAACCCCCCCGCCCCCCTCGACCACTACCACCCACCTTGCAGTCCTTGTCACAGGTGGTCAATTTATGTGACCTCCTCCCTGGTATGATGTTACATTTTGCAATTTTAAATTTAGAAATTATTAATTTAAAAAAGCACTTCCAAAATTATTGATGTATTTCTATACAATAACTTTTTTCATAAAATAACCATACATCAAACATCATTAAATCAGCATCTCTCGACACTGGAGCAATTGCCATCGTGCGGAAGTAGCTACATATGTGACGACTAAAACCCGGGCTTATAAGCACAATAAAATAGAAAAACAAAGAGGAAAAATGGTGAAAAATTCTAAAATAAGCGAAAATGAGTGCACGCAAAGACGTTAGTTTCACAGAACTCTTACCTTATCTCGCGTACACTACGCAAGTACGTCTTTCAACAAGCAACAGGAAGCTGCACGATGACTGATCGGGTATTGACGGTGTGTGCTGGTGTTTCCCCAATTATAGTGGCACCGTTTTCAGCACGGTGTCAACATAGACTATTCGGGAAGACATTGGCATTGTCATTCAGGTTATGGCATTGGATCTGAACGACTAACCCAATAAGAAGAAAAAGACAGCGTTAGTACCATTGTATTTAGAAGAGGGATTTGCGCAGAAGTAACAGAGGTGGGGGGGGGGGAGGTTTGTGCTTATAAAAAAGTAACACTCAAAGGAAGATCTAGTCATGAACCACTTTCGAGTAACAAAAGCAAACTTCGAGTGCTTCTTTAGCTGTGTATTGAGCTCACGAGCTCATGTTAAAGATGCAGTAGAGTTTCGAGTGAAACTGCAAGACACTTCGGTATTTCCCATGTGGCGATTACTTGTCATCTTTCCTGTATTTACACCACAGCCCCGAAAGTACACAGTTATGTGATTTGGTTGATTCTTTTGTGTCCTGAAACCTCATTTGAAAGCTAATATACTGTCGTAAAAAAATAGTACACCTGGAAAGACGACGACAGTTTTCATCCGATGACGGTATATGCCATCTGAGGGACAGTAGATATGCCACGGAGACAAACACGCGCTTCCTACAACCAACTGAGCGAGTTTGAAAGGCGTCAAATTTTGGTCTTCCAAGTGACAGGATCGTCCTTTCGGAGAACTGTCAACTGTCAGACACGGTGGACGTGTTGCTTCGGTACTGCAACGATGCTGGTATTAGTAGTCATGTGAACATTCTCACACCCTTAGATGAGGTTCTGAACGCCCGCACTGCATAGACGCCCGCCCGGGTCGTCGTATTGTAAGGGCAGCAGTGGCAGATCGCTCAGCTACCACAGCGCAGATAAGATGGCTTGTAAGCCCAGACGTGTCACCACGGACTGCTGGAAACCGGTTACTAGTAGTGAGACAACAGGCACGCGCACCTGTGGCGCGTCTTCCACTCACGCCAGGGCATCGACGAGCATGGCTCCACTTGAGCCATCAAGAGTATCACTTGGAAGATGGAGTGGTGCGCTGTGAACTCCAACGATAAAAGCAGATTCTGCCTGCTCTCAAATGATGGCCTGGTGAGCGCTGCATCATAGAGAGCATTCATCAAGACACACTGGTCCGACGTCAGGCCTTATTGTCTAGGGTGTGACAGGCTCCAACTCTCGCTCACCTTTGGTGTCTCTGGAGGGGACGCTAATCAGCGATCGGTACATGCAGAATGTTGTTCGACCCGTTATTGTAACAGAGGAGTGTTCCAACAGGATAAAGCTCGCCCACACAGTGCCCATATGCAGCAACTTCCCGGTCAAGACGATCTCCGGACTTTTCTCCCATCAAGAACATGTGGGATAAGATGGGACGAGAAGTGACTAATGAGACTCGTCAACGAACAACTCTTGAAAAACTATACGAAAGGTCCAGCATGCGTCGCATGAAGTATCCCAGGACAGTATTTTCCATATGTACGATCAACTGGATGCCAGAGTCAGCGCCTCAACTTGCGCACGTGGAGTCTACACCATGAAACAATAAGGGTCATTTAGCACGAGTTGACACCTGTTACCTCGGAATCGCTAATGCAATTGATCCGCAAATGTACCCATTTCATGTACTCCGAATGCACTTTGTAACAATAAATCTTGAGTGAACTGGAAACCTCAAAGGGTGTACCAATTTTTTTCCGGAAGTGCGTTTTTCTTTTTACACCCCACATAAGACAGTCAACTAATTGCGAATATCAAGGTTATTCTATACCGAATTTTAGTGCTACGCTTTGCGCAAGAGCACTAAAAGACATTGAAGTATATTTGGTGGTTGCGTATTCATGTTCATTTATTAGAAACTACCGTCAAGCTGAAATTATATTTCTACCAGAAACAGTGTCATTTCCATTCTCAGATTCACTGGACGGATGTTTAACTAATATGAAAACCAGAATACAGCGAAAGTGCTTCGGTAATCAGCCACGACATGCTAGTCGAAAGAGCGTATTCGGGAGAAGGAAGTTGTGCCACAAAGTTAAAGCGACCTTAACTTTTAGTGGCACGGCTTGAAGTGGCAATCTGGGTGTCTCCATATGCAACTTCGGTGACGCCACTCGAGTGGTGTAACTTTAACTGCATGTGGAAAACTGGTTCAAATCGTTAATAGATATAATGAATGCTTTTCTTGGCTGACAAGTTATTTAAGTACTGTGTGAATGTAACGTAATTTGGGATTAAGTACACCAGCTACCTATGGAGTGTCGCAGCTTCTTGTAACGAAACATATGATACTGCGAGAAACACTAGACAACCTAAGTCGAAACAAGTGGACGATATTCTCTCACAACTCATGGTATCCTTGGGAGAACCAGCTGTGAGAAGATTATTCCATCGGCTGTGCAAGATGTATGAGACAGAGGAAATACCCTCAGACCTTAAGAAGGATGTAATAATTCTATCTCCAAAGCATGCAGGTGCCGACAGACTTGTACAATGTACACTACCAATTTCATTAGTCATGGTTTGGAATACTTACATGCGAATTATGAACAGATGAATAGATCTGTAGAAAACAACCTGGGGGAGATCAGTTTGGGTTCCGGACAAATGTAGGAACAGGCGAAACAATGATTTATCTCAGAAAACAGTTTGAAGAAAGCCAAGCAACGTTTATAGCACGTGTGAATTTACAGAAAACTTTTCACAATGTTAACTGGAACACATGGGAAGTTAGTGCAATAATTGTAATCAAATACGCACAGACGTAAACGAAATAATCTCTGCTGGCTCCAGACGCCTACAGGCTCTGAGAGACACGTCGAAATCTATCACATTTTGCTAAAATGAAGATACAGAATGCCTTTATACGCCCCACGGTCGTCTATGGTTCGAAACGCTGGACATTATCCGAACTGGAGACGAAAAGGCCCCCAACATTTGAAAGAAAGGCCATGCGAAGAATCAAGGGCCTGGCAGGAGACGGGGATGCTTTGAGAACAACAAAGAACAAAGAAATTTATGAGATCATGAACCATTGCAACATTTTACAACATTGAAAGAGCAGACGACACCAATGTGGAGCTCACGTAATCTGTATGCCAGAGTCATTACTTTGTAGGGACGCTTTCATTGACGACATTGCAACAAAAAATGTCTTGGGAGGCCAAGAAAGAGATGGGCGGGCCATGTAACATAAGATGCAGAAGTTCTGAATGTACTTAGTTGAAATGAAACCGTAACAGACACAACGGAGTGGAGAATGATTGCTGACGCAACGCATCGTCTACAGGGCCCGTGAACGCTGGATAAATACGTGATTAAGTAAGCAAGCAACAGCGCGCCCGGTTAGCCGTGCGATCTAACGCAGGGGGTGGGGGTGGGGAGGCCCACTGGGGGCTGAACCGCACAACACACAATAACCCTGGGTTCGGTGTGGGGCGGCGGTTAATGAGTGGACTGCTGTAGCCTGTTGTGGGGTTGTGTAGCACTGCGGGCTACGGCAGGGACGAAGCCTATCCGCCGTTTCTACGTCTCCGGTTCAATACTATACAAGCAAGTAACTGCATTGTATTATTTGAACTTCTGGCATGGATAGAATACAAGGAGAGAAAGTTTATTTTAAACTTGCACACAAACCATACTGCAGTTGCAAGTCTAAGAATATGAAAAGGAAGCAGAAATTGAGAAGAGAATGAAACACGGTTGTAACACATTCCCGTTGTTATTCAACCTGTACACTGAAGAAGCGATAAAATAAATGAAAGGTAAAATTAGAAAGGGAGTAAAATCTCAATGAGAAGAAATAAAAACTTTCAGATTTACCGATGACATTGTAATTCTGTTAGAGACGGCAAAGTATTTGGAAGAGTGGCTGAACACAACAGATTGTATCTTGAAAAAGAGTTTATATGTTCATCAACAAAAGTAAGCCATAGCTAATGGAACGTAGCTGAATTAAGTCAAGCTACGCCGATATTAGGAACTGGGACACTATAAAAGTAACTGACCAGCTTTGCTATTTGTGTAGCAACATGGCAGATGATGGCCGAACTGGAGAGGATATAAAACGAGCACCGATAATGGCAAGAAAGCGTTTCCGCAGAAGGTAAATTTGTAAAGGCCGAACATAAATTTAAGTACACATATTTTTAACAATGTCTGAAGAAACAGACCTTGGTGGCTACCTTGCAGTTGTACTAAATTTATGAAATTTACTGTCAATTGCGGAATCTCTCTCATATTAGCTGCGTTAAATATGAAGATATTACCCATCTGTCACATGAAAATTTGTGCCGGACCGGGACTCCAAGCCAGATTTCCCACTTGTCACGACCAGTTTATTAACCACCTGAACTATTTGGGCACACTTCCAGCACCGACGCAAACTTGCGTGTCATACTGTGAAAATGATTACCGTAATACTAACATTGGATGCGTTTGTCTCCTTGAAATCCTGTGGCGGGACCCAAGTAAATCTGCCAGCTGTGGGTCGTAGAGGGTATGGCACATGGAACTTGGGGTCAGTCCTGGAAGAGTGCTCGGATAGCCGAAGTGTTTAAGGCGACCACTCACAACAAGCGGGACAGCTAAGTTAGAGTCTCGGTCCGGCACAAATTTTCATTTGTCACTGATGGGAAATATCTTCACGCCTAATGAATTTCATGTCAGGAAGATTCCGCAGTTACGAATAAATTTCATGAATTTAAGTGTTTGGGAATTTCTTCTGTAGGTATCTAGAGTGCATCCCTGTACGACAATGAAAAGTGGAACACCAGCACTTCAGACGAGAAGAGAGTAGAAGCGTTTGAAATGTGGCGCTGCAGAAGAATGCGGAAGACAAGATGGGTATATCGTGCAGCTAACGAGGAAGTACTGAGTCGAATTGGGGAGAAAAGAAATTTGTTGTTTAGCTTGAATCGGTTGACAGGCAGAGTTCTGAGACATCAAAGAATCTTGAATGCAGTATTGTAGGAAGTAAAATAATAAAGCAGCAGGTGAAGACGGCATACAGACCGAAATGTTAAAATATGGGGGAAAGAAAATGGAGGAGGCAGTCCACGAATTGATAAAGGAAATATGGATAAAGGAGGTAATGCCAAAGGACTGGAACATGAGAATTATCTGCCAGTTACATAAAAAAGGCGACAAATCAGATTGTAGCAATTATCGTGGAATCACTCTTGGACGTAACATATGAGGTATTTAATAAAATTTTACCCTCCAGACTTCAAGGGATGATAGGACGGATATTGAGGGACTATCAGGTTGGATTTAGGAGGGACAGATCCACGATGGATCACATATTGTTATTAAGACAAGTGCTAGAGACGTTTAATGAATATGACAAGCAACTAAATGAGTTGCACATTGTTTTTAAGCAAGCGTACGACAGCCTACACAGGAAGAAAATTGTATAGATCATGGAAGAATTTAGAATCGCATTAAAACTGGTCAAGAGCTGTCTGGTGATCTGGTGAATTCCAAGTGCGGGGGGGGAGGGGGCTACGACAGAGAGATGTGAGCTCTACAACGCTATTTAATTTAGTTTTAGAAAAGGTGATGCGGCAAATGCCGATAAACCCAGGAGTAACAATACCTAATCGGCAAGTTCAAGTGGTAGCATATGCGGATGACGTAGCATTAATGGCAAGGAATGTAAGGGCACTAAAGAGAACTGCGATACGTTAAAGGAAACAACAAGAGAAGTAGGCCGGTCGTTGTGGCCGAGCGATTCTAGGCGCTACAGTCTGGAACCGCGCGACCGCTGCGGTCGCAGGTTCGAATCCTGCTTCGGGCATGGATGTGTGAGAACTACTGAAACCTAACTAACCTAAGGACTTCAAAGTTCTAGGCTACTGATGACCTCAGAAGTTAAGTCCCATAGTGCTCAGAGCCATTTTTGAAGATAAGTAGGTTTAGAAGTAAACATAAACAAAACAAAGTATATGGTGATGGGGGAGCCCAATATGAGCGGGCAAAAGAATTCACTAGTAATGAATGCAAAAGAATGTGAAAGCGTGAAAACATTTAAATACTTAGGTTCTGTAATAACGGAGGACAATAAAGTAGCAGTAGAAATTCAAGAAAGGATAGCGAGTGGAAATTGTTCCTATTTTGCCTTGCAGGATGTATTTAATTCCAGGAATGGTAGTAGGAATACAAAAATCAAAATATACACGACCACATTAAGACCTATAGTAAGATATGGATCAGAAGCCTGCGTATTGACATTAAAGGAGGAGAACTGGTTATTGAAATGGGAGAGAAAAATACTGAGAAGGATTTTTGAAGCAGTGAGAGACGAAGATGGCTGGTGAGCAAGGGCAAATGTAGAACTACAAATGCTTTTCCGAGAGATGGATATTATTGTTAAACTTAAGAAGGGAAAAGTAAGATGGGCGGGACATGTACAGAGAATGCCAGTGTCAAAGTTTTCATGGAAAAGCGTGACGGGAGAAGGTAAAGAGGTAGACCCAGGAAAAGGTTGCTGGACGATATGGAAAAGAATCTGAAGGCCATGGGCATAAGAAATTGGAGAAGGAAGGCGATGAACAGAGAAGAATGGAGGCAGGTGATACAGGAGGCCAAAGTTCGTCACGGACTGCAGAACAGAGAGAGAGGGAGAGGGAGAGAGAGAGAGAGAGAGAGAGAGAGAGAGAGAGGGAGGGAGAGGGAGAGAGAGAGAGAGAGAGAGAGAGAGAGAGAGAGAGAGAGAGTTAGTTTTAGTATTATTCGTTACGGATTTGAGGTAACGAGTGTTAAGTTTTTTTACAGTAATAATTGGTAGCATTCGACCGCAATTTTTGTCCTACACACAATCCAACAATGCGTTTCGAGAGACAGTGCTCTGATTATCAAGTTGTAAAACTTAGCACATGAGGTTAAAACGCTAAAAAGTCTACCATGCAATTGAGGAGTTCACAGTTGAAAACTGAATAAAAACGCATTTGACTGAGTGTCCTCGTCTTACTTGAAATGATGATTTCTGTCAATGGCACTCCTATCTCCCACCGCACATTGCAGCAGGCCGCGTCCCCCTTTGTACTGTGGCTTCCGAATGTGTGAAGTTTACGCTTATGCAGAGCTCCGGGGGCGGTTGTGAACTGGCGTGTCCGCGGTATCGCAAAGTGGACGCGGCCACTGGCTCGATCAAAGTGCTGTTTCTTTCGTCGCCTACATTTTCTTCGTTTCTTAAGTGTACGGTCGTCAGCTTATAGCTACTTCGTGAAAGAGGTATTGCAACAAAGGGTTTAAGATACTTCATTCCGCTGTCATAACCTAGCGCATTCAGAATAATGTCATGTTTATTTTCACTAACGGCTATCTCCAGTTCTTCCAGCAAGTCTAGTTTACTCCATTTCTTAATGTAAGGTCTCCAAGTCTTTTTTAATCCCCTTAAGGGGATGGCCTGCTTCGTATACATAATTCACAATATCTGATTTATCATAATTACAAAGTCTGAATGCATCATAATGTTCCCTGCACCTGACGTTCTTCTGGCTTGTCCGACAAACTTTGCAACACAGGATGCGCATTGGATTTTATAAACTCCGGATCTTCCGCACACACGCAGTAATGCCGCTGACATCAGCTCACAACCACTTCCGCAGCGCTGTGGCAGCATCAACTTGACGCTCTTTGAGCCCATAGCACACAGTAGGGCGCGTCCTGGTGCAGTGTGCGGTATGAGGTATGAGGTGGGACGGCCACTGACAGAAGTCGATTTTAGTGTAAGACGAAAGGACAGGGGCAAATTGAATGGCGCAATTGTGGTGGTAGCCTTTTTAGTGTTTTAACTTCATGAGCTAAGTTTAACAACCATGGTCTCTCTAAGAGCACTGCTGAATTGTGCGCAGAACAAAAACTACGGTTGAATGCTACCTATTATTAATGTAAATGGAGGAAGTGTTGCGGATAAAACTTTTAGATAAAGATTAAGAGCCGAATGGAGCAAGCAGGTTGAAATGGCTGTAGTTTCGGAGATGAAGAAAGACAGATTAGCGTGGAGAGCTACATTCAGACTGAAGACCACCACAACGACGACGACGACAGTTAGCAACAAAAACAGTGACTGGGTGTTGTTTTTCCTACCATACAGCAGAAGTTCACGCCGTTAGCGGACTAATGGTGGAATCGTATGGGACCTGTTAGCTTGTATGGCGAGCGCGGTTCCCGTAAGGAGAAAACGCCGGCCGAGCGGCGCCGCTGAACGAATCACGAACATCGATCGGCTGTGCCTCCGCCGCTGCCGCTGCCGCCGCCCGTATTCGGCGGCTCCAGCGCCACATTCCGCCGCTACCTGCCGTCTACTACCTGCGCGTAGAGTGGCCGGCTATTCCTCCAGCAGAATGCGACTGGAAATCGCTGGCATTACTCGGCAGCACGGCGCTGGTATTCCTCAGTCTGCCCCGTGTCCACTTACCGTGGTGTCCTTGTGACGTCAGTCTGCCATCTGCGGGCACGTGTACAGCTTTTCCCTGCATAGTTTTGACTGAAAAGAAACCGTGTAAAAATGCTGGAATTCTTCTCGACGGTTTCAGTGAACAGGTACGACAAGTCTTGCAAACAATAAAAGGCTCCGGCATTTTTAAACGATCCATTCTTTTCAACTGGCTCAGATACACAATGGTATGCTGTTAGGGATGAATCTTCAAGATCTGGCCACACTTCGGCTACTTGCAAAGGTGTTAGCAGGTTGGACTCACGAGAAGCAGTTATCTGGGCCCTGCAGAAGAATTCGCCGTTCTAGATGGGAATCTTTAGCTCCGGCGTAGTACTCCCCGTGTTGAATAACCTCACTGGGCAAAATACTGGCTACCCTCGCAAGTGACCCAAGATTTTAAACCGCTTGCAAATCTTCGTTGAGCTGTGTCTCTAAAAAAATTTCATATGTCAGGTTGGCGGATGTAATACCAAATAATGAATTGTGTGAGATAAGCAGTCTACGAGCAAATAAAGGACTGGAAATGAGGTGGATTTGTCAAATGGCTCCAAGCACTGTGGGACTCAACATCTGACGTCATCAGTCCCCTAGACTTAGAACTACTTAAACCTAACTAACCTAAGGACATCCACACACATCCAAGCCCGAGGCAGGGTTCGAACCTGCGACCGTAGCAGCAGCGTGGTTCTGTACTGAAGCGCCTACAACCGCTCGGCCACTGCGGCCGGCGTGGATTGGTCACAAAATACGTGAACAACATGGAGCTCTTGAAAAGCCAGCACTGGACTGGAATCCAGAAGGAATACAGACTTAGCCGCCCTGAAAATCCTGGGGAAAAAAAAACGGTGGAAGAAAGAGATCTGAAATTCGGTAAAACATGGAGTGAAGTGAAAAGTGATTGCCAGCAGAACCAACAGGAAGGTCCTTAATGCTGCCCTGTGGTTCGACAGGAACAGCAGGCAATAATTCAAGTAAGTCCTTAAATCAACATACTCTCCTATGAGAGCTGTAAATAACGAAGATGTGGTGACAGGTGGTTACGAGATCCTCAACCGCTGTCTTAAAATCTAAGAAGGGGAAGGCTTCAGACATGGCCAACGGATTCGACTCATATCTGACAGGTGACATCTGTACCATCTAAAATGAAGGACGTCAAAGATATTTTGAATTGCTGTCACCCGGTTTTAGAGAAAACTAGCATTACAGTTTATGAGGCTATCGGCTCAAAATTGACGGTATCGATAGCGCACAGAAAACTGGGCATTTTTCACCACCACCACAACCACCACAATGGGGCCTGAACACACATATTTTCCCAGAAATCGAGAAAAGAAACTTTAATTATCTTGTGGTGCAGTTCTTGTTATGTCCGTGCATCATACGAAAATGGGATGAGAAGTTCCGCCTTATGTAAGAAACCTTTTTTTCTGTTTTGTTTCACCCATACATGTTTCAGCACTTTGTGCTATCATCAGTGGGTTTGATTTTTAACTGTAAAATTGATGTTCAACATAAATGTTAATATGTAACACCAATTTTACAGTTAAAATAAAAATTGCAACACTTCATGAGAGCACGAAAGTGCTGAAACATGTATGGGTGAAACAAAAAAGAAAAAGGTGTCTTGCATAAGGCGGAACTTCTCATCCCAAAAGAAACTAACTGCCGCTTACGTATTAGTAGGCTTAACGGTCTTCAGAAAGAGCAGCACTTGCAGAACGCGCATGACAAACTGGCTGTGGAGCGGAAGGCTCGATTCCCAGTTGTACTGCGTGTGTCTTTCTTTCATACGCATTTTTATCCGTATCGAAATTAATGGTAACTGCGACGTTAATAAGGTAAATAAAAGTATGGGAAAATAGCAAGGTATGAAATTAATTATTTGCAACAACTCGAATTAATGAAGAATTAAAATTTTAATCCTTGTTGTATCAAAACGACTTCGAGATATGCTGGTCCTAATTCGTCACGAGAGACCACGGACGTCTGCACAGCGGCGCCAAATATGTCGGTTGTGTGAAAAACGTCGCCTTGCTAGTGAGCCGTATTTAGTCTTAATTGATGGCTTAACAGAGAAGCCAGGTCCTTCAATAAACGTTTACAATGAAAGCTGCTGAGTAGTAAGTCCCCTAATTTGCACAAGGATCCCTGCTGCGGTCGCAAGTGATAGTTCGCGCGACGCCACCGAAGTTCCGAGGCACATAGGGAAGGAACGTTTCAGGTCGTTGTAGAAAGACCCTACGTGACAGCGACCAGACACGAGTGTCACTCCTTACCAATGACGATCGATATCAAACTTTACAGGATTCGCTGCTCAGTGAATGCAGCTCCATCTGAAACTGTTTCCAAACAGACATTGCGAAGCGAACTGCATTCAAAGGACTTTTGCAATGAGGTACCTCACACAAAAGTCCATTGTTTACAGCAGTGACTGCTGAAGTGGTCTACACCGACTGCAACCTGCCATGGGTCCATGTCACCGAAAATGGACTGGGCTAAATCACAGGAAAATGAAGGTACATGAGAGTGAACCCCATTTTGGCAGGTCGCATCCAAAATTCCGCACCGATTCTCTCACATAATTGAAGCTACCTCCCCACGTCGCCGTATGTCTCCTCGGCTAACACAGGGTGGAGCACTTATTTATTTTCTCTGCTGCTCGCAACATTCAGTGAGCTTATTAATTATTTTTCTCTGTAAGGTTGTACCCTCCGCCCTTCTCCAAAGAGGGGAAAGAGTATCTGGCGCTGCCCATGATGCTCCAGAAACCACTTCGTCCCTCATCAAGAGTATCTATCAGCTAGGCAACACAACACGGGACAACAATCACTTTGCAATGGCTACAAACTCAAGACTTTGTGCTACATATCTGAGTGTTTTTTAAAGGTTTTCCACTCTACACTTCTACAGTTACATCTACCAAAAGGGGTAGCTCTGTATTAGCTGTGAAAACACATTTGAAGTTGATGAATTTGTGAGATTCAGTAATATATATTGGGGGTCTACCCAAAACGAAAAAATTGGCACGAAGTCTACGAGGCAAACAGTTTGGAGAACTCTTGCTTATAGCGCCAAACGAAGCTGTGCTTCAGTGGGCCAAATAGCACAGAAAGTGGACAGTAGCTGACAGAAGGTGTGTAGTGCGCTTCGACGAGTAACGATTGTCTCTATTAAAACCACGCCACACGTCGAGGGCAAAGGTCGACCCAGTGATGCGTGTAGCAGCTCACCGTGTGTGAAGGGCGCAGTTTGGAAGAGGGTGGCTCTGTAATATTGTGCGGGTGGTTTTCGTACCACGGCTTGGGCCCAGACACTGAGGTCATCTTGAACATGAACTAGGACGTATATTTGAACGCTCTCGGTAACCAAGGGTTGCCGTTTCTTCTATGGATACGCTAGTTTTTGAAGACAAGAGCTGTCTTCACAAAGCTGCAGGCACACATTTCTGACAAGACTAACTCTCCGGCATCCTTTTTTACCTCGACCGGTCCCTCTAAATTACCCAATCTCAATCCAACAGAAATACGTGATTATTACAGGCAGCGGGTGAAACGTGGAAGCTAACATCTCTGCGGTCTGATAGATCTACCGAATCTAAACAGCATACCTGAAAAAACTGGGGCCCCTCCTCATTGAACTGACGTCGCTATCAAGGGTAGAGTCGATGTTACACACTATTAGCGTGATGTGTCCCGCGAAGGAGTGTGACTAATTTTTTTTTGTCCAGAGTGCTTATAACGCAAGATTAAACTTTACACAAAATAAGCCTAACGGCGTACCCGAGGACTGGTAGCCACCAGTTAAGCTCTCCAGGGTCACGCACGAGTGAAGTCTTGAATACAGCACAGGCTTTTCCTACCTGTTCCCATTTCCACCCACAGTACCGTATCGGTAATAACCCTCAGTCTGAATAGAAGCAAAAACCTTTGCCTTACTCATTCTCCCGCGCGATAATTATAAGACCACATTGAGAGTGTCTCGGCCGAACTCTTAAACAAGTAGAGATACTACTGCGAGTTGAAAATGAGTTTGTCCGACAAGAGCGCTCGGATGTGGTAAATAGTTCCGAGATTTTGCGTACCGAGCCGCGATTCTAATCTTATAAGTCGCATGTAATAAAAGAAACTCGAACCAAAAGGTTCCGATAACTGGACTCAGGGTGGGAAGAGGGGCGAAGGCAATCAACTGCTCTTGGAAACTGCCAAATAATGCATTAGGATAACATGATCTGGGACTTAGTCAGGGGGCAAATGGGAACCCTCAATACAACTAACCATCGTATCTTATATTAATGTCGTGTTTAGCAAGTTTACTGCTTCCATTTGGGTGCATACCACAGAACCGTCTCCTTTCGTCCGTTGATATCCTACGCCCAAAACCCAGATTGAAACTTTCACTTGACGCTGGGTGTATACTGTAAAGCGCCCCACACACTAGCGACGAAACGTTTGTGATATTCCTGCAGTACGTAGCCCGCTTCGAAATCGCCAAATACATGAGCAATTTACCAAGCAATTTTGACCAGTATAACGAACGCCATTCTGTCGTTAATTCCTGTTATGGAACATTGACTACATTTAATATCAGTGGCAGACTATTTCCGTATAAGTACTATTAAATAAATACACACATAAATAACGGAATACGATGTTTATTTAGCTTTTTTTGCAACGCTCTCCTAACGAACTGTTACAGATTACATACATCGTTGACGCCAATTGGGTTGTGTACGGCTTTCCAAAGGGCTAATACAGTTTCTTTTCTTTTTATTGGTTTAGTTCACCTGAAAGTATTTCCATAATTCGTTTGAAATCCTGATATGTCTCTAGAGAAGTTCACTAGTGGTACTGGTGATTTCATGATTATTATTGCCAGTTGTATGAGTGAGAGTTAGTGTATATGAAACAAGAGACTTTAGTGTAGCAGTAAAACAGAATGCCCTACACATATAAAATTGAAAGGACTACTTATTATTACTTCATTCCGCTCAAAAGTTAAGACGTTTAATAACGCGTATTGGTGTTTCATAAATAACTCTAAATCAACAAATGGAGCTCAGCATAACGTGATTGTGACTATGAACTTCCGATGAATATCTAGTTCCACAGCAAGGCATCAAGATGCTTATCCCTGAGAAACCTAATAGTGTCAGTGTTTTCTATTATATGTATTACTACTTAGTACAAGTGGGAGCTCCGGCTTGAGCTTCATAGTTCAGTGTGGTTCGTGGTTCCTGAATAGCTACAAAGTCTAACGTGAAATTCTTACGTACTCCAGGTGGACGAACGATACGAAACAAAAACGTACATCCACGCATGAAGACTAAAAAAACGAGTCTTAGCGTGGCAGCCACATTGTCACACATGGCTGATCCGTCGTATGGAATTCATCAGATTGCACAGGAATCCGAAGCTATCAGCGATCGATCGCTTTGATCTGAGGTCTGTGATCTACTGAGAAATCGACCGACTTAGCGACCGACTGTTGGGTTCTGACGTCCGTGTCTGTGGCCCCTTACGGAACAGGTTTTGAAACTGTACGCCAGACCCAATCTCTAAGCCGATCGCGTATCTTTCAGGGTTAGCGCTCTTTCCGACCGATCTCACCAACCACGACTATGGTCCGTATTCGTGGGTTCACGTCCGCCAGCGTCTCTCTCCCACTTTCCTGATGTCACAGAAGCTCTCCTGCTTACCCTGCTGGAAAGCAACCAAAATTTTTCAGTGCAGTCACAGTTGACACCCTTACATAATACAATCTGTCTAGGAACTCTGTCGTATCACCTTTGCCTTGTAATGGGCATATAAAGAGGCTACAACTGTCTTTACACTTGATACTGTAACGTTATTTATAAATATTTATTATTTTGCTTAATGTTTGTTTTGTGGAAAGCTACTTTGTAATGTGTTGTTGAGTAAATGATGTGCGTAATCACTTGTACTGTAATACAAAGAAAAATTAAACAACTTAATCTGGAATACCAGTATGTAATGCCTATAACGAAATCAATCCCTCTGAAGTTTACTCAGTCTCGTGAGTACCGAGTTCTATGGCCCTATGCAATAAACTGATAAAATTCCGTATGCAAATAAACAATGAAATACATTTTCCTTAGCTCTTCATTCGCAACGGGTGTAATCTTGGTATTCCGTTCTCTCCACAGTAGGCATACACAATATTCAATCTTACCTTAGCGAACTGCAACGCCGTTCGTAAAATAGCTTTATACGAATAATGCCAGTAGATTGGTTGATAAATGAATAACCTTGAAAATATTCAGTGATAATTTTGGACATTGGCTCAGGGCTGTGCAATGCTGCCCGCATTGAAACTGTTACAAACATTAGTACCTTTCTGATTATGGCACATTAATATTTTTCTGACTGATTGAAAAATCATTTCTTTAAAAAAATACTCATTGGATTTAAACACGACACGGAAGAGGATGAGGTACTGATAACGGGATATGCTGAGAAGAAATGCTTCAGTTTGAATAAAATTTTCTAAGTTTCTCCTTCTCAAAATCTAATATGAAACATTTTACATTAACTTCAAAATCAGTCAACTTCTCAATCGTTCTACATTTTTCACTTACTGACGTAATTAAACACATTTCGATTGTTACATGGTGAAAAGTCTAACATCATATAACAAAAGCTATTCCAAAATTTCACTAGTCTCTATCAGGATTACAAAACACACAAAATATTACAAATCGGGTATACCTAATCAACCTATATAATATACCCGATGGGAAATACTTGGTTCCTGCACTGAAGGATCAGCACTGTAAAATTATCAAGATCCACTTTGCGTTGCTGCATACTTAAAACTAAATATACAAAATTTCATTACTTTATAAAACTGTATTATGCTGTGTCTACATACCAACAGCTAAATTCTCACAGCTAGCCACTAGCTTTAATTTTTACATCCTACCTTTAACAGAATCCCTACTTACGATCGATTGTGTCACTCAGGCAACATCTTTGGTTCAGTGGTGTCAAAGATACAATCTCTTCTACATGTGATAACCATTCCATGTCATTTGTCATGAAATATATTACAAAATCGGGCTCCACGTGCAAGTGGACCGCTCACAATACTTTTCCGCGATGTATAACACCCAAGGACAGGTCCCACAGTGTGTATAGCCCAGTTCCTTGTAAAAGAAGAATACTTAATTACTTGATGTTCATGTACAGGAATTCACACAGAAGACTAAATTACCGTAAATCACTTTTATTAAAATTCCCAATACGACTATGGCCGTTAGGAAAAGCCATTTGCGATTAAATTTGGTGTGTGGACTACGCGGATGCGGAATAAGAAGTTTACCTCCGGGACTTCGTGTTGATATCACGTGGAAAGGGTAACCTTAGGAATAAAAACAGTCTTCGCCTCCGCCATAAAGACGTAAGAGATGTAGATGAGTGCAGCCACCACGTAGTACTGGCACTGTGGACTGTTTTCAGTCGTTGAGGCACACTTCTAGATTAGACACCACACTCCACCTCACACGCTCGCTTTCTCGCTGGGAACATTCGCACATTTCACTCACTCGTTTCGTCTCGTCTTGTACATCGGCGCAGCACTGCGCCGCCGTGTTAGGTAACAGCAGCTCTGACTTCCATTACCATGAATTGAAGCTTGCAGAGTACTGGCTTGTTATACATTCCTTAGCATCGCGAGATACGGCTTTAACAGATGTCGGACTGGAGACCGCGCACGCCCGGGGTCGAGGCTACGACATTTACGTGAGAGCTGCGGACACGGTGGGAAGCACTGCGGTTTACAGGGTGTGTCGCCACTGGCAGCGAATCCCTAGAAACCTTATGACTAATTGAAGACATGCGCGGAAACACGGACTAACACTCAAATGTAAAAGCTTAGAGGTAAGTGTTGTCACCTATTTCTCGGTACGGGAACTAGCAAAATTGACATTGGTATCACCCCTACATATCACTTAGTGGTGAGACCAATATCAATTTTGACAGTTCCGCGTACCCAGCAACAATGGCAACACTTGCATCTAAGGTTAATAATCAAAGCTGGTCTTGGAAATTGTTCTAACAAAAATATGCGAATCATTTAATAAACTTAACTAGCAGACGATGCTGTGTTGCGAGCGTCTACGTCCGTGTAAACAAAGGCTGGCGTAACGCGAACAGTTAAAGGTAGCAGACATTTTATACCAGGTGGTTATAATGAAAGTACGCCTACTCACAGATATCTAGTGTTGGCTGTTCTTATCTTGTGGCAGCGAATCTTAGTAGGTATTGTAATGCTTTCTTGCAGTACCGATTTAGACTGGAAAAATTAGTTCCAAATTTGGCCACCATGTGTAAATCTGGCGCTGTTAATCCAAGAAAGACTTACAAAAATTTTTCCGCAAGTGATGGATTAGGAACTGGACGTGGGCAGGAAAGGTGAAACAAGTGAGAAAGGCGATATGTTGATTTTGTTATTAACCGCCGCTTACATAGTTTGTTCAGTAGTAAGCATGGGAGACGTCGACGAGATGCTGCATCCATAAAAGGATGTGGCAGCTCGCAGCGATTCCAGTGCAATCTGAGCAACATATTCCTGTATACTGGCCTTCAGATTGGGCAGAGACCGAACGTGTCCGTGCTGAACTAGTTCTTTTAGACATCCCTAAAGTCAATAACAACATGGATTCCGATCCTGTGATCTTGCAGGCCATGCATCTGAAAAATTTCTTGAGACAACACGTTCGCGGAGGTTTGTATTAAGCATATCTTTCACTGGGTGAGTGTTGCTTCGTCTTGCAGAAAAATAGATATGTCCACCCAGTTGCGCTCTTGCAAAGCAGGAACCACAAGCTGTACAAGGAGGTCTCCACAACATGAAGACGTCACGGTACGCCTGACAGGCCCTCTGGGTGTATTCTCTTGAAAGAAGAACGCACCGAAAATAAACGTGCTGTCATATAACTCAAGTGCAGCGGCCCGTCGTACACAAAACGCAGTTTAACAGTACCCCAAATCCCACAATTCGGTGTATTCACTACAAGCTGTAGTGTAGAATGTGACTAATCACTCCATAGAATATTGCCCGGCCCTATGTCAAACTTCAATCCGTGCCAGAAGCGGAAGAGCGAATTCAGAAGATTGCTGTGGATCATGAGGTTTCAGTTGCTTCTCCGTCTGGATCTTGTACCGGCATGAGTGCAAAACAGACAGCAAAACTTTCCGTTCTGTTTACTAGGGGCTGGACAATTCTTGTTGCGCTGCACAATCACTATCCGGACACTTGGTGCAATGTCAGTTACAGCAACAACAACCTCGTCAGTAACTTTCACAATGATTGGAAGCCTTCCTCTTCCAGGTGCCACACTAATCCCACCCGTATAATTGAATTTCATTGTTATCTTCCTTAAACCATTTAATGACATCAGGCCCCTCCTCACGCCTTTCAATCGGTAATATTCTCTCAATGCAGTTCTATAATTGCTGCCGTTCATATAAAACGGTTTCACTAACAGCGCACTGTCTCTTCTTGATAACCACACTGTTCACTCGTATTATGACTTGTCAAATGACAGCGTGTAAGTCATACCGTCATAGGAATGGTGTATGGCGCCGGATTTGCACAGGGCGGCCAAAATTGGAAGTAATTTGTTTTTCAGCGTAAATCTGTTCCGCTTTAACGCATTAACATTTCTGTTAAGTTTCGTTGCCACACCTAAATTACAACCCACACTAGACCTTCGTGAGCAGCTGCACTTTAATTATGTCCACCCGGTATGTAATTGGATTTGATATGGCTGAACTTTATTGACGGGTTCAATGAAGATGCACTTTGCACACGACACTGAAAGTTAAAATTGTTAATGACAGCAAAGAAATGAGTATCTGTCTGAAGTCTAACACTGCCTATCGATTTCTATCGAAATTGCCACTGCTATCAGTAGATTAAAACTGAAGAAACTGCAAAAAGGTGGGAATTTAAGGAGATGGGACCTGGATAAACTGAAAGTACCAGAGGCTGTACAGAGCTTCAGGGAGAGCATAAGGGAACAATTGACAGGAATGGGGGAAAGAAATACAGTAGAAGAAGAATGGATAGCTTTGAGGGATGAAGTAGTGAAGGCAGCAGAGGATCAAGTAGGTAAAAAGACGAGGGCTAGTAGAAATCCTTGGGTAACAGAAGAAATACTGAATTTAATTGATGAAAGGAGAAAATATAAAAATGCAGTAAATGAAGCAGGCAAAAAGGAATACAAATGTCTCAAAAATGAGATCGACAGGAAGTGCAAAATGGCTAAGCAGGGATGGCTAGAGGACAAATGTAAGGATGTAGAGGCTTATCTCACTAGGGGTAAGATAGATACTGCCTACAGGAAAATTAAAGAGACCTTTGGAGATAGGAGAACCACTTGTATGAACATCAAGAGCTCAGATGGAAACCCAGTTCTAAGCAAAGAAGGGAAAGCAGAAAGGTGGAAGGAGTATATAGAGGGTCTATACAAGGGCGATGTACTTGAGGACAATATTATGGAAATTGAAGAGGATGTAGATGAAGATGAAATGGGAGATACGATACTGCGTGAAGAGTTTGACAGAGCACTGAAGGACCTGAGTCGAAACAAGGCCCCCGGAGTAGACAACATTCCATTGGAACTACTGACGGCCTTGGGAGAGCCAGTCCTGACAAAACTCTACCATCTGGTGAGCAAGATGTATGAGACAGGCGAAATACCCTCAGACTTCAAGAAGAATATAATAATTCCAATCCCAAAGAAAGCAGGTGTTGACAGATGTGAGAATTACCGAACAATCAGTTTAATAAGCCACAGCTGCAAAATACTAACACGAATTCTTTACAGACGAATGGAAAAACTAGTAGAAGCCGACCTCGGGGAAGATCAGTTTGGATTCCGTAGAAATTCTGGAACACGTGAGGCAATACTGACCTTACGACTTATCTTAGAAGAAAGATTAAGGAAAGGCAAACCTACGTTTCTAGCATTTGTAGACTTACAGAAAGCTTTTGACAATGTTGACTGGAATACTCTCTTTCAAATTCTGAAGGTGGCAGGGGTAAAGTACAGGGAGCGAAAGGCTATTTACAATTTGTACAGAAACCAGATGGCAATTGTAAGAGTCGAGGGACATGAAAGGGAAGCAGTGGTTGGGAAGGGAGTGAGACAGGGTTGTAGCCCCTCCCCGATGTTATTCAATCTGTATATTGAGCAAGCAGTAAAGGAAACAAAAGAAAAATTCGGAGTAGGTATTAAAATCCATGGAGAAGAAATAAAAACTGAGGTTCGCTGATGACACTGTAATCCTGTCAGAGACAGCAACGGACTTGGAAGAGCAGTTGAACGGAATGGATGGTGTCTTGAAGGGAGGATATAAGATGAACATCAACAAAAGCAAAACGAGGATAATGGAATGTAGTCAAATTAAATCGGGTGATGCTGAGGGAATTAGATTAGGAGATGAGACACTTAAAGTAGTAAAGGAGTTTTGCTATTTGGGGAGCAAAATAACTGATGATGGTCGAAGTAGAGAGGATATAAAATGTAGACTGCCAATGGCAAGGAAAGCGTTTCTGAGGAAGAGAAATTTGTTAACATCGAGTATTGATTTAAGTGTCAGGAAGTCATTTCTGAAAGTATTTGTATCAAGTGTAGCCATGTATGGAAGTGAAACATGGACGGTAAATAGTTTGGGCAAGAAGAGAATAGAAGCTTTCGAAATGTGGTGCTACAGAAGAATGCTGAAGATTAGATGGGTAGATCACGTAACTAATGAGGAAGTATTGAATAGGATTGGGGAGAAGAGAAGTTTGTGGCACAACTTGACCAGAAGAAGGGATCGGTTGGTAGGACATGTTCTGAGGCATCAAGGGATCACCAATTTAGTATTGGAGTGCAGCGTGGAGGGTAAAAATCGTAGAGGGAGACCAAGAGATGAATACACTAAGCAGATTCAGAAGGATGTAGGTTGCAGTAGGTACTGGGAGATGAAGGAGCTTGCACAGGATAGAGTAGCATGGAGAGCTGCATCAAACCAGTCTCAGGACTGAAGACCACAACAACAACAACATCAGACGCTGCTCCGAAAGTCTTCTCAGAGCAAATGAGTAACACTTCTTGTGTTAGATCAGGAACACAGAATTGCGTAAGAAGTAGTTTACAAATGATACTCATTACCAAAAGTGACTTCTTATCAATATTAAAGTCAGCATTAAACGCTCATGATTATGGTGTCAGGCCTGTTGCGTATATCATTAATCATCGCCAAAATTGGCAGCAAGAGGTATCCGCATATTAGCGGCTAGAATTCGAGCGACCTCTACCGATTCAGTACCAGGGAGACGAGAAGGCAAGAACATATGGACGAGTTTTAGTGGTGTTGAGGATAAGAATTTCAGTGGCACGAACACGGTAGCTAATCCACCTAATGTAGTTCATTGTAAGCAGAAACAGGAATTTCAAATCTCATTTTTAGAAGTCAAATTACTTTGACAAAAATACAGCGTAATGTTTAAAATTCATCTACAAACGTTAGAAAGGGGATTAGCAGAAGGTAATTTCCAAGAATGATTGCCTATCGAAGTCGCGGAGTCCAAACGATACATATCGAACGTGCGGCCGTAAATAGATCATGCGACTCCGGTGGTGGGTGTTGCGGGAGTGTTTACAGTGCTCATTGCAGCAACGACAAACGAAGAGCGTTATAAAAATACTTTCAATTGCAAAGGAGACGACTTGCCTTACTCGTCGTCGTGTTGTCGTCATGTGAAATTGCATTACGGTGCTCTGGATGGACAATTTGTAAGGGTCAAACCATGTATTCTTCCTGATATTCGTTTGTTTCCCGCACCGTCCGCGATGAAACTGTAACAGTATTTCAGCATCGAAACTGTTCTTACGAAGTTTCACACACTTTGCACCACCATAGTCTACACAGTCCCTTCTCTCCTTGTCCGGTAGTACTCCATATTTGCGTCAAAACGTCGAACAATTTTCAACGCTGGATAAACATGGAATCAGATTTTTCCATGTGAGAGAATCCGCCGAAGAAACGTCAAGAGCACCAGACGTCCCACTCACTATCGTCTGGGTTTTCCTAGCAACTCACAATCGATTCGCAGAGGTATGTAATTTAGACCAACTAAGGGAACGGCGGAAAACACATAAAAATGACGATCACAAATAACTGATCACAACACCCGCCACCGGAGTCACATGATCGATTTACGATCGCACATTCAATATGTATCGTTTGGACCCCGCGACTTCTATAGGCAATCATTCTTGGAAATTACTTACGGTCCGATTCCATCCGTCTGCTTTGACGCACGACGTCATTTTTTTAATAAACTGCACAGTTTACACAAGTTACAAAGACAGCAACAGGTAACATTTAGTAACAGACCGCTTACCTCATTTGCGTCGTAACCTGATGACGTAACACAGAACGTCACTGTTCAAAGCCGACGAGTGGCATCGGACCGTGCGCTTGATCTTTAGAAAGCCTTAGAAAAACGTATTTGTTCTTGTGTTACACGCATAGAAAACTTGGATAAATTCTAGTGTCCGATACCACCCGTCGGCTTTGACGAATGACGTCATACGTAAGGCAAAGATGCTGCAATGGACAAGCTATGAATGGAACGGATTATACTCTTAAACAAACGATTGTAGCATCCCATAAAATAATACATTTAACGCGACTGTTATTTACGCGCGAATTTCATTTAAACGAGTTGAAGATGACTGAAATAAATAACACGAGAGCAATTACGAGTGCATAAATTATATAATATAAAAGAACGGTGTTGTGTAGAACCAGTGGCCAGCGATGTGGAAGTCGCAGTATACCGTTAGCAGAGCCTGTTCTATTATGTTTTCCACACGTACTGCAAAAACGATCTAAATAATGAACTGTCGAATAGTTGGAATCGGTAACTAGAAGCAACCTATGTAGGAGGTCATTTCTAGTTACCGATTCAGATATTACTGTTTGTTTCGTAAAAATCTTATAACAGAAACGTGCTTAAAAATGGTCTTTTTTGTGAACTACCGAATACGACTAGACTTTCAAACAATGAAAATCTTTATACACATAACTGCTCACGCAAAGAAATAAAACGCAAAAACGACCAAACCTTGCAACCGATAACTATACTAAACGAAAGTCATACCAGCTGCAGTACCTCCAAATAACACTCAGCAAAATCGATACACCAGGAGTGACAGTAAAAATAAGACAAGTGTAGCAAAAATATCGAAAAGGAAAACATAAAAGTACTGTAGCTGCATAAAAAGAAACTTACCGCATATGAACTTACAAAGGAGTCGAAGGTCGAGGCTGACAATAACGAAATACGGACATGACAAGAAATGATAATCTTAGGAGGTCAAACCTTAACGAAAGAAGCAAAATCCAGAATAACTACCAATTCTTCCCTACCACCTGCCCTCAATCAGACGCAAAATTTTAAAACAATAAAAAAAATGAAACCACGAGTCAATCACATAAACCCTCCGGCAAAGACACAGCAATACCCCTAGGTCCGCCATTGTAACTAGAAAATATTAAAACAGAAAAATCTCCCTCCAGAGAAACTAAAAAAGTAGCACTCGCACAATACAGTAAAAAAACTTAACGTAAAACGAGGAAAAAGTATCAGACCCACCAATACTTAACAAAACGAGGGCTGTACAGTTTGCTGACTACTTTCATAAATGGAAGAAATAAACAATAACCTTTAGGAACACACTTCCTCCAAAAGTATTCATCTAAATGGCCTTGCGACACTGAAATCCTTCTCTTTCCCCGCAATGACGCCCAATGATAGCAAAAATTTTATAGTTGATTTACGGTCACTCATTTTCTGAAGCAGAATTTTCGCAGTAGAAACAACTCACTCATCCACAATGAACAGGGTGAGAAATCAAGACCTTATAAATCATGACTACTTATAAATCACGACTACTTTCATTAACAAAAAAAGGCGGAAAACAAATTACGAGATGAAAACAAAACGATCTACATCGAATTTTTATATTACGCGTGTAACGAGGAAATACAGAGAAGTCATTTAACGTTCATCGACAGCAATCTGCGGCACAAACAAAATAACATCACACATTACGTCATTGGTCAAAGACGACGGGTGGTATCGGACATTAGAATTGACCCAACTTGTGTTTGAAAACATTATAGCCACACACTCTAGTTCTCGACTGATGTCTAAACGATCACTTGGCGTTGAAACTTCAAAGGAGAACGGGTAACTGCCTCAGAGAAACCAGAAGATAAACAGACTGGATGAGTGGTTTGCAAAATCAAATTCAGAGTACCGTGAATGTAGTTCCTGTGCCAAACACCTCCGTCTTCATTGAATGTATCTTACATACCTGTGAGAATTTATGTTCTGCACCCACAGAAATGTGCAATTGATTTGACGCTTCCGTTTAAGGTGTCACCGGATGGGGAACTGAAGTGTTTGTTGATGTCTTCTTACCTTCTAACTGTTGCCACTGCTCCGTGTTCTTACTGCATCTGACGTTTTTCTGAAGATTTTGCTGACTGTGATAGGTACACTCATGTTGCTCCCCAGTCGCCTCGCGTCGAACTGTTGCTAAGCAACAGCATCTGCGGAGACCACTGTATTGTTGAGAACAGCGTCGCATCGCGATATGTTGTTTATTCTGAGTGGCTATGTGGGAAATGATCACGCAAAATCAAGGAACCTATCCATCGGTAACAGTAGGGGCCTAACTAGGCTGGGACGACTGGGGCTATATCCTTTAACACAAGCTGGAATTAAAAGAAAGAGTGAAACAGGAAAAATTAAAATGGGGAAGGGAAAGTGGATAATTTAGGAAAGCGGTCAGTCAGCTAAAGTCTTTCCCTACGAAAAAATAACGAACGATTGCCTTAGAAATCATTCATACGTAAAGATGCACCTCCTTCACCCAGGACATAGATCAATCTGAATTACGATACGAACATTAGTTAACTGAATATATACAACGATAGGAGCTAGTTGTGACGAAGCCTATGTCGAACCTTCCTTCAAGAGTGGCATATACAATTATGTGCAAAAATAATGAAATCACAATTTCATTTTAGTCTTCAAAGGCACTGCGGAGGTTAAGAGGCTAATAAAGGAACTGTCCGGAATTTTGAAACATCTAGCAACATCAAAAAAAGTTTTCGTTTACAGCACACTACGGCAGTAAGATCATAAAACTTGTTCCTTAATTACTTTCAAGGGAACGCTGATACAAAATCCATCTATTCACTTATAAATTCATTATTCGGAAGAGTAAGAAATGTAAAGAACGAAGTGTAGAACTATGTTTTGAAAAACAATTTGACGCTTTCAGATTCTATATAAGCCACTAAAAATAATCTACATCTACACGATTACTCTGCAATTCATACATAAGTGCTTGGCAGAGGGTTCATCGAACCACAATCATACTATCTCCCTACCATTCCACTCCCGGACAGCGCGCGGGAAAAACGAACACCTAAACCTTTCTGTTTGAGCTCTGATTTATTTTATTTTGATGACCATTCCTACCTATGTAGGTTGGGCTCAACAAAATATTTTCGCTTTCGGAAGAGAAAGTTGGTGTCAAATTTCGTAAATAGATCTCGCCGCGACGAAAAACTTCTTTGCTTTAATGACTTCCATCCCAACTCGCGTATCATATCTGCCACACTCTCTCCCCTATTACGTGATAATACAAAACGAGCTGCCCTTTTAGCACCCTTTCGATGTCCTCCGTCAATCCCACCTGGTAAGCATCCCACACCGCGCAGCAATATTCTAACAGACGACGAACGAGTTTAGTGTAAGCTGTCTCTTTAGTGGACTTGTTGCATCTTCTAAGTGTCCTGCCAATGAAACGCAACCTTTGGCTCGCCTTCCCCACAATATTATCTATGTGGTCTTTCCAACTGAAGTTGTTCGTAATTTTTACACCCAAATACTTAGTTGAATTGACAGCCTTAAGAATTGTACTATTTATCGAGTAATCGAATTCCAACGGATTTCTTTTGGAACTCC
Organism: Schistocerca piceifrons; assembly: GCF_021461385.2. Classification (NCBI taxonomy): domain Eukaryota; kingdom Metazoa; phylum Arthropoda; class Insecta; order Orthoptera; family Acrididae; genus Schistocerca; species Schistocerca piceifrons. Next base: position 508,209,699 of record NC_060140.1, read on the forward strand.
TGTGGATCACCTCACACTTCTCGTTATTTAGCGTCAACTGCTACCTGCCACACCATACAGCAATCTTGTCTAAATCGCTTTGCTACTGATACTGGTCTTCGGATGCCGTTACTAGACGGTAAATTACAGCATCATCTGCGAACAACCTAAGAGAACTGCTCAGATTGCTCCTACTACCCTTCTTAAATACTGGTGCGACCTGCGCAATTTTCCAATCTGTAGGTACAGATCTATCGGTGAGCGAGCGGTTGTATATGATTGCTAAGTAGGGAGCTATTTTATCAGCGTAATCTACATCTACATCTACATCTACATCTATACTCCACGAGCAACCTTACGGTGTGTGGCGGAGGGTACTTATTGTACCACTATCTGATCCCCCCTTCCCTGTTCCATTCACGAATTGTGCGTGGGAAGAACGACTGCTTGTAAGTCTCCGTATTTGCTCTAATTTCTCGGATCTTTTCGTTGTGATCATTACGCGAGATATATGTGGGCGGTAGTAATATGTTGCCCATCTCTTCCCGGAATGTGCTCTCTCGTAATTTCGATAATAAACCTCTCCGTATTGCGTAACGCCTTTCTTGAAGTGTCCGCCACTGGAGCTTGTTCAGCATCTCCGTAACGCTCTCGCGCTGACTAAATGTCCCCATGACGAATCGCGCTGCTTTTCGCTGGATCATGTCTATCTCTTCTATTAATCCAACCTGGTAAGGGTTGGTAATCTGAAAGGAACCTAATCGGTATACAATCTGGACCTGAAGACTTGCCCGTATCAAGCGATTTGAGTTGCTTCGCAACCCCTAAGGTTTCTACTTCTAAGAAACTCATGCTAGCAGCTGTTCGTGTTTCAAATTCTGGAATATTCCATTTTCTTCCCTGGTGAAGGAATTTCGGAAAATGCATGTACGAACTGCGGCCTTGAAGTCAGAGATGCACGTTGTAGCTGCATACAACAGCTTAGGAAGAGCGGTTCCAGAGACGCAGATGGAAAATAAGGTTTCGATTCCCGCCGACGGAGCGGTCGTTAAAAACGGAGAGCAAACTCGTGTAGAGGGAGGATGGGCGAGGAAACCGGCAGTTTTCTTTTAGAACGAACGATCTTGGCATTTGCCGCAAGCTATTTCTGGAAGTAAATCACGGAAAACTCCCGTCTGCATGGACGAACTGGAATTTGAATCGGCGTCCTCCAGAGTACGAGTCCAGTGTCTGCATTACCACTGCCAGATATCTCTTGGTTGCTCTTAGAAATAGCTAGCGTCAGAGGATCATGAAGAGCAGGGGAACATCTGTGGAAGTTGGGCAATTGAGAGTAAATTGCCTAAAAAAGAAATAAAGCAGTTGAAAAGTACTTCGAATATCTTTACGAGAATAAATGACTGACAGAGACCCTAACGGAGCTTAAAGTAAAAGTTCTTTATCCTATGATTTGTAACAGTTTTCACAACTAAATAAATGTTTTTGAGGAATGAGGTATGTTACAGACCCAGTCTTTGGCTCGCATTGCCCACAATACTTTCTGTGTGATGGTTCCAGTTCAAACCGTCCATAATTTTAATCGTTAGGTATTTGATCGACAACATTGAAACTTGTAGGACTCAACAGGCCATAAATGAATAGGATTTTTTTACTACTCAAATGGAGGACGTCATAGCTTTTAATGTTTGGGGTCAGCTCACACTTTTCGCGCCTTGGATAATTATAGCCTGTCTAAGTAATTTTGTTATTCGTCTTAACGTTCTGATGACTTCACTAGACAGTAAACGACAGTATGATCTACAATTGCCGGCCGCTGTGGTCGAGCGGTTCTAGGCGCTTCAGTCCGGAACCGCGCTGCTGCTACGGTCGCAGGTTCAAATCCTGCCTCGGGCATGGATGTGTGTGGTGTCCTTATGTTTGTTAGGTTTAAGTAGTTCTAAATCTAGGGGACTGAGGACCTCAGATGTTAAGTCCCATAGTGCTTAGAGCCATTTGAACCATTTTGATCTACAATTTATAACCCAAGAGAACTGCTTGGACTTTCTCCTAAATCGTTTGTATGTATTACTATAGGGGGAAGGCGCATAACGCTTCATTGGCAATCCTCAGATACGATTTCCGTTTTAGTGGACGGATCCCTGTCATTTAGTACGAACTCTGACTTTTCTGAGAGGAAATCCTGAATCTAACAACAGAAAGCATACTCCATAGGCCTGCAATGTGATTACAAGCCGCTTGTGGGAAAATGTGTCGAAAGTATTCTGGACTTCTACAAACATGGGCTTAATTTTCTTTTTTTTTTTTTTTGTGGTTTTAGGGCGCACAACTTCAATGGTCATTAGCGCCCTGACTACGTTAAGAATGCACCGCGAGGCACAAGTTTAAAACAACAACTAAAAGGGAAAACACGATAAAAGACAGACTGACAGGCATAGGATTAATTAACAGCATCATCAAATGTCCTTAGAGAGGTTTGTCAAATTGATAAAACGAAGAACGCGAGCAGCTGCTCGTGGGTCATCCGCTAAAATGGCATCTAGAGTACATGGCAGGCCAAGATCAAGACGCAGGGTGTTAAAATCCTGACAGGACATTAAAATGTGGCGGACCGTCAGCAATTGCCCACATGGGCCGAACGGCGCCGGCGCAGCCGTCAGCAGATGGCGATGGCTGAACCGGCAGTGTCCAATGCGCAACCGGGCCAAAACGACCTCCTCCCGCCGAGAAGGGCATGAGGAGGACGGCCAAGCCGCGGGAAGAGGTTTCAAGGCCCGAAGCTTGTTGTCTGTAAGTGCAGCCCAATCGGCATGCCACAGCGATAAAATGCGACGACAAATTACCCTGCTACAATCCCACGAAGGGACAACAAGAAGCTGTCCGAGGCTGGAGGACCGCAGCCTTAGCCGCGGCATCTGCAGCCTCGTTCCCAGGGATACCGACATGGCCAGGAACCCACATAAAGCTAACCGGAGAACCGACGTCCACCAGCTGCTGAAGAGAGCGTTGGATCCGGTGCACGAAAGGGTGATCCGGATACGGATCACTGAGGCTCTGGATGGCGCTCAGGGAATCGGAGCAGATGACATAAGCAGAATGTCGGTGGCGGCAGATGTAAAGAACAGCCTGGTAGAGGGCAAAGAGCTCAGCTGTGAAGACCGAACAATGGCCATGGAGCCGCTATTTGAAACTTAGTGCCCCGACAATAAAGGAACACCCGACCCCGTCATTGGTCTTTGAGCCATCTGTATAAATGAAGGTCATATTAATGAACTTCGAACGAAGTTCAACAAAACGGGAGTGGTAGACCGAACCGGGGGTAACCTCTTTTGGGAGCGAGCTGAGGTCAAGGTGAACGCGAACCTGAGCCTGGAGCCAAGGTGGCGTGTGGCTCTCGCCCACTCGAAAGGTTGCAGGGAGTGAAAAATCAAGGTGTTCAAGGAGGCGAAGAAAGCGAACTCCAGGGGGTAGCAGGGCAGAGAGATACAACCCGTATTGACGGTCGAGAGAGTCGTCAAAAAAGGAACGATAAGACGGGTGGTCGGGCATTGACAGTAGCCGACAGGCATACCGACAAAGCAGTATATCGCGCCGGTAGGTGAGTGGCAATTCGCCAGCGTCAGCATGAAGACTCTCTACGTGACTAGTATAAAACGCTCCGATCGCAAGTCGTAAACCCCGATGTTGTATGGATTTGAGGCGGCGTAAGATGGATGGCCGTGCAGAGGAGGATACGAAGCTCCCATAATCCAGCTTGGAGCGGACGATCGACCGATATAGACGAAGTAGGACGGTTCGATCCGCTCCCCACGACATACCACTGAGAACACGGAGGACATTTAAAGAACGGGTACAACGGGCAGCCAAATATGACATGTGGAGACCAGCTAAGTTTCCTGTCAAATGTAAGACCTAAAAATTTTGTTGTCTCCACGATTGGGAGAGCAACGGGACCGAGTCGTAAGGACGGTGGGAGAAACTCTTTGTAGCGCCAGAAGTTAATACAGATAGTCTTCTCGGCAGAAAAACTGAAGCCATTGGCGACACTCCAGGAGTAAAGACGGTCAAGAGAACGCTGAAGACAGCGCTCCAGGAAACATGTACGCTGCGCGCTGCAATAGATGGTAAAATCGCCCACGAAAAGGGAGCCTGATACTTCAGCTGGGAAGCAATCCATTATTGGATTGATCGCTATGGCGAAGAGAGCGACGCTCAAAACTGAGCCCTGTGGCACCCCATTCTCCTGGCGAAAGGTGTCTGACAGGACAGAACCCACACGTACCCTGAACTGTCGATCCAGTAAAAAGGAACGAATAAAAAGAGGGAGGCGACCGCGAAGACCCCATGTATGCATGGTGCGGAGAATGCCCGCCCTCCAACAGGTTTCGTAAGCCTTCTCCAAATCAAAGAACACAGCCGCGGTCGGGCGCTTCCGCAAGAAGTTATTCATAATGAAGGTCGACAAGGTAACCAGATGGTCAACAGCAGAGCGGCGCCTACGAAATCCACATTGTACATTGGTAAGTAGGCGTCGAGATTCGAGCAGCCAAACCAAACGAGAGTTAACCATTCGCTCCATCACCTTACAGAGACAGCTGGTAAGCGAGATGGGTCGATAACTGGAAGGCAAGTGCTTGTCCTTCCCCGGCTTGGGAATCGGTACAACAATAGACTCGCGCCAGCATGCGGGAACATGTCCCTCAATCCAGATGCGATTATAAGTACGAAGAAGTAAACCTTTACCCGCAGGAGAAAGGTTCTTCAGCATCTGAATATGAATAGGATCAGGCCCTGGAGCGGAGGACCGTGACCGGGCAAGTGCGTTTTCGAGTTCCCGCATGGTGAATGGGGCATTATAACTTTCACGATTCGAGGAGCGGAAGTTAGGTGGCCTAGCCTCCTCTGCCTGTTTGCGGGAGAGGAAGGCGGGATGGTAATGAGCGGAGCGGAGCGGAGCTCGGAACCTCTGCGAAAAAGCAGCCGAAGGCATTGGAGACATCCTCAGGGGCCGCAAGGACGTCATTCGCGACCGTCAGGCCAGAAACTGGTGAGTGGACCTTAGTGCCAGATAGCCGGCGCAGGCTACCCCAGACAACAGAAGGAGTAAAACTGTTGAAGGTGCTTGTGAAAGCAGCCCAGCTGGCTTTCTTGCTTTCTTTAATAATACGACGACACTGTGCACGTAATCGTTATAATTGATACAATTCGCCACTGTAGGGTGGCGTTTAAAGGTGCGTAAAGCACGTCGACGAGCACGTAAAGCGTCTCTACATGCTGCGGTCCACCAGGGGACCGGTACGCGACGTGAAGAAGTAGTAGGGTGAGGGATGGAATATTCAGCAGCAGTGAGAATGACTTCCGTGAGGTGGGCGACCTGACGATCGCAGCTTGTGAAGGTTTGATCCTGAAATGTCGCCCTGGAAGAGAAGAGCCCCCAGTCTGCTTTGGAGATGTTCCAACTAGATGAGCACGAGGAGGGGGTATGCTGCAGGAGATGGATAACACACGGGAAGTGGTCGCTCGAATATGTATCAGAAAGTGCATACCACTCAAACCGGCGTGCAAGTTGGGTAGTACATATAGAGAGGTCTAAATGGGAATAGGTGTGAGATGTGTCCGAAAGAAAAGTAGGGGCGCCAGTATTGAGGCAGACAAGATTGTGCTGGTTGAAAAGGTCTGCTAACAGGGAGCCCCTCGGGCAGGATGCCGGAGAGCCCCAAAGGGGATGGTGGGCATTGAAGTCTCCAGTTAACAAAAATGGGGCAGGTAGCTGAGCAATAAGCTGCATCATGTCTGCCCTGGTAACGGCAGATGACGATGGAGTGTAGACGGGGAGAGTAATGCGGATGGCAACTGCCTGCAGGCTGGTGTGCAATGTGATGGGATCGTAGTAAATATCATCCCGGACCAGCAACATAACCCCTCCATGAGCCGGAATACCTACCACAGGGGGTAGGTCAAAACGCACAGAGGTGTAGTAGTGTGCCAAGGCAATTTGATCGCATGGGCGTAGGTTCGTTTCCTGGAGCGCTACGACGAGCGGACGGTGCAAGCGGAGCAGCAACTCCAAAGTCCTCCCGGTTGGAGCGAATGCTGCGAATATTCCAGTGAATAAGTGCCATCGTAAGAAGAAAAGGAAGATGAAAGAAGGGGTCACCTCGAAGGCCGCTGAGGGCCTGGCTTCGAGCGAGCACTGCCGCCGCTATCAGTAGGCGGACAGTCATCGTCCATTGGGTCTATAGGTTCATCGGCCATCTTGGTAAGATGGCCGGGAGTGGGAGCTTCCTCCGCCGGTGAACGGCCAGATGTTCGGCTACCAGCGGTGCGGCCAGGCGAAACGGATGACGGCCTGGGGCGGCAACCGCTGGGTGGCGCAGGAGAAGAAATGTGCCGTGGCGAAGAAGAACTGTGCTTCCTATGAGCCTTCTTGGAAGGTAGTTTGGTGGAAGTACCGGTCGAAGGCTGGGAGGTCGAGGTACGTAGGAAGTCGGCACGGGACGGTTCCTTCCTGAAGGCCCGTGCATCTGACTTCTGGGTCTTCGTCTTAGCAGAAGCTGATGAAGGGGCTGGTGTCTGTGGGGTGATGGAAGGAAGAGGAGACGTCGACCGCGCGATCTTAGCACTGGCCGAACGGACGACCGTGGTGCTGCAGGTCAGATCGCATGTCTGGGTTGCCACCTCCCTGGTAGTCCGAGGAGAGGCGAGGACAGTACTGTATTTCCCCGCTGGGAGCAGCGTGGGCTTCCTACTAGCCAATAGCTTGCGAGCAGCCGAGGTGGACACTTTCTCTTTGACCCGAATTTCTTGGATACAGCGTTCGTCCTTATAGTCAGGACAGTAGCGGGAGGATGCGGCATGGTCACCCTGACAGTTCACACAACGAGGAGACGGAGTTGGACAGCCACCCTCATGGGCATCCCTGCCCCAAGGGACACATTTAGCTGCATTGGAACAAGACTGTCGTGTGTGATTGAAACGCTGACACTGGTAGCAGTGCGTAGGTGTCGGGACATAGGGGCGAACAGAAATAACCTCGTAGCCCGCCTTGATGCGCGATGGCAGCTTAACACTGTCAAAGGTCAAGAAAAGTGTCCGGGTCGGTACAAGGTCATTGTTGACCTTTTTCATGACCCTATGGACAGCCGTCACGCCCTACTCAGCGAGGAAAGATTGAATCTCCTCGTCAGTCAATCCGTCGAGGGATCTAGTATAGACTACACCACGAGACGAATTCTAAGTTCGGTGAGCCTCCACCCGGACAGGGAACGTGTAAAGGCGTGTGGCCCGAAGCAGTTTTTGTGCCTGAAAGGCGCTCTCAGTTTCTAGTAATATGGTACCGTTACGCAACCTGGTACAAGATTTGACAAATCCGGCTATGGCATCTACGCCCTTCTGGATAACGAAAGGGTTGACAGAGGAAAAATCCTTTCCGTCCTCAGAGCGAGATACGACGAGGAACTGTGGGGCAGGCGGTAGTACTTTTGTCACTGGTGGCTGGTCAAGTTTCCGTTTGTGGGAAGAAGTCGAGAGAGAAGAAGACAAATCCCTTGCGGAGGAATCCCCCACGATTGCCAGCGTCTCCGATGGCGCGCTCCTTCCTTGTGGGGACCCTCTCAGAGGGCACTCCCACCTTAGGTGAATGTTGACACCTCAGGTCACACCTCCCGAGAAACAGACGGAGGGACCAATCGGCATGGTCAGAAGGTATCAGCTCAGGCAATCACCCATCCCTGGGCCTGGCCTTTACCAGGGGGTACGTGCGTGCCTTACATGTCTACCCAGGGCGGGGAATTACGCGTTACCCCATCACCGGCTACGCGTGCGAACGCGTGGGTCGGCCTTCAGGCGCGCTCAGGGAGGAAGGAAGAAGAGGAAAAAGAAGAGAGAGAGAGAGAGAGAGAGAGAGAGAGAGAGAGAGAGAGAGAGGACAGACTGCCTCAAACGCCGAGGCGGAGACCAGAGAAGGCATGGAGAAAAAGGCAACGAGAAGGCAAGGAGAAGAAGGGAATGAGAAGGGAATGAGAAGGCAAGGAGAAGAAGAGAAGGGAAAGAGTAAGGAAGACAGTGAGGTGGTAAAGGAACCAACCAAAGGAAGGAAGAAACGAGAAGTGAAAAAGCAAAATGACCGCAAATAGAGGTCGTGGAACCGTCCGTCTCCGGACGCAGGCGCTAACTACCCCCTTGAGGGGGAGGGACTCCTTTTAGTCGCCTCTTACGACAGGCAGGAATACCTTGGGCCTATTCTAATCCCCGGACCCGCAGGGGGGGGGATGGGTTTAAATTGTGATCCTCCTGTGGATATACTGTGCTAGTTGCATGTCTATAGAGCGATTTTAGTATTTAATACTATTGGAACATGATGCATGTGCTAAACTACTCCTACAAATCGATGTCAAGGATATGATCTAAAATTTAATTTCCTTTTTTTTGTGGCTTAGTGTGATCTGTGCAACTTTTCAGTCCTTAGGTAATGACCTGTCGTCGAGTAAGCGGATGCACTGTACATGATTGCCAGCATGGAGCTGCTTCATCGCTATACTCAGAAAGGAATCTAATCTGAATACCGCCTTGACCGGAAGACTCGCCTTTATTAAGTAATTCAAAGTGCTAAACACAGAGGATATCTATTCCCAAACTGCTCATGTAGGCAGCTCTTCTTGATTCCAATTCTGGGATATTTATTGCATGTTCTTTGATGAAAGTACTTCAGAAGACGATGTTAGTAAATAGGCTTAAGTGGCGCTGTCGTTGCTAACATTACAATTGCTGCTATCATACAGCGAAGGTACTGATTGTGAATTGCGGCTGATACACTTCAGATATAACCAGAACACTGGATTATCTGCAGAATTTCGAGGAAAAGTTTCGCTGTGGAAACTGGTAGAGGAATGTCACACTGAAGTCCGCACTAAGCTTCGAGAATCTGTAAACCGTCACTGATTTTGGAAATTTTGCGTTCTTTCAAATATGGCTTGCATTTTTCGTTGTTCTGTAGTAATATCTTTATCTGCTTTGTGTATCACAGGGGATCTATTCGGTGTCTTTATCAACTAACTTGCCTTAAGTTGATGACAACGTCACTAGGCCAATTACTTTAAGGCCTCGTCGCATTTTTATTTTGTTGCGATCGTATTGAAACCTCTCCTCTCTCCCCCCCCCCCCCCCCCCCCCCCTCCTTCGGTAAAGGTTCAGTAACTGTAGCGATTACAGTATCCACTAATGTACTATGCCGCCGGTTTTAGTAATAGTAAGTTGTATTGGCGGGTGCAAAGAGTCGTTTGTTATTTTATTAAACGGCTCTGTTCTATCAATAAACATTCCTAAGCCCATAAATGCTACGCTGAGCGGCCAGAATCCATGGGAAGGCCCTGGGACACGAGACAACGGTCGAATGCTGAAGTCTGCTCACAGTTCTGGCAGAAGTGCGTTTCTGATTTTCCACATTAAAATCGTTCCTACACTGCGGGAGAGCGCGACCTTGTTGCGGTACTGACAGACGCCTCGCCCAACGACTCACGATAGTTTTATTCACTACCAGTTCTCCGTAGACATTCTCCAAGCACCTCTGAATATCTGCGATGCTCTGATTTTCCAGCCAAAGAAACTCAATGAGAGCGCTCTGATCGGAATGTATCTCCGATTTTGATGGCTACGTATAGCGCCGCAATCTACCTCCACTTCACGAAACTATACGAGCGTAAGTGGGAATACTCGATAATGTCCCACAACAAATTCAGAATTTTTTCAACCGAAACTGACTAGGAACAAAAAATTGTTTCTTTACTTATTGAACGCCCCTCGTAGCTCTGAGGATGGGAATGACTTCCGTCCACAAGTACTCGTTCTATGCGGCAGTTTACACTCTGCGATTAACCAAAGCCGCCTTGGACACCGTTGACCTCGGAAACCTGAGTCGTTCTACGTCTACATGTGGACAACTACACTGCAATTCACAGTTAAGTGCCTGTAGGGGGGGGGGGGGGGGGGGGTGGGGGAGGGGGGTCATCGAACCACCTCGAAGCTATTTCGCTACCGTTGCACTCTCTAACAGAGCGCCGAAGAAACGAACACTTGAATTTTTCCGGGTGAGATCTGATTCATTGTATTACGATGATTATGTCTTCCTATGGAGGAGGAGGAGGAGGAGGAGAAGGAAGAGGAAGATGATGACAAATTTCATAAGAAGACTGTGTCACAAAGAACAATGCCTTTGTCTTAATCCATCATGATGAAGGCCGCTTCAGGCGAGTGATAAACATTAATTTATAAATGATAAAGACTAATTATACAGCTGAAGCTATCTTTTTCATCATGATATGAATCTACAGCTGTAGGTGCCTACAATAGAAAATTTCTTTTAATGATTTCCATCCCAATTCCAGTATGGTCTCTATTTATTAGACCTGTTCCTCCTCCTATGTGTTCAGCCAATAAATCGCAGCCTTTGGTTCGTTTACTCGCAACATAATTTATGTCGTCATTCGAATGTTAGTTATTCATAATCATAATAACTAAGTACTTAGTTGAATTCCCAGTCTTCAGATTTGTCTGATTTAGGGTGTAACCGAAATTTAGCGGATTCCTTTTAGTACTCATCTGTATGATCCCATACGGGAACATTGTCTAAATCACTTTACAACTATGATATTCTGATGACTTTATTGCACGGTAAATGACAACACCATCTGCAAACAATCTAAGAGGGCTGCTCAGACTTTCTCCTAAATCGTTTATATTGATCAGAAGCAGTAGAGATCCTGCAACGCTTTCTTGGCAAACGCCAGATATTACTTCTGTTCTGCTCTATGACTTTCCGTCAGTTACTATGAGCTGCAACCTTTCTGGCAGGGAATCACGAATACAGTCGCACAACTGAGAAGATAATCCCGAAGCAATCAATATGATTAGAAGGCGCTTGTGAGGAACGGTATAAAAAGCCTTTTGAAAATCTAGAAACACAGAATTAACTTGAGATCCGCTGTCTATAGCATTCGTTAGTTCGTAGTAATAAAGAAGTAGTTAAGTTTCACAAAAACGATATTTCCTCAGTAATTGGCGACTGTGCCAAGAGAGAGTTTTCCTGGAGGTAATTCATAGTATTGGAACATGCTGTGTTCCAAAGTCCTACCGGAAATCGATATCAGTGATATGGTTCTGCAATTCATCTCATTACACCTACTTCCTTTCTTGAGTATTGATGTGATCGGTGCTACTTCCAGTCTTTAGGTACGGATCCCTCGTCGAGCGTGCTTTTGTCTATTATGGTAAAGTATCTAACTGGTATACAACCTGGACCAGAGGACTTGCCTTTATTAAGTGACTTAAGCTGCTTTGCTAAATTAAGGATATCTACTTCCAAGTTGCTCATCTTAGCACCACTTATAGATTCGGATTCTGGAATATGTGCGTAATCTTTTATGGTAAAGAAATTTCGGGAAACTGTTTAGTAACCCCGCTTAAGTGTCATAAGCTCAGCAACGTTACTATTGCTATCGTGCAATAACGGTTTCCATTCGGTCTTACCTCTGGTGGACTTTCCTGCCGTATTTCCAGAGTGTTTCGTTGTGGAAACTATTAAAATCATCTCGCATTGAACTTAAGTTTGAAGCTCCACCGAAACATCGTCAATCTTTGAAATATTGTGTTCTCTTAAATTTGGAATGCTTTTTTCCTTGGTTCTGGAACAGTGTTCCTACGTGTTTTGTGCACAATGGGGTGTTTGAGTACCGTCTCTTATTAATTCATTCGATATATTATATCTCTCAATTGCCGTCTATACCGTTTTTTTTGGATTCGGTCCGCATCTGGTGTGCGCTTACATAGTCAGATTGGAAGGAGGGCAGACTGTCTCAGGACGGTGCCAAAAGAATTTTTATCAGCTTTTTTTTAAAAAAAGATTTATTTTGCGATCAATCGATCGTATTGAACAGGTAATATTAGTCAGTGAAAGAATCAGACAAATATCTACGTTGTATGTCCATAGCTTCTCACTAAAAACTAAACTAAACTCCTCCCGAACAGCCCATAAAGCCCCAACGGTACTGACCGGCCGCCGTGTCATCCTCAGCCCATAAGCGTCACTGGATGCGGATATGGAGGGGCATGTGGTCAGTACACCGCTCTCCCGGTCTCACGTGTTTCCGAGATCGGAGCCGCTACTTTTCAGTCAAGTAGCTCTTCAGTTTGCCTCACAAGGGATGAGTGCACCCCGCTTTCCAACAGCGCTCGGCAGACCGTATGGTCACCCATCCAAGTGCTAGCCAGCCCGACAGCGCTTAACTTCGGTGATCTGACGGGAACCGGTGTTATTACTGCGGCAAGGCCGCTGAATTATAGTTTGTCACTGCAGTACCGAAATAGAAATAGTCGCATAAACAATGGATCAACCAAAGCTAAACTAATTGGACGATGTGCTACCAGAAAGAATTCTCATAAAAAACGAGTAAAAAAAGTAGCTTGACGGACAATGTCCCTTTCTGTGGAACTGACACTGTAAAACCAATTTGCTCAAATGGCTCTCAGCATTATGGGACTTAAACATCTGAGGTCATCAGTCCCCTAGACTTAAAACTACTTAAACCGAACTAACCTAAGGGCATCACGGACATCCATGCCCGGAGGCAGGATTTTAACCTGCGACCGTAGCAGCAACGCGGTTCCGGACTGAAGCACGTAGAACCGTTCGGGCACAGCGGCCGGCCAATGTGAAACAAAGAATGTGGAAATTATGTCAGTCCCCTGTCAAACTGCTCTTAGATATTAAGTAAATACAGTTATTTTCTCTTACTTCCACATATTTGCTGAAGCAATGAAGCTTTGGTAAGTATTAGTATATGTGTATGCTACACTCGACCCAATCGCTGGAGGGTGCTGCCCTCTCTCGAGTTATTCGTACCTTAGCAGCAATGGCCAGGACCACCCCTCCAAGGACGACTAACGAGACAATCGCCACGGCGAGGGGGGAGACCAGTTGTAAAAGACCGTTCGGTTGGGCGGCTGTCTTAGCTCATTGTCCATGCGTCTCGTATGCTAAAGGACAAATATGTATCTTTTATTTGTGTGGTTTATTCGTCAATAATAAGCGCTTCCCTACATACGTTATCATTGATTGCAATCTCATTGGATCCAAACCATTAAATAGTCCTTTAAATTCCTGGTCCTCCTGTAAAATTTACGATCCAAATTTCTGTCTATGGACGATAACATTAATTACGTTTGGCTTCTTTTCCTTCACTTTTTATTGTGCTACTGGAACAGATAGCGGTTCCTGCCACCCTCTCAAGCACGCTTTCTAATAGGATTTTTGCTTCTTCACCTGTCTCCTCCACCAAATTTAAAGGTCCTGCAATTAATTACATGTGTCTGATTATGAAGAATTTTCCTTACACCTGTGGTGCACTGAGGCTGCGGTGTCATACTTTGTAGTGATGAGATACCTACGGGAATGCAGCAAGAGCAGACGTCGGCAGACGACAATCAATTGCGGCGACCGCCCCCTTTTGAACAACAGGGTGGACTCGTCCAGCGCTCACGGCAGTAAAGCGTTTCTACGCCGGAGCCACGTTATTTTGCGCTAACACAGTAACAGTCGCAGACGCTGCGTGAAGACTCACCAGCGGACGCTGTGGAGACGTTGTAGTCGTCGGGCTCGCCCGTGGCCGGCATGACGTCATTGTCGCTGTCGCTGTCGCGCCAGTCCCTCCAGCAGAGCGCCGGGGCGGCCAGCAGCAGCGGCCACACCAGCAACAGCCACAGCGGGCGCGCGCCCTCTCCGTGTCCCATCTGCAACCACACAAACAACACGATGCAGGTCAATCAGCTCAAGCGGGTTCTAGCGTCACGGTGTCAGAGATGTGGCTGTAAAATCTACATCTACTTCTACATATTGCGCGCAGTGCATGTTTGCGACAGTAGAATCGTTCAGCAGTTAACTTCAAATACCGGTTCTCTAAATATTTTCAGTGGTGTTCCTCGAGAAGAGCGTCGCCTTCTCTCCAGGGATTACCGAAGCATCTCCGTAGTAACTGCATGTTGTTCGAACCTAGCAGCAACAAATTTAGAAACCGCTCTAAATTGTCTAAAATGTCGATGGTACAGAACCCAGAATAGGTCGCATTAGCGTCCTATATGTGGTCCCCTTCACAGATGAACCACCCTTCCCAAAATTGTCCCAATAAACCGAGGTCGACGATTCGCCTTCACTACTGCAATACTCATATGCTCATTCCATTTCATATCATATCATATTATATCATATCATATCGCTTTGCAACGTTAAACCCAGATGTTTAAAGCACGTTACAGTGTCAAGCGCGACACTACTAGCGCTGTATCCGAATATTACGGGTTTCTTTTTCCTTCTCATCCGCATTAACTCCCATTTCTCTACATGTAGAGGTAGCTGCCATTTACCACACCAATAGAAATTTCGTCTAAGTCACCATGTATCCTCCTACAGTCAATCAACTTCGACACCTTCTCGTACACCACATGTTCGACAGCAAACAACCGCAGATTGCTGCCCATTCTGTCCGCCAACTCATTTTAGTATGCAGAGAACAACAGCAGCCCTATCACATTTTCCTGGAACACTGACGATTCCATTGTCTCTCATGAACACTCGCCGTTCAGGACAACACATTGGGCTCTACAGCTTAAAAAGTCTTCTAGTCACTCACACACATGTGAACCTATTCCATATGCTCGTACCTTCGTCAACGAACTACAGTGGCGCACCGTATCAAATGCTTTTCTGGAAATCTAGAAATAAGCTATCTGCTTGTTACCTTTCATCCATAGTTAGCAGTATATCATGTGAGAGAAGGACAAGCTCAGTTTCGCACGAGCGATACTTTCTATAACCACACTGATTCGTGGGCGTAACCTTCTCAGCCTTAAAAAAATTTTGCTATATTCGAACTGCAATTCTGCGAGTCCGTTTTTTCGCCCTTCTTATATACAGGAATCACCTGCGCTTTTTTCCAAGTCGCTTGGGATTCTGCGCTGGATGTGAGATTCGCGATAACAGTAAACTGGGTAAGGGGCCAATGCTGTAGAGTACACTCTGTAAAACCGAATTGGAATTTTATCCGAATGAGGTCACTTATTTGCCAATAATGGGATCCTTGCTGTGAAACATTTTATTTCAAAAACATACTTATTTAGTTATAGTCACTCTCAATACACTCCCCTCCTCAATCCTTACAACGCTCCATGTGAATTTTCCATTGACGGAAACAGTGTTGGTAGTTTTCTTCTACGAGTTCCTTTTCTTTATGATGCACGCCGCTTTTTCTCTCTGTGCTTCAACGGACTGAGATCTATTTACTTTTAATGCAGATTTGACCTTAGGTAATAGATAAAAGTCACATGGTGCTAGGCCAGGCGAATAAAGTGCGTGGTTTAACAATGGGATGCTGTACTTCGCCAGAAACCTCTTAACAGACAATGTGGGATGGACTGGTGCGTTGTCTTGACGAGGAATTCATGGCTTGTTCTTCCATAATTCGGGTCGTTTATTCTTATTTCGTCAAGGAGCTAAGCAAGAACCTCAAGGAAGTTATGTTGATTAATAGCTCAACGTTCAGGAACCCAGACAAGACACACAATACCATGAATATTGAAAAGAACAATCATCATCGCTTTGAATCTTTATTTGCTCAGTCTGTGAAGTTCAGACCCTCCAATGCATCGAGTGTCAATTAGTTGTTGGATCATAAGAAAAAAAAAAAAGATTCGCCACGTGTTATTACTCTTTCCAAGAAATTATGGTCATTTTCAATGTTACCCAAAGTGTCATTACAAACTTTTTCAAGAGGTTAATTTTGTTCGATCGTGGAAATGTTCAGCATTTGCCTTACGCATACTTTGTTAATTCCTACAATTTCTGTAACCGATCGTCAGATGGAATGAGATTACGTACTTTTCCCATATTTTCATCCAGTTTTGAAGTTTAAGGACGTCCTGGACATCTGTCACGTTCAAAGTCTTCTCAGCCATCTTGGAAAGGCTTGCACCACTCAAAAATTCGCGTACATGATAAAAAGTCTACGCCACACGCTTCTTTTAGTAAAAGATAGGTTCAGCAGCAGTTTTTCCAAGTTTCATGCGAAACTTCACGACAATTCGGTGCTCTATTATTACACTTATCTTTCCAGGGAAACAAAATAACAGCTTTTACACAAGATTTGTCTACAGACACCAAAGATGCCGCATTCGACTGAGAAGGCTTCACAGCTGTTTGTAGCTCATCTTTGGCGCATGCATACTTACTCTGTGACAGCATTAAACCCGCTATTTTACAGCTTTCTAAGCCCTTTTGGTATGTCTTTCTAACCGGAATTTAGTATTTGTAATTATGTTGGCAGCAATTTTTACTATTTCGCATAGTCGTCTAGATCTTTGTCAGGCTTGTACTTTGATTGCTAGTCAGCTGTTGTTAAACACGTGAACTCTGCAGGATTCTCTGTGGGAAGAAGAAACGTTTTTCAGAGCTGCAAGAGTTGACCATTTTCAAAATAGCGTAAGTTATTCTATTACACAAATATCTTCCAGGACCTGTGTACTGATATGTTGTCTAATTGCTTTAGAAGATGTTCATCGGTTATTTACGTCCAATACTTATTTTATTTTGTCGACAGGGCTCTCTTTATTTCGATCCCCATTTGGGACTCATGGCAGGTCTGCTTAAAAACAACATTTTGTTTTTCTTTTCTCCCCAGGCACAGTGTGTCGCTGAAAGCACTTTCTGTAAGGGGAATGTAAGACATTATAAATGACCCTAATTTCATGCTTTCTTCTGATTGTGAGGGTGAAGTGAATGAGACCACTGATACAGGCGAGCTCTCTCCAGGTGGCGCAGGTGAGATGTTTGACTGTGATGGTATCGACAAAAAGTTTGTTGAAAAATACTCTTCCAGATGATTTTTTAGGTAACATGGAAGTTCAGGGACGACGAGGAAAATGCAATTACAATAAGAAAATGAAATTTAATATCAAATCTAACTGGACAATAAAAGATACAACTTTCAGTAAAATCTACCGCGATGTAGCAGAAAATGAACGGATCAACTGCAATTTGGTAGCACCACTAAAACCTAAGTCCGGAATTCATTGCTTGGAAGAATTTTTTGATGAATAAGTACTGAACTTTACTGCCAGTGAAAGTCCCCGATATTCTACACAGAAGAACAATCGTGACTGAGTTATCCAACGAACCCCTAAGTAAGTCCTTTGGTATCCAGTGGAAAGCAATATATCGGTAACTTTCTCTCCCAAACGAACAGTTGTATTAGAGTGAAGATGAGGACACTGATATAAGGTGCGTAGGACACTGTATGAGCTGCGGAAGTTATGTCGAAATGAAGTTCCACCTTCACATCACATCTGAATACAAAGCCAGCTGACGAAAGGGATAAAGTTTTCAAAATGCATCCCATGATCGACATGCTGAATAAGAATTTTATGATGCTTCAGGTATTTCTGATAGCCTGATCATTGATGAGCGAATAGTTCAGTATTAGGGATATCATTATCTGAAGCTACTCCTGTACGGGAAACCAGTGAGATTCGGATTCAAACAGTGGACAATGAGCTGTTCCCATATCTACTGCCACACGAATGAAAATATTCAACTGCTCCAATTCAAAACGATGGTGCCAAGGGCATATCTTCCTTAGTCATTCGCTGCTTCTGACACAAAAAGGGGATGACATCCATGATAGCTGAAAGCATCCATTTCACGTGTAGCAGTTGAACTAAGAACTTCTGGAACTGCGCACGTGATTGAGTCCAAGACGTATGTGAAACAAAGAAAATGTTGAACTTTCAAGAGAAATGCAAGGGACTATTGCTCTGTGTGCAATATGGGACTCCATATGAAATTCTTTGTTTGGTAAAAAAAAAAGTAGAAAAAATGTACAAGGTGTGCCATGCGCCGTGATCCCCATTTGGGGATCGGTTGAAGTACAATGTTTATGTCAAGGTTATTTCCTGTTTTTTACTTTACATTCTTTTTCCCATTCTGTGTGTCAATCAGGCAACCCAGCGATAAAAGTAGATTGAAAAAAAAATTCGGCAGTTACTGGGCTAAAGAAGGCTGTTGAAATACAAGTGTTAGATGGTCTGACCAATAGAGACAACGCTCTGTCAATTGAAGTCACAACGTTCGCCGAAAGAGTTCCGCTCCCAACCTGAGCGGCAGATACACTGAGAGCGAAAACTTCTGGTCCAGCAGTCAGCGATCGCTTCTCCCATCACTCTAAACGTCAAGGCGTGCGTGAGTGAAAGGCGTGGGAGTGCGAAGGGAGTATGAAGGAGATGCGATGTAGCAAAACGCTCATTCTACAGCAATCGCTTGAAGATGACTGCAGGACAACCGACAGCAACGCAAACAGACGATCCCCGTGATAGGTTAAGGTCACACAACGAGCACTGATGTACACAACAACGATAATAACCTCTGTAGCGGAGGTCACTAACGCAGGCTTGTGTGGTGACGCTCGTCAGAGATTGTTTAAAACGCTTCTGATGGTAGATGAATTTCATCTATTGTACTTCAATGACGAAGAGATGTGTAGGTGGTGCCGTACCAATTGTAAATTTGACAACTAAGTTTGAAACGTACACGAATTTTAACAACCACTTCCGTCAGTGAAATGACCTAGTAATCTGAAATAAATATTATGTGGCATTCCACGGAAGTTGTTTAGAAACGGCTGCTGGGTGCCTGCAAGCAGACAGCCTGCTGGAGGCGGCAGTGGGATCGTAAACAGTGTATTTCACAGCTGCGTGAATACCAGCGACTGGCCCAGGCGGTTACGACGACGACATGTTTCGCGATAGGCAGTAAAACGCATGTCTGGAACAAGTACAAAGCTCACGATGTCGTTAACCTAACGCAGTATATACTAAGACCAAGTCAAAAGCAAGACATTGAGACGAAGCCGAGTAGGATCCAAGACTGAGTGGTGTGTGACGTACAGCTTCGCACACTGCTCGACAGTGACTGTCAGACCGCCGCGCTCGCTCATTAATGGCGTTACCTGATAAAGGCACGGTTATCAACTGACCCACTGCGAGCGCCACGCGAGAATGTCAACAGACCTGTCATGGTGGCACTTACCGATATTACGCCAGCCAAAGGCAGTTCCAATGTCAATTATACATTGGTCAGCCAGAACGTTATGGCCACCTACCTAGCAGCCGGTATGTCGACCGCTGGTACCGATAACAGCAGCGATGGGTCATGGTATGGAAGCAATGAGGCTTTGGTAGATCCCTGGAATAAGCTAGCACAAAATCTGCACACACTAATCACCTAATTCCGGTAAATTCCGGGGAGGATTGAGATGAGTTCTGACGCTATGTTCAATCACATCCCAGATGTGTTAGATCGGGTTCAGATCTGGTGAGATGGGGGCCAGCACATCAACTTCAACTCGCCACCGTGCTCCTCGAACCACTCCATTACACTCCTGGTCTTGCAATACGTCGTATTATCTTGCTGAAACATACCACTGCCATCACGAAACATGATAGTTATGCAGGGCTTTACGTGGTGTGCAACGAGTGTACAATACTCCCTGGCCGTCACGGTGCCTTGCACGAGCCTCCCTGGGCCCATGGATTAGCAAGTGAATATTCCGCAGCGCGTAATGGAACCGCCGCCAGCTTGTCTCCGTCCCGTACTACAGGAGTTAAGGAAATGTTAACCTGGATTCGCGCCCTCCCATCGGCATGATGAAGGACGTATCGGGATTCATGCAACGCTCTCCCACTGCGCCGATGTCCACAGCCGGAGGTCACGTGCTCATTTCAGTCTTAGTTACTGATGTAGTGAGTTAACATTGGCACATGCGTTGGTCGTCGGCTGCGAAGATCCATCTTTTGTAGTGTTCGGATTACTGTGTGTTCAGATACACTTGTATTCCGCCCAGTATTTAAAGTCCTATGTTAGCTCCTTCACAGTTCGCCTCCTGTCCTGTTTTGCCAGTCTGGCCAGCCTACGACGTCCGACATCTGTAATCAGGCGTGGCCGCTCGACCTCACCAAGTCTCGACGTCTCGACATGGTTCCACCTCGGTTTCGGAACGGAATTCCTCGAACGCCCGACATGTCGTGCAGTTTCTAAAATGCTCGTGCTGAGTCACCGGGCTATCACGACCTATCCTCCGTCAAACTTTGATCGATCGCGCGCCTTCCCCATTCTACGAGTACACATTGACGGCACGCTCACTGATAAATGCACCGTGCATGTGTCTGACTACCAGTCATTCCTCGCCAGATGACGCTGCTGTCGCCTGGACATGTTTTACCGATAGCAGGTCGGTGGTCATAATGTTCTGGCTGACCAGTGTACATATTATACCAACCATTAATCAAGCACGATTTAAGGTCGGGCAAGGGGTGGAAATGGTCAATCGCCAAATTATGAATCTAGGATTAGGAAACGAGATTATATTTGCTGGTAAGTTGCGCAGTCTTCTTATAATCTGCGGTACATCGGTGTAAGTATTACGTAATTACAGACGTGTTCGGCACCTGACTTGCGAGAACACAAGAAGACAATCTAAGCCATGGACGAATACAGTCCACCTTAACGAGCTAACAGCTGTAAAATGATAAGCGCAGAACTCGCATGTGGAGAGGGTGTTATCGTTATCCAGAGAGAAATGAAGAAAGGCTGACAGAAGTATGGTACCCCTTATATTAACTAGAATTAAACATAACCTCTCACAAGGACTTTTTAGTGATCTCATCGTATGGAAAACGCACGTAAGCCTTCCACATGAAGCTTTTGGAAGTATCTTCACTTGACGAAATAAGTGCATGGTTGCAAATGTCCATTTCACAGAATCCTTTTTAAAGACAATCACTGCGTTCTTCTTAGTCATTCAAGCAGCTCATTCTGAATGAAGAAGTACTAATGGGAAACCTTATTGCTTCGTCGAAATAGTTACAGCTCTGAAACCACTGCAGGATAGAGACGTCATCCTAATATCTGAACAGTAGTCGAGCCATATGCTAAATGTTTCTCGTTTAACTACCAGAATCTTCTGCAAACGTTAATTATCTTTTGCTTTACATCTCGGTGTAAGTGTTAGATCCAACTAATAAATATAAATGATATTTTCTTCTATAGAAAACGGATGACAAAGTAAATTAGAACTAGCTGCCACTAATAAATCTGTATTCAGAATGTAATCCCACGAACAGTTTGGAAGAAAATATATATATTGCAAAAGGACACAAGACTATTAGGGAGTATTTGCAAGTTTCTCTGAAAGACTGCTTGATACGATGTTTACAATGCCTCCGAAACCTATAACGTATCAAGGGACTTTATCGGCCAATCCATTCTGTGCTATTCTGATAAGAGTAAATATTCCTGCATTGTTCCGCAGGTTGTCCTACATCGCCCATTCTGACTAATACTCCAAACATGACTACTTTCTGAAGTATTATGTTTTTTAGTTTTCAAGAACATGCTAATAGTTAATAACTTGGCTTTGGGACTGATTAGAAACATTTTGTAAAGTTACTTTTGTTTCATCCGCTGGAAAGAATTGTTTCTAACCTCTCAGAAAAAACTCCCTTATAATGAACTCGGTCTTCAGTCTTGCAAGGAGAGAGCAATAAGGCTTGTGTGGCAATTTATAAACACCATCGTACAGTGGAAGTAGGCGCATCTGCGGTATGCACTTCCAGTGACCAACGCTCTGGCCATATGTTTTGCACGCTGCGACGGAATAGTTGCTCCCTCTTCTACACCGTCAATACCTAAACGAATGAAAAAGTAAATAAATAATCTGCAGAGCGTACATTCTGCGAAGAAAAAGTACCGTGTGTGACAGAACAAAGTCTGTAATAAATGAGAGCTATTTCCGCTGCCAGAGAGACGCGTCAGGGAGAAACTGGCACATTCATCGAGAAAGCTCTTTTCGTTTATTGGGAAGCGCATTGGCGGCGTTATAAAAACGCGTCCACTCCGAGCACTGGTTCTGCACATCACACACACACACACACACACACACACACACACACACACGTGCGTGCGTGCACGCGCGGCGCTGCGAACCGAGTCGTAAATTCATCTCGACTCGGGATTCAGGACGGGCTGTTATTGGACTTCTCCCCGGGTCCCGGAATCTGACAGCCTAAAAAATGTCCCTATAGATACCGGCCGCACATTCCCAGCGCACAAAAAGGCAATTCCCTGTGGTAGACGTAGCTACGTTTGCCTTTTCCTCCTGATGTTTTTGATACGGAGACGTTCTTTTGTCATAACGCTTCCCTACCCACATCCCAAAACCGAAGATCGCTAGTTGGCCACTATCGACGGACAGTGCTTTTAGTGACGCTCCCGAACGCAGCTCCGCTGTAAAAAATCATAATCTTTTATTCAATTTCTTACACCAGTAGGAGGTACGGTGCAGATACGAATACGACGTAATATGCCCATAAGGCATTTGAGTGTTAGACACACAAGAGGTACGTGAAAATTCGCAGACTGAAAAGGCCGAAAACGTGTGCGTGCGTGTGTGGAGCGAATTTTGACGAAACTTGATACATATGTGACTACCTATATGGAAAACAATTCTAATGGGCTGAGACAGGCCAAGCACGCTTATAGAAGCAAACTTCCAGTGTGATTAGTGTTCTCGATCGCACTTAGTACATGGCAGGGGCCGTTTATTAAATGTTGTTGAGCGAAAATGAGAATGACATGTTTCCCCCGGGAAACTTTATTTTGCTTGTTCAAGAGTTGATTCATACGACGTATTTATTAATATCTGCATTAGTTGGGGAAACAAGGAATGCCGTTTACAGGATAGCCAGATACAGTCTGAAAAGCTTGTAAGGGTGCTTAGGGCAGGCTTTTCTGAGAAATAATCGTTAAGAACACAAAATTCGTTACATTGTGCCGTTTCCGAGGTAATTAGCGCTGAAGTTAGCCACGAGACTGTTCAGCTCTTGGTTCGAGTTCGATCCTTACTACCATCCCACATATAATTTTTTTTATCGCTCTCTTTTCAAACTTTTGGAAAACAATAATGAAGTACACTGTGGCGACGCCATCTCTGAGGACTGCTTGAATTTGCGCGCGTAACGGCCGGACTGGCTAACTTCAATGCTAATTAACTCGGCCACGGCGCAATGTATCAAATTTTTTTTCTTGAGACATTTTTCAGCAGAACCTACCTCGCAACATGCTTAGAACCTTTTCAGATTATTTCTGACCACCCTGTATGATCAAGTTTTGTTCTAATATTTCTGTAACTTTGTAAAAGAATTTACCGAAGAATTTGTATACTGTATCTACACCTTTAAAAATATCTAAAGAAACTTGTTTCATGCCATTGACATTCCTGCTCTTTTCTTGTTTAGTAAAAATTAAGTTAAATAACCAACAGGTAGGCAGTTATTTCGCGTAATTCGGGAAAATATTGCGAGCTCGTTATCAGACATTGTTACATTTCTCGCTGTAAACACCAACAATACGCGAAAAGTAAGCTAGGTTGAACAGCCCCTCGGCAATATATGTTGCACTGCGTCATGTACCTTGCTCTTGCGATACCTTATCACAGTGAGGATTCATACAATTTTTTCTGATTTTTAGTGAAAATGTAATTGGCGCGGTATGGATGTTTATCTCCTCGATACCGACGTTACTTCCTCTTCATTAGATTGGTAACGCTGATTGAAGTTAACATGTATTAACTCTTTTTCCAGTATCAAAGGAGATAGAATTCAGAAACCAACTTAAAATCGTTTAGTAACATACTTACAAGAAATGATGTTTCTGTTATTTTCAGCACACATTTATTTCAGAGTGATAGTTGGTTCCTGGGATCGGGGGGGGGGGGGGGGGGGGGAGGAGGAGGTAGTCCACTGGGGGCCGAACCTTGCTGTAGCCTGTTGTGGGGTTGTGGACCACTGAGGGCTACGGCGCGGACGAAGCCTCTGACGTTTCTAGGTCCCCTGTTCAATAGAATACAACGTTGGTTTTATTGAACAAGCTTTATGAGCTTTTACATAAAAAAATGCTGAGACATCACTTTTCAGCACGCCCTCGTATATTTCTTTGTTTTATATGAAACTGAAGCTG
Organism: Schistocerca piceifrons; assembly: GCF_021461385.2. Taxonomy (NCBI): domain Eukaryota; kingdom Metazoa; phylum Arthropoda; class Insecta; order Orthoptera; family Acrididae; genus Schistocerca; species Schistocerca piceifrons. The sequence continues at coordinate 508,233,784 of NC_060140.1, forward strand.
GCTTCGTCACTTCATTTTCTGTCAATTTATGTTTATTTATGACCCACAGCAAATAAGGATATTAGCTGCTATTCGGCACTGCAATACAGCAATGGACAAAGTTTAAAATTTGCGCCGTCATAGTGAACGTTTGCGAGAAACAGAAAAATCGGGGTTCGAGTCCCGTCAGGCACAAATATTCAACTTTCTCCACTTATGTATTTCAATGCCAGTAGCTGCTGATGTGTCTATTTCCTTTGGATGATAATATATATGGCTGCATAATTAAAAATGGTGTTTGTTCTTTCGGCCACATACACACACGTTGGTGAGTATGCTTTGTAGTCTTAGTGACGAGCATTTCTCCTTGTAAATGGTAAAAATGCAACAGTAGGTATGTAAGTGTGTTCACACACCATTAAGAGGTAGGTCTACTACGAACAATGCATTTCAGCAGAAACCAATGTACTAGCAGCATTGTCTCCAATTTCCATTAAATGTGCAAAAGTACGAAAAAGAGTTGCTAACAAAAATAATGTACAGTACAAACAATGAACTTAAAGTGCATTTAAATCGAGTAGTCGACACTCAGATTCATAAACAGTAACAAATAGACATGAGTCAACAAAATATTGTGCAACGAAACCAGTTTGCCGCGCGGTATTAGCCGCGCGGTCTCGGGCGCTGCAGTCATGGACTGTGCAGCAGGTCCTGGCTGAGTTCCGAGTCTCCCTCGTGTGTGTGTGTGTGTGTGTGTGTGTGTGTGTGTGTGTGTGTGTGTGTTTTTGGTTGGGTTTAAGGGCACTCAACTGCTGAGGTCATTAGCGCCCAGTCACTGTTGTTAGAGCACATGGAATCTGTTACAACTCAAGGGGATGGCGGGACACCAGAAGGACCTGACAAAGATGCAGATAAAATAAGTAAAAAGGTTAAATGTCTTTGGACAAGCCAGTTAAAGTTATAAAACGCAGAATACGAGCAGCTGCTCGAGCGTCATCAGCTAAAACATCCGGTAAAGTAGATGACAGGGACAGGACAACACGAAATTGACTAAAACGGGGACACGACAATAAAACATGGCGCACTGTTAATGCCTGACCACAAGGGCACTGCGGGACTGGGTCACCGGAGAGCAGGTAGCGGTGGCTAAACCGGCAATGCCCAATCCGCAACCTGGTCAGAAGGACCTCCTCGCGCCGAGATTGTCGGGAGGATGTTGTCCATACAGTTGGAAGCGGTTATACTGCCCGGAGCTTGTTTCCTTGGAGGGATGACCAAGCATCCCACCACAACGACACAAGCCTCTTACATACATCCCCACGAACGTTAGATGACGGGACACAATGGGAGGCTGGCCGAGGCAGGAGAACTGCAGCCTTGGCTGCAGCATCCGCAGCCTCATTCCCAGGCACTCCTACATGTCCGGGAACCCACAAAAAGCTGACAGAACCACCATTATCAGCGAAAGAATGGAGGGACTGCTGTATCCGTTGAATCAAGGGATGGACCGGATAGGGAGCTCCAAGGCTCTGAAGAGCACTGAGTGACTCAGAGCAGAGTACGTACGATGAATGGCGGTGGCGGCGGGCATACTGAACGGCCTGATGGAGAGCAAAAAGCTCGGCCGTAAAGCTGGAACATTGGTCGAGGAGCCGGTATTTAAAGGTGGCGGCCCCGACGACAAAGGCACAGCCGACACCATCGTCAGGTTTGGAGCCATCGGTGTAAATAAAGGTGTGACCAGCAAGGCGAGCACGAAGTTCGACAAACCGTGAGCAATACACTGCAGCCGGAGTACCCTCCTTCGGGAGTGAGCTGAGGTCGAGATAAATACGAACCGGAGCCTGGAGCCAAGGTGGTGTCGGGCGCTCACCCTCTCTGAAGGTGGTAGGGAGGGCAAAATCCAATTGTCGAAGCAGGCGACGGAAGCGGACTCCGGGGGGCAGCAGGGCAGACACATACAACCTGTACTGACGGTCGAGAGAATCGGCGAAGAAGGACTGGTAAGAGGGGTGGTCGGGCATAGACAACAGCCGGCAGGCATACCGACACAGCAGTACGTCACGCCGGTAGGTCAATGGCAACTCTGCAGCTTCAGCATAAAGACTCTCGACAGGACTAGTGTAGAAGGCTCCAGTCGCAAGACGTATCCCCCGATGGTGGATGGAGTTGAGCCGGCGTAAGAGGGATGGCCGAGCGGACGAGTAGACGAAGCTCCCATAATCCAGCTTCGATCGGACTATGAACCGATACAAGCGAAGCAGGACAGTGCGATCCGCTCCCCAAGATGAACCGCTAAGAACTCTGAGGACATTAAGGGAACGTGTACAATGGGCCGCCAAATAAGAGACATGTGGAGATCAACACAGTTTCCTGTCCAACGTGAGCCCTAGAAACTTAGTTGTGTCCACGAATGGGAGAACAACGGGACCGAGATGTAAGGATGGCGGAAGCAACGCTTTATATCGCCAAAAGTTGATACAAACCGTCTTCTCTTCAGAGAACCGGAAGCCATTTGCCATGAGTAGAGGCTGTCTAGACAACGCTGAAGGCAGCGCTCCAGGAGGCATGTTCGCTGCGCACTGCAGTAGATCGCGAAGTCATCGACAAAGAGAGAGCCTGAGACATTAGGTGGAATGCAATCCATAATTGGATTGATCGCGATGGCAAAAAGGGCTACGCTCAAGACGGAGCCCTGATGCACTCCGTTCTCCTGGAGGAAGACGTCGGACAATACGGAACCCACACGTACCCTAAACTTTCGATCCGTTAAAAAGGAATCAATAAAAAGGGGCAGGCGACCGCGTAGGCCCCACCTGTGCATAGTGCGGAGGATACCTCCTCTCCAACAGGTATCATAAGCCTTCTCCAAGTCGAAGAACACGGCCACCGTTTGGCGCCTTCGCAAAAAGTTGTTCATGATGAATGTCGACAAGGTCACAAGGTGGTCAACAGCAGAGCGGCGGCGACGAAAGCCGCATTGGACATTAGTAAGTAGTCGTCGAGATTCAAGAATCCAGACTAACCGAGCATTAACCATGCGCTCCATCACCTTACAGACACAGCTTGTAAGAGAAATGGGGCGGTAACTAGAAGGAAGGTGTCTATCCTTCCCGGGTTTGGGTATAGGAACAACAACGGCGTCACGCCAACGCATGGGGACTTGACCTTCGGTCCACACGCGATTGTAGGTACGAAGAAGGAAGCTTTTGCCCACCGGAGAAAGGTGTGCCAGCATCTGAACGTGAATGGCATCTGGTCCCGGAGCAGAGGACCGGGACAGTGCAAGTGCGCGTTCGAGTTCCCGCATAGTAAAGGGGGCATTGTAAGTTTCCAGATTCAGCGAGTGCAAGGAAGGTCGCCGAGCCTCGTCTGCCTCTTTCCTGGGAAGGAAGGCAGGGTGGTAATGGGCGGAGCTTGAAACCTCCGCGAAAAAGCGGCCAAAGGCGTTGGAGACAGCCACAGGATCAACAAGGACCTCATTACCTGAGGTCAGGCCAGGTACCGAGGAGTGGGCCTTAATGCCCGACAGCCGGCGCAGGCTACCCCAAACGACGGAAGAGGGAGTAAAACTGTTAAAGGAGCTGGTGAAAGAGGCCCAACAAGATTTTTTGCTGTCTCTGATGATTCTACGGCATTGCGCTCGGAGTCGTTTGTATTCAATACAATTCGCCAATGTAGGATGGCGGCGAAAGGTGCGTAAAGCACGTCGTCGAGCACGGATAGCGTCCCTACAAGCCTCGTTCCACCAGGGGACGGAAACGCGACGTGAAGAAGAAGTAGTACGAGGAATGGAACGTTCGGCAGCATTGATGATAACAGCCGTGAGGTATTCGACCTGACTGTCACAACTGGGAAAATCGTGGTCCAGAAAGGTCGCCAGGGAGGAGTAAAGTCCCCAGTCAGCTTTCAGTATGTTCCAGATCGAAGGACGTGGGGATGGGGTGTTGTGCAGGAGACGAACGACACAGGGGAAGTGGTCGCTCGAATAGGTGTCAGAAAGGACATGCCACTCGAACCGACGGGCAAGAGTGGTAGAACAGATCGAGAGGTCCAAGTGGGAGTAGGTATGAGTAGAGTCCGAGAGGAAAGTCGGGGCGCCGGTATTGAGGCAGACAAGATTGAGATGGTTGAAGACATCCGCCAAGAGTGAGCCTCTTTGACAGGATGCAGGAGAGCCCCAAAGGGGATGATGGGCATTGAAGTCGCCAAACAATAAGAACGGCGGGGGAAGCTGAACGATCAGGTCCATCATGTCAGCCCGACTAACAGCAGATGACGGTGGAGTGTAGATGGTACAAACTGAAAAAGTAAAAGCAGAAAGAGTAATGCGGACAGCTATTGCTTGGAGTGGGGTGGTCAATGGGATGGGACGGTAATAGACATCGTCCCGAACGAGCAACATGACCCCACCATGAGCTGGGATACCGTCCACAGGGGTGAGGTCATACCGCTCCGAGGTATAGTGGGTAAAGGCAATACGGTCAGTCGGGCGCAACTTGGTTTCCTGGAAACCAAGGACGAGTGGACAGTGCAGGCGGAGGAGCAGTCGTAATTCCTCCCGATTAGATGGAATACCTCTTATGTTCCAATGAAACAACGCCATCGCTAGTCAAAAAGTTGGGGGAACGAGACGGGGGAAGAGCTGGTCACCTCGACGGCCGCGGAGGGCCAGGTTGCGAGGGAACAACGCTACAACCGACGGGAGGCGGATCCGGTTCCATCGACTCGTCGCCAGCTGCGGCCACTGACCCTGGTTGTGTAGAAGGGGCCGCATCATTCGCCGACGAAAAGCCGGCGGAGCGCCTGGCAGCAGAGCGTCCCGGCGAAACTGAGGACGGCCAGGAGCAGCGACTCACGGGGTGGAGAGGGGGATAGAGACTTCTTCTTGGAGGCCTTCTTGGAAGGCCGAGGAGGCACAGGGATGGTGGGCTGGACCCAAAGAAGGTCCTCACGCGCGGGGTCCGTTTTGGAACGCCGGACCTCGGAAATTGGGGTCCGGAACGTTTCCCTGATGGACGCCTGAGAAGAGGATCGCTTCTCAGGTGGCGTGGGGGGAGGAGGAGGAGGAGGAAGGGTGGCCCCTGGGGCAGAGGGGGTGGGGGCCACAGGGGAGGAGGATTTGGGAGGCGGGGGCAGAGCCCCCTGATGGGCGGAGGAGGTGGAGGGGGGACAGGATAGGGGTGAGGATACCGCGGAAGGAGTGGACACAACTGAGGCAAACAAAGTGGTCAATGGCACGGGATGAAGGCGGTCATACTTCTTCCTGGCCTCAGAATAAGAGAGCCGATCCAAAGTTCTGATTTCTTGTATCTTCTTCTCCTTCTGATAGGCGGGGCAGTCTGAGGATCTAGGCGAGTGGACGCCAGGACAATTAATGCACCGAGGTGGTGGGGTGCATGTATGTTCCTCACGAAGAGGACGGCCACAATCGCCACAAAGGGGCTCAGCCTCACACCGTGACGACATGTGCCCGAAGCGCAAACACCTAAAACAGCGCATAGGAGGTGGGACGTACGGTCGCAAGTCACACCGGTAGCACATCACCTTTACCTTCTCCGGGAGAACGTCCCCCTCTCGAAGGCGAGGATCAAGGCCCCGGTGTCGATGCGACGGTCTTTGGGGCCGCACTGGACTCGCCGGACGAAATGCACGCCTCGGCGCTCCAGGTTGGCCCTGAGCTCCTCATCAGATTGTAGCAGGAGGTCACGATGAAAAATAACCCCCTGCGTCCTATTTAGTGCCAGATGTGGGACAATTGATACTGGGAAGTCCCCTAGGCGGTCGCACGCCTGGAGCGCCGCCGACTGTGTGGCGGAGGTGGTCTTGATAAGTACGGACCCTGAACGCATCTTGCTGAGAGCCTCGATTTCCCCGAAGATGTCCTCAATGTGCTGAACAAAGAACATGGGCTTGGAGGTGGCGAATGTCCCCCCATCGGTTCGAGAACAGACCAAATAGCAGGGGAAGTACTTCGCCCCAAGCCGGCGGGCCTGTCCCTCATCCCATGGAGTGGCCAAGGGGGAAAGGGCAGGAGAACCAAGACTAGAAACGGTACCTTTTCTTTTGAAAGACTCGGCCGCAGAGCGACCTGATACGTGTTGACGTTTCATCTGCGAAACGTCCGCCCCGATACCACCCACACCGATCAGGGGCTCTCCCCACGGGCGCCACCCAGCCGCAGCAAGGGCCACCTGGCAGGATGACCATTGCCGGGAGTCCTGATGCCCCAAGGAGACGGGCACCTACTCCTTGGCCGATGTGGGGAGGGTGCAGCTCAGGTATCGGCAGTACGATCCCTGTGTTGTCAGGGGGCTACAACCTAGAGGGTACATGACGACCCCACCACAACGGGCTGGCTACCGTACTGGATTTCTGGTGCCATGGAAAGTCCATCATGATCGCTGGGGCAGATGGAGATGCACTATGGGCGTAACTTGGCCAACCCATCAGGCGTTTAGGCCCAATTTGAGGAATAGTGGGTATGGTTACAACGCCGGTACAATACTGAGTGCCAAGGTCTTAGTGCACTTAGGACCAGTGGTACACCACGTAAGGTGTCCTTCCCCAGAAGGCTCGTACTTCTGTAGAATTTTGAAAAATGGAGGGCAAACCCTCAAGGGGGACCATCACATGGAAGGCCGAAACGGTTGAAACTCCTTTTAGTCGCCTCGTACGACAGGCAGGAATACCTCGGGCCTATTCTTACCCCGGACCTGCAGGGGGTATGTGTGTGTGTATGTGTGTGTCCTTGTCCTTAGGATAATTTAGGTTAAGTAGTGTGTAAGTTTAGGGACTGATGACCTTAGCAGTTAAGTCCCATAAGATTTCACACAAATTTGTACATTTTTTTAAACCAGTTTCATATGAAACAAAACCAATAGGAAATCATTAATCCCAGCCAATATTACGAATGCGAGCAAAAATTAAGAACGATACGAGTAACGTATTTATAATAAGGTCATAATCTTGAACACAGTTCAATGAAACCACCTTCTGTTTCTGGTCAGGTAATTTTAAGGTTTTGACATTGGTAAAGCACAATTATTTCCACTTGATAACGGCCACACGGCCGAAACTAACATATTAGTTTTTTACAAATAAACAATTGTACAGTCAAAAGGCAACCATGATGTCATTTACCAAATTTCACGTGACAAGGAACTCCACCTAAGAGAGTTGATCTGTAGTCTTTGATTGAGATTTCTCCAATATTATTTTGGAAGGTAACGTTTCAACGTTCACATTTTATCAACAGACTGCCTGGCCCATTCATAATGTATAAATAAAAAATGTCACCATCGCACAGTAAGAATACGGTTTTTCGCACCATACTTTCCCGCATTTGAGATTCACTGCCAGGCTACTAAGAGCGCTACTGTCGTTATCTGCTTCCGTTTCATGACACGCGCCCTCCCCCTCCCCCCCCCCCCCCCCCCCCCCCCACTTATGTTTTGGTGTTCTGTGAGTCACACGACAGCTCCGGGCAGAGCAAATTTGAAGGCCTCAAGGAGTCGGAGTGCGAGACAGTACCAGCGCGGGCGTAGCTGCCAAGTGGACAACCTGGTGGAACGGTTGCTGTCTTGTCTAGTCTGAGCTAACACCTTAAAATATAGGGTCCTACACTCGCACTAACCGAAATACCGGTATGTTCAGTATTTTCTTTTTTCCCTAGAAACAGGCAACTGACTAACGCAATGAGTTTAAATTTTATAGAGTGCCCTAACACACGAGTTACACATAGTACATAAGTCTCCTCGTTTTGTTTTTAGCATCAAAGTTTGTGTTAAGTACTACTGGCTCAAGAGCGGGCTATTGGTACCGCTGCCAGATCCCCCCGTTCGCTACATGGGCGAGGGGGATGAAATGAGAAAGGGGAAAAAACCCACACAAGTTACAGTGCTCCTTGCAGCAACCAGCGTTAACTTGGCGGCCATATTGACAGTGATCAGAACACTGAGGAGCCAATCAATCGTTTGTGTGGAAAGTGAACTGCTGTAGTTGGTGACTCGTTTAATTTTTCTTTGCAGTATGTCTAGCGAAATATGACTTAACGTGTCTGAAGTGGGTTTCAGTTGCATGAATCTAAGCGACAGGAGCTAACGTAGAGATGGGCAGCAAATGTTAAACGGAGAGATGAAATCGCTCAACCAGAGTCCTGAAACCCTGCAAGCGAACTTTCGGCAGTTTGGTCAATAATACTCTTAATGAGTCGTCAGGAACATTTATTATGTCTATAGTCTACTGCTGTTACATATTTTCATACAAAAAAACAAAAATACAGTTTCTGTTAGTTAACCACAGCACATTTCGGAGTTTAGTACACAGTCTTCAGGTGCTACCTTTTTATTTAGCCTTAGTTTACATTCAGTTTGTAAGTAACAAGAAGTTAAGCCCGCCCGGTTGGCCGTGCGGTCTAACGCACGGCTTTCCGGGCGGGAAGGAGCGCCTGGTCCCCAGCACGAATCCGCCCGGCGGATGTGTGTTGAGGTCCGGTGAACCGGCCAGTCTGGATGGTTTTTAGGCGGTTTTCCATCTGCCTCGGCGAATGCGGGCTCGTTCCCTTATTCCGCCTCAGTTACACTATGTCGGCGATTGCTGCGCAAACAAGTTCTCCACGTACGCGTACACCACCATTACTCTCACACGAGACGAGTGTAACCCCTATGTTTGCGTGGTAGACGTTCCCTGGGGGGTCCACCGGGGGCCGAACCGCACAATAACCCTGGGTTAGGTGTGGGGGCGACGGAGGGGTGAAGTAGACTGCGGTAGTCGTCGTGGGGTTGTGGACCACTGCGACGGGGACGGAGCCTCTCCGTCGTTTCTAGGTCCCCGGTTAACATACAATACAATACAATACAACAAGAAGTTATCGCGGGTGGACGGAAATGTTTTGAATCTTACTGAAGTCTTATCTAATTCGAAAGCTTTATCCATATTTAGACTAAAACGTTCCTTGTTGCTGCCTGTGTACAAAGATATCACCGCTTTTTACTGTTCTAGTAAAAGCTAGCATGAGGTATATACAGTTAGCCAACGTCAGTTTCAAGGAGGGGGAGGGGGGGGGGAAGAGAGAAAGCAGACGTCGCCCTATACTACACATAAAATGGCGGACAGTTTGTTTGAAGTACGAAAATGTTCAAATGTGTGTGAAATCGTATGGTACTTAACAGCTAAGGTCATAAGTCCCTAAGCTTACACACTACTTAACCTGAATTATCCTAAGGACAAACACACAAACCCATGCCGGAGGGAGGACTCGAACCTCCGCCGGAACCAGCCGCACAGCCCATGACTGAAGCGCCTGAGACCGCTCGGCTAATCCACTGCGGTTGTTTCAAGTACGGCCACACTCTGAAATCTGAACTCGTTGGACTAACATCAGTCGGAAAGTTGGTACAACATTGCTACATCATGGCACAAGCTGTTGGGTGGAGTGGTGGTTGGCTCCAATGCCTATACCAGTTCAATTTATCGGTGTGTTGAGTAGGGCCGTTAACTTGAGTCCCAGAAGGCGTTGCAGACGCGGGATACTTTGAACCTTCGGCTGGACACCGTTGTGGTGATAAGCCTCTGGTAAACAGAAGTGTGTTGTCGCTTGTAAGGACACAGGTCGTAAATTAAATGTGTTATCTGTGCATGCGTGCAGTACTCGTTAGTCTTAACTCTACAGTCTGTACATTTAAGTAGTGTACGTAAAGGAAAATGGTAAGTTGTGCAGCGTTTAGCTACACGAATAATTTCGGGTATAGAACCAATATTACCTTTCACAGTTACGTGGATATGTGTAAGATGTTTCATATTAGGGACTTTCAGTCATAGCGTATTTTCAACAAGTCTTATCTTTGTTTTTTTTCTTTAACAGTAGCTACTATTTTTGACATTAGGCTACTGGTGAACATAAGGTTCAAAACATTTCACTACGCAGTGCTGTTAAATAGCTCAAGCTTTGGCGATGGTATCAGGATTCACCTTCATACTGCAGGTGACACGAAACGGTAGGAAGGTAATGTATCAAATACTGGAAAAATCTTTCCTCTTCAATAATTTGGAGGACTAAACAACGAAATGTTACAATACGCTCTCAGGCCAACGTAATGAGGTGCAGTTTGTTTTGAACAGACATTTATTGCAAATTTACTGTAGTAAATTGCTTGGTGGTTTTTTTTGCAATTAATTAAAATGCTGTCTGGTAGTTACATACTGAAATGAGACATACGTTGTCACATGACTCAAATGACGATGTGTTATAAGCAAAGGCGAGTGAGCTTGTCACCACAGTGGGAGCCGAGGCACCTTACAAACTGTCCGCTGTTCACATTAGCCTACTTACAGAATTGTGTTGCCTTAGGTCGGACGCAAATCGTTGCAGTGGAGACGAAGGAACGGCTTCGGCGTGGATCCTGTTATGTGCGAATGTGCATTTAGTGTAGGCGTTTCTAAACGCCTTCCTGAATTGAAGTCTCTGAGTGTTGTGCAACAACTTCTTTGTAGGTACTGCACACGAAACATGCTAATTGTGTATTGTGACACAAACCAGGCATAAATCTGTCAATACACGCAATGGACGTCATTAAATAAATTAATCAAAAGTTCAGAATGAGATTTTCACTCTGCAGCGGAGTGTGCGCTGATATGAAACTTCCTGGCAGATTAAAACCGTGTGCCGGACCGAGACTCGAAATCGGGACCTTTGCCTTTCGCGGGCAAGTGCTTCACCATCTGAGCTACCCAAGCACGACTCACGCCCCGTCCTCACAGCTTCCCTTCTGCCAGTAACTCGTCTCCTACCTTCCAAACTTTACAGAAGCTATCATTTCTTTCAGGAGTGATAGTTCTGCATGGTTCGCAGAGGAGCTTCTGTAAAGTTTGGAAGGTAGGAGACGAGGTACTGGCAGAAGTGAAGCTGTGAGGACGGGGCGTGAGTCGTGCTTGGGTAGCTCAGATGGCAGAGCACTTGCCCGCGAAAGGCAAAGGTCCCGAGTTCGAGTCTCGGTGCGGCACGCAGTTTTAATCTGCCAGGAAGTTTCATAATCGGAAGTTGTTAGTCTTTCACTAGAAGTGTGGACACTTGTTTATTCAGTGGTTTTTATGAATTGATTATATACTGAATTACTGCAGAAAAGAAAGATGCACCACGACGGAACAATCCGAATGAGACGGAAATCTGAAGATGTGGAGTACATTACAGACAAACAAATGATAACAATTTGAGAAAAATTGTGTTCTTCAATAGAGAGAGAGAGAGAGAGAGAGAGAGAGAGAGAGAGAGAGAGAGAGATAGCTTCAGTAAACGAGTAGGTCAATAACGCATTGGTCAACCTCTGGCCCTTATGTGAGGAGTTATTCGGCTTGGCATTAACTGATAGAGTTGTTGGATGTCCAGCTGAGGGACATCGTGCTAAATTCCGTCCAAATGGGGTGATAGCTCGTCAAAACCCCGAACAGATTGAAGGATACTGCCCACATTGCTCCGAACGGTCTCAATTGGGCAGATATCCGGCGACTTTGCTGGTCAAGATAGAGTTTAGCAAGCATTAAGACAAGCAGTTGAGACTCTAGTCGTGTGTGGGCAGGCATCTTACTGATTGCATTTTAAGTGTCTACAGTGATGACTCACGGATCGAACACAGCCCTGATGATCAGCGAAGACGTGCCTGGAGACACCCCGGACAGCGGTGGGATACCAAACTGACTGTCCCCTGCCACAGGGCCCGACTGCTAGTAGTGATGGTCTTTTCCATAGTAGGACCTTTTAGGTTGTCATCAGCGACACCCTGACGAAACAGCGGTACATCGACGACAAACTACGCCCTATTTTTTTGCCCTTCGTGGCAAGGCCTCCTGAGCTTACGTTTCAGGAAGATAATGTCCATCTGCACACGGCGCGAGTTTCCTACTGCTTGTCTAACCCTGCCTTGACCAGAAAAGTCGCTAGACCTCTCTGCAATTGAGAAAGTTTGAAGCATTATGGGCGATGTTCTCCCACCATGTAGGAATTTTCACGGCATAACGTGGCAATTTAACAGAATTTGGCACTATATCCCGCAGGAGGACATCCAATAACTCAATAAATCAGTCAGTGTCAAGCCAAATAACTGCTTGCAAACGGACCAGAGGTGGATCAACGTGTTATTGACTTGCTGAAGATCTGAAGCTCTTAAATCATCCATTTTTTTCATTTGATTGTATGTGTATGTTACATGTACATTGTACCTACCGATTTTCGTCCAGTTGGGGTAGTTGTTCCTTCGTGGTGCGCCTATTTCTTGGATCAAATGGCTCTGAGCACTATGGGACTTAACATCTGAGGTCATCAGTCCCCTATACTTAGGACTACTTAAACCTAAGGACAACACACACACACCCATGCCCGAGGCAGGATTCGAACCTGCGACCGTAGCAGCAGCGCGGTTCCGGACAGGAGCGACTAGAACCGCTCGGCCACCGCGGCCGGCGCCTATTTCTTGTCTCAGAGTAATTGTGTGACTATTGTGACATAAGCATGGGTAGCTTGGTAGTATTGTTAGTAGCTGCTGTCTTAATTGTCGTGTGTCGGTGACAACAGCATGTAGCGGCACCACCGTTTATGATAGGGAAAGTTAGGTTTGTGCAATATTCCGAGCACAAGTTACAGCCAGGTGCGGGTTTCTAACGAGATTCATTCAAGTGTGGCAGCTCTCCTGGATGACAGGGTGTATCACACTACCAGCTGAACGCAGTAGCAGATGGGGCGCCAACATTCTTGTCCACGGCGGGAATGTGGTTCGACCCTCTGGGACCGAAGTGGAGTCCGTAACCAGCCAGCGGCAGGCCACTCCATGGCTTGCTATAACGGGCAGTCGTCCTGGTTTTGAACACAGGCTAGGCGCAAATTGAGAAGCGTATAGCACGTGTGACGTGACACTAGACTACAGCGCGACACGCACGGGTCGCGCGGGTCCAGCGCATATTGCGACGCGTACACCATACTTCGCACGCGCCGACTGGCGACGCTCTGCGCTGACTGAACCGAAGCGCGCGCAACCTCTTATCTTTCTCAAACGACTTTACAGAAACTATTCTCTGAAAATATATGATTTTTGCCTTACTTGTAGCGTTTATATGTCAGCTTCGTGACGAAGTGCCCATCACCTCGCTAATGACCATTCTTATTGTGATGTACACATTTTAGTGGGGCACTACGCAAAACTCAAAAAGTTTGCAACGAAAATTAGAGGTCGCTATGATTTTGCGTTTGGTGCGTGTTACACCATATGTTCATACACCGTATGAAATTCAGCTAACATGCTAAATTTTTGTTTAGACTTGGGAGGAGATCTCTATCTGCCTCCGATCTCGAGAAAATTGATCCCATGTAGCGCGCTCACTTCCGATCTCACGCCCACGAGAATGAAATACTCGCAACATTTCTCGTATCTCCTAAACCGCTCGAGATATCGAAACGAAAGTTTGGCGAATGATAGCACACAGGGAGGAGAGTATTTTGCCAATTATTAAACACACGGAACTTTCTTATCTGTGGCGATATATCTCTACTTATACTTCTTTTTTTATTTATTTCACTCCAGTGACTAATTTTTTAAGAGTTATCGACAGCTAGCGAAACAAGAGCTTCCTAGTATGAAAATAAACCTGAAATTTCTTCTTTTATGTTACTGCAAACCGATACTACGAGGTTTTTCGTAAGCTATTGAGCTCTGTGATTGCCAATTACTTGTTTAATGAGGCCCTCCGTTTCGGAATTCTGTCTCAACAGCTGATGTGAGATCAGTTTGGCAAATTACATTGTGACAAAGGAAGTACAATTAAACCAGTCACTAAGAGAAATGTGGCCTTTACTCATAAATGGTGATGCTTCTTCGAATGAGAAAAAGTTAACAACTCACACAAAAACAGATTGGCAATTCTGTTGGAATTTTGGTGGAATCCCCGTAACCCATCGTATTGTTAACACTGAGCGACTGGAATTGAAACTTACCAAAGGATTTTATTCCTTCTCTTGATCTGAGCAGTATTAACATAGTGACGATCGTTCCTTCAGGCGGAATGATAGGCACATGCCAGATACTGTTTACTCACCTAGGGCTTGCCAAACTGACAATGCGTGATCGCGAATGAAATAGTTGTTACTGAGAAAAATAAATAATTGATCTGTCGCACAACACAATGGTGGTATTGTCAGCAGCGAAGGATAATGCGCGCGACAGGAATGCACAAGCTAGCCATGTGTGCCTTGTGAGATGGAGTTCGAAAAACATTGTCATGAAAGTAGATCTGCCTTTGTCAGCAGCACATTTCAACAAATTAAATATATCTAATCATAACACTCTTTTAGGATATTCCTACTTTCGTAATAATACCGACCATTTTCTTCATTTGTGTAGCCTGTTGTTGTATAATTAGTTTATTAATGTTGATAATGTCCATGCAACAATTCAAATGCTTTTTCTCATCACGGCGAACCAATTAAAACATTGTTATTTGTGACTGCTTTTCGACTGTTTCTAGCTTGCAGTGGAAATATGTTGCTCACATGCATGTAGTACAGTGTGTCGTACTACATTACTACATCCATATCAGAGTAATCACAGTGAAACTTCTATACTTCAGATTTTGGACGCTTTTTACCAGATGCACAAAGGGATCACACCTGTGGAGGTTATCCCTTTCTAAATTTTATGTAACAGATTGTACAGACATGCTAGCTTACTAGGCAGCGAGAAGATGACCTTGCTTTACTTTCCTGCCTTGATTCTTAATCACATGATTTTATAATATTCCTTGCTTCCTTATTCACTACCCTCTGTCCCTTCTTGCGATCTGAAAACATCGCGGAGGCAATATGGTGCAATTGCAGTGGTCAATGGCTCATCAGTTACTGAAGTATACATTTTTCTTGACAGAAGAAAAACAAAACAAAACTATGCACATGTAAGTAACAGAAAAGTATAACGTGCTAACGAAGAAAGCTGGAGCGTTTAAATGGCGAAAAACGAAATACTACCCAAAGGCAATAAAATTCAGTACACAGTAAGGCAAAATTTATCGTATGGGCAATATTACCACTGCTCATATGCGCCGTTCCGATGTGAGCATATGGCCGGGCTACTTTTCCGCTCCCCGCCTCAAATTTCCCACGGTGCTAGAGAGGCAAGCGCGACGCGCGGCGCGCGAAACTGTGCCTCAACCACAACGCCGCGCGACCTGGCGCAGGCGCGTGTCGCGTCCCAGTCGCGTCGCGTCGCAATTTGCGCGGTCCCATTTGAACCTGTGATGTTACAAAAACACGCGCTGCACTGCGTCGCGCCACTCGCGCTATACGCGTCTCAATTTGCGCCTAGCCAAAGGCTCACACCGAGTGGCGCTGAGTCGGCAGGGTCGCAGACCGCGAGTCAACTGCCGGCATCCTGATGATGCTGCAATTCCGCTGCCAGACAAGGCCGACTCACAGTAGGGTGTGCACGGGTCGCTGAGGCAGCCATTCCGCTCCAAGCCGTTTCGCAGGCAGCAAATTAGTGTCCTCAGCATTGTGGGACCCAGTGAGACAGATCGAGAGGAATGGGGGCACTGTAGGTGGAAACAATAAATCACTTGGAAAGCTCAGACGAGTCTTAATATGGTGCCTTCTACCTCTTCCCGCTACATTTGGTGTTGCTGTGTTACTGTTACATTCGGTGGCAGAGGTTGCCACTACAAGCAGTTCATAGTCTATAGTTAGAGGTTTCATTACTGATACAGTTTTAATATTTTTTTGGCATTTCATGTTTTTCCCGTGTTATGTCTGATGATGTCAGAATGCCAGAAATTTTACATTGTTACGAGGTGCGTGAGAAATTTAACCAATGACTTTTTACATACCAAAGTTCTTACTCTTATCAAACAAGAATACTGTCCCCTTTAAAGAAAATACCTTAGACTGCTACACGCTGGTGATGGTGTCGTTCCAAGTATTGGTGGCAGTGCTGAATGGCTTCAGCTGGCAGGGCCTTTAACATGTCGATGTCATTCTTTTGACTGTTCTCCAGAGTCCCAGAGTGACGCCTTTTGAAGATATTTTTCAATTTCGGGGAAAAAAGTCACAAGGACTCAGACCAGGAGATTAGGAGATTAGGAGGTCTGTGGAACAATAAGATTGCCTTTTGAGGTCAAACATTCCGTGAAGGAAGTGGCCGTGTGACATGGTGCGTTGTCCTCATGCAGTATCCACTTGTCTGCAGTATTACTGTGATCGTTTCATAGCTTTGGATACTGATAATAACTTGACACCAGTGACTACGAGCTTTAATTTGTACGCTAAAGCACTAAAGATGATCATTATGTGATCGAAAAACGATTTTGCTGTCAAGGAAGTATCAAAATTACGGCCAACGCTGACCTTCCTTCTAATTTCACGTAGATGGTCGTTGTGCACACAGTACTTTATGGAGTCGCGAATCAACTTCGGTGACAGTTTGTCCCGGAGGAACAATCGCTTAAGAGCGCGCCCAAGTTCGACGTTCTCTTAGATTTTTGAAGTTAAATGTCTACCTGAGCGAAGTTCATCTTCAATGTGTTCTCGGCCTTCCAGAAGTGATTTGTGCCAGCAGAAACTTATGCTCTAGATAAGGAATGTTCCCCGCAGGCCTGTTTCAACTTTTCGAAGGTCACACTCGTGGATTCCCTATGTTTTACACGAAACTAGATAGCATAGTGTTGCTCTAAATTCCACTGTTCAATTGTCGTAATTTGCAACAAAAACACGACTTCACTGATGACGATCTAAAAAAAAGAAAAAAAAAGAAAACACGTGGGGGGATGTATGGAGCAGAAACACGGACTGAGCACCTGGAAGGGATGAACACAGCCGTCTGCACAAGTAGAACAACACAGCGTTGCCATATCGCTCGCAGTGTTGTCACTATCATTCCTTTTCTCAAATACCTAGTACGTTTTTTCTTGGTTGCCTGTTGCAGGGCCAGAATGAACTTTTTCTTTATTTGTCCATGTTCTGTTGTTAAAAGGATACTTTGTGTTTGATTATTTTAGCCCTACTTAATTTCCACAGGGAGATGGAGAATTTTATTTTAGTATACCAGTAAATTAACTCTCTAAAATAAAGGCTAAACAACAACTAATTTCAAACCCAAGTGCTTCTTTTAAGTAAAACTGCACTTGATAACGAAACACTAAGAGTGGAAAAAGAACTGGCTCCCGAGAACACACACTCACTAGAACTTAATGACACGCATGCAAACACAGCAATGTTATGCGGAAATGTAAAAGTTAAGGCAAGTTTTTCTGTCTCCTGTTGTCGGGCGTGGTCTGTGTTTCAGTGAGCTGAGACAGTGGGCAACCGAAGCACTGGGCTTCCCTTTAGATTACAAGTTTTGATTACGGTTGGTGGACTTCGCATGAGCTCGTGTATTTCTGTTTGGTAGCGTTCGCTTGGTTCACATTTTGGTTCGAAGTCAAGTATTATTTCTCTCAGTCGGCTCCATCGTTCGTGGTTAAACGTCGGCTTACAAGCTTGGACCTTGCTTCTGTTGTTACACATTTATCATTGTACAAAGTTGTAACTTTCTATGCCGTGAACGTCCATCTTACAAGTCAATGGGCACTTGAATTATTTCAGGTTCGCCCTGCAAGATTGCCCAGCTTACGTTTAATAACTATGTTTTCAGTATTCGTGTTAAAGCTGAAACTGCGTGTTCACTGTTATTTTACATGTAATGTTAAAGCTGAAATTGAAAGGGTCTTCAATGTGTCTTAACTAGAGTTGTTTGTTAAAGTTATGATTAAATTCAGCCTTAGTGGACTCGCATACGGGAGGACGATGGTTCAACCCCACGTCCGGCCATCCTGATTTAAGTTTTCCGTGATTTCCCTAAATCACTCCAGGCAAATGCCGGGATGGTTCCTCGGCAAGGGCACAGCCGACTTCCTTCCCCTTCCATCCCTAATCCGATGAGACCGATGACCTCGCTGTCTGGTCTCCTTCCCCAAACAACCCAACCCAACTCAGCCTTAGTGGGTTCTGTCAATTTTTATGCGAGATGATTTATTAACGTGCTTATGATTTTATGTAATGTAAGTCTCTTAAATAATCTTACCCGAGTGGCGCCTGTCAAATTCTGAGAGATTGTTTTGCTTGCTAATAAACCCACTGGAATTGAAATGTTCACTTTATTGGGTCAGCCCTCCCATCCCCTTTAGGTTTAAAGGTTAAGTAAACAGGTTTTAAGTAAAAACATACCACAATTGCCAGGCCCATGAAAGTATTCACAGCTTCATGTTAGGCGAAATACGGAATCGTTATCGCCAAATGATAGAACCATGACATTCACGGTTCTATCATATCGTAATATTAATCGACTAACAATGTAATTTATATTACGATATGATAACACTGTCTAACGCATGGTTTTATTATTCGACGATAAGTATTTTATATTTCGCCTAACATGAAGCTGTGAATACTTTTATGAACCTGGTGATCAGCCGACCGAAACGGAATTTCACGAATAATGCTTCTAGATGGCTTAACGGTTATTTATTGATTTCATTAGTACGTGTAAAATGTTTCAGCTACTGCCAGCATCTGCCCCTAATTAATGTAAACTGTATAGTCCGTACATTCCCCGTCAACCAAAATAGCACTTCACCTAAAAAATAAGGGTTTCCTAAATAAGGTGAAGTCAGTATACAGCCAATACTATGACGAAGGAAGGTCTCATCCACCAGTCCAGTTCGAATGTATGAACAAATTATTACTGTTGTTGTTGTTGTTGTTGTTCTTGTTGAGTCCGAAGAGTGATTTGATGCAGCTCTTTGCACTGTTCTCTGCTGTATAGTCCCTGCATTTCTGCGCAGCTACTGTGACATCATTTTAGCTTTGAAACTATAGTGAAAGCTTCGTCTCCCTCTACAGTTTTTACCCTCACAGTTCCTTCCACTACCACATATGACGCGTGTGAGAGAATTAATGAGACTGACCCGATGCTCAGTAGGAGTTTCAACTCCTTAGAGCCACCACATCACTTTTGAGAACGCCACCAGTGAAACTGTCTTTTTGTTGTGTTTTACGAAAAGGGAGCAAAGAAATTTATAGCAAAAACTTGGGGCATCCACGAGTGGGACCTTTAAAAAATTGAGAGAAGCCAATGGTGAACGTTCCTCATGAGTTTTTCGCTGGCAAAAATCTTTTTTGGAAGGACGAGATCACATTGAAGGCGAACCTCACTCACGGCGATCTCTATCCTCAAAAACCGACGAAAACGCGGAACGTTTGCGTGCTCTTGTGTGATCAGACCGACGTTTAACAGTAAGGATGATGGGTAAGTTCTTTAATACTTTCATCGTATGTAAAATTTTCACTGGCGTTTTGCACATGTAAAATGCCTGTGTCA
Organism: Schistocerca piceifrons; assembly: GCF_021461385.2. NCBI lineage: Eukaryota > Metazoa > Arthropoda > Insecta > Orthoptera > Acrididae > Schistocerca > Schistocerca piceifrons. Next base: position 508,253,151 of record NC_060140.1, read on the forward strand.
AAACCTCACAACTAAGCGGAAGGGCAGTCTAAGAAACGTGTGTGTTGATCCTATTGAGAGAACTGACTATGACGATGAATGTTTCAGTTGCGTGATTTCAAGTGATGAATGCTGCATTTTTGAGTACGATCCTGAGAAAGTTGGGAAGTAAAGAGTGTCACAATGAGACACCTCCTCGACCAATAAACTCGAATGAGCAAATCAAAGATCAAAACAATGCTGATTTGCTGTTTTGACAGTAGTGGTATCGTGCTTATAGACAAACTGTCAACGAAGTGTTTTGCATGCATGTCCCTTAAAGGACAAGAAAAATGGTGACTCGAGTGAGACCATACATTGCAGACAAGTGGATGCTGCATCCTGACAGTTCCCTCCGTCACACGGCCATCAAGGAATTTTTGATCTCAAAAGGCATCCCTGTTCATCCACAACGCCCTTTTTCGCCTTATCCGAGACCTTGTGAATCTTTTGTCCGAAATTGAAAAAATGTCTTAAAAGGACGTTATTTAGGGACCCACATTGAAAATAATGTGACGGATACGTTAAAGGCCCAACCAGCTGAAGCCTTTCAGTGCCGCTACCAATATTGGGAGCAACGACTCCGCCTGTTTATAGCTGACGAAGGGAACTACTTTGAATTGGACAACATTGTTGATTGAAAAAAAAATGACTTTGGTAGACAAAACATCCGTCTCATTACTTTCCTCACACACCTCGTAGACGTATCTTTGATGTCTGAGGATGTATCGTATTAACCAACACGTTCTTTAGTCTGGTTGTGGCACAAATTTATATTTTCTCGATAGCTTGATTCAGTACTACTCCTGAAGTACCACGCTTCAAAACCTATTCTTTTCTTCAGTGAACTGCTTACCGTACATATTTCACTAACTTTTTATACGGATATAGTACAGAAAATATAAGTAGGGATCTAGTGACCACCCTTGGCTGTGGCCTGCTACTGAGAATACACTGAACAGCTTGGGGTTCTTGCTTTCCCCAGAAGACTCACCGGAATAGGAGGAAGAAAGCTGCCTCCACTCTTAAGTCGTTCGAGAAGATTCTAGAATCACTGAGGAGTAGCATAGTATGGAGGTCTGTGTTCTCCCGAATCCCTGGAAGTTCCGACGTCCAAAGACTGATCAGCTGGCTCCAAGTAGTCTATCTTAACGTGAAATCGCGAGCAATTTCGGTTTCCATTATAACTACAGAAGCGCAACCATTTAGGTTCCGGGTTTCTGGCAAGTAGTTAACGGAAACTTGCACTGTACTGTGTGATTCAAATCTGCTTCACGGTTACATGTTAAAAGTACACGTTACAAGAATTATAATCCATGTTTACATATGATGGCTCAATGTGATCGAAAAATTGTACTCTGGTGTGAAAGTAGTCATCATAGACAGCAGTTAATATAAAATATTGTAGTCCATAAAAGGAAAAAACAAATCTATAAACTTCTTCCTTTCACACATTGCATACAACTGTATGACGCTAACCCAGCGTTTACTACAGAAAGACCGCATGGGGATATCAATCCATCCAGTCCTGAAAGGTTAGACTGCCATAAGGCCACTTCACTCAGATGAAGACATGGGTTTCTGCAGCTGTCGCTACTGCGAACGTTCATGCTAGCTCCTGAAGATAGAACAGACTCCGGACTTCAGCGGCAAGTACTGATTGCCTTCGTACATCACGGTGGAGTTTGTGCTGAAGAACCAAACTTCAGAGAGGATAGCGAACATCCTGTTCAGTCGTGTGTGTGTGTGTGTGTGTGTGTGTGTGTGTGTGTGTGTGTGTGTGTGTGGGCGCGCGCGCAGACAAAGGGCACACGGACTTGATTCGGTGTGGCGGCCGGGTTTTCCCCCGAGAACAAAGTAGGCGCGTAACTCTGGCGTACCAGGGGAGGCTGGTGACAAATGAGGCAGCTTCGCCGTCCCTCCACGGCAGCAGTAGAGGTAGTGCTAGCAGAAGTAGGAGCTGCAGCAGCAGCCGCCGACAAGCAACTTCGCTGTGGAGGTGGAAGTGAAGGATTTGGATAAGGCCGACCGCCACCGGAAACTCTTCACGCGAACAGCAGAGTCTCCTCCGTGTTTCACCTGCTTGTCATTACTCGACGTTTGCCAGAACCGGCGGAAGCACGCAGCCGTCTGCTGTTGCAGTTGTTATCCTCGAGCTTAAAATCACTTTGCAAGGCTAAGTTTTATTCCCAGCTGAATCGAGAGCAGCTACTGTTTGCAGCACACACAGGTACTTACCGTCCGAGTCGCACAATTTTTGTGACAACCGTGACGAAGGCATTTTGTCTGCCACATATGCAACTACATATTATCAGCAATTGTCCAGTGTCTGTCGTACGAGGGTCTTGTGCCTCGATTTTTAACGGAGATTAAGTATGTCAAAGTGAAATCCAGACCACGCACGTAACTAAGGCCTCTGTAACGCATGGGAGGTTGAAGAATATTCGGTTTCTGACCCTTGCTAATTGAAATTATAAATTAATTTATATTATATTATATGAAAGCCTGGTATCCTGTTATGAAACTGTGCAAACAACACATGTTTCATTTTCTCAATAAAAATAAACATGGCACGTAGTAGGCTGTAATGTAGACGATCCTTGTAGTCGAAATTAGCTGATCACACGATTTAAAATACCTTCATTACTGCCTACTACGGACAATGTTTTCTTTTATTAAGTGATTAGAGGCTGTTAATCCCTCAAAAACAAAACTTCCTTGTTCTTACGACTATTTGTAATTTAAGGTACAGTATCATTTTTCGTTACGTGACAAGTAACGTTAAATGAGACAGCTTAGTTCTTGTTTAAAGTACTGTGTGCATATTTTCGTCTAGAGTTAGTTTGAAACTATGCACAGTTGTTTTAAAAATATGAACGGTTCCATAGATAATTCACATAATTACACAATTGCAGGCTTTCCGAAAACATGAAGGATATTAAGTTACGGTTGTGTACACTGTAAACCTACATCTGAAGCTTACATTGGGGCTGGTTCATTTAAGAAACCTAGAGAAATTTTTCGTGAGTAAGTCTTGGATTCTAGAAGAACTGGAAAAAGTAGTTTCTCGGAGTTAATAACAAAACGGTTATCTAGCAGTGGTGTTTGTATACTAGCTAACAAAAAGCTGCAGCAACCAAAACACATGGTTACTTCATACACGTACACAGCATCCGCGGAAATGTAAATTATAATCAGTAGCAATTCTAATTGATGGATAAAGCGATCAGCGGAGTACTTTAGTTGAAATGACTAAGCACTATGGGACTTAACAGCTGAGGTCATCGGTCCCCTAGAACTCAGAACTACTTAAACCTAACTAACCTAAGGACATCGCACACATCCACGCCCGAGGCACGATTCGAACCTGCGACCGTAGCAGCCGCGTGGTTCCGGACTGAAGCGCCTAGAACCGCTCGGCCACCACGGCCGGAAGCACATTAGTGTTGTGTTTAGAGTTGATACCACGCTCGGTATGATACATGAGGTGTGTGACCAGCCACAGATGTTGAGTGATGACTGAAGGTCAAAGAGAAGCTGTGTACTCCCTGTGAGAGGTCGAAAGGGGTCACATTGTGGGTCTCCGCTTGGTCAGTCGGTCGGATCGTCCAATATCCAGATTTGTGGGGCTTTCAGATATGACTTTGGCCTCATGTTTAACTACATTCGACAAAGTTCCAGTCGACCAAGTCTGACCAACACAAGATTTGTCGTATTGTGCACCAAGCACAGTACAACCCCTTCACATAGACTGCTTTTGGATAACAAATAAAGGCCTCCCTGCAACGTTCTGTAATCTCGCACCATTTTTTGAATACTATCAGTATCTTAACTAAGAAATTACCGGACCGCGCGTACGCTGCCATTAGCACCATTGAGTTTGGAGTGGGACCGTGGCCAGGAAGCATGGTCCCCTTCTGGCAATGTTTCGTTTGGAGAATCACAGCTTTGTTACTCCTGTTGTTTGGTGCCATTAAGTATGGGTTCAGGTCACGACTGGTAGTGACTGGAGGAATTCTTGTGTCCTCGTGTTGTCTTCTCATTGGGTGCTATTTTTCAATAGGACAATGCTCGCCCGCTATTTCCGCGTCTGACTATGAACGGTGTGCGCGATGTTGAGGCTGTTAGGTGGCAAGCAAGATCCCCAATTCTGTTCCCTATAGAACACGTTGGGACCAGCTCGCAAGCTAACTGCGTCCCAGTGCCAGTACCCACGATACCAATGATAGATGTACATCTATCTACACCTACATCTACATTTATACTCCGCAAGCCACCCAACGGTGTGTGGCGGAGGGAACTTTCCTGTTCCAGTCGCGTATGGTTCGCGGGAAGAATGACTGGCGGAAAGCCTCCGTGCGCGCTCGAACATTCGTTATCTCCTCGGGAGGTAAAAGTAGGGGGAAGCAATATATTCGATACCTCATCCAGAAACGCACCCTCTCGAAACCTCGACAGCAAGCTACACCGCGATGCAGAGCGCCTGTCATGCAGAGTCTGCCACTTGAGTTTGCTAAACATCTCCGTAACGCTATCATGCTTACCAAATAACACTGTGACGAAACGCGCCGCTCTTCTTTGTATCTTCTCTATCTCCTCCGTCAACCCGACCTGGTACGGATCCCACACTGATGAGCAATACTCAAGTATAGGTCGAACGAGTGTTTTATAAGCCACCTCCTTTGTTGATGGACTACATTTTCTAAGGACTCTCCCAATGAATCTCAACCTGGTACCCACCTTACCAACAATTAATTTTATATGATTATTCCACTTCAAATCGTTCCGCACACATACTCCCAGATATTTTAAAGAAGTAAATGCTACCAATGTTTGTTCCGCTATCATACAATCATACAATGAAGGATCCTTCTTTCTACGTATTCGCAATACATTACATTTGTCTATGTTAAGGGTCAGTTGCCACTCCCTGCACCAAGTGCCTATCCGCTGCAGATCTTCCTGCATTTCGCCGCTATTTTATAATGCTGCAACTCCTCTGTATACTACAGAATCATCCGCGAAAAGCGGCATGGAACTTCCGACACTATCTATTAGGTCATTTATATATATTGTGAAAAGCAATGGTTCCATAACACTCCCCTGTGGCACGACAGAGGTTACTTTAACGTTTGTAGACGTCTCTTCATTGAGAACAACATGCTGTGTTCTGTTCGCAAAAAACTCTTCAATCTAGCCACACAGCTGGTCTGATATTCCGTAGGCTCTTACTTTGTTTATCAGGCGACGGTGCGGAACTGTATCGAACGCCTTCCGGAAGTCAAGGAAAAACGGCATCTACCTGGGAGCTTGTATCTAATATTTTCTGGGTGTCATGAACAAATAAAGCGAGTTGGGTCTCACACGATCGCTGTTTCCGGAATCCATTTTGATTCCTACAGAGTAGATTCCTACAGAGTATATTCTGGGTTTCCAGGAAGGACATGATACGCGAGCAAAAAACATGTTCTAAAATTCTATACAGGAGTTGTGTGCCAGTTTTCCTAGGAAGAGGATGTAACGACTTTATGGAACCCTTCCCAACCGAATCAGTACATGCATCTACGCCAGATAGGACGCAACAAATGGTAAGTAGGTTCGTAAATGGGATGCAACGTGTGTAAGTAGGCTGTTTAGGTTTTCTTATTGGTAACGCCACCTCTGTACAAAAATCACTCGCTGTGCTGTGTGCAGTCTGTGTCTAGTTTGCATTGTTGTCTGCCATTGTAGTATTGGGCAGCGGCAGCTGGATGTGGACAGCGCGTAGCGTTGCGCTAAAAATATTGTATGTCAGTTTAAGCACAGTCATGTATAAATTGTTCAAAGGGGACGTTTCATATGGCGACCCTGCCAGGATAAGCAGGTTCATACTGTTAAGTTTTTTTGTAAATTTGACTCCATATTGTAATCACTGCAGTAATGTCACATATCCTTTCAAACTACGAAGTCTGATATCATTTCCTCCTCCCCTTTTGGGTGCTCCACATTTTTTAATCAAGAACTGTAAGCCTTCAGTCGAGTCTGGTAGCAGTTAGGTACTACAAACATTGTCTGGAAAATTACTGCTGCCCCGAAGAAATCCGTCATGCTGCTCTCGCAACATTCGTGTGTTAGAAGTACTATTTGTTGTTCTGTACTCAAGTAGTCAGACCTGAAACCGTACCACTTTGTGCGGATCAGGCATTACTTTCAACTGATAAAGAAAGGGGAGTTAAATGTTTCTAGCGGCTGCTTAAAAAGACTATGCATAGCGGACATGACCCGACACTACAATTTGAAAGTGACGACCCCTAGTTTCACCCTTATAACTATGTGAAAAGTCAGATTAACCGCTACTGGTCCACTGCAAATCTTCACTTTTCACAAATAAAAATCTGAGTGTGATGCGCGGTTTCTGGTTGTCAAACAAGCTGTGCTATGTTCTTTGTCAATAAAGACGTTTATTTTTAAATGTTTCACGTTTTCTGTTCACATTTCAAGGAACATTAAAGACAGTTCTGTTTTTTCCTGCAAGGCAGAGCTACGCGCAACACTTCTCGGCACTCGCTGTCCTGTATTCGTGACTTATTCACGGAAGAACGAACTAGCGAATGTCTGCGGCCGCCTTGTTCGCAGGCCTTGCCTGCTTGTGATTTTTATCTAAGTATATTTTAAAGGAGAATTGTACGAAAATTGCACTATAACGGTACATGAACTGAAGGGAAACGTACGCCGGAGTACTGAAATGATCGACGTCACAGTTCTGCGTAAAATGAGTGAGTGTGGTATCACGCGCTGTAAAACGCACAGAAGTACAGGGTGACTATTTTCAGCAGGTGTTTTAACTGTGAGAATGTTATTTTTGAAAGTATTTTCTTTCAGTAAAATTATGTTTTTTAATGAACGTGCGTATAGGAAAAGAGATATGAAATGGCAGAGCCACAACCAAGTTCCGCATCTGTGGGATAACGGGGTATCATGAAATATGTTTCCACACGGAAACCAAAGAGCGTACATTCAAACTTTGCTGTCTAGGATCTCAACAATTCTGAGAGAATGTCGTCTGCTCCAGGAGCCTTGTTTCAATTTAGTTCTCACGGTCTACAAATAAAGTAATGTAGAAGAGCCTGGTTGCTATAATTCTTCAAGTAAAGTTCTAGCATGAGTTTCGACTGTTAAAAAGGAATAACATTTCAAACAAAGGACGTAATGTAACTTCTTACACCAGAAAACGCTTACCGTAACGTTTTCTATAGTCGCCAGAGGGCTGCGTACGCCAGTCACCCCTCTTGCGTCCCCGTGGCCACTGGTTCACGTTTTCGCCGCCAGTCAGACAGTCAGCAAGAGCAGCCGGCCGGAATGATCGCTGCGAATGGCACACGTTCCATCTACGTAAGTAGCACGTGTCATTTATTTCCGAAGCGGGCCAACTTCCTTCATTTACCTGAATGCTCGGCGGGCAGATTTATGCTCGTAATAAATCCTCGCAGCACCGGGAAAGGAGATCCCGGCCCAACCCATCCGGCACGATGCATCTGCCTCACACCGCACCCGCTCGGCTCAAGGCACCTCGAATCCGCAACTCTGAACGCGGGGCACACATCGTCGGATACGACCCATGGAAGCGTATAAATTAGCGCGTTCTTTCGCGTATGGACGCCAGTTTACCGGTCTGCGGGTGACCTGGTACAATTGTTTTATATTAAAGGCAATCTGTAGGAAACGATTAACAGGGCCAGGTAGACCTTCATTACGGAATCAAGCGAGATGGTGCATTGCATGAGATACTGGACCTGCATTCGGTAGGACAATGGTTCAAATCCCCGCCCAGCCATCCAGATTTTGGATGTCCCTGATTTCCTCAAGTTGTTAAAGTAGTAGATGCCTACGACGGATGGCTCCCATTAATTGGATGAGGCCAATTTCTTTCCCCAGCTGCCCTCCAGCTCGTCTAGTGCTCCGTTTCTACTGACGTATTTAATATTAGGTTTTGACGTCTAGGGATCGATGACTTCAGCAGTTTGGTCCCTTAGGAATTCAAACATTTGACCATTTTTAACATTCCTTCGACGGTGACGTCATGGACAGCTTAGACAATGGGATGATGCGGAAGAAAATCAACGATTCCCTTTCAAGGAAAATACTACGGCATTCACGTTAAGCAGTTCATGTAAATCACGAAAGAACTATATCTCGTTGACGATGGTCCCTTATGCGAGTCCATTGTGTTATGCATGCCCCTCCTCTCTTAGCCCTTCTGGAGAAGTTTCTGAAATTCCGCTGAACAGCTAGTGCTATTTTACAAACTGTCTTCAGACAGTACTTCATCATGCCGCACCCAACGCAGTTTTATCGCTTGCTGCGCTAACACTACCAGATATCGACACTCACTGCGTTTGATCTCTGCTAACTTGCGCCATGACCATGCGTGATTTATACAGTGGCTCCGAAGATACTGTATCTGTCGCGCGAGCAAAGAGGGTGTGTTTTCAGCAAAAGTAACGTTTGCGTGGCAAATACACAAAGTAGTAGCCACCCACTCAGGACTGAAAGGGTTCTTGTAAGAAACTTAACTTCTCAGACGACAATTTTCAATCGTTTCTCGCACTTTATCTTCGGAGTTTTTGTCGAAAAGGACAGCAAATTATTATCCACAGCGTGGAAAGAATAACATTACACATGTATGATTAACAATTTATCAAATTTAGCAAAAGAGACGTACAATCTCTCATTACGCTTTTAGTGCATTTGATATAGTGTTTCAAACCCTATGATCCTCTCTTCGTAAACTACGCTATCCGATCGTAAGTATCTCGACATCCCTATATAATATGGAACTGACCAGCAGAAGTGACAATAGGCGGACCCGGCAGATCTAGAGGCGGCGGGGAGTAGAGAAGCAGTCGCAGCAGAATGGTTTGTCAGGAGAGCTCAGTCATTTCGAACGTGGACCAGTCACCAGATATCACCTGGGTAACAAACCTATGAGGGACTTCTCAACACTTCTAAAGCTGCCAAATCGACTGTTGGTGATGTGACTGAAGTGGTAACAGCCACCGCTACAACAAGACCACGGGGGAAGAAACCAGTCTTGAGTTCTAAAGTGCTAACTGAAGTCCGGCTACACGTTTATGCAGGGTGAACATTAATGAAACAGGTTAACTCCAGGGATGGATTCCTGACTGGAAGTGGAGGAAAAAAAGGTCCTGGGAAAGTGTCCCGCAACGACAAAGAATCGTTCCGGAGCACAGTACAGGGCTGTCCGTCCCTGGTAGCTGAGTAGTCAGCGCGGCGGAATGTCGTACCCAACGGCCCGGGTTCGATTCCCGGCTGGGTCGGAGATTTTCTCCGCTCAGGGACTGGGTGTTGTGTTGTCCTTATCATTTCATCCCCATCGACACGCAAGTCGCCGCAGTGGCGTCAACTCTAAAGACTTGAACCAGGCGAACGGTCTACCCGACGGGAGGCCCCAGCCACCCGGCATTTCCATTTTACAGTACAGAGCTGCAGCGCATCCACGTCACAACAGATGTTCAAATCACTGCAGGTAATAGTGACAGTAGCCGGTGTCATGCAGGAAAGACGTAATGGTACTTTGGCTTAACCCACGTTGGCGCGCAGCCGTATTGCCTCTCGACCGTTTCCATCTGCTGGCCGAACACAAATACCAATTCGGCTTGTTCCCAACATGAATACCGGACCACTCTGCTGCTTACAATACGCAGCGTCCATCACATGGCCTGTAACACACACAAAACACACGACACGTGGTCAGAGGAACTTTCATTCGTCAGCGCCATCTCACGTGACGTCGATGCATTTCGGGACACATGTTCATAGGACTTTTTTCCCCCTCAATGTCCAGTCGGTTTCATTAACGTTCACCCTGTATAGTCAATGCTATGCGACGCGTAAGGTGCTGTAAAGAGAGACGACGTCAATAGACAGTGGGTGACTGGAGCGAGTACATAGTGGAAATCCGATGGCAGCGTTTGAGTTTGGTGGATATCTGGAGAACGTTACTTGCCACCGTGTGCAGTTGCAACAACGAGGTACAGCGAAGGTCGCATTACGTTATGGGGGTTTTTCGAGGTTAGGGTGTAGTCCCCTTATTGCACTGATGAAAACACTAAATATGAAAGGATATCAAATCGTTTTACAGCGCTTTGTGCTGCTCACGGTAGAGGAACAGATCAAACGCGAGGACTATCATGAAAAGATATCCCATCAAAAGGAGCGTCTATGAGACAAGGGATTGCGGGAAATAACTTTCCTGAAATGGACTGGTCTGTCCAGAGTCCCACGTCAAATTTGCTCCAAACATCAGCGTCCAACGTCAGTACCTTCTCTGGTTCCGAGTATCGAGGAAGAAAGGGTGCCATTTCTCCAGACTTTCAGACATTTTTTTGAGCGTGTCCCCAACAGAGCCCAAGCTGTCATATAGGCGAAAGGTGGACACACCCTATATTAATGTGGACTAATAAGTATCCCAACACTTTTGCTCAGATAGTTTAGAGACTTCTACCGATTACCAAAAGGTTTATTACTTCTCTATTATGTATTTCACGTCTTTATTCCTCAAACTTTATACAATTTATTTCACTATCAACTGGAACTGATGTATAGGTGTCAAGGTCGTCCGACTGCTTTCATAACTCACTTCCACTTATAGCATATACGAACAATTCGGTTCCAACAATGTATCTGCATACCTGCTTAGTGTCTTTTCTTCTGTTGATAAATGGACAGTGCTGCCTTTCTGCCCTGTACTTCAGTTTTGTCTTTCAACAACTGAGGGCCACAACGTTTGACTATTGAACGGAGTGTGCGCCGTTTTGTAACTTTCTGGCGAATTAAGACTGTGTCTCAGGCCGGAACTCGAATCCAAAACATTACATTCACATGGAAACGTCTTGGGGACTAAGCAATCCAAGTACGGCACAGCTTCAGTTCTGCCAGTATGTCACTCCTACTGTCCCATTTGATGTCTGAAGAATAGAAGAGAGGCAATGATGGAACTGAAGACGTAAGGGCGGATCGTGGGTCGTGCCTAACGCAGTTTGTAAGTGTTTTGCCAATAAATTGTAAACCTTTAGGAAGTTTCAGTCGGAGAACTTTTTACGAGTGGTGGAAGTTGCTTGCAAAGACGATAAGGACTCCACTCGTCGCCTTTCATTACTTCCGCGTCCAGTACCGGCTCGACTTTTGAAGGACGCATCGTACTTTGTAAGACCACCGCCAGACTTGTTACGCTTATGGGGACGAGGTAATGCGTAAATCAATGATTAGAAGGTTAAATTCGTCGTTTCACTTCAGACCATGGCTGCGTTTAACATGAAAGAGGAGTGGCCGACAGAAACCAATAGTAAAACTTTATACGGTTGTTCAAGAATACCGACTTTCGCGGCGAAGTCACTTGCACTTCCAGGAAGATTTAGTGAAAAAAGCTAAACAGTTAGTCTTCTGTTACTATTTTACGTCTTTGTTTTTAAGTATTTTATCCGAATATGACGGAATTCTGTTGGCACATGGTGACAATCAAGAAGTTCATCAGTCGGAAAAAAAAATATCGAGCACTGCTTGGATGAGGGGAATTTCACTACACTTCGCATAAGAAATCAAGGCAATTAAGGGGCAATAAAAATATCTTTTTCGAAATTCTATTCATATCTCGTTCTAAAGGACAATGGTCATCGTTTAACACCCAGTCGACCTCTAGGTCGTTCGTGAGGGAACAAGGTATTGGAAAAGGACGCGGAAAAGAAACAATGAAGCCTTCTATATGATCTACCACAACACAGGTGAATTAATTTCAGTCGCAGAAAGTCTAAATCTGGAGAAGGGAACGAAAATTTGGGTATGTCTCCTCGCTAATACGAATCAAATTCGTAAGTTAATGCTCCATTTCTCTTGATTATTTCAAATTGTGAAGGAAAGCACGTTTTTGCCATTAACTTACTGTGTTTCTGATAATTTTCAAAGTAATGTACGAACTTACAAATGCTGATTCATTACCGCGCAGTTCTTTAGAAAAATTAGCGGACAAAAAGTCAACTCCAGGAGATCCTGATCACATATAATACTTCCCCTAGCCTTGATAACCGGTCCGGTTCGTTTTGGAAGGGAGTCGAAAAGTTTCTTCAGGTGCGGTACGTCCTGCTGAAGCGACTCATTAACAATCCGGTCCACCAGGGCTACCAAACTCTGGGGATGTTGATTGCTACGTTTCACCCGCTGCTCCAAACAATCCCTTACCAAACGTCTGGGACCGGTATAAAGCAATTGAACGGGCCAGTGGAAGTGCGATAGTGTGACAGGAGGGAAGCGTGCAGTTACGTGCCGCCCTGCGATCACGGCTGTTACCATCTTGGGAGCGTCCGCAGCACACTCGTTAAGAACGTGCTGATGAAGAATCAACCCTTACCCGCCGGGAAAGTTGAAATTAACAACCTGATTGATGGGCCCTCTGACTCAGTTTGCCGTTAACTAAGATAAAAGAACAGCTACATCACAGAACAACCTCAAGCCTGAAGTGCACCTTCCACGGCCTACTTATTAAGCAGCTCTTTGGACCGTCTGTGCTGTCTGGGCCTCTCATTTCATAAAAAACCAGACACGTTGGAAAATTGACGAATCACACTACACTCCTCCAATCACCTATCGTCAAATTTCCGTTCTTAGTTCAGGGAAAACGTGCAACTTCTTTTTACTTGGTACTCCCCTACAGGTGTCAGTTATGTATGTAGGCTTGCTCTCAGCACTTACTGGCGCCACAATGACGCGTATGCTTCGTGGTCCATGTAGAGTCCCTGCCTCACCAAGGAGGTTGTTTGTAAACAGAAAGTCATGGTAGTGTACACAGTTAAGCCGCCAGTGGCCGCTGGGGGCGCCAACCTCACCGACAGGCTACGTGCCTGTCGCAGCAGGAAGCGTTGTACGCACCGCACTACTTCCCCCTACGCTACGTCACGTGCCCTCGCAGCGCCACGTGAGTATCCTTGCGCGGATAACTATGTAGGCCGCTGCCGGGGCATACGGGAGGACTTCCGTACCCGGGCTTAACGCTAGCCGCACCAGCAGCTCGCCTTACGGAGTTATCGCCTTCGCCGTGAGCTTTGTCGCTGGCGCATTCAAGACCGCCGTCTGCCGCTCTCAGATGCCACGCCAGAGGTCGTTACACCGCCTGCTATCGGCGTCTGAGGCACCGCCTCTGCCACCTGCCGACGCCCAACATCCCTGAAGTACTGTCGTCCCACCGGCAGCTATCATCGTTTGTGTCATCATCGACTGCCTATGCTCGAAATTCTGGAAGTACCGTGGCCTCAGGGAGATATCCTTGACTCCACCTTCTTCACCGCCTACCATGACTCGTGGGCTCGATTGTGTAGATGCATCTCAGGCAATGTCGAGAACAGACAATTCTGTTTGTACTGCAGCTGTGCAGACATTCATCCACGGACTTTGTATTTCCGTTTAGTTTCTTATATCGCTAACAGCTGCTATTAAATACTGTGTTTCATCGCTCCTCAATACGAGTACACTTCAAGAGGCACGCAGTTACCTTCGCCATATTTGCCATGAAAACATGTTGAGATACACCTGCATTCAATGGCAGCAGCAATTTCTGTCGGGTTTGAAACTCTCATTGAAAGAGGATGAAACACTTATCTGTCGCCGTCGGGCATGATCTTTTTTGTAAGTTTACACGCCGTGTTACATAGTTGCGAGCAGTACACCATTCTTTGTAGGCACGTTGGGTAGTCCGCGTTGATACAGCAATCAATCGGAGCAACTTTACTAACAGTAAGATCTTTGTCACGTCCGACCACGAGAGCTCTTTTCTGCCATTTCATTATTTCTACACGTCGACCATCGTACCGAACATACAACTGACGGGCACATACACATCACATTATAGCCATGTCATGTAAGAGATGGAGGATCGCATGGCCACTTAACATAGTGTTTCCCAATCTGAGGGTAGTTACACTCCTCAAGGGTAAGGAGACAGGCACTGAGGTTAAAAAAAATTGAACCTGTATTTCCCCCATGGTGAAATATTGTGAGATGTAGTGGGACACCCCTACCTTCACGTGAAGTTTGCCCCGTAATTTTTAAGTAATTATGTTTATTTTATTTATATGTTCATGTTTCCGTTACATACTACTGAAACACCTATTAGTTCGTTAGAAATTAATTTTATAACACAACTTCAGTTCCGTTATAATACTGTGCATTCTTAGCCATTTGGCGGATTTCAAGACAATTTAACTAAACTCGCTGTAGTGCATCTTAAACGTAGTGATCATTTTAACCTCTAATTTCGCAGAAAAAAATGAAGTAGCTAGATTTAGAAATTGTATTGAACAGTGTTTTCTAACTAGAATGTGACGAGTTTGTGTCATGTATGGGATACTAAGGTGTTGATACCGTTCATACACGTGATTAAAAACTGTTTTAAACATGTCTATCCTGAGTGGTATTAAGACGTATAGATACAAACGGACGGACAAAAAGGCTCCGCGAAAATACTATTGAGCGTTTTGATGGACCACAAAAAAACGAGCTTTTACTGGTAAATTACTTATCAATGAACCTTTACTTACTCTGTATAAGGAAGAAATCATTGTTTGTACTTTACACTGAACCGCATGATTACGTAGCTTTTTTGTCTCTTGATTTATGTGATCACATAGAGAATTCTTGTCGGTGAACTTAGTTTTCTTCCACAAACGATTAGCCACCCGCTGGGGCGTACTGTTTGACATACGTATTGTAAAAGATTTGATAGAAGTTCATTTTGAACGCGATACCATCGGCTTTACGTACACCGTAAAATATCACGACTGATTTGCTGACTGACACGCAGTGATTTCGACCGGCGTGACACGGAAGCACCCGAATGAAATCTGACACTTGAGTGACATTTGTGCATGGCCGAGATTCCCCGGCACTCATTTTAGAGAGGGCATAAAGACTGGTGGACACTTCAGTGTTCTCTGTGATTCGGATTAATTTTATTAAGCAAAATGTTATCCATTTCAATAATGAATATTTTCTAAATATTCTTCCCCTTAAATGAGATTTTGACAGTTTGCCGGATCCATCACGCCTCTCCCTCATTTTCAGCTCTCGTAATCAATACACGCCCCTAAGACGTCGTTTAATAAGCGGTGAAAACGAAAGGATGTGATAATGTTCTGGTTATGGAAGTCTATTATTAAAATATCATTACTATTTTTATTTCGTTACACAGTAATATGGAGTACGTAAATCGCTAATAATTGAATTTTTTTCGAATACTAGCATGAACATGTGACACAGTGTTGTATAGGCCTTGTAAAAGTAATTTATGACCAACATATTGGTAACATAGTCAACCCACTACCCACATATTTACGATGGAGAAACTGAGACGTAGGCATCACACATTGGTAAATGTCTCATCAAAATACCTCCTCAGAGTTGTAGGTAGTTCCCACAACAAACCCAGAAGTTTCTTTTGTGGTCCAGAAATGGCTTCAGCATTCATTTCGCAGAAGACAAACAAAATAATTAACTGCTTAACATAGTAGTCACTATGTAACCACATTGCTGAAAGGTCTACACAGTATTTAATATTATTTTAGTATTAATACCGGTGGCAGCTGTCAGGCATAAAGCATTGGCAACTTGATTCTTCCAATTTCTGCCAGTTAGGAAGTAAGGATTCTAACAATCAAATAGTTTACAAAAAGTAAGTATAGAGCAGACACTTAACTTTGTTGATTTTAAATGGAACAGCGGAGTGTGGGCGAAGGAAGTATTTCTGCAGTATTCTTCCGCGTAAAATTTCTCAAGAGGCGTCTTAGAACGAACATGATTGTTGAAACGTATCTTTAATATGTTTTGATCACACTTTTCTTCAAAATATTAGTTACTATTAGCACTTACGTGAGTTGTCATTCACAATCCTTACAAAGCTCTTTAACCGTTGTTAATTTTCGATCGAGCTCGTGGATTGTGTGAATCCTGAACACACTTTATAAAATTTTGGCCAAGCTTCTTTACCCGGTAGGACTACTTATCCATTTGCAGCGTTGAGTCAGCGCAGTGGCGGAACATCTGTAAGAAATTCAAATCGTGTGTCCAACCAGGACTAACTCGAACAGCTTCCTTCCAGTACACCGAGTAATCCATGTCCCCCTTACTGACTGACAGAACGTTAGTTTCACAGCATGTAACGAGACCACCTCGTCGTGGTGTAAAGAGTCACAGGGCAGCTACAAAGTAGATATCAAAAATGAGCTCCATATACTCGCTAGAACGTCCTGTGACGTCATCTCCGAACTCACCATCTCCGTGCACTCGTAGACTCGACGTGTGTGTGCGTGTATGTCTGTATTTACGTGATTGTATGTAGGAATGTATGTGTGTGTACGTGTCTGAAGTGTAAAACGTTTTCGAAGACTGGAAATTGATTTTATCTTTTAATATCTATTCAGGGAATGTAAGAATTACGTTTACATACGACACATTCGAGGCATTACCGATTTTGTAACAGCACCAGAATACAGGACTTGAGGATGAAGAGCAATCTCTAAATACTGATTATGAAATTGAATTTATAACGGTTTACAGCAAAGTTACAGAAGTTAATGATAAGCTACGCAAGTCGCTGATAGCCCATTAACACAAGATGCCACGATCAAAACAATACAGAAATAACGCTATTATTTGTTGCATGGGTATAAAGGCGACGTTGCTCTGTGCCCAGTTTTCGTTTGACACAGCGAATTTTTTCTCGTGGTGGAGATAGAATAAGCAGGAATACAACCATTTTGTTTGCACTGTAGCAAATTTGTAAGTTTTTCGTGTGAACTACAGTCTAAAACTTATTCTAGACAGCACTCCTCCTATGTTGCAACGTGTTTGCAATTGTGTACTTAGCATCAATTGCATTTCGCCTTAAACCGTCTGCAGTCTCACAAAACACAGCTTCATTAAAGACCATCTGATCCTGGAAATCGGTCATTTCGCCATGTCAGTGTTACTTTACAGCAGCTAGGTCGTGAACTCCTCTTCCGTATGAACATTAAGTTACGACTAGACTTACACTTCAACATGCTTCAGTAAGAGAGAACGAATGGACGAGTATGAAGCGGCCGCAGCACCACAGTTCTCAGATTCGTTACACGCGTCGAACTACAGCAGGAACGAAGGGAGAGGATGGAAAAGCGCCGCCTTTGTTTATGAAGTATGCAACCCACAACACTAACTCGCACATACGCCTTTTTTGATCTCTAAAACAAAGCAAACTTTTCGTATCTAATAATTTCACATTAACGTTTATCACTCTTGAGCACTGAACAATTATTTTTATTATAGCATAAAAAATTTTGTGCGCTGTTCAAATAAAATACACTTCCCAACAGAAGCCAATGCACGAATTTGTACTATATTGGCCGGCCGCATGTGCGCCGCGCCATTAGCGTCCCATCACGGGATGGGCATTACACGGTGCGAGGGAATTTGCGACGTCGACATAAATTCAGCGGGCTCTGTGTCCGCTGTTAAGCGTTTGACATTTGCGACGTAAATTTGGCGGAATGAGGCGTGTCTGCATAAAACGCCGCTGACATCTCCGAAAGCGTCATTTCACCAAATACCGCGGGCGATCTCCTCTCAAATGACCTGGATTGGCAGAAATTTTCCGCTACATAGCCACACTGAGCTTCCCACTCATCGTACACCACTGTAGCGTCAGTTAAAAGCTCACTCGAACTTTATTTTCGAACTGCTACTAACGCAAAAATGAAGTCTCACTGGCCCGGTTACGTGAAGCCACAAGTGAACTGGCAATGAGATATTTTCTAGCAATTTCGTCTTTCACATATCGAGTGCACAAATTATTGTGCTATTTCCTTGCCAATACTGAAACTTACACTCCTGGAAATTGAAATAAGAACACCGTGAATTCATTGTCCCAGGAAGGGGAAACTTTATTGACACATTCCTGGGGTCAGATACATCACATTATCACACTGACAGAACCACAGGCACAGACACAGGCAACAGAGCATGCACAATGTCGGCACTAGTACAGTGTATATCCACCTTTCGCAGCAATGCAGGCTGCTATTCTCCCATGGAGACGATCGTAGAGATGCTGGAAGTAGTCCTGTGGAACGGCTTGCCATGCCATTTCCACCTGGCGCCTCAGTTGGACCAGCGTTCGTGCTGGACGTGCAGACCGCGTGAGACGACGCTTCATCCAGTCCCAAACATGCTCAATGGGGGACAGATCCGGAGATCTTGCTGGCCAGGGTAGTTGACTTACACCTTCTAGAGCACGTTGGGTGGCACGGGATACATGCGGACGTGCATTGTCCTGTTGGAACAGCAAGTTCCCTTGCCGGTCTAGGAATGGTAGAACGATGGGTTCGATGACGGTTTGCATGTACCGTGCACTATTCAGTGTCCCTCGACGATCACCAGTGGTGTACGGCCAGTGTAGGAGATCGCTCCCCATACCATGATGCCGGGTGTTGACCTGTGTGCCTCGGTCGTATGCAGTCCTGATTGTGGCGCTCACCTGCACGGCGCCAAACACGCATACGACCATCATTGGCACCAAGGCAGAAGCGACTCTCATCGCTGAAGACGACACTTCTCCATTCGTCCCTCCATTCACGCCTGTCGCGACACCACTGGAGGCGGGCTGCACGATGTTGGGGCGTGAGCGGAAGACTGCCTAACGGTGTGCGGGACCGTAGCCCAGCTTCATGGAGACGGTTGCGAATGGTCCTCGCCGATACCCCAGGAGCAACAGTGTCCCTAATTTGCTGGGAAGTGGCGGTGTGGTCCCCTACGGCACTGCGTAGGATCCTACGTTCTTGGCGTGCATCCGTGCGTCGCTGCGGTCCGGTCCCAGGTCGACGGGCACGTGCACCTTCCGCCGACCACTGGCGACAACATCGATGTACTGTGGAGACCTCACGCCCCACGTGTTGAGCAATTCGGCGGTACGTCCACCCGGCCTCCCGCATGCCCACTATACGCCCTCGCTCAAAGTCCGTCAACTGCACATACGGTTCACGTCCGCGCTGTCGCGGCATGCTACCAGTGTTAAAGACTGCGATGGAGCTCCATATGCCACGGCAAAGTGGCTGACACTGACGGCGGCGGTGCACAAATGCTGCGCAGCTAGCGCCATTCGACGGCCAACACCGCGGTTCCTGGTGTGTCCGCTGTGCCGTGCGTGTGATCATTGCTTGTACAGCCCTCTCGCAGTGTCCGGAGCAAGTATGGTGGGTCTGACACACCGGTGTCAATGTGTTCTTTTTTCCATTTCCAGCAGTGTATAAAGGTCTGCTGTAAAGCACTTTAGTCATCCTACTCCACCCTGTAGAACACAGTGTGAGAGACGGTACAGAGGGTAACCCGTTGGACAAGCTGTTTGGAGGAGAGGAGTTCAAATCTCCACCCCAAAATCTGTATTTAGAATCAGTGTGGTTTACAAAATTAATTCTAGCAAATCACATGATATGTCGCCCAATTTCCTTCCCCAACCTGTCTGACAAATACAAAATTATGGTCAAGTCGTTCCAGCTTCTGATTTTCGTTTTTTTCCTCTTCAGGAGATATGTTTGGCGAATACTTAACCAGTTAAAGGTAAGTGCGAGCACTTTCCACTGCTCCATTTGAACACTAGACCTAATATATGAAGAAAGGTGACATGATCCCCTGCATTAAATGATAATTTGTATCACTTCATTCTTAGTAGATTATTGTTTATTGTTTCTATTGAGTGTGAAGAGTTTGGGAGTGGAATGGAACTGATTTACAAGTGACTATGATTAGGGTTTTTGGCTTACATTTTTCACATGGCATTAGAAAATACGGTAGAAGTAAAACTTTGATGATAGTTAACTAACAGTAAACCTAAATTTACAAATTTAGCTTCCTCCTAACATGAAATATTTGCCGTCTGTAGCGGTGAAAATCGTTCAGATTTGCATTCATACGTCTACATGTACATGCCACTTTATCGTGTATGGTGGAAGATACCAAAAGTATCTCCGTTCCAGTCGCAAATGGCGCGCAGTAAGACGCCGTGGGGACTCAAATCTCAATGTTACGTTCATAATCTTTTTGCAAGATATAAATAAGTCGAATAATTATATTGGTCGACTCTCCTAGGAACTTGTTCTTTTGAAATTTGTACTGTACACTACGCCGGGAAGCGCAACGCCTCCCCTGTAGCGTCTTTTACTGGAGTTACGCGACTATCTCCGCGACGCTTTCGGGCTCATCGGAGAAATCTTTCAAGATACACTCTGCTCTTCTTTGGATCTTCTCTGTTTCAGCTATTAATTCTATTTGGGAAATACCTGAGTACCGCTGCTCAGGTTAGCTAGGAAGAGTGTTTTGCAGTCTTCGCAGATGGACTATTACTCGGGGAGGCTGGATAGGCTTTACAGACAGCCTAACCTATTCGGGAAACTCAGCATTACATGTTTATTTCAACCAAGTTTTTTTCCTCACCGCAACCAGAAAGTAAGCAAATTCATAAAAACTTCCCATAAATAATCACCACTTTTACCGCATCAGGAAATGGATTAAGTTCCACAACCCTTTTTAAGAGAGAGTGATCTGCAGGCACAATTGGACTCCCATAGTGATCTTCTGCAATACACCACAGTCAGATGTACGCACTACTTAGTGATTACCTTGCAGACACCATCGCATAACCAGAAATTTGTATCTGAATACCATTTCAAAACAAAGCAGTGTAATGTATCTTTCCTTCTCTCAGCAATCTGAAATAACTGTATTTTTTCCCCAGTTACTACGATGTGTTACTTTGACCTGTTACCGACTATTACAACCTACCCCTCCTAGTGCCGCGTCGAAGAAAGCCTGTACGCTGCATACAGTCTGGTCAATGGACAGACCACTCACTTGTGTTACGAATTTTACCTTTGAGAGGTACTGTGTGCTCTGTAGGCTCTTCCACAATTTGTTTTAAGCATCAGATGAATGATTTACGTAACAAGGCGCTGACAGAATGGTCTGTTGGCCTACACCAGTAACAAAATACAATAAAAATTACAAGTATTTAACACAAAAATTATAGATCTCGTATTTATAATTATCTGAACAATCTGATTAAATATTCTTTGAATTAATTAATTCAAAAGTCTTATTGCCTGTTTCCTAGCGCAGATGATCTTTATAGTTCGTGCGAACGTTCAGTCTGGACTGTGTGTCGCATTCATTCGCATGAAGTAACGAGTGCCATCTACAGGGAATCTCAAATCGATTCCATATTTCTGGATTTCCAGAAGACCTTTGACACCGTTCCTGATGATAGATTTCTTATTCAACTGCGTGTGTACGGAGTATTGCTTCAGTTCTGTGTTTAGAGTCTAATTTCCGTCTGAAAGAGCACAGTACATAATAATCAAGGGAAAATAATCAAGTGAAACAGGAATGAAATCAGACTTTTTCTTAAAAATCTGTCGTTTCTAATCTATTTAAACGTTTTAGGAGGCAATCTGAGCAGCACTCAGATTGTAGATGGTGCTACCATTTACTGCCTAGAAAAGTCATCAAAACCGATTGCAATATGACAGACAATATCTGTATGGTGCGAAAAGTTGCAACGCATCTCATTACGGAAAAGTGAGAGGTCATCCACATGAGTACGAAGAGAACGCTGTTAATTTTGGTTATACGATAAATCACACGAATTTAAATGATGTTAGTTAAACTAAATACGTAGGAGTTAAAATCACGAGCGACTTCAATTGGAACGATCAGAGGTAAAGCTGTGAGTAAGGAAAAGCAAAGACTGCGTTTTACTGGCAGAACACTTAGATGCTAGAGGTCTACTAAAGAGACTGTCTACATTCTGCGTTTTCATCCTCTGCTAGATTATTGCTGTGTCGTGTGGGATCCTTACAGATAGGACTGACGGAGCATATCTAAAAAGTTCAAGGAAGGCCAGCCAGTGTTTTATTATAGCGAATAGGGGAAAGAGTCACGGATATGATACGCGAGTTAGGGTGGCTATCATAAAACCACAGGCGTTTTTCGTTGCGACGAGATCTTCTCACAAAATTTTTTAAACTGGAGTTATGTGGCATTCCCTCTGGACGTGAGCGGTTTTACGCTAGGTTTTTGTTTGTGATAATCAATATACAATAATATCCAATAATGCCGTGCACATAAACGTTATGAACCTATTTGATATGTTTGTTTACTTATCTGCCGACGGACCCGTCATTTGTTGCACCTGTGTTGTTCCCTGTAGTTAAGTGATGTCCGCAGCGAACGGCAAGCACTGATACGATACGTAACATGTCGTTCCTGCACGTCAGTTCTTTCGTGACACTGAAGTGTTAACATCGCTAGTATGGCACCACGAGTGGAGATATCCATAGAGAAACATGCTGCAATTGTAGCACTTAGCCAAGCAGGTTTATCTATTCGCCAAATTGCGATACAGTGTAGTGTGTCTATAGAGGAAGTGCAATAAACCCTTCACCGCCAGAAGACAACAGGTAGCAATAAGGACATACCACAACCTGGAAGACCACGTAAACACTAAAAATGATAAATTTATCAGAATTCCCAGTAAGAGAAAGATTCAAAACAGCGCCCCAAAATCATGCAGAGTCGGTGGAAATGAACACGGCAACAATATCTCTTGCAACAGTAAGAAGGAGACTGACTGAAGCCGGCTTGAAATGATGTGTCACAGCAAGAAATCCCTCGTAAGGCCCATAAATAAACACGCGAGACTTGAATGTGCTAGAAAACATCGAAATTCGATATCGGAAGAGTGGTTCAAATGGCTCTGAGCACTATAGGACTTTATATATGAGGTCATCAGTCCTCTAGAACTTAGAACTACTTAAACCTAACTAACCTAAGGACATCACACACATCCATGCCCGAGGCAGGATTCGAACCTGCGACCGTAGCATTCACGCGGTTCCGGACTGAAGTGCCTAGAACCCCTCGGCCACTGCGGCCAGCACCTATCAGGAAAGTTAATATATTCAGCACGTAAAATCTCCGGAAAATTGTAAAGGATGTGTGGAATCATATTGATTCACAATAGCTACAAAAATTTATGGACCGCATGCCTCGAGTTCGTGAGGCAGTAATTAAATCCAAAGGAGGATACTTTCATGAAAGAAAAATATAGTGATTGTGATTTTATTATACACGTGGAAGTGAATATAATTACATTTTGTGAGAAATAACGTTTGATTGGTGTAATAAATCTGAAATACCAGGGAGTATTGAAATTATTAAGCGGTAGTGTATCACATCATTAAAAAGCAACGATTTATGCGTACGTGGAAATGGGACACTAATCGTCAAATCCTCAAGCAGCTCAACCGTTCAATTTCAGTGACAGGCGATTTCGTCAGATAGGGCGCACGATTCGGACGGAATGGAAAATATGGACTTAATATAAAGTTACCTGGGGCATCGAAAGCTTACTTTTACACGAAGCAAGGGCCACAAAACGTTATTCTTCTGAATTTGTTGCTGATTTACAGTTGCCAGTACCTGACAGACATGTACAACAAATTGTGTCAAACATCTTGCATTCAAGAAATGACTGCAGAAACCTGCTCTAATATCCATACATAAACACACTAGACTGACTTTGCTGAAAAACATATCATGACTTCAGAATAGGATAAAATGATCTTCAGTGATGAGAAGAAGTTGAATTTAGAAGGAAAGCATGGATCTGTGGCTGAAAACTGAAGAGCAGGTAAGAAACAGCAAAAATTTTGGTGGTGGAAATGGTCTCATTTGAGAATTGCTTGGCGTTCGCAATGAAGCCTAACACGTCTACTACGATGCCAGAGAGGCATGTATGAGGACCTAGGGGACGAAAGTCTAGAGTTTCAACAATTTAATGCTCGTGTGCATATCTCTTACAACCACCTGCACGTAGCCCGGATCTGAACCTAGAGGAAAACCTTTCGGGGAATACTTGCAATAGAAAGCAGTTTGAGGCTGTATGTGAGCTGAAAAGAGAGATGCGAAAAGACAATTTCATTGGAAGAACTACAAACCCTTGCAACATCAATGCCGAAGAGAATTTCATGTAAATCATGATGAAGGGAGGTTTGAGAAAGTACTAAATATGCAATTACACAACAAGACAGTGAGTGCCTTTATACAAATATCCATCCAACAAATGCAAACGCCTGATTTTGTTATTCATGTTCTGAAGGGAACGATATAATTCAGTCATGGTTGTTTATGTCTCTTATGTATCTACTACTTTCGTAATAAATTCCATACATGTATGCTTCAGACACTGTACTATTACTGTTATAGACACTCTATATTATACTTTTTTCACAACTACGCTAGTGGTGGCGGCGACCGTTACAGAGGCTCCTTGGTTTTAAGAATAACGCCAGGCGCGAAGGGCCACCGTCCCGGGGGGCAGCTGGCAGTTAGTACCAGCCAGATAGTGACAGCCTAACAGATCTGGAGAGAACTCGTTTCGAAGACTGAAATAACTTTTCGTAGCAACGGAGGTTTTGTCGTAGCTTTAGAAAATACCGCCTACCCTGACAGTCTGCTGTTTCCTTGCTGGGAACGAAGTTTCAAACATGACCGAGCAGGGTTGTTCGGCCTCATTTTTGCTAGTGTACAGGAGTAACGGGCAAACAGCATCCGCATAGTCAATGTCCGTCACCCAGGACTCCATGACAGGAGCCCTGTTGACGATCGCCTGGCTCTGAACACGGAACGTGTTCCTCGTCGCGACGCACGCCAGGCGTCGTGTCCGCCGTGGTTGCTGCATGCTCTGAAGCGATCTGCTGCATCTCGCGGAACGTGGCTTACGACCTCAGCGCCCTCCAGCGGTAGTCTGCGGCATCTGGTGCGTGAATCACACCGTTTTATTTACGAAAATGGACGATCGTAACGTAGCTGTGTTAACTCAGTTGACAATAGCCGAAGAAAAGCGGGGGAAATCGCTTGAAAGCGAGGAATGCTGATAACGGTCTACGTACTCTTACACTCTAGTGGGAGCTATTCGACTACTCCACTGGATCTTCAACAATATTCGATTTGAATTTGAAAATGGGATGAAGTACAGTGTGTAGTGAAAATTTGCACTTGCATAATATCCATATTCTTGATGTTGCATTGATTACCATCATTCCGAAATACGTACCTGATCAAGATTTTTCAAGATCGATATTCGTTTCTTAATGTTATTGGAAGAGAAGATTTTTTTCGAATCTGCTCACAATCACTGAGGAAGATATTTACCGACATCGTACAAACATGAAGATGTCCACAAAATCAAAGGAGATATTTATATATATCTTACACAAAGTTTCGTAAGAACGAAAACTTTCAGTGTGTAACTTGTATTAAACTTCTGACAGACAGACAGTTATGTTAAGATTTGTGCCCACGGGTGAACATTCCCGTCGTTTGCCTTAGCAACAAAAATCGCACCAGATACATTATTTATAATAAATAAGATCGACTACTGCAGGTAAAAGTTCTATTAATGAGAATGACCAGGAATCATTTTGAAAACAAAACGAGAAATAAATGTGGGAAGTAGATGTGAACTTCATACCTTTCTCTTCACAGATCACGACGGTATTAGCTGTGCTAGGGCATCAACATGGCATCCAAGCCTCCACATATGGTACACACTGTCTAAAGCTGTATCTAAAAGCGTCATTTATTTGATATTTAACTACGATAAATTGTATCAAAACGATGCGCTTATGATAGGACACCATTGTGCCATAGCATAGGAACTGTGTATTTTCATAGTTATAACACTAAAAACATCTGATATTGCTTCCTGTCATTTTATTGTAACAAAATTGTAGCGAAAAGACGCGTTTTGAGAGATCCTCAATCTGCTGAGGCTTAGGAATAGCTTATATTCATGCCAAATACTCTATATCGAAAAAATATAGCAAATACCAAGTAACTCCATACAATATGATGTCTCCTAAGGTCTGCTTGTGACGCAAAATGTCACCTCTCACTGGCCACATTCTTCTTCACGAGGCAAAATCTGACACGTCAGAATCTTCACTTCACACTCCGCAATCTTGTGAGATGGACTCCCACAGGGGCGCACGAGAATACGGGCTGCACAACGAACTTGTGACGTCATACTAGTCGCCTATGCCGTCACAATTTGCGAACGCTCGGCTTCGTGCAGAGCTCACGAGAAATCAGTATGTCAGTGAAAAGGTACTCACTAGAGGCCTTAACTTTGTCATTCCATACCGAGAGTTTGCACCCATTTAAACGCCCGGTTAAGAATTATTAAACGCGTCTCAAATTATTCGTCGCTCCACGCCAAAGTCATGGCTGTGACGTACGTGCACTAGTGGCCTGTCCTCCTGGCGATGATGTCACCAGCTTCACACCCATGAAAAGACGGCTTAAGGCTCCAAATACTTACAGCCTTTGAGAATCAAATATGAGGTTTACTATTCACGGCAAGTGAATGATCTACGCGAATCGCGCGATCAGAAGACAACCGCCTGCCACCGTCTGTAGAACACGGCGATACGCTACAGCCCACATGCTGCATAACACGCCAACATGCTCCATTGAGTAACACGCCAACGTGCTCCACTGTTATTCTGCATTGTTAGTATGTCTCCCTCATTCTCCCGCTCGTCTGAATCCTATAGTCCCTTCCTTGTTGTGGTTTGGCTACTACTAGTTGTAACTGATACTTGCTCACATGTGAAACCTGATATTGTTTAATAGTGCACATTTCCCCCTGATTTCAGGAGTTTGCAAATATTTGACGTAGGATACATTTCAGTTAATGAATAAAATTACGGGTACTCTTTTTATGATTGTAGTAAGCCTACGATACTTCCTTTTCAAATATAACCCCATAAAATCTTTGAAAAAAATGGTTCAAATCGCTCTGAGCACTATGGGACTTAACATCCGAGGTTATCAGTCCCCTAGAACTTGGAACTACTTAAACCTAACTAAACTAAGGACATCACACATACATGCCGAAGTCAGGATTCGAACTTGCGACCGTAGCGGTCGCGCGTTCCAGACTGAAGCGCCTAGAACCGCTCGGTCACAACGGCCGGCTAAAATCTTTGATTTTACGTCTGTAAGTAGGGTCGAGTCACATGCTTTAAAGGCCTTATCTACTGTGGGTTGCACTTGACATGTTGTATTGGGTGTGGGTCACGTGAGGTGAACCATCACAACATGTTTCCTCGAACAAACATTCACATATACCAGGAAGCTATGATGTCCTACCTACTACTGCTTCCTAGGTAGAGCTGATTCATTGCTTACACTGATCCCCACCATTTTTAATGGTAATCAACTAGTTACTCTCCTTTATCCTATGTTTCCTCACTTTTTCTTACAAAATGCTCTGAATTAACTATCCATGTTTCATTTGTCACCGCGTACTCGCCTTACAAAAACGCCCTTAATTCACTATCCACGTTTCCTTTGTCACTGCGTACTCGTCGGTGCCCTAATCAATGATCAACACGCGGCCACGGTTTGGGATGCACACAACAACTGGCGTGTACGACGGAACCTGCAGCAAATTTCCCGTGGGCGGAGCGGACGAGCGCTGCAGGCGTATCTGTGGGCAGCGGCAGCAGCGCCACCTTAATTAGAAGCGGGGGTGGCGGACAATGGCGCGTCAAGTGTGGCCGTCCAATCGACAAGCGCGCTCCTACTGTACTCCACTGTGCTGTATACCGACAGCAGAGTCCTCCTGTCCTGACCTTCTGTACACACTGTCCCCTTACCGTTTGCTTATCTCTCTTTGGACGGTTCGAGTCCACGCCTACGTTTACCGTTACAGAAACACACACACTGTGCCTCAGTAGTCTGCAGTTGCTCGTACCGTTCCATCCTGATACACATTACAGTCGTTAAACGTCTCATTTTTAACGTCAACCGTTGAGGCACGACAATCAGGGAGAACTATTTTTAACCCCTGAAACCCGGCTACTCAATGGAAGTAGTTCTTATTCTGACGGCCGTAGTGGCCGAGCGGTTCTAGGCGCTCAGTCCGGAACCGCGCGACTGCTACGGTCGCAGGTTCGAATCCTGCCTCGGGCATGGATGTGTGTGATGTCCTTAGGCTAGTTAGGTTTAAGTAGTTCTAAGTTCTAGCGGACTGATGACCACACATGTTAAGTTCCACAGTGCTCAGCCATATTTTTCTTATTCTCTGATGCTATAAAATGTAGTAGAATGGATGTTCTTGAGGACGCAGACAGGAGTCCGGGCAATGACGGTGTTTCCTTGAGACCGGAAAGATTCTGACCACGAATCAGCACCTTTTTAGAAAGCATCGCTCGTGCGAAACTCAGCTTGCCCTTTCCTCATAGGATATTTTGTGAACTATGAATGAAGACCAACAGGCAGAGTCCATATTTACATTTTTCCGGAAAGCATTTGACGCGGTGCCCCATCGCTGTTAACGAAGGTGCGGGCGTATGGAATAGGTTCCCAGATATGTGAGTGGCTCTAAGACTTTGTAAGTACGTTGTACTCTACGGAGAGTGTATCACAGACAAGAGTATCGTCAGAATGTCCCAGGGAAGTATGACAGGACCGCTGTTATTTTCTATATACATAAATGATCTGCCGGATAGAACGGGCAGTAGTCTGCAGCTATTTGCTGACGATGCTGTGGTGCATGGGAAGCAATCGTCGTCGAGTGACTGTAGGATGATACAAGATGCTTTAGACAAAATTTCTAGTTGGTGCGATGAATGACAGCTGGCTCTAAATATAGAGAAATGTAAGTTAATGCCGACTAATAGGAAAAGAAAACCTGTAATCTTCGGATGCAGCGTCAGTGTGTTGCTTGACGATCACGTCGTTTAAATATCAGGACGTAACGTTGCAAAGTGGTATGAAATGGATGAGCATGGTAGATCAATGGTCGACTTCGGTTTGTTGGGAGAGTTCTGGCAAAGTGTGGTTCGTCTGTAGAGAAGACCACCTGTGAGACACTAGAGCGCCCTATTCTTGAGTACTGCTAGAGTACATGATAATTAATTGGAACCCTCAGCTGCCGACAGGTGTTGTTGATATACCTCGATGGGGACAGCTGAAGGTATGTGACCCTTCCAGGACCCGAACCCGGGATCTCCTGCTCACATGGCAGACGCTCTATTTATCTGAGCCACCGAGGACAAATGAATAACACGACTGCAGGGACTTATCCCTTGCACGCCTCCCGTGGGACCCACATTCCCAGCTGTCCACAATTTACATACGTAATGTTTCTAATAGATATTTGCCCATCCACTCATTACTCACGCCCACTAAGGTGACGATTCCCGTAAGAGTTCGGGCAACCTGTGCGCATTTGCACAGATGAAGGTCAATGGTCGGGTATCCTTTAACTAGAAACATTACGTATGTCAATTGTGGACAGCTGGCAATGTGGGTCGCACGGGAGGCATGCAAGGGGTAAGTCTCTGCAGTCGTGCTATTCATGTGTGTCCTCGGTGGCTCAGATGGATACAGCGTCTGCCATGTAAGCAAGAGGTCTCGGATTCGGGTCCCGGTCGGGGCGCACATTTTCAGCTGTTCCCATCGAGGTATATCAACAACACCTGTCGGCAGCTGAGGGTTTCAATTAATTATAATTTATTCTAGAGAACCTGCACGGCCGTCAATGGTATCTATTCTTTCCAGAACGGTTACTATCTTCATATATACTGCTAGAGTGTTTGGGATCCACACCAGGTGCGATTAACGGAACACATCAAAACAGTTCGGTAGGACTGAACCACGTGCAAGTATTATGAAGATGGTTTGGGAACTGATCAGAATCCGTAGGAGGAAGGTGACGTTCTTTTCGAGGGTAACTACTGATAAAATTTAGAGAACTGAATTTTGAAGCTGACTGCAGAATAATTCTACTACCGCCAACGCATACACAGGGGCAAATGTGTATAGTTTTAAAATGGTTCCAATGGCTCTGAGCACTATGGGACTTAACATCTATGGTCATCATCAGTCCCCTAGAACTTAAAACTACTTAAACCTAACTAACCTAAGGACATCACACAACACCCAGTCATCACGAGGCAGAGTAAATCCCTGACCCCGCCGGGAATCGAACCCGGGATGTATAATTTTAGATATTTCTATTCGTGACTGAGGATCGTGTACTGAACAACATTACATCAGAATTTACGCAATTTCTTAACTAATAATTATAGCTATAGTCATGTTTTTAGGTTAGGTAATGCCTCCATATAGATGCGGCGAGAGCGAGCCATTAATGTATGTTTTTGAAACTTCCTGGCAGATTAAAACTGTGCGCCCGACCGAGACTAGAACTCGGGACCTTTGCCTTTCGCGGGCAAGTGCTCTACCAAGCACTTGCCCGCGAAAAGTAAAGGTCCCGAGTTCGAGTCTCGGTCGGGCGCACAGTTTTAATCTGCAGGAAGTTTCATATCAGCGCACACTCCGCTGCAAAGTGAAAATCTTATTCTGCAATGTATGTTTTTCCCTCTGCATCAGGTCAGGTATTAGAAGTTTGGGCGCGTGGACACAAAACGTTCGTCTATACTGATAGGCGTATTGCACTTAATGGTGTATAACAGTCAAGCAGTTAAGTTCGTGGCGTCTTTGTGGGATGACTGTTCGTCGCAGAGGTGAAACAACCTACACACTGATGAGTGTACACAGACTGAAGTGAGAGAAGTCAAGGAACAGCGATATGCATATGTACAGATGCCGGTATTAATGAGTACACAAGGTATAAAAGGGTAGTGCATTGATGGTGACTTTTGTACTCATGTTCCCGACGTCTTTATGGCCGTACGACCGGTATTGCCAGACTCTGAATGCGGAATGGGACACTCCATTTCAGAAACCGTCAGGGAACTCAATATTCCGAGATACACAGTGCCAAGAGTTTGTCGAGAACACCAAATTTCAGTCATTTCCTCTCACCATGGACAATGCAGTGGCCGACGGCCTTCACTTAACGACCGAGTGCGGTGGCGTTCGCGCAACGCTGTCAGTGCTAAGAGGCAAGTTACACTGCGAGAAATAACCACAGAAAACAGTATGGGACTTACGACGAACGTATCGGTTGCGACAGTGCGGCGAAATCTGGTATCAGTGTGCTATGGCAGCAGACGACCGACGCGAGTGCCTTTGCTAACAGCACGACATCGCCTGCAGCGCCTCTCCTTGGCTCGTGACCATACCAGTTGGACGGTAGACGACTGTAAAACCTTGGTCACGGGGTGAGTCCCGATTTCACTTGGTAAGAGTTTCACTTGGTAGTGTTCGACTATGGCACAGACCCCTACGGAGCCTTGAACCCGAGCTGTCAACGTGGCACCGTGCAAGGCGGTAGTGGCTCCATTATGATGGAGACGCTGTTTATAAGAAATAGACTGGGTCTTCTGACCCAACTTAACCGATCATTGACGAAATCTTTCTATTCGACTGCTTCCAGACCACTTAAGCCCTTCGTCGACCTCATGTTCCCAAACAACGATGTCATGCCACCGGCCTATAATTGTTCCCGATTGGTTTGCAGAACATTCTGGAGAATTCAAGCGAATGATTTGGCCATCCAGGTCACCCGACATGAATGCCATCGAACATTTATGGGACATCATCGAGCGGTCAGTTCGTGCGCAACATCCTGGACCGGCTATACTTTCGCGATTATGCACAGGACTGTCAACGACTTGTTAAGTTCATACGAAGTCGAGCTGATGCGCTTCACTGGGCAAAAGGAGGTCCACCTCGATTAGGAAGTATCCAATGACTTGTCACCTCAGTGTATAATGGAACCACACAAACATATACGCACTTACATCTGTTACACCCTATATATTATCATTTTCAGGAGAAACTCTTTACAATGGAAGGAAATTCGTGTTAGTGTCTTTCGGCATTTTTTACAGGAAAACTGATTATACTACGCTCACCATACTACTGCAACGTAAGTTTAATTATTATAAAACACACAATTAACGCGGATCTCATTAATGACAGTATCCCTGAGCGTCTCCTCGATAGCCGATTAAAACATGTGTCCTCAGCAATGGTAAACACCGTTCCACTTTTATCCATAGTTCAAAGTATCGACTTGTGGAAACTCCTTGTCAACGCACAGAGCAGTGCTGTGACGATAGGCTATGGGCAGCTTAAAAATGGGAGTAATATATTTACACGCCAAGTTAACACGCAGTAACAACAGTCGATCGGTGGGCTTCCAGCTGCTCCATGAACAGGGCATCTCGCCCGCCTTTCATCCTATGTCCTCCCTTTCTTCTTGCTTGTCCCTTACTAGCCTTCGTTGGGCTTTGGCAAACCTTAGGATTTTCTTCCCCTGAATTTTGCGCGGTAGGCCATCTCTGATGTACAGTTACGTAGATCTGTGTGTTCGATGAAAAGGGACTGATGACCTAATAGTTTAATCCATTTAATCATCCAACCAACCAACCAACCAACCCAACCCAACCAGGTTCCACAGCAACATACTAGTTTGCGTAAGAAATGAATCCCTTTACAAAACTACGGAAAAACTGACACAATGAGGAAAAGGTGCAATGATTTTTATGGACACATCCTCATAATGAACGCAAATAAGTCAACAAAAATATTTTGACTGTTTCCGCAACAGAAAAACCCACCAAATTAGCTTAAGAAAATGGATGACGACATTCGAGAATCCAAATCACAGAAAATAAGCACAGAGATGAAACTGCAAAAAAGGATGAGAAAGAATGGTTGTAAGTCAAAATGAAAATAAAGCGAACGATCCAAATCTCTGAAGAAACGAAAACAAGATCAGAAAGAATTAATACTGGGCTAATACAACATTAAAAGTTGTACCCAAATTCGGGTGAAACGAAATAATATATTGTGGTGGTGGTGAAGTATAATACATATGGAAAGAAAAGTCAGTGCATATTACCCCTATGATACAGCACTAGCGGACACTGGCTTTATCCCAAATCTGACTGCAAAAAGTCACCACGACCTAAAACTCCATCTTTCGCTCTGTTGGCAACCGAAGTCGCCATTTGGCAAGCAGGACCAATAGTGATTTCCACAGTTAACACAGATGGGGAAAGGGACACAAGGAGCAGTCATTATGCATTCGTCGTTCACGATCTCCTTGGAGTGGGGCTATCACTGCACAGTGACAGTGTTTGGGTTGCATACAGGGGTCCAGTTTGTTGACTGTGGTGTAATGCCTTATTTTTGCTCTCCATGAGAGGGACTTCGTTATGTGTGTTTTGGTGAGCTGGAAGACCAGTCCAACTTCTTTCAGATTACATTGTATTTTTCCAGGGCATTCCAGCTGATACATTCTCCAATATATTTTAATTCCTTTGCAGTCTTTATTCTCCTATTTAAGAATATTTCGGTAGGTTTTTAAGCTTGACACAATCTTGGCCTTTTCGAAGCATTTTCAGAGATCCCTTTTTTCTTTGTTTCTATAGTAATAATACTAGTACTACTACAATGAACATAGCGGATGAGATCACTACGTTGAATTGCATTTTTTATCAGTAGCTGGAGACTTCCCATGGGTCCAGGACTGCATGATGAGTTGGCGGGTCTCAGATCTCAGTGAATTTTTGTAAGAGTCGTCTTAGAAACGTGAGTTACTCATTATTATGGCAGGCCAAATAACTTACTGAATGCTGCGCTATACTAAAAAGTGACACAGCTATACGAGACTATTTTTGAAGATGATCACCAGGTCTACGTGTACAACGTTCGGAACGCCCTATCGAGCATTCAATTCCTTGACGTGCGGAGTTAACGGCGCAGGCATCTAGAGCACTCCTTGTGTAGCCAGGGGGCTACAACGAACAGGGTACATGGCGGCCCCACCACAACGGACTTGCTATCGTGCTGGATATGATGAGCAAGGAATTCCATGGTCCTCGTTGGCGCAGAAAACGACACTGGATAGTGGGTGGAGGAAAATGCACCCAGGAAGGTGTCCTCGTTCAAGAGATGGAGGATGAGCGGACTGCAATGCGACGAAAAATGGAGGTCAAACCCTACAGGGGACCATCACATAAAGACCGAAAGGTGTGAGACTCCTTTTAGTCCTCTCTTACGACAGGCAGGAATACTTACTGACTGTACGTCCCAATATCCATCTCCTACCTTTGATTTCCTTTGTTTTTCATACCCACGCCCCTCAACCCTAGGGTATATACTCTCTCCTTCAGCAGTATCTCTCACCCTCTTCCAGTGGCTTGGCAGGCAGTGCCTTCTTTGGCTAGGCAGTAGTTGTCTACGTTCTAGGGAAGACCAAGTGCTGGCTGTGCGATGTCGATACAGCTGGTAGAAACGTAATTTGGCGGTCGACACGTGCACCGTGGAGGGGACTAGCGGTGATGGCCGTGGTACACGGTCTGTTAATAGTGTTATCTGCGTGCGATCGAACGGATTAGATGGAGCTGCCAGGCACTGGCTCTACTAGTTGCGGATTGTGAATGTTTCCCGATACATAACCAATGTATTTTTATTGCGGAGAGCAAGGAACACTTGAGTGCAAGAAGTGGTGAGCGTTATATTGGCAACTAACAGTTTTGGCTTGTGTTGGGACGCGTGGCTGAACTATTTTCTTGTTTCTTGATGCTGCGGTGCGCTACTTTACCTTAAGGCGCCCGCATACTTAAAAAAAAATACCACATAACTATGCACTAAGCGGTATTTCTAAGTTTTTCATTTGCTGGCTCACATTCTTATTTTTTCTGTTACAGTCACTCAGGGCGATGAGTTTTTTTTTTTTTTTGTTTTTTTTTTTGATGGAGTGAGTAGTACTGAAAGATTCTAACTGGGCTGTAAATTCTCGGTGATTTAGTTCGGCTGACTACTGTGTGCCGAGAATAAGAGCTAATACCTTTTAAATCACTTTAACCTTAGTATTCTAAGATCTGCTTTAAGGAACGTTCTCTTGGGATTTTTCTGTTTAAAGAATTTAAGTTTCCTCTTGAAAGTCGTGGAACTTTTTCCCGCATTTCTTTCAATGAAGATTTTACGGTTCATTTACTGACTGCTAAGTTACGTTAATTGTTTTTTTTAAGACAGCAAGATTGGTAGAGTAAGATCTGATCCTTTTAAAGCAGTTTTCTGATTTTTTAATATCGGCATTATTGACCGCTTCATCTGCTAGCGTTGTGTTCTTGATTTTATAAGTGTGTTTTAGACTCCCCTGAGTCTTATTTGCCAATGTATTTGTGAAGGCAGCTGTCAGGATGGTCATAGGCACCGTTTGATTGTGAAGGCTACGCGATCCGTTGCATCTCATCTCAAAGCCAATGTCATTTTAATACACTCCTGGAAATGGAAAAAAGAACACATTGACACCGGTGTGTCAGACCCACCATACTTGCTCCGGACACTGCGAGAGGGCTGTACAAGCAATGATCACACGCACGGCACAGCGGACACACCAGGAACCGCGGTGTTGGCCGTCGAATGGCGCTAGCTGCGCAGCATTTGTGCGCCGCCGCCGTCAGTGTCAGCCAGTTTGCCGTGGCATACGGAGCTCCATCGCAGTCTTTAACACTGGTAGCATGCCGCGACAGCGTGGACGTGAACCGTATGTGCAGTTGACGGACTTTGAGCGAGGGCGTATAGTGGGCATGCGGGAGGCCGGGTGGACGTACCGCCGAATTGCTCAACACGTGGGGCGTGAGGTCTCCACAGTACATCGATGTTGTCGCCAGTGGTCGGCGGAAGGTGCACGTGCCCGTCGACCTGGGACCGGACCGCAGCGACGCACGGATGCACGCCAAGACCGTAGGATCCCACGCAGTGCCGTAGGGGACCGCACCGCCACTTCCCAGCAAATTAGGGACACTGTTGCTCCTGGGGTATCGGCGAGGACCATTCGCAACCGTCTCCATGAAGCTGGGCTACGGTCCCGCACACCGTTAGGCTGTCTTCCGCTCACGCCCCA
Source organism: Schistocerca piceifrons (assembly GCF_021461385.2). NCBI lineage: Eukaryota > Metazoa > Arthropoda > Insecta > Orthoptera > Acrididae > Schistocerca > Schistocerca piceifrons. The sequence goes on from NC_060140.1 coordinate 508,289,140, forward strand.
ACATTGTGCAGCCCGCCTCCAGTGGTGTCGCGACAGGCGGGAATGGAGGGACGAATGGAGACGTGTCGTCTTCAGCGATGAGAGTCGCTTCTGCCTTGGTGCCAATGATGGTCGTATGCGTGTTTGGCGCCGTGCAGGTGAGCGCCACAATCAGGACTGCATACGACCGAGGCACACAGGGCCAACACCCGGCATCATGGTGTGGGGAGCGATCTCCTACACTGGCCGTACACCACTGGTGATCGTCGAGGGACACTGAATAGTGCACGGTACATCCAAATCGTCATCGAACCCATCGTTCTACCATTCCTAGACCGGCAAGGGAACTTGCTGTTCCAACAGGACAATGCACGTCCGCATGTATCCCGTGCCACCCAACGTGCTCTAGAAGGTGTAAGTCAACTACCCTGGCCAGCAAGATCTCCGGATCTGTCCCCCATTGAGCATGTTTGGGACTGGATGAAGCGTCGTCTCACGCGGTCTGCACGTCCAGCACGAACGCTGGTCCAACTGAGGCGCCAGGTGGAAATGGCATGGCAAGCCGTTCCACAGGACTACATCCAGCATCTCTACGATCGTCTCCATGGGAGAATAGCAGCCTGCATTGCTGCGAAAGGTGGATATACACTGTACTAGTGCCGACATTGTGCATGCTCTGTTGCCTGTGTCTATGTGCCTGTGGTTCTGTCAGTGTGATCATGTGATGTATCTGACCCCAGGAATGTGTCAATAAAGTTTCGCCTTCCTGGGACAATGAATTCACGGTGTTCTTATTTCAATTTCCAGGAGTGTATGTTGTAAACTGTACAAGCTATGGTGCCGTGTCTTTATTTTTTGTGACTTATACAGTACTTTGATATTTATTGTTAATCAAATGTGTGTGATTTATGTTTGTTGTGGGTTTGTGTCTGCGATCATTCCACGTCCGAAATGACTGTAGTTGGCAATTTAGTTCAATGGTATTACATCTAACAACTCAATAGGAATACCGAAGGTTTTGAAGTGTTCACTAAAATATTTTGGCCCTCCTATAAAGTTGGTCCCGGTAACAAGACATTGAAATCTGATACACAGAAATTGTTACCACATTTAAACAGAAAGCGCCATCTTTCACGGTCAGTAATATCTCACTTAACATGCCCAGGGTTGTTACGCCGTGGTCGAATAAATTTCTTGGCAAGACTCAGTATTTTGCCTCAACTGCGAGGACACGTTCAAGGAGGTATGCAGCTTCGATCAAGGTCAAAGAGGATCGCTTCTTACTGAAGAGAAATCCTTTCCGAATGATCCTGCGCAGAGTCATGAGGTACAGATTTTCAAATTTACAGCGCAGTTCTAGCCGTGGCCGATTACTGTCGTTCGCTTTACCTACCGCCTCATGGTGGAAGAATGATATACAACCCTCCTCCCTCTTAACATTATTGGCGTGCTTCATAATCTCGATCGCCTCTTTGAACAACGTATAACAGCTCGTGGTAGCCAGGATCGGAGTCAAATGTAGTGGTTTCCTGGCTACAAATCTTGTTCCGAAACTTCTGTTGTGGAACACTATTTTCAGCCAGGAGACCATCAGTTTCGGTTTGAAAAGCGATATAAATTACGAAGCATGCCAATAATTTAAATCGGTAGAACAGAGTGAGAAACAGAACGTTATCGGGATTCCGCTACCAAAAAGGGTGCTTTCCAATCTTCCACCATGGGAAGATCCCGGGTGGTTGTAATAAAAGTGCAGGTATTCACTGTGGCTGTAATTATCGTATAGCAACGAAACTTCGTAGCTATGCTAATGCGTTAACGTGGAATCGATTTGCACTGCAAAAGAAGTTACATTTTAGACCACCTAATGCAAATCTAGTTCTGTACAGCATCTCTTCGGCGTCTCCGGTGCTCATGTTGAATAAATAATGGAAGGGGGGCGGTTAATAATAAAATCAACATTATGTTCCTCTCACTAGTTTCACCTTTTGTGCCGAAGGCCGGCCGCGGTGGTGTAGCGGTTCTAGGCGCTCAGTCCGGAACCGCGCGACTGCTACGGTCGCAGGTTTGAATCCTGCCTCGGGCATGGACGTGTGTGATGTCCTTAGGTTAGTTAGGTTTAAGTAGTTCTAAGTTCTAGGGGACTGATGACCACAGATGTTAAGTGCCATAGTGCTCAGAGCCATTTGAACCATTTTTGTGCCGAAATCCCGTTCCTAATGCAATACATACGGAATCATTTTTATACGTCTTTCTTCCATTCACACTGCTAGATTTGCATCTGGTGGCCAAAAGTAGACCAAATTTTTTCGAACCTAAATCGGTTCCACATTAACGCATTAGAATATCTACAATCTTTCTCTGCCGTACGATAAATACAGTCCACAATGGACCTCTATGAAAAGCTGTACTATAGTTGTGACCATCCGATATAATCCCTCTTGAAGATATCCTTCTCCGAAGAGGATAAAGCATTTGGTTTCTCATTCGACGACTGATAACAGCTCGGAATGTCTTAGCCAAATAGGTGCGACAATTGTTGATACATATTGCGAGCCTCTGCATATCTTCACATTACGAGAATGACCACTTTCCTACCTATATTGCTTCATATCTTGTGATACGATTTTTATTGGATACTGTATGTGACTATTATTAATGTCACTAATAACGCCACGTAGCACTCATACGTCTGGTTGATTCTGTAACCTGTAAGGAAAGCTCTTAACATTTTAGTAACATTGGTTTCACATTCTCGGATTACAATATTATGAATACTCTTTGGTTATTTAAACCAAAAATAACACATTTTAAATAATTCTGTAAATCGTAATATGATTAAAACTTATGTAGAGTCTTACTTCCTTCTTTTCTTGTACGTTTGTCCCGCATCGGCGCAGGGTCGGCATAGTTATTAACCGATCTGGGCTGGTCAATTTAAGGGTGGTCGGATGTTCTTCCTGTCGCCCCATCATTACCTCTGGGATGAGGGTGTAGTGTTATCTATGAGAAAGTGAACGAATCGTGCAGCTGATTTTTTTTTGTGGTTTTAGGGCGCACAACTACAACGGTCATTAGCGCCCAGACTACGTTAAGAATGCACCGCGAGGCACAAGTTTAAAACAGCAACTAAATGGGAAAACACGATAAAAGACAGACTGACAGGCATAGGATTAAAAAAAAAAACAGCATAATCAAATGTCCTTAGAGAGGTTTGTCAAGTTGATAAAACGAAGAACTCGAGCAGCTGCTCGCGGGTCATCCACTAAAATGGCATCTAGAGTACATGGCAGGCCAAGATCAAGACGCAGTGTGTTAAAATCCGGACAAGACGTTAAAATGTGGCGGACCGTCAGCAACTGCCCACATGGGCAGAACGGCGCCGGCGCAGCCGTCGGCAGATGGCGATGGCTGAACCGGCAGTGTCCAATTCGTAACCGGGCCAAAACGACCTCCTCCCGCCGAGAAGGGCACGAGGAGGACGGCCAAGCCGCGGGAAGAGGTTTCAAGGCCCGAAGCTTGTTGTCCGTAAGTGCAGCCCAATCGCCATGCCACAGCGATAAAATGCGCCGACGAAGAACCCCGCTACAATCTGATGAAGGGACACAACAAGAAGCTGTCCGAGGCTGGAGGACCGCAGCCTTAGCCGCGGCATCTGCAGCCTCGTTCCCAGGGATACCGACATGGCCAGGAACCCACATAAAGCTAACCGGAGAACCGACGTCCACCAGCTGCTGAAGAGAGCGTTGGATCCGGTGCACGAAAAGGAAAACCGGATACGAATCACTGAGGCTCTGGATGGCGCTCAGGGAATCGGAGCAGATGACATAAGCAGAGTGTCGGTGACGGCAGATGTAAAGAACAGCCTGGTAGAGGGCAAAGAGCTCAGCTGTGAAGACCGAACAATGGCCATTGAGCCGGTACTTGAAACTTTGTGCCCCGACAATAAAAGAACACCCGACCCCGTCATTGGTCTTAGAGCCATCTGTATAAATGAAGGTCATATTAATGAACTTCGAACGAAGTTCGACAAAACGGGAGTGGTATACCGAACCGGGGGTAACCTCCTTTGGGAGCGAGCTGAGGTCAAGGTGAACGGCAACCTGAGACTGTAGCCAAGGTGGCGTGTGGCTCTCGCCCACTCGAAAAGTTGCAGGGAGTGAAAAATCAAGGTGTTGAAGGAGGCGACGAAAGCGAACTCCAGGGGGTAACGGAGCAGAGACATACAACCCGTATTGACGGTCGAGAGAGTCGTCAAAAAAGGAACGATAAGACGGGTGGTCGGGCATTGACAGAAGCCGACAGGCATACCGACAAAGCAGTATATCGCGCCCGTAGGTGAGTGGCAATTCACCAGCTTCAGCATGAAGACTCTCGACGGGACTAGTATAAAACGCTCCGATCGCAAGACGTAAACCCCGATGTTGTATGGAGTTGAGGCGGCGTAAGATGGATGGCCGTGCAGAGGAGTATACGAAGCTCCCATAATCCAGCTTGGAGCGGACGATCGACCGATATAGACGAAGTAGGACGGTTCGATCCGCTCCCCACGACATACCACTGAGAACACGGAGGACATTTGGAGAACGGGTACAACGGGCAGCCAAATATGACACATGTGGAGACCAGCTGTTTCCTGTCAAATGTAAGACCTAAAAATTTTGTTGTCTCCACGAATGGGAGAGCAACGGGACCGAGTCGTAAGGACGGTGGGAAAAACTCTTTGTAGCGCCAGAAGTTAATACAGACCGTCTTCTCGGCAGAAAAACTTAAGCCATTGGCGACACTCCAGGAGTAAAGACGGTCAAGAGAACGCTGAAGACAGCGCTCCAGGAAACATGTACGCTGCGCGCTGCAATAGATGGTAAAATCGCCCACGAAAAGGGAGCCTGATACTTCAGCTGGGAGGCAATCCATTATTGGATTGATCGCTATGGCGAAGAGAGCGACACTCAAAACTGAGCCCTGTGGCACCCCATTCTCCTGGCGAAAGGTGTCTGACAGAACAGAACCCACACGTACCCTGAACTGTCAATCCATTAATAAGGAACGAATAAAAAGAGGGAGGCGACCGCGAAGACCCCATGTATGCATGGTGCGGAGAATGCCCGCCCTCCAACAGGTTTCGTAAGCCTTCCCCAAATCAAAGAACACAGCCGCGGTCGGGCGCTTCCGCAAGAAGTTATTCATAATGAAGGTCGACAAGGTAACCAGATGGTCAACAGCAGAGCGGCGCCTACGAAATCCACATTGTACATTGGCAAGTAGGCGTCGAGATTCGAGCAGCCAAACCAAACGAAAGTTAACCATTCGCTCCATCACCTTACAGACACAGCTGGTAAGCGAGATGGGTCGATAACTGGAAGGCAAGTGCTTGTCCTTCCCCGGCTTAGGAATCGGTACAACAATAGACTCGCGCCAGCATGCGGGAACATGTCCCTCAATCCAGATGCGATTACAAGTACGAAGAAGTAAACCTTTACCCGCAGGAGAAAGGTTCTTCAGCATCTGAATATGAATAGAATCAGGCCCTGGAACGGAGGACCGTGACCGGGCAAGTGCGTTTTCGAGTTCCCGCATGGTGAATGGGGCATTATAACTTTCACGATTCGAGGAGCGGATGTTAGGTGGCCTAGCCTCCTCTGCCTGTTTTCGGAGGAGGAAGGCAGGGTGGTAATGAGCGGAGCTCGAAACCTCTGCGAAAAAGCAGCCGAAGGCATTGGAGACATCCTCAGGGGCCGCAAGAACGTCATTCGCGACCGTCAAGCCAGAAACTGGTGAGTGGACCTTAGTGCCACATAGCCGGCGCAGGCTACCCCAGACAACAGAAGGAGTAAAACTGTTGAAGGTGCTTGTGAAAGCAGCCCAGCTAGCTTTCTTTAATAATACGACGACACTGTGCACGTAATCGTTTATAATTGATACAATTCGCCACTGTAGGGTGGCGTTTAAAGGTGCGTAAAGCACGTCGACGAGCACGTAAAGCGTCCCTACATGCCGCGGTCCACCAGGGCACCGGTACGAGACGTGGAGAAGAAGAAGGGTGAGGGATGGAATATTCAGCAGCAGTGAGAATGACTTCCGTGAAGTGTGCGACCTGACTATCGCAGCTTGTGAAGGTTTGATCCTGAAAGGTCGCCCTGGAAGAGAAGAGCCCCAGTCTGCTTTGGAGATGTTCAAACTAGATGAGGACGGAGAGGGGGTATGCTGCAGGAGATGAATAACACACGGGAAGTGGTCGCTCGAATATGTATCAGAAAGTTCATACCACTCAAACCGGCGTGCAAGTTCGGTAGTACATATAGAGAGGTCTAAATGGGAATAGGTGTGAGATGTGTCCGAAAGAAAAATAGGGGCGCCAGTATTGAGGCAGACAAGATTGTGCTGGTTGAAAAGGTCTGCCTACAGGGAGCCCCTCGGGCAGGATGCTGGAGAGCCCCAAAGGGGATGGTGGGCATTGAAGTCTCCAGTTAACAAAAATGGTGCAGGTAGCTGAGCAATAATTTGCATCATGTCTGCCCTGGTAACGGCAGACGACGATGGAGTGTAAACGGTACAAATGGAAAATGTAAAAGTGGGGAGAGTAATTCGGATGGCAACTGCCTGCAGGCTGGTGTGCAGTGTGATGGGATCGTAGTAAGTATCATCCCGGACCAGCAACATAACCCCTCCATGAGCCGGAATACCTACCACAGGGGGTAGGTCAAAACGCACAGAGGTGTAGTGTGCCAAGGCAATTTGATCGCATGGGCGTAGCTTCGTTTCCTGGAGGGCTACTAGGAGCGGATGGTGCAAGCGGAGCAGCAATTTCAAGTCCTCTCGGTTGGAGTGAATGCTGCGAATATTCCAGTGAATAAGTGCCATCGTAAGAAGAAAAGGAAGATGAAAGAAGGGGTCACCTCGAAGGCCGCTGAGGGCCCGGCTTCGAGCGAGCACTGCCGCCGCTATCAGTAGCCGGACAGTCATCGTACATTGCTTCTATAGGTTCATCGGCCATCTTGGTAAGATGGCCGGGAGGGGGAGCTTCCTCCGCCGGTGAACGGCCAGATGGTCGGCTACCAGCGGTGCGGCCAGGCGAAACGGATGACGGCCTGGGGCGGCAACCTCTGGGTGGCGCAGGAGAAGAAATGCGCCGTGGCGGAGAAGGATAACTGTGCTTCCTATGAGCCTTCTTGGAAGGTCGTTTGGTGGAAGTACTGGTCGATGGCTGTGAGTTCGAGGTACGTAGGGAATCTGCACGGGACGGTTCCTTCTTGAAGGCCCGTGCATCTGACTTCTGGGTCTTCGTCTTGGCAGAAGCTGATGAAGGGGCTTGTGTCTGTGGGGTGACAGGAGGAAGAGGAGACGTCGACCGCGCGATCTTAGCACTGGCCGAACGGACGACCGTGGTGCTGAAGACAGTCGCATGTCTGGGTTGCCACCTCCCTGGTAGTCCGAGGAGAGGCGAGGACAGTACTGTATTTCCCCGCTGGGAGCAGTGTGGGCTTCCTACTAGCAAATAGCTTGCGGGCAGCCGAGGTGGACACTTTCTCTTTGACCCAAATTTCTTGGATACAGCGTTCTTCCTTATAGATGGGACAGTCGCGGGAGGACGCTGCATGGTCACCCTGACAGTTCACACAACGAGGAGACGGAGGTGGACAGTCACCCTCATGGGTATCCCTGCCACAACTGACACATTTAGCCGCATTGGAACAAGACTGTCGAGTGTGATTGAAACGCTGACACTGGTAGCAGCGCGTAGGTGTCGGGACATTGGGGCAAACAGAAATAACCTCGTAGCCCGCTTTGATGTGCGATGGCAGCTGAACATTATCAAAGGTCAAGAAAAGTGTCCGGGTCGGTACAAGATCATTGTTGACCTTTTTCATGAACCTATGGACAGCCGTCACGCCCTGCTCAGCGATGAAAGACTGGATCTCCTCGTCAGTCAATCCGTCGAGTGATCTAGTATAAACCACACCACGAGATGAATTCAAAGTTCGGTGAGCCTCCACCCGGACAGAGAACGTGCACAGGCGTGTGGCTCGAAGCAGTTTTTGTGCCTGAAAGGCGCTCTCAGTTTCTAGTAACAAGGTACCATGACGCAACCTGGTACAAGATTTGACAAATCCGGCTATGGCATCTACGCCCTTCTGGATAACGGAAGGGTTGACAGAGGAAAAATCCTTTCCGTCCTCAGATCGAGAAACGACGAGGAACTGTGGGGCAGGCGGTAGTACTTTTGTCACTGGTGGCTGGTCAAGTTTCCGTTTGTGGGCAGAAGTCGAGAGAGAAGAAGAGAAATCCCTTGCGGAGCAATCCCCCATGATTGCCAGCGTCTCCGATGGCGCGCTCCTTCCTTGTGGGGACCCTCTCAGAGGGCACTCCCGCCTTAGGTGAATGTTTACACCTCAGGTCACACCTCCCGAGAAACAGACAGAGGGACCTATCGGCATGGTCAGAAGGTATCAGCTGAGGCAATCACCCCTCCCTGGGCCTGGCCTTTACCAGGGGGTACATGCGTGCCTTACTTGTCTACCCAGGGCGGGGAATTACGCGTTACCCCGTCACCGGCTACGCGTGCGAACGCGTGGGTCGGCCTTCAGGCACGCACAGGGAGGAAAGAAGAAGAGGAAAAAGAAGAGAGGACAGACTGTCTCAAACGCCGAGGCGGAGACCAGAGAAGGCAGGGCGAAGAAGGCAAGGCGAAGAAGGCAAGGCGAAGAAGGCAAGGCGAAGAAGGCAAGGCGAAGAAGGCAAGGCGAAGAAGGCAAGGCGAAGAAGGCAAGGCGAAGAAGGCAAGGCGAAGAAGGCAAGGCGAAGAAGGCAAGGCGAAGAAGGCAAGGCGAAGAAGGCAAGGCGAAGAAGGCAAGGCGAAGAAGGCAAGGCGAAGAAGGCAAGGCGAAGAAGGCAAGGCGAAGAAGGCAAGGCGAAGAAGGCAAGGCGAAGAAGGCAAGGCGAAGAAGGCAAGGCGAAGAAGGCAAGGCGAAGAAGGCAAGGCGAAGAAGGCAAGGCGAAGAAGGCAAGGCGAAGAAGGCAAGGCGAAGAAGGCAAGGCGAAGAAGGCAAGGCGAAGAAGGCAAGGCGAAGAAGGCAAGGCGAAGAAGGCAAGGCGAAGAAGGCAAGGCGAAGAAGGCAAGGCGAAGAAGGCAAGGCGAAGAAGGCAAGGCGAAGAAGGCAAGGCGAAGAAGGCAAGGCGAAGAAGGCAAGGCGAAGAAGGCAAGGCGAAGAAGGCAAGGCGAAGAAGGCAAGGCGAAGAAGGCAAGGCGAAGAAGGCAAGGCGAAGAAGGCAAGGCGAAGAAGGCAAGGCGAAGAAGGCAAGGCGAAGAAGGCAAGGCGAAGAAGGCAAGGCGAAGAAGGCAAGGCGAAGAAGGCAAGGCGAAGAAGGCAAGGCGAAGAAGGCAAGGCGAAGAAGGCAAGGCGAAGAAGGCAAGGCGAAGAAGGCAAGGCGAAGAAGGCAAGGCGAAGAAGGCAAGGCGAAGAAGGCAAGGCGAAGAAGGCAAGGCGAAGAAGGCAAGGCGAAGAAGGCAAGGCGAAGAAGGCAAGGCGAAGAAGGCAAGGCGAAGAAGGCAAGGCGAAGAAGGCAAGGCGAAGAAGGCAAGGCGAAGAAGGCAAGGCGAAGAAGGCAAGGCGAAGAAGGCAAGGCGAAGAAGGCAAGGCGAAGAAGGCAAGGCGAAGAAGGCAAGGCGAAGAAGGCAAGGCGAAGAAGGCAAGGCGAAGAAGGCAAGGCGAAGAAGGCAAGGCGAAGAAGGCAAGGCGAAGAAGGCAAGGCGAAGAAGGCAAGGCGAAGAAGGCAAGGCGAAGAAGGCAAGGCGAAGAAGGCAAGGCGAAGAAGGCAAGGGGAAGAAGGCAAGGGGAAGAAGGCAAGGGGAAGAAGGCAAGGGGAAGAAGGCAAGGGGAAGAAGGCAAGGGGAAGAAGGCAAGGGGAAGAAGGCAAGGGGAAGAAGGCAAGGGGAAGAAGGCAAGGGGAAGAAGGCAAGGGGAAGAAGGCAAGGGGAAGAAGGCAAGGGGAAGAAGGCAAGGGGAAGAAGGCAAGGGGAAGAAGGCAAGGGGAAGAAGGCAAGGGGAAGAAGGCAAGGGGAAGAAGGCAAGGGGAAGAAGGCAAGGGGAAGAAGGCAAGGGGAAGAAGGCAAGGGGAAGAAGGCAAGGGGAAGAAGGCAAGGGGAAGAAGGCAAGGGGAAGAAGGCAAGGGGAAGAAGGCAAGGGGAAGAAGGCAAGGGGAAGAAGGCAAGGGGAAGAAGGCAAGGGGAAGAAGGCAAGGGGAAGAAGGCAAGGGGAAGAAGGCAAGGGGAAGAAGGCAAGGGGAAGAAGGCAAGGGGAAGAAGGCAAGGGGAAGAAGGCAAGGGGAAGAAGGCAAGGAGAAGAAGGCAAGGAGAAGAAGGCAAGGAGAAGAAGGCAAGGAGAAGAAGGCAAGGAGAAGAAGGCAAGGAGAAGAAGGCAAGGAGAAGAAGGCAAGGAGAAGAAGGCAAGGAGAAGAAGGCAAGGAGAAGAAGGCAAGGAGAAGAAGGCAAGGAGAAGAAGGCAAGGAGAAGAAGGCAAGGAGAAGAAGGCAAGGAGAAGAAGGCAAGGAGAAGAAGGCAAGGAGAAGAAGGCAAGGAGAAGAAGGCAAGGAGAAGAAGGCAAGGAGAAGAAGGCAAGGAGAAGAAGGCAAGGAGAAGAAGGCAAGGAGAAGAAGGCAAGGAGAAGAAGGCAAGGAGAAGAAGGCAAGGAGAAGAAGGCAAGGAGAAGAAGGCAAGGAGAAGAAGGCAAGGAGAAGAAGGCAAGGAGAAGAAGGCAAGGAGAAGAAGGCAAGGAGAAGAAGGCAAGGAGAAGAAGGCAAGGAGAAGAAGGCAAGGAGAAGAAGGCAAGGAGAAGAAGGCAAGGAGAAGAAGGCAAGGAGAAGAAGGCAAGGAGAAGAAGGCAAGGAGAAGAAGGCAAGGAGAAGAAGGCAAGGAGAAGAAGGCAAGGAGAAGAAGGCAAGGAGAAGAAGGCAAGGAGAAGAAGGCAAGGAGAAGAAGGCAAGGAGAAGAAGGCAAGGAGAAGAAGGCAAGGAGAAGAAGGCAAGGAGAAGAAGGCAAGGAGAAGAAGGCAAGGAGAAGAAGGCAAGGAGAAGAAGGCAAGGAGAAGAAGGCAAGGAGAAGAAGGCAAGGAGAAGAAGGCAAGGAGAAGAAGGCAAGGAGAAGAAGGCAAGGAGAAGAAGGCAAGGAGAAGATGGCAAGGAGAAGATGGCAAGGAGAAGAAGGCAAGGAGAAGAAGGCAAGGAAGGCAGTGAGATGGAGAAGAACAAAGAAATGAACCAACCAAAGGAAGGAAGAAACGAGAAGAAGTGAAAAACCATAATTCCACAAATATAGGTCGTGGAACCGTCCGTCTCCGGACGCAGGCGCTAACTACCCCCTTGAGGGGAGGTACTCCTTTTAGTCGCCTCTTACGACAGGCAGGAATACCTCGGGCCTATTCTAACCCCCGGACCCGCAAGGGGGGTCGTGTAGCTGAGGTGGAACTCGGGTACCAGCCTGGTATTCAACAAGGGCGATGTGGGAAACAGCCTAGTAACTACATCCAGGTTGGCCAGCACACTACCCTTGTCGTTCACCCGCCGGGTGGGTATGATTCGCGGCCGGTGCAACATCTCGTCCGGGAGGCGGCGCTTTACAAGGCGAATTACAACAAGGCCTACGAAATGGTATACTTTCGCGGCAGATTATCACAAGATATTATTATGTTACACAGTAACGTCGATTCTGTTGGCAAACATGGGCCAGTGTGCCAGTTTTCTAACAAGCTAAACACAAAATAGCTCGCCGATGTGTCACATCTCCCGTTAGATTGCGGGACACGCTTAGATGTAAAATATGCTACTGTCGTACCAAGTGCTTCTCGGGAGTTTCGAGAGATCGATTTTCAAAGCTTTACGAGCCTGTTGAATACCACATGAGCAACGGCGTTCGAATAACCGATTACGGCGACAGACTATAGGTCTACGAGCACACTTACATAGCCGTAAAAACTCTCATTCAGATTTCGGTACCGATAAAATCACCTCCACTACCATCAATTTAGGAAAGTTGGATTTCTCCAGAAGGATAGCATGCTAGGGTGAGGCGGCAAAGTAGTTCGAAAATTTGAAATACTTTAATAAACAGTGTGTCCGAGAAATGTTTCGGGGTGTAGAGGGTGTCTAGAGGAACAAATCGGATACAAGCCCGTGTCGGGACACTTCATTCAACGACGACAGCCACTAGGCAACCCTTTAAACAGCAAACGTGACTTCGTACGTAGACGGACCGTAGTCGGAACTAACCGCAATGCTTTTTGTTATTCAGTGATCGCGACTGATTGCCGTCCTCAATGGAGAAATGCAGCTAGCTGCTACGTAGACAGACCTTGTTTCCTAGGATGCGATACTCTGTTGGTTTGGCCGATGACTGGTTTCCATCTGCAGTTTATTTTTACACCTGTATATTAAAGAACAGTGGATATTTTAGAGGGTTCCAGGGGAAAAAATGCGGATGGAAACCCATGTCCGACACGGTCATCCACAGTTTCCGGACATGGGTTACTATCCTCAATTTGTGATTCAAGACACCTTCTACATCCCCTCTAAGACTGTCGAATTTCTGGGTTACTCTATATCCAGGTGGTATCTATGAGATTGGTACAAGTAAGGCTTGTCAAACCATACTTTCTCTAGACACCACTAGTTGCAACACTTTGCCTTTTAGTACAATCGGTGCAGTGTTACCGTGGAATACTGGGCTAAGTCAAAAGTTAGCCAGAGTTAATGGCAACATGGTCTACAGTAGACCAAAAAAAATAAATTAAAAAAATAGTAATGAAGGGGAAATGTTAAGTTTTGATTATTTTGTGACTGTTAGCTGCATGAAACATAGATGGCTACTTTGTGTCCTGCCCAAACACAGACTTTATTCCGGAAACACAGAAGCAGTATGTTTGAAGGTGTGATATCAGCATTACTCCTGCAAAACAATCCCAAACCCACTTGAAAGTTACGTATCTAACGGCTTCCAGGCACCAGAGAAATCTCATTATCAATATTTCGCCTAATTGACAGCACTCAAAAATTTAAGTTGTTATAATCTAAATCTTATGTTAAAAAATTAACATAACGTACGTATTACAGACAGTAACTGAGTTCGTCTCTAGGCAAAGTGACTGTGTGCGCCAATGCTTGGACTTCACTCATCCATTAATTGAGAATAAGACCACTTAGTGACTTCCAATTAATTTTACAAGCAATTTCAAACCTTTTCGAAACTTTGTCCCTGACACTCATCACAAAATGATGGAAGGAAAGAAGTTTCTCGCTTACTGTATTTCAGCTGTTCGTGCAGTAAATCGACAGCATCGTATATGAGGTTTTAATTTATTACCTCTTTACTGCTTACTCTATCAGCAACACACTTTTCTGACAGTACCTACATATATCATGAATGTACCTGTAGAATATCATCATTGTACGACACATAGTTCAGGAGCTGTGACGTGGACGCTTCATACACTTATAAATTCGTTCGTGAAGTGATCACACGTTTGAAACTTTTTTTACGTGGAATTCGATTCTTTTGGGGCTCTGGGATTTACTGATAATTTCAGACTGAACTATCGATGCAACGTCGATCCCGACCCCCTGCAACAAACTTTCTAAACCGAACAAGAATTTCGCAGAAAATGTTTATTATGATTCCTGTAACAAATCCACATTTCGAATGCTGAAACCACTTTAATGCGTTACTCGATATTTTGGTACGTTGAATTGAAGTTCAATAGAAACTAAAGACCGTAATGGATAGTAGGCTCCATGGGAGGCAACGTTATTTGGCTGTTCGCAAAATTGTATCACATATGAACAAGTATGTATGTTGCGTGCCATTCAAATTCAGTGAAAAGGATTTTTGAGAAGTAACTTTTTTTTTTACACCTACAGTTGTAATCCAGACGCACCACCTGAAAAAATATTTCTAAAATATTGGTCAAAATATTAAGTCTTACACTACTTGGGAAACCTCACGGACTCTCACTGCAAGAGCAGATGTGGGAACTGTGTAAAAATTCCTTTCAGATGAAAGGTTTTACACGAAATCTCAGTCTTTATAAATTTCGTAAAAGATGTTCTTGTTTTGCTAAGATGACAGGCAAGCTTTAAGAAATAATAGCCGTATGAAGTATGGTTAAGCACTCGTACAAATGTCACATGCAATAGAAAAACTAAGTTAATACTAAAGTAAATAAAATTGAATCAGGTTTCAGTGATCTTAATTCTAGTAATACATTTTGATACTTCGTTTTGTGACATCACATGCCTTAAACTAGCGGGGAGAGGGGTGTCTTTGTATGCATTTTTGACAGACGCGAACTATCACTCGTGAAAGAGTTTACGATTCACGTCACTTAGACTTATGATGCATTTTTACTTTTGTGAGTATAATCAAATGTAGGCTAGCAACTGCGCATAAACATGTCCGATGTCAGTCATGAGCTTCTTTTATGCGTTCTTTACGAAATCAGTTCTGAGCTATGAAGATATACTTTGATATATAAATATTTATATGCCGGCTGGAGTGACCGAGCGGTTCTAGGCGCTACGGTCTGGAACCGCGCGACCGCTACGGTCGCAGGTTCGAATCCTGCCTCGGGCATGGATGTGTGTGATGTCCTTAGGTTAGTTAGGTTTAAGTAGTTCTAAGTTCTAGTGGACTGATGACCAGAGAAGTTAAGTCCCATAGTGCTCAGAGCCATTTGAACCATAAATATTTATATTGCACATAGTTACAAAACTTTGAAATGCAAGTGAATTTCAGGGTCAGAGACCTGCAATCAACTGATGAAATCCACAAACTGAATTTTTGTCACGCTATACTGAATGGGAATTTCGCCCTTTTTTAATCGACCCTAAACATGCAGTTGGCCGACAAAATTATCGAACACCAAAAACAACACACTACCATCCCTAATAACGTGTAGGAAAACAGTTGGAATTCCAAAAAGCTTTCATGCTTGTTTGAAGGGATTGATACAAGTCATGTACGATTTAGTTTCTGCCCAATGAAGACAGAGTAACGATGATGGAGGTGGATGTCGATCATGCACCATTCTCTCCAAAGTACACCACAAAGTCTAAATAATACTGAGATCTGGTGACGGGGTGGCTGGCATAGATGCGACCATTCACCGTCGCGTTCACCAGGTGAGTTGAGGACAATGCGAGCTACGTGGACAGGGGCCGTATAATCTTGGAACAAGGCCGCCGTGGGGAAAAAACACTGTACTTGAGCAGTCAAAATGTTTTGGCAGCAATGAGACCTTCCAGAGCAACCATGCGGCCCATCGAATACTAACATATGGCTGCCCAAATCAGGTCCAAACCACTGCTATGTTTCACACTTGGGACTGAAGTCTACCAGAATTCGGGAACATTGTCTAAGAAGATATAGTGTTCCATTGTTTCATAATCTAGGTTTTACGGCTTAGGTACCACGTTTTCCTGTTAGTGACATTTAATCTCACTGGTAAGTGATTTGGGATTTCTAACTCATCTTGCAATTCTGATTATGGAGCTCCCTTTGTGTTGTTTTGGTGCTGACAGGGTTTGTGATTGCGACATTGAGTTCTGTGGCGACTTATGCGGCTGTCATCCTCTTATTTTTCGTCACAATCGTCCTCAATGTGTGTGTCACCATCACTCAACCGACTTTTGTCCGCGTTGTCGCTTAAAGGATGATGTATTTCCGCTTTCCCTGTAGGCGGTATAAATCTTCGATACAGTGCCTCTTGGAACACCAAACTGTTCGCCTAGCTTGGTTACGAAGCACCCGCCATACGAGCGTCAACAATAGGTCCACGTTAGAGTGCACTTAGCTCCGACGTAATGCACTCTACTACAGAGAACACTATTCGAACCATGACTGACATATGCAACGTATGTTCAAGAACGCATTCCTCGCAATGGCCCCATATTTTTATCCACCTCTTGTAGGTAACGGCACGAAGTTCATAACGATGATCAATGTGGGGAATATTAAGTTTCGGATATTAATAAATACCTTTAGCCGTATTTAGTTCTTTATTTTTAGGTCACTGCCGGTTTCATGACGCAGAGCCAGATCTTCAGGTGAAGATGTGCATAAGAATAAATCAAGAAGGAATAACATCGGGACATACTGCGATATACGATTATTTTCTGTAACTTTAGGACTTTTAGAAAATTTTAAGAGTTTTAAAATATTTATAGTTACATAACTAAACCATAATAGCTAAAACGCTCGGAACTTTGTACCCAACATTCTAAAGGCGTATGTGGAACAGGGGACGCGACCGGTTGATGCGTCTTACTGATAGCTCATAGCATGCCTATACAGGGCGCGCGCATGCGCTGATGAGCGGGTTCAACCAAATGATCGGTAGTCTTTTGGGGCAACGCGCAAATTCTGAATGAGAACAAAGAATACGGAGGTGAGTAAAAAAAGACAATCCCTAGAATATAAAGGTGACAGTTCATTAGTAACATCTGTAAGTTATGCTAACCTAAAGGAGCTCTTGAACGAAGCGTGTTTAATGACTTAAGAGGGACACGAGACGCACGTTATTACTGCAAAGGAAGAGACCTGCCGACAATGTCCCATAATAAAACTTAAAAATTTTACCAATCAACCATATTGTGTTGGAATCCATACATCCGGCTATTTTACTCCATGACAAGGCGTCTTTTAGCAGTGTTTTATTCTGATGGGCAAAGAACCTTTGCTATGAAGTTCTGAGCTTTTTAGCTCTAATGTTTTCGTTATGTGAGAAATATTTTAATATTCTTACACAGAACTTTATAAAAGCTTTTTAAAATTTTTTAAAAATCTTAATTCTGGAAAATTATCCTGTCAGTTGATCTCTTGATTATTATTCCTGCTTGATTTACTGTTACGCAGATACTGATCTGAAGATGTGGCCATATGTCATGGAACACACAGTGATCTAAAAATAAAGGGCTATATACAGCTGATGCGGTTTGTTAACACCCACCGGCAGGTGTGGCCGAGCGGTTCTAGGCGCTTCAGTCTGGAACCACGCGACCGCTACGGACGCAGGTTCGAATCCTGCCTCGGGCATGGATGTGTGTGGTGTCCTTAGGTTAGTTACGTTTAAGTAGTTCTAAGTTCTAGGGGACTGATTACCTCAGATATTAAGTCCCATGGCGCTCAGAGTCATTTGAACCTTTTGTTAACACCCATGATAATCACTAAAAGCTACGGTTGCCCCGTCCACAAGCTTTACTTTTGTTTGTGCTGTAACACCATTTCGCCTGCGAAATCTGCTTGCTGTGAGTAACGTTGGTGTGTTAGCAGGATAAGTCTATCACCATCTGTGTGATGGAGGTACCAGTAGGCTAGAGCAACGCTGAACTCTGCGCGGGAAGTGTCGCTGGTAGTGGCTTCTTTACGATCCCTAGTAACACGGAAAGCGACGAAGCTGTGGCGAAAGGGGTCGAGGGTTATGGGTCGAGGGGGGTGGGTGAGAGGGAGAGAGAGGCGGGGGTGGAGTGGGGGAGAGCGAACACGGCGCATCTGCCGGCAGCGCACGGGCAGGACCAATAACGGCGGCGTCGGGCGCTCGCAATTAATGAGGAGCCGCCTCATAAAACGGTCTTTTATTGCGCGCCATGATTTACCATTCGTCCGCCGGCCGAATAATTCACTGCCATTTCTGGGGGAAATCGCCTCCGCTCAATGGCCGTCCGAGCCGTTAATTATTTCTGCCAGTCCTGTCGGCTAGCGGCGCCTGCAGATGGCCGCTGGAAAAGGCATCGGCCCAAGTGCGCTGAAAATTTTATGTCGCGCGCTACGTCATTCCGATAACACCGCACGTCTGTTCCAATAGCGCGCGAGAGAGGAACCAAGGCGCGCGCGCGCGCGCGCGCGCGCAACGGGCCCCACGGGACCTGCATGGGGCGTACGAGCTGTATAATTGGGTCTACGGAAGAGTGAGGGGGCATCACTGGCGTAATATGTATGACTAGTAATTATTCTTTAATTAATGCGAACATAATTACATACCCAACTTAATACGAAACTCACCATTAAATTAGACCTTTTCGCACAGCTATGTTACACACTGCTCGGAAAAAAAAATTACTACATCCTTTATAGTTTTCCAATTCAGTCAATATTTTTTGTTGAAACAGTGCATATGGAGTACAGGAAATAATTAAATTTAAATATAACTAGCACTGTAGCACAAGCAGTTCTGAGACAATAGGTATTGAACCGTACTGAAGTACTTTTATTAGTAAGTGGTATAGCTTTCACGGGCCGCAATGCAGGAGCTGACATTGGTCGATCGTAGAGATGGCGACTACTCCCCTGCTCGACCTGTTTACGTAAGTCTGTAAGAGTTGTTGGTTGACGAGTCGCATCAGTCACTTCTCGTGCCATCAAAATTCCGAAAACACGTGCTCCGTTGGAGACAAGTCCAGAGATCGTGCTGGACAGGAAGTTGCTGCACATTGCAAGGCACGTTGAATTTCACGGGCAGTGGCTAGCCGATCAATATCGTGTTGCAACAACACAATCTTCCTGTTGCAAGAACGACAAAAAAAGTCTAGCAACATTTTGCACGTTCCGAGCGCTGGTTAGCCCCCACCCTTCCTCCCCTTACCACCAGAAACACCAAAGCTTAACGACAGCTGTAGCTTATCGCACCCCCAGGCAATTAGACCTGGTTTGCGGCCACTGTGCCTTGGACTACGCTACAAGACAGCGCTCGCCAGGTCAATGTCGAACACGCAGACGACCATTACCTGCGTACAGGCAGATCTGATTTCATCGCTGAAGATCCCGGCTCGCCATTCCATCTTCCAAGTCGTCATCTGACGGCACCATTCCTGTCGTGCACTTCGATGCTGCGGCGTGAGTGGAAGACGGGCTACAGGGGTGCGTGCACGTAGTCCCACTGCTAATGACCGGTCCGCAACAGTTCCTGTTGGCACATCTCGGCTCACAAACCATCTTATCTTTACGACCTGCCACTGCTGCCCTTACAATACGACGATCCTGGCGGGCATTTGTGCTGCGTGCCCGTCTGGAACCTCGTCTATGGGTGTGAGAATGTTGACGTGACTACTGACAACAGCATCGTTGCACAACTAACGCAGCGCGTCCAGCTTGTGCGACATTTCTCAGAAAGGACCACCCCGCCACTTGGAAGGCCACAATTTGACCCTTTTCAAACTCGCTCAGTTGGCGGCATGAAACACGAGTGGGTCACCATGGCGTGGTTGTGTGCTTGCTTCACATGTGTGCACCACACTGAACCGTTTTGTTGTGAGAATTCCCTATTCAAAGGTTGACACACATGGCGCCCTGGTAAATACTCCACTACGCTATCTGTTGACGGATAACGTTAAAACCGGTGTTAGTACTACCATCTCCCAGGTGGCATATGCCATCACCAGATCAAAGTTGACGTCTTTCCAGGTGTACTAATTTTTTCCGGCAGTGCGTTTGGTACTCGGTCGGGTATTTAATCTTTTTGAATATTTACATCAGGTATGTAGCTGATATTTGCTATGAGCGTTTACTCTAAACATGCATCACAAATTTCGATTGCGTAACAGGTGGAAACAGTCTCAACGAATTACTGAGTTTGACATTTCATATTTATTAACCGCTTTATACGACCTTTGGAATCCATTATTTCCCTCATGGAAGTCTCCCACTTCTCTCTCTCCAAATCAAACTTTAAGTCAATGACACTGTTTAATAATTACTTAAGTGCAATGGAGAATCATCTCGTTTAAATGCTGCTCACAGTAGAGGAAACCAATTTCTGTGATAGTATTAGTCATTTCTGCGAACGCAATATTATGTTTTTAATTTAACATTGGGAGGATTTTTCGTCGGCGCTTGACAGAATATGATAATCTTAAATAGCAAAAAAAAAATGTTATGCACATTTATATTTTTTTGTCACTGCATAACTAAGATCCTTCTGACAGTGTATTAATTCTGTAAATATTAGCAGTTCCAGATTACTCTATTGTAATCACCTATTTTGACAGTCTCTTGACAAATGATCAGTATACTGAGTAATACGAGGTTGAGTCAAATGAAAACCTTAAATTTGTAATAACAAATCGAAATTTCACGCCTTTTTCCTGTAAATTGGTAAGCGTGCTTCAAACAGTGTGCAGAATCGCCTGTAGGTGGCAGCATAGTGCAGATGCACACATACCGCCGCTCTATCAGTATAAAGATGGCCGCTCCACTTGCGACTTGCACCAGGGAAGAACAGCATTTTGTTACTCGTTTTTTGCGTAGTGAAGGTGTGAAACCTACTGAAATTCATCGACGAATGAAGATTCAGTACGGTGATGCATGTTTGTCACAGCAGCAAGTCTACGAATGGAGTAGGAAGTTCGCATATGGTGTAACTTCAGTGGAAGATACTCCTCGTCCAGGTCAGGCACAACGACTCCACAGATCATTGCAGCAGTTGAAGCCATAGTGAAGGAAAACAGCCGAGTGACACTGAATGACATTGCAGCATGTTTACAGATTAGTCATGGGTCAGCACACCACATTGTGCATGACGTGCTCCAGTTTCACGAAGTGTCTGCAAGATGGGTGCCACGGCAGCTGACTCCTGAAATGAGAGAAGTGTTGATGCTTGTGAAGAACTACTTCGGCGCTTTGAACGAGAAGGTGATGGCCTTCTTGCAAAAATCGTTACTCGGGACGAAACCTGTGTTCACTTCCACCAACCGGAAGCGAAGAGAGCGGGCAAGGAATGGCGCCATTTCTCATTACCAAAACCAAAGAAGTTTCGAACAGAACCATCAGCAGGGAATGTTATGCTGACTTTCTTTTGGGACGAAAAAGGCGTAATTTTGGAGCTTTACATGCCTAGAGCGACCACTGTCATTAGTGCATCATACACAGATCTCCTAAAAAATCATCTGCGGCCTGCAATCAAATCAAAGCGACGTGAATTGCTGTCAGCAGGTGTCCTTTTACAACATGACAACTAAAGGTCCCACACTGTCCGTACAACAGTCGCAACAACCACAAACCTGCATTTTGAGTGACTTCCTCATCCACCATACTCACCAGACCTTGCCCCAAGTGATTTACACATGTCTGGACCACTCAAAGACGCAATGGGAGGAAAGTAGTTCCGTTCTGATGAAGAGGTACGTCACGCGGTGCATGAGTGGTTGCACGGACTACCCAAAGAATTTTTTTCTAAAGGAATTTATGCAATTTGTAAGCGCTAGAGGACTTGCATTGAGCGTGGGGGAGATTACGGTGAAAAGTGATACGGCTTTGTACCACTTCTGCACAATAAATAATATTTGAAAAATATTTAAGGTTTCCATTTGAGTCACCCTCGTATACTGAAATGTTTCATTTTTATTTATACTTTCTGACTTATTCCACGCCCACAAGAATCTTCTCATTTTTGTGCCTATGGAATGATAACTGAATCTAATCTAATTGTTTTTCCTGCAATCAGTGGTTTTCTTTCGAAATCCTACCCAAAACTGCTCTATTAATTAGTTAATGGAGTGCGAAGAAGACCGTATCTTACGTAGTGAAGTTTGGTAAAGCCCTCCGTCTAATTATCAGTGCCCTTGGTTAATCCTTCAGACTTTCAAGGTATTGCTCATCTCTGCTTAAAACGCCCATGGATTTTTTGAATTATTTTGTACATTTAATCGTTAGAAGAGCGTGTAATGAGTCTTTATGTACATCAACATACATACACTGCAAGCAGCCGTGAAGAGTGTTCTTGAAGCCTATCTTATGGATGCTTCCCGTTCCAATCGTATATGCAGCGTGGGAAGAATGGCCGCTGAAACCCCTCTGTGCACGCTGTAATTCACTAATTGTCTTCGCGATCTCACAGGAGCGATACGTAGGAAGCTAAAGCAAGTCCCTACATTCTTCATTTTAGACTGGTTTTTGAAATTTTGTAAGTTACCTTTTGCGTTATACGTGGCGGATACATTTACTCACCTGCCAATTCGCGATTACCACCAATTCCGTAACAGTCACGAATAAGCAAAACGAACATGTGACCTTATCGCTGACCTAAGGCCGTGGTCCAAGGTGTAATTCTCTGCCTTCAACTGTTGCAGACCACAGGAATTTATCGATTCAGAAAGCTGTTACAGGCTCGAAACTAGCTCAGCAAGCTGCACTGTTTATGTCCAGGCAACGGTCGTTTCGTGACGTAATCAGACCTTTGTCTCTAAGATCGAGGAGTCGCACTGACGTGTTGTGTGGAGCTGTAGAAACTTGCTAAGCTTGTTTTGGGTTTGCACCTGTTTTATGAGTGATTCAAAGCCTCTGATGAAGCCAACAGTGGAAAACGAAACGTTAATCAGAGAATTAAGTCTTTGACTACGCCCTTATACTCTTAAATTAAATATCAACAATATCGCAAATATCAGCCGTGAAAAGATACGCTGTAGGATGATTAAAACTGACGATTCGTGCTGCCCACCTTGTTAACGACCACTACCCCATATTAGTCGTAAGTACGAGTTCCACACAATTAAGCAATACTGTAAGATGGGATGCACAAGTGATTTCTAAGCAGTCTTTTGTGGACTAAGTGTATTTTCCAAGTAGCCTGACAACAAACTGCTCTGTCACCAACTTTAGCTACGTGCTTATCTCATCATTCAATTTCACTTTCATACCAATTGTTATACCCAGGTATTTGTACGTGTTGACTGATTCCAACTGAACGACTGACACTGCAGTCACGGGGTTATTACTTTGCTTTTTGTGAAGAGGTCAGTTTTACAACTCTGTGCATTAAAACAAGATTACATCCTTTGCAACAATTTGAAACCTGATCCAAATCAGCC
The DNA here is from genome assembly GCF_021461385.2 of Schistocerca piceifrons. NCBI lineage: Eukaryota > Metazoa > Arthropoda > Insecta > Orthoptera > Acrididae > Schistocerca > Schistocerca piceifrons. The sequence continues at coordinate 508,311,961 of NC_060140.1, forward strand.
TGCATTTGAGCACCCTTTGCCAGATAGTACGGTTAACGTTTTCTCCGAGGTCATTCATTCATGTAAAACATCAACAGCAAGGGTCCTAGTAAGCCTGAAGTTACTTCTAATTCTGCATCCTCTATACCAACATATCCTTAATTTCTTTACATAGTTCGTTTTACACCCCATATGGTCATACTTTGTGTTCTACGGAGTTAGGAAATACTGCGTCTACCTGATTGCCTTGATCCATAGCTTTCAGGATGTCAAGTGAGAAAACCGGTTGACTGCCGTTTTCGGAAGCCATATAAATACCCAGCACGCATTCAAAAACATTTCTTTCTCCTTTCTGTTACTAGAAATAAAGGCAAATGTGGAATACATTTTAACCTCGCAGTGAAACTGGAAGTTTAGCTCCGCGCCAGTTGTAAGTTTGACCGGTTCATGTGGTGGCCGGGTGGGGATCTCGTGGTGCAACTCCCTCGTCCGCAACCTCGTCCCTCTTTCAATAGCGGATGTGAGTAGCGTCGAAACGGCAGCCAGAGGCCCTTCACGTTCTCCGTTTCAAGAGGGCTGATTCAGTTAGAACCTGGCATGTTTTTCGTCGAGAGTAAGCCACTGCAACGACGGACTGGCTGCATATAAGATGCGGGTCTCACACTGCACCATTTGCCGCTAGGTTCGCCTGACCTTCCGGTAAGTGACTTTCGTCGCAGGGGTTTGTTGAAGGCTAATTCTACGTCTATCCCATTAAAAACCACTGTAGGTGGACGACGGCGCCAGTTAACAGCAGTAGTGACTCCAGACATGCTCGTAAATTTATGCGACAAGTTTGACTGTCGGCTGAATGTTAATCGTACATCCGGTGAAGGATATATTGAACATCTGTGAAAGGTATATGAAGACTGGTCCTAAACCTACCTGTAAATAATAACCAAGGTTGTACGTGGAAGCATTTAAGGGACATGCCCTTGAAAAGTAGAATGATTATCCTTCAAAATAAAAATCTAGTAACAAGTTAAAATTCACTGCAAGTATGTGTCTTCATTCATGTGGAAGACATAGTAGAGTGACAGCATATGGGTGTTTTCGAAACTCACTCTACTTGTTCTGAAGTAGAACAAATAATGGTTAAACAACATTAGGAGATTATACTTTCAGTTTACAGTTAGATCATTTTATCAACCTATTTGTATTGTCTGTATCTGGACTACTATTAGTTGATATTCATACTCAGTGTGTACTCCCTTAGCCTTTATGACGGCTTAACGTCTACTGGGAACACTTTCAACGAGATGCTTAATGTCTGAAGAAATGGCAGCCTATTCTTCTTCAAGATCCGATACGAGAGATGTCAGTAATGTTGGACGCTGTAGTCCGGAGCCAAGTCTGATTTTAACTCATCCCAAGATGTCCCACTTGTTTTACATCGGCACTGTGGGCAGACGAGTCCATTCCAGGAGTTTTGTTGTCCACAGACCATTATTTCACAGTTGCTGCTTTACGACAGAGCGCATTGTCTGCGTTACGATCATTTTCTCCGAACTGTTCGTGTACTGCGAGCGGTAGGCAATGCTGTGAAACGTGCTCATATCCTCCTCCATCTTTCTGCCACGGGTTTCAGTGTGATTCTCTCTTGTTTCCAGTCATCCAGTGTCCAGTTGCCTCTATCTTTATATCACCACAAGCGTCGCTTAGCACTGAGTACAAAAATATATGGCTTTTAATTGTCTGCTCGACCATTGTACTCCCTACTGATGTGACCGTAGAAAATTTTAATCTTTATTCTTGCTTTTGTGACAATAGTAAGAGTCCAGGCTCCATAGGCAAACAGCCAGCCGACATTAAGAAATAGTCCACCAGGACGTAGGGACAAGATAAGCGGCGGAGGCTGCCAAGTATGGCTTGTTGATCAAATAGTGTTTGACTTCCTGCCAGAGGAAGCAGCATGAATCAAACTTGCGCAGTGGAAGACGCAAACACCACGGCGATAATACAGCAAGAGAGAATGTCAGTCACGTGCGGAAAAGACTTTTGTGGAACCAAATTAAGTTGTGTGTAGCTAGAAACGAAAGTGTCGTGTGGAACCGAAGGAATTCTTGCGCAAGCCGACCATTTAGAAATGAGAGGGTCGTCTGAAACAACTTAACTCGTGTGCACCCAAGTACATGAGAAACGAACTAAAAGGCTAGGCAGCGGAATAGCTAGAAGCAGAGATTCAAATGCAGATTCAGAGCCAGTGCCGACAGTTTGGAGATTCTGCAGCAAGACGCCAGTGGGGTCGAGTAGGCCCATAGCAGCCGATACAGCTAAAAAAGACTTCAACTACGAGAAGACGGTGATAGACTCTGCTGGACACTCAGGAACTGCCAGTCATGTAGGATTTTTAGAGTTTCATTGGAATAGTGCCGAACGGAGACTGTCAGTCTGTCTCAATTACTCAGAGAGATTTCAGTGCTAACCAAGAACAAGCGACTTCTTTGTACTTGTTTCTTATATGTACCGGCATTTAGCTTTGAATTACCAAGTCCGAATAAATAGACTGAATCTTACTAAGGGGCTTATGGTCCAACACCTCAGGTAAGTATGTGAGAATAAACTTGATAGTAACTAACCAATCTTTTCTGCCTATTGCAATTCTGTAACCTATTCTCAGGAAACTGATTTGCTTCAAACCAAGGAGATCTCTCACTCTCATCTCCGATATAAAGGTTGACAGCAATTTATAACCAACCCATTGTCGTTAACGTCCAGATTGAGCTACGCAGTTCGCACTTACTTCATTCTGGTATAGTGAGGCCGTGCCAGGACGCGACACTACGCACTGCTGTTGTGCTAGTTGCACTGCTGACAGCAATTTGGAACTCACTAGGGACTACTCCTGCTGATTTCATGCTGGTTGTTTTTACAACTACCCTCCGCAATGCTCGACAGTCCTAGCTCGTCAGTACGTGAGGTCTGCCTGGCCTTTGCTTATCTGCGCTTGTTCCTAAGCCGTTCTACTGCACAGTCACATCGTCAACAACTTTACGTAGCGGTATCAGAGTACTTTTGATAAGATAGTTTATTCATTATATGTAAATCATAGTGAACTTTAACAGCACTGTAGTTCATCCACAGACCTTTATGAGAGAGAGCCAAAGGTGACTGAGCCGTGCACGGCTCGTGCTCATCCCTTTAATTGTTTGTCATCTTCTATTACGGTAGTGCCGCCTTGTTTTCTTATTCAATTTACTGACGTCACTAACTTCCTGCCTTACTTACCAATGAGTGGCAGCAGCAGGAGAGCATATCGATAAGCGCACTGCCGTACCATCTCTGGAGCGACTGATAGTATTTCTGGGTCGTCGTGTGTCGGGTAGGGAGTGAGTGGATGGAAGACGCACCAGCAGTGCAGTGCAGTCGCGGACGGATCAGCGGTCCAATCGGTCGGTTGGCTTGGAGCAGCAAGCAAGACCCCGTCGTGCGGAGTCGGGCTGGAGCCGCTGGCGGCGTGCACGCGCTGTTGGAGTGCGAAATTCTACTTGCGAGTGCTACGCAGTTCGTCGCCCATCGATCTTGGACGTGACAGTTGAGTCCTCACTTAACTTACGTTTCTTCGTTTCATCCTGGTTGTCGCTTTTGGGACATTCCTGGGAGCGACAACGTGTGTGTATTTAAGTCGCCTTAGATTCCAGCCAGCTTCCTGTGAAATTTAAATTTATTCCCTGTTCACCAGCGGTATCTTCTGCCTTGTAGCCGTTGACGTTCCATTTACCTGCCCTGGTCGTTGATGTAATTTTAGGCAGTGTACTTTCCTCGTCGTCTTGTTGCTGTCCACCGCGGCGTGTAGTTCGACAGCGGAGGCGTTGTTGGCGCCAATATTCTGTGTGTCGTGTATTGAAATAATATGGTCGTTTTGCTGATTGCATGGAGCAGAACTGAGTTGGTTGATTGGTCGGTCGGCTGTCTGTTGGCTGGGTTGCCTCCAGATTAAGAAGTAGTTGGACAGGCTGCCTGTCTCACCTAAACGGGCATTAGTGTTACAATCCCAGACCGACCCTTGGAGACTTCCAAGTGCCGTACCTTGTGTCTTATGTAGTAATTTCCCTGTTAGGATTTTAGTTATTTGGTTGATGTGTGGCTTTCAGCCGAGTATCAATATCTCTTAATGTCCTTGTCTTGCCCTTAAGGCGTAAGATTGTCATACTTTTGAATGGGGCCGTAAGCCCAACTTGCCTGGAATGTTTTAAGATAAGGCCTTCTACCTTTTAATTGAAACTCCTCTTATTGCTTAATATGTGACACCTCCAGCCTCCTCCTAGCACTATGCGACTTAACTTTTGTGGTCATCAGTCGCCCAGAACTTAGAACTAAGTAAACCTAACTAACCTAAGGACATCACACACATCCATGCCCGAGGCAGAATTCGAACCTGCGACCGTAGCGGTCGCTCGGTTCTAGACTGTAGCGCCTAGAACCGCACGGCCACTGCGGCCGGCCCAGCCTAGTTCCATTAAAATTAAACTGCTAAGGCCTTCAGCCGATTAGATTGAAGATTTATAAAATACTCTTGGGTGAAACCTCCAGAAGAACATTGTACTTCAATTTTGCTTAAGCCTTGTGCCTAGGATTTTAAATGTGACCTTCAGCCGATCTAAAGTTAATCAAAGGAAGCCGATTAAAGTTTTGAATGTTCTGCATCCTTGTTGTAATATTGTGTGTCGATAAAGTTTGTATGTCGTGTGCAACTGACAGGAACTCATTAAGGCCCCTTTCCACAACCTAATCCGAGCTGTCCTGCTAGCCCAGGCATTTCAGTCATGTTTGCCGCAAACCTAACAAAAAACCGCAACCAAATGAACATAGGACATAATGTTGTAGTGTTTGATATGCCCGCTAGACAAGCATTTTCGCGCTGCCCTGACGACTATCGGCGAGAGCCTCACTGACGCCGATTCTTGTGTATATTCATATGGTATACTGTAGACTCAGCAGTATTTGGCTTGTAATGCGGCAACTACGTATCCCAGCCCCTAGGCAACGAAACCATCCAAAACTTTTAATATTTCAAGTCTGAGTCTCAGGATATGTAGTTTGGAGGCACCACACCACATCATTTCACATGAAAGCCCGCAAGGTCCATCCCAGGGAGTAATGTTTGTTCCCAACGGCGATGTTACATCCCATGGCGACGGGGGCCCCGCTCGATCACTCCCATGGTCCATGACTGGTTCGTCTCCCCTGGCTACTACCATTACCAGATCTCAACGTTATTAAGGCTTTGTGGTGTAATTTTGAGAGAGGACTGCGTGATCGTTACCCTCCTTAAAAACCATTACCTTCAGTTAGCACTAGTGTGAAGGAAGAATGGTGTAAGTCTCTCTTGAAAACAAAGGATCCGTACGTACCCCCTCCGAGACGAGTGAGATCTGTTTTGATCGCCAACGGTTCTGCTACATCGTGTTAGGCAATATGTTGTGATTTTGATGTGTCCATTTATTTTCCATCCCTTGTCTGTTTATGTAAGGAAATCAGCAGATGATAATGTTTGCGAAATTGTTCCTTTTTAACAAACTGTGAATGTTACATAACTTTACATCATCAATTACAATACGTAAATTACGGACTACTACGTGATATCGACCGTGGAGATTCAGTGGTGTGTGAAATCCCATCTAATAAGACTTCGATATTTTCGTGAGGAAAACCTTGCCACGTATGTTGTATATGAGTACACGCGTCATCGTCAGTGATTGATGCACGATAGCGACGAACAAGTTGCCGACCCATTATACTGAAGACGTTCTATGGTCGACATATAACGCAAATACGGAAGTCTGAAAAGCAACGTATCAGTAATTCTTTCCTGTAAGCTTGAAGATTCATCACATTATCGAGAGCAGTACTGCTGAATAATGGCGTGTAGAGATGTCACTGATTCTGAATCTTCTGACAAGCGAATTCTGCTCCGATTGCTCACTGTAAGAAGGTGCCGAGTTGGATCACCTGGCACAGTTCACCATCAAACTTTGCTACTGCACACACTAGCGTCCAACACTGTACGTTATCAGATTGCAGCTACCATGACAGCGTGTCACACGAATGGGATCGTCACTGTTGAGCAGGGAAAAATAAACTTGTAAAAAGAAAAATCAAGATTTTACCTATGAGCACTGCGTTCGTGGCTCCACTACACTTGCAATACTTCTGGTTCTTGGAGCCACAGCTTTTTTCCGATAGATCACATCTCAATTGATCGAAGATACCTCAGGTAACGTATGACGGCACGAGTGAGATGATAAAAATAATTGCTACTACCGGGTTACAGCAATCCTGGAAATTTCGGGAACTCAATCATCTTTTGTGCTTTTTGATTGGTGAAACGGAAGATGAATTACCCTCTACATGCGTGCCAAAACTAGTATCTTCGATCATGCAGATTTTGTTCGTAATAATCACAGAGAACTCTTAATACTGCGCTACGATCAGGCAATCAAATTATCACTTTATTGTTAACTTTTACGGGACTTTTGAGTAATTAGAAAAGGCGGAGTCACGTCGCTTGCTACCCGCTTCGCGCCAAATGACTGCGAATACCATCACACTTCAGCTGCAAAATTTATTCGTGACATAAAAATTTATTAATGAATTGCATACAAAGTATTAATGTTCCACGATAATATTTATTAGCTCGTTAAGAGCCGGCTTTCGACTTCCTAGGCCATCGTCAGATAATTTAATGCTTAACTGATAGTGCACACAACTTCACCCGAGAATTAGTAGCTGTACAAAGATATATAACATCTTATGACTATATCGATACAAAACAGAAGGATGATGTAATACCTGAAGGGACTCTTAACAAAAAAAGATCTTATATTATCGTATGTTCGAACATTAAAACTACGTGAGTGTACAGAACAGTAAGGTTCTACAAGCGAGTAATGGCGAAGGCAACTATGTCATATGCACAAACTCATGAATGCGACGAACAGACGGAATGAAGGGAGGGGGAAGAGAGAAGTATACAGAATGTGGGTGTGGAACAGATATAACAAATTTATTAGCTAATCGTGAGAGTAATAATAGCTGGCTGGTACTTTAATAAGAGTGAAAATTGAACTGTGTGTGGTCATTAAGGGTTCTTAGATCGGTGTTCATTAATGCCCAGAATTTCAAGTAATGTTGGTTTTCTCCCTTTAGTTCCTTTATGGAGAACACCACATTTCACGTCATAGGAATGATACTCAGAGCATGTTCAGCAAAAGTGGAATCTTTCATTTTCAGTCTCAAACTCCTTTCATGCTCAGTAAGTTTACTTTCGGTCTTTTTTTTTTAGGGCGCAAAACTGCTAACGTCATTAGCGCCCGGTCCGTGACTTAGGAAACAGTAAAAAACCGAACCAGTAAAAAACCAGCAGCAATGGGAACGGAACTCAAAAAATTGGAGAAACTAAAAGCAGAAGGCAAGCTTAAAAATCCACTACAGAAAGGGGTTGGTTGTCCCCAAAAAAAGCTTCAAATGACTGACATCATTTCACTGGCACTAATAAACTCGAGAACGCGATCGGCCGAGCGCGTGTCATCTGCTAAAATTGACGATATATCAGGCGACAGCTGCAGACGGGCGCGTAACGGAGTAAAATAGGAGACTCAATTAAAAGGTGTCTTACCGTCCACAGCTGAGCAGTGCGGACAGAGTGGGGGAGGATCGCCGCTTAAAAGATGTCGATGGCTAAAAAGACAGTGCCCTATCCGGAGTCTACTTAAAATTACCTCCTCCCGACGACGCGTTCGGGAGGAAGAGGTCCAAGCACAAGGAAGAGCTTTCACGTCCCGCAATTTATTATGGGGAAGTGTTGACCAACGTGCGTGCCATAAAAGAACAACACGACGACATAAAACGCTCCGTAGATCGGCGAAGGGAATCGATTGAATAGCTGGCCGAGGAAGAGAGACTGCAGCCTTGGCTGCAATATCGGCTGCCTCATTTCCACAGATACCAACGTGTCCCAGGAGCCAGAGGAACGCCACCGAGACGCCCCCCAGGTGGAGCAAGCGCAGACAGTCCTGAATCCGGTGGACCAGAGGGTGGACAGGGTAAAGAGCTTGGAGACTGAGGAGAGAGCTGAGAGAATCTGAACAGATAACATACTGTATCCGCTGATGGCGGCGGATGTGTTGGACAGCCTGGAGAACAGCGTAAAGCTCCGCAGTATAAACCGAACACTGGTCGGGAAGCCGAAAGTGATTTGGGGTGTCGCCAACAATATAGGCACTCCCTACACCTAACGATGTTTTCGAGCCGTCGGTGTAAATAAATGTGGCGTCCGTCATTTGTGCACATAGAGCAGAAAATGCCCGACGATAAACAAGTGAAGGGCTACCATCCTTGGGAAATCGACAAAGGTCACGGAGCAGGCAGATCCGAGGACGGAGCCAAGGCGGTGCTGTACCCCAAGTTGTCAAGAAGGTTTTAGGAAAGCGGAAGGAAAGAGAATGGAGCAGTTGACGGAAGCGGACTCCCGGTGGTAGTTGGGAGGAGGGGCGGCCTGCATACCCTACATCAAAGGAGGCGTCGAAAAAAATGTCATGGGCTGGATTAGCAGGCATGGAAGACAGATGGCTAGCATAACGACTCAGAAGGACTGCTCGCCGATTGGACAGCGGAGGTTCAGCAGTCTCAGCATAAAGGCTTTCCACAGGGCTGGTGTAAAAAGCTCCAGACACTAAACGTAATCCACGGTGGTGGATAGAGTCGAGACGCCGAAGAATAGACGGCCGAGCAGAGGAGTAGACTATGCTTCCATAATCCAATTTCGAGCGCACTAAGGCGCGATAGAGGCGGAGAAGGCCACTCGGTCCGCTCCCCAGGAGGTACCATTCAGGACACGGAGGGTGTTGAGTGATCGCAGACAGCGGGCCGAAAGATAGGAAACATGGGAGGACCAACACAGTTTTCTGTCAAACATAAGACCCAAGAATTTAACGACATCCGAAAACGGAAGGTTGACAGGTCCTAGATGTAAGGAGAGTGGAAGAAACTCCTTACGTCGCCAGAAATTAACATAAACGGTCTTACTGGGAGAAAAACGGAAGCCGGTTTCGATGCTCCAAGAGTGGAGGCGATCGAGACGGCCTTGAAGACGTCGTTCAAGAAGGCTGGTCCGTTGAGAGCTGTAGTAGATTGCAAAATCATCTACAAAGAGGGAGCCCGAGACATCAGGAAGTACTGTCGGTCCAAATTCGATTATGAAGGCGAAGGAGGTAACGCAGACTATGGGTTGATAAATGCAGCAACATTTGGACGTGGATACCATCCGGTCCTGGGGCGGAGGAGCGAGAAGAAGAGAGTGCTTGTTGGAGTTGCCGCATGGAGAAAACAGTATTGTAGCTTTCGCGATTTTGAGAGGAGAAAGCAAGAGGTCGCACTTCCGCTGCACGTTTCTTCGGGAGAAACGCTGGCGGGTAATTTGAAGAGCTCGAAATCTCAGCGAAGTGCTGACCCAACGAGTTAGAAATTGCGACGGGGTCCACTAATGTATCATGCGCGACAGTGAGCCCAGAGACCAGGGAGAAACTAGGCGCGCGCCTGAGAACCGTCGAAGCCGACTCCAAACTTCCGAGGAGGGAGTGAAGGTGTTAAATGAGCTAATAAAGAATTTCCAGCTTGCCTTCTTTCTATCGCGGATGACACGACGGCATCGCGGATACAGTTGGCCAAAGTAGGATGGTGGCAGGAAAACGCGAAGAGCACGTCGCCGCTCACGTATTGCGTCACGGCACGCCTCGTTCCACCAAGGAACTGGGGGATGCCGGGGCAATTCGGAGGTGCGTGGTATTGAACGTTCCGCAGCTGTAAGAATAACGTCGGTAATATGTGACCTCATCGTCGACGCTGGGAAAGTGACGGGCATCGAATGTCGGTAGAGACGAAAAAAGTGTCCACTCAGCTTGGGCAAACTTCCAGCGTCGCGGGCGCATATATGGCAGTTGAGGCTGCAGTCTAAGGAAACATGGAAAGTGGACACTCGAGTGTGTATCATCAAGGGCGAACCATTCGAAGCGCCGAGCTAGCGAAACAGTACCGACCGCAAGGTCTAAATGAGAGAAATTTGTCGTGGAGGCAGACAAAAATGTAGGGACCCCAGTGTTGAGGCAAACTAGATCCGCTTGGTGGAAGACGTCTAGCAATAGTGAGCCACGTGGACAAGGATGTGGAGATCCCCAAAGTGGGTGGTGGGCATTGAAGTCCCCAACCAGTAAATAGGGGGTGGAAGCTGACCGGGAAGATGGAGATCAGCTCGTCGTGCCATTGGTGTGGACGATGGAATGTATACAGTACAAAGAGAAAAGGTATATCCAGAAAGGGAAAGACGGACAGCGACAGCTTGGATGGAAGTGTTTAAGTGGATTGGGTGATAATGGAGAGTTTCATGGAGAAGAAACATGAGTTCTCCATGTGCTGGAGTGCCTTCAACAGAGGGGAGATCATATCGGACGGACTGAAAATGAGGGAGAACAAAGTGGTCATGGGGACGCAGCTTTGTTTCCTGAAGACAGAAGATGACCGGCGAGTAGGATAGTAAGAGGATCGACAATTCATCCCAATTGGCCCGAATACCGCGGATATTCCAGTGGATAATGGACAGAGTGAACAGAAAATGGAGGAATGTGCCCAAGGTCGCTGTCAACTCAACGACTGCTCTGAGCTTGCGACCGACAGCATGGGATGGCATTCAGCCGAATGCAGAAGATCCTGATCCATAGGTTGTTTAGGAGCAGCTCCTGCCAGCAGCGATCGGCCGATTGATCTGCCGCCAGCAGTGCGCCTCGGCGACACAGAAGACGGCCGAGGGTGATTTCCGCCAGGTGCTGCTGTAGATGGGACACGCCTTGGCGGAGAAGGAGATGAACTGGGTTTCTTAGTAGCCTTCTTGGAAATATGTTTAGATGAACCGATGGTTGTGAAGTTGGGGTACGTAAACAATCTTCACGAGTATGCTCTTTTTCCGTAGTCTTGGTGTCTGACTTTTGTGCTCGAGATTTAGCAGAACCCGATGAAGGGTGAGCCATAGAGTGGGCAGGCGAAAGTGGTGAGGTTGAACGGGCGATCTTTGCGCTGGCCGACCTGACGACCGTGGTACTAAAGGTGAGGTTGCAAGTCTAAGTGGTCGCCTCCTTTGTTAGTCGAGGAGAAGCAAGGACAGTGCTGTATTTTCCTTTCTGAGGCACGGTGGGCTGTCGACTGGCGAAAAATTTTCGAGCAGCAAAGGTCGACACCTTTTCCTTCACTCTGATTTCCTGGATGAGCTTTTCGTCCTTAAAAACGGGGCAATCTCGAGAGGAAGCAGCGTGGGCACCCATACAGTTGATGCAGCGAGGGGATGGAGGTGGACAAGCACCCTCATGGGCATCCTTGCCACACTTAACACATTTGGCTGGATTGGAACAGGACTGGCTGGTGTGATTGAACCGCTGACACCGATAGCAATGCATAGGGTTTGGGACATAAGGGCGAACGGAAATTACCTCATAGCCTGCTTTGATTTTCGATGGGAGTTGAACTTTGTCAGATGTCAAGAAGACAGTGCGGGTTGGAATGATGTTCGTGTCAACCCTTTTCATAACTCTATGAACAGCCGTTACGCCCTGGTCAGACAGGTAGTGCTGAATTTCTTCGTCAGACAATACATCGAGGGAGCGTGTATAAACGACTCCACACGAGGAATTTAAAGTGCGGTGCGCTTCAACCCGGACAGGGAAGGTGTGGAGCAGGGAAGTACGCAGCAATTTTTGTGCCTGGAGGGCACTGACTGTTTCTAATAACAAGGTGCCATTCCGTAATCTGGAACAAGACTTTACAGGACCTGCAATTGCGTCGACACCTTTCTGAATAATGAAAGGGTTGACTGTGGAGAAGTCGTGACCTTCGTCAGACCGAGAAACAACAAGGAACTGTGGCAACGATGGAAGAACTGTCTGTGGCTGAGACTCAGTGAACTTACACTTGTGAGCAGACATAGTGGAAGGTGAGGAAACCATTGTGGAAGAATCCCCCATGATTACCGGCGTCTCAGATGGCGCGCTCCTCCCTTGTGGGGGGGGCCCTCTCTGAGGGCACTCCCGCCTTAGGTGACTGTTCACACCTCAGGTCACACCTCCCGACAAACGGACGGAGGGACCAATTGGCACTTTCGGAAGGTATCAGCTTGGGTAATCACCCCTCCCTGGGCCTGGCCGTTACCAGGGGGTACGTACGTGTCCTACCTGTCTACCTGGGGCGAATTACGCGATACCCCGTCACTGGCTACGCACGAAAATGCGTGGGTCGGCCTTCAGACATGCACAGGGAGGAAGAAAGAGAAAGGGAAAAACAAAGAAAGGGAAAGGAAAGAAGAGAGGTCTCAAACGCCGCAGCGGAGAAAATGGTAAAGAGAAGAGGTAAGGAAAAGAGGACAAAGGAAGGATGAAGACATACAAGCAGAGAAGGCGAAGAATGCGTTACATTTACGAGCGTCCGTCTCCGGACGTAGGCACAAACCATACTCCCAGAGGGGGAGAAAGGGAAGGAAAGAGCCAGAGGTGAGGGGCGGGGGGGGGGGGCGAAGATGGGGGGTAGGGAAGGATGCAGAAAGGGAAGGTATGCAGCCCGGAAAGGAAGGAGGGCCACATTAGCTCGGGGTCCCGTGCTCGCTACGCACGTATCCACAAAAGAGTTGTGCACCGCCTGGGGGGGTATTATCGGTCTGTTCGTCACATTCGCCACTTTGTCCACATGACATAGTAGCCTTGCCATTACTCACTTTTAGAGCACTTCTGCTTTATACACTCACATGGTTTCAATATTTGAATATACTGTTCTGTAATAGTTATTTGGTCAGAGTCTTCTTAGGTATTACATTATGCTTGTGTTTTGTATCACTACAGTCTTAAATTGTTACCTGTCTGTCAGCTATGAATTCTCGGGTGAAGTCGTGTGGACTATCTGTTGAGCATTAAATTATCTGATGACAGCTTCGTATACAAGTTATTAATATGTCTATGTTCCTCCAAGTACCGAACGATTATTCCATAAAAATAAACATTTGTGCCAGAGAGATCTCAAGCACAGATTTTCCACTTTGCGCTAGCGGTCTTATTAACTTCTGCTGTCCGAGCACCCCTCCAGGTCCGACAAAAACCTCCAAATGCCACTGAGTTTCCCACGTGCCGCACTGTGATTCCCGCACACGGAGACACTTATTTTTATCGTAGCCTGTCTAGGCATGTAATACTGTATGCAGTATGTGTTTAGCATTGTACTATGCTATGTCCTTCAGAAATGCATCCGTGCCTAAAGAACGTGGCATGGCACGCCTTCAAATGATATTACGGTTGCAGGAAAGTTAGCGTCACATGAGCAACAGTATGAATGACCCTACGGTTGGGTTGCGGCCCTAATTTCGAGCCATCATCACATTTGTTGAACAGGTTGTCTCGCGTAGCGAGCAACAAAACGCTTAAATGCTTTGCTCGTCGAAAACCCGCTGTCTTCTCCCACTTTCTGAGCTTTCAGCGCTCTGGAACGCTATTACAACATGGTGTCCAGTAAGTGTAGGTGGCCCAGTAGCTGACTGTACCGCTAGTGGAAGCGTATTACGTCCCCTCCAAGACTGTAGAAGTTAGGGACACCTCCTTTGGTGCCATTTAAAAGCACTGCTCTCGTGGAAAACTGTAAGGAAACCAAAGGGGTACAACATTTTATGACCAGCCTGACTGGTTTTTGCAGCAGTGCCTGAGGTACCATTCGGGAAAGTTAAGTGTCCAGGCACTGTAAACTTGACGCACAACATCTTGCAAGTGCGAAGTTTGAGATTCATACAATAACTCAGTCTTAATGGAAGTTGTCATCGTGGCGACAGTTACTATCTTAGAAAGTAACTTGGTTCAAATGGCTCTGAGCACTATGGGACTTAACATCTGAGGTCATCAGTCCCGTAGACCTTAGAACTACTTAAACCTAACTAACCTAAGGACATCACAAACATCCAGGCCCGAGGCAGGATTCGAACCTGCGACCGTAGCGGTCGCGCGGATCCAGACTGAAGCGCCTAGAACCACTCGGCCACGCCGGCCGGCAGTAACTTGGTAACGATTCTCAATCAGGGGAGAACAATCAGGGAAGAATACTCGCATACCCTCGTGAGAGTTTGCCGAATTCAATGGAAATCGCAAGTCAGAAGCGTAATAAGCGTATTACCGTAGGGATGGCAGTGGAACAGAGCGGCACCACCTAGGACGTGGTGGAATGGTGCGTCGCGCCGGGGCAAAGTTGGCCGGCGTATCTGTCCGTGAGCTCTGCTTTGATGACGCGACCAGCTGCTGCGGAGGGCGAGGCGGCGCTCCGGGGCCAATAACCGGACGGCACCCCAGGGCCGCGGGCATTAGGTGCCCGCCAGCCGCAGCCACAGCCGAGGCCGCCGTAACGCCAGCTGTCGATGAGGCCTCCCCGGTCCCGCCGTGCCGCTCACCGCCCGTCTTTAATAGAGATACCGCCGGCCGCAGCGCAGCTTAACCCCTCTGCTGCCGCAAAACCCTCCGATGGAGAGTGTGTGGGCGAGTCCGGGAGGAGGAGACTGCAGGGACTACGAAATTACTACCACTCCCTACCGCTCAGCGTCGGCTGCAAGAGGTCGTTCTCCTACCCATCTGACTCCACTCCACTTAATCCTTCACGTTCGCCAGCAACCACTTGCCACAAATTGGGACACGGGATGAAGTAAACACACACGCACACACACACACACACACACACACACACACACACACACACACACTCACTCTCACTCTCACTCTCACTCTCACTCTCACTCTCACTCTGTGCTTGTGAGTCTGTGGTGGGGTCGGTAATCGATGAAACTAACGGTTTTCGGTTATATCGTTTTTTTTCCATGCCAGTGTAACCCGACTTAAAACCCCTCAAAATAACCGGTTTCTGAAGTAACAAATAAAATACCAAAAATCGCTTATTTCGTGCAAATCGAAGAAAGGTTAAAAAAATTTCACTCACTTTTAATACGCAGAGGATCAAAAAGAAAACTTAGCTCATCCACCGTTCGATTTCCCCCAAAGTAATAAGTGGTTGACTTAATGTTTTTGAAACTGTTCCATTTTTTTGCGTGTTAATCTGTCCGTTCTCAATGGCTACAAGCAGATATAGGCACGTTATGTAGATGCAAGCAGCAGATCGGCTACTTTCTGTTTTTATTGTGTGCTATAAATATTGTTAAATTTTTAATTTATTACTGTACTATAGAGTTTTCTTCCTCCTCGATTATCTCACAGAAATGGCAGACAAATCTTTAGTCTTTTAAAGCAAATGAAACATTGTACGGCGGAGGTTCGAGTCCTCCCTTGGGCATGGGTGTGTGTTTTTCCTTAGGATAATTTAGGCTAAGCAGTGTGTAAGCTTAGGGACTGATGACCATAGCTATTAAGTCCCATAAGATTTAACACACATTTGAACACAATTTTTGGAACACTGTACTTCATTGCTACGTCACTGCGTAAAGACATTGGGAGACAAGGAATAGAGCCATTCTGCAATACAACGCATGTCCTACGACGACAGCGAGAAGCTATCGTATAGACTAGCCTCGGTTCATGTCTTACACAACACACGGCAACAGGGTCGTTACTGTCCCAGCAGTGCTGTGTTAATTCTTACGCTACGTGTTTATTGCTCGTTCTGCCAGCATTGTTATTAAAATAGCACTGATCATTTTTCCATTTTCTATAGTAACGCAATATTTCGAATCAACACTGATTTCGCGAATAAAAGTCACTGCTTTTCTTAAAAAACATACGTGTAAAACACTCACTGCGTGTAATTCAATCGTCTACAGTGACAAACGAGAAGAAAAACCTATGGTCTTGAGGTATGGTATTACACAGAGATGGTGAAACCCAAGTGAACTGACGACGTAACATATGAAGTAAGACTGTGCAGAATCAGCAAGGAAATAAATACGTATAAAATACCAATTAAAGGAAGGGACAGGAGTGATAGGACATGTGTCAATACTTCTGGGAATTACTTCCATACAAAGAGCGATGTAGGGTAAAAGCTATAGGGAACGCTGAGACAAAAAAGTATCGCCGGCCCCTGTGACCGAGCGGTTCTAGGCGCCTCAGTCCGGAACCGCGCTGCTGCTACGGTCGCAGGTTCGAATCATGCCTCGGGCATGGACGTGTGTGATGTCCTTAGCTTAGTTACGTTTAAGTAGTTCTAAGTCTAGGGGACTGATGACCTCAGATTTCAAGTCCCATAGTGCTTGGAGCCATTTTTGAACAAAAAAATATCCATCAAATTATCCAATACGTTGGGTCTAAGCGCTAGGAGGAGATGAGCCCAAATGGAACCTCTCAGAAGACTGATGGAAAGAAAATAAAAAAAAGCTGCAGAATCGACACCGTTCCGATGATTTGCTTCACTCATGGGATTGTTCGCGTTCTTATTCCGTATTTAGTTATTGATCGACAACGCTATATCTTATTTCTGACTGTTGAAGTAATGTAGAATCTGTTATTAGTTATATTTTACTGATGCGAAAGGTAAACCTTTTTCGTTTAACAAACTTCAGTTTTCCACAGTGTGTACACGTAACCTTTAAATAAACTGTAAGCCTGAAGTATAACTAGAGTGTCACTGAAATAAAGTAGCGTGTTTATTAATCACACAACGTTTGCAGGGGAATAAAGATTTAGTAGAACTATCATTTGTAGAAGAAGACACTGCAGTATAAGAGGTTCCTTGAGAGGAACCACGCTGGTCATAACACGCAACATCTACACAAGCCGCTTTAAATACTGGTAAGCTACTTACATGCAGAGTGTAAATCCACGTATTCTTTACTAAAGCTGCCTGCCTGACAAAAAAAGTCGCGCGCTCAGAAGATAGGTCAAATGTCAATGAAATTTCATACACGTACACACTGTGAATGGTATTTACTCGTAAATGGAAAGTTGCATTTCTCTGTGACAGGTAGAACGGTGACCACAATGTCGCTCGTGCTGAGTGTTATTACACGGCTTGGTAGGTTGTATAAGGGGTGTGAACAGCGTCAGATATCGAGTGATCGCTATGAACGACATGGAGATGCTGCATAGTCTTAAGAGAGCGTGTAACACCTGACAGTTTGAAACGGGTCTCTTCGTGCGTCTCCATTTGGCTGGGTAGCAGAATTGTCAAACATCCAGATTTGTGGGGCATTCGGATGTGAAAGTGGTCCAGTGTTTGACTGAGTGGGAAAATGAGGGCACGTATACACGTCGCCAAGATCCCGGTCGACCATATCTGCCCACTACAAGAGAGGATCGCCGTATAGTGCACAAAGCACATCTTAAGCTATTCACATTTGCGCCTGCCATCCGAGAACTAGTAATGGGCTCCCTGCAAAATTCTGTGTCATCCAGCACCATTTGTCGGAGATTATCCGTAGCCGGACTAGTGAAGTACCGTCCCATGTGTATGATGCCGTTAACAACGCAACACAAACGGCTGGAACTGGAATGGTGCTGTGACTGGGAACCATGCGCTCTTGAGGAATGGGTCGCATTTTGAACGGCGAAGACACTTATTTCTGTTCCGTTAGGCGTACCCACAGTTGGAGAGTACGGCGGCGAGATGTGGAGTCACATTCTCACACCGTTCTGCAGAAGCACAGCCGTGTTACTCCTGGCGGGTATCAGTTGAGGTCACAGCTGGCAGTGGTTGAAGCAACTCTGACAGCGCAACTATGTGTCACGGATATCCTACGTCAGTCTTACCTATCATGTGACAGTATCGTCGTGCCAATTTTGAACAGGGCAGTACCCGTCCACACAAGGCAAGAGTCTCTATGAACCGTCTGCATGATGTTGAGGTAGTCCAGTGGTCCTCAAAATCCTTAGATCTACAACAAATACGGTGCATGGCCTCCGTACCCTGTTCCAGTCATTTCCTTTCCTGTTTCACTTGCAAATAGAACGAGGGAAAAACGACTGTGTATATACCTCCGTATAAGCTCCTATTTCTCGTATCTTATCATCGTGGTCCTTATGCGCAACGGATTTTGGCGACAGTAGAATCGTTCGACAGTCAGCTTCAAATTCCGGTTCTTTAAATTTTCTCAACTGTGTTTCTCGAAAAGACCTGACTTCCCTCCAGGGATTCCAATTTGAGTTTCCGAAGCATCTTCTTGTTCGAACCTTCCGGTAACGAATCTAGCAACCCGCCTCTCATTACTTCGATGCTTCACGCAATCCGACCTGGTACGGACCCCGAACACTCTAGCACTACTCAGGAACAGGTAGCATCGGCATCCTATATACAGTCTCCTTTATAGGTCAACCACTCTTTTCTAAAATTCTCCCAATAAACGGAAGTCGATCATTCGCCTTCCCTACCACAGTTTTCACATGCTCGTTCCATTTCCTATCGCTTTGCAACGTCGCGCCCAGATATTTAAACGATGTGACTGTGTCAAGCAGGACACTAGTAATACTGTATCCGAACGTTACAGTTATGATCTACCTACTCATCCGCGTCAACTTACATTTTTACGGATTTAGGGCTGGCCGCCATTCTTCACACAACAACTGAAAATTTTGTCCAAGTTGTCTTTTATGTTCCTGCAGTCACTCAACTTCGACGCCTTACCGTACACCTCGGCATCATCTGCAAACAACCGCAGATTGCTGCCCACCCTATCCGCCGAATCATTAATACATACAGAGAACAACGGCGGTCGTATCACACTTCCGCGCGACATTCCTGACAATACTCTTGTGTCTTATGAACACTCGCCGTCAAAGACAACATACAGGGTTCTATTATTTAAGAATCCTTCGAGCTACTCACATATTTGTGAACTTACGTCATATTATCGTACTTTAGTTAACAGCCTGCTATGGGGCACCGTGTCAGATGCTTTCCGGAAATCTAGAAAGATGCAACCTGCCTGTTGGCCTTCTTCATCCATAGCTCGCCGCATATAATTTGAGAAAAGGGAAATCTGAGTTTCGCAAGAACAACGATTTTTAAAACCATGCTGATTCTTGGACATATGCTTCTCAGTTTAAAGAAAGTTTATTGTATCCGAATTGAGAGTATGTTCAAGGATTCTGCAGTAAACAGAAGTTAAGGACATTGGGCTGTAATTTTGTGGGTCTGCTCTGTTACTCTTATATACTGGAGTCACTTGCGCTTTTTTCCAGTCGCTTGGGACTTTGTGCTGGGCGAGAGATTCATGATAAATTCAAGCTAGGTAAGGGGCCAATGTTGTAGAGTACTCTTTGTAAAATCATATTGGGATTCCATCCGGATCCGTCTCAAATAGACGGACTGTATCGGACCAACTCGGACTTCGTCCCACTGTCAATATCCAGGATACGAAGGACCCGTCGCATTTTTGGGCCAGCTCGTCCCACGAGACAATACGTCTGTTTTCTGACACTGTTTCCAAGCTAATCAGTGTACATATCGAGACCAGAAATAAGTGGGCTCATGTAGTCAAATTGATTGTACATTTAACTCATTTTTGTAGTCACTGAAAAAACCTCACATTTCCCTTTAAGCTGGTGAAATTTCATTTCGTTTCCTCCTCCGCTTCTTGGTGCTTCACTTGTCAAGCGATGTATATATAACGAATTACCATTACATGTACATCTACCTTACTGCGCGTGATGGAGAATTCTTGATGTGCAGGGTTTAGAACCGTCCAACCGTCTAATTTCAACATTTCCGTAGTTTCTCTAACCACTGGGAAATAAGATAATATTTATACGTGTTTATGAAGCAACTTTTTTTTATGCGTTTATTTCTGTTTGTGTGCCAACAACAACTTGTGAAGGTAGTAGTAGATTGTAGAGCAACGTGTTTTTTAAGGACTAGGGGTCGTTCTGAAAACTAACCTGATACTTTTTACTACAATCAGTTCGCCAAGCAACCAGATAAATCGGGTATTGTCCGAACAGACGAGACAGGCAAAAAAAAATGTGATTCCCTGTGTCACGTAGACGTCGGCAGGTTACAAACAGGCATTTTCTGAGCTCGTATTACGTCTGTCTCTGCCCGTAAAGATAATTATACCCGAAGAGTTGTGGAAGCCGCACATCGTATAAACAGGTCACTGACCGGTGTGAACACTGAAGCCTTCTCCCACGCTCTACTTCGGCATCCGCGGTCTGCCCTGGCTAATGAGGAAGTGACGTCAGGTGGTCAGCTGAGGCGAGAATATGACGCTGTCGTATTCGCGCTCTTTGTAAGTGATTTGTGACACCCGATATTAATTCTAATATCCCTGTAGTAATGTCTACCAGTCTATAAAATCTTGAAATACACTCAGACGGAGTAACACCATGAAACTTACAAACGTTGTTTAGTGCTGTAGAGAAATACGTCAAAAATAAGGAAGCACGAAAACCACAAAAGTCATCGGAGTTATCAGATACTTTATTTGCAAAAGCACGTTAATTATGGCAGTCGTATGTTAGCTGCTGCGTAAAGAAATCTATAGTTTTTCCACAGATATAATCTCAGGCATGTGCAACGTCGTCATTATTTCGCGAACGGATCTTCAGTATCGAGTCGCCCGACGGGATATGAGAATTCAAGTTCAACCCATGCCAGAAGACATTGCCTCAGACAGTTTATATTTTTACTGGTTCCTTTTCCTCCAATCTACGCCATCAGTGAAACTACTTTCGCATTTAAATCAATGTTTCTGTTGTTAGCACTTTGTAAGCAAATACTGAACTACTTTATATATATACTCTGATCTGTTGAAATTTGGCTTGTTTACTCTATTTTACTTGACTGCTCGCCTTTATATATGTATAGGCGAGCAGTCAAGTAAAATACAAACAAGCCAAATTTCAACAGATCAGAGTATCCTTCAATATTCAACCAGACCTGACAGAACGCAGAACTTATTGTCGTACCAGACCGTTCCATTATTGCCCACAACATACCGTCCGTGCGATTTAGACCAAGAATTGCCCGACCTCGTTGACTGACTGCAAGACTGTAGTTAACTGGTGGAACATTTGACTTGAGGAAGGTCGCAGAGTCACGAATTCGTAGTACAAAAAAAGTGAAATGGAAATAAAAACAGCCGATGCAGGAAACATTTTTCAAGATGTTTATCACAGCTGTGAAATCTGTTTATATTATCCTCTGAAGGATTTTATCCTATATTTGTAGATGTTCCATGGCTCTGTTACAGGTTTCAGACGATTAAAACTCATTTTCTCTGTTGTTTGGTCATATAATATGCTACTGGCACCTGAAGTAGTGCCAGGGGTGGATCCAGTATTGAGTTCTGGGGGGAAAGGGGGTGTGAGGGGAAAGTGATTTTCTTACTTTCTCCCTCCGCGCCCCCTCTTTTTGCAAACATAATCTGCTGTCAGTTCCCCTTTAAGGTACCACAGTCCTATAGGATTTAATAATAATAAAAATAATGATGCAAAATGTTTCAATATAACATCAGTTACCTAGCGGGCTATACATGCTTAGCTCAACTTACAATAATATCAATTTACAAGATACAAAATCAAAAAATGGTTCAAATGGCTCTGAGCACTATGGGACCTAAATGCTGAGGTCATCAGTCGCCTAGAACTTAGAACTACTTAAACCTAACTAACCTAAAGACATCATACACATCCATGCCCGAGGCAGGATTCGAACCTGCGACCGTAACGGTCGCGCGGTTCCAGACTGTAGCGCCTAGAACCGCTCGGCCACTCCGGCCGGCGATACAAAGTCGAAGTGTGCACTCACCATTACCTATATTTCAGCTTGCACTATGATTTAGAGTACAGGTCTGCTGTCTATGACCACGCGAGTGTGCCAATGACTTGTTTCCAACTGTGGTAAGGACAAGCAGTGTTTGTTAGTTTTTTCTTTAGCGGAGGGCCTCTCCCTTTCAGTCTTGCCGTAATCGACTTGCCGTGGTCTGTTGTTTCGGCCTGTGGATTAAAGAATTGTGTCGGATTTGTTGTAGACAGCAAGTACAGGCAGCTTATGAATGGGGGCCTTTGTAGTACAGTTGGGCCAATTCGAAGACAGTGTGGAAATTGACAACAATGCAGGCTATTTCTGTACGGCAATGACCTCACACACTCCTGCCAGATTCTGTCCCCTCGCCTGTCTCCACCCCTCTGATATCGTAGGCCAATTGCCCTATGTATAAAATGGTGGAAAATTCAAAACATTCTAATTTTTCTATAGGGTTTCCCTCCCCCGGCCCCTCCCCATTCCTACGACAGTTCAGAGATCAATTATTGTTAGTGTAAACTGCTCGGAAATTTAAAAATCCAAGACTGGGCACTGTTCTGTAGGTGTTAAATTCGAAAACTGCAAGATGGCTGACCCGGGAACACAATCGCAACTCTATAATGTCACAATTCAAGAATGCAACACAAGCATGGGTGCTAGGTCACTTGTCTAAGTTTAAAATACTACTAGTGTGAGTTTAAACAATTTTCCCTGCCTCTCTGGCATCACAGCTATACACCCTCTGTTGGAAATCCGAGAGTCCATTTTGCCCACGTTTGGAATTTTGGAATATTGAAAAAATTTCCAAAGTTCAAATCGGCACTCAAAAATTCACTTGCCCTAAGTTTAATTTTTTTAAATTTCTTGCCACCGCTTTAAAATTTGAACAGGAAGATTTTTTTGAATTTCCTGCCATTCTGGACATTAGCCAAGTTGTCTCTTTGCTCTTGGGTTTCGAACTTAATGTGGCAAGCTGTCACATAAGAACGCACTTATAGTAAGTTTAAAATGATGGGAAGCCCACTGGTTGTCATAAGAACACTTGTCGTGACTTCAAACTGTATAGCTCTTTGGAGTAACGCATTTCACCGCAGTGCGTAGCAGGATGATGGGAGACGTATTCACTTGCACTTTCCTTGTTTAAACACGCACACGCACACGCACAGACAGACAGACAGACAGACAGAGAGAGAGAGAGAGAGAGAGAGAGAGAGAGAGGCACCTGGGAAGATACCATCAGGAGCATAATGACGAAGCCCGAGCTTCCACCGAACTTTCACGCAACAGTACAAGAAGCTATTACACCAAACAAGAGTATAAAAATGGGAGGCATACATCACGGCTCAAATGGTAACAGATGTTCGGAGTTTTCCATCCAAACTTGCAACAAACAAGGTTCGATCAGCAATTGTATTATCAACTCAGACGGTATGATGGCTTCATGATGAAAGACGTTGAGATACCACTGCAGTACCTACTCAGAACTCCGTTGCCGGATGATACAACAACGGAAGAGGCAGCAACAACGAAGACATAGCAACATCATCATCTTGGTTCTGTATTACTACAACCGAGTCTGCAAAATAGAGATTACACCTAGCCAGGAGGAGGTGGGGCTAGCAACACTGAAGTTACAGAATGAAAAAAGCACCAGAGTCTTACAGAATCATAGCAGAAGTGTATATAACCGTGTTATTAAACGAATGCCTTTTGCAGGGACTGATGCAGAGAATCTGAAAAATCACGAATGTTATTATATTAAAAAAGGAAACACAAAACACCCAAGAAAACCGAAAGCTTTGAAAAGGTACAGTACCGCCCGACATTGAAAATAGGTACAACATACTTCATTATTTTTGTCAGAACAACACATTTTTTTGTAAAATAACTCAATTTCAATTAATACAGTGAAGCCGGATACCAGTGTGGGAAAGAATGACAATGTATTTATTTAATTGATCACATGTGCACTCCCACAAAATACATCCCTACATCCAGTTTGGTGAGATCTGTGAAATGAATGAATGTATGGTCGTCTGCTAACCGCAGATAGTGAATGTGAATATATGATCATCTTTGAGACGATCCTTTGGCCACCTCTGGTGGGACCAAAGAGATGAAACTTACCTGAGCTGTGAGCGCCTGAAATGTGGCTGACCCATACGGTAGCAAGGTGCTCCCCCACTTTGGCAGAGGTGCGAGAGGACCTGAAGAACGGCCATGTTTCAGCACTCTGCCGCTGGATCTTGTGCTGTTAAGACCTGTCTTGGGTGTGCTCCGTAAAGACAAAAGAGTGGAGACATGGTATGCATGTGGAATATTTAAGAGCAGTTTGAAATAATAATTTCTCTATTTCAGGAACTTTTGTGGGGAGAATTAAATGTCAGGCAGGTAATATTACTGGGATCGTAGTAATCTTCGGAAGTGACCAACGGTCACAATGAAACCACGTGTAGCAATAAGTTGAAATACTTCTGTGTGCTTAAGTTAAACTGAATTACTAGCGTGTGTACTATAAGTTGAAATATTTAAGAAATAGCGTGTGCAGGACTTGAAATTAGAGGCGAGTACTTCCACGTGGTGAGAACTATGTGAGTCTCAATCTGTGTATGAGACAAAGGATAAGAGAAGTACTCGTCCATGGTATCAGTTGAGGACTCGTGTGTGTGATGAATATGTTCTTAATATTACTTTGTGTGATATGTTTCCGTGTGACGCTTGATTCAAACTATAGTACTCTGAGATAGAAGCAAGGTGAGTCAGCCGTCTACCCAGCAACGCCACTTAGCTTGCATTGCACAGGAAGACGTGCATATATCTCCAGAGTGCATAGTAGGAAAGTAGAATTACGAAGGGGGGCAGTGTCGTGTTAAACTGGGCTAAATATTAATTGAAGTGGGAAAGCTGAAAGTGATAATGTTGTGACTATTCCCTGTGTTGTATTTCATATTGTAGTGTGGTGTATGTCATGTAATTTAAGTATGTGTGGTTTGCATGGGAGAGTAGTAAGGTAGTTTCAGAGGTAGTGGGTTATGCGTGTTCCTTTTGTACCGCTCGGTCTGGAGGAAAGTTTCGATATGATGATTGTGAGAGTCGAAGTGTGAGATATAATAAAAGATCCACCATCCTATCCAGAAAGTGCACTGTAGCGTTAAATAATTACGAGACCATAAGGTCGAGAATCATCAATGTAAAGCCATGCCCACTGGACGGAATTTCTCACGTGTTATTGTTGTAGGTTATAGAATTTGTGTGTTTAGGTTATAGAATTTATCGGAATAAATAAGATAGTGAAAAGAAAAAGATTGGTGGACTTTTCCTTCGAATTGTATGTTGTCATAATGTCCCGAATTTATAATGTGTGCGCCATTCATATTCAGTGCGGTGGCCTCGTGTTGACAAAAGCCGTTAAATAAAAAAGAAGAAAGAAAATGTGGTATTGCCAGTGCGTAGTGTACTGTCAGAGTTCTGTAAATTACTGATAGATGTGCGTTTCCGTTGCGTATTATTCATACAGGAGGATAATTTGTGACTTAATTTTGAGTACGAGAGTTCATGTTACTCGATAGATAAGAATGAATCCACTCGCTTGGCAGACCACTCATCTTGCAGGCCTGACTGCTTGATGCCACAGTATGAGAAAGGCATGTGGGTGCCTCTCACCTTTTTAGCCGATTTGTTTGTTAACGCTCCAGCCAAAGTACAAGAAAAACTTTTATGCCGCTGTTCAAAGGATCAAAGACAGGTAACTGTCCTGAGTACCCTGCAGTATGGTTTTAGGAACGGAAAATACACAGAGGATGCGGTATACAATTAATATCGCAAAACACTTCAGAGAACAAGCACATTATAGGTGTAATGATTGATGAAGCTGGGGAGTTTGACAATTTATAGTCTCTTGCCGTGCTGAAAAGAATGGAACAGACTGTGCCAATTGCTTCTGTAAATGCCTATGCTATTATTGCACGGACAGGGAAGTACAACTGGAACGTCCCGGAAAGTAAATTGTGAAGAACGTCACCAACAGCTGCCTGTACGGCTCTGTTTGTGGTCCAGAGGTCTGAGACGTTGTCAGAGTCAATACAGAACCAGCTTCAGAACGTAATACAGGCTGCAGCGTCAGCGCAGATCTGCTAATTACAGGAACTGCCAACACAAAGGATAAATTAGAGGAAAATATTAAGGTGGTTCTTGAAACGCTGAACAGCTGTGGCAGAGGAAACTATTGATGTCAGCACACAAAACATTTTATACGCTACTAAAAGAAACATTATGACGACCGAGAAACCTCATAATCGGAATAAATGACAAACTTGTGAAAAGGAAAGAATAAACATCGACGAAAAGCAAAACTTTCATGCATATATAGAAATAGTCTGCCAGAAAAGCATTAAAATCTTGAACAAAATCGCAACAACTGGCCAATGAAGTTTGCAGTTAAGGATAGGACAGGCCTCTCCAGCCAGCACAGGGAAGTGTTGGTGATACTAGGCCTGCTACCTTTACACCTAGCCGTAAAGGAAGATACGCGCAAAATACGGTCAAAAATTGCGAATATGGTCAGTAAAGGAGATACTGGGCGAAAGAGCCACACCGAATAAGGAAAGAAAAGCATGCACTGATAGAGAAGGGCTACATACAAGGGACGGGGAAGAAAGAGGAAAGAGGACTTCGCAGTGCCTTCCTAACATGACAGAAAGATCCAGAATGTCATACTTCCTTTCGATCAACAGAGCCATTAACTACCCGTCTGGACATGGTACATATTCCAGCTGCGTACCGAATATATGACAATGCACTAGACATTTGTGAACGTGGGGGCAACGAACACCTCAAACGTCGTCATCTGGGAGTGTGAAATTAGACAAGATTTTACAGACCAAGACAAAAACTTCTTTCGCAGTGCAATTGTCTGTACATAATAACCAATGAGGTACAGTGGCGCAACATGAACTCGCTGACAGTTAAAATATCAGTTTATGAAGTGTAAGCCTACACTGCAGAGAGACAACTGCGAAGACACCATATATCGTGACAAAGAGACGAACCAAATCAGAATATCCACCTGAAACTATCTTTCGGAAGCAGTGAGATGAGCTTCAGGGTGGACCAGGACGGGTTTCCTGAGACGCTGGCAGCCATCTCTCAATCTCTACAGCTCTGGTGGAACAGCCTCTGTGAATCCACTGCAGTGCCTCAGTGCGCCAGATGCTAACTACCCAACAAATGAGAAATCTAGCTCTGTTCAGACACGAAGTGCAGTAGTGTGTAGTGTAGTGCTGTGCTGTGCAGTGTAGTATTGTACTACAGTTTTTTGAGTCGTCAGTTTTATGACTGATTTGATGCATCCCTCTACGAATTCCTCCCTTGTGCCGATCTCAATAGTACTAGCAACCTACGTCCTCAACTATTTGCTGGATGTATTTCAGTCTCTGCCTTCCTGTACAGATTTTGCCCTACATATCTTCCTCTAATAGCGTCGAAGTCATTCCCTGATATCTTAGAAGGTATCGTATCATCCTGTCCCTTCTCCTAGTCAGTGTTTTCCACATATCCTTTCCCCCTCAGTTTCTGCGCAGAATCTCTTCGTTCCCTACTTATCAGTCCATCCAATTTTCAACATTCGTCTGTAGCACCAATCTTAAATGCTTCGATTCTCTTCTGTTCCGATTTTCCCACAGTCTGTTTCACTACCGTACAATGTTGTGCTCCAAAAACACACACTCAGAATTTTCTTCTCCAAGTTAAGGCCGATATTTGATATTAGTAGACTTCTCTTGGCCAGGAATGCCCATTTTACCATTGCCAGTCTGCCTTTGATGTCCTCCTTGCTGCGTCCGTCATTGGTTATTTTACTGTCTAGGTATCAGAATTCCTTAACTTCATCTACTTCGTGGGCATCAATCCTGATGTTAATTTTCTCGCTGTTCTCATTTCTACTACTTCTCATTACCTTCGTCTTTCTTCGATATACTCTCATTTCGTGTTCTGTACTCACTGACTGTTCGTTCCACTCAGCAGATCGTGTAATACTGCTTCACTTTCACTCAGGATAGCAATGTCAGCAGCGAATCGTATCACTGATATCCTTCCATCTTGAATCGCTGCTCCTTCGATGTACAGATTAAACATTACGGGCGAAAGACTACATTCTAGTCTTACACCCTTTTTAAACCAAGCACGTCGTTCTTGGTAGTCCACTCATTCTTCCTTCTTGGCCCTTGTATATATTATATACAACCCATCTCTCCCTATAGTTTACCCCCGTTTTTCTTAGAATTTCTAACGTCTCACACCATTTGACATTGTCGAACGCTTTTTCCAGATCGTCAAATCCTATGTACGTGCTTTGATTTTTCTTTAGTCTTGCTTCCATTAATAACTGCAACGTCAGAATTTCCTCTCTGGTGCCTTTAACTTTCATGAATCCAAACTAATCGTCACCTAACACGTCATCAATTTTCTTTTCCATTCTTCTGTATATTATTCATGGCATCAAGTTCGATGCATGAGCTGCTAAGCTGATTGTGCGATAATTCTCGCGCTTGTAAGCTCTTGTAGTCCTCGGAATTATATTTTTCCGAAAGTCAGAGGTATGTCGCCAGACTCTTACATTATATACATCAACGTAAATAGTCGTTTTGTTGCCACTTCTCCAACGGTTTTACAAATTCTGATGGAGTGGTATCTATACTTTTTGCCTTATTTGATCCTAAGGCATCCAAAGCCCTTTCGAATTCTGATTGTATTACTGGATCACCTCTGTCTTCTAAATCGACTCCTGTTTCTTCTTCTATCTCATCAGACAAATCTTCCCGTCAGAGGCCTTCAGTGCACCCTTTCCATCTATCTGCTCTCTTCTCTGCATTTAACAGTGGAATTCCCGTTGCTCTTTTAATGTTGCCACTCCTGCTTTTAATTTCACCGAAGGCTGTTTTGACTTTCCTATATGCTAGGTGAGTCCTCTCGATAATCATCTATTTTTAGAATTCTTCACATTTTTGATGCAGCCATTTCGTCTTAGGTTCCCTGCGTTTCCTAGTTATATCGTTCCTCAGCGGCTTTTATTTCTGTATTCCCGAATTTCCCCGAACATTTTTGTACTTACTTCTTTCATCGATTAACTGAAGTATTTCTTCTGTTACCCGTGGTTTCTTCGCAGTTACCTTCTTTGTATCTATCTTTACCTTTCCAGCATCTGATTGCTCTATTCAGAGATGTCCATTCCTCTTTAACAATACTGCCTACTGAGTTATCCCTTATTGCTGTATCTGTAGCGTTAGAGAACTTCAAGTGCATCTCGTCATTCCTTACTACTTTCGTATCCCCCCTTCTTTGCGTATTGATTCTTCCTATCGAATCTCTTAAACCTCAGCCTGCTCTTCATCACTAATACATTGCGATCTGACTATATCTGCTCCTGGATATGCCTTTCAATCCAGTATCTGATTTCGGAATCTCTCACCATGATGGAATCTAACAAGTTATCTGTACTGTAGGAAACTATCGGAACCTGTTTCCATGGACGATATGGTTGTCACCAATGATAAGCAGCGGAATTCTGGGCAGCACATGGAATACATTATACATAATATATTCTTTTCTGGACACGTATAAATAAATAAATAAATAAACAGGCCATTTTCCAACTGTACCTACTCCTCTTGTGATTCTTGAACAGAGGATTCACTAACACTAGTTAAAATTTATGATAGTCAAATAGTCTTTGTTCTCTCTCGTTCCTTGTCCCTATTCCATCCTCTCCTGTAACCGTTTCTTCTACTTCTTCCCTACAGCTGCGTTCCCGTCCTCCATGACTTAGATTTACGTCTCCCTTTCAATATCCTCACACACTTTCTCTATCTCTTCATATTCCGCTTGCGATATCGGCATGGTTACCTGAATAAGCGTTGTCGGTGTTGGTTTGCTTTCGATTCTGGTGAGAACAACGTAACACTGAACTGTTCACATTAGTACACTTCCTGCCCTGCCTTCCTGTTAATTATAAATCCTACTCCCGTTATCCCATTTTCTGCTGCTGTTGATATTAACCCATACTGATGTGACCAGAAATCGCTGTCTTCTTTCCTTTTCACTTCACTGACCCCTACCATATCTAGACTGAGCCTTTGCCTTTCCTTTTCAGACTTCCTAGCTTTCTTTCCACGATCGAACTTCTGACATTCCACGCCCCGACTCGTATGTTATCGTTTCGCTGGTATTCAGTCTTTTTCTGATGGCCACCTGCACCTTGGCAGTCTTCTCCCGAAGATCTGAATGGCGGACTATTCCGGAATCCTTTGCCAATGCAGAGATCATCATGACACCTTTTCAGTTACAGGCCGCATATCCTGCGGATACAAGTTGTCGTTAATGCAGGGGCCTCGATTGCCTTCTGCATCCTCGTGCCGTTGATCATTGCTGATTCTTCCGTCTTTAGGAGCAGTTTCCCACCACAAGGACAAGGGTGTGCCCTGAACCTCTGTCTCCTCCTCCGCCCTTTTTGACAAGGCCGTTGCCAGAATGAAGGTGAAGTCTTCGGCCGCCAATGTTGATTATTGACCAAATTTTAAGCGGTGGCGAGTTTCGAACCCGGGACCGATGACGTTTTGATTCCTAATCGAAGACGCTACCCCTAGACACAGATGCATTATCAGTCTAGAATTATAACTTACAAAATTTCTAATACAGAAATGCAGCGCAGTACAGTAGAACAATAACATGTACCTTCTGAATTCTCGATCTGTGCGCCATATGACCCAAGGGTAGTTTGTATAATTTTCTTTCTTTTAAAAATTATTTTTACTGTAGATATTTTATGTTCAGTTTTCCCCTTAAATATCATAATGCTTAGTTATTCTAACACATCTGGGATTTTGTTAAAATATTATATGCTACATTCTGCCAATTCTCGTGCAACGTTTGGTCCTTTCTTGTATGAAAAGGACACACCAGAATAAAATAGCAAATAAATAAACATCATAAAAAGAACCAAAGGGTTAGGAACTCTGCTTTTGCGCTGTCCAAAACAGAAATCCACGTACTGCCAAGGGAAGACTGTAACCCGTTTAGTTCATGAGAGTAACAGTGTCTAACTCCTGATGGTCTGCAGCTCGTGGTCGTGCGGTAGCGTTCTCGCTTCCCGCGCCCGGGTTTCCGGGTTCGTTTCCCGGCGGGGTCAGGGATTTTCTCTGCCTCGTGATGACTGGATGTTGTGTGATGTCCTTAGGTTAGTTAGGTTTAAGTAGTTCTAAGTTTTAGAGGACTGTTGACCATAGATGTTAAGTCCCATAGTGCTCCGAGCCATTTTTTTCTAACTCCTGATGACGCTGCATTTATAGGGTCATTAATAAAAAAAGTCTGCTGACTGGTTTGATGCGGCCCGCCACGAATTTCTCATCTCTGCGAATCTCTTCATCTTAGAAGAGCACTTGCAACGTACGTCATCAGTTACTTGCTGGATGTATTTCAATTTCTGCCCATCTCTACAATGTTTACCCTCTACAGCTCCCTCTTTTAGCACGGAAGATATTCTCTTATTTCTTTACGATGTCCTATCATGCTTTCCTTCCAGTGTTTTCAGTAAGTGCCTTTCTGAGCTGATTCTGCGGAGAACCTCCTCAGTTCACTCACTTATCAGTCCACATAATTTTTAACATTCTTCTGCAGCACCATGCCTCAAACGATTCGATCCTCTTCTGTACGTAAGACATTGAATCAGTCGAAGAAGAAGCCACAAGAGGAACACTTTAGATTCTCAAATGTATGCTATATGCTGTTACAATAGTGTGGAACTTACGTATTGACCGAACGGGATAGTGCAGTGGTTACATTACTGGACTCACATTTGGGAGGACGACGATTCAAATCCATGTCCTGCAATGCAGACTTAGGTTTTCCGTGACTTCCTTAAATCGTTCCAGTCAAATGGAGGGATGGCTTGTTTCATATGGCACTGCCTTTCCTATCTTTTTAACATTCAGAGCGTGTGCTCCATTTCTAATGACCTATGTTGACGGACTTATATCCCTAATCTTCCTTTTTCGATACATTATTTTGTGTTTGTTTTAAAGCATGCATTGTCAAGTCTAAGATATAATTTTTTTTTAAATTTCATGCTTGTAATTTAATTTTTATGTTTTCCATTGTAATTTCTTAGTTAAAAATTTTCCAATACCATCAAACATAATATAATGAATTACGATGATCCTAAAAAATGGTTCAAATGGCTCTGAGCACTATGGGACTTAACATCTGAAGTCGTCAGTCCCCTAGAACTTAGAACTACTTAAACTTAACTAACCTAAGGACATCACATCCATGCCCAAGGCAGGAATCGAACCTGCGACCGTAGCGGTCGCGCGGTTCCAGACTGTAGCGCCTAGATCCGCTCGGCCACCCCGGCCGGCCAGCGGTACCTGCTGAAGACTGACAAGACTAGGTTTTGGCCCCAAATTCTAGTAAGTCATGGAAAACATTTTGACAAATGCCACATCACGAATGGCTGTAAATGGCTGGATATCTGCGCCAATAAAACTGGGGAAATCTGTGAGGCAAAAATGCCCACTGTCGATGGCATTATTCACAGTAGCCCTCGACCCAGTCCTCAGAAAACTCGCCGCCACCATCAACGGCTACAAGTTGCAGGATGTTAAAGTAACGTGTATGGCATATGCCGATGACTTTAGCATTTTTGTGGACGGAAAGGAGGATATTGACAGTGTCCTCCCAATAATTGAATCCTTTGGCAAGGCATCTGGGGCGAAAACCAACCCCAAGAAAACCGTGCTGCTCCGATAGGGAACGTGAAATTGACAGGGGCCAGACCATGGTAAGAGGTGACTGAAAAATATAAGGTGCTAGGAGTACAGCTGCAGGCCTGCCCACTGAAAATGGCCGCAGAAAACTGGCGGAACATCCTGAACACCACCAGAGGGCTCGTCAGGACACACTCCAACAGACACCTAACGTTGGAACAAAAAACGCTGCTGATCAACGTAACGATCCTGGCGAAGGCTTGGTACATGGCACAAGTGATAAACGTACCAATAGAAATAAGGAAGTCTATAAGAAGCGCTGTGTACTACCTGCTGTGGAGGCGGGAAATTTTTAAAGTGTCACAAGCCACCAGCACTCTTCCTAGAGAAGAAGGTGGGCTGGGTTTGATAGATGTCACAACAAAATGCGCGGCACTGTTGCTCCATCGAGCACTAAAAATGGAGGACAGAAGTGTAGACTGTACCACGTCGTCTCTACTGAAGCAATACAGACCAGACTCCGAGGAAACGCCGGTAGACGTCAGTAGAATACCCTTTAAGATGCGCTACCTGAAACAAATAATAATGGACAGTAGCTACATCACATCCACCTTAGCAATCAAGGAGATGAGAACAGCAGGGAAAATCTATCGCGCGCTACGAGATAAACTAGACAGAAACAGAACAGAGACGAATCTACCAGGCTACGACTGGCCACAAGTCTGGAAGAATATCTCGGAAAAATCCATACCTCCAGAAGCTAGAGAGACGTGGTACAAAGTCGTACACAAGACGATACCCACAAATGAGCGCCTAGCACGCATCGGCATGCGCGAGTCGCCGAACTGCGCAAAGCGTGCAACCAAACCGACTCCGTATGTAAGTAGGCTGTTTAGGTTTTATGTTGGTAACGCCACGTAGCGCTCTGAAAATCACTGGCTGTGCTGTGTGCAGTCTGTGGCTGGTTTGCATTGTTGTTGGCCATTGTAGTGTTGGGCAGCTGGATGTTAACAGCGCGTAGCGTTGCGCAGTTGGATGTGAGCCGCCAGCAGTGGTGGACGTGGGGAAAAAGATGGCAGAGTTTTGAAATTTGTAAGACTGGATGTCATGAACTGCTATATATATTATGACTATTAAGGTAAATACATTGTTTGTTCTCTATTAAAATCTTTCATTTACTAACTATGCCTATCAGTAGTTAGTGCCTTCCGTAGTTTGAATCTTTTACTTAGCTGGCAGTAGTGGCGCTTGCTGTATTGCAGTAGTTTGAGTAACGAGGATTTTTGGTGAGGTAAGTGATTGCTGAAACGTATAGGTTAATGTTAGTCAGAGCCATTCTTTTGTAGGGATTTTTGAAAGTCAGATTGCGTTGCGCTAAAAAATATTGTGTGTCAGTTTAAGCCCAGTCACGTGTATAATTGTTCAAAGGGGACGTTTCACCTGGAACACCGCTTGACATGTCGGACAAGCCAGCTGATATGGGAGACATGTAGAAGAATGGTGGCACACATGAACAGGGCGGACCACCGTAATAAAGAAATCACGGCTCTCACCATCCCAGAGGCAAAAAGCTTCCCTCGGCGAAAGCGCGTCGCGACCATATGTACACTTGCAATGACAGCGCATGCGATAATCGCAAAAAAGCAGACGGACACAATACAGTTCCTCACAGATCTCTGGAAGGAGCACAAGAGGGGCAGACAGAAAATCAACTACCGCCAGACGGTCCAGAACTATCTGCAAATCGCGCTGGATGCCGCCTTCAAAGACGCCCTCGGTCCCCACACGCCGCCGCCGCCGCCGCCGCCGCCGCCACCACCACCAATCAAAGTAATCCCATTAAATGTCATCAGATATTCATAAAAAAAGTACAGCACTAATAGGTGCACACAGAACTGGAGCTAAGAAAGACCACAGCGCAGAAAAATCGGACTAGAATACAGACAAATAAATAAAAAAGTACATGATTATACACAATATTTGCTTAATAGAAAGGTACCCGTGGTCTAGGGGTAGCGACTGATTCATAATCAAAACGTCTTCGGTCCCGGGTTCGATCCCCGCCACTGCCTAAACTCTGATAAATAATCAGCATTGGCGGCCGAAGACTTCCGGCTTAAGAAGTAAGCCTCATTCTGCCAACAGCCTTGTCAAAGAGGGTGGACGAGCGGATAGAGGTTCAGGGCACTCTTGTCCTAGGGGTGGGAAATTGCCCCTAAAGGCGGAAGAATCAGCAATGATCAACGACATGAGGATGCAGAAGGCAATGGAAACCACTACATTAAAGACACGTAACGTGTATCCACAGGACATGTGGCCTGTTATTGAAGAAATGTCATGATGATCTCTCCATTGGCAAGAGATTCCGGAATAGTCCCCCATTCGGGTATCCGGGAGGGGACTGCCAAGGGGGAGGTTACCATGAGAAAAAGATTGAATAATCAACGAAAGGATAACGTTCTACGAGGAGGAGGAAGGAGATTAGTGTTTAACGTCCCGTCGACAACGAGGTCATTAGAGACGGAGCGCAAGCTCTGGTGAGGGAAGGATGGGGAAGGAAATCGGCCGTGCCCTTTCAAAGGAACCATCCCGGCATTTGCCTGAAGCGATTTAGGGAAATCACGGAAAACCTAAATCAGGATGGCCAGAGGGGGGATTGAACCGTCGTCCTCCCGAATGCGAGTCCAGTGTGCTAACCACCGCGCCACCTCGCTCGGTCGTTCGACGAGTCGGGGCGTGGAATGTCAAAAGCTTGAACGTGGTAGGGAAACTAGAAAATCTGAGAAGGGAAATGCAAAGGCTCAATCTAGATATAGTAGGGGCCAGTGAAGTGGAAGGAAGACAAGGATTTCTGGTCAGATGAGTATTGGGTAATATCAACAGCAGCAGAAAATGGTATAACAGTTGTAGGATTCGTTATGAATAGGAAGGTAGGGCAGAGGGTGTGTTACTGTGAACAGTTCAGTGACCAGGTTGTTCTAATCAGAATCGACAGCAGACCAACACCGACAACGATAGTTCAGGTATACATGCCGACGTCGCAAGCTGAAGATGAACAGATAGAGAAAGTGTATGAGGATATTGAAAGGGTAATGCAGTATGTAAAGGGGGACGAAAATCTAATAGTCATGGCGACTGGAATGCAGTTGTAGGGGAAGGAGTAGAAGAAACAGTTACAGGAGAATATGGGCTTGGGGCAAGGAATGAAAGAGGAGAAAGACTAATTGAGTTCTGTAACAAGTTTCAGCAAGTAATAGCGAATACCCTGTTCAAGAATCACAAGAGGAGGAGGTATACTTGGAAAAGGCCGGGAGATACGGGAAGATTTCAATTACATTACGTCATGGTCAGACAGAGATTCCGAAATCAGATACTGGATTGTAAGGCGTACCCAGGAGCAGATATAGACTCAGATCACAATATAGTAGTGATGAAGAGTAGGCTGAAGTTCAAGACATTAGTCAGGAAGAATCAATATGCAAAGAAGTGGGATACGGAAGTACTAAGGAATGACGAGATACGTTTGAAGTTCTCTAACACTATAGATACAGCAATAAGGAATAGCGCAGTAGGCAGTACAGTTGAAGAGGAATGGACATCTCTAAAAAGGGCCATCATAGAAGTTGGGAAGGAAAACAGGTACAAAGACGGTAGCTGCGAAGAAACGATGGGTAACAGAAGAAATACTTCAGTTGATTGATGAAAGGAGGAAGTACAAACATGTTCCGGGAAAATCAGGAATACAGAAATACAAGTCGCTGAGGAATGAAATAAATAGGAAGTGCAGGGAAGCTAAGACGAAATGGCTGCAGGAAAAATGTGAAGACATCGAAGAAGATATGATTGTCGGAAGGACAGACTCAGCATACAGGAAAGTCAAAACAATCTTTGGTGACATTAAAAGCAACGGTGGTAACATTAACAATGCAACGGAAATTCCACTGTTAAATGCAGAGGAGAGAGCAGATAGGTGGAAAGAATACATTGAAAGCCTCTTTGAGGGTGAAGATTTGTCTGATGTGATACCAGAAGAAACAGGAGTCGATTTAGAAGAGATAGGGGATTCAGTATTAGAATCAGAATTTAAAAGAGCTTTGGAGGACTTACGGTCAAATAAGGCAGAAGGGATAGATAACATTCCATCAGAATCTCTAAAATCATTGGGGGAAGTGGCAACAAAACGACTATTCACGTTGGTGTGTAGAATATATGAGTCTGGCGATATACCATCTGACTTTCGGAAAAGCATCACCCACACAATTCCGAAGACGGCAAGAGCTGACAAGTGCGAGAATTATCGCACAATCAGCTTAACAGCTCATGCATCGAAGCTGCTTACAAGAATAATATACAGAAGAATAGAAAATTGAGAATGCGCTAGGTGACGATCAGTTTGGCTTTAGGAAAAGTAAAGGGACGAGAGAGGCAATTCTGAAGTTACGGCTAGTAATGGAAGCAAGGCTAAAGAAAAATCAAGACACTTTTATAGGATTTGTCGACCTGGAAAAAGGTGCAAGCTGTTCGAGATTCTGCAAAAAGTAGGGGTAAGCTATAGCGAGAGACGGGTCATATACAATATGCACAACAGCAAAGAGGGAATAATAAGAGTGGACGATCAAGAACGAAGTGCTCGTATTAAGAAGGGTGTAAGACAAGGCTGTAGCCTTTCGCTCCTACTCTTCAATCTGTACATCGAGAAAGCAATGATGGAAATAAAAGAAAGGTTCAGGAGTGGAATTAAAATACAAAGTGAAAGGATATCAATGATACGATTCGTTGATGACATTGCTATCCTGAGTGAAAGTGAAGAAGAATTAAATGATCTGCTGAACGGAATGAACAGTCTAATGAGTACACAGTAAGGTTTGAGAGTAAATCGGAGAAAGACGAAGGTAATGAGAAGTAGTAGAAATGAGAACAGCGAGAAACTTAACATCAGGATTGGTGGTCACGCAGTCAATGAAGTTAAGGAATTCTGCTACCTAGGCAGTAAAATAACCAATGACGGACGGAGCAAGGAGGACATCAAAAGCAGACTCGCTATGGCAAAAAAGGCATTTCTGGCCAAGAGAAGTCTACTAATATCAAATACCGGCCATAATTTGAGGAAGAAATTTCTGAGGATGTACGTCTGGAATACAGCATTGTATGGTAGTGAAACATGGACTGTGGGAAAACCGGAACAGAAGAGAATCGAAGTATGAGATGTGGTGCTATAGACGAATGTTTAAAATTAGGTGGACTGACGAGTTAAGGAATGAGGAGGTTCTGCGCAGAATCGGAGAGGAAAGGAATATGTGGAAAACACTGATAAGGAGAAGGGACAGGATGATAGGTCATCTGCTAAGACATGAGGGAATGACTTCCATGGTACTAGAGGTAGCTGTAGAGGGCAAAAACAGTAGAGGAAGACAGAGATTGGAATACGTCAAGCAAATAATTGAGGACGTAGGCTGCAAGTGCCACTCTGAGATGAGGAGGTTAGCACAGGAAAGGAATTCGTGGCGGGCCGCATCAAACGAGTCAGTAGACTGATTGGGAAAAAAAATGAAAAAATCATAAATAAAATACAAGAAAGACTATAGGAAAAGAGAAGATACGATTACTGTATGTGTAAAACCTAAACGTACCTTTGATCAAGCAATGTATTTGTTAACTTGTAAATAAAAGTTTATTACGTTACAAAAAAAAAGACGACATTTACATCTTTTTATTTCTCTCATTTAGAGAGAAGCGAAGCAAGAACAACAGCATGAAGATTCAGAATCAGGGATTTATCGTGTCCTTTTTCTCAGTGACTTGACTCACAACTAATGCTGCAGAGAGTGACTACGAAAATGCTTTGCGTTTCGGGTAGTATTGCCGCTTCGCCCACCTCGACTCCACTCTTATGAAGTGCCCACGTCAGCCTTCTCAACAGCCGGTTGCAGTAACCAGTCTCCATTTGGGATTTGTTTGCGTTACACGAACACTGCTGAAACGTTCGTTTCGGTCCGTTCCTCAAGCTTCAGTAACGTCGCGCGAAATCACACTGGCGGCCGTGGCCAGAATCCGTGCACTCTTGCAGATGTGCTTCGCGCGAAAGAAATAACTGTACGTTCTTCTCCTAGCATTTAGGGGGAAATGGTGGACTTTGGTACAGCAGGTACAGTGACGCACGTCAACATGTCTAGCTATGACAGCTAGTTTTATCTGATCGGTAGTGCCATCTGTTGCTTAGTTATACAAATAAGCATACAGAACGAGGCGCAAGAAGCAGTAGTGTGTTTTTCTGTTTCCTGTAACATTTTATCTCTAGTTCCTAGGAGTAAGCTATTTCCTGTTATGTCAAAATACAAGTCTTTTCTGTTATGCCTATCTCTTCACATTAATTCTCGCGATTATGTAATTATTATTTCTCTTAAGTAAAGCGGGAGCGTGAAACAATAGTTTTATATACGCCATGCTGCTTCGTGTAATTTACACACAGACTCCGAGTGCGTCATAGTGCATAATTTTTGTAAGAAAGGGTTCCTATGTTCAGATGCCGAAGACACATACCTGCAAAACGAACAGAGCTTCCTGGACGGCGATGGAATTAAGAAATGCCGTCAGTGCCGTTCATAATGGGACCCCTATTACACAGATCGTTACCCAGCATTACATACCAGAGGCCAATATCTATGCATAGTATGTGGTGAATTCGGCAAAGATGGCGAGGAATGGTACCGGTATATTTCATGTGCTTTCTCGTACCATTCTGAACACAATGAGTGGGATACACCTGAAGACTAAAACAGTCACTCTTGTCTGAAGAAGCGTTAGTTTTAGAAATATCGAAGAGGCCAGCTACTGGATACACTTTCACTCTAATCTTCATTTTCCTAGTTATTTTGTAACAAAACTTATCACTGTTTCGTATCTGTTCCGTAGTTAATTAAGCTGATATTTTCGATGTATTCATTTTGTAAACTATCTAGTTGCGTGCTTCCTCTAATAATCGTAATATTCAATACATATATTTGGTATTATAAGATGTGAGAAATTAGATACCTTACACCATTCCTTGCTCTTATTTACCCCACTTACTGCGTCATTCTACACGGTATATCGGTTGAAATGACGCAATGCAGTGATGTCATAATTACCACTTTTTTAATTATGAAACGTGTAGTGGTATATTTATGGCTGTAATATATGCTGTAGTAAACACATGCGCCTAATGCCAATACAGAAATTGGAGCCTCTAGTAACTATAGAACAAAGACTATAGTGGAAATGCCTTAGGTGCGCCAGATTCTCTACTTTCCAACTCGGAAACATTAATGGACGCGGGTAAATTACATGCACTGCTAAGTATGTAGCATAATGTTAAGAGAGTTGTCAACCTCGCTTTGACTTGTGAGACGGGATTATTCTTCTTAGTACTTCAACATCAATAATTAAAAGACCTGTCGTAACCCAAATGTTAACTGAAAGATTCCGAAATCAGACAACTGGACTGGAATATGTACACCGCAAAT
Organism: Schistocerca piceifrons; assembly: GCF_021461385.2. Classification (NCBI taxonomy): domain Eukaryota; kingdom Metazoa; phylum Arthropoda; class Insecta; order Orthoptera; family Acrididae; genus Schistocerca; species Schistocerca piceifrons. Next base: position 508,351,985 of record NC_060140.1, read on the forward strand.
AGTCTTACACAGCCTTTAACTACTACAAACTCTCACCGGCAATCGTCACAACAACAAAACAGGAGTACAATAGAAAGTAAATAGAGAAAGTCAGGCAACAACATCACCCTCAAACATGCACACGAACGGAAATTATTAGCATTGATTAACCCCAACAAAGAACGTCACTTTTATCCAGCACCACCCCCAACTGGATAAAGGCTTCGCGCTTTTCTTTGACGTCTCTTTCTTTACAGATCAAGTCCACGCACACTAAATACGTTACACTGGCGGAGAAAAGCAGTTAAGTGCCCAAGCATAGTTGAATCGGTTATTTTGGGAACCCCATAAGTCACGTAACGTAAACTTGCGAGAAAATAGAAAAGATTGATTGGTGAAGAAACAAGAAACTATTTGTAAATCGTTTTCCATCTGAGAACAAACATTCACGCGACGGCAGCATGGAAGTAAGATATGAAAACTTTCTGACATACAGGTGTTAAAACTGAATGATCAATACTTTATCGGTGTCTTAAAGAACAAACAAAATTCATAATATTAGGATTCATTGACGTGTGTATCAACTTTATTTGAACAGAAAAGTAATAAATATCTATAGTACCAATGAATTGCCTCCAAACTTCACAAGAAAAATATCTGCAGCACATAATGATATATGGAACATGCTTCTTAAATGAAGATTCCCAATCTACTTCTTATTAGTGGTGCTCTAATTACATATAGTATTCAATAAACACAATTTCCTCATTAGGCAGGTATTCCTCCAGTTTTCTCAGAGCCTTCATTCTGTTTATATCACTTTGAAAATTACTGGAGTATAATATTTTATCGCACATCGGAATGGTGTTGGGATCACAGTCTTGAAATCTGAATGTGCGACGTAGGTCATTAATCCATTGGCTAACCTTAACGACACCAAAATGATCTCTCGAAGAAGCACAACGGTTATGTTGTGGTGCTCCAGACTTTCACACCCATATTCACTGCCCTACCGTAGGATTCAATAGACAGGGCATTAGTCCTTAAATAAGTGAGGCTACTTAGTTTTAAGGCAACAACACCCATACCTTCTACAGTGTTGACTGTGGGTCTATGGTACCTGTTCGCATTAGTGATCAGTAACACACACTCCATATACGCTACCACATTTCCTTGTCTTTCTTCCGGTGGCCGAAATGTCTGTCGGATGGAAGGAAGTAAGGACCTCTCAGAGGTTTTTGTTTATAGAATAAAATTGTTTTTGTGAAGTCCAAGAAGCATTCTCACTGTAGCATTACTTCCGTTTTCGGCAGAACAACCATCCGAGAATTTGTGAAAATGTTTTACATTTTTAGGAATATTATTAAAATTACTGTTACCAACAGCAGTTGACTGGACACTCTAGTGGTAAAACATTGAAAAGCCACTCAGGTCATTGACTTACGGAGCTCCAAAACCAAATATTTACGATCTCGTCGCAGCGACTGTATACAGAATACTTACGGAGTTCCTACATATAGTGATGTGTGTACCCTTCAACTTTCATTTTCTTTCATAAAACTGAGTTGTCGAGCAGAGAGACTGACGGTTTTAAAACTAACCCACTCAATTCAATGCTCGCGCCTGGGAACGCTTTACGATCACTACTTCAGCACTCCAAAAACGCTGTAGTTTAAATTCTTAACTTCTATTCTGTTGAGAAAGGTCTCTTGCTCCCCCCTGATTTGCTGTGTGTTTTCCTGTTCTGGAAGAATGTGTATCTTCCCCATTTTCTATAGATAGCCATAGAGTGTAACACGTCTTTTGCTACGCTCATCGTTTATTTTAGGGTAGAGTGAGTATCTCTTTAATTGCTCTCAAAACTTAATTATATTCTTCACTGTTGACTGGACCTAACATCTTTTGCAATATTCTATGTTGTCCAAACCATCTAATGCCATTTTGCAACCAAGTAAAAGTAGTGTTTCTGACCCACGGAGTAATTCTGGTTCTACAACTGCAATATAATGCCTTCAGTTACAAATTTCGAAAGACGTTTTTAATGTACAGAATTCTCACTTGCATCTATGCTCTTCTCATTTTTTCCAGTTGTGCTTTTTCGCTTTTTATGTTAGATTTTCACCCACATGTTTTGTCTCTTTTGTTGATATTTTCATGCTTTGTGTTAAATATTCTTGTGAATTACTGTCATTGGTCATGTATTCTGTCTCTTCAAACGTTATTTGTAGATCTGCCTTTTCACCTGTTTACCTCATAAGTTCTAGTTTTCTTTGCGTTCTCGAAGGTTCCACCCAGTATCACAAGATCTGTAAACGCCAAACAATTTATTGCTTCTTCCGATCTACCAAACTTCGTGATTTTCTTAACTTTGTTTCTTTACTCTATTTTCCATTCTATCTTTTTCCAACAAAAACCTGAATAACTTGTGACCAACTGTCTCCTTGCTTGACAGGTAATTTATTTTGGAAGGGACTACAAGTTGTTTCGAGAAATTTAACTTCAGACACTATTTGTAAGGGTTTATTTGGTTAACTCCAGAGGCTTCCTATCCACCGCAGATTCCTTCAAGATTTTGAGGAGAGAGTCTTGTCTATTGAATTACATGCCTTTTTAAAATCTAATCTTTTTAGCTTGCGTTTGCATGTACCTAATTATTTATTAAACGTTTAGAATCTGCTCTGGACAGGATCTGTCTGTCCTAAATCCAGCTTCATAGTCTTAAATTTGTTTATATAATTAAGGATTTATTATGTTCGTAAGAGATTTCGGTAACATTTTGTACTCTTAAAGCTAACAATGAAATACTTCTGTAATTACTGATATGTTTACTCCCGTTTTTTTTACCAAGTGTGTGCATTAATGAAACTTTCAAGTTTTCTAGAATTGTTTCAGTGCCCCAGTCCGTATGTAGTTTTTCTCTGATAATTGTGATACCTAGATCTCTACTTGGTTTTACAATTTCTGCTGTGGTGTTGTCTTCACCTGAAACTTTGTTGTGTTTTGCTTGATTTAGCTTTCTGTCACGTATCTTGTAGTTTGGAATTTTCATTTGGAATATTGTCATGGGAGTCCAATTGTCCGGCCGATTTGCGACAGTTCAATAGATTTTCGAAATACACTGTCAGGAGTTTACAATTACCTTCACTTTTAAGTGCAGATTTTCTATTTTATTTCTTAAAGCACAGTGATTATGAAATACATTCAGTTCTGAAATGTTTTGTAATATTCTCATTTTTTGAAACTACTGTTCTATAGCTTTAAGTTGCTCCTTTTCAAAGTACTCCTTTATCAGCTAATATTTTCATCTGCTAATGTCCTCTGAAGGTGACATTTTCCGAACACTGCTTGTTTTCCTGCTACACCAGTCGTTACAAGCTTTCTTCTTTTTTATCAATTGTTTCTTGATGCTTACTACTCCACCAAGAGCACTTGGTTTTCTTGTTCTGTGGTGCTATCTCAGATACAATTCTGTAGTGTTGTTGACATCAGTATTCACTTCCTTCCGGCACATTTTGACAACATTCCATTTCCTTCAAAGTTTTATTACTAGTTCTCTTAGCCGTACTGGTTTGCTCCATAATTTATGTTTTAGAATATATGTTATGCAGCTCTAAGTTGGGTAGTGATGTGAATCTACTTCCATTCCTCACCTGTCTAACGTTCTTGAAATTTTATCTGTGGGTGGTGACATGATCTGATAGTTTTCCATGTTTTGCGTTCCGTTGTAACTATGCTTTTTGCTTTTTAAATAGTTTTTGAAGTGTGTTTTCATGATTTTAAGGTAGAATGACCTGCACGTATCTCCTAATTTTAGCCATTCGAGTTATCTTGACAGTTGGATTATTTCCAATACATCAACGGAACAATTTCTCCTTACCCAGGTCACCATTTAAATCCACTATCATGATTATTATGATGTTACTGTGAAATTTCAACAACCTTTTTTCCGTATCTTCCCAGCGTTTTCTACTTCTTTCCTCGCTGTCTGCATTTACTGGTGCATGGAAATTGAATTTTGATTAATATTCATAAACAAAAGCTCCTGCCGAGAACCCGAGAAAATACAGGCCCTACGCAGAATCACTAAGAAGACTGAAGGCTTCTAACCAGTTAATCGTTGACAATCTCATGTGGCAATAGGAGACAGCAAAAGGATAGCCGAAGCCTTGAATCTCGCTTTTAAGAAATCATTCACCCGAGAGGGTCGTACAAACATACCGTCGTTCGACCCTCGTACAGAATCCCGTATGGAGGACATAGTAATAGGCATGCCTGGCGTAGAGAAAAACAGAGCAGGAAACAAGTAAGTCGCCACGTCCGGATGGAATCCCTATTCCATTTTAGAAGGATAACTACGGCATTGGCCCCTTACTTATCTTGCATTTTTCACGAACCTCTTGCCCAGCGCAAAGTGTCAAGCGACTGAAGGAAGTGCAGATGACTTGTATGTGAGAGGAATAAAATAACGGACAAGCAAAATTACAAAGCAATATCCCTGTGGTGTCACCGCCAGACACCACACTTGCTAGGTGGTAGCTTAAATCGGCCGCGGTCCATTTAGTACATGTCGGACCCGCGTGTCGCCACTGTGTAATCGCAGACCTAGCGCCACCACCAAGGCAGGTCTCGTGATACGAGAGAGCACTCGCCCCAGTTGTACGAGAACCTAGCTACCGCCCAGTTGTACGAGAACATAGCTACCGCCCAGATGTACGAAGCCTTTCTCTCTCATTAGCCGAGAGACAGAATAGCCATCAGCTAAGTTAATGGCTATGAACTAGCAAGGCGCCATTTGTATCAGTGCCTATAGCTTACGAGTATTCAAGAGAGATGTATTCCAAGGACTAATAAAGATAAGTAATAAGCATCTACATACTTTTCTTCTTACTCATTTATAAGTTCTCATGTTCCAGACTTCACGCCCGTCTGCTTTAGCCGTGCGTGCACTATCGGCTACAGCGTTAGTCTAGAGTTCATTTCCAGCAATCTCAACTTCACGGTGTCGGCCCAGCTACCGACACAACAATCCCTAACACCGGTTTGCCAGACAATTTAATATATTCCGAGTTCGAAAATCTCAAATTTCCTTGAGTTGGAAGAGCCTATATCCGCGAATCACCACGGATTTAGAAAGCATTGTTTGTGCGAAACGCAGCTTGCCTTTTTCTCACACATCGTGTGAACCCTAGGTGAAGGCAAAAGGCGTATCACGTATTCCGGGATTTTCGGAAAGCGTTTGGTACGGTACCCGCTGCAGACTTAACGAAGATAGAGCATATGGAGTAGGTTCCAACATATGATTGACTCGAAGATTTCTGTAGTAACACAACCCATTACATTTTCCTCGACGACATGAGTTCCGAGTGCCCCAGGCAAGTGGGATAGGACCGCTATTATTTTCTTCTGGCGGACAGGGTGGCAGCAATCTGCGGTCGTTTGCTGATGGTGCTGTCATGTACTAGAAAGTCCGCAGCTCGTGGTTGTGTGGGTAGCGTTCTCGCTTCCCGCGCCCGGGTTCCCGGGTTCGATTACCGGCGTGGTCAGAGATTTTCTCTGCCTCGTGATGGCTGGGTGTTGTGTGATGTCCTTAGGTTCGTTATGTTTAAGTAGTTCTAAGTTCTAGGGGACTGATGACCATAGATATTAAGTCCCATAGTGCTCAGAGCCATTTGAACCATTTTTTGTACTGGAAAGTGTCGAAGCTGAGTGACGGCAGGATGATACAACATGACGTACACAAAATATCTGGTTGGTGTGATGAATGGCAGTTAGCTCTAAGTGTAGAAAAACTTATGTTAAAGTGGATGAGTAGGAAAAACAAACCCATAATGTTCGAGTACAGTCTTAGTAGTATCCTGCTTCACACAGTCACAAAATGAAATTCCCATCGTTCCAGACTGGCCGAGAGTGTCTCACCAGTTTGAAGGATGAGCTCCGATTGAAAAATGGCATCCTGAACCGCATTCAAGGACTGGTGAGGTTAATGGGCAGCAGGACGTTGCCAAGATGATCAGAACGATGAAGGGCCGCATACATTGGGTGGCAGAAGAAATTTTGATCAACAGGGAATGTGACCATACCCTACTGAGAGACTCCACTTTGTCAAACTTGTCTTCGACATATTTAGAAAAATAAAAAGAAACGGCTTCATGTTTGTGAATGTGCTCCGGTCCATCCTAATACAGACCATTTAGCGGGGAAAGCATTTCACCCAAATCCGGCGAGCCTGACCCTCCTTCCATGGTGTAGCCAGGGCAGGGAAGGCCGCAGGGTCATAAGCAGCAGATTTCAATTATCTGTTACAGCTGAAGAGACATTTGTAGAGCAACGATCAGATTTTTGGAGCTTAAGTTTCGTACACAAAGCATCCATCTAGATATCCCCCAGTCAAATGAGGAGCTATACCCATGGGCGCCACCCAGCCACACCAAGGGCTGGCTGGTACAGTGGCCAGGAGATCCGATGCTCGAGAACAACAAGCAACCACTCCTAGGCATACGTGGGAAGGCAACAGCTCAAGTATCGGAAGTGTGATCCCTGTGTTATCAGGGGCTCAGCCAGATGGGTATATAACAGATCCATCCCATTGACTGGCTACACGTGCTGGTGACCTAGAAGGGCGGAGGGGGGCTGCAGTATGGAAGGAAGAGGGGAAGGGAGGGGACAGAGGAATCCACGCCGTCGACACTGGGGGAATTCTTTCCTAACTGGTTCACACAACGGAGAGAAAATTTAAAAGTGGAGGCCCAATCCCAAAGAGGACCAAAGACGCCAAAAAGGAAGGATCAAAATAAAGAAGGTTAGGAACACAGGAAAACAGGTGGACAGCTATGTCGATGTAAATAAGAAAACTGATGGGGGTGGGGGAGGAAGGAGGAGGCAGTTGGGAAGAGGTGAGGATAGGGAGAGTTGGGCACTGGAAAGGAAATGCAGCTCATGAAGGAATAATGGGCTGCAATCGATCGGGGCCCCGTGGGCGCTACGCTCGAACTTTCGAAAGAAGAGTGGGCCCTTGGGGGGGTGTTCCGATAAAATTTAGTAGTAAATATGTAATAAATTAAACGTCATGGTTATTGGAGCATTTTTTTCTGCATTAACAGGGAAATGTATTAAGTGGTGAACTTTTTCGCCATTCATCATTTTGTGGGTGTTGTCAGAGAGATAAGGTTTCGTGAAGGTTTGAAATCGTGTGGGCAGTCCGTACCAAGTCACTAAGCGCTCCCATTCCCAAATACTGGATGAATAAAGTCTGTATTAGCGCGTCGTGGGCTACACTTCATTTGCACCCTCACCCCTATGATAGGGAGGTGGTTCTTACCGCCACACCGTTTCTTTCCAGACGTGATATGTATGCCAAGTTTGGTTGAAAGTGATGTGGTACATACATAGACTACGCATTTTATAATATGTATGGATCACATTATTGGGCGTTTGACATTTAATATAGAACCCATCATTTAGAAGCAAATGTGACAAATGGTGGAACAAAAGAAGTTTATATTCGCTTATGAAAAGCAGAACAATATAAACAAATTACCGGCAAGTGGATATGAACTATGAGTGCGGGCACCAATGGACTTGGACTGGATGGGAGACAGGTAAAGAGGAGCATGATAAAAAGTAAGTGGAGATGGGAGAAAAGAAGGCAGCGTGACTGATTGCGAATGTGAAGAGAGAGGAGCGTAAGGGAGAGAAGGTGGGAGCTTTCTTTAAAAAATACTGCCAGCAGCACGTGCTTGAGCGTTTCTCTCAAATACAGCAGGTCACTGAACAGTGCGCAAAGGGCAGGGGAGATTGATCCAAAGGCGAGAGCAGGAGGTCTTGTTCCCAGCAGTGACTACGTTGAGCATTAATGAGCGACGTTCCAAAGCACTGTGCAACACTCTTTGCACAGATACGTGCAGAGTAGAGTTTTGAGGGATGGAAAAGATACGCCGTAGTTCGAAGCCATGTTAGAAAAACTGCTACAAAAGCAAAGAGCTTCATTGCAAATCTAAACATAGTCAAAGCCTCCCACACAAAATTTAAACCAAACCAAAATCTACATATGGGGAGCCTTGAGTGAAGCGTTCGAGGAATTCGAAAGTAAAATTCTGTCGACCAACTTGACAGAAAATGCTAATTATTTTTGATCGTATGTTGGATCAGTAAACGGATTGAAGGCTTCTATTCAGACATTCTGAGACCAAAACAGCACTGAAATGGATGACGACACAAAAGAGCTTTAGCCGGTCGCTGTGGCCGAGCGATTCTAGGCGTTTCAGTCCGGTTGGTTGGTTGGTTGGTTGTTTGTTTGAGGTTAAAGGGACCAAACAGCAAGGTCATCAGCTTCAACCAGGAGACTATCAACAGGGCTAGTAGGGAAGGCACCGGTGGCCAAACGGATAACACGATGGTGGACTGGATCCAGCACGTGCAGCGTGGAAGGAGCAGCTGAACCATAAACTTGACAACCATAGTCCAAACGTGACAGAACTAGAGCACGATAAAGACGGAGGAGGAGGGAACGGTCCGCACCCCAAGAGGAGTGGGCAAGGAAGCGAAGGACATTGAGTTTACGGAAACATCCTACCTTCAGGAGTCTGATATGGGGCAGCCAAGTGAGCTTGTTGTCGAAAAGAAGACCTAGGAAACGAAACTGTGGAACCACAGGCAATCTTTATGCAGCGAGATAGAGCTCTGGATCAGGGTGGACCGTAGTACGGCGACAGAAGTGGACCACCCGCGATTTTAAAGGAGAGAATTGAAACCCGTGTGAGAGGGTCCATGCAGAGGCACGCCGTATAGCCACCTGAAGCTGCCGTTCTACAGATGGCATCGAGGAGGAACTAACCCAAATGCAGAAATCATCCACATACAGGGCAGGGGCGACCAAGGGACCGACAGAGGCCACAAGTCCATCGATAGCAATGAGGAAAAGAAGGACACTCAAGACAGAACCCTGTGGGATGCCCGTCTCCTGGGTCCGTGGAGAACTAAAAGCAGTACCAACTCGAACTCTGAATGACCGATGGATCAGGAACTGGCGGATAAAAATCGGGAGTGGGCCCCGAAGACCCCACTGATGAAGGGTTAGTAAGATGTGATGGCGCCAGGCCGTGTCATAGGCCTTGCGAAGGTCAAAAAACACTGCAACCAAATGGCGGCGCTGGGAAAAAGCCTGCCGAACTGCAGATTCCAAGCGAAGTAAATGATCGATTGGAGATCGTCCCTCTCGAAAGCCACACTGGTAAGGGGACAATAGATCCCGAGATTCGAGGACACAAGTGAGCCGACGGGCTACCAGCCGTTCAAGTAACTTACAACCAACATTGGTCAAACTAATTGGCCGATAGCTGTCAACAGATAGGGGGTTCTGACCAGGCTTAAGGACAGGAACCAAAATGCTATCCCTCCACTGAGAAGGGAAGTCACCCTGGAGCCAGATACGGTTAAACACCCGAAGAAGATGGTGCCGTTGTGGAGCACTGAGATGTTGAAGCAGCTGGTTATGAATGGAATCTGGGCCAGGGGCCGTATCATGAGAAGAAGATAGAGCAGAAAGAAATTCCCATTCAGTGAAAGGTTCGTTGTAAGATTCTGACTCACAAGTGGTGAAACATAAGGTGACAGCTTCAGCCTGCTGTTTTTGATGAAGGAAAGCAGCTGTATAGGAGGCCGACGCTGATGCCACTGCAAAATGGGTCGCAAGATGTTCTGCGAGAAGTAATGGGTCCGTACAAATGCCATCTGGGAGGTGAAGGCCTGGGAGGGTGGACTGCCGATGGCAACCTTGGAGAGAGCGAAGTGTAGCCCATACCCGTGACAGAGGGACAGTGGAACCAAGGGAAGAAACGAATCGTTCCCAACATATCCGCTTGCTCTGTTTGATTAAATAACGGGCTTTAGCGCGAAGGCGCTTAAAGGTAGAAAGGCTGGCTACAGATGGGTGCCTCTTGAAGTGTTGCAAAGCTCGACGGCGATCACGGATGGCAATGGCAATGGCCGTACTCCACCACGGGATTTGCCGACGACGAAATTGTCCAGATGAGCGCGGGACAGCAAGGTTAGCAGCGCGAACAATCGCGTCAGACACGTCACGTAGGACGTCATCAATACAACCCGACAAAGAGGGAGAAAACTCGACCTGTGCAGTGTATAGAGGCCAATCGGCGCGGTGGAAAGATCAACGAGGTAACCTGTCCATCGGGGAGCGGGAAGGGAGCGTGATAATCAACGGGAAATGGTCACTATCACAAAGGTCGTCGTGTGGCGACCAGTGTAATGAAGGGAGGAGAGAGGGAGAAGAAAGAGAAAGATCAATGGCAGAAAAGGTACCATGACCAGCACTGAAATGAGTAGGGGAGCCATCATTAAGAAGGCACAGGTCGTTGTCTGCAATAAATTGGTCTATAAGAAGACCTCGTCTAGATGGAAAGGCACTGCCCCACAAAGGATGATGAGCATTAAAATCCCCAAGGAGGAGGAAGGGAGAAGGAAGTTGCTGAAGGAGGGTGGTTAAGGCAGCAGGTGTAAGAGTCCTGTCAGGAGGGAGATAAAGATTGCATACTGTGACTGCAGAGTCTAAGTGGACCCTAACAGCAACCGCTTCCAACGTAGTTTGGAGAGGAATCCACGTGCTAGCAATGTCTGTACGGACCAACGTACAAACGCCACCAGAAGCCCGCAAGGGTCCGACCCGATTTCGACAGAAAACACGGAACCCACGGAGGGTCGGTGAGTGAGCATCAGTAAAATGAGATTCCTGGAGAACCACACAAGCTGCTGCGTATGACGAAAGAAGGAATTTCAATTCCGGAAGGTGACGATAGTAGCCATTACAATTCCATTGGAGAACCACAGAACGATGATTTAAATGAGGGCTGAACACGCTAAATCCAGTCATACCGCCGGGTCCCCACCCGTCACCGACAAGGAGGGGGCGACATCCATAAACGACAGGTCAGAATCCGGTTGTGAAGTCGGGGAAGGGACCTCCGGTGACACCAGATGCTCTTTGTCCCGGGACTTATGTTTCTTCTTCTTTTCAGGCTGAGATCGAGGAGGGCTGTGGGGCATAATGGAGCCAGCTGGAGCAAGATCAGGAACAGAAAGAGACCGGGCGACCTGGGGGCCGATAGACCGCGGCTCTCGCGGTCGCCGCGCTGCAGCAGACCTTTGACCTGGAAGGTGCCGGGAAGGGGCATCCCGGGAGAGGCGCCCTTGACCGGCAGACGCCGAAGGAGTGGGACACTTCTCCGGCTGGGGAGGGGGAGCGGCGCCCAGAGGAGAAGGTGTGGGAGCCGCAGGGGAGGGGGGGAAGGAGAGGGGTCCGGGACGGGGGTAAGGAAGGGGGAGGAAGGGATGAAGATGTAACCAAGGCGTAACTAGATGTCATGGACACAGGGTGCAATCGTGCATATTTCTTACGGGCCTCTGTGTAGCTTAAACGATCAAGAGACTTATACTCCTGTATCTTTTTTTCTTTCTTATAGACTGGGCAATCTGGTGAACGTGGAGAATGACTACCATGACAATTTACACATACAGGAGGGGGAACACAGGGACTCCCCTCATGGAGTGGACGTCCACAGTCACCACAGAGAGGGTCCTGGGTACAGCGAGAAGACATGTGGCCAAAACGCAAGCACTTAAAACACCGCATAGGAGGGGGGATGTACGGCTTCACATCACAGCGATAGACCATAATCTTAACTTTCTCAGGAAGGGTATCCCCTTCAAAGGCCAGGATAAAGGCACCAGTATCAATACGATTATCTTTAGGACCCTTCTGAACACGCCGAACAAAGTGAACACCCCGCCGTCCGAGATTGTCCCGAAGTTCCTCATCAGTTTGAAGGATGAGGTCTCTGTGAAAAATCACACCTTGTACCAAAAGAGACTGGTGATGGGTAATGGGAATTGTGCCAAGATGGGTACAGGCACGAAGGGCCGCAGATTGGGCAGCCGAAGCAGTTTTTATCAGCAACGAACCCGACCGCATCTTGCTCAGGGAGTCCACTTCACCGAACTTGTCTTCAATGTGTTCCACAAAGAATAAAGGTTTGACACTGGTGAAAGTATCTCCATCAGTCCTGGTGCAAACTAGATAACGGGGGAAAGGTTTTGCCCCTAGACCACGGGCCTGACCCTCCTCCCAGGGGGTAGCCATGGAAGGGAAGGCCGAAGGGGCAAGAGAAGCAGCACTTGAGGAATCAGTACCACGCAGAGAGACGGCCGCAGAAGAGCGGCCAGAGTTTTGGACCCGTATGCGTTTCATCTGCATAGCGTCCGCCCTGATACCACCCACTCCGATCAGGGGCTCTCCTCACGGGCGCCACCCAACCACAGCAAGGGCCGTCTGGCACGGCGGCCATTGCCGGGAGTTCCGATGCTCCAGGATGACGAGCAACCACTCCAAGGCATGCATGAGGAGGTCACAGCTCAGGTATCAGAAGTGTGATCCCTGTGTGTTCAGGGAGCTCAACCAAAAGGGTACATAGCGACCCCACCACACGGGCTGGCTACCGTGCTGGCTATGCACCCTAGCATCAGACAACGACGTAAAAGAAAAGGTGGAATGTACTAGGAGGGCGCACGTCGGAGACACTAGGTAAGGTGCTCTTCCCCAAATGGCTCACACTACGGAAGAGAAATTTTGGAATGGAGGTCAAACCCCAGAGGGGGACCAAGGAATGCCAAAAGGAGGAGATGATTACGCAACAAAGCCGGAGTGTAAAACCAACAGAACCAGGAGGATAGCAGGAGCCAACATAAGCAAGGACACCAATAGAGGGAGAGGAGAGGGCGAGGGGAAAGGGGTATGGAGGGGAAAGGAGGGGAAGGGAAAGGAAATGCAGCCCGGGAGAGAAAGAAGGCTGCAATGGCTCGGGGCCCCGTGCTCGCCACGCACGTATCCACAAAACAGTTGTGGACCCCCTGGGGGGGTTTCAGTCCGGAACCGCGCTGCTGCTACGGTCGCAGGTTCGAATCCTGCCTCGGGCATGACTGTGTGTGATGTCCTTAGGTTAGTTTGGTTTAAGTAGTTCTAAGTTCTAGGGGACTTATTACCTCAGATGTTAAGTCCCATAGTGCTTAGAGCCATGAAAAAAAAAGAGCTTCAAATACTAAAACTCTTTTCAACAATTGTTTCACAGAGGAAGATTGCAGTAACGACAAAATAGCTGATACCGAAATAACTGATCATGCGATAGAAAAGTAACTGGAATCGCTCAACTGAGGGAAGGCCACTGAATCTGACGGGATATCAGTTCGATTCCACATCACGTGCGCGAAAGAACTTGCCGATTTATTAGCAGTAGTGTACCATAGGTCTTTGGAGGAGCGAAATGTTGCTGATTATCGGGAAAAAAGCACTGGTCATTCCCGTTTGTCAAAACGTCTTCGAACAGACGAACAAGCTGAAGGCCTATTATCTCCGACATCAGTCAGTTGCAAAATTTTTTAACGTGATTTATGCTAGCGTACTGACATTTATGGAGACTGAAAAACTTCCTCTGTAGGAATCAACATAGGTTCAGAAGGCAACGGTCGTGTGAGACCTAGCCTAGCTCTGTTCATCCGCGAGGACCACAAGCCGATAGATACTGGCGCTTACATACCTGCCGTGTTCTTTGATTTCAGTAAGGCATCTGATACAGTTACGCACTGCCACCTAGTGAACAAAATACAAGCATAAGGAATATCAGACCAAGTGCGCGACTGGACTGAAGTGTTTCTAGCGAAGATAATCCAGCTTGCCATTTTTAATCGAAAGAAGTCTTCAGGCGTAAAAATGACTTCGGCCGTATCCCAAGGAAGTTTTATAGATTCACTACTTCTCACTATATTAGTAGGCAACAACGACAGTTCCATGAAGCTTTTCGCGGATGACACTCCTGTATACAGAGAAGCCGCACCGCTAGGAAATTGTAGCAAAATGCCGGGAGACCTGCCGGGGATCGATGCTTTGTCCAGGGAGTTGCCATTAACCTTCAAACGATTTTGAAGTATTGTGTACGTATGTCTAGAAAGACCCATTATGGCATGCTTAAATGATTCGAAACAATAACTGCAAGTATTTAGGAGTATGCGTACGGAGAGATTTTAGGTAGAATGGCCACGTAACACTAATCGCAGGAAAGGCAGAGCCAGCCGACTTATTGGAAGAATCTTAAGGAAAGTTAGTCTATCAACCAAGGAGGTAACTTACGATACCGTCGTTCGACCAAAAATGTAATACTGTTCGACAGCATGGGACCCATACCCAATAAGACTGATGAAGTAGAGAAGACCCGGGAAACAGCAGCGCGTTAGGTTCAATTCGTTTGGTAAGGGCGAAAGCGTCTCTTCATTGGTAGATGCCCCAAGATAGGTGTTCTGCATCACAGTGTGGTTTACTGTTAAAGCTCTAACAGCGTACGTTGCTTGACGAGTCAAAAAATATTTTAATTCCAAGTACATCTTGCGAAAAGAGCGTAAAAATAAAATCATATTAGTGCCCACCGGAGCGTTACCGGAAGCTTTCTTTCCGCGAACTCTTCGCGACTGGAACTGGAAAGGGAAGAAGTACAATGGTACGCGGAAAACCCTCTGCCACATACTGCAAGGTGGTTTGCGGAGTATAGATGCAGAACAGAGCAGTAGTCTGCTAATTACTCCCGGCGATTTCAGACGTGGTTTACTCGGTAAGGCTGTGTTCCATTGAACGTCACTCCTCTTCCGTTCCCTGGAGCTAGAAATGCCCCTCTAGGGATCACGTTGTCGAAGGGACGTTAAACTAAGCCCCCTTGCTTCGTTCTGTGTAGGTCCAGTTGTGCGATAAGGTCAGTCGATATTACGAAGAAACAAAACAAGCGAGTGGGCGTGACGTCAACCGCCGGGATGTACAGAAGACGGCAAACAGCAGACAAGCGGGAGCCCCGCAGACAAAGTGCCGCTGTTTGCGCACCGCGTCTTACGGATTTCGACCGGAAGGGCGAAACAAAGGCAGTACGCGGCAGCCGTCTTCCTCACGGCCCGGCTTTAAGGGCAAAGGTTCATGGCAGGCGAAAACGGAGCTAGTCGCATCTGCGGTGTCTTCGGTTCTGCTCTCCTAGCCCGTCTTTCCAACCACACCTAGCGACTATACAGTTTCTCACAACACGTGGGTTGTGATGGTCCCAGATTCCAACATTTTAATATTTGAAACTAGTTATATTTAAGAACCGCCGACATCTTCTCTTAAATGAATCTCTATCAAGCAGAAGTTTCTATCACCCGATCATCTTCAGGATTCATAAAATTACTTACAACAGCTGTTTAAGTTTGTGGCTATTGAAAAAATGCTTGCATCAACATGTCGGTTGATACGAGAATTCAGATTATTAATCACAAAACAAAATTGTGTGCCCCTCTGCCAGTTGTCATTTACCATAAACGTCGTTTCGATACACTGAATCGTTCACGAAGCAAAAGACATGCAAGTGTTATGCGATTCAACAGTAAAACTCTTTGACACTGATTATTGATCTTTTTCACTATTTAATACAATTTACTGCTAGTGACTGTGACCCACAATGACTGATTTCATTTGGTGGCCCATTAACAACGTTGCTATGTAGACTTATTTTATAACTGAAGCTGATGGAATGATAGAAAACCTTAGTAAATACTAATATTCATCAACAGCTGTTTGCAGGCCTGCAAAATGACAAACGTAATGATTAACTATTGATCTGGTGGAACTACATTTTCCTGTAGACATATGACTCCCAAATGGTTCAAATGGCTCTGAGCACTATGGGACTTAACATCTGTGGTCATCAGTCCCCTAGAACTTAGAACTACTTAAACCTAACTAAGGACATCACACACATCCATGCCCGAGGCAGGATTCGAACCTGCGACCGTAGCAGTCGCACGGTTCCGGACTGCGCGCCTAGAACTGCTAGACTATGACTCCCAACTTTGACTTCGATAAGGATAAAAGCTGAAGCAATAAATTAACATTTGTACCGGAACCATGACTTTAACCTAGTTTTCCTGCTTACTAGGCAGATGTGCTAACCACTACACTGTGACACCAATTTTAGTACATTGCTTCAGCTTCTACTCTTATCGAAGGTAATTACGAGCTGTGTGGCACCATCTATACTAAGTACTTTTTACATTTTAGTGTTACTTGTGTCAATGAACATAAGTGGTACACGGTCAGTTGAAAGCTCTCCCAGCATTTGGAAAGATTTAGCAATAATCAGCTAAGTTGTTTGGATGCGCATCTTCCACTGCTGACAGAATAATATCAACTCTGGTGTTGTATGGCAGAAAACTGCAATGGAGGAAGTGGAAAGAAATTTGAAAGAGGAAGAATGGTGCAAGTGTAACTATCGTTAATGCTAAGGTTCGCAGACGAGAGAGCGGTCCTGGTCGGATGTAAGGACGACTTTGGAAACATGCTGAAAGGACTGGTTACATACCTATCACAGGATATGGCTTGAGAATAAACAAAGCCAAGACGAAAGATAAGAGTAGTTGAAAGGTTTTTACGACTTCCTTAACGTCCGAAATAGGAGCGTCATTGTAACGAAGTGAAAGAACTCTACGAAGTAAGACGACTTAAGGCCGGACGAAGCAAGGACGCCTCAGAAGGGAATTGGCAAAATGGAAGACAGCTTTCTTCGACAAAAGAGCGCTACTGGAATCAAATATTTGTATGCAAGATGTACGTCTGGTACACAGCATCCTACGGAAGGGCAACATCGATCGTCTAAAATCGGCAGCATAACTAAGCATTTGAATCCGCTGCTATCTAAAAATATTGAACATTAACCAAACGGCAAAAAATTGAGAAGTACTAAAAAGCCCGTGCACCAAACTCTCCCTGTATTCGCGAAGTGCGATATACTCTCTTTTATCAAAAGTATCTAGCACACCCGTGTCACGCGGAAGTCCAGATCAGTATGGAATCTACACTACTGGCCATTAAAATACCTACACCAAGAAGAAATGCAGATGATAAACGGGTATTCATTGGACAAATATATTATACTAGAACTGAAATGTGATTACATTTTCACGCAATTTGGGTGCATAGATCCTGAGAAATCAGTACCCAGAACAATCACCTCTGGCCGTTATAATGGCCTTGATACGCCTGGGCATTGAGTCAAACAGAGCTTCGATGGCGTGTACAGGTACAGCTGCCCATGCAGCTTCAACACGATACCACAGTTCATCAAGAGTAGTGACTGGCGTATTGTGACAGCCAGTTGCTCGGCCACCAATGACCAGACTTTTTCAGTTGGTGAGAGATCTGGAGAATGTGCTGGCCAGGACAGCAGTCGAACATTTTCTGTATCCAGAAAGGCCCGTACAGGACCTGCAACATGCGGTCGTGCATTATCCTGCTAAAATGTAGGGTTTCGCAACGATCGAATGAAGGATAGAACCACGGGTCGTAACATCTGAAATGTAACGTCCACTGTTCAAAGTGCCGTCAGTGCGAACAAGAGGTGACCGAGACGTGTAATCAAAGGCACCCCATCCCATCACGCCGGGTGATACGCCAGTATGGCGATGACGAATAGACGCTTCCTATGTGCGTTCACCGCGATGTGGCCAAACACGGATGCGACCATCATGATGCTGTAAACAGAACCTGGATTCATCCGAAAAAATGACGTTTTGCCTTTCGTGCATTCAGGTTCGTCGGTGCGTACACAATCGCAAGCGCTCCATTCTGTGCTGCAGCGTCAAGGGAAACAGCAGCCATGGTCTTCGAGCTGATAGTCCATGCTGCTGCAAACGTCGTCTAACTGTTCGTGCAGATGGTTGTTGTCTTGCCAATGTCTCCATCTGTTGACTAACGTCGTCTAACTGTTCGTGCAGATGGTTGTTGTCTTGCCAATGTCTCCATCTGTTGACTCAGGGATCGAGAAGTGGCTCCAAGATCTGTTACAGCCATGCGGATAAGATGCCTGTCATCTCGACTGCTAGTGATACGAGGCCGTTGGGTTCCAGCACGGCGTTCCGTATTACCCTGCCGAACCCATCGATTCCGTATTCTGCTAACAGTCATTGGATCTCGACCAACGCGAGCAGTGTCGCGATACGATAAACCGCAATCGCGATAGGCTACAATCCGACCTTTATCAAAGTCGGAAACGTGATGGTACGCATTTTTCCTCCTTACACGAGGCATCACAACAACGTTTCACCAGGCAACGCTGGTCAAATGCTGGTTGTGTATGAGAAATCGGTGGGAAACTTTCCTCATGTCAGCACGTTGTAGGTGTCGCCACCGGCGCCAACCTTTTGTAAATGACCTGAAAAGCTAATCATTTGCATATCACAGCATCTTATTCGTGTCTGTTAAATTTCGCGTCTGTAGCATGCCATCTTCGTGGTGTAACAATTTTAATTGACAGTAGTGTACTTTGCATATCTTCAAAGTGCGTGTACTGGCCACATTTACTAAAGCCCGACTAGAGCCGCGCCAGTTCAAATGAAAAAAAGAATCGGCAGTGTTAAACTGACTGACGGGAGAAAAGCATCCACTTCAAACTCTGTTTTTTGAAGGTGCACAGTCGCGTAATTAGGGGTTAACATGTGCTTAGAACAGTTATCCAACACGGGAGGTGAGTAAGCGCTCCGCATAAACTATGAATATTATTTTTTTAGTTTTTTCATTTTTTAAATTTTATCAATTTTTGTGTTATTAGTTACGATTTAAAACTGAGGTAATCTAGGAATAAAGCAAGTTTCTCAGTTATTAAAATTTTGTTAATTTCGTCAACTTGCAAATAAGGTTCTCCATCAAATTATCAGCATTCTCAAAGCGCTCCGTCAGAGCAAATGTTTGGAAACCTTTGGTTTCGATCAATAAGAACAGTTTTTCACAGACTTCGAGTGGTTGCAGGAGAGCCTTTTGTTGATGGTCTTGATAAACCCCTGTCCGGAAAGGTTCTATTTGGATACAAAAGAAGTGTATAGTTCCAATCACTTAAAAATCTCCCCTTTTACGGCACGGTACGTGTTGGTGGAAACGCCAAATGCACGTAAAGGGAACCTTTTCCGGATCGCCTCAGTCCATCACACAATTTTCGTACGACTGCCATAACGGCTACGACAAACATACGTTTCGAACTACAGGTAGAAGGGTTGATTGCGGTGCACTACGGACGCGCGCCAGGGTTTTGGACCGTGTATATAAAAGCACGTGACGCTGATACACCGTGTGCAACGAACTCTGCAGTCGACAGATAGTGCAGCTGCTGTGGAGACTCACGTCAGATCTCGTTGACTCCGCTATCGTGAAGCGGGAGGCTTGAAAGAGATACGATCTTTAAACTATTCTGTATCCGAATGGTCAATTTCTCGACATTGGTTCGTATTTGAAGCTTATCTATTGAGCCTCCACCTACTACTCCTAGAAGCCTTTAATAGAAAATGTTTTACATTATGTATGTTACAACACGCAGCGATTGCAGAATCATATTTCCACGAAACAGAAGTTGCAGTGCTGTCGAACGTTCTTACCTGATTCACCATTAAGGAGCAAATGTGAAAGAAACAGAAATGAACAGCTCGTGGCAAAGATCTGGATAATGTGGTCACTGTAGCTTTTGATGCTGAACTACTGCAGCGCCAATACTTCGATAAAAATAAGCCAGTCCAGATGTTGCTCGTATCAAGCGTACGTAGGCCCTACTGTTTTATTCCAAAGTGTTTTAATCACTTCACTGAAACTGCAGATCTGCATTTCGATGATTAGGGGAAGAACCGATGACAACACAAAAACTTCTGTTTCCATATCTTCATCAATAATCCACAAGTCACCTGACTGTGTAGCGGAGGGTACATGCGGTACTTGACTGATGCTCCTTTACCTGTTCCACTAGCGAATGATGGTAAATGCCTGCAATAGCTCTAATTTCTCGAATTTTTTCATCGTGGTGATTTCGCGAAATGTATTTCGGAGGGAGCAAAATCTTGACCTGCTCTTCCCGGAAAGTAATCTCTCGAAATTTCAATAGTAAACTGTTCTGTGATGCACACCACCGCTCTTGCAGCGCCTGCCATTGAAATTTGTTGAGCATTTACGTAACGCTCTCGCGCCGATTAAAGAATTCTGTGACGAAACGCGCCACCCTTCGTTGGATATTCTCCCCCCCCCCTCCCCCCACCCTATCCGACCTGTTAAGGGTTCTAGACTGATTAACGTCACTCAAGAACCGGTCGATCAGGCGGTTTGTGAATCACTTCTTTTGTGAATGAGTTAATTTCCTTGAGGTTCTTCCAATGAATCTCAGTCTTGCATGTGCTTTCCCTAACGCTTGTTTTATGTGGTCATCCCACCTCAGGTCACTCTGGACAGTTACTTCCAGATATTTTACGGTATCCTCGCATACTGTTTCCAGTAATTTGTCGTCACTAGTGTAAGTTTACAGCACTGGATTTCGTGTCCTATGTATGCGCAGTGTGTTACATTCATTTATGTTGAGGGTCAAACGGCCAGATCCTGCACGTTTCATAAATTCTCTACAGGTCATTCTGCAAATAGATACCGTCTTCTGGCGTTGCTACTTTCTAATAGACAACGGTAACATCTGCAGCCGGCCGCGGTGGTCTAGCGGTTCTAGACGCTAGAGTCCGGAACCGCGTGACCGCTACGGCCGCAGGTTCGAATCCTGCCTCGGGCATGGATGTGTGTGATGTCCTTAGGTTAGTTAGGTTTAAGTTCTAGGGGACTGATGACCATAGATGTTAAGTCCCATAGTGCTCAGCGCCATTTGAACCATTTTTTAACATCTGCAGATCGTGTTAAAGAGCATCCGACGCATTCTAGTTCATCGTTTATATAGACTGTAAAGAGTAACGATCCTATCACACATCCTTGGGATCACCCGGAAATTAATCTTACATGTATCGATTTTGTTCCGTTGAGAGCGACGTGTTCGATTGTATCTGCGAGGAAGTCTTGAAATCAGTCTAAATTCTGATCCGATACTCCGTAAGCTAGTTTTCTTTTTTCATTTAACGGCAGTGCGGGACGGCGTCAAGTATCTTTCTGAAGAAGAGGAACACGGCATTAACCTGTGCTATGGATCTCATGGAGAAAGATAGCGAGCCGGATTTCGCACGATGTGATTGTGATATCCATGCTGATATTTATACAGGAGATGTTCGTTCTCCGAAGATGTCATAATTCTCAGCATAATACATGTTCCATTATTCCATAACAGACTGATGTCAACGAAACAGGCCTAGAATTATGTGTATCTATCCTAAGTCTCTACCTGAGAACGGGAATGCCCTGTTCTTATTCCAATCGCTAGGTAACTTCCGTTGCTCCAGCGATCTACGACAAACTGTTGCTGGAAGGTCTGACGTCACCTGGAAAGCCGTATAAATATTAAGCCTAATCTAGACCAGACTTGTAAATGTGTAGTTTAAAGAAAGCACAAAACGGAGTATTTCTATTGATAAAAACCATAGCTAATGTGACAAAACTATAAGCTCGTTAATGTTGTATTTTTGGTGTTAAAATGTAAATATAGTAAGTACTTTAGTATCGAAGACTAACAGTAGAATGTAAAGACATTCTTTGTAAAAATGGGCATCGTATCCCAATGAGGTTAAAGACGTTGTTCAAAGATCTAATACTACTTTAGTCTCTGCTGTTGAAGAATTAAGTCGCTTAGCTGTTCTGGCGCACTAAGTATTTCACGTACGTAGTTCATGTGATAACAGATGGGAAGAAGTTTAATTTCTCCTGCTCTTAATCGAAATCTCTCCCTCTCTGTGGGAATATTTAAGTAAAAATAATTACATAAATTCAGTTTTGTAGAAGATTTCCCATCTGGCTTTTGTCGTAATGACGCACGGGCGGCCATTACGTGGAATGTAATTAAAATATTAAATATTGGGCTTGACCCTCAGAGTTAACACAAATTCTTTGAATACTGAAAATTTTCAAGCATTAATATTTCCAAAGTTCATTTTATCAGATTTTTTACGGAACTGCAGGGATAGATTTAACTGCAGTAGACAACAAGGCTTAGGTTTGTTTCACGAGGTCTTTGAGTTTGCGATTAAATTTGTTTCTGCCAGGGAAATGCTTAACCTAAAATGAAGCCAGCTTTCTATCAATGAAATTATTTATCTTGACTACAGATTTCTTACGCTGCGTAGGTGGTTACTCCGTCTCTCTCTTCGCAACAAATAATTTAAGGGGCAATAACAGTAAGTTTCATGCTACTTCTGATTATCTTTGAGCCAGCCGCGAGTATAGATAGCTTAATTAAACCGTTACAAGCAAAACTGTACTCATTTTTACTAATATTTGTCCATGCGCAGCAACTTTCATTATCGTCGGTGTATTGTAAGGCCCATTTACGAGCGTGCATAATATACTCGACGGCAACAGTTTATTAATATCCTTTACTTTTTCACAACAATCCCGCCCACATCTTACATTAAAATCAAAACATTTTAATACCAAAGAGGAGAGGGAGATGATACAAACGGGAGCAAGTTCTTTCGCGTTATTTTGTCGAACTTTCCAGATATCTCATCTGGTTCTAATGCCTTTCCACTAGTACGCGATTGTAGCAGTTTTTCTACCCTGCGATCTGTTCTCAATACCTGCCCTTTCGACGTTCGTACGATGATAGTATCTGAAGACCGTTTTACTATTTTCTGCGGTGACACTATTTCGGAATACCGAAGTCAGCATTTCGGCCTTCTGTTATCCTCCGTTTCGGTGCCAGTACGGTCACTAAGTTACTGAACAGATGACTTCGAACCGCTTACTAATTTTACTTAAGACCGTTAGGTATTTTAGTCAGATCAGTTGACAACAATTTACTTTCAAGGTCTCAAAGTTTTTCTCATTGCTCTTGCTACGATCATTTTCGCTTCGTTCAGGTTTAGTTTCTTTGGCAACTACTGCATGTCTTAACACATACTGTTCCAAGTGTATGATTAGTTTCTTGCTAAATAATGCCTCACTTGCGACTGATCAGTCTGCTAGTGGTAACTGACTTAACATGTTACTGTTTTTTTTTGCGGCGACTTGGTATTCTGTAACTTCCAAACTCCTTGGCCTTCGAACACCGATCTGCACAAAAGCAGGCTTGTACAAATAAATGATCTTGCTAAGTGGTAGAATAGACATTTCCGTATTTTAAACTCTTTTTACTCGGTTTTAGCAGCTTCAGGTGTTTCATGTTAGTGAATAAAAACTGAAATAACTACCAAATTATGTCAGACGTAAGCAAATGGGCAATAATGTTGTATTGTCCGACTATAACACGACGACCGCAGATATTCTAGAGGGAAATTAAAAATGAATAAAATGAATAAGGTGAGCAACAACGTGACGTATAGGCACAAAATATCCGAGCATCCTTGACAATAGAAAGTTCAGAGGAAGATTCAAATCGCCATTTTATGTACTCACCGTGAAAATACTGAGCTCATTAGACCAAACCACACTTGTAGAAACAGCGGCCAGTTTTATTTTTTAATCTGTAGGATGCTCAATCACTCGAAGGAGCGCAATGGCAAGAGATGAGAAAGTAATTGGTTATTGGGAGCAGAAAGTACGGAGAGAAGATGGGAAGAATACTTGGTGGAATTTTATTGTGACCCGGGAGAAATTACCGAATTTACAATCACAACATGAAGTGATAGGGTAACAAATTATACTTATTCCTTTATTTTGTGTTGATTTATATGCACTCTGAAGGGAGAAGTAATGGGGCTTACACTTTTAAAGCTCGTCCTCTGTTAAATACTGCGGAGGAAATTAGAATGCTACAGTAAGTGTGTGTGCCACATGCTTGCTGAGTGCAGATAAACATGTCTGTACACAGGTGTAGCACCCAAGTAAATTTGGTTGGCAAAACCATTTTTCGCATTAGTGTTAACTGACTTACGTTTTGGATGACTAGAGTTTCAAACTGAATACAACCTACATGTTCAGTCACACTCCACACGCCACCTGATGTGTGGCACAGAGCGAAATGTGCACCGCTACCACTGCCACCCTCTCCCGTTCCGTTTGAGAAAGATGATGGGGAAGGTGTGTTCCTAAATCTTTATGTGAGCTCCAATGTTTCTAATTTTATCCTCGTGGTCTTTCCTTGAAATGCCTATAAGAGGGAAGAACATACTGGCTACTTTTGGAAGAATGCACGCTCTCTATATTTGATCAGTCATTTGAGAGTGAACCACACCTTATTGCAGAGTCTTTTGGAGAATCTATTAGTGAGGTCGGTTGAGCTGCTTCGTTCGCGCATATTGAACGAAACGTTTGATGAAAGGCGCTGCTCTTCCTTGGATCTTTATCGGTTGAATCAAGGCCCCTAGAAAAGCAAGATTGGGCTGTAAGCGTTGTGTGCTCCCGGTGGCTGACTGACGCCACTAAGGAAAAGCTTATTCCCCTGGAATAACATTAGAACATGTGGCCGCGCATTTATGCAATGGACCTGTGGTCTGTTTTAATTTCTATTGTAATAATGAAACGTAAATTGCTATTATGCCATTGCCAGACTGTTACTGCTACATTCGGTAACTTCCCAACTTTTAAACATACACTACCTTATTTGCAGGAAGCATTTGGATTAGCTAATGTGTCTTAGACGCTCTTCAAAATACATGGATGGCAACAAACTGCTGTTTCCAGAATGAGATTTTCACTCTGCAGCGCAGTGTGCGCTGATATGAAACTTCTGTGAATTTTGGAATGTAAGAGACGAGGCGCTGGCGGAATTAAAGCTGTGAGGACGTGTCGTGAGTCGTGCTTGGTTAGCCCAGTTGGTAGAGCACTTGCCCGCGAAAGGCAAAGGTCTCGAGTTCGAGTCTCGGTCCTGCACACAGCTTTAATCTGCCAGGAAGTTTCAAACTGCTGTTTATTCAAGAACGCAAGGTTGGCACTGCAGGTTGTGAATATCAGATTTTCCCCGATAAAATTTTCTTCGACTCACAGTTTTGACCCCTGTAACGAACTTCTGATTTGAGTGGGTGAAAATATTTTGCTCAATATTCCATTAAATTCTGGAGAGACGGGTGCATTTTTATTATATTTTTCAGACACAGTTTCGTTGATTGAGTATCTTTAATACGTGCTCGCAATTTCACGCACAAGTTTCTCAAATGAGCGTTTCTCCTCTGTAATACTGCTATGGAAATCTGTAAACTGACTATCAGAAGCAATACAAACAATTTCATATGTCACTATACATTTATCAGCATTCTTCGGTGGCGAAAGTTTTCCTACAGTTCTATGCTGCTTCTAGCCCATGCTTGTTGAAACATTCCTCCCTGTCTTACGTCGAATGTGGTGTGGTATCACTACCGCTACAACAAGGCAAATTACACGATGGAAATGTCTCACTCTTAAGTGCTCGTTTCCACGGTAAATTTAAAGTGTTACGAGCGCAAGTATCTATAAATCAGTTTCTCCGAAACGACGAGGATGTATTCTAGCATTAGCAATAGCACAGCTTCTGTCTTACAGTATTTCGAAATGCTAAATCGTTTGCAGACTTGCGTTGCAAAGGGAAGCATGAAGAAACACTTCAGTTCTTTTATTGTTGCGATTTTGAGAATTACTGCCCATAACATAAGAACCAGCCATTGCTTGCTAACACGCAAAACCCTTTCAAACCGCTCACCACACTAACAAAACAGCGACGACACCAACGAAATCACACACCCTCCAACATAAAGTATGGAAATATGGTCTGTAAGTGTTCATCTCTGACGTCATGCGCTCAGAAACTCGTGTCTACGCAGCGTTTGCTGCGTCCGGCTGGCAAATAGGCAGAACGACGGCTTTGTAAGTTATCTCCTCCATGGCTACAGCACACTTGACGATACAATGAATCTCACTGTCCGTCTAACATCTGCCCTTCTTGCGATTCGTTTCATGTGGTCGTTTCAACTGCAAATCGCTGCATACGCGTACTCCCGGATATTTTATGTATGTGACCCCTTTCAGTGATAGCGCTGCAACAATTTAACACAATAACGGCCGTTTTCGCCTACTTGTGAGCAATGCTTAAGCTCCGTACACACTGCCACTGGAAACAATTTTCTAACTTTGCTTCTTGTCTCTGTCTGCGGCGGCGGCAAACATTTCTCGTAGTCTGTTCGCATCGTCTACAACGCTGTCTGACTTATTGTTTTCGTACCGTCTGCTACATTATGTCTAGAGACGAGAAAACTAATTGTATTTGGTGCTGCATTACTACTAGTCGAACGGTTACGCAAACAAGGACGTAGCCGTCGTTGGTGAACAAAAACTTACTATACAAGACCTGTTGGAAATAACTTCCTGTTTGAGCTGAATATGGAAGATGGCTCTGCTTTCTATAATTTCTGGAAGATGACGTCTACCGATTTCGAATAAAACAACGGTCATGAAAGCAGAGTAAATAAAAGACGTGCTGTTAGTCTTCGTTTCAGACAAAGGAAGATTAACTTCAAAGCTCTGAGTTTTTATTTCGCATTTCGAAGGAAACTACGGCAAGCGACCTTGATTCCTTTTCAAGCAGTTCTCGTCAGTAATAACCGTGGCACAAAGTCTCTGCAGAGTGTCTTGGTATTTTTTGCTATTCTTTTACTGCTCGCTTCACGTATTCCAATCTCAGCCCTCAGCCTGGTACGTGCAGTGACAACTCGACACTACTGCCTCGTCCACTCCATTTCCTTTTGGATAAACTTAATGCAGCAAGCGGAAACAACACATAGCAACTATTTATTATAGTCGACACAATGCGACGTACAAACATACGCTGCTACAGTGTAGCGGTGACACATGGTAGCTGGCCTGAAACGTAGTTTCGTTTCACGTGTACCGATACTGCTACGGATAGCTGCTTCCGTGTTTCGAAATACGTTTGCAAACGGTGATCACATATAGTGGCCGGAAACATGTTTCGAACATGTATCAGGCTCAGTGTGTTAGCGGCTTTTCACATAGTGCGGACGTTCAATAGGTCGTCCTGCATTTGAATGCAATTTTCCAACGTTGCGACTTGTCTGCACGTAAGGGGAAGTCAAATAAAAACCGAACATCCACCACAACGAGACCATGGAATGGTTCGATTCAAAAGTAATCATCACACACGTTAAGATATTTGTCCCAAACGGAGAAGAGACTATCAGCTCCTGTTTCGTAGAACGTGGTCGCCCTCTAACGGATCCATAACGTCAACCCCAATCTTGCACTTGCTATTTCGACTGATACCGTCGTCCACGTGCGTCCTTCACGTCGCCAAAGATGTGACAGATCACTGGTGACAGATCACTGGTGACAGATCACTGGTGACAGATCACTGGTGACAGATCACTGGTGACAGATCACTGGTGACAGATCACTGGTGACAGATCATGGCAGTACGGATGACGTTGCAGTGTTTTCCAACCAAATCGCTGAAGCACAGCCTTTGTCAGATTGGCAGTGTGCGGGCAGGCGTTATCGTGCTACAGCATGATTCCGTCCGGCAGCATTCAGACATCCCGAGAGCAAACGGCAAAGCCAACAATGGAATCATCCCACATTTTCCTCGCCAACAACATTCCAAAGCTATCCGCACAAGTTCTGGTAAGGTCATCATGATGATCTTCGTTTGTAGGGGCCCCTGTGTCCGTAGAGCTCCTCGTGCGTGGAAACAGTTAGTGCGCAGCACTATGAGGATACTTTGCAGAATACTGCGACGCGGCATGAAGTCAAAACCCGCAGGAATGATGTCTGACGGTATCATCCTGTTGCATGATGACGCCGCCTCCACACTGCCAACCGAACGGAGGTTATGCTTCAGCGATTTGGTTGGGGAAACACTGCAACATTATCCGTAAAACCCGGATCTTACACCTTGTGTGTTTCACGTCTTTGGCGACCTAAATAAGACATGCGTGGACGTCGGGTTTAGTCGGACGAAGAAGTGCGAGACCTGATCGCGGCCGTGGATGCCAGTAGGATACATCACTTAACGTGTGTGGTGATTACATTCGAATGGAACCATTCCATGATTCCGTTACGGCCGGCGTTCAGTTTTCATTTGACTCCTTACACAACAATCTTCTGCGAATAGCCCCAGAACGTTCCAGACGTTGTACTGTAGGTATTTGTATACATCGCGGACAACAATAATCTGTTGAGAAAGGTTTCGGGGTCGCAGCCGGTCGTCTTAAATTTCGTCGCACGATATTTCGGCTGGACAACTGCCAGCCACCTTTAGGTGAGCCGAAAAAGAAAATTACAATAATACTGTAATATGCCTTTCAGTTATGTCCTAAGTTGTTGTTAGGTCTGATGGTTTTTTTTTTTTTCGTTAACAATGACAAGCTGTGTTCTCTTTGCTAGGGACCGTGGTGACCCATCATGTCGACTTAAGCAGTACGCTGGCACGTAGATGCCCGCGGGCAGACAGCTCGGCGCCCGGCCTGGGGCGTCCTTGGCGGCCCCTGCACCAACCGGAAGTTCGTTCAACCCACTCACTCACCAGCTGCACGCAACCCGGCCCACTCTGAGTGACGGCGGCTCTCAAGGTCGGCCGAAGGAGACGCGTTATCTGCCGCGCTCCTCAAAGCGGACAAGCCGCGCACGGCACGTCTTCCCGAAGAGGTACACGACAGCGAAGAAATCTCCTGTACTGCGTCACTCGCTAATATGCAGATGGCTGCTGCTTGCTCGAAAAAAGCAAGAACTAGTTAGATGCCGCTAACTGCAGCGAAAGCCCAATATACCGCTAATTCGGATATAAAGCGGTGCAAAAATCTTGTTACATTCTGGAAGCAGCGTTTCTCTAGTGCCAGTGACTCCTGCATCCGTCAGGCACTGAAAATAAAAAAAAATAAAAATTGGTAGGTATGAGGTTAAATAAACATGATATTTGGTATGACTTGTCAATATACAGGAACTTTAACACACGTCTCACGATTAACACTGACGCAGTCAACGAAATAACTTCATAGATTACGTAGATGCTGTATGGAAAGAGTAGTATAGCCGCCAAGGAATAGGAATAAGGCGACTCAGGAGACGTTCCCAGTGCATGTTAATAAACACAGAGGTTACGTGGAGGGAGGCAATGTGAACCACGCCATATTCAGTTGTTGCATATGATGAACATAAAACAATACATGCAAACGAAAAGGTGCGAAATGAGCCTAACTAGTCGGATTTTGTAGGTTTTATATACTACAATGCAATACAGTATTTTCCAATTGTTTTTTTGCTGTCTTAAGTCCAAAAATTGGTTTGATGTAGCGCTCAATGCTACTCTCGCCTGTGCAACTCTCTTCATTTCCGAGTAACTACTGCTATCTACATCTTTCTGAATCAGCTTACTGTATTCATCTCCTGGTTCCCCTATGATTTTTTACCCCACACTTACCTCCAATAGTGAACTCGTTATCCACTGATATCTCTGAACGTGTCCTAGCAACCAATCCCTTCTTGTGTCACAAATTTCTATACTACCTCTTCAACAGTTACGCGATCTGTCCATCTCCTGCATCCTTCTGTTGCACATACTTCAAAAGACTATCCTCTTCTTGTCTTCTGTTCATCGCCCACTTTTGTCCCCCCCCCCCCCCTCTCTCTCTCTCTCTCTCTCTCTCTCTCTCTCTCTCTCTCTCTCTCTCTCTCTCTCTCGTATCTGGCTGTATCTGGCTCCTACTGTACTCTGCTAACTCAAAGAAATGTTATCGACAGATTCATCTTCTGTCGGCAGCATTCTTTTTACTGGTCTTTTTACTGTGCTGACTATGTAGTGTAGGTAGGTTTTTGCTACAGGTAACAAAGATTTTTCCTGCCTCTTGCTCTCAAAATGATTCATTTCTCCTCAGTGTACATTGACCTATAGAGACTTGGCACAGCACACACAACTAACAGGTTGTTCTGCAACTGTAACAGATCTAAAGATGTTCAAGAAACTGAACGAAACTGGTAATCGTTATTAACACAAATGCAGCTATAGACTGAAATAAAAAGTAGCTAAGTAGTCCGTCTTGTCTGGAACGGTTGATAACTTAATAGGATATAAATCTAAGTAGACTATGAACAACGACGCATTTACAATCAATCTGGTAATGTTGCAGAACCCTTATGTACGTTATAAGCGGCAGTTCAAAAATTGCTCTGAGCACTATGAGACTTAACATCTGTGATCATGAGTCCCCTAGAACTTAGAACTACTTAAACCTAACCAACCTAAGTGTTGTGTCTAGACAAGACAGCCTAGACACAATGAGAGGAAGCCGAAAGGCACGCGCTACGCTCACGCAGATGGGCGTGAGGTTTGAAACAGGATACGTAATAAATGCTATAAAGAAAAGTACGTAGCTTCTTGAATACTTAACTTTAATCCATCCTTTTGGTACATCTGGAGATTGTGGCGATACAAGTGAGACTCTTTAGATACATGCACTGTTACTAATGGCGCCTTGCTAGGTCGTAGCCATTGACTTAGCTGAAGGCTATTCTAACTATCTGCAAATGAGCGAGGCTTCGTCAGTGTGCATCGCTAGCTACGTCGTCCGTATAACTGGGGCGAGTGCTATCCCGTATCTCGAGACCTGCCTTGTGGTGGCGCTCGGTCTGCGATCACACAGTGGCAACACGCGGGTCCGACATGTACTAATGGACCGCGGCCGATTTAAAGCAACCACCTAGCAAGTGTGGTGTCTGGCGGTGACACCACACTAAGGACATCACACACATCCATGCCCGAGGCAGGATTCGAACCTGCGACCGTAGCAGTCGCGCGGTTCCGGACTGAGCGCCTAGAACCGCTAGACCCACGCGGCTGGCTAAGCGGCAGTTAAATGGAAACGATACAGATAAAGTAAGTAAACTATTTATTGTTTCAAAAGTAACAGCTATAACTTACCACAGTTATCCAACTGTGTGACAAGACGGTCGGTGCCTTCATGGAAAAATGTTTGCGGTTGCTTACGAAACCATTATGGTATCCAGCTGTGCACTTCTTCGCCCAAAGCAATTTGGGGCGACGGTTGTCGTTCATCAGGGCTCCAAAGAAAAATGGAAATCGCATGGGGACACCAAAGCTGTTTGTAGAAAGCGTAAGACCTGCACAGCTAAGGTTACGCAGCGTAGTCGAAAGAACCTGACAACACAATGCCCGCCGACATGTTGCCAATGTTGTCTGGAGTACACTGCAGAAGTTTCGCTGGGGAGCCCTTACACATCCTCCCCTCTCTTTCTACGCTGTTTCCATACTTGTAGAGCCCTAGAGAAAGACATGGGTGAACGATTTGCTTCGAAGTGGTGCACGCCAGGGTACAATCATGGTTCCGTGGGCAACCGGAAGCCGTGCGGGATTAGCCGAGCGGTCGCCGGCACGGTAGCTCAGCGTGTGCGATCAGCGAGCCGGTTGGCCTCTGTAATAAAAAACTGAGTGGAAAGATCAACCACCGAACTTTAACAGGATGTCTTGCGACGTCCGCAACGACCAAACAACGATCAATAACGAACAAAAAGAAAAAAAAAGCGGTCTGAGGCGCTGCAGCCATGGACTTTGGGGCTGCTCCCGGCGGAGGTTCGAGTTTGTCCTCGGGCATGGGTGTGTATGTGTGTGTGTTTGTCCTTAGGATAATTTAGGTTAAGTAGTGTGTAAGTTTAGGGACTGATGACCTCAGCATTTAAGTCCCATAAGATTTCACACACATTTGAACATTTTTTTGGTAACCGGAAACATTTTTCCGTTAAGGCGCTGACTATGTAGTCTCTCAGTGGGGTAAGTGTAGTGACAGTTACGGCCATTACTTTTCAAATAATTGACGGTTTACTTTTATTTTTCCGTCTGTCTCGCTTTGATATGACTGCCCCCTATACCTATTGACATGTAGAACTTCATACAGTGGCAGGGAACTGATCAAAACACCGATCATTAACAAAAAGCAACGAATCAGAAGTTCAGGGTATGAGATTTTCTGGCACAGTCGGGCGAGTTCCATTTCCGGTCCCGCCATTGCGGATAATGGAATCCACTTCAAACCAAAAGCGAAATGTTCTGTAGTTGAAGGAGACAAGCCGTCTCCCTCTCACTACGAAAAAAAGCGACATCCGAGCACATTTTGTCGAGCGACACATTTCCATATCACCGTGTGAGTATTCACAAGCTAACTCTTCCTTTAATCATGCAACCTCTAATTTAAAGGCGCCCGTAAACATGAGGCAATTGCAGTTCCTGTCGCAAAAGACGTCTCTTCGCCTCTATGGATGTTGCGTCTTCTCGCAGCCAGCGTGAAGTAGGACATTAACGCTCCACAGTATAGTCATTTGTACTGAACTAACTTTCATGGCACAATGGCGAGTGCTTCACAGGAACAAGAACGCATGGACAAAGCTGTGAAACGGTTTGAGAATGAACGGCGTGTAGCAGTAGACGAACAGGAGACGAATAGTGTATGCAGACATACATTTAAAAGCAATGTGTGCTCTTTTCAGCCAGAACACTATGAACACCGACCTGCTATCGATATAAACCCGTCCAGGGAACAACAGCGTCAACTGGTGTGGAAGGATTGCTGATCAGACACACGCACAGTGCTTACAGTATCGGTGAGCGTGCAGCCCGTGTGTAGAATGGGGAAGGCGCGCGATCTGTCTGAGTGACCGAGAGCAGATTATGATGGCCCGAAGGTCCAACACGAGCGTTTCAGAAACTGCACGACTTGTCGAGCGTTCGAGGAGTGTTGAGGCGAAACCAAAGCGAAACCTTGTCCAGGAGTCGTGGGGTCGAGCCGCCACTCCTCATTCCAGATGTAGGACTCGTAGGCATAACAGAACAGGCGGCGAACTGGTGCGGAACTAAAACCAGACTTTAATGCTGAGCAGAGTCAAGTGTGTCTGGACACAAAGTGCACCGAACACTCCTAAAGATGGACCTCCGCACCGAAGGTCCTTGCATGTGCCAATGTTAACACCACGACATCGGCACTGGACGTCGGCGCAGTGGCAGTGTATTGCATGGTCTGATGAATCCCTGTACCTTCATCATGGCGATGGCAGAACGCGAATCCGTCGTCTTCCAGGGGAAGCTCCACGATGACTGTACTACGGGAGGGAGACAAGCTGGCGGCAGTTCCATTGTGCTCTGGGGACATTCACGTTGTCCATGGGTCCAGTGGAGCACATGCAAGGCACCATGATGGCCAATGAGTATCGTACACTGGCTGCAGATCGTGTACACCCGTTCATGTTTCCCAACGGCAGTGGCACGTTTCAGCAAGATAGTGCGTCATGTCATAAGGCCAGTAGTGTGATGGAGTGGAACACAGTGGCGAGTTTCAGTTGATGTGCTGGTCCTCCAACTCTATAGATCTGAGCCCGATCGAACACATCTTGGATGTGATTGAACGTGGTGTCAGAGCTCATCGCTCCACTCCCCGGAATTTATGGCAATTATTTAACAAAGTAATTCGCCAAACAGCTTTGCAAATTGAGAAGTTTTATTTTCGCAATGTGTTTCGGCAATTCAGTATCCAATCTTTAGGTCCCATATGCACCTCCAATAAATTATCGATATTGGGACCATCTGTTTCTGCATGTCGTGAATTCTCAAATGCTTCCTTCGCAGACTTGACTGCAGCTTGACGGGAGTTGGGTGACTTCTGTGTGCAAATGCGGTACCAACTCCCTCCAGCCACGACGTGTCGCCGCTGTTATCCGTCCCAAAGGTGGACATACCGGCTAATAGGCAGATGGCGGCCTTGTGGAAGCTGGTGGTGGCTCCATACTGGTGTGGGCAGTGTTTACATGGAACGAACTGTGTCCCCTGGATGTTCGTCTACTCAAACCATTTGCAGCCATTCATGAACTTCATTTTAGCCAACAATGAATTTTTATGGATGACAGTACGCCACGTCACACAGCCACAGTTGTACACGACTTGTTTGAAGAACATTCCGTACAATTCGGCGAATGGTTTGCCCATTCAGATGGACCCGACGTGAATCCCATCGAAGATTATGGGACATAATCGACAGGCCAGTTCGTGTACGATATCCTGCACTGGCAACATTTTCGACATTATGGACGGCTATAGAAGATGCATTGCTCAACATTTTCAACGACTTGCTGAGTCCTCGTCAAGTAAGTTACTGCACTACACCGGACAAAAGGTGGTCCGACACGGTACTAGGAGGTATTCCATGACTTGTTACCCCAGTGTACAGTTTTTCGTCCGCAGCTAGGAAGTATTTGTCTGTATTACATTGGTTACACTGAACGAAGATGTTAGATGTAAAATTAACTATTGTGTTTGGCCTATTTTGCCGTTCGTTAATGATATATTGTCTTGTTACAGTGGTTTGTATTTCACATACCGCTATGAATAATGCTACAGTAATTATCTTCTAACGTTTGTAACAATTTAATTCAGTAGAAAGAGGGAAGCCTACATGATCACCGACAAACCCCAGTCAAGGAACATTCTCTGCACGTTGCAAGGATTAATCGCAGCTTATCTACTGTACCTTTAGGGCCCCTTCTGCAAGTTCAGGGTTGTGTATCTTCTGCACATCTTGCCTGCAGTATTCAGTTTGCATTTACGTCTTCCAACCTCAGTACAGATTTCGTGCAGTACTGAATCAGTAGTCAAGAGTGCAGAATATTTTCTGGTCATGGCAAAATTAATTAAGTTTACTTATAAATTAATTATTCTGGATAGTGCCAGTATTTCAGAAATTACGAAAAAATTACCAGTACGGAGAAGCTGAACGAAAGAATGCCTTCTAAAACACGTAATGCTTTCGCATGTCACTCTTCTGAAGGAGCTAATTACTGAAAAACGGAACTGATCAAACAACCTAGGTCCTAAGATGACGAGACATTCTTTGTTGCAGTTATTGCAGTATACAGGGTGGTTATATGTAAACTTTAGCTAGTTGAGCCTGTTTAGATGGAAAATTATTTGCCGTATAGGTATTCCATTTCAAAGAAGTGATATTCAAACTGATCGCTACAAAATTTGCTTTGTTAGTAGTGTAAGTGCAATGACTCGCCATTAGGCTTCCAATACAATTAAGGCGAATTTGAAACAGAAGCGTAATTGCGAATTACATTTGCAGACAGTCAACACGAGTCTTGACCCAGTGAGTGGGGCTTAATTAGCAAAGCTGTTTTATCAATAGTGCTTCTGCTCTTCGGGTTTATAGTGGCATTAAAAGAAGACTGATGTGTGTTCTTTCCGCACCATGGTCGAAGAACATAATTCGGGGGTTCGAATTAACTTGCTATCTTGGAGTTGCTCCAGGTAAGAGGCTTATGGTCAATTACAGGACAAACCGTTGAAGTTACTGTTTCCAGGGCTAAGAATGCTGAAAATAATGTGCGATCCTGAAACAGTGCACTAGTTGTATCACGACAGCTAAACATTCCATGGTCCACTGTTCGAGAAGTGCCGCTAACAGTTTCGAAATGGTATCTAGTGGGATTCCAAGCGGATGCAGATAGTCGTTTACACTGACAAAGGCAATGCGTGATCTTTAACGTTAAGGACCGCACGAAAATGTGCTTAGAATATAAATCGCTTGTCCAAAAAATAGTAGTATGAGCAATTCGCGTGGGAAACTGCAAGTCTCACCACAAGAGACATTTGAATGATCACCTGTGCATGATGTAATGTGAAACTTTGCTAACGCGAAAAACCAAAAATATCAATGTAAAACACTCGGGACAAGCAAATATCGTCAACCTCCCCTTATGTCTCTTTTAGACAATTAAGCTCTACATCAAGAGGATCGTCGATTTTGATGACTACAGTGTGCAAATCCTCTAGTTAGGCGATCTTCATTTTATCATTAGACTACACTCTATTCTATACAGTTAGTTTTATGCACCGTTGTACAAATGTGTTAGAATATGCTTGTCGAAAGACACGTCACGACACTGACTTACCAACATCATTTAAAAATGTT
Organism: Schistocerca piceifrons; assembly: GCF_021461385.2. Classification (NCBI taxonomy): domain Eukaryota; kingdom Metazoa; phylum Arthropoda; class Insecta; order Orthoptera; family Acrididae; genus Schistocerca; species Schistocerca piceifrons. The sequence continues at coordinate 508,387,883 of NC_060140.1, forward strand.
ATCACTGACGTTTGATGTTGGACTGCTTGAATGCGAAAGTGATAATTAGTGGGGAAAAGGTCGCTTTATTCAAACATGGATAGTATTCTGTACCACTTTGCTTTAACCATTTTCCTGAAATCCCACACCTGTACATTGTAGATTTAGTAGTACGCAACACCATCGGGTAAGTAGAAAAAAATTGTTTCTCAGATTGCGTCATTTTAAGCAGAGGGAAATTTAAAAATGAGTCATGACATTGAAATGTGTTTTGGTCCTACTACAGATATATTTTGTTTCTTCGCATTATCGCAATTCCTTTCTGGTAAGGTCAATAGGGGATCGTTCTTAGTAAGACATGGAGCTTTACACGGGAATCACTAACACTACTGTGTTTGGGATGAGTAATTCATAGACTAAGCAGATTTTCCTGTGGGTATGAGAGTTCGAGATCATGCACTGCTCTAGTGAACAGCATTTGTAACCTGGAACATAGGCACGGTATGCAGTTAACAAGCGTTACTTTCTCGTATGTTTCTTTCAACGTTTTATTCATTTTTCGTCTTCCTCATGTCCTTAAAAACATTTCCACAAACTAATTTTCTTGCGATCGCTCGCTCGCCCCCCTCCCCCCTTCCTCAAGTACCAATATTTTAATTTTAATCTCTGTTTATTCCGAGGTATACAAGGAGAAATGACGCTAAAAATCAATTGGTATCTATGGAAGACTTGCAGTAACACTGGGGCACTTGGCAACTGGCAGAAGCTAAGCTAGCCTTAAATTTTCTGCTCTGGTATCACAAAAAAAGTTTTTGCCATACATGAAGTACTAAAGCACTTCAGCTGGTCTGCGTCAATTCAAGCGCCGCCAGACTTCATGTAGGTAGAACACAGACAGTAACATGGACAAACTTTTCCGTCGTCAATTCATTCGCAGCCAACGGTTTGTCTGTGCAGACACTAGCTGCACAAAAAACTCTGTGCAAATATCTGAGCGTGTACCGCGTCATTTAGAGATGAAGGGTACTGTTGTCGAGATTAACATTTTCGCTATAGTTAAGGACGAGACACAAGATCACAATTACGTTAACTTGAGCGGGACGTAAACTGCTTCTGCTGTCAAACGTGTGCTACAGAACGTCCAACAGCAACGGAGATATGTTTTGTGTTGCCCGGAAGTACAATGGTAACATAATTTGTTGACATATTTCCTAAAATGATTTCTTTGCTACCGTTAGAAAACTGGATCACCAATTTACTAGGATGCTACTAACCTACATAATACTTGGTACTGTGTACTGGTAAAGAGCATTAATAATTACTTACCAAGTTAGTGTGTTCCAGCAGCTGGTGCTATATGCACTATGATTCACACAAACGGCACGCACAGGACCTGCTTGTATCGTTAAATGCGAAGCGCGCTTGTTTGCGAGACAGGGAGGTGACCTATACCCACATCGGATCTGCGCAGAGGTATGAACACCGTTTGGATGTCCAGGGACCAACCAAAACTCTTATCAGGCGGTTTTCCACGCTCTTTTAGGCAAACTGTTACCAATCTCCGACACATAAATTATGGTACACAAACCGCACAAAAGTTTTGCAGTAGTTTACAAGAAAAATGCCTTTTCCATACTAGGAAACAATTTTTATTTTATTTATGCACCCAGATGCGTTTCGCCTTCTTAGTAAGGCACTTTCTGTAGCTGTCCTCTAATATTAGTTTCTCGTAGTCACATTTCGTTATGGATTTAAAAACAGTTCATGAAAGTATTTCATAATAAAATGAGAAGGTACTTACAGTGAACCATGTAGCTTTCCCTCGCTTGAAAAACTGTTGAAACCCCATTGTGTAGTCACTGTTTCGAAACAATTCAACTGTCATTTTCGGTGTCAAAGAGTGGCGTTTGTTTTCTCAAGTGTTATCAACTTTGCCACTTTTTGCTTTCACTTTCTGTTTGACTGTGAGCGCCTGCCTCCCCCCCCCCCCCCCCTCCAACACACACACACACACACACACACACACACACACACACACACAGAAATTACGAAGTAGAGAAACTTAGGATGTTTTGTATTATATTATCGATTAGTGTGTACAATTGACAGACTGATGACGCATACGACTTCTCTCCCATAAGTTACCTGACGACTGGCGACAGGTTAGTCATCCTGCTGCAAAGAAAAATAAAAATGAACTGTGTTATACCACGATAAAGCTAAGAAAGAGAATGAAGACACAGTGAGAAACAACCAGGAAGAATAATGAGAAAAGAAAAAAGAAAAGAGAAAAGAAAAGAGAAAAGAAAAGAGAAAAGAAAAGAGAAAAGAAAAGAGAAAAGAAAAGAGAAAAGAAAAGAGAAAAGAAAAGAGAAAAGAAAAGAAAACTGAGTAAACTTTCAACTAGTGGTCACGATAAGGAATTAAGAAAGGGTGTGATAGAAGAAAAAGCGGACAAGGCCACGAAAGTGTAAACATAGCATTGACAAAGCACGCAAAAATGAAACTTAGCGGGTTGGAAAGATACAAGCGACAGCATTTAAGCAGTTTAAAAAGCCCGGTGGAAAGGAGTGCATACGCCAAATGGCTTGTGAAAGATAAGCCGTCACCTTTAATTCATTTAGGGAAAAGTTTAAAATGTTAGACGCACGTATCTGGATAGAGTACGAAATGCTATACAAAAATTCAACATTGAAAAGTTAAAATGCAAGACGTAATTATCACACTAACGGAAATGAAACAGAGGTGGAAGAACAGCAACCAGGTGAATGGAAGATAGATGGATCAAAGAAGTTCTTACTGGAACCCACGTTTGCATGATTTTAATGTCGGCATCCTTGCTCAAATTGTCTTTCTAATTCATTTAGTGCCGATTCTTTTGTTTCAAGAAATTTTGTGTCCATATTAAACTACACTGGAAATCCATCAGCTGCATTTCAGTTTCAAAGCAATGAAATTCAGGGAAGATCAATTTATGCTTTGAAGTCACCTGTGGATACATAATAAATTTTAAAGTTTCCGACTACTCTTTGGACTGAAAAAAATCTCAACCATATTTCGATTGAAGGCTGTTATTACCAAAGAAAACCAGTTTTTCCTGGTCTGACTTTTCGTGTAAACGCAAATCACTGGTCAGTTTGTCAGCCACGTAATTTACGTCATTACCTGTGAATATTGAACAATTTTTTTTCTAGATGAGGGAAAACAGTGATTTCTTCCACACAATCCGCAAATCTTTAAAGTACGTTGCCGTGGCTGCACCAACAAATATCAGCCATCATTAAGCTATTGTACACCGAGTTGACTTCATCTAACAACGCTTCCAACATTCTCTTATTAAACGCTTGTGACGATATAATCTTCACTATTTTGTGACTACGGATACTAGCGGGGAAAGCGAAACCACTCTGCATACGAATCTTGATAATAAGATGAAACGTTCACAACACAATATCGAGTAATCACCACTAAACAGGCAGATTTAGTTACACCTGTACTTTTGTCAAGGCATAACCCAATGAAAGGCTACGATTAGATTTTTTTTCTGTTCTCCACCTTCCGCTAGTTTTAGGATCCGTTTTTATTGTGCTTCTAGATAAAGGAGTGTCTTATTCGCCGAATTACCTTACATTTATTTCCAAAATCTTCTGAAAGCGACTGGGCAAATGTTAACCATGCGTCCTTCAAAAATTACCGTGGCCAACAGGTTTACCATGCTGGACAATGACATTTCAGACGAGGAACTCGTTGCAGACCACGCCATATTTCTGAGTCCAACAAGTTTGAAATACGCTGTTACACTTATCTTGCATTTGTTTCTTTGAAAAACTAACCACGTTGAACAAAATTCACAACCTTAAAAATGGTACTCTGTATAGTTGCAGCACGCGATCTAAGCGCTCAATATACAAAAATAATCAAAGGAACACTTTTTCGCCGCGACAATTTGGCAATACGGTACTTGTCGGCAGAGATCGTCGTCGTTGGCACAGCTGTCAACAGACGCGATCTAACTACTAATGAATTTGAGAATACCTCGTGGAGTGCGCGCAGGAAAACTTGGCAGGTAGATGCGCCGTTGGCAGGGAACGTGTTGGGAGAGCAGTAGTGGTGGTTGTTACGGGGGAATGTCGATTGCTGGAGGGGGAGTGCGATTCTAAACTGAAGCCTGCTATAACATTTTTTATAAATATTAAGTGGAGCCCCTCCACAACCACACTTGCACGGAGACCGTTCAAAAGGACCTCTGTTTTGGTTAGTATCTAAAAAGAACTCCTCTGAAAAAGCAACTATATATTTTTGCCTGGCTTGTTAACCATTTGCAACTTACAAATAAGTGGCGCATTTTGAGTAAAATCTACATTTATCTTGTTGCCACGTTGAAATTTGCGTCTTTTGCCCAAGAACACAGCGGCGTTTCACAATGTCAACTCACTAACATGTTGTGCAGAAGCAACTGCGACAGAATTCTGAAACAGTGGTTTATTAAATTTAGTAACTGAGGGAAAGTACTGTCAATGGCTTATGACGAAGCACGTCCTCGGTACAAAACTAAACTTTTCATGTCTTCACTTATGTTTTTCCAAAACCCACAGCATTGCTCTGTTCACCAGCTATCGGCGGTCCTTAAATATTACATCCTTTCATCGAAAAAGTTTGTAATTAGTGGAAAAACACGGTAAATAATGATTTTTCATAGTAACCATATGACAAGATACTCTCCCCTTTGCGTGCTTTCATTTGCCAAAATCTCTTTTCGATATCTCTAACAATTTATGAAACATGAAGGATGTTGCGAATATTTCATTTTGGCGTTACTGCTGGTGCGCTTGATCGCAATTGAGTATGCTACATCAGATCAATTTTCTGGAGATTCGTGACAGGTAGGGACCTCCATCCAAGTCTAAAGAAAAATTCATTATGATAGTTAAATTTCATATATAGCAACATATTATGTAACACGTACCAAACGCAAAGTCATAGCGACTCCTATTTTTCATTGCATTCTTTCTCAACTTTCAAGCAGTGTCTTAAGTGCAAATATCACGATAACTGACACTTAACGAAATGGACACATCACGAAGCTGACATATAAAGCTGTAAGTAACGCAAAAATGAACTTTTTTACCAAATAAGTTTCTGTAAAATCGTTTGAGAAAGACTGCAGGGCGTGCGCCTCGATTCTGACTGCCACCGACCGACCGAAAGCAGGTATACGATGTCTGCCCTCCGTCCCCTTCCGGATAAACTAATGAGCTCGCCCAGCGCCTAGGACGAAAACTCTCACTGCGCACTGGCCACCGTATCCTGCGCGGAATCTACACCCTGACCTCACAGTGAGTGAGCATGAGCTATTTTCTGGCCATTGCAATGCTGTATTTTATTTCCTCTCTACTTCAACCATCGTAAGTTATTTTATTGCACAAATAACTAAACGTATCTGCTTCATTTAATACCTAATTCTCTAAGGTAATTCCCCCATCATCGCCTGATGTAATTCGACTCCGATTACCATCGTTTTGCTTAATATTCATCCTATATACGAGTACTAGTATCAAGACACCGTCCATTCCGTTGAACTGCTCTTCGAAGTCCTTTGAAATTCTGACAGAACGACAATGTCACCCGAATACCACAAAGTTTTCTGTCTTCTTCCTTAACTTTAATTACCTTTCCACATCTCCCCTTTCTTTCCTTCACAGCTTGCTCAGTATGCATACTGAATAACGTTGGAGATAGGCTGTAAACCTGTCTTACTCTCTTCTCAGTCACTGCTATCATTTCCTGCCCTTAGACTCTTTATAATTGCCGTCTCGTTTCTGTACAACTTGTAAATTACGTTCCGCTCCATGTATTTTATCCCTTCCAAATTCAGAATTTCAAAGAGCGTATTGTAGTCAACTTTGTCGAAATCTTTCACCAAATCTACAAACGCTGTAGGCAAAAGTTGCCTTTCGTTAAACTATCTTTCAAGGTAAGTCGTAGGGTCGGTATTGCCTCACATTTTACAGCGTTCATCCGGAACAAAAAAAAAAGTTCAAATGTGTGTGAAATCTTATGGGACTTAACTGCTAAGGTCATCAGTCGCTATGATTACACACTACTTAACCTAAATTATCCTAAGGACAAACACACACCCCCATGCCCGAGGGAGGACTCGAACCACCGCCGAGACCAGCCGCACAGTCCATGACATCCGGAACCCAAATTTATCTACACCCGTTACATTTCCGGAGTGCATGCAGCTTTACTGAATCGTTGAGAGCTGTATTTTCGGACTGAAGACCACAGCAACAACCAAAACATTTCTTCTCGAGAAATCTAGGCTACGGTATAAACACGGCGTAGACTGCTGATAGACTGAAAAACACCATACGACCCTTTCTTTTTGACATGTTGAGTTGACAGCGACGTGGCCACTTCAATGCTGACATCGAAATGCGACTAGCTGGTTTCGTTAGGCAAGCAGGCTGGCCCAATAGGCTAGAGAGGTTGACTCTTCCAACTGATTCCAGCGTTCGATTACACTTTGTATCACCGTGACGGGGAAACTCCGTAACGTGAATGGGGATGTTATCTGTCCGTTTCTCTGTTGCACCGCATGTCCCGATAAATTCTCTGGATTTACTTTGCGGTTCGCTCCCAGATGCAATGGCACACGAATACATGCATAGTATTGGTAACTTACTTTTTCACTGCGCTCAGTGGAACGAATGCTCGGTGCAGATCCATTTACTTTAGACATGACGAATACAGGATTTGCCCGCAACCCCATATCCCAAAGCGTGTAGGAGTGAGAATAACGGTTGAAATCGCTGTAAATTTCGCAGTTAAGGCCTTCGCGAGATACAGTGCTGCTAGCATCTCCTGTGCATATGAGGCCGCACCCAGCGCCTGAGTCACCTCCAGATGTAGTCGCAGACTTCTCGGACTGCAGACGTAGCATTGTGTAGCGTGTCTGTCGTTATCAGTTTGAGCCACAGTGGTCTACACCATGTGGTGAGTACTTTCACTGTGGTTAGTTCCAAGTCAAATCCTAGACGTCTTCACTGACAGACATCGCGTCGGACGACGGATATTATTAATCCAATACACATACAAAAGAATTAAATGAGTGAAATTTTCAGCGTCATTAGACGCCGCGTGATCTTTCACAGACACTTTCTGCGACCTCCCATTAGCGTCGCGATTATCCACTCTAGCTGAGTGGAGTAATACAAAGACGGTAATTCGTAGCATAATATATTACTCTAATACGTTCACTTCCATTGCATCTCTTAAACAGTCTGCCGTCAATGTCTTAACAACCGCTAATTTTCCATATCATCTCATCCAGTAGTTGTCAGTCTTTTAGCACCCGCTGGCGGCAGCTACAAAAACCTTTACAGCTTTAAGCAGCACGCGTTCCTGATTTGATATTTTGGAGGTGGTGAATAAGGAGTCGGTTTGTAGACCTAGCTAATGATGATTTAAATGAAATGGATGCGGAATGACGATTGTGAATCGTCAGATTAGTTAACTGAACTGTCTACCTCTGATTCCCAATTAGCTAGATTAATTAGTCCCACCTGCCAATCTGCTACTGACTCGCCTTGGTGGGGCACGACCAAAAGGATTTTGGTTTCTAAATAAAACTTTATAGAAGTGGCTACAAGGAAATTCTACAGCCCAGGAGGCATACAGATCTGGTAATATTCAAATCCGAGGGGCGTTCAATAAGTAATGCAACACCTTTTCATCTCTGCCAATTTCGGTTAAAAAAATCCGCAATTTGTTGTGGGACATTGTGGAAAATTCCCGCTTCAGCCCCTGTAGTTTCATGTAATTCCAATGTGTGGCGGCGCTATACGTAGCCTTCAAAATGGCGTCTGTAACGCAAATTCGTTCGAACCACAGAGCGACCAGAAAGTCGCTGATATTCACAGACGCTCGCAAAACGTCTACGAAAACCTGGCAGCGAACAAAAGCGCGATGAGTCCTTGGGCAAGGCGTCTGTCATCATCGAAACAAAGTCGCGCATACCTGTCCGATCTCCGGCTTGCTGGCCAACCGCACACGGCTATGACCCCTGCTATGTTGGAACGTGAAGATAGTCAGGTGATCGACGAATCACATTCTAACACCTAGCTGCTCAACTAGACGTCTCCGTTGGTAATGCCGACACACACTTTCACCAGTTGGGGTACTCTGTGTGTGCCCGCTGGATTCATTACTTCAAACGGAAGACCACACTTCCCGACTTCCATAGTTTTTGCCCAATGAAGGATGCACCTCACGGGCAGCAGTACCTGGACGATGGGCAGGTAATTTATGCAGCAAGATATCGGTTCCAACGTCGACCAGTAAAATGATACCATGCGGTACCCAGACCCTCTAAGGAAGGTGGCGTAAGACTGTCGCTTTTAACCAAGATTGTTGAAAAACAGGGTTTTGCAGATAATGATGTATTGCAATCCTGAATAAAACCAACCTGCTTTGAAAAAAAAAAAGAGCTGCATTCTTATTGAACGCCTCGCGTATATTGACCATAAAACACATGAAATGCAAGGGAGACTGTTACAATCTGGTAGCGGTTAATCCAATCTTACCAATTAAGTAAAATTCTGGCACGGAGAAGTCTTGCTGGTCAAGAGAAAATAACAGCAATCACTAACCAAGTGTAACAATATGATGGAGGGAGGGGGGGGGGGGGGGGAGAGGGAGGGAGAGGGAGAGAGGGAGAGAGGGAGAGAGAGAGAGAGAGAGAGAGAGAACTGACAATTACATTCAAAACAGTTAACAGCAATGATCTGCGTTGAACAAATCCAAGCACGAAATAACTGATCGCGGAAGCATAGACAGCTTCGAAATGCCTATCAATCGAGATGCTGGCGGAAGGATCAATAGACAATCACGACCGAAATGTCTACGAGTGTCTTACTAAACAATGGCGGTACCAACAAGAGCTGCTTGATCTGTGGCTGCTACCAAGTAAAAGAGACATGAACGCAGAGATGAAAATAGCGGCGACACCCGCACCAGTGCTGTCACGAAGTGGCTCCTGCTAAGAACTGAGACGGTCTGAGGTGGCGAGAGCAGTTTTCGTCCCTTTTGTATCAATCCGGACGCCGCAACACTGTAGGCGTCCGTCGACATAAAACTGGACACCACACCCAACATAACAAGAGGGGCGGTTTGAATTCGATCCACCCAGCGATGGCCTGACCTCCCATCTGAGGTGGCTGGAGGGCTGAAGTGGTGCCAGCTCTGCGACTATGGTCAGGCAGTAACAGCCGGCCAAGACACGAGCACCAACGGGAAAGTAACCGATTTTGTGACGCTTTACGAGCTCCTAATCAGAGGCGAATTTTATAGTTTCATCTGTGTACTTTGGCAGTTTAGTTTCTTGAAGTTCTGCTTGTTAATTTAATATTTAATGGACAGCGTTCTCGCGTTTTCGTTTGTATCGGAAGGTAAACCGATTTTGTGACATATTACAAGTTCCTAATGAGGAGCAAATTATTTAGTCCCACATGAGTGTTTTCTTAGTTCAGTTTTTAATCTCTGCGTGTTAATCTGATTTATTAGGCACAGTTCTTACATTTTCCTAAGTGTATCAGTAGAGTTCTGTTGCGCGTGTCGACAGTCCTTTGCTTGTCTGTGTAGTGTAGTTATACATGTGTTTTAATATGGATGAGGACTCTGAATGCTGTCTGCGGATGCGAGACGAGTTGATGACTTCAGTCCGAAGTCTGGTTCGCTGCAGCTCTCCACGCCGCCGAGCCGGTGGCAAGCCTCTTCATCTCCGGAAATGTCGCATTCCACATCCATTTGAACATACTTACTATCGTCATGTCTGTCTCCCCACAATCGCTATTCCCTGCTTCCCTCCATCACCAACCTAAGATACCTTGATATACGATGTGTCCTACCAACCGATCCCGTTTTTTAAGCTTTACCATAAGTATGTTTTCTCCCAAACTCTACCCAGTACTGCCTCATCACTTAGACGATCTACCCGTCTAATCTACAGCATTCCCCTGTAGATCTATATTTCACAAACTTCTATTATTTTCCTATCCTTATTTGTTTCATCTGTTGCCATTATAGCTCTTCTCGTTTTACTTACTGTTTTAGCAGGGGCTATATACTTTACTTCTGTCGAAGGCTGCACACACTCCTTACAAAAACCTTCTGAAATACTTCGTAACGGACCACCTGTTAACTGAGTTCCCTTGTTCAGGATATGTTTCCTAGCTACTGCCAGTATGTATTTTATATCCTCTTTACCTAGACCATCGTCACTTACTCTGACGCCAAAATACCAAACTTAATCCACTTTTATTGCTTCATACCCTAATCTAATTAATACAGCGCCATCTGATATGACTCTACTGAACTGCATTACCCTTTTTTTACAACCTATTTAGAGTCTTCATCCAGCTTCATCACTTTAGGAGTTTAATTTTTCATCGACATACAAAACATGGCACACAATCCACAACACGGTGTTTTCACTGTTTTTGGTAGCAGCATTACTTTTCGCTCAAGTAGTTTTTACTACGTAAACTATAGCAGCGTGTGCTTCTCGTATTTTGCCCGTTTCCTTTGAGACCACAAATGCTCTTCAATCGTAGTCGAGTTTTATCTTCATTATGAAAAACTCGTTGCTTTGAACGAATGTTCCTGCAGCGCTGTCAGGAATATCTGTGGTTAGCACGACCGTTACCCTCCTTCAAAACTCTTTCTGGTTAACGTGTTGAGATATGAGAATTGTTTTAAGTCAGAGCATGAAAAAATCTCGTGAATGTGATTTTCCAACAAATGGTATTTCATTCAGATCAGTCAATTTTCCTTACTGTTAAAACAAGTGATGAGAAAAACTCTGGTACTGTTTTTAAAATGCAAATACAGTGGGTAAAAACGGGTTTTTGGGCTTTTTGTATTGACGAGTAAATAATTAAATTGAATTTTATATGATAAATTTATTCAGTACACTAACTCAATCTTTAAACTGCTTAATTAGTGCCTCATTTCTTGCCATGCGAGCATTGCATCCATTGAGAGCCTTTTCCACCTATGGGCTTGTGTGATCTAAATTGAGAAATAATTCATCAGAGAAAGGACGCAAGAAATTAGTGGAGATCTGTAGGTTTCTGCAGGCTTCCCATAAGAGTTAAATTGTGCTTTACGGTCATTACGATCCCTTATCAAGTTGAAGGCTTTCTGGAAGTACAAATATTACTAATCTACGTCTTACATTGCAATAAAAGCTAAAACACAACAGCATTAGAATAAATTCTTGTGACAGTAAATAGTTGCCTTCAATAAATATAACGGCTCTTTCTAATTTCTGTGAGGTTAGCTATGCAACATTTTGTATGTTAATTAAATCTTCGTAATTAGAAATAGCTAGGTTTGATGGCTTTTTTTAAACTCGTGTTTTCGCTTGGGTCGCGTTAAATTACAACAATCCTGGCCAGAACACTTCATTTTATAAATCTGGGCTCCTTTGGCTTTTCTGATTCAGTTGCTCCAGAAGACGCACTCAATTTTCCATTTAACCCTTCGAAACAATCGGTAATTAGAACTCTAATGTGATTCCTTCCACATCAACTGCCGTGAAGCACGAGATAAAAACTTAGTGCCGGTGCGTGCCTCTATTTGATCCCTGCATATAGTGTGCAATGCTCTTACCGAATAGGCCTATCCAAGTACGGCGCATCACACAAGACAGCTTAATTCTATTTAAAATCGTGGGAACATTACAACTGCTTTTGGTCAGTTCTCAACAAATCCGACGCCCGTCTCAACGATTTCTGTGTATGAAATGTGTCATTGTTTTTATGGTGTGAAGTATGTCACAGTTGTATCCGCATATCGCCGAGTAAAATATTGTTCCTTTTATGTTTTTCATCTGTGGTTGCAATTTAAGGATCTTCACGTGAATCATCTTCACGAGACTTATCAATGCCCAGTGGTTTTTGTTGTCGCAAACAGCCGATCATTATGCAAACATTGTAGCAGCAAAGTGAGCCGCCTCGCTGGGATGACCTCGTTTGTATCCACGTGCGAGGCACCAATGGATGGGGGAAAAAGAGGAATGGAGGGCTGCCAGCCGTCCCCAGATGCTGTGTGCACAGAGCAAAATCGCCGGCCCGCCCGTACGTGCTGGGCCTTTGTTTGCTTAGGCCACGGGCGATAAGCTCCTATATCCATAACTCTGGCCACCATTATCCGTGTACGCCGGTCGGCCACAATTCGCCGGCAGCCGCAAGATGCAATATGAAATACGTGATCACCGTATGGCACAGATTATTATCAGGCAAAACTTCTTAAAAACATTACGACACATAATTTAAGGACATAGTACCCGAGTGACACTGGTTCTGAGGTTATTTATCACTCATTTTAGAGATGAGAAAAGACAGAATTGAACTAAGCAAACGTGATCCTATCATAGCCTGTATTGGATTTGTGTGTCCTGCTTGTGTACAGCACTGCCATTGAAGGAGTGAAGCCCAACTTCCGTTTACACACTGCCCCAAGACGATTATAAATATGTTCTACAAAACGAAATCACTAACACCATTGGTCTATGGCACTGTTCTTAGGGTGATAAGAGTGACGGTTTTTTCTTTGTTGATGTTTTGATGTATTCGCAATCGCGACTGGCAGTAACTCATGTTATCACAAATAATTGTATCACAAATCCACAACAATTTAGGAACGCTAAAAATACGAGGTGCATTCAAGTTCTAAGGCCTCCAATTCTTTTTCTCCGGACTGGAAAGAGATAGAAACATGCCCGTTGTTTTAAAATGAGGCCGCGTTCATTGTCAATACTTCCCAGAGATGGCAGCACCGTACGGCAGATGGAATTTTACCGCCAGCGGCGAGAATGAGAACTGTTTTAAATACTTAAAATGGCGACGTTTTCCTCACTTGAACAGCATGCAATCATTCGTTTTCTGAATTTGCGTGGTGTGAAACCAATTGAAATTCATCGACAGTTGAAGGAGACATGTGGTGATGGAGTTATGGATGTGTCTAAAGTGCGTTCGTGGGTGCGACAGTTTAATGAAGGCAGAACATCGCGTGACAACAAACCAAAACAACCTCGGGCTCGCACAAGCCGGTCTGACGAAATGATCGAGAAAGTGGAGAGAATTGTTTTGGGAGATCGCCGAATGACTGTTGAACAGATCGCCTCCACAGTTGGCATTTCTGTGGGTTCTGTGCACACAATCCTGCATGACGACCCGAAAATGCGAAAAGTGTCATCCTGGTGGGTGCCACAAATGCTGACAGACGACCACCTGGCTGCCCGTGTGGCATGTTGCCAAGCAACGTTGACGTGCAACGACAGCATGAATGGGACTTTCTTTTCGTCGGTTGTGACAATGGAGGAGACGTGGATGCCATTTTTCAATCCAGAAACAAAGCGCCAGGTAGCTCAATGGAAGCACACAGATACACCGCCACGAAAAAAATTTCGGGTAACTAGCAGTGCTGAAAAAATGATGGTGTCCATGTTCTGGGACAGTGAGGGCGTGATCCTTACCCATTGCGTTCCAAAGGGCACTACGGTAACAGGTGCATCCTACGAAAATTTTTTGAAGAACAAATTCCTTCCTGCACTGCAACAAAAACGTCCGGGAAGGGCTGCGCGTGTGCTGTTTCACCAAGACAACGCACCCGCACATCGAGCTAACGTTACGCAACAGTGTCTTCGTGATAACTTTGAAGTGATTCCTCATGCTCCCTACTCACCTGACCTGGCTCCTAGTGACTTTTGGCTTTTTCCAACAATGAAAGACACTCTCCGTGGCCGCACATTCACCAGCTGTGCTGCTATTGCCTCAGCGATTTTCCAGTGGCCAAAACAGGCTCCTAAAGAAGCCTTCGCCGCTGCCATGGAATCATGGCGTCAGCGTTGTGAAAAATGTGTACGTCTGCAGGGCAATTACATCGAGAAGTAACGCCAGTTTCATTGATTTCGGGTGAGTAGTTAATTAGAAAAAAATCGGAGGCCTTAGAACTTGAATGCACCTCGTAAAATAGCTTGTCCTCGTTGCGCAAGGGACTACTAGAAGTCGCTGGAGAGCCGAGCGCTCCGCTAAGCACTAAGAGATCCATTCAGCTCCTAACACGTGGCCTACGCCAGTTCAAAGTTAGCTAATGCTTTAGCGTTGTAATCCTGTCCACGCTAAAGAGGCAATTAGATTCACGTCCGGGGAATCGAGGCGGGCCACTGGTACGAGGACTTCACGTTACTGTTACACGTGTATCAGGTCAGCGTTGGCGGCTGCGCTTCTAAAACACTGATTACTGATCCTTCCGAGACCGCAACCTTGTACAGGATCAGAAACCCGCCAGTAATTTTGGAACTGACATCAACGCCACCTTATTTATTTGCACAACCGACAGCTGCAATTTCAGCCGTAAGGTCATTATAAAATGAAAATAATTACGCATCATCAATGGCAAATCCTAAAAATCATGTGACACATACGCATGTCATGGTCACATTTACCGATGTTAACAGCTGTTACATAAAATACATCAAATCACTACCGTGTGCATTGTTACATGAAGCTGAGAAATTAATCAACGGCAACCCAACACAGTTTATCTCCCAACCAAATCTAAGTTTTACTATCGTCATGGTCTTAACTCCGAAGACCGGTTTGAGGCCGCTCTCCATGATACTTCTATCCTGTGCAAGTCCCTTCATTACGGTTAATTGCTGCAACCCACGCCCCTGTGAACCCGCTTATTATACTAGTCTCTTGGACTATCTGAACTATTACCCTAACCCCCCCTCCCCCCCCCCCTCTCTCTCTCTCTCTCTCTCTCTCTCTCTCTCTCTCTCTCTCTCTCTCTCTCTCGATATCTCAGAACGCATTCTATTAACTGATCTTGTTATTTAGTCAAGTTATCCACAGATTTCTTTTCTCCCTAATTCTATTTAGTACTTCCTGATTACGTTTCTCTTAAGTACGATGCTACATTCCAGGCAAATGCCTCCATAAAGGGTTTCCTGACGCTATTTACATTCGTTGTTAATAAATGTCTATTCTTTGGAACCATTTTATTGCCATTGATAGTCTATATTTTATATCCTCTACTTCGGCCATCGTAATTTATTTTAGTGCCCAAACAGCGAACGTCATCTACTTTTAGTGTCTCGTAACTTAATGTAATTCGACTACAACCCATTATCCTTGTTTAGCATTTGTTGATGTTCATCTTACATCCAACTTTCAAAACTCTTGTACATTCCTTATGCTCGACATCATTCAAGTGCGGGAGCGATTTAGATCAATGTTAAATGCAGAAGCAAGAATTTTAACTTCCAAGATCAAATTAATACACACATTAAAATAAGTTTTACATCACCTCGGTTCCGAAAGTTCCGGAACCTGTACAGAAAACTGGAGTAGGCAACAACATAATCATTTCCGCCCTTTTTATTGCTCATGAAAACCACACACTGCATGCTGTACCACCACACAGCGAGACCTTCAGAGGTCGTGGTCCAGATTGCTGTACACACCGGTACCTCTAATACCAAGTATTACGTCCTCTTGCATTGATCCATGCCTGTATTCGTCGTGGCATACTATCCTCAAGTTCATCAAGGCACTCTTGGTCCACGTTGCCCCACCCCTCAACGGCGATTCGGCGAACATCCCTCGGAGTGACTGGTGGGCCACGTCGTCCATCAACAGCCCTATTCAATCTATCCCAGGCATTTTCGATACGGTTCATGTCTGGAGAATATGCTGGCCACTCTAGTCGAGTGATGTTATCCTGAACGAAGTCATTGACAAGATGTGCATGAAGACGAATGCCTCGCCAATATGCTGCCGATATGGTTGCACTATCAATCGGAGGACGGCATTCGCGTATCGTACAGCCGTTACGGCGCTTTCATGACCACCAGCGGCGTACGTCGGCCCCACATAATGCCACCCCAAAACAGCAGGGCACATCCACCTCTCTGCACTCGCTGGACAGTGTCTAAGGCGTTCAACCTGATCGGGTTGCCTCCAAACCCGTCTCCGACGATAGTCTGGTTGAAGGCATATGCGACACTCACTGGTGAAGAGAACTTTATGCCAATCCTAAGCGGTCCATTCGTCATGTTGTTGTGTCCATCTGTACCGCGCTGCATGGTGTCGTGGTTGCAAAGATGTACCTCGCCATAGACGTCGGGAATGAAGTTACGCATCATACAGCCCATTGCGCACAGTTTGAGTCTCAACACAGCGTCCTGTGGCTGCACGAAAAGCATTATTCAACATGGTGGCGTTGCTGTCAGGGTTCCTGCGAGCCATAATCCGTAGGTAGCGGTCGTCCACTGCAGTAGTAGTCCTTTGACTGCAAGAGCGAGGCATGTCACCGACAGTTCCTGTCTCTCTGTATCTCCATGTCCGAACAATATCGCTTTGGTTCACCCCGAGACGCCTGGACACTTCCTTGTTGAGAACCCTTCCTGACAGTGTAACGATGAGGACGAGATCGAACCGCTGTATTGACCGTCTAGGCATGGTTGAACTACGGACAACACGAGCCGTGTACGTCCTTGCTGGTGGAATGACTGGTAGTGGTCGGCTGTCGAACCCCCTCCGTCTAATGGGAGCTGCTCATGCATGGTTGTTTACATCTTCGGGTGGGTTTAGTGACATCTCTGAACAGTCAATGGGACTGTGTGTGTGATACAATATTTTCAGTGAACGTCCATCTTGAGGAGTTCTGGTAACCGGGGTGATGCAAAAACATTTTTTGATGTGTGTATAATTCTACATTTAGTGATACTGCATGTTCTTGGTATGTAGTGTCTCGACTTGACACAAAAGGTTATACATATGATGGATATGTACTGGGATGTGTTTGCGTAAGATCTGCTGATAGCCACATTGATTTGCCGAAACTGGTCATCAAAAATAAAATCATATTTAGCTATTTTGGCTGTTTCTGTATTTCACTGTCAATTTCGTTCAACTTCTCTTCAAACTCCTTTGCTGTCCTCTGAGAGAATTACTATGTCATCGGTAAAGCTAAAATACTCGTTAACTTTAAATCTTTCCGAATTCAAGAGTTGAAAACCAAAATTTAGCGGTCATGTTTATAAGTGAGTTATCATAATCAATAATTAATTATCACTCAAATCAGGTTCGAATCCTGCCTCGGGCATGGACGTGTGTGATGTCCTTAGATTAGTTAGGTTTAAGTAGTTCTAAGTTCTAGGGGACTGACCTCACATGTTAAGTCCCATATTGCTCAGAGCCATAGGCACTCAAATCAATAAAATTTATGTGATTTGTACGTTTTCTACTAACACAAGTAGTGAGACACTGGAGAGTTAATCCTAATGGTCTCTTTTATATTCCGTTTTGTGTCCGCCGATTAACATCTCACGCCTTACTCCGAGTTCATCCTGTTCCTAGATCTTGTTTTCATTGTTAGCACCGCAGACTATGTATTTGTATCTGCAAGTTGTGGTGAATGGAAACTATTCAAAATGCTTTTTATATTTTATCGGTACCTGTTTCGAGTATAATGCCTTTGTGGAATAGAAGATATTGGACTGTTTCGAATTTCACTATGTAAAAATACTCTTTCATTCACAGAAAAACAACTTAGCTCCCCGTTATTCGCCACTCCAAGTAAGTATTTAGCTACTATTAGAACTTATCACTGTTGACTGCTGACTAGTACCAACTAGATCTGCAGCAAAAGAAATTAACACGTGAGTAAAAATTTGAGTGCTGATTGCAAAAGGAAGGTTCTACTGTGTTTGAATGTGAACGTCTGCAATTGGAGAATACTACAAATATTTATATACAGAAACGAGACGTTTTTCATTGTGGAAACCGTAGTAAAACTGGGAGTACTTCAGCGAGCGATGGGTTTGCATGACTGGAAAAACTACGAGA
Organism: Schistocerca piceifrons; assembly: GCF_021461385.2. Lineage (NCBI taxonomy): Eukaryota > Metazoa > Arthropoda > Insecta > Orthoptera > Acrididae > Schistocerca > Schistocerca piceifrons. Next base: position 508,405,786 of record NC_060140.1, read on the forward strand.
CACAGGAAAAAAGTAAAACATAGAAAATTAATGATTTTTCCTGATGAAATGGCATTGTTAGCTGCGTTGTCTGAAGTGGTGGGTTTAACTGCCTAGCAGAAAGTGCGTTCTTCTACCGCACACATTGCCCCCCCCCCCTTTCCTTGTGAATAGGTGATAGCTGTATTTTACGTATGTTTGTGGAGTCCGTGAGTGAACTGGAAGCGCGTATGGCGCAGTATAGCGCTGCAGCTCATGGTGGTGAAGAGAGAAGAGAGAGAGAGAGTGAAAGCAGGTGCCAGTACATAGTCTAGTCATCTCTAAGAGCATCAATGGTGACGCAGTGCTTCACACCCCCATCCAACGGACGGATCGTTATCAACAGTGTCACATGCCCTCACCTCCTTCGTAAGCACTGCAGGAAGATTTGAAACTGAATACAACACACTGACGCAAATGTGATCCACCACCATGTTTCGAGCTGCCTTACCTGTGAGTCGAATTTCGCAGCGAATAGGCTGGAGCGGAATGCGTAATAAGGAAAATGAAATTGGTTTGGCGAATAGATGGTTGTAAAACTATGGAACGTCCCTACTGGATTCAAAGAAATATGGAAGGTCCGAGACGACGCCCTAATCGACAGTGGGAACATGACATCAGAAAGTACGCACTGTCGGAGAAGCAAACGTTTTGCTTATTCGAGGCATGTTGCCACGGGATGGTCGGTCCGTAACTGTTCGGTACTGAAGAAACTAGAATTAAAAAAATTAATTTCGACTTTTTCACTCGCATTGATTTAAAATTCAGCTATAGTGGTTACCGGTTTCGAGCTGACATGCCCATTTTCAAACCAAATGCCTTGCTATTAACGGTAATTATTTATACCACATGGCGCCAGAAGACAGCAACTTATACAGTGGGCAACACTGGTTTTCAGTCAGTAGTAACTGACGCATTATCCAAGAACAATGAGGGCACTTGTGGCCCTCATGTACTTTGCTGTGCCTTTTGGCTCCATATTGTATGAATAAAAAAATTGTTCAAATGGCTCTGAGCACTATGCGACTTAACTTCTGAGGTCATCAGTCGCCTAGAACTTATAACTAATTAAACCTGACTAACCTAAGGACATCACACACATCCATGTTCGAGGAGGATTCGAACCTGGGACCGTAGCGGTCGCGCGGTTCCAGACTGTAGCGCCTAGAACCGCACGGCCACTCCGGCCGGCTATATGAATAATTGTGGTTAATAGCAAGGTATGTGGTGTGTAATCTCGAAGCCGCTAAACACCACATCTGAACTTTGTATCAATGCAAATGAGACGGGTGAAATAAAAAAATCATTCAGTTTACTCAGACACCAAAGGCCTTTAAGAGGACTTATGTAGCTATTGAATTAAATGACTAACGTGTAATAAATATCAGTAACGAAATAATGAAGATATAGATTTTAAATACGATTTAAGTCTGTGACTAAATCCCAATCGATCGCATTAATTTTTGTACGTGAGAAAATTTATTTGTAATTCTCGTGAGTTCTACAACGACGCTTCCCTAGACGAGAATACAGGCGCCGCCACATCGAGCGTTGTCCACAAATTTCGCAGGTTTGCAACGATTCACGATAGTGCGCCAGACGTTCAGACGACGAAAATAGGTCTCAAAAGCCCGGCTCATTTGTGATGACATTACGGGATTGTTCTGGGTTATCTTTCAGAAGATGTGAGAACGCTCGCTGAGGATGGAGAACACACCTGGCGAGCCGCCTAGCAAGCGCTGCATTCTACAAGCCGACGGGTACAGAGTCGAACTCGAGATTTTGGTTTCCAGCAAGAACAGGTATTGTGTTGTTCGCATGTCTTCGGCACTTCCAGCAAGGCAACGAATCCAGCATGTTACATTTGGCAGCGAATGTTCACTAGAAATTAATGTTGCACAGCAGAATAGTAATTGAGTGTAGGAACAAAACTTTGTTAGAACTGGCTGGTACGGCGCTAAGTGGATAACGTCCACTGAGTACGCAACGGTGGTGTAACCAATGTCAACACTACAGAACTAAACACAGATTATTTGTCTCAGTGTGCGAGAGAGAACGTCAGGAACAGCACGTTGACAACAGTGGACAGCAGACAATGCTCTTCTACGAGGGTGAGTCAAATGAAAACAAATTTTCAATAACAAATCGCCATTTCGCGCCGTTATCCTGTAAGCTGGTAAGCGAGCTACAAACAACTTGCAGAATGGCCTGCAGGTGGCAGCGTAGTGCAGATGCACACATACCATCGCAGTATCAGTATAAAGATGGCCGCCCCACTTGCGACTTGCACCAGGGAAGAACAGCGTTCTGTTATTCGGTCTTTGCGTAGTGAAGGTGTGAAACCTATTTAAATTCGTCGACGAATGAAGGTTCAGTACGGTGATGCATGTTTGTCACAGCAGTAAGTCTACGAATGGAGTAGGTAGTTCGCAAATCGTGTGACTTCAGTGGAAGATGCTCCTCGTCCAGGTATGCCTGCATAACGAGTTGTGACTCCACAGAACATTGCAGCCGTTGAAGCCATAGTGAAGGAAAACCGCCTAGTGACACTGAATGAGACTGCAGCATGTTTACAGATTAGTCATGGGTCAGCACACCACATTGTGCATGATGTGCTCCAGTTTTACAAAGTGTCTGCAAGATGGGTGCCACGGCAGCTGACACCTGAAATGAGAGAACGACGTGTTGATGCCTGTGGAGAACTACTTCGGCGCTTTGAATGAGAAGGTGATGGATTCCTTGCAAGAATCGTTACTGGCGACGAAACCTGGGTTCACTTCCACCAACCGGAAACGAAGAGAGCGAGCAAGGAATGGCGCCATTCCTCATCAAGTTATTTCCATATGTTTGGACTACTCAAAGACGTAATGGGAGGAAATAAGTTCCGTTCTGATGAAGAGGTGCGCCACGCGGTGCATGAATGGTTGCGCAGATTACCAAACGAATTTTTTTCTAAAGGAATTTATACATTTTGTAAGCGCTGGAGGACTTGCATTGAGCGTGGGGGAGATTATGTTGAAAAGTGATACAGCTTTGTACCACTTCTGCACAATGAATAATACTTTAAAAAATATTTAAGGTTTTCATTTGACTCACCCTCATATAACGGGGTTACATGTAGTTACTTCACCTAGGGATGGCGCAAGGTGTTTCAGGCTGCAAATTTTGCGTAAAAATACGCTTTGAAGCTCTGAATTAAGCATTAAGCCAGCAGAGTGTGCTGACAGGCTCAGAAAACAGCACATTCGATGACCAGTAAGGGGCATAATGAAGTCCAACTACTGTAAAATCCTCGCCTTTCTTCCTCTCGCTCTTAGATTAAGGCCACTCCATCAGCATCACTAATACCGATGGAAGGTCAGATCTGCTTGTTGCAGAATGCCCTGGTAAATACAACAGTCTACAGCCGCCGCTACCCGCGAGTCCACTGCTACGATTCCGCAGCTAGCGCACCTTCACTCAACGAGATGCCGAGGCTTCGACAGACGTCCACAGCCTCGCCGGTCTGTACCGACGCTCCGGTCGCCGCACCCTCCTATGACGGGACCGCGGCACTGACCTTAGCCAACGCCACAGCCCGCACTTGCACATTCCTCGCCGGGCCCTGACGCGCTATTCTGTGCCCTCGAGCAACGCGGGCCTCCTTGCTAGGCAGCACTAAGAAGAAGACCGAGTGACTTAAAGTCTCGAAACTAAACGTCTTGACCGAATGGTTTCTCACTAGCGCCCCAGAGCACTCCACAGGACTCCTTCACCGCTCCTCCACTTGTCTATCGTCGACTGACATATGAGGCGGCATTTGTTAGACCTCTACAATAACATTGGGTGTGCTCCTAGCAAGCGTAATAGGACCTTTAATGTTCTCTGTACTCATGAACGATTCATCCGATTATTTGCTGACGGTCCTGTGGTCTACAGCAAGAGTTCATCGTTGGACAGTCTTAACGAATTGCAGAAAGACTTAAGAAAAATTTCTCTTAATGCAATGAATGGTACTTCTCTCTAAGTAAGGATGCATGTAACATAGCGTCTATAAAAAGGAGAAGCAAACCTAGTCGTGAACATCTAGAGCATATCAGGTAATTTGATAGTTTGATGGGATAATATAATGGGTGATCAAAAAGTTTCCGTTCGAAGGCCGTACAGTCCAGAAACGGTATGCCATGAATGCAAAATCGCCGTGAGCACTGAGGCAGTCTTCCCACCAACGCACCGGGTTGAAGATACGCGTTTGGTCCTGCTGTGTGAAGAAGTCCGCAGTTGCCTGCTGCACATCCCCGTCCGACAGGAATCGTTGACTCTTCAACGCATCTTTTAAGGGACTGAAGGCGTAATAATCGCATGTGGAGAGATCAGCTCAGCTGCTGGAGTGTCTACGACTTGAGTTAGCCTAACTTCTTCGTGCGTTATCATGAAGCTGCAGCACCCCTTGTTGCACGTCATTCCACAGCGGTGGTTTTAGAGACACATGCTGCCCCATACGTGTTCTTCAATCTCAGATGGATGTTGAAAGGTAGCTGTCCTATTAGCTACGACGATTTCCAAGATGTTTTGGCCATAAATGTGAATGTAGTTGCGAATTTGGTTAATGTACTCAAAATCTGTAGTATCGATGTAAAAAAATCTTTGTAAGTTTTTTCTTGAGACGACAAATGTTGGTTAGAGGTTATTTCTTTTGAAGAGAGTAACAATGAGAGTGCGTTGGGTCAGTCTGGCTACGTAGTTGGTTTGAGAGGGATGGAAGCTGCCCTGCCGTGTAGTGGAGGCAGCATTACTTAAACAAGATTTCGTACGAATATGTTTTGAGTAAAGAAAATGAGATTAGACCAGTACAATAATGTCAGAGGAGGATTTAAGCTAATTAAGTTCTTAAATATATTTATAACTTTATAATTTCTTATTGTTGGAACATTGCATATGACTGAAGTTTGGCGATATGGTTTTGTCTCGCAATTGAAACAAGTATCAAGAAAAGTAATTATACAAAAGAAAGTTATTACGAAATATTTTGTTAATTTGCCTAGTTGTGAGAGCTTAAAGAAACGGTCTATTGTTATGGCTTAATGAAGTATGGTTGTACTTTGAGTCTTTGTTCGTATTTATCAGTCGTTAAATTTACTTCCTCATTTTTCATTCTTCACCCTTATCAATGTGTTTGTATACTCATTGCACATCTCGACTTATGTGCTGCAGAAATATTCTTACGAGAAGTGATAAGACACCGTACCGTCTTGCATTGCACTTCGCAAGTATGGTAAATAGAATTTTATTTTTGACAGTCTCATCATTATCGCGATAGTAACAGGTTGCAGAACTGACGAGTGCTCTGTGTGCATAGCTAGGCCAGTGAATTTAATTATCATCAAGAGTCATGTCCACCGTGAGGTACGGTGAATGTCGCAATGTATTTGTGAAAGTATCACATAATTTCAGAGGTTTTAAATTAGCAAATGATTTCAGAAAAGTGCTATCTTGTAACTTTTCATGTAGTTTATCAGAAAGTCAGATGTGTTTATTTATATGTCCATTTGCTCTGTAATTAAAGTAACAGTTGTGGTACAGTGATTGTTTGCAGGGGTAAAGAAAGATTAACAATGTTCAGGGCTAACATTTTAATCTGAGTCATTTCTTTCCATCCAAACAGAATATGTAAATTTCATTGAAAACTGATTTGCATTCTCGCAGGCGAATTGTTTGATGTGCTGGCTATCCCTGTATATCGCATCGTGTAGCATGAGTCAACATATTTCCGGTCAAAATTTGATTTTAACACGTTTCTGTTGCCCTGCACTGACATTTACGTATTTCGATATCAAAGTAAGCTTCACCAATGCCTCAGATACCAACTAGACACAAAAGCGAGTTTAGAAGTTTTTCCATATACTTGCAAAGTCTACCGAAACTCGTCCTTCGGCAACCAAGACAAGAGTAACACATTCGTCCTGTTTGAAAGCATTTGGCAATAACGTCGTCATAGTTAACGTTCCCTCATTTACCTTTCCCACATGTCAGTGATTATACACCCTCACTGGAGTCACGTTGCCTCGCATATACGCTGCAGCGACGCCCTAAAACGCTAATTTTCTGATCGCCTCTTATACTAAGAAGCGATATGAAATGGGCGGATCGCGTAGAATCATTATTAGAGAAGGCTAAAGGAAAACTTGGATTTGTTGGAATTGTTCTGGGAAAATGCAGTGCATCTGTCGAGGAAATCGCACCACAAACGCTGGTTCAGTCAATTCAAATTGTTCCAGTAACCGGTGTTCCCAAGTGCCAGGACAACATACAACAAACAAATTCAGAGACGAGCTGCTAGTTTTTACAGCACCGTAACAGCCCAGTACAAGTCATACGAAAGTGTCACTAAAATGCTCCGGAATGTGAAATCCTGTGACTCGTACCCCAAGAGGTACGTGTGACAACACCATGCTATACTACACGTATGGGTGATGAGAAAGTGATAAAAAATATACACATAGTAGTCTTCGCCTGCCTCAGTACAGGAATTGCATAGGGAAAAAATCAATACTATTAGCACGTACGTACCTGTGGCGTATATAAACTGCCTCAAAAAAAAAAAATTAAAAAAATGAAGCGCTGAGAAGAAATGATTGGATCTCTGTATAACTTGCTACACATACACACTATCGCCGTGTCTGTATATGATTAGTTGGCATTTTCTGTGACAGAAATGCCACCAGCGTGCTTCAGTGCTGTCCAACTTTAGTGTAGTGTAGTGTAGTGTAGTTACTAAACCTAGTATGGGTTCGGAATATAACGGCGTTAACACTGTGGGATGTTGACTAAGCAATGTATTACACAGACGCGTAAGACAGCATCAGCACCTAGCAATTCAAAGAAAGCCTCACCGTTGGTCTATTTGGCCGGTTGCTATTTAAAAGCTGAAATGACATCACATAGCCTTTCACCCGGTGTAGCTTTATTTCGTTTTTTTCTCCCCTGTTCGTGCTTACTTTTTTTCTGAGGTAGCTTATGTAGATGTAGATGTATGGAGAATTGATAGCCCACACATGGGAACGATCCCTCCGTTATCAAGAGAAAGCAGAACGTGAAGTCACCTCCCCTCTGTCCTAACACAAGGTGGTTACAGAGCTTGCTATCCGGTGCTGACATTTGCCCATTTATATGACGGTTACTTGATGTTTCGTTGCGCAGTGGACGAAACTTGCACCTTTTAAGGGGTCCACAGACGTGCCACACTTATCAAGATGGGGAGTTTGACCCCGAAGTAAACCATAGAGGTTTTAAACGGAAATGGTTGGGGTTTTTTCAGTGTTGTGTCGTCTTGGGTGGTCCTCGTGCTGATCTTTCAGTCCTCTCTTGTGACAGGGTGGACAACTGGCGGAATGTCTCAAACCACAACCACTTCAGCAGACTTTTCAGTCTATCTCAGCACAGTTCTCAGCAGGTTGTTTCTCTTTCTGTGTAGATGTTGATTTCCGTGCCGACTGATTATTATTAGTATTATTATTGGTTTAAAGGGACTAAACTACTAAATCGTCAGTCCCCTATTCCGTAAAACACTTAAAAAGGAAGAAAGCGAAAAAATTGGAAACTTGGCAGCTCCAGCTATAAAAACAAGCCAAAGAGTTTGAAAACGGGCGTGATACTTGTAAAACGATAGGTAAAAGAAAACAGAGATAAACACTTGCACAAGAGTGTGCAAAGGCACAACAAGGGGACGGGGGAAGAAAGTAACCAGCGGTCGCATGGAGGGGTACCCGCCGCTGGGGAGGCTCTTCCCCCACAAACATCACTAATATTGAAAGTTGATGAGTATTACAGTTTAGCGTAAAATCCGCTCTCGCTCAGCGGATGCAGCACCTTAGTAGTGGCTGTTTCATCATCCTCAAGCGTCTGAGATAGTGGGGTACGCAAGTTGAGAGCGTGTTGTGGATCGGTCGGCAAGGCGCACTCAAGAACGTGCGCTATCGTCAGTAGATTCCGCAGCTGCAGTGAGGAGGATTCTCCCGGCACATAAGAAACTCGTGGGTGAGTCGTGTGGCCAATGCGTAGCCGGCAAAACACAATGGCATCTTCGCGAGAGTCCTGGGAACATGTATGCCACACCTTAGTGGAGCCTTTAATCGCCTAAAATCGCTTTGGATCTTAGTAGCCTGCCACTCCAGTTCCCAGAGCCTAAAAATATTGCGTCTAAGTTGTAACCTAAGCCTCTGCCCCGTATTCTGACGTCAAATTTATCTCATGTCGTTGCGTCTTCAGCTAGACGGTCGGCGAGTTAATTTCCTGGAATGCCTATGTAGACTATGTGGCTCCATGTCCAGATGAAGGTCACGGCCTTTCCAGAGCCGCAGAAGTCAACCAGTACGTCCTGGATGTTGACGAGTGAAAGATTTTTAGGCAACACGGGGATATGCCTTTTAAGCAACTCATGGAATCGTTACAGACCAAAAAATTCGTCTTGGCCAAGGATTTGACGTACTGCAAAGCCTGAGATCTGGCAACCAACTCTGCAGTGTATAAACTGGGGGCACTCGTCACAGAGTACCTCTCGTGTCCCCTTGCATGTGCGAAAGCGTAAGCAACTCTGTAACTGACTTTCGATCCATTCGTGTTGATGCGTAGCGAATTTGAATAATCGTGGACGAGCGAACGAAACAGGATTGGTAGAAGGGTAGAATCAGCATCCTTCTTGGGTCCACAAAAGGCGTCCATCTGTATCACAGGACAGATTGGAGACCACAGGGAGTGCTGAGAGGGAACTCCAGGAACAAAGACTAAAGGAGGCTGTTTCTGAGGTGCTTCAGTAGAGTATGGTGTCGTATCCCAGTTGTTCTACTCAGTTGTGGGCTATGCCCAAACTGTCTGATCTGTTGATTGTGGAACAGAGTTGAGTGACGAGGGTGAGTAGGCATCTGACGGATTGTGACTGTGTAATTTGCCAGAAGCTGCCATCGTCGAAACTGCAGCAGTGGGACACCAACTTCTGCCAGGAGTCTGTCATAGGACTCGTATGGAAGGCCACCACTACCAACTCCAGGCTAGCGTGGTGAACAGTTTTGAGCAATCTCAGTGTGGACAGTGCTGCCAATTCATAGGGAACATGTCCTCAGTCAAAGTGGGACGAAATCAGCGTTTTGTAAATCTCAGAAGAACTGTGTGGTCAGCACTCCACGAGGAGTTACTAAAAAAAACAAAGCATTTAGCTTCTTCATGCCAGTTGCCTTTAGCCGGCGGACATGTGGCAGCCAAGTTAGCTTGTTGTCGAATGAAGTACCTAGGAATTGAAAAGTTTCAACGACTTCAAGAACTGGTCACCAAAATAAATTTCTGGGTGCAGGTGCACAGTTCAGAGTTGGCAAAAATGCATAACTATTTTACTGGAGAAAATTGATAGCTGTGATTTAGGGTCCAGTCATGAACTCTGCAGATAGCCCTCTGAAGTTGGCAATCAGTGGTACACAGTGAAGCAGAGGCATAATAAAGGCAAAGATAAGCCACATACGGTGATTGAAAGCCTGTGAAGCTCATAGCATATTCTACACCACAGATGGCTTTAGCGATGAGTGTTACACTCACGACCGATCTCCGAGGGACTCCACTTTCCTGTACATATTAGCTGCTCAGAGTTAAATTCATCTGGGCCTGGAAAAGCCATAGGAAGTTCTGGATAAAAATGACTAAACAGTCCCAGAAATCGCACTCATGCAGTGTAGATAAGATGTGATGTCTCAGATGGTAGCGTATGCCTTCTGTAGATCAAAGAACGCAGCGATCTGATGTTGGCGATGCGCGAAAGCATTGCGCACGGCAGATTCCAGGCGAACCATATGATCTGTGGTGGACCAGAAAGCCCGAATGCCACTTTGGAATCGTGATATATGCCCCCCGACTTCAAGGCAGCAACAAAGACGGCAGTTGACCATTCGTTCGAATAGCTTACACAGCCCATTCGTCAGAGACAGGCCGGTAGCTATAATGTGTGTGTCCTTTCCCAGTTTCAGGACAGGAATAACACCACCTTCCCGCCATTGAGAGGGAAATTCTCCCTCCCTACAAACTTAAGTAAAAAGCTCGACGATATGTTGCATGCTGTCGGCACGAAGATGTCTGAGCATTTGGTTGTGGATTTTGTAGCTTCCAGGGCCCGTATATCTACACTGCCAAAGCACTGCGAAGCTTCCACTCAGTAAAAGGGACACTGTAGTATAAAGAGCCGTGTGCCTGGAAGGATGGCGACCGGCGCTCAATAAGTTATTTCCGAGTCAGGCAGTGAGGATGGTAATTACTGCAAGCGGACACTTGAGCGAAATGTGTCGCAAAATATTCAAGTACCATGGTACGAGTGTAGATATTACCACTGACAAGGATCCCAGGAAGTGTCGTGGGTGATGTATGTTCACATTGTGGCGGAGTTTAGTCCATTCTTGGGACAATGGGGTGTGGGATCGCTTCCAACACTCTTGCTTCCGTTTCTTTATGAAAAACCGCCCTTTCACCCGGAGTCTTCTGAATGCTATTAAATTATCCATAGATGGATGATGCTTGTGCCATTGAAGGCCCTGCAGCCCCATTAGAACAGTGGGAGAACATGTGTCACTAACTTCTTGCACTTAAAACATCTCTTAAGAGGAGGAAAATAACGCCTGACATCACACCTATAAATCATTACCTTAACATTCTCAGGCAAAATGTTGCCGTCGAAGGCTGGGATAAAAGCTCCAGTGTCCACTCCATAACCCTTTGGTACCTTCCTGATGCGGAAAACAAAATGGACGCCGCGCCAAATTAGTGCGCAGTTTGTAGCGTTAAATCCCATTGGAAGATAACACCTTGAATTCTACTCAGGTTGTTGTGAGGAGAAATGGTGGCTGGTGTATCTTCTAACCTGACACAGGCCTGAAGTGCCTGTGATTGGCTGATGTGTGTGTTTCGATCAGCAAAGATCCATTCCTCATTTTCTCTACTGCTGCAACCTCCCCAGGAACGATCTTCATCGTAGCGAAACATTCGCCGTCAGTTGAGGAACAAACCAAGAACTCGGCAAACTGTCCACTTCGATTTCTCTTTACCTGGCTCTCGTCTTGAGGCATGGTGAGAGACGGACAAGTCATAGGATTGTAAACGTTTGCGTTAAAATGACTTATTCATGAGAAGGTCGTGTTGGCTCAGCCATCATTGAGTTTGACCCATACATTGAGGGTTATCAGTCACGGTGCCATTCAGTCCGATCGAAGACTCTCCCCATGGGCGCCGCCCCGCGAAGGCATAGGCCACGTGGCACGGTAGTCATTGTCCGAGTAGTGCACACGCTCATACCCCTTGGCTGACACGGGGAGTTTACAGCTTAGGCATCAGCAGTGCGACCCCTGAGTTTTCAGGGGGCTACTGCCGAGAGGGTATTAGACAACCCCACCACGACGGAGAGAAAACCACGCTGCATTTCGGGAGCAGAGGTAGATCCACTTGGCTGGTAGGTGCAGAAGATAATAGCGTACAGCAGAAAGTTAATGCATCACAGTAAGGCGTCCTTCCCTCAACGGCCCGCACTTCTGTAAAATTTGAAAATGGAGGTCAAACCCAAAATGGGGACTAGAATTTAAAAAGCTAAAAAATGAGAGGGAGAAAGCGTTAAGAAAACCAAGAAGAGCAGAAACATTTATAGGACTAAAGAATAGTCAAGATATCAAGGTAAAAATATAAGCAATTCCTATTAGCTGCCTCTTAAGACAGGCAAAGAAGGGCGCACGGCACGTATCAGACGTATGTTGTCGAATACGTTCTTTATCTTGCGCTGAAATTATTTCCTCAAAATTCGGCTGGAGCTTCAACATAGCAACATACTTATAAACCTAAAATGTAAGATCAGTCAGATGTTCAGTAAAAGACGATCGCCGACTTGGTAAAGAAGGACCAAAATTCTACTGTCTCAACGCAGGCGACAAAGACAGTAATTACAGACTCCAAGTCTGCAGTAATTAAACTGTCTCTCGGTGCTTGATAGATCATAGAATGTCACTAAACACCAGTAAGTTTTCTCGGTGTGTCTCTGGAAAATAAGTGGAAAAAAAAACCTCGTGAGAAGTTAGTAGTTGCAAGCTTGGTTAAGAGCGAGATCTGATTCGTGGTCTTTGAATCATACCTATTAATGAAAAAAGTAATAAATAGCTCGTTCACAGAGTACGAGAAAACCATAATCGTTCAGTTTGATCCTAAGAAGTACCTTATGGAGTCAACAAATCATCTTATCTGCAACAGCGATTAATGTTTGCTTTTTATTGTCCGCGATTTTGATAAGTTGGGGTCTACAACGCCGCATCATCAACCGAAACACGAGCATTAATAATATTACGTGACTGGCTGCGATCGTAGGCATAACTACATCGCCACACCTATATTTGCTCTCGACTTCTACAAGCGCATTTCGGAAAACAACATGTATTCTGGATGGTGCAGCAACTGACAAATGTTTCCCTTCCTGCTGCTCCACTCGCGGACAATGTGCGGAGGAAAGATTGTCGGTACTGTTATGTGAACTTTTTTTGCGTATTTCCGTAATTCATTCCTGGTGGCCATTATTGGATACATAAGTTGGAGGAAGTGCAGGCTTTCTTGACTCTTAATGGAATAAGGGCTCTCCGACTTTTTAAAATAATCTTCTACGCGACCGTAGTGCCTTTTTTTGTTATGTCTCCCACTGTACTGGTCGTTTCCATGACACTCATGTTCGCTGAAAAAAGCTATCCAGAAATACTAGGCTCTCCTTTGTTCTGTCCCTATTCCCTTACACGCAATTGATAAGGACCAGCGTGACGAGAAACTTAACAATTCGTCGATTGCGGATTCCGTAAGGGTCATCCTTCGTAGGTACACTATATTTCTTCTTGAATATTCGCGCGACTCAGTCTGGCTTGCGTCTTCCACAACGCTCTGTTTAAGCGGTCGTTCCGCCTTCAAAAGCTACGTGCAAATACTCCGAGATACTGGGACGTTTTAACTGACAGCAGTTATTGATCACCGATCGTGTAACCAAAAGGCATCGATCGCTCTTTTCAACTATGTCAGCAGTCGTTTATCAGTTCTACAAAGCGCTGGTCATCGTAAACTCATAAGCAACAAAACTGAACCTCTTCTTGGAACGCAGCCGTGCAACACCAACGTCTGCCACAGCTATACGGAGGCAAAACTTTGCCTGCCGGTCCGTTTACGTATACGTAATGAACTGTGAAGTCGCTGCCACATTTTTGGAATATATGGAAGGCTACGTTCGCATTCAACAACGCCTCCCCATTACGAACCACTTACTGTGTTGCTAGCTACATAGTCTTCGATGCAATCGCATATCTGCCACGATGTTCTACACTCCTGGAAATTGAAATAAGAACACCGTGAATTCATTGTCCCAGGAAGGGGAAACTTTATTGACACATTCCTGGGGTCAGATACATCACATGATCACATTGACAGAACCACAGGCACATAGACACAGGCAACAGAGCATGCACAATGTCGGCACTAGTACAGTGTATATCCAACTTTCGCAGCAATGCAAGCTGCTATTCTCCCATGGAGACGATCGTAGAGATGCTGGATGTAGTCCTGTGGAACGGCTTGCCATGCCATTTCCACCTGGCGCCTCAGTTGGACCAGCGTTCGTGCTGGACGTGCAGACCGCGTGAGACGACGCTTCATCCAGTCCCAAACATGCTCAATGGGGGACAGATCCGGAGATCTTGCTGGCCAGGGTAGTTGACTTACACCTTCTAGAGCACGTTGGGTGGCACGGGATACATGCGGACGTGCATTGTCCTGTTGGAACAGCAAGTTCCCTTGCCGGTCTAGGAATGGTAGAACGATGGGTTCGATGACGGTTTGGATGTACCGTGCACTATTCAGTGTCCCCTCGACGATCACCAGTGGTGTACGGCCAGTGTAGGAGATCGCTCCCCACACCATGATGCCGGGTGTTGGCCCTGTGTGCCTCGGTCGTATGCAGTCCTGATTGTGGCGCTCACCTGCACGGCGCCAAACACGCATACGACCATCATTGGCACCAAGGCAGAAGCGACTCTCATCGCTGAAGACGACACGTCTCCATTCGTCCCTCCATTCACGCCTGTCGCGACACCACTGGAGGCGGGCTGCACGATGTTGGGGCGTGAGCGGAAGACGACCTAACGGTGTGCGGGACCGTAGCCCAGCTTCATGGAGACGGTTGCGAATGGTCCTCGCCGATACCCCAGGAACAACAGTGTCCCTAATTTGCTGGGAAGTGGCGGTGCGGTCCCCTACGGCACTGTGTAGGATCCTACGGTCTTGGCGTGCATCCGTGCGTCGCTGCGGTCCGGTCCCAGGTCGACGGGCACGTGCACCTTCCGCCGACCACTGGCGACAACATCGATGTACTGTGGAGACCTCACGCTCCACGTGTTGAGCAATTCGGCGGTACGTCCACCCGGCCTCCCGCATGCCCACTATACGCCCTCGCTCAAAGTCCGTCAACTGCACATACGGTTCACGTCCACGCTGTCGCGGCATGCTACCAGTGTTAAAGACTGCGATGGAGCTCCGTATGCCACGGCAAACTGGCTGACACTGACGGCGGCGGTGCACAAATGCTGCGCAGCTAGCGCCATTCGACGGCCAACACCGCGGTTCCTGGTGTGTCCGCTGTGCCGTGCGTGTGATCATTGCTTGTACAGCCCTCTCGCAGTGTCCGGAGCAAGTATGGTGGGTCTGACACACCGGTGTCAATGTGTTCTTTTTTCCATTTCCTGGAGTGTATATCCACTTTTTTTCCTAGGCGAAGGGGTCGAAGTGTACCGCTTTCCGAAAACCAAGAAATATAGTATCAACCTGTCTCTTGGATATCATGAATGAACAGAGCAAGCCGAGTTTTACATGACCTTTGCTTGCGGAATCTAAGTTGGTACCTGCAGAATAGATAATTGGTGTTTAGGAAAGGCATTATTCACGAGCTGAAAACGTGTTCCATTACACACTGAATTTAAATCGGTGGGATAGGTTTGTAGTTTCGATTATCCATCGAGCGCGTTTCCGTAAAGAATAAAAACCTGCAGTTTTCCTCCATATGTGTCAGAGGCTTCTTTACTTAAAAGATCTCCAATGTTTTGTAAGAAGAAAAGGGGAGAACTCTTCTGCTTATCAGTTACACGACTAACTGGTCCCGTATCCAGTAATTTTTCAATTCCGCGTTCAGTTCTTTCTCTATCTATAATTTTTCCATCCCTGTGACGATCTAAAGCCGGAACAGTGATGTGGGCGTCTCTGACGAAGCAGTCTCAGAAAAGAATTTCTGTATTCAGTCTTAATTTTGTCGTTTATGTTTTGATGTCATTCTTGCCGAACGCATCTGTAGCGCGACAATGATCCATTGATTCATATTACGTAGAATCATTATGTATGGGGTTTCTAACGAATCGCAGGTAGGATTTTGCTTTCGAATGCAGTGAACGCTCCCACATTGTCCTTAGGCCAAAAAATGCGCAGTGGTCCTGGTCATACAATAATTAACTATGTACTTGAGGAAAGATGGAAATTTACTCTTTAACGTTCTGTCGACAAAGAGGTCAGACACTGACGAGCTAATCAGACAGTTTGCGAAAACAGATAAAACCTATCGCGGGACTCAGTGCTGACACTACTAAAAGGGTTCAGAGGAAGATTAACAACTTCTGACGAAAAGTTCCTTGTCGCAGTATACTGTAATATCCCGCTGCCCTCCTTGATTACAAGGCCTTCCGAAGTTCCATAAAGAAAAGGTTTCCCATAGATCAGTTAACAGCAGTTTATGTGCTACGATGTACCTTGCTACTCTATTGAGTCCACAAGGAATCAGACGTATTTCTACTAAATTCGCTTTGCATACTTCGCGGACAGGTTCCTTCCACATAAATTAGAAAAAAAGTCTAGTAATCATAGACTCGAAACTAAATAAGAGCTGAGCACTTGTTGAGAACAGTGCTCATAGCTCTCAAGGTGTGCATGTTAGAGTCCGTGTTTACTAGACGTTTTCTGTCCTCGAAGCTTGTGAAGGGAGTTCAGTTACTCCCTGTAAAGAGATCAGAGGGATAGCGTTGGCTGGCCAGTTATCTTATTAAGTTTTAATGTGGTCTCCAACGTGTTCTTCCGTCGGATTCGTGACGACTATCTGAGGCTAGGTTTGGTTTGGTTTCGACATGGGTTTATTTCCATTTATTTTGATTCCATGAGCAGGTAGATGGAGTTGCTTTGGGAACCCTTTGTCAGCTATCGTTGGGAGTTTTTTTTATGGAAGATTTCGCGGAACTAACTCGCGAGTCGGCGGCTTGAAACCTGCATGTTTTTTATATGTACAGACGAAACATTTCTTATTTCGCCTTAAGGCTGCGAGAATTTGCACAGTTTTTAGAGCTTCTCTCTTCAATACACTCTAGTTATCCCTTCACTACGCAGGTGTAGAAGGATGGCTGCAATTCCTTCCTTGATGGTTACCAGGAATGATCTCGGTAGGTTGGTATACGTCCTTCAATGAAAGCCAAACCTACACTGATCTGTGTCTTCAGGCTGAGAGTTGTCAGGGCCTGGCTAAGCATGAAGATGTACTTTGTACCTTTGTTCATTTGATTCACGTCATCTCAGCCCCTGAAAGTTTTTCAGTTGAATTAGTCCACACTGACGTTATTTTTCGGCAGAATGGATATGAGACAGATCAGACGAGCATTGCGCCGGCCGACAAACCGTGAATCGGGTCAGTGATGAGAATAATGAGGCAGCGCCTCGGTAGACTGCTCTTGTCTTTCAGTAGGATTATTCTCACTCGGAGGAAATACAAAATTCAAATGGCTCTGAGCACTATGCGACTTAAATTCTGAGGTCATCAGTCCCCTAGAACTTAGAACTACTTAAACCTAACTAACCTAAGCACACCACAAAAATTCATGCCCGCGGCAAGATTCGAACCTGCGACCGTAGCGTTCGCGCAGTTCCAGACTGAAGCGCCTAGAACAGCACGGCCACCGCGGCCGGTGGAGGAAATACAGTGCGAAGTGTGTTTTCGCCCAAACTCTAGGATTAAGGCCCTGTACACTACAGTGAAGTGAAAAAGCCATGGGATAGCGATATGCATATATACAGATGCAGGAGTATTGCGAGCACAAGATATAAAAGGGTAGTGCACTGGCCTAGATTTGTCTGTACTCAGGCGATTCACATGGAAAGGTTTCTGAGGTGATCATGGCCAGACTACTGGAATTAAGGAACTTTGAACGCGGAACAGCAGTTGTAGCTAGACGTATGCGACATTCCATTCTGGAAATACTTAGAGAATTCAGCATTCTGAGATCGACAGCGTCAAGAGTTTGCTGGGAATACCACATTCCAGGCATTGCCTGGAACAGCGCAGTGGCAGACGGCCTTCTTAACGACATAGAGGAGCGGCATTTGCGTAGAGTTGTCGGTGCTAACATACAAACAACACTGCCTGCAATAACCGCACCAATCAATGTGGGATGTACCACGAACGTATCCGTCAGGACAGTGCAGCGAAATTTGGAGTTAATGGGCTGTGGCAGCAGGCGATCTGCGCGAGTGCCTTTGCTAACAGCACGATATCGACTGCAGTACTTTGCTGGGGCCCTATTCTGTATCCTTCCCCCATTTTGCCGATCGGTTCGGTACGCGAGCGCACCGAACGGTCGTGTTTTTGATGGAGACACCCACCATTATTCAGTAAGCATTTCGGAAGCGATGCCAAATGGTCCTAGTGAACAGGATCACTGCTGTCAGTTCTCCTCGCGCCAACCAATCAAAAGCAATCTGCCTCAGATCCGCACATGCGCACTGCAGCGCCACAGCGGCACGAACTCTAACCGGTCAGCAGCACGCCTTTCTTGACAGTCCTGAAAAGTGTGGTTACAGTACGTAATACTGTTCAAATTTCACTGACCACATGCTTCCTTAAATGCATGATAACGACAGAATATTGACTGTGCCCTAGAAACAGTCAAATGCCACAATACGTCATTTTATTCTCATCCACATCGACGTCTTGTTTTGGATTTTACGTTTCGGAATATGAGTTAGGAATGGAGTTTAGTACCACAGTGTACGAATACATCTATAGAAACAGCAGAAAATTTGTCATTTTTTGTGTTTTCCGTCGTTCCTTAGTTGCTTCAAAATTCATGGAGGTTCGTGGGGCTGTGTTCTGTCTTTGCAACTAATTGAAGGCAGTTTTCTTTATTGCCATAATCGCTTAAGAATAAGAAGATGCATAGAACGTGGTTGTAACTCGTCCAAGAGATCCAGATGATGAAGTAGCCAACTTCCCTATATGATACATCAAGGATTTGGTTCATAAAATTTTTTTAATAAACGCCTTTTCGAGAGCGTGTGGCGAGTGCAGCTACAGAAGTTTGTTCTACTTTATAACATGCATCTGACGAATCTTTCATCACTGTCTACTGTTAAGGATTCGATCGCGGATGAATACTTGTGACAAGCTAGAGTATGAAGAGGATTGATGCTAGTTTCATTCGCAGTAATTTAAGTTGTGCTCTTAGATTCCAATCTGACCACATTCTCGGAAATCGCCACGTATTCAGAAAAGACGGTGAATTATTTGTTACAAGAAAAATTATAAATGTCTGTCAGTTGTTTCACTCAGCAATTTCATCTTTCATTTCTTAAACACATGGAAGTCACGAAATCGAAGATACTCGTTTCTGAGAAAGCGTGTCTTACGTGTATATTAACAACGAATATTTCAGAAAAATGCTTGAGTTAGACGATTAACGAAGTTTCAGAATGTGTTACAAACACAAAGAGGAAACAAAAATATTTGCTTACCCAGCGATCTGTGAACCTACGATCTTCGGCACCACAGTTCGTTGTCCTACCCACTTTTTTTATTCCACAAAAACAGTAACAAAAATGGCTAGCTTACAATGAAATGACAAACAAGGTACAGATAATTGCAGTCATAAATTACAGCATTCAAAGAATGAGGAATGGTATTCAGTTTTTAGCAGTAGCACACATTTAGCACCTTCACTGTCTCCTTCAACTGGTGGCAGTTCAGCATGGCACATTTTCTTCTTCTGCAGCCTGAGGTTCCTCATTTCCCAGACCCAAATGAATTACTCAGTAGATCCTTGATGTGTGTTCCTTCCAGGGTAAATTACGTGGACAGAAGAGCAGTCCCGAACAGCGACATCGCAAAGCCCTTCACTGCCTTATTTTTGTCAGTTCCAGCCTTCTAAACGCATCCTTAGGGAGTTGATCTTACTTTGTAACAGACACCAGATGTTTGCCGTCATATTCTTGTATCTACTGTACTACTGTTATTTTTTGTGTGTGGCTTGCAGGTGAGATTAGGGTCGGGAACGTGATCCAACCCATCCCCTCTCCACGAGGAATCCAGTTCCTAACCTACACCCATTCTGTTGAAGATAATTCGGAGTATGAATTCTGATACTTTAAATGTTTCATTGAATTCATTTTCCATATACATCTTGTACCCGATATGTTCATCGCTCCAAATATTGTTAAAAGTAAGCTACTACAATTCACATGCGAGCAGCGCTTAAATCCACATAATTCCACTGTAGAGAGACGCAAGCTCACTTCGTAGCCAATGATGCGGGCGTAAGCCGCAAATGCATGAAATTTTGGAAGGTTTCCTCTACCAGGTTTAGCAAAATTCCTTTGCGTTACTTAAAAGTTTTAAATGCTTTTGGCTAGTTAATAAGTAATCCATTTGCGGAAAAAAGTACGCGAAATCACCAGCAATTTCAGCTAACACTCATATGAGTAAGCAGAACCGACCTTTTGAAATTTAATGATTTTTTAAACTCTTAATTACGTAAAAAGATATTTTGTGAAAATATTGATCGAAACTTTGTTATAATCATTCTCAGTAACAAAAATACAAACCATATTTCTAACAAAGGAAAATAGTCTATTATTAACTCCTTTTCCAGCCAGACGCGTCCTGATGATTATTCAGTTACATAATCACAGAATTCGAAACTAAAACCGCTCAATATGTTTAAAATAAATTCTAAGTGTAAATAAACCACACCGAATCGAACGAGAGGGCCATACTCAAATCCAAAATCTCTCAGTACAGTTGTCGAAAAATTGATGGGAAGACCGATCGGTAATAGATCTCTGAAGCTTACTGAATAGGAACTTCTGATAAAGAACGGAAAATGACGTCATTATCGAGGCTAACCTACTGCACCGATCGGTATGAACGACACAGAATAGGACCCCTGGGCTCGTGATCATATCGTTTGGCCCCTTGACGACTGGAAAATCGTGACCTGGTCAGACAGGTCCAATTTCAGCTGGTAAGAGTTCGTGTGTGGAGCAGACTCTACGAAGCCATGGACCAAAGTCGTCAACATGGCACTGTGCAAGCTAGTGGTGGTCCCATAAGAGTTTGGGCTAATAAAATAAATGTCGTGTGACAGGGGCCTCCCGTCGGGTGGACCATTCGTTGGGTGGAAGTCTTTCGATTTGACGCCACTTTGGCGAGTTGCGCGTTGATGGTGACGAAATGATGATTACGACAACACAACACCCAGGCCCTGAGTGGAGAAAATCTCCAACCCAGCCGGGAATCGAACCTGGGCTCTTAGGATTGACATTCTGTCTCGCTGACCACTCAGCTACTGGGGGGAGGACGGTTTGAACTAATAATTGCGTGGAATTGATTAGATCCTCTTGTACCTATCATTGACTGGAAATGGCTATGTTCGGCTACTTCGAGACCATGTGCAGCCATTAATCGACTTCACCTTCCCAGACAACGACGGAATTTTTTATGGCTGATAGTGCGCCATATCATCAGGCCACAACTGTTCGTGATTGGTTTGATTCTGGACAATTCGAGCGAGTGATTTGGCCACCCAGATGACTCTACTTCAATCCATTCGAACATATATGTAACAAAATCTTCCACTGGCAACATTTTCGCAATTATGGACGTCTATAGAGGCAGGACTCAGTATTTCTGCAGCGGCTTCCAGTGACTTGTTAAGTCCGTGTCATGTCGAGTTACTGCACTACGCCGGGCAAAATGAGATCCGACACGCTATTAGGATGTATCCCAAGACATTTGGCGCCTCAGTGTATGGTCTTGCTTTGCCTAAGTCTCAAGGGTTGTGTGTATTGTATCCCCCGCAGTTGTTTGGCCATGGAAGACCGGCGTATTACACGTAAGCATCACACATGCTTACAAAAGACGAGCGTATCTGCGATTGCAGTACACTGCCTTAGTAATAGTCATCTAGTGGGATATAACAGATTCTGGCGCATAAGTGACTTTTCAGACAGAGGTATTTGAAACTTCCTGTCAGATTAAAACTGTGTGCCAGACCGAAACTCGAAATCTGGACCTTTGCCTTTCGCGGGCAAGTGCTCTACCAGCTGAGCTACCCAAGCACAACTCACGAGTCCTCACAGCGTAAATGCTGCCAGTACCTCGTCTCCTTCCGGGAGTCCTAGTTCTGTAAGGTTCGCAGAAGAGCTTCTGTGAAATATGGAAGTTAGGAAACGAGGCACTGGCAGAATTGAAGCTGTGACGACGGGTCGTGAGTCGTGCTTGGTTATCTTAGATGGTAGAGCAAAGGTCTCGAGTTCGTGTCTCGGTCTGGCATACAGTTCTAATCTGCCATGAAATTTCATATGAGCGCACACTCCGCTGCAGAGTGAAAATTTCATTCTGGACACAGATATTTGCTTAAATTCTAGCTGAAACCCTGCCGTCTCCCTGGTTAAACAGAGGAACAAGCTAATTGTACTTACTGACCCATTGTTAGATAAAATTTTGCTATTGATGATGTCTGACGTTGGTTATCTTTTCTGTGGTGGTGCTAGTAATTTACGGTGTGTGTTTCTTTTCTGTATACATCGTCATTTGATTCCTAGTTGGACGTCTGCCCAACGTTGAATTTACCATATACAGCGAACTTTAGTTGCATTTGTGCCCTGAAAATGACAAGGTGCTCACCTGCCGAAATACTGACGGTTGTCGATTACGTTATCCGACTGCATCCCGTACATTATTTTTACGAGCAAGAGATTTTCTTTTAAAGTACAAATATTTTGTGGAATAGAATATTTCTAATCTCATTCACTGTAATTTTTATGTTTATTCCTTGATTACTTAGTATTATCCTCGAATTTAGTACTATAATGTATGTTTATTGAATGCCTTTTATGATATATAAGTATCAAATTAATGTATTTATTTTTACTTTACAATAAGTACAAACTGAACTGAAAAAATAATTGTAATATAGATCTATGCATTTCCTATTATAGAATCTGAAGGTGATGTATGTATGGCCGAAACCGTTAATGATTGTTACGATATTGTTCTACCTAAGACAAAAAAAGTGCCAAGGGCATCATCCCCTACTTTCCTTTGGTTCAAGCGAGTTACCTCAGTTACTCACTTGGCAGTAGAAATTAGCCTACGATTCACGTAATTTTTCGACGTCTCTCTCAAGGAGCGTAACAGCGTTCACGTCAACTGCTGTCCAATAACATTGATGAAACCGACTATTCAATGTTGTGAACACTCTTCATTCAGATTTCTAAACTAATCTTTAATAATGTCAGTACGGAACAAGACCTAAGGTACAAAACGGAGTTCTGTCAGTGATGCCGTGGAAAACGAGCAATGTATTTAAGCTCGTAGAAGATCACATGGCGTATTGAGGATGCTTCCAGTCTTGATGCACCGCAGTGATCATACAATGCAATGAACATGACAATTTATGCGTTGCACCTGTCATATTTCTTGTTCGCAATGTTTTTTAATCGTTGTCGACCGAGATGCACTCCTCAGACGCCAGACGGGGAAATCTGGGGAATTTCACTGCATATCCATCAAAAGGAATGTCCACAAATATTTCTCTCTAGATCCTCCAGGCTAAAATTGTAGCTAGGTTACTGTTTGTGGACGTCAAATTTTCTAATACACTGTAAACTTTTATTTGAAGATTTTTCGCCATCTAAACACACCAAGAATAGTGCGACGTTACCAAAAGCAACGTTTATAGAATGGTGTGTATGTGAACATTGTTGGAGAACGCTAACATTTCTTAAAACTGTGCGAATTGTATTTGCTACTATTTCTAGAAGTGTTACTATAAATACGTATTTTGCAAGTTTCCTAGACCTAAAAAGGTTATTTAATTCAACAAAAATCCTATGATATAATATTGTTAGCAGATTTATTCTAGGTGTTACCAAGTAGCGTCTTAAGAAACGTAGTAATACTTCTATAATCCGAATACGTAAGTGACAATTTAGTTCCAAGAAATCGCCTCATGGAATGACGCACGTAAACAATATTTGCTGCCTAATACTGTCTCAACAAAGGTGTTTCTAAAGGTGAAGACAAATTATAGCTATATTTACAAAGCTGTCAGTTTTTTAGGTTAGTTGTACATCACAAAGACGCCAAAACACTACGTCGACCAACTGTAAACACACCATGACAGTAGCGTTTTCGGCAAGCGTTGAGATCAGTATGCCACTTGTAAGTGTTATTTCTTTAGTTTCTGGCGATAAATGCTATTAAGAATCACACGATTCAAAGTTATTGACACAACGGAAAATAGCACTGCATTTCTTTTTCGCCACTGATGAGACACAGGAGCTGACAAACTATGACTACGGCACTGTTAAAATCGATGGGCACAATAACGCTAAGGCAGGGAAATATAAACAGCAAATGATTTAAAGCATATCAGTCACAGGAAACAAAGTTGGATCTGAAATCGTTCACTCTGTGACAACCAGATGCAAGTTTGTTCAAGATCGTGAATGTAGCGCTGCTAGGCGTATAGGTAAACACAATCCACAAACTCGTCACTGTGGTTGCTACAGCCGAGCTATGCTAATTACTGCTTACGGGGAGTATGCATCAGACTTACAGCTGGAAGCCGTCGTCGGCAGCCTCACATGGCCATGTTGTGACACGGGGCGCGCTGCGCGGCGGTGAAGCAGGACTGTGACGGCGGAACACAACCTCCCTGCCAGCTAACCTGCGCCAGCACTGCTGCCGCCGGACGCCGCCACTGTTGCGCATGCGCGCCTGCCGCGCGCAGAGCCGCCTCGCGGTCGCGGTCCGAAACTGAGGAACACGTCGGCCGGCAACGAAGGGCAACAACGCACTCAGCTGGGGATCGATGGCGTCACACGACACACACGTCGCTTTGCGAGGACGCCAAGGCGGTCGATTCGGTTGGAGTAAGGAAACGAACGGAGATCTTATTCCAGTCGATTTCCTACCTGCGGTCTGAACGATGACCTGGTGGATGACATCGGAAGTTCATTGAGGCTTTTTGCAGATGATGCTGTGGTGTATCGAGAGGTTGTAACAATGGAAAATTGTACTGAAATGCAGGAGGATCTGCAGCGAATTGATGCATGGTGCAGGGAATGGCAATTGAATCTCAATGTAGACAAGTGTAATGTGCTGCGAATACATAGAAAGATAGATCCCTTATCATTTAGCTACAAAATGCAGGTCAGCAACTGGAAGCAGTTAATTCCATAAATTATCTGGGAGTACGCATTAGGAGTGGTTTAAAATGGAATGATCATATAAAGTTGATCGTCGGTAAGGCAGATGCCAGACTGAGATTCATTGGAAGAATCCTAAGGAAATGCAATCCGAAAACAAAGGAAGTAGGTTACAGTACGCTTGTTCGGCCACTGCTTGAATACTGCTCAGCAGTGTGGGATCCGTACCAGATTGGGTTGATAGAAGAGATAGAGAAGATCCCACGGAGAGCAGCGCGCTTCGTTACAGGATCATTTAGTAATCGCGAAAGCGTTACGGAGATAATAGACAAACTCCAGTGGAAGACTCTGCAGGAGAGTAGCTCGGTACGGGCTTTTGTTAAAGTTGAGAGAACATACCTTCACCGAAGATTCAAGCAGTATATTGCTCCCTCCTACGTATATCTCGCGAAAGGACCATGAGGATAAAATCAGAGAGATTAGAGCCCACAGAGAAGCATACCAACAATCCTTCTTTCCACGAACAATACGAGACTGGAATAGAAGGGAGAACCGATAGAGGTACTCAGGGTACCCTTCGCCACACACCGTCAGGTGGCTTGCGGAGTATGGATGTAGATGTAGATGTAGAGTTTCTTTGCAAGAAGGAGACAACGGCGTAGGCATGACACGCGACCACGATGGCAAATAAGCATCCCGCAACATTCGTCACGTTTAAAAAGTTTCACAAGTTAAGACCAAGCAGGAACTACTGACGTATCGTGTAATTCAAATGGTTCAAATGGCTCTGAGCACTATGGGACTCAACTTCTCAAGTCATTAGTCCCCTAGAACTTAGAACTAGTTAAACCTAACTAACCTAAGAACATCACACACATCCATGCCCGAGGCAGGATTCGAACCTGCGACCGTAGCGGTCTCGCGGTTCCAGACTGCAGCGCCTAGAACCGCACGGCCATTAGGCCGGCATCGTGTAATTCTAGCTGTCTTTGGTTGACGACATACGCAGTGTCGCCGTATGTTTCAGGATGCGGTATGCCTTGGGCAATTTTTTGCTGTTCGCCAATTGACAATTTCATTCTCACTGAACCATGTGCACAATATATCCAGTTTCATAACGTATAGAATTGCATTTTGAGCAAATCATATTTCACTTCCACCTTCTCGAATGTGGTCTCCAGATTTTTTTTTACTTAACAATTTTCTCTATCAGTATTTTATGACTTTCTTTTCGCCTATATATCCAATTTCATAACGTATAGAGTTGCATTTTGAGCAAATCATATTTCACTTCCACCTTCTCGAATGTGGTCTCCAGATTTTTTTTACTTATCAATTTTCTCTATCAGTATTCTACAACTTCCTTTTCGCCTATAAGTACTATGTCTCTTGCAGTAATAACTTTCGTATTTGTTTGGTTTCTCTTCGCTCGGCCCTCATACTGAGAGCACACGAGAACCGGTAGAATTCATGCTTACGTTAGCACTCCTACTTTTCAATGTGGGTATGTTTTGGATCACTTGTACTTCAATACTTCAGTTGAGCTTCAATGCCACAAGTCCGTCAGCAGAATTTTGAAATCGACCACGCGAGTTAAATACCATCAATAAAACAGTTGAATCGATTGTCCAACAACAGCTGTTGTTGTTGTGGTCTTCAGTCCGAAAACTGGGTTGATGTAGTTCTCCATGCTAGTCTATCCATTGTCAGACGATTCAGCTCTGCATAAATGCTACAACTTACAAACATCTGAACCTGCTTGCTGTATTAAACCGTGGTAACAATTGTTACTCCATACATTTCGTTCCATTACCAAACTGGTGATTCCTTGATGTCACAAGACGTGTACTATCAACAGATCAGTTCTTTTAGCCATGTTATGCCACAAATTTCTTGTTTTTCCCAAATTAAATTAGTGCTTCCTAATTAGTTATTGGCCAACTCACCTATTTTACAACAGCCCTCTGCAACAACAGACTTCAAAAGCTTCTATTCTCTTTTTGTATGAATTGGTTATTGTCCACGTCCCAATTCCGTATAAGGTTACACTCCATACTAAAACCTTCAGAAAATACTTCCTAAAATTTAAATATATGTTCAGTGTTAACAAAAATATCTGTTTCAGAAATGCATTTCTTGATAGGCTGCATTTTACGTCCCCTCTACTTCGGTTGTAGTCAGTTATTTTGCTGCCCGTATAGAAAAAGTCAGCCGGCCGTGGTGACCGAGCGGTTCTAGGCGCTACAGTCTGGAACCGCGCTAACACTACGGTCGCAGGTTCGAATCCTGCCTCGGGCATGGATGTGTGTGATGTCCTTAGGTTAGTTAGGTTTAAGTAGTTCTATGTTCTAGGGGACTGATGACCTCAGAAGTTAAGTCCCATAGTGCTCAGAGCCATTTTTTTTAGAAAAAGTCATCGACTTCTTTTAGTGTCTCATTTCATAATCCGATTGCCTTAGCATCACCTGGTTTAATTCAGCAACATTACATCACCCTCAAGGGCGCCCCTGCTTTGGGCAAAGTCCCCACCATCTCCCCTAGCTCTCACGCAAATAAAACAATGTAATGTAATTGGGTGTTATTAAAGAAAATGATTTAACAAGTCAATATTACGTAGCTTTTTAACTGGATCTTTTTTTTTTTTTTTTTGCTACTTACAAGTCGTCATATGTGTTCAAAAATGTTAAAAGTACTCCATACCTCAGGGTCTAGCACCCCCACCCCCTACAAATTATACAAACTATCGTATAGGCGATCTTGATCACCCTTGCTTTACTTTTGCTTACACTTAAGACAGTATCCACTCTGTTCAACTGCTCTTGCAAGGCTGTTGCCGCCTCTGCCAGAATTAGAATATCGTTGGCAAACCGCAAAGCATATTAGTGAAATACAGACAAGAAACTCTGACGTCTCATTCATGAACATGACATTTCTTGAAGTTAGATGGTATTGGTTTATTAATTCTTCATTCCAGAGTGTTCAGAATTGCTCTTACAACAGTTCTCTTCATCTTAAAATGTGTTTTAAAATCTCCCCGTTAAAGTTGCATTGCAATTTTTTATTGATTGTAAGCTCTTCTGAGAACTGAAATACACAACTGAGTATGAAAAAAATCTTGATTCGATAGAAGGAAAATTTGTAGCTCCGTTACAGATGTTCAGTCTCTAATCACAAGTCGGACACATCATTTGACACCTAGGAAGAGAAGTGGAAAAAGCACGACTTACTCACTACACATATTGGCGCGTTACCCTTACAGTTCCCCTGTCTCACGCTATTTTTTTGTGTATTGAATTTCACGTGAGTGTTGAGAAAGTTTGTCAACGAGACAATCAGCTGGACTAAATAAAAAGTATTGCATCTACTTTTACTGTAAGCCTGATCACTAGGGAGGATAACACATCATACAAGATGGCTGAAAAAATAGGATGTGAATAATATGCCCCACCTGGGATTAGCACACAAAAAGGGGACGTACAATCTGAGTAAAATGGCAGTAAACTAAGGGATACGTGAACTGGCTTCTTTTCCCACCACAGTCTAATTATTCAAGGTGTCTGGCATGAGCAAAGACAAAGAGCATCATTGTTCAGAGACGAATGACAAAATCGTTCGTGATATCTCTTGCATGAATGCATGCAAGATACATTAAAATGATCGGTATTTAATCCCAGGGCCGCTGATCGCTATGAGCAAAACAAACTAATTATTGAACGGAATGCGCGTTCGACCGTTAGGAAAAAGTAAATTTAAAATAATCACTGTAATTCGAAATAGATATCACTTTTAATTACTCTAAGTCAGCAAACCAATTAATTGTAGCTTACATAACATGTCTGTTCGCTACGACAGCAACAGAAGATTCCAAAGGCACTCTCGTATAAAAAACGAGAGAGAGAGAAGTCCTACAGTTTTACCTGTTTCAGCAATAGGGCATTTCAGTATGGCTGGCGGCCGATAAATTTCTCCAATGAGGTCACGGAATACAATTGCTGTTACATTACATTGAACATCTAGGGAACTGTGTGACATCTTTTCTGCTTCGTTACACAGAAACTGTTAAAAAATAAATAAATAAAAAACGCACATGTGCACAGGAAACTGGCTCTTTTCAAACATTACTGAAAACATTTTCTAGTTACAAAAAGAAGCACTTCAAGATGTGGCCAAATTATTGCTACCTCTTCAGCTCCAGCTTTGTGACAGTCATAAATCCGTGTAGAGAGCTATGCTGCGCTTCGGCGGATGTGCCCTTCGATCGCAACAAATCGTGATGAGTCACGACTCAGCTTCCCAGAGGACGCTGCGGACGTGGCAGGGCATTTGTGTAGCGAGGGGGAGAAGTTAAGGCTGGCATAATCGTGCAGCTTCGCGCTCTGTCAGAGGAAATGGAAAAGTTTGATTTACGGACGTAATATCAGTTCGTCTGCACAGACAATGGCGGGAGATTCGATTAACACTGGACGCGGAACTATCACAGGGGATGGCTGCGGAAAACTGCTATGGTGAGCGTTGAGGTACGACTGCAGCCAATTGACAAATCGATTTCCCTGACCGGCAGCCAATGATAGTGATAATATAGACACAAATGCAAAATCTCAAGTTAACGCAGTATCACTAAACAAGCATACTCGGAAGAGCAGATGGATTCTGACACATTCATATCGATATACAGTTTGATAGCATCGATGGGTCGACCTGTGACGGTAGGTGTCTACTTTGCGCGTCGCTAGGGAATAAGAGTTCCACATATGCCGGTCTTAGCACGGTGCGCAAGTACAAGGCAAAGAATGGGTCTTTGATAGGCACAGAGCCTCCTATTCGCAGAGAGCGCATCAACACTGACCTCTCTTTCTAACGGTCGCCGACATGAAAAGGTGAAGGGCTTCCCGGTTTAGGTTTCGCTACGTGCCTGGTAGCCGCACATAAACTCTTCGGTTCCTTCTGTTGCTGGTATGGAGCATTTTCGTGTGGTGAATCCAGTCGCTTCGTCTGGTCTGGTCACGGAAGCAGTTCATCGAAGTGTACCTACTGTGAGAGCGTTGCAACTATCGTTACCCGCAAGTTGATGTTGACATTACATTAACACTTGTTCCATAGATCATGAATACGTCATTTCGTAATGATGTGGAACGTATCGGCTTAACACAAGTTTTTTTTACACAATATAATTTTTTTCTTACGTCATGTATAACTTTTTTTATTTTTTACTTCTTCGTATCTAAAACTTCATATGTTGAGTACAAGGAGGTGTCATTCAGAAATTCTTTTAATTTCTTTTTAAATATTGGTTGGCTACTTGTCAGACCTTTAATGCTATTTGTTAGATGACCAAAGATTTTTGTGGCAGAATAATTCACCCCTTTCCATGCCAAAGTCAGATTTAACGCGGAATATTGAAGATCATCCTTTCTTCTAGTGTTACAGCACATTGCTATTATTTTTAAATTGGGACGGGTTATTAATAACAAATTTCATAAATAAACGAATGTACTGCGAAGGTAGAGGGAATATCCTGACTTTCTTTGAAACGTCCCCTTTGAAAAATTATGAATGACAGTGCTGGAAAAACTCTTACGTTTTTTGATACAGATACAGCTGGGTAATACACAACGTACTCAGACAGTTCTCTCTTTACTTATTCTGATCGTCACAAAACTGACACACAAAATTTTTAGCGCAACGCAATCTTGACTTTCAATAATCCGTACAAAAGAATGGGCCTGACTAACAATAACCTATACCTTTCATGAATCAATTACCTCACAAAAAATTTCGTTACTCGAACTACTGCAATACAGCGAGCGCCAATACTGCCAGCTAAATAAAAGATTCTAACTACTAAAGGCACTGACTACTGAGAGGCATAGTTATCAAATGAAAGATTTTGATAGAGAACAATCAATGTATTTACCTTAATAGCGTTCAAAAGTCATAATATATATATATATAATTTTGTGACATCCAATTTAAAAAAATTCCTTTTTCTGACGGACACATGTCCAGATTGTCCGCTCAAAAGTCTGAAATCTCTCTCCCCACATCCACAACTGCTGGCGGCTTACCTCAACTGCCCAACGCTACGTGCCGTTCACATCCATTTGCCCAACACTACACAACCGAATATTCCAACAATGAGTCCAACCGGCCACAGACTGCACACAGCACAGTCAGCGATTTTCATACAGAGCACTACGTGGCGTTACCAACATAAGAACCTAAACAGCCTACTTATATCTTAAGTAAATGTCTGCAAGGTGATCTTTGCTGGACACCAGCTATTATTCTGATTATACGCTTTTGTGCAGTGAATACTTTTTCTCTTAATGATGAATTACTCTAAAATATGATGTCACTGAAAACAGGCATAGCAGGCTAATTTACTGATATGTTTATCAACGAAATTGTCAATGACCCTAGTCGCTTTCTTTGGTCGAGTTAGATCGTAATTAATCATTAGTTGTACACTCCTGGAAATTGAGATAAGAACACCGTGAATTCATTGTCCCAGGAAGGGGAAACTTTATTGACACATTCCTGGGGTCAGATACATCACATGATCACACTGACTGAACCACAGGCACATAGACACAGGCAACAGAGCATGCACAATGTCGGCACTAGTACAGTGTATATCCGCCTTTCGCAGCAATGCAGGCTGCTATTCTCCCATGGAGACGATCGTAGAGATGCTGGATGTAGTCCTGTGGAACGGCTTGCCGTGCCATTTCCACCTGGCGCCTCAGTTGGACCAGCGTTCGTGCTGGACGTGCAGACCGCGTGAGACGACGCTTCATCCAGTCCCAAACATGCTGAATGGGGGACAGATCCGGAGATCTTGCTGGCCAGGGTAGTTCACTTACACCTTCTAGAGCACGTTGGGTGGCACAGGATACATGCGGACGTGCATTGTCCTGTTGGAACAGCAAGTTCCCTTGCCGGTCTAGGAATGGTAGAACGATGGGTTCGATGACGGTTTGGATGTACCGTGCACTATTCAGCGTCCCCTCGACGATCACCAGTGGTGTACGGCTAGTGTAGGAGATCGCTCCCCACACCATGATGCCGGGTGTTGGCCCTGTATGCCTCGGTCGTATGCAGTCCTGATTGTGGCGCTCACCTGCACGACGCCAAACACGCATACGACCATCATTGGCACCAAGGCAGAAGCGACTCTCATCGCTGAAGACGACACGTCTCCATTCGTCCCTCCATTCACGCCTGTCGCGACACCACTGGAGGCGGGCTGCACGATGTTGGGGCGTGAGCGGAAGACGGCCTAACGGTGTGCGGGACCGTAGCCCAGCTTCATGGAGACGGTTGCGAATGGTCCTCGCCGATACCCCAGGAGCAACAGTGTCCCTAATTTGCTGGGAAGTGACGGTGCGGTCCCCTACGGCACTGCGTAGGATCCTACGGTCTTGGCGTGCATCCGTGCGTCGCTGCGGTCCGGTCCCAGGTCGACGGGCACGTGCACCTTCCGCCGACCACTGGCGACAACATCGATGTACTGTGGAGACCTCACGCCCCACGTGTTGAGCAATTCGGCGGTACGTCCACCCGGCCTCCCGCATGCCCACTATACGCCCTCGCTCAAAGTCCGTCAACTGCACATACGGTTCACGTCCACGCTGTCGCGGCATGCTACCAGTGTTAAAGACTGCGATGGAGCTCCGTATGCCACGGCTAACTGGCTGACACTGACGGCGGCGGTGCACAAATGCTGCGCAGCTAGCGCCATTCGACGGCCAACACCGCGGTTCCTGGCGTGTCCGCTGTGCCGTGCGTGTGATCATTGCTTGTACAGCCCTCTCGCAGTGTCCGGAGCAAGTATGGTGGGTCTGACACACCGGTGTCAATGTGTTCTTTTTTCCATTTCCAGGAGTGTATCTAAACGAGTGAACATGCAAGATGCCACTGCGCTACGGCTAAACATAAACAGTTCCTCTGATCTGAAACGAAGTAGCCTGTTCGATACGTATGTTGCCCCCACACGCTGAATCTGACGAATTTAATAAATTGCGTGCAATGGAAACAAAAAGGGGAGGGATGGCCCTGATACATGAGTTGTGGGTGTGGTTGTTGTCGAAGTTAATAGTGATAATAAGTATCAGGGGGTTTCATCTCTAAATATTGAAGTGACCGAGCGTTAAGTTAGACCATCGTTTATTAAAATACAGTCTCCAGGAAGAACAGCACGTGATAAACAAACATATGTAGTTAACTGTCTCACAGACTAGAGGTAAGTAAAAATTGTAACATGAAATCTGCAAAAGAAACCAAATAACGGAGTCATGGGTAAGTCATCGACTGCTAAAGCGTGATTCAAAGTGAGATCCCCAGTGCTTCAACTGTAAACGTGTCTACTCCTGTTTCATCACTAACAGCTTGCCTCGCCTTGCTACCAGAATTTACCAACTTTAAGAAGATGAGCTGCAACTTCAGCAATGAAAAAAGGCATCTGGACTGAAAGTTCTCCCCAAGGCCAGGGCTTGACTTACTAATCTCGGTCCCCGTCCAGGTGAAGAGAACTGCTACAACTCGGTCCTCACCACGAGTACCGGTTTGGCTGGTTGTTTGTTGATTCGAAGAAGGAGACCAAACAGCAAGGTCATCGGCACCGTCGGATTGGGGAAGAATGACGAAGGAAGTCGGCCGTGTCCTTCATCCCGGACTTCGTTCAAAATGGCTCAAATGGCTCTGAGCACTATGGGACTTAACTGCTGTGGTCATCAGTCCCATAGAACTTAGAACTACTTAAACCTAACTAACCTGAGGACATCACACACCCATGCCCGAGGCAGGATTCTAACCTGGGACCGTAGCAGTCGCGTGGTTCCGGACTGAGCGCCTAGAACCGCTCGGCCACCACGGCCGGCCGGACTTCGTCTGCAACGATTTAGGGAAATCGTGGAAACTCTAAATCAGGATGGCCGGAAGCTGGTTTGAACAGTCATCCTCCCGAATGCGAATCCAGTGCGCTAACCACTGAGACATATTGCTCGGTAGCACCTTTTGGCTCCGCCTCCTAACTAAGCGTACTGTACTGCATTGTGTGCTGACAGATATTACTTCAAAAACGACGCTCCTCTGTGCTCTCTGTCAAAAGACCGCTAAAGGTTACTGCTTGTCCAATCAGCCAGAATGCTAGAAACGCCACCAATGAGAGACCACGTAGCAATCGTTTTCTTCTCTCTTCCGAAAAGTTTGCCATTACTCGGACCAATGTCTTAATTCATCATCTTAAACAAATTTACAACAATTTGGTTCTAGACCCCCATCCGGGAAGACTGTGGAAGCCTTGGTCAATGTGAGAGAACTCTAGCTTCCGTTTCTTAGAAAGTCGGTGCCAGTTCTCCCACTTTGGCCAATTTTTATGACATCGTCCATTCGACGAATATGCGACTTCCCACGTCAAAATCTCTAGTAGATATGCTCGTAGTATCGGCGCCAGGATGGCCGTGGCGAAATTCAAGAGCGATCTTAATGTACGAGACAGCTCACCAAATCCTCCCCAAGATCTTATCCTCAGTCCAAGCTATGGCCAAAATTATCAAGAAGCGCCCTCTCGGCTCGATGGGCGGGCTTCATTGGCAGTATGGTGGAATTCCAATTGAACATGCAGTCTACATGTTTGCTCTGCTATGGCCTTCGCAAGATATTATCAGCGCCTGGCAAAATTGCCTAGAACATGAGGACTTGGTCTGTGCACAGCGCTCCACGGGGTAGCTTAGCGAGCAGTCAGTAACCCACTCAAGTACTCAGCACTGGGGGATGAGGGAGGAAGGACCACCCATGCTGCTGACGACTAGCTTTTCTGAGGTGCCAAGAAGCAATCACACCCCCGCAATCTGCACTGCTGGGTCACTTTGATAGCGGCCAGCCGACACTCAGAAAAAGTACTACGCAGACCCGTAATAAAATCAACATGCAGTTGATGGAAAATACTTTGTTAGGCGGAAATTGTAAC
This sequence comes from Schistocerca piceifrons, assembly GCF_021461385.2. Classification (NCBI taxonomy): domain Eukaryota; kingdom Metazoa; phylum Arthropoda; class Insecta; order Orthoptera; family Acrididae; genus Schistocerca; species Schistocerca piceifrons. The sequence continues at coordinate 508,440,305 of NC_060140.1, forward strand.
ATTCGCAGTCATGATGCAAGATTCATTTGCATGTCAAAACCCATATTGTACGAACACGAAAAGGGAAAAGTAATCTCTCTATCTCTAGACTGAGTAGCACTCCTAACTAAAAAAGGAAATTGGCAGGCTGGCTCTAATGTTACATGTTTGAAAGGGATGTAACCGGAAGACCTTCCAAGGATATTATGAAGATGGCATCTGATCTTTCGGACATGTCCGAAAGAACAGATGCCATCTTCATAATGTTAAGGATAACCGGTTGATGACCTTATTCAGTGTGGATGCTCGCGAATTGCCTGAACTCTTACGGGTCTCCGTGGATTGTCTGCCGCGAGTAATGAGTATAATGGCAGGGTCACCACGAATGTAGTGTGTGGACTATAGGTTGAGAATGTGGGTCTCACGGCTAGCGTGCCGGGGATAAGTCACTGCAGTCGCGCTCTCCTCTGTGCCCTCGGTGGCTCAGATGGCTAGAGCGTCTACCATGTAAGCAAGAGATCCCGTGTTCAAGTCCCAGTCGGGGCACCCATTTTCAACTGTCCCCGTTGATGTATATCAATGCCTGTCAGCAGCTAATGGAATTGATTTAACTGTAATTTCTTTCAAGGATATTGTTCACTAACAAGCTGCTTTAGAGAAAATGGTTGTCGGTACAAATAAATACCATTCATTGCTGAAAAACGAAAAATTGGGGGCAGAGGCATGACAGAAGGTTGGTCATTGATGGCGTTTCCGCTGGCCCAGATAGAACACGGACATTGCTCTGGGTTACACGTTTTCGGCCGTGGCAGGATTGATCATTTTATGAAAGACAGTGGAGCAGAGGGATCGGAGGCAGAGGAGTTGACACCCCTGAGCGAGGAGTGATAGTCCTCATTCGCTGCCTGATGGCTGTCGTTAAGATATACGTTGTTGATAAAGTGCTTCTGCCACCGTCTGTCCAGAAAAAAATTGTGCTTTGCTGGATTATGGCAGTAATATTTCTTTAATGGATTGCCGCATATACTGTAGATATCACCGGGTAGGGAAATTTTCTCGTTTGCCCGCTGTTCGCGGAACTTCCGTTCTGTTTCATATGATTTATTAAATGTTGTAGGTTTTGTATCCCGCCTGGAAGGCGGCGCTTGGGTCTGCTCCTGTAAACTGAAGGGTAGGCCGAATGTAGGAAGTGAGTAGGAGCAGGAAAAGGTGAAATGCCTCGGTACTGCGTTTAACTTGACAGAACATTTAATAGAGAATATTAGACAAAGACATACGTAACTTTACACTGAAGAGGAGCACGTAGATGTGAAACTGTGCATAAATCAAACATCGGCTAGAAGGTACAAAGGTAAAATCTGTAATGGCTAGCCCCCTATGAAGTAGAAACAATGTTGCTAGGTCGTCTCCTCGAAATCAACTGGGTAGAATCTGAAGCGGCCGTCGTAGAGCTGCACGGAACCGGCCAGATGGCGCTGTCGTCGGTGTCGGTGTCGTAGTGTCAACCTAGCGTAGCGCACCTACGTTGTGGCATCGTAGCTACCGATACCACAGTAGGGAAGGCTCATTTTAAGTTAAGAATTTGAGACTTCTATAAGTGTCGTCGAAAATGTACTATCGCTGACGGGCTTGCTTCAAAGTTAGTTGTTGGGTTCTTGTTTTCTTTGCGTGCTATTCACTATGTATTGGCCCACCCGGCTAGCCGCGCCGTCTAACGCGCTGCTTACCCAGCGGGAAGGCGTGCCGGTCCCCAACACGAATCCGCCCCGCGGATTAGTGTCGAGGTCCGGTGTGCCGGGCAGCCTGTGGATCGTTTTTAGGCGGTTTTCCATCTGCCTCAGTGAATGCGAGCTGGTTCCCTTTATTCCTCCTCAGTTACACTATGTCGGCAATTGCTGCACAAACATTGTCTCCACGTACGCGTACACCATAATTACTCAACCACACAAACGTTTGGCGTACACTCGTCTGGTATGAGTCGTTCTGGGGGAGGGAGGGTGGAGGGGAGGGGCGGGTGTCCACTGGGGGACGAACCGCACAATAACCCTCGGTTCGGTGTGGGACGGCAGTGGTGTGGGTGGACTGTTGTGGCCTGTTGTGGGGTTGTGAACCACTGAGGGCTACGCGTTACGGAGTCTCTCCGTCGTTTCTAGGTCCCTGGTTCAATACCCACACACTAAGTATTGGATTGTCAGTGTCAAGAGTGTAAGACTGCTAAGCCCATCACTAACACCAAAGAGGATTTCTGCAGTACACCAGGAAATATCAACTCATGGATAAACCTTGTTTTAATTCATGAAGGTGTGTTCAGTCTTTGCAACTGAATGATAGATACGTTATTATTATTACAGTACGCATTTCGCTTTTGTTATTTATGAAGCACCTTCATCGGCGATTTCCGATGTTTCTAGTCCACGTGTGGCGTCCTGATCCTGGTGACGTGTTTACTCGGTCTCCATACGCCTGATGGCCGATTTTCGGCGTTTTCTCACCCACATTGATTACAAAACTTCACTTGCACCTTTCGCTGTGTGTTGACAGTTCCGAAAATAGGCCATCTGGAGTATGGAGCTGAGTAAACACGTCTCCAGGACGACACAAACTGCCTTTTATTTAGTTGCAAAGATGGAAGATACCTCAATGATTTTTGATGCAACGGAGGAACAACGGTAGAAGAAAAAATGACGATTTTATTGATTATTTGGAGTCCATCGAGAGTATCATAAATGTTAATATGTACAGTCTGCCTTCGGCAGTGACACAGTGCGGACCGTGTTGCCTGCCGGCCGCGCTGTGGTGCGCGCGCCTGTTTGTTTACGCCGGAGCAGCTTCGCGTGTGCGGTGTTGTGAGTCTAGAACGAGATGGCACACTCCTACAGAAAAACGAATTTGAAGTTCAGTTTTGCGAACGACTATACACGACCAAAGGCACACGAGATTGAACGTTTCTTCAGAGAAGAGGTAAAAATCGATCCACAGGAAATCGTGGGAATCAATTTATCGCTCGTTTCAAGCGTCGTCTATGTCAAGCTTGTTGACGAGGCTGCTTGCAAAAGACTTCTACAACGATCACCGAACGGGTATCGCTTCTGTCATGCCGACGGGAATGTTGGTGCGGTTACAGTCGATCACGCGGGAATGGGGATCCGCACTATGCGAGTCTTCGAACTTCCGTTTGAGGTCCCGTCTGAACTTGTTACCGACGCCTTTCGACCATACGGTACAGTTCTATCCCATGTGGCCGAAAAATGGACGAGTTTTACCACGTAGCCCGTTTTAAATGGGGTGAGACAAATACGGATAGAACTGCGCAAGCACGTCCCCTCTTATATGTACATAGGAGGTTGTCGAGCGATTATAATCTATGATGGGCAACCTCGCACTTGCTCGGGGTGCGGGAAAGAAGGTCACGTCCGCTCGGAATGCCTCCAGCGACGTTTAGTGCAAACTCCACGGGATGACATTCAGGCGCCACAACCGACGGCTGTCTTACCGTTGACCTTTGTGGAAGCCCTGAGAGGCGACGTGAGGGAGACTTCCGATGGGCACCAGCAGCTGCCCCCTATAGAGAACATGAACACCAACGGACTGGAACTCCGACCACCGGTTCCACCACAGCAGACACAGGACACCACACAAGAGATGCAGCTGACGGCCGCTCCAGGCTCATCCGTGGTGGCTGCCAGTGCTTCCACCGAGAGCGTGATAGGCCAGGCCCAAGACGGAGGATACGCAACCCCAACAGCCGATGCGGAAGCAAGGCAACGGAAACAGCGTTCGCCAAAGAGAAGAAAGAAGCGTCGACTGACTTCTGCTGACGATAGCCATAGTCCCGAGGGGACAGCGGACGACAACGACAGTATCGACCTGAGACCAGTGGATTCAACAGATACCGAGATGACGATGCAGGAACTACACAGCGACGATAACTTGAACTCTCCTTCTGGTGACCGGAAGGCGGAAGTGGAGATGACAACTGTCCAACATCAGAGCGGTGACAACGTTACCTCCCATCCTTCGACCAATTCCGGAAATATGCTGGGGGACTGGGCGCAAGAAATGGACCAACAGGAACAGGATGAAAATACGAACGCGACGATTGTGGACAGTCCTGGCCAGAGGCCGGGAGGGGTCGGGAAATGTTGACCAACTTAGTGTGTTAAGGAGCGCCGGGGGTGCAGATGGACGCTTAATGACACCGCCCTACAACTGATGAACACAAGCCAGGCGTACCGCATTGCCACGATAAACATTAATGGCATACGGACATCGCTTAAAATTCAAATGCTGAAAGATATGTTACGCGCTGCGGACGTGGATATTGTACTCCTACAAGAAGTGCATTTCACATCGCCGCCAGAGTTCTACGCTTACGAGGCACATTATTCAGTTCACGATGAAAGTGGATGCGGTGTGGCGATTCTCACCAGGGAAGGAATAGGAGTGGAGGACGTCAGGTCTCTCCCTTCGGCACGCGGCATAGCGATCACTGTCGACGGCGTCCGTTTCCTCAATTTATACGCACCATCTGGCTCCACAAAACGAAGAGAAAGGGCGACATTTTACACCGAAGAGATAGCACCGTTGTTCGCTGGACGCTTTGATAACTAATAGTGGGCGGCGACTTTAATTATGTCGTCGACAAAAAGGACCAAGTACCTCATTATGTGCCATGCATGGAACTGCGTGCATTGATTACCGAAATGGCGCTTCTGGATATCTGGGAACTGCAGCATGGTGACAGACCGGGTATTACGTTTGTCACGGGACACTCGGCGAGTAGACTTGATAGAGTGTACGTGACACGCGCTCTACGGACGACGATACTGGATGCCGAAATCGGGCCAGCGGCTTTTACGGATCATATGGCGTACGTCTGTACGATTTCACTAACGCGTCAGAAGATATGGCGGAGTAAAGGTCACTTGAAAATGAATTGTGCACTTTTACGTGACACTGAATGTCACCGGTCGATAGAGGCGGCCTGGTAGACCTGCGTTCGCCGCCAACGAGCATACACCTCGGTTCTCCAGTGGTGGATTAAATGCGCAAAACCAACGTTACGGAGAACGTTGATACGATACGGGCAGGACAAATCGCAGTGGAACCGCACAATGGCTGATTTTTATTTTACAGCCCTGAGGGAGCTGATGACCCAACAACCATCGCCGGAAAGGCACACGGCCATGCGCAGGATAAAAGCCAAGTTATTACAGCTGACGCGACTAAGAATGGAAGGCATAATGGTCCGGGCGAGATTGGCGGACACAGTTGCTGCCGAAACCCCCTCCATGCACCACGTGGTACGTGAACGCCAACGACGACGCAGGACATTGATCAGGGAACTAATCTCTGAAACTGGCCAGCAAGTTGTGCACCAGCGTGATATTGCGCATGTGTTTACCGACTATTTCCCCCCCGGACCTGTACATGTGAACCACGAGACACTACATGATGTCACCTCGGAAATGCCAGATAGAGGACCACCACTGGATGCAGAGACTTTCATCACAGCGATAACAGAGGACGAGCTGACAGACGCAATTGCCAGGGGGGTCCGAACAAGTCCCCAGGACAGGACGGCTTCCCAATTGAATTTTACCACGCCTTTGCATACCTCATGGGACAGACCTGGATTCAGATGTACAACGAACTCCTGTTACCGCAGACTGAGATACCTGCCGAATTCACGGAGGGTATCATCATCCCAATACACAAACCACGCGGTGGCAGAAAGCCAGGAGATTATAGACCACTCACTCTCTTGAACTGCGACTATAAGATTTTCGCGCGCATCCTTGGGGCTCGCCTGCGGTCTTCACTTTCTGATAGACTCCTCATAGATCAAACTTGCCTCGGCGGTAAGAGCAACGTACATACGGCGCTCAGTGGCTACTCATCGCATTAGCAGCGGCATGCCGAGTGCGTGGGGCACTCGTCCCTATTGACTTCGATCATGCGTTCGACAGAGTGGATCATACCTTTTTGCATGCGGTGATGGGCAGATTGGGAATCCCACAGGCCTTCATCCTAGTGATCATGCGACTGTTACACGGCGTACGATCAAAGGTCTCGGTGAATGGGCGGGGCACTGACTACATTGTTATTTCAAGGTCAGTTCGTCAAGGTTGCCCCCTTTCGATATTTTTGTATGCAATGGCTTTGGAACCCTGTCTATATGGTCTCCGAAGACGGTTGGAGGGAGTGCCGTTGCCACAACTGACCTTTCATTGCCGCGCTTATGTTGACGATGTGATGCTGGTGGCACGGACAGGCGAAGAAGTACGTACGGCGTTGGCATGGATACAGCGATACGGGATGGCGGCAGGAAGCGTGCTTAATCTACAAAAATCACGCTGCATGAATGTCGGTCGAGGATTACAACCGGGTGACGAAGGCCCGCTCATCTTAGTGAAGACCATAAAATGCCTAGGTATTACGTTCCACACGGATGTGCAGCGGACAGCAGCGGATAACTACCGACGCATATTGAAGCTGATGCAGACAATGGTGCTGTTACAGAAATTAAGAGCGTTGGATATGATTCAGAGGGTGACCTTGTAACACCATAGCTCTAATACTCTACTGATTTATTTTGCTTTTGTATCATTTAATATTACATAGTTAAGCTTCTGTAAATATTGTTTGATTGAACGATAACACAAAATTGTTTACTCCTTTCCTTGTTAAAACTTTGACGTCATGATTTGATTCTGTGCTGTATAGTGTATCTGTTATTTAGATTCTTTGTCTCAACTGGAGGGAACAAATCCTACTGTACATGATTGTAATTTTGTGTGAATAATTTTTGGTAGAAACATCAATATGTGCAAATGTTCTGTTTTATTTAATGTATTTGGTTGCTGTTATGTAAACTGCTGATCCTCACTTAGGGTTCTTAATTAGTTTGTATGTAAAAGATAGTGTGGTTCCCCTCGGGAACGGTACTGTGTAGCGCGCGCAAATTGTGGTTGGCCTAGGTAGAAGAGGTGGAATAAGAGTCAGTCGGTGACGAGCTACCAGCTACGAGTCGGGGACGAGCCACCGGTCGGAGACGAGCTACGAGGCCGTGCACTGCCATGTAAAACATACATATTGTGCTGGTTCCGAGAGAGGCTTTTCCTACTACTTTCCAATGCCTCGGATGGATGGATAAATAACTGGAACTATTTCGGAAATTGTATCTATCGTCGCCACCAAGAAATGACAGAGTCCAGCAATTCTGTCTGCGAATCCACCTACCAACGTGCAGTTGCCACCACATTGCGCAATCATTGTATCGTAATGCTATAATGATGTACAGTGAAGGATCAGCTTAATGGATGTGTTATTGTGCTCAAATATAAGGTAATTTATATCTGAATTTATGTACCTACCTTGATTTTTCTCCTTATCATAACACCTCTCAGGTTCCTCTCCGTTTGAATTAAAGTGATATCCGAGTGTCCTCACTAAAAGAAATTAAAGCCTAGAGTTTTGCTAATTAATGCCTCTTGAACTTAGTAAAAAGAAAGTTAAAGTTAATGTGGCAAGAGAGTGAGGAGTGAGTTAAAGTAAATGTTTGCTGAAAATAATTTTCCTATTAAAACTGCTTATTAAAGTGCTGTTGCTAACTTCAAAATTAAAATTTCTTAAGACTGAGGCTTATAAAGCAATGATCACATTGTTGTCTGTAGTAAATTCTAAAAGGTGAGTCAGTTTCCTACAATTTTGTCAACATTGTTTTTCGCTGTAGTAAAAGTGAGAAAGCTGCAGTTGTGAAACGTTATATACTCATGTTTGCTAAGTGTTTGTCTCCCCTGTGTATTAGAAGTGCATATTAGTAGTAAAGTTATAAAGACTATTCACTTTGTGTAAGCCCTGAAAGTAATAGTGTGTTTCGGTATCTGTTATAATTTTGCAAATAGTTTCTGCTGCTCTAACTGCTAGCTTCATTCTTAACGTAAACAAATGTATGTGTCAGAGTTCACTGCACTCCAGTGTGACGAAGTATAGGTTGTGTTTACCCACTAAAATTACTAATAACTATTTTCTTGAACGATGAATGTTAATCATTCTCTTGCCTAGTTAGGCTGGCGACCGTTTTCTTTATCCATTAAACAGTGCAGATAAACAAAATTTCGTTTGTTACTGTTTAAATATTTACGTAATTCTGACTTTCATTTCCGATAAGCCACCTCCGTTAGGTACAACACGGTCAACATAACAAAATTCCTCTCAGAGGGTAACACTGCTCTGTTGCTTTATACCATAACTGCTTCAACAAAATAATTATATTTCACGACCTGCCTCCTACTTTAAGGTTATGGTATAGCAGTAGCAGACAGGAGTGTTATACGTGGCTTTTCCGTGACAGGACTAATTGTTCTGTTGGGACATCGTATGTACTAAGCCAAACTTGGTATTTGATTGAATAAGCTATGTAAATGCTGTTGTAGTGTTATAACCTATGTTAACGTATACCTAGCACCGAGACTCACTCACGTAGCGCATGTCCTGCCTTTAACGCGCACAATGGCATCACGGATACAAGCAACTTTCGGAACCTACGTGAGTGTGGGACACCTGTTTAAGATCCGATACACAACGCTTACGCTACCACCTGGAGAGGGTGGACTTGGTCTAGTGAACGTATATGATAAGGCACAGGCGTTATTCGTCAGTACGATTTTCCGACAGTGGCGCGGTCAATTTCGCAATATCTCGGGTGCGTTGGCCGATGTACTAGCGCCCACTTCAATGCTGCCCCCAGTCGATGTGGGCCATATTTCACCGAAGCTGTCACATTTCAAGACTTTTTTTTTGTAGCTTAGCTATGTCAGAGATTCCTTCCCCAACAACACGACTACCGACGACGCGAGACGTGTACCAACTCTTACTGCGCCGGTGCCCCAGGAATACCCTGGAAAAGAAGTACCCAGACAAGAACTGGCGACAGATATGGCGCGTTATACGGAACGTTTACCTCCCAACGTCGGTACGCTCAACATGGTATGTGGTGATAAATAGGAAGTTCGCAACGAATCAACGGCGGCACGCGATTCATTTGGCAGACACTCCACTATGTTTAGGCTGCGCAACAGTGGACACTGATGAACATCGTTTAGCATGTAGTGGGACGGCTCCAGTGTGGCACTTGGCACAACAGATATTGGCGTTCCTGTTACGCTCCGCCCCTCACACAATTTCATCAGACACACTTTTTTTCCCCCAAGAATCTTATTTCCCGGTCCAAAAAACCAATGCAGTGACATGGGTGCGGGGAATGGTGGTGGGCTACGTGTATAACGAATCGGAAAAGGACAAGATTGATTTTTGGCATTTTCTCGTGGATGGACACACGAAGCTGCAACAGCATAAGAAATATAGGCAAGACTTCGCTAATTACTTGCGACTTACATTTACCGACCCGCCGGCCAGATGGGGTGTGACGGGTGAGAGATGAGATAAACGAAGAAGCCGAGATAGACATCAGTCACACTTACGGACCCTTAGTTAATTTCGAGAAGACGACCCAGTCTTACACCAACGTCTGGAGAACGAGTCAATAGATGGCTCTCTTGCTCTATCGAACGTCGGGTCGTGAGCAGGTGTCGCCCCCAACACGAATTTCATTTCATTGCTACAGGAGCATGTTTCTTTTGTATTTGTACTATCCGCAATGTCTTGATGTCTTTCATTTGGGCATTTTCAGTTTTATTCATTTCCTTAATTAATTAATTTTCTAATTAGCCAGTATTTGTCAACATATGGACTTTGTAGACACTATTTATGCGATAGTACAACAACATGTATGTCAGCAAAGGTGGTAAGCCTGACATTGGATACAAACAAAAATAAAAAAAAAAATAAAAAAAAAACAAAAAAAAGATGGATAGAGCGTCTACCATGTAAGCAGGAGATCCTGGGTTCGAGTCCCGGTCTGGGCACACATTTAAAAAAATAAAAAAATAAATAAATAAAACAACAAAAAAAAACTAGAGCGTCTACCTTGTAAGCAAGAGATCCCGTGCTCAAGTCCCAGTCGGGGCACCCATTTTCAACTGTCTCCGTTGATGTATATCAATGCCTGTCAGCAGCTAATGGAATTGATTTAACTGTAATTTCTTTCAAGGATATTGTTCACTAACAAGCTGCTTTAGAGAAAATGGTTGTCGGTACAAATAAATACCATTCATGGCTGAAAAACGAAAAATTGGGGGCAGAGGCATGACAGAAGGTTGGTCATTGATGGCGTTTCCGCTGGCCCAGATAGAACACGGAGATTGCTCTGGGTTACACGTTTTCGGCCGTGGCAGGATTGATCATTTTATGAAAGACAGTGGAGCAGAGGGATCGGAGGCAGAGGAGTTGACACCCCTGAACGAGGAGTGATAGTCCTCATTCGCTGCCTGATGGCTGTCGTAAGATGTACGTTGTTGATAAAGTGCTTCTGCGTCTTGCTTCTGCCACCGTCTGTCCAGAAAAAAATTGTGCTTTGCTGGATTATGGCAGTAACATTTCTTTAATGGATCGCCGCATATACTGTAGATATCACCGGGTAGGGAAATTTTCTCGTTTGCCCGCTGTTCGCGGAACTTCCGTTCTGTTTCATATGATTTATTAAATGTTGTAGGTTTTGTATCCCGCCTGGAAGGCGGCGCGTGGGTCTGCTCCCGTAAACTGAAGGGTAGGCCGAATGTAGGAAGTGAGTAGGAGCAGGAAAAGGTGAAATGCCTCGGTACTGCGTTTAACTTGACAGAACATTTAATAGAGAATATTAGACAAAGACATACGTAACTTTACACTGAAGAGGAGCACGTAGATGTGAAACTGTGCATAAATCAAACATCGGCTAGAAGGTACAAAGGTAAAATCTGTAATGGCTAGCCCCCTATGAAGTAGAAACAATGTTGCTAGGTCGTCTCCTCGAAATCAAGTGGGTAGAATCTGAAGCGGCCGTCGTAGAGCTGCACGGAACCGGCCAGATGGCGCTGTCGTCGGTGTCGGTGTCGTAGTGTCAACCTAGCGTAGCGCACCTACGTTGTGGCATCGTAGCTACCGATACCACAGTAGGGAAGGCTCATTTTAAGTTAAGAATTTGAGACTTCTATAAGTGTCGTCGAAAATGTACTATCGCTGACGGGCTTGCTTCAAAGTTAGTTGTTGGGTTCTTGTTTTCTTTGCGTGCTATTCACTATGTATTGGCCCACCCGGCTAGCCGCGCCGTCTAACGCGCTGCTTACCCAGCGGGAAGGCGTGCCGGTCCCCAACACGAATCCGCCCCGCGGATTAGTGTCGAGGTCCGGTGTGCCGGCCGGCCTGTGGATCGTTTTTAGGCGGTTTTCCATCTGCCTCAGTGAATGCGAGCTGGTTCCCTTTATTCCTCCTCAGTTACACTATGTCGGCAATTGCTGCACAAACATTGTCTCCACGTACGCGTACACCGTAATTACTCAACCACACAAACGTTTGGCGTACACTCGTCTGGTATGAGTCGTTCTGGGGGAGGGAGGGTGGAGGGGAGGGGCGGGTGTCCACTGGGGGACGAACCGCACAATAACCCTCGGTTCCATGTGGGACGGCAGTGGTGTGGGTGGACTGCTGTGGCCTGTTGTGGGGTTGTGAACCACTGAGGGCTACGCGTTACGGAGTCTCTCCGTCGTTTCTAGGTCCCTGGTTCAATAACCACACACTAAGTATTGGATTGTCAGTGTCAAGAGTGTAAGACTGCTAAGCCCATCACTAACACCAAAGAGGATTTCTGCAGTACACCAGGAAATATCAACTCATGGATAAACCTTGTTTTAATTCACGGAGGTGTGTTCGGTCTTTGCAACTGAATGATAGATACGTTATTATTATTACAGTACGCATTTCGCTTTTGTTATTTATGAAGCACCTTCATCGGCGATTTCCGATGTTTCTAGTCCACGTGTGGCGTCCTGATCCTGGTGACGTGTTTACTCGGTCTCCATACGCCTGATGGCCGATTTTCGGCGTTTTCTCACCCACATTGATTACAAAACTTCACTTGCACCTTTCGCTGTGTGTTGACAGTTCCGAAAATAGGCCATCTGGAGTATGGAGCTGAGTAAACACGTCTCCAGGACGACACAAACTGCCTTTTATTTTGTTGTAAAGATGGAACATACCTCAATGATTTTTGAAGCAACGGAGGAACAACGGTAGAAGAAAAAATGACGATTTTATTGATTATTTGGAGTCCATCGAGAGTATCATAAATGTTAATATGTACAAGTTAGTAGTGGTCGATGCCGTCATGAGATATGTCGGTTAGTGCCTAGTAAAGGAACGACGACTGCCGTTAGTATCGAGGGCGTAAGTGTTATTTTTGCTATTTTTGGTCCTCCTAAGGCTTTAGTTTCAACGGCCATGCCGCAGTGGTAATTACAGTTCCCTTCAGATCACCAAAGTTAAGCGCTGTCGGGCTTGGCTAGTACTTGGATGGTCGCCGTCCGGGACTGCCGAGTGCTGTTGGAAAGTGCGGTGCACTCAGCCCTTTTGAGGCCAATTAAGGAGCTACGAGACTGAGAGGTAGCGGCACTGGTCACGAGAACTGACAACGGCCGGGAGAGCGGTGTGCTGACCACATACCTCTTCAGATCCGCATGCGGTGACGCCATCCTCAGATGGCATGGCGGCCGGTCGGTACCCTTGGGTCTTCAAGGCCCCTTCGGACGCTGTTTGTTTGTTTATGAGGCCTTATTAAGTGACAGTGCTCCCGAAGTTACGTCAAATGAATTCAAAAAGTATTGTTTTAATAACGGCATTTCTCACAAGACGATTATGCCTTATTATTGTCAGCCGTCTTTCGTGGAACGTATTAACATGTCTGTGATGCAGACTATTAAAATAACGCTGCCTCTAAGTGTGCAGTACTAACGTAAGAGAACTTAGAGACGACTGACAGGGCTTCACAGTTCTTTGCGCTCCTTCAGCTGTCATCGGTAAAGGAAAGCTGATAACGCTACATCATTTTGAGATAATCAATGCACTAGTATTTTCAAAAAATCCGAGAGCAAAACTGACACATGTGATACTTATCAGACATTAGATACGCAGTTGTTTTAAAGGCCAAGCGACACAAGTGGCGGCTTGGGACGCCCAGCTGAAAGGGGTGCCAGGGGCGCGTCTAATACAACATTTGTGTACAGGGTGTACCATTATTAGTAGCGAAAATGATTCGTTCCCACGTCTCCTAGCTCTAGATTTATTTTTAAAGGTCTTACAAGAGCCTGAGGAACAGCATCTAATGTACGACAGAGGGAGGTAACGTGGGGAGGCTGCCCCAAATGATATGTCACTTGTGCCGAAAAATATACTCGGACTGGTCCTGGATGCTGTGTTAAACACAGAGCATGTGTGAGTGAATTTAACTGAGTCCGAACGAATCGTGATACATAAGCATCCTTGAGATCCCGAGATAGAATAAATGTTTGCAATGGATTGTGGCCAAGGCAGTGAATTATAAGGCGGGGAATTTGCATTGTGTCATTGAAAAGTATTAAATATGGTAATAATGATAATATTTAAACGAATGCTTTAGTTTGTTAAAAAAAAAAACATTAGAATGGACAAACATCTAAATCAGTCATGAAATTACTAAAATTACAAAGATAGAATTAACCGTGAGAATTAGGAAATCAATCGATCGGTTGGAAAAGTTACTCGAAGGGGTCTAAACTGCTTAATAATCACGCAGATGACTGTGTGAAATTTGTCGCTTCCTGGCCTGCGCGTAAACTGCAGTGATTGTGTGAACAGAGAACCGAAGAAGCCTGTGCATCTGAGAGTGGTCTGACAATCTCAACTCTGAGCTCGCTGTTGTCCTAACATGTCACAGCTGCTAGATTTGCTCACCACAATCTTCAGCGAAATGCGAGTAGAGTGGTGACACCACGTCTTTCTGCCATACTGTAAGTAGGCTGTTTATGTTTTCTCTATGTAAGTAGGCTGTTTATGTTTTCTCTATGTAAGAAGGCTGTTTATGTTTTCTCTATGTAAGTAGGCTGTTTATGTTTTCTTATTGGCAACGTTACGTAGCGCTCAATATGAAAATCACTGGCTGTGCTGCGTGCAGTCTGTGGCTAGTTTGCATTGTTGTCTGCCATTGTAGTGTTGGGCAGCGGCAGCTGGCTGTGAACAGCGCGTAGCGTTGCGCAGTTGGAGGTGAGCCGCCAGCAGTGGTGGATGTGGGGAGAGAGATGGCGGAGTTTTGTAATTTTTCATGAACTGCTTTATTTATATATGATGATATCAAGGTAAATACATTGTTTGTTCTCTATTAATATCTTTCATTTGCTAACTATCCCTATGAGTAGTTAGCGCCTTCCATAGTTTGAATCTTTTATTTAGCTGGCAGTAGTGGCGCTCGCTGTATTGCAGTAGCTTGAGCAGCGAAGATTTTTGTGAGGTAAGTGATTTGTGAAAGATATAGTTTAATGTTTGTCAGGGCCATTCTTTAGTAGGGAATTTTGAAAGTCAGATTGCGTTGCGCTAAAAATATTGTGTGTCAGTTTAAGCACAGTCCTATATAAATAGTTCTAAGGGGACGTTACATATGTCGACCCTTAGCCTAGGATACCTCACTGGAATCTTCTGATTTTTTCTTGTAGTTTGTGTATTTAGTGTAGCTTTTGTTTATTGCTAGCGCGTAATTGTAGAGAGAATCTCCTTTGTAGTTGTAGCCTTTCATTGTTGTACAGTAAAACAGTTGTGGCATGCATATAGATTTGCACCAAGTATTTCGCAGCTGTAATTAACTAGATATTATTTTCAGTGTTATGTTAATGTGTTCTCTTATTTTTGCTCTTCAAATTGTGTTTTTCTGTGTTGTCGTGTGAAATACTGTGACAATAATATGAAACGTCCCCTTTGAACTATTTATATAGGACTGTGCTTAAACTGACACACAATATTTTTAGCGCAACGCAATCTGACTTTCAAAATTCCCTACTAAAGAATGGCCCTGACAAACATTAAACTATATCTTTCACAAATCACTTACCTCACAAAAATCTTCGCTGCTCAAGCTACTGCAATACAGCGAGCGCCACTACTGCCAGCTAAATAAAAGATTCAAACTATGGAAGGCGCTAACTACTCATAGGGATAGTTAGCAAATGAAAGATATTAATAGAGAACAAACAATGTATTTACCTTGATATCATCATATATAAATAAAGCAGTTCATGAAAAATTACAAAACTCCGCCATCTCTCTCCCCACATCCACCACTGCTGGCGGCTCACCTCCAACTGCGCAACGCTACGCGCTGTTCACAGCCAGCTGCCGCTGCCCAACACTACAATGGCAGACAACAATGCAAACTAGCCACAGACTGCACACAGCACAGCCAGTGATTTTCATATTGAGCGCTACGTAACGTTGCCAATAAGAAAACATAAACAGCCTACTTGCATAGAGAAAACATAAACAGCCTACTTACATAGAGAAAACATAAACAGCCTACTTACATAGAGAAAACATAAACAGCCTACTTACAATACGTACGACGGTGGAATTGCTCTGATAAGTACAGTAGTACCCTGATAGTCCGGCATGCTCAGGGGTCCGGATTATCAAGGTCATTTTTAAAAACCTAGTTTAAAAAAGGGGCGTAAGCTAAACCTGTACTATTAACGTACAATAGCAAGAAAATGTTTTTATTAAACGCAATAGGAAGGATTACAATATAAAGAATTAGTAATATATAATACTTTTCCGTAAGAACAAAACTGAATTAAAAATCGGATAGTACACTACGTAATTAAATCTGTTTAATGCTCGACCTGTTACGAAATTTCAGTATAAATAAATAATTTCTTGTATCCTAGTTACGAAATGAAACAAGCATTACTGATTTGAAAAGATAAAGGACAAGCTAATTAATGAAAATTGTTCGTAAAAATATGGTGTACTTTAATTAAAATCGCTCCTTTTAGGACTAGCGCTGACATCTGACGTTGCACAGGACGTGGCTTAAGAGTATGTACACTACTGGCCATTAAAATTGCTATACCGCAGAAATGACGTGCTAAAGACGCGAAATGTAACCGACAGGGAAAGATGCTGTGATATGCAAATGATTAGCTTTCAGAGCATTCACACAAGGTTCGCACCGGTGGCGACACCTGCCACGTGCTGACATGAGGAAAGACTCCAACCGATTTCTCATACACAAAGAGCAGTTGACCGACGTTGCCTGGTGAAACGTTGTTGCGATGCCTCATGTAAGGAGGAGAAATGCGTACCGTCACGTTTCCGACTTTGATAAATGTCGGATTGTAGCCTATCGCGATTGCGGTTTATCGTATCGCGACATTGCTGCTCGCGTTGGTCGAGATCCGATGACAGCAGAATATGGAGTCGGTGGGTTCAGGACGGTAATACGGAACGCCGTGCTGGATCCCAACGGCCTCGTATCACTAGCAGTCGAGGTGACAGGTATCTTATCCTCGTGGCTGTAACAGATCGTGCAGCCACGTCTCGATCCCTGAGTCAACAGATGAGGACGTTTGCAAGACAACAACCATGTGCACGAACAGTTCGACGACGTTTGCAGCAGCATGGATTGTCAGCTCGGAGACCATGGCTGCAGTTAGCCTTTACGCTGCATCACAGACACCCGCCTGCGATGGTGTACTCAACGACGAACCTGGGTGCACGAATGGCAAAACGCCATTTTTCCGGATGAATCCACGTTCTGTTTACAGCATCATGATGGTCGCATCCATGTTTGGCGACATCGCGGCGAACGCACATCGGAAGAGTGTATTCGTCATCGTCATACTGGCGTATCACCCGGCGTGATGGTATTGGGTGCCATTGGTTACACGTCTCGGTCACCTCTTGTTCGCATTGACGGCACTTTTTGAACAGTGAATGTTACATTTCAGATGTGTTACGACCCGTGGCTCTACCCTTCATTCGATCCCTGCGAAACCCTACATTTGAGCAGGATAATGCACGACCGTATGTTGCAGGTCCTGTACGGGCCTTTCTGGGTACAGAAAATGTTCGACTGCTGCCCTGGCCAGCACATTCTCCAGATCTCTCACCAATTGAAAACGTCTGGTGTATGGTGACCGAGCAACTGGCTCATCACAATACGCCTCTTGATGAACTGTGGTATCGTGTTGAAGCTTCATGGGCAGCTGTACCTGTACACGCCATCCAAGCTCTGTTCAAAGACCAGGCGTATCAAGGCCGATATTACGGCCAGAGGTGGTTGTTCTGGGTACTGATTTCTCAGGATCTATGCACCCAAATTGTAATCACATGGCAGTTCTAGTATATTTGTCGAATGAATACCTGTTCATCATCTGCATTTCTTCTTGGTGTTGCAATTTTAATGGCCAGTAGTGTATTATGTCGGACTGGAACATTGCACAAACGCTAATTTGTTTCTGGGATACAGCTCTTTCTTGACAAAAATTATTTTGTTTGATGTGCAGATTCATAACTACAGACGTGTTTTGTTGTTGGCTGGCCTTCTTAAGCCTCAGCCCAAGACATCTGAGTTGTAGGCCCTTCTTCTTCGTCACTGACAGTTCCTGGTGCCTCCTCTGAGTTGAAAAGACTTCGCAGTACTACATCCTCAGTCAGTTCCTCTTCGATAGCAAAATTTCTGTCAGTGTCGATCCAGTTGTCAACTTCTGCTGAAACCGCACTCAGTTCATTAGGCTTTGCAAAATTTATCACTTGTACAATTTCAGAGCGATCAGTTGTCGACTCATCACCATTTATGCCTCTTCCCTTCTCGGCTTCTCCGACAGTTCAGCCAATAGTTTTCTTCGGGTCCTACGCAGTGTTGTATTTTTCATAGAGGTCCAAGCAATTGCAGGTGTGAAAATAGCGTCCTTAATGTTAAAATTGGGTTGGAACTCTTTGACGCTGCAATCTGAGCTTAGCTGTTTTTGCGCAAACATTCGTCTCTATCAGCACTTGAAGTTTTGTATTACCCCTTGGTCAAACGGTTGAATTAGTGACGTTACACTGGCAGGAAGACTCATGCAAAAAATATTATCTGACACAATCTCTGATTATGGTGACTGAGCTCGTCAATTGTCAAGGCTGAGAAACGCCTTAGAGTATGTTGATAGTCATATATTGTCGAAACTTTCTTTCACAGCTGGAACGAAGTGGTGGTAGGACCAGTCTTTGAATAAATCAGCTTTCATCCAGGCAGTCGTCTACGCATCGTAAATAATTTACTTGGCAAACGTACCAGTAGCTGAATGTTGCTGCAGTACAATGACTTTATTAAATAACTATTTAATGAAACCTCACGGAACTGATTCGAATGTAAGTACTGTAAATGTAGGTCTAGTGAACGAAGAATCGTTGATACTGGTGCAAAGGTAACAATATAACTGTCTTATCTTGGCGACAGTACAATCGTTCATTGAGGCAGACAATAAATGTTACAGACGAGGAACCGTGTCGAACGATTCCGATGTTTCTCGAAGACATACGACTGCACTGCCAATCGCGCCTAGCTAAAAATACGAGGAAATATTTGATCAGTGCCGGACTATCGGGTCTGCCATATTGTCGAGTGCCGGATTGTCGCGATCTCACTGTACTCGGAACATCGGACCCCAACTGGCTGTTCCAGTTGTGAGCATGGTCAGCGGAGTATCGATGTGATCAGTGTCAAGTACAGAGACGATGTCCCTCTTTATAGTCAGTAAAGAACTGACTGCTACCTTCTTGCTACCGAGAATATCGACAACCAATCCTCTTTAAAGTTATATAAGCCCATCAATTCTGTAACTTGTAATCTACCCCTCCTTCCTTGTTGTTGCTACTGTCCAGTATTCCACTATGGTAAAGTCTTTACTGAAGATTCGAGAGGATAAGATTTACAATAAACTTTTTTACTTACCTTTTCTTGCACAGTTGGCTGCAATTCTTCATATCTGGGGGTCTGACTCTTGAAGCTAAAATTCTCACATTTTAGGATCTCATGGTCCAGTTATTCTAAATAGTTGTGAAGAACATCGTTGTAGAATTTTTGTTTCTACGCTAATTTATTATGTCACATTTTACTATACTTTATAGTTTGAAGAGCGACACACTTGCAGATAGGCGGCGCTCTAAACGGAAGGGGCTGCTCACTAAATTTCGAAATCCAATCTTCACCGAGGATATAGAGCATATATTATTACCACCAACTTTCGAATCGCACAGTGATCACAATTCAATGATAGGGAAATTAGAGCTCGTACTGAGGCGTTCAGACGATTCGCGAATGGATGGAACAGAAGGGGAGGGGGGGGGGGGGGATATGACTTTGGCGCGAATTGTGCCCTCCACCACACACCGCTTGGTGGCTAGCGGAGTATATATGTAGATGTAGATATAAATATACGACACTGTCCTTTTAATTTTCGCCGGCCGGTGTGGCCGTGCGGTTCTAAGCGCGTCAGTTTGGAACCGCGTGACCGCTACGGTCGCAGGTTCGAATCCTGCCTTGGGTATGGATGTGTGTGATGTCCTTAGGTTAGTTAGGTTTAAGTAGTTCTAAGTTCTAGGGGACTGATGACCTCAGTAGTTAAGTCCCATAGTGCTCAGAGCCATTTTTTTTTAATTTTCACATTAACAAAGCCGAAATTACATTGTTTGCCCAAAATACAAAAATATGTCCAATCACATCAGGGGCATGGTTACAACCACTCCCTCATTCTGCGGTAATGACAATATTCCGAAGGGCTTACAGTTTTTAATCGACAAATGAATTTCTAGTAGTTTAGATCATTATTTTTTACATGAATCCAGAAATAAACATAATAAACAGTATTAGACTGGGTACTTAATAATAGAAATTTCAAGTATGTCAAATAATTCGTAATTTTCAAATGTTTCTAAAAAAACAATTTTGACTGTACATTCAGAGCTAGTGCATATCGATTGCAACAACGAAACTAAGGTAATTCCTTTCATTCGTTTTAGCTTGAAATATAACATATTGTGTATAAAATTACTTGAAATTTTCCAGAAAAACAGTTGAGATAATATGGACCTCTACAAAATTCGAAAAATATTACTGGTGTCGACTACTACTGTTGAGGAAAAGTAATGCAAAAGGAAGATGTCCCTTTACAAACTGTATCTTTAAAAAATATCCTTGCGAAAGGGGTGAAAAGTTAAGAAACCAAAGATGTGAATTTCCTCCCGTTTTCTAACAAACTTCCTGGTATTTGTTGTGTCAATGTTACAAATCGGTGTCTTCCCAGGAGCAGCTAGCATCGCATTATAGGCCCTGGAAAAAGTTAAAAAACTGCACTCGAAACTTGTTTTCATTTTTTTTCTTGGAAAGCTAGAAGGTGTTTATCCGCTGGAAGCGTTTTCCTTAACATGGCTCGAGCTCCTACTTCCTGCTGGCAGAGTTCCATCATCCAGATTTAATGCTTTCAACTCCACCGTCCGAAGCCCGGGTGCCAGTACGATGCTAGCCGAAGCGGCTTTCGTATGACAGTGTGAGCGGCTCTATACGTCGCTCCCCTGACCACAGTTCTCACAGTTCTGCGAAAGACCGCGATCCCTTGGCTCACTAGGGAGAGAGAGATTTCGCCGAACGTCTCTACAACTCACCTAACCGATATCCAAAGCGCTTCTCACTACTAAAGCTCACCCAGAAAAGCAACTGATGTAGCCAGCGCCATGTTAGAAAAAAGAAAAAAAGAAATGAAGACAGCACACACAACCCTTGTAATCTTAACAATCCATTTATACTTCTATATGCTCAGAGCCTGTCTAACACAAATCCCATTTAGCCTGATTATTTGTCATAAATGTGGTAAATGAAAAGAGGTGAGCCAAAAACTTGTAGCTTTCCATCACATCCCACTTGCATAGAAATTCTGTGCAGGAAGTGTTCCTCTAGAGAGAGGTTTGGACCACCAACAGTCCAAGTGAGCTGTATCTGAGAAAGTCAGCAAGTTTAAATACTAATTGTCACTATTAGGAAAGAGTGTAAAACATGAAAAAGTATCTTTGCCACTCGGAACATGAAAGTGAAAATCAGAAAAACGACACACATTTATTCACAGCGAAACCGTCTGACACATTCATCCTTAAAGCTGGCCATGGTGCTCAAGGCGATTCTTTGATCATCAATAACTTCACATATTGAATATAAAATCTCCAGCAGGTCGAACCATTCACAGCTTTAGCCAGGTAAGAGTTTAACTTACGTTACAATATTATTTTACTACTCTGCCCTTCTCAAAGTATGGCTCCCTGATTAGTGTCTAAGTGATATGACAGTCACTAATTGACTTGAGGTCACTCATGCCAGTTACTTACAATGTTGGTCCTTATTGCTCTATCAATTTTTATGACAGATGCATGTTTCACAACATAACCAGACTGTTAGTAACAACTGATGTTTTTATTTTATCGAGATTATCTCTTGGAATACATACGTAAAGGTTGCTAATGATGAACTAATCGAATGTTTAAGTTGTTATACTCAGAATGAAATTCAACAAAGGTTATACACTAATATTGTCAAATAGGACTTAATTGGAATCACACACAACTATTGTACCCATAGAGGTGTTAGTCACGTATACTTTCAACCCACTAGCAGTAGCAAACACAGCATAGGAAAATTAATGAAACATCTAAATCCAGTAACAAGGTCTATGAAAACATATCGTGCGCGTTTACTCTGCTCTGACAATGACAGCAAAAGCAGGCAATAAGAACATTATTATTTGCGAACATTGTACGATTGACCTAGAATAAGCTGATAGTCTTAAGCGTGTTATTAAGTATAAGGATAAAAGTTAACAAACAAAACAATGCCCTTATTCCTAATTTCGCAGGTCTATAATTTTTCTCTTCGGGACAGCCGTGAAGGGAACCACAGCGAGTCGGTCTAACGTCGGCAATTTAGTTGCTTTAGCGTTTTATAATAATGCGACGTAATGCCCACGTTATTGTATTCTCTCTGTTATGTTTTCACAAGTTAGCCGCTGAACCGATTTCGATGAAATTTGGTGTGGAGGTTACTTGAACCCTGAGAAAGAACGATGGGTACTTTAGAAAATAAAAAGAAAATCTACTTCTGAGAGCGTGAAATAGGGAATAGAGCTTTTTTTTTTACTTCTGTGAACATGCTGATCAATTGATGGAACACACCGATCACCTTAAGAGATCAGAACAACTCACCCGTCATGTGCAAGGGTGTGACGAACGAATGGAAAAGTCGGGCAAAAAAATTGGTGAAGAAGTCAAGAAATCTGAAGAGAGGATCAGATCAGCAGCTCCGAGAATAAATTAAGAACGGAGACTCAAGAGGTGTAGAAAACGACCGTTGGATTACGAAAGGACGTTGACAGCATTAAAGTTAGCAAGGATGTAGTCACCGACGCGTCCCAAATAAAGAAAGTAGTAGAAGATTTTTGACAACACGCAGTGGTGTGAGCTCGGATAGGACCGTTCCTCTTGATTTAAGAGACCAGGAAGAGATAAAACTACTTTTTCAATGGAAGGAAATTCAGACAGATATTGACCGTCGGAATCGGAAAGCATTGGTCGAATTATTTACGCAGAGCCAGCGAAATGGCGGTTCGACCAACAGTTAGAGAAACGGGGAAACATTAATGAGTCAAGAAAACAGATACAAGGAAGAACAAGAATTGCATGAAGTAACTGGCAGGATCTGTTGCAATCGCGATGATCCGGTACCACCTCCAGTGAACATGGAATCATCGGTAACGGTTGGCATAAATTATCGGGACGTGGGCGAGGATGAAATACGAAAGAATTTCGTCTCAGCTCAAAAGTATGCGTTATTTCCAGACGGGTCACATAGTCTACATCCAAAAATTTGGACTGTACAGTTCCAAGAAGGTGCTCCGAGATCTTGATGAGCGTTACAGGATCAAATTTATCTGCGCACACTTACGCGAAGAAGCAGGTGCGACTATGCGCGTGATCACGTCGAAGCACAAAACTTTTAAGAAATTCCTGCACGAATATTGGGCGAACGAGAGACAGGAACGTGTCAAATTAGGCACCTTAGTGGTGTAACCTTACGCAGGTTCTCAATTTCGAAACCCGGCGCAATACTTCAATGAAATGGTTAGGAGAAATCGATTTTTGGACACATCGTTTGAGGTGAAGGAAATCATACGGATCTGCCAAATGAAATTTCTTATGTGAGTCCAAAGAGACATTTACTGGAGCGGGCGGTGGTATGGTCGACGCAGGCGGACTCTTGTTTTTGCATGGTGAACTTGGCTACGATCGAGAAAACGAGGTCAGAGATCAATGCATTTTGTGCAAACGCTCTATAGTTCACCACAACGTGGGTCACCAAGTGGATAGTGGCGAGAAAAGCACTTACCCTGCAAAAACGATAATCATCATCGCAATTCGTGGAAACAACAATATCGAACCGGCGATAGGCGGGGTCACAGAGGACGTGATGATCAACGACGAGAGGGTGCAGAAATTGTTGAGGTTCGCCGCCCACGTCATCGAAGGAATCCGCAAAGAAATGAAGAAGAAAAGAAGATGAGCAGAGATTGACTAGACGCTGAGGCTTTTGCTTCACCGATAGATTGAATTCACCTGCCAGGAACCATGTTTGTCCATTTCGAAGATTTAAAGAAGTAACCGTCAAAAGTGTCGTTCATTTCGACAACAGAACGGAAGATACTGCGCACTCAGTGCTTGATATGACGTTAGGGATGTGTATGTTCCGGTCATTTCAGATTCAGACAGTCACCTCTCGGTGCTCCATAAGAACGTTTATGACATTTGCGGTAAGGATAAGAAGTGGCTGATGTTTAAAATGCAAGGGATGAAAGTGAAATACAAGGAAAACCTACAGGAGTAAACGATCAAGTCAGAGCCGACTTCCCGTGACACTCACAAACAATTAACGACAACTTTTTAATCTTAAAAAAACTGTCTGTGAAAGCGATTCTCGGAATCGATGTTGTCAAGTTCTACCAGGTGGTGGTGTACATGAAACAAAGGTATGTACTAGTACATTCAGACAGGAAAGATTTCAGATTAAAATACAGGAATAAACAGGATGATTCGTGGAAGGAAAATTTTGAAATGATAGACTCATTTTAAAGGAAATAGACGAAGGTGAAAGAGAGAGGGAATACTGGGAGACTACTCATGAAGGAAGTTCATCAGACCAAAGCGAAGGCGCTAAATTAGTGGAAGTACGCTTTAAGAATGGAAGAAGATGGGACTGATGCCCTTGTTTCAGTTGGAGTACAGAAAACAAAGGCGATCGCCGTAGTAGTCACAGAAAACAACAAATTAACGGACGAAATGTCGGATAAGGACGATGACGAATGGGAAGAAGTTTGGTTTAACGAGTCGGAGGATTTGAAGAGATTGGAAAATCGTTTGGTTTGATTTGTTTCCCCCTAACAAAAGGGGTGGGGGGCGAGGTTCTGACTGACAGATGAGTATGAACGCGTAAACGGAGAAATTAGAATTAAATCAAAAGAGGAATATATCACTGAACCGGGGGGTCCGGCAGTTCTGTTGGTCTTCTTCACTACTTACAACAGTCTGCCAACGCTGGGATAACATGTCGATTCCGCTACAGTAGAAATCGTTTGGTTATGAGGCGAACAAGTCAACCCACGTTCGGAGGGCATTTTCATCCTGAAAGGAAGTTCCTTCGAGGCTGTTCGGTAGATATTAGGAAAGGTGAAAATCCGAGGGCAAAAGATCAGGTGAATAAGGTGGGTGCGGAATGACTTCCCAACCCAGCTCCTGTATAGCGTTTTTTGTTGATCTAGCACAGGGCTGGTCACGGCATGCCAAAATTAACACTTGTAGCGTGCGCGGGCCGGGGGCGGTCCAAGGCCTGGCTTGTCACACGGCTTTGTTCGGTCGTCCTCGGGAGCACCCGGTACAGCGCGACATTTCGTTGAGTATTGCAGTCCGGCATTTTTCGGTTGGCACAACTCTATCATTACAAGTCTTTGAAATGAATGAGAATGACGGAAGAGAGGGATGAGAAATCTCAATTCGCATAAGCGACAGATACTGCATATTTGCTGTGAAACGACATTACAATACCACACAGAAAGAATGTAAAGATTTAGTTCGCAGCGAAAGTGCAAAAAATTAGAACGATCGGCAGACGGGATTCACTGTTCTATACATCAAGAAGCACTTAGTGCTAAATTTTCAGGTGCGGAGCACGTGAAGAAATTCGTGGTACAAATAGAAAAATTTCTGAAGTAGCACACATCATTCCTTTGTCAGTTGCAACACTTTTCGATAGAACTGTACGAAGAATGTGGAGTACGTCGATTAAGTAAAGGGACACACCTGGAACGATTTTTCGGTTGTTGAATTTATGAAGCAAAAAGGAGTTCAAATGGCTCTGAGCACTATGGGACTTAACATACGAGGTCATCAGTCCCCTAGAACTTAGAACTACTTAAACCTAACTAACCTAAGGACATCACAAACATCCATGCCCGAGGCAGGATTCGAACCTGCAACCGTAGTGGTCGCGCCTAGAACCGACTATGGAGCCCAGGGTCATTCTGTAGATGTTTTGTAATCTGGTGGACTGTTCATAGGCCAGAGCCAAAGTAACTTGAGACTTTTAATGCTACAGTGCTCGCTCGTTACGCAATTTTAAAGTTTTGAGGCGATCGAGCAACAATTAGAGGATGGGACAGGTAAAAGTGCCCAGAGGAAAGAGTTCCAGCGTACAAAGAAGCACCGCACAGGAAAGGAAATACAGTACTAATCTGACTGTAGCAGGTGCTGAAAGTGACCACCATTGTCTCTTGGCACTTTTGGGCCCTGGTCAGCAAACTACTGAAGCCAGGTCGAAGCTGGACTGCTGGAATTGCTGCAGTCTCATCCGAAATGTTCTACTGCAATTCTCGAAGACTATGAGGGTTGAAACTTCCTGGCAGATTAAAACTGTGTGCCCGACCGATACTCGAACTCGGGACCTTTGCCTTTCGCGGGCAAGTGCTCTACCATCTGAGCTACCGAAGCACGACTCACGCCCGGTACTCACAGCTTTATTTCTGCCAGTATCTCGTCTCCTACCTTCCAAACTTTACAGAAGCTCTCCTGAGAACCTGAAAGGCAAAGGTCCCGAGTTCGAGTCTCGTTCGGGCACACAGTTTTAATCTGCCAGGAAGTCTCATATCAGCGCACACTCCGCTGCAGAGTGAAAATCTCATTCTGGAAACATCCCCCAGGCTGTGGCTAAGCCATGTCTCCCCTATATCCTTTGTTTCAGGAGTGCTAGTTCTGCAAGTTTCGCAGGAGAGCTAGTGCAAAGTTTGGAAGGTAGGAGACGAGATACTGGCAGAAGTAAAGCTGTGAGTACCGGGCGTAAGTCGTGCTTCGGTACCTCAGATGGTAGAGCACTTGCCCGCGAAAGGCAAAGGTCCCGAGTTCGAGTCTCGGTCGGGCACACAGTTTTAATCTGCCAGGAAGTTTCATATCAGCGCACACTCCGCTGCAGAGTGAAAATCTCATTCTGGAAACATTCCCCAGGCTGTGGCTAAGCCATGTCTCCGCTATATCCTTTCTTTCAGGAGTGCTAGTTCTGCAAGGTTCGCAGGAGAGCTTCTGTAAAGTTTGGAAGGTAGGAGACGAGATACTGGCAGAAGTAAAGCTGTGAGTACCGGGCATGAGTCGTGCTTCGGTACCTCAGATGGTAGAGCACTTGCCCGCGAAAGGCAAAGGTCCCGAGTTCGAGTCTCGGTCGGGCACACAGTTTTAATCTGCCAGGAAGTTTCATATCATTGCACACTCCGCTGCAGAGTGAAAATCTCATTCTGGAAACATTCCCCAGGCTGTGGCTAAGCCATGTCTCCGCTATATCCTTTGTTTCAGGAGTGCTAGTTCTGCAAGGTTCGCAGGAGAGCTTCTGTAAAGTTTGGAAGGTAGGAGACGAGATACTGGCAGAAGTAAAGCTGTGAGTACCGGGCGTGAGTCGTGCTTCGGTAGCTCAGATGGTAGAGCACTTGCCCGCGAAAGGCAAAGGTCCCGAGTTCGAGTCTCGGTCGGGCACACAGTTTTAATCTGCCAGGAAGTTTCGTATCAGCGCACACTCCGCTGCAGAGTGAAAATCTCATTCTGGACTATGAGGGTTGTTCCGATACACCTTAGACTTGAGGGCTCCCCACACAAATCATTCGCACACTGATAGATCATGTGACCTGGGTGGTCAGCTTTGGCCGCGACCAGAATGCAGGAGTATTCGTTCATATGACTGACGTGATGTGCTGTTGTCTTGTGACAGGTGTCTGCTTGATTTGGTAAGACTCAAGCATTTTCTGGTGAACTGCAGCCACATTTTCTGATGTGCGGGAACATTTTGGAACATTTTTTGACTTATTCGAAGCAGATCCTGTGTGACGCCATTTTGGAACTAAGCGTGGCATGGCACTCTTTGGTGGCACTTCGACACCATTAAACTTCTCAGCGAACAACTGACCACACCGTTTCCATGATTTTGTTGACAGGTAACTTTCCACAGTGAACAACCGCTGCTCCACTGTGAATACGTCGTCCCCTTTACACTGCTCCACTCACACTGACACAGCCCGCACTACGCTCTGAACCGGTGTGGATCGCTTGGCGGACGTACACTTGATACGAGCGTCAAGTCAATGCATACATTCTCGTTCAATCGTATCCACTCGTCCTGGCCACTTTTCTTTGCCCCATCCTGTAGTACTGTTGTGTCACACTTTCGATTAGAATTACCTTGTCCTGTAATGTAAAGTTCATCGAAGACTACAGAGTCATCACTATCATCACTGTTACATAATTTATAAGTTAGGATTATCTTATATTGTGGGCACATGGTTTGTAACACTATACTGCATCGCGTATTATATCAACATACAATGTGTATTGCCAAATATGGTGTTACGATGCAGTAAATGTTACCCTCTCGGAGGATTTAATTAAAATTGACCATGAGTTACCTAATGAGTTTGGCTTATCGAACCTGAATTCAGTGCTACAGAAGAAACTAGAAAGCTAAAGATTGCAATTTGGAAAATATTTTAAGTTAACAAGTTTACTTAAATGAAATAAAAATCGGTCGCCAAACTAATTAGGCATGGTAATTTGAAACATTACTTTTATATGATCTGAATAGAGTTATGATAAAGGAAAGCTCCTATTACTTCTTTCTCAAAGTAGTGCAATGAACTCTACTATAATCGGATAAGTGGTACAGTTATAAATAGTATATGCAAGTTCTCATAGAAACAGTTAAAAGCTTATTTCTTCTCAATAGTAATTGTTATATATGATTTACGTGATCATCAAAAGTTATGAAAGTCAATATTAAACCAGAAATGGACATGGACTTAGTCCTATTTCAACAGTAACTTTCCAAATAGTACAAATATAATTAAAAGTCACTTGCAATAGGGTTTTTATTCTCAGTAAGAAGTAATATTGTTTCTATTTTTTTATGGGTAAGGGCAATAACGGTAACTTTATCTTCAATAACCAAAATTGTTGGTGAGGGCTCTCAAACTGACTTTCAATTTTCATCACACAAAGCACACAAAACTCAAAACTTGCTTCCACTGCAATTTATATATTCATTATTCAAGCAGGTTTATTTATTTTAAGCGACTCAAAATTGGGAACTTACACTGTCCATTACTATAAAGCAAATTAAACACACTTTTCTGAGAAAATTTGTAAGATGCAAATTTTGGTATTATTCTTTCACTAATTTCACTCACCATGCATGGTTTTTAAAACCGTTAATGCTGGCAATTTTGTCTATATAATTTTAAGTAAGACTTAAAGTGCATTTACACTCTAACGAACTTCAAGACAACGTCCTGTCTTGTTGCCATTAATACAACCAGTAATTTTCACTAACATAATTTAATGCATTTAGTGGTTAAAGCACAAACAATTTGAAATAAAGCAAATCAGTCGCTATGGAGGCTTTCGTAAATGCAACACTAACTTCCTCCCTTAACTGCAATTGAAACCACAGTACCTCTAGATATCTTTCTGCATTCAAAATTATGCAAATAAACAAATACTCATTTTCATCAATTTTTTAACAGACAAGATTCTCAGATGTCATATTTATGTGGAGCGGATCCGAAGAGGTATCATGAGAGGAACCAAATCAAGGATCGGACACAAGTTTCACAAAATTTTCCTTATTATTGCAAACTAAACAACACTTAAATGTACTGGTTCATACACTGACAGCCGGTCGCAGTGGTCGTGTGGTTCTAGGTGCTGCAGTCCGGAACTGCAGGACTGCTACGGTCGCAGATTCGAATCCTGCCTCGGGCATGGATGTGTGTGATGTTCTTAGGTTAGTTAGGTTTAAGTAGTTCTAAGTTCTAGGGAACTGATGACCTAATATGTTAAGTCCCATAGTGGTCAGAGCCATTTGAACCATACTTTGACATAAATCCGACCTCTTAGATTTGCTGAAGTGCTGGAGCAATATTGGTGACAAGTACATGGTGGCTACCTGGTCTTTCCTCTGGATGTAATATTGTTGTGTACATAGTTCCACGTAGTCAGCCGTACACATCTTTCCCACTAGAGCGCGCCCCGCTAAGCACAACAGTGCAGGCGCAGTGCTCGTCCGTCTCCGCGCTACGAGATGGCGCTGCCATAGAGACGGACCTAATTCTGCTTCTGCCGATCCGCGTATTAATATGTAACGCAGCCAATGAGATTGCTGCTAATGTAGAACCTTCTCTCCTCACAGATCACACTTGTGCAGTGATGATACTTGAACGCGCGAGGTATTATAACGAGTGTACAGACCTCCGATTAGTCAGTCTGCATTTTTCTGCACCAGTCTGTACCAGTCTGCCTTAGTATGTACGAGTTCTACATTTGTCTGTACCAGTCTATAGTCAAGTTTCAGTCTGCGCCTAATAAGATTGCCATATTACTGTACATAGCCATGAAGATAAATGTATAGACGCTTTCGTCAAGTATCAGAGATATATGTGAGAATCAGATTAACGTACCAATACCAAAGGAACTGAAATAGCATCCAGAATCAAGTTAAGTCATTTTTATGCTTGTTATTATTTTAATAAATGTGTGTGAAAGTTAATCAAGTTCCTTTTAAAGTTGGTCACCGTCAATCTGCTACTCTAAGCGTGCAAGTGGCATTTCTATAGTCTGACCTAACGGCAGAAGATAAACACGCCACGATAAGACCACGAGGCATATTGCTGACAATCGCCTACTTCGTTAGAGCGACAAGTCTAATAATCTGATGGTGTGTGTACTGAAGGTCTTACGGTATGCACACCAAAAATATGCTCCATTAGCTTCTTCTTGGCTACGATCAAACATTAGAGTCTTTTCCATTAATAGAGCACCATTTATAGCCGCACAAACATCCGAGGCCTTTCCATATTAATCCAGGTACTGGATGCTACCCTCGGCACTTGCACTGTTCACTCACTTGCTGCTCGGATGTCGAGTAGCCAGCTGCCGACTGACTGTGCTCTCTCACTTGGCGCCCAGATTGAGAGCCACATCCACCTTTTCCTAGCGCACCAAATCACTTCCGTTGCAGATGGGAAGTACTGTTGCTTTTCATTTTATACAATGCTAGTCCCTAGATAGGAACCAGCTTAGACATAGTTGCAAGCAAACATATTTAATAAAATTCCAACATTTAAACAAATTAATAACTCAAAATAAAGTAACCATAATTAAATACTACTTTTATCCAATTAATACAAAGAATTTAAATGCTAAAGAGAAAATATTTTACAGAATTTTCCACTTCATTACGATAGGTCAAACACATTACATAGTGAAAAATACATACCTGACACTGAACGGAATCAATCGGCACAAAATATTTACAGTATTAATTATGGTGTTACAGGTTCTCCCGTGAAATGATTTCTTTTGAAATTGGTGTACTGTATTTCTAATGTTAAATGGTATGAATGTTCAAAGGCGGTTACGCCCAGCGTGAGACGGACGAGCGCGCGGAGACTAGAGGCAAGAGCTGGGGCGAACCACAGCTGACTCAAGTGGAGGAAATGCAACCTCGAATCTGTGGCGCGGGCTACGGAGACGTCCCACTGCGACCCAAGCGTACGAGGGAGGGCTCCATGTACGCATGGCAACGCTCCACAGTTAGCACACGGACAGCCACATTCTCCTGCAAACGCGCCTTTTCCGCCGTTGGAACAGAGCATAGAAGTAAGTAGAGTGGCGTTTCCTGTGGCTAAGGACCTCAAGCCATGTGCCGGACCCATCGTCCCTTCGGTACCTACAGCGCCTAGCGCAGCAGCAATATTACTGCGGTTTTCACTGTGTTTACTTGTTTACTCACTACCTTAACTCGGCTTTATACCAGGCTTCCCTTAGATTTGTTTTTAAAGTTAATTATAACCTGTTCATTTTACAATTGCTGATGGCAGAACGTGGAACTGAGGTTTGTTTACTGTACAGATTGGGCCGAAGGCGTTCGGACTACTGACGCACGTCGCTCAGCTTTGTACAGGGTGTTCAAAAAGTCTCTCCGCAGTGCCGTATTATTGTTAGCCGTCTGTGCCGTATGATTGTTCGCCTGCCTGGGTTACTTCTCATCAAGTGGACTCTCCCAACATTCCACTGTTTTCGTTTATCTGAGCCAGCGTCAGTAGTATCGTTGGTGTGTGTCGTTACGGGTTGACGTGAACGTTTAGGTTTAGTTCCTTTATACGTTTGTTTCGTTTCTGTCACTGTTAAAATGCTAACCATTGAAGAACGTATGTTTTTAGTCGAACAAGTGTTGAAAGCTGGAGATAAGTACACAGTTTCAGTTCGTCAAACATTTAATTCAGTTTTCTCGAAGACAACATTCCCACATCGCGATACTGTGCAGATTTGATTAACGAATTTCGAAGTACGGGTTTAGTGACAGAGGCACCGAGACGTGGTCGTCCTAGCGTTTTGTCTGAGGATAAACTACTCGATATTTCCGAAAAAATGTCCATGGGTCTGAACAAGTCAGTAAGAAAACTAGCCCAGGAAATCGATGTCAGTGTCGGAACGGCCCACACAGCTGTAAGGAAAAAATTAGAACTTTTCCCATACAAAGTGACAGTCATGGAAGAACTGAAAAATACTGATCATGGCAAGAGGCTGCATTATTGTCAATGGTTCAAAAATTTCGTTCAACAAAATGGAAAGGATATTCTTAATGAAACGCTTTTTACTGATGAGGCGTGGTTTCATTTATCCGGGTGTATGAACTCGCAAAATTCTCTTACGTGGAGTACTGCAAATCCATTGTATATTCATGAGAAACCACTTCATTCTGTGAAAACAGGAGTTTGGATTGCAATTTCTAGACGTCGGATTGTGGGTCTCATATTTTCAACGAAACAATAAACGCACAACGATATTGCAGTGATAGTCTGTACCCATTCATAGGAGAACTTGTGTTAAGTGAAATACTGAACGGTTATTTTCAACAAGATGGTGCAACCGCGCATACAACTCGCGTTTCAATGTCACTGCTTGCTGATGTTTTTGGTGGTCGCGTAATTTCACAGGGAGTTTGGCCTCCACGATCGTCTGACCTAATGCTGACTTTTTCTTCTGGGATTCAGCGAAAGCAAATGTCTATAAATCCGTCCAAAATCCATAGATGAATTGAAAACTGCAATATCCACTTTCACTGCTTCTGTTGCGGAATAAATGTTGCAGCTTGTTTGGAAACATGATTAGACGAATTGAATTGTGTATTCAGCAACAGGGGGAACACTTTCAACATTTAACATGAAAATTTGTTAGTAAAAATGAATATTCAATAAATTAATAACCCGTATTTCACTGAGTTTCATTTCGGTGTATTCACAGCGGCATACGGCACGCGCGGCTAATCATCATACGGCACTGCGGAGAGACAAAAAGTACAATCACGTTGTGGTCATAATGCGTTGCTCTCACGTATTATTAGCGTCTGCTGAAATGGACAGTCATCGCGCGAATAAACATTGTCGAACAGTACGCTCAGATTGAAACGACCGAGCGAGGTGGCGCAGTGGTTAGCACACTGGACTCGCATTCGGGAGGACTACGGTTCAAACTCGTGTCCGGCTATCTTGATTTAAGTTTCCCGTGATTCCCCTAAATCGCTTCAGGCAAATGCCGGGACGGTTTGTTTGAAAAGGCATGGCCGACGTCCTTCCCCATCCTTCCCTAGTCCGACGAGGCAGATGACCACGTTGTTTGGTCCCTTCCCCCAAATCAACCAACCAACTAATCATATAGAAACTTGTTGATAAATAACGTAGTTCAGTTCTGTCTAGAAGAAAAAGGGACAGATTTGTTACGTTTCAAAAAATGTAAAAATAAAATATTTCTGATTGAGAGGGAGGACATAATGACGCGCACGCTTTCTGAGACCAATGAAAGAAAATGAGAAAGGTGCGAAGAAATCTGTAGCGGTGCTCTGATCCCCAACTCTAGTCATCACATCTGAAAACAACAGTTTTATTTTAATTTCGTACGCTTCTCTGTAGAAGAATGTATTAATAGCATGTGTATTAAACGTTCGCTTCAGTTATTAGAGAGTAACACAACAGGTTTATTTTATTTCTTTTTTTCCATTTCCTACGCGTTCCTGTAGGAGGATATATTAAAGCAGAATGTACCGTTGTGTGCTATATGCACAGTGCGTTGTGCGATCATAAAATAATTATATTTGCCAGTTGTTCATCTCGAATGTTTTTCTGCAGAAGAATGTGTCAACAAAGCGTATGTTTGTTTTATTTGCAGCGCGTACACGAAGTGTAGTTCACGAATCATTTTACGTTTTGATAGAGCGCAGTTATATCGCTCGTGCATCGTTAGAAACGACAAATAGCAGAACAGTCCACAGTTAGCAGCGTGCTTGACTGAATCGGCAATAGTAAAGCGAACAGGTTACACAGAAACGACCAACAAAATTCAATACTGTCGGTAACGTTATGAACGAAATAATATAGGTAACATTGTTTCCTCAAGCAATTCAGAATAGACTAAAAAAACATACAATCAGCGTCATGAGCTGATGGCGGTGTCTTTTCATTTCATTAACTTTTTTTTTCATTCCCAGCTTCGGTTTGTACTGGCAGCATACGAAGATGAGAAACACGACGCAGCTCTGCCCTCCGCATAGGCAGCAATAGCTGCACCTCGTCGCGGACAATCTCCAATCTATTTCTCGTATTTTCTCGAGAATGGAAAGAGGTATGGCTCTCCTTCCACAATTAAAAAACATTTGAGTATGTTAGCTACATTTCGTAGGCAGTAATGGTTGGCGTAAAACGCATCAAACGTAAACTGGCCAACTACTACATTTTTCACTGCACACTTTTCAAAATATGTGCGGTGTCGTACTTTACCTTGAGCATCACAATAACTATGGGCATAATATAAAGCAAACAAATTCAGTTTCAAGCTGCAATGTGTGGCTAGAAGATGGAGAAAAATAATATTTTCCTACCGAATAGTTTCCTGAAAATCGGATGACAAAGACTGGATATCGGAGAACGTGCAGAAATCTTAAAACAGAGGTTTTTATTTCTTAATGGGAAAAGTTTTACTGAGAAACTAACTACAGAGAAGGATGTATCTATGTTTCATCTACACTAAACAGTGTTTTCTTTAGCAAATCTGATTATTTGAAATTTCATTCCCCCTGTATTGCGCAATACGATTTGAACCTCAGTGGTTTTGCGTAAACAATTTGGGGGGGGGGGGGGGAGATAGCTAGACACGCGTCGCGCGCCATGAAGGCCGCTCAGTTTACTTCCATGCTCTGTGGCCACAGATAGCCCGATGCCTCGCAAAGAGACGGTTCCTGGCCCGAAGTTTGCTGTCAGTTTCGGGTTTGTAGTAGAGTGAACATTCTTATATGACACTTAACATGACACTTGTGATCATGAACACTTTTGCAAATGCCCACTTCATCTACAAAGGACTGGTCAGAGTTGATAACTCCTGACTCTTATGTTGCTACAAGCTGCGAGTGAGGCAAAGACGGACTAATTACTATAAAGAGCAGGCTGCGGACACAAATTCTATGCTGGTCAGTACTTTAACTACAGTCAAGACATGTCATGTGCAACAAGGAACAGAATTTCGCTGTTTGGTGTGGCCGAGCGGTTCTGGGCGCTTCAGTCTGTAACCGCGCAACCGCTACGGTCGCAGGTTCGAATCCTGCCTCGGGCATGGATGTGTGTGATGTCATTAGGTTGGTTAGGTTTAAGTAGTTCTAAGTTCTAGGGGACTGATGACCTCAGATGTTAAGTCCCATAGTGCTCAGAGCCTTTTGAAACATTTGAACAGTCTTTCGACTTGTGATTGACGTCGCACGTGCGCGAGAAGATTTGGCTGAAACTATGAAAACTTGAAAACCCGTTTACTCATCTCATGTGTCGAAGATGTACAGGAGCCGTCTATGTGACGAACAGTGTTGTTCTGAAGAACAGTAATGTAATTTTTTGTTTTCTTTTGTGTTTTTGTATAATGTACATTTAGGGACAATTGGTAAAAGATTGGCCATCCGGCCTTATAAATATTGTAGAACTGGTTTTTCCGCTAACATACATTATGATCTGAAATTTAATGCATGCCATCAGTGATGCAATATATTACTTACAGCGAATGTTCTATTTTTATGCTTAATTCAGTACTAAATAAACATTTTTCATCGGGCACCATTAGCGGTGCCATAGTTACTTTTAAAGTCATCTGTATCTGCCTGTAACCGTGTACACAACTTTCTTGGTACTACTTCTGACGTTTTTCGTAAATACTCATTTACTGATATGCAAGCCACACTGAACACACAGATACAGAAGTGTTTGCTGATGGGCAGTTACCGAAAGTAATGGCAGGATTTCGATGTCAGTATCCATTAACGGTTCGTTAATTTGTTCTATGTTTAATTTTTGTGTACATACAGACTTTTACTTCCACATGAACTTACCCTAACATAAGTGTCATTAAAATATTTTTTACATATGCTTTAGTTATTTTAAAAATCTTTTTCTATTGTATGATGGCAGTATTTTGGCAGCTTACAAAGATTCCGTCCCACTGCTGTAAAAGCGGGTATATAGCGATTAGACATCTTTTGATAGGCCTGGAACCGTTTAATAAAGGTGAAGAACATGACAAACATTGTCGGATACACCCATATACTAATGCTCGTAGTTCAGTTATTTGTTGGGTAATGTGCTTTTATATAGAACTGCTGCGTTAATTTAAAGTTTCCTTTGCGCACATTAGCACAGATAGGTCGGCCTACCCGCTTACCTTTGAATACAGTTGAGAGTTAGAAAATTACTCGCGAAAATCACGCTTGTACGAAACACACACAATAAACGGACGGGGGCGCTTTATATTGTAATTCGATGGTTTACTATACGTCTATTTTGTGGTCTGTTAAGTTCCATTCATTTTACTATACTACACGAATGTCGTTTAACATAATACTGTTCAAGTTTTCTAGTGAAAACAGTATTCTGTTTGAGATTATGTGTTATGCAGTAGTCTATGGTTCAGACTGAATGAGCGATTTCATGGGAATTAGCTCCGGTTTATTAAGCCTCTCCCAGCGGCTTGGACGACCTCCTGTCGGCTCTCCCGGCGGGAGGATGTCATGTTAACTGGGCTGCGTACTGGGCACTGCCTTTTTAGCCATCATCATTTGATAAGTGGCGCTACCCCACCACATTGCACACATTGTGCCCTAGTTTTAACTGTCCGCCACTTCCTGACAGACTGCCCATTTTTTTAACCGTTTACGTTTCCACTTGGGTTTGCCGTCTGAGTTATCGGCCGTTTTAGTAAATGACGCGCGGGCTGTCGACCGCGTTTTACTTTATTACCGTCAAAGCAATATGGCGAAGGCCACTTAATTTTTAGTTTTGGACCTCCGTTTTTGTATGGTGCCTTTTGTAGCCCTTTCTCCTCGTCCCTTTTCTTAGCTGTCTTCTCTTATGTCAATTGGGATTGACGTATAGTCGTTTTTTAGCTCCTCTGTGTCTTAGTGTTCTACAGTTTTGACTTGGGAGTGTATGACCTCAGTTGTTTTTGCGCTCTAAAACAAAACACAACAGTGCTCACGTTGACGTATTAATGAGAGGACGGGGTTTCTAGCTATGAATGGGGAGAAATTGTCAATATAACATTTAGATTTACTATCTTGAAACATGAAAATTACCCTCTGATATTCGTAAAGAACTACTGGCAAACGGACAGTGGAATACGACTCCGAAGAATAACATTCGCACATGTGGTTTGGGAGGATGAAACACACAGTTACGTTGATAATTAGTGGACATGGACAGTGACTGCAAAATCTGTTAGTTAAAAGCAGTCAGTATGTTGAAGGATAGAAGCAAACACCATAACACAGCCAATATATGCACTGAGAGCAACAAACTGGATGCGTTGCTTTAAGATCACGTACTCGGTTCCGAAAGGGGGCAAATTAACCTCACGTCTGAATGATGTTAGCGGGTGGACGATGGCCCATCTTACCAAAACACATGGAGAGTTAATAAAGTAGCCGGCGGCAGCAGCGACCTTAGAATACAATTTCCGCCCTCTCGTTGCACTTATTGCTTCTGTACGGACATCCTTCTCACGGCAGCAAGGCTCGTCTCATTAGCCATCTCTCCTGTCCTAACCTGAAGTCATTACTTTACGGTGACCTAGAGTGAAGTGCTATCCTTCTGGCTGCTCTGGAATTTTTTTTTGTCAGAGCAAGAGCACATTGGATCTATGGTGGCAAACATTCCGAGTGACGACCAGTAAAACTCAAGTGAAGGTGTTAAAAATATGCGAGATTGAAATACGAGGGTTGGAACTTTAATAGCGGCAACTATTTATTTACAGCTAGTACAAAATAGATACGTGTTTTACTGACCTTCAGAGTAGTCACCAGCATTGTGTATAACCCGTTGCCAGCAATGTGGAAGTCGTAGGATACTCCTAGCAGTGCCAGTTGTGTTGTCAGTTCGAGCGGCGCGGTCTATTGCCCGACGAATTTGTAGCAGTTCTGAAGCGAATGCTGTGAAGGGTTAGGAATCGAGTTGAACTCACGAGGGCTTAAGTCAGGGGAGTGCAGTAGGTGGTATAGCACTTAGCACCCCCATCAGTCAAACAAATCAGTAACAGCTTGCACTGTACGTGCTTGAGCATTGTCCTGCAAAATGATGGGCAAGTCCCGCAGAAAGTGTCATCACTTCTGTCTCTATGCTGTTCATTCTTGGAACACAACTTACGACCATCTTAGAGACAGAAGTGACTACACTTTCTACAGGACCTGACCATCATTTTGC
Organism: Schistocerca piceifrons; assembly: GCF_021461385.2. NCBI lineage: Eukaryota > Metazoa > Arthropoda > Insecta > Orthoptera > Acrididae > Schistocerca > Schistocerca piceifrons. Next base: position 508,478,626 of record NC_060140.1, read on the forward strand.
AGGACAATGCTAAAGCACGTACAGTGCAAGCTGTTACTGATTTGTTTGACTGATGGGGCTGCTAAGTGCTATACCACCTACTGCACTCCCTTGACTTAAGCCCTCGTGAGTTCAACACGATTTTTAACACTTCACGTCATTCGCTTCAGAACTGCTACAAATTCGTTGGGCAATACACCGCGCCGCTCGAACTGTCAACACAACTGACACTGCTAAGGGTACCCTATGACTTCCACATCGCTGGTGACGGGTTATACATAATGCTGGTGACTACATTGAAGGTCGGTAAAACTTTGAAAGACGTATCTATTTTGTACCAGCTGTAAATAAATAGTTGCCACTAGTAAAGTTCCAACCCTCGTATTTCACTCTCGCGTATTTTCTCTACGATGTTAACCCAATAGAGCTCTTAGGTGTGGATTAAGGCAGAGAATGTGTCCCACTCCATGGCACATTCCATAAAAAGGCCTTCCTAGTGCTCTGCACGGAGCCACGGTGAAAAAGTGTAGGCTCTCCCGAAATTAACTGTGTAACCCAATAAGAAAGTAAGATTCTGAAAGTTTGAACTGAACATTATTCCGAAGCAAGGTCACAAACATTAATACGCCCTGAGGGAAGCCACTCCTGCTTAGGGATCTCTTATCTAGCTAAAAGGCCTCAACGAAGAATTCAGTGTTTCTTTCGACAGAAAAAAGCATGTCCCCTAACCGTCCTGGAGAGCGAGCTGGAATGGATGTGGATGCCAATCTGGCCACCTGCAGCAGCATCTCTGCCCAGAACTCAACAGTTTCCCTCGCGCACCCAACTAGTAAGCTTTCAGCTCTTCGATGCCTCCACCAATTACATAGCAAAAACAGAAGAACAAACAGTGAAACGAAAACAGCCACTGGCGATGCTAATCCAGATCTGCAATTACAGAGCATTGCAACTGAACGACAACTTGATCAAGGGAATTTGCAGATCATCCTTTGAAATATCTCAGTGGACAGTTTCAGGTAAAAATGGGCACTTTACATGACACCCCTGTCGCGAATTAAAATGAATGCAGATGAATTTGTGCTAAGACAAATCTGTTGCAGAATTTCGTCAAAGACATTTTCAGATGGTCTGGGATTTTTTTTTCACACTCATTGTTCGATGACAGACGTGCCAAAAGGAACATTCTAACATTCTGCAAGCACATCCATCTGGAGACTACCTCACACTCAGTCATACGTACTGGTGTAATGGGAACTGTATTTCAGAGAAAATATAAGATGGAAACACCATCAATTACAATAAACATTCACCACCCACTGGCTGTATAACGTTCTTGTTTGATTGTAGCGTCATTATTAAAGATGCACACTCGCATTTACAAAGATGGCCTATTATTAATGTTCACGCAATTGAATCCAGTTAACAATAAATGATCCTATTCACACATCTTACTCTACAGATAAGTACAAATTTGTACACTACAGCACTGAAGATGATCATTATGTGATTGAAAATCGATTTTGCTGTCAATACACCATCAAAATTACGGCCAACGCTGACCTTCCTTATAAGTGACAGTTTTCCTAGACCCGTTGCACCAAAGGATGGGCGGTGTACAGCGCACATAGACTTTGACGGGCGCTGAGTGAGTGATCAGAGGGCACAGTTGAAATATCTGTGTCGCCGGATGTACTCCGTGGCCTGATACAGGGTGAAGAGCTCGGCTGTAAATACTGAGAAGTTTGCCGGAAGCCGATATCAAAAGATCCACGTGAGTGGTATGGTACCGACTCGTTCCATGCTAAAGTGGAACACCTTTGTTAATATCCACTTAAATAACACGTTTTCTGTTGCACAACAGTGCCCTTAACTGTTGGTGACGAGAGTTTGGATCTGTGCACCCTGGGGGCACGCTTCAACCACAACCGGCACCGCACACTATGCAGCGAATTAGCTGTCTATCACAACTCTGAAATTCAAATAAGAGGCAGTCAAATGAAATCGAGACAGACGGGACAAAGTACGTCAACTGCTTTTATTTGAGAAGTGATCGCCGTAACTGTCAATACATTCATCCCACTGTGAGGCAATGAGGCAAGACGGTCAATGCCTTCGTGGAAAAATGTTAGCAGTTGCCTGCACAGCCATGACTGTACCCAGGTGTGCATCTCTTCGTCAGAAACAAATTGACGGCCATGAATGTCTTTCTTCAGGTCTCCAGAAATACGGAAAATGCAAGCTGGCTCTGAGCACTATGGGACTTAACATTTGTGATCATCAGTCCCCTAGAACTTAGAACTACTTAAACCGAACTAACCTAAGGACATCACACACATCCATGCCCGAGGCAGGATTCGAACCTGCGACCGTAGCAGTCGCGCGGTTCCCGACTGCGCGCCTAGACGGAAAATGCAAGGGGAGGGGTGGGTGGATCGGAACTGTGTGGGGGATGTGAGAGAGCCTCCAAGGGAAATTTTGCATCGTAGTCGAGACAATCTTAGCGACATTTGCGATTCTGGGCAGGACAACACAGTTCCGATCACTCCCCATGCGAGCTCCACATTTTTCGAGCCCTGAAGAAAAACATCTGTTGCTGTCGATTTACTTCGGACGAAGAGATGCGAGTTTGGGTGTAATCTTTGTTCTGTAGCGTATCGCTAACATTTTTCCATGAAGGAACTAACCATATTGCCACACAGTGGAATAAACGTATTAAGAGCTATGGCAATTACTTTTGAATAAATAACAGTATACTTACTTTTTTGCTGTCGATCTCGTTTTACATTTCAATGCCGGGGTGAAATTCTTCGGTTTTTTATTCCTGGTACCATTTTTTTAATCTGCGGTGTGCTTGAAGAAAGTAGAATATCAATCGTGCGTAATCATTCCACACATCATTAATACTGCAACTACAGTTTCCTATTGTAATTTTTAAGTGACTGTAAACGTTTGAAAATCCGCATAATCCGGAGGAAATGACTTAGGGTGTCATATACAAAACTCACTTGGAGGTGAAAATTGCTCGAAATACATGTTCATGCAACGTATCGACTGGGAATGCACTGCCATCATTCCAAATTTCTCTAACACTTGACTCTTAAATACAGAGTGATTCCGCTGAGCAGCACACATCAGATGTTTTATGAACAGTTTAACAAATTGTAATGCTGTTTTCACCCAAATGAATCGTGAAATAATCTTCACTAAATGGCACATAGTCTCTTCTCACAGCTATATTAGTTACTCAGATATCGGTGTTAACTATGCTTTTTCGAAAGGGTCTACAGTAACTTCTACTGATAGTGTCGTCGTTCTAAAGAGAGATAATTTCAACAGTGTTTCACTGGTCAAAATACTATTATTATGTTTGATGAAAAAAAAATGGTTCAAATGGCTCTGAGCACTATGGGACTTAACTGCAGTGGTCATCAGTCCCCTAGAACTTAGAACTACGTAAACCTAACTAACCTAAGGACATCACACACATCCATGCCCGAGGCTGGATTCGAACCTGCGACCGTAGCGGTCGCGCGATTCCAGACTGTAGCGCCTAGAACCGCTCGGCCACTCCGGCCGGCTGTTTGATGAAATTACGATGTATAGAAGTGAGGATTTATCTATTGTGAACATAAAATATATTGCTGACTACCTGGAAGTTCGTGCTGCTATATGGAGCTGTCGTGTCAGGCTTGTAGAGCGCTCCTGCTTGACACAGCTACAGAATTTTGTTGTTTTTCTTATGCCTTTGTCCGGCATCGTCGCAGGGTCAGCATGATTATTCATGCGTTTGTCAGGATTAATTAAAGAGGTTGCGAGATGCCCTTCCTGTGACCACCGCGTCACTCCCCCCAGGAACGGAATACTTGTACCCCAGCTGTAGTGTCTTGACACAGCTAAGGGATCGATTTATCAAAGCGGATATGTGTAGAAATATTTTATTTAAAACATACTAGTGACACTTGGCTTCATGTGGTTGGACTAGGTCACCAACTGAAAGGCAGAGGCATCAAAGGATGTTACTACGGTAACAGTTCTGTTCTTCTTCCTGCCAGAGCCTTCAAAGAAAGGTGCACATAAAAAACAGAATGCGTTTGTAAGACTGGAAATTGAATTATAAAGATTATTCAATGATAACTTTACACTTTCACAGGTCAGTTTTTCCCAGAAATTACTTGATAACCTAATTAATGTTCAAATTAGATTACAAAGCCTATTAAAATTTCAAACAATACGTGCAACTATGCGTGTAATTGAAACAAACACCAATGATAGAGAATTTAATAAGTAGGCCCACTTCTCCATACTCTTCTATGTAGTGGTGGAAGCTACGTGTAATTTTTCTGTGAGATGAGTCTGGCGTTTGAGAATGCGAGGGCCGCAGGGGTAGAATAGTAAGTGGGTCGTAAAACTGTTTTTCGCTAAAATACAGAGTCCCTGGCAAGTACGCACTGGTCGTCTGGCGGTGTTTGGTTGGTGTTCGGTTTCCCGGTGAGGATCACAGAAGTGGGCGGGAGATCAACAAACTCGCCAACTCGTAAACTCACGTTTAGAGAAGCGTTTATAGACATGTTCGATGAGGCTTCGGGATTGCAGCCGGATCATCGTGACTTCCTGCCGTGATATTTCGGCTGGCAATCGTCCAGCCATCTTCAGGTGAGTGTCCATCACCGTTGATGAATTATTTTTGCAGCGCAGATGAAAATTTGTGAATGTCTACGAGCAGCCGCTGTCACTGGCCTTAACGTGAAACTACCCTCATAGCGGGAAGGAATTTCTACTTTCTGCCCTGCTCTGGAAGGGAAATGTTGTGTGTTAGTGGTAAATCACAGCAGATTCTTTACAAGGAGGGAGATTGTTAGTATTTTTAAGACCTTTCTCGTGGGATCAACTCGGAAAGTCCACAGCAATTAGCTAATGAGAATCCGGTGCACGCAGAGCTTATCAGTAGAGCTCTATCAGTATGTTATCTTCTTCGCATAGACCAGGTCTCATATAATATCTTCCTAACAGGCTATCCTGTGTAAATCTGCTTCGTAGATAAGAGAACTATTTTACTTCTTCCACTACTGCTTAGTTCTCAGTTTTGGTGTTAAACAAGCAGTTATTCCCGTTTCCATTGCTCTTAATCACCTTCTTTTTCGCTCTCTTTATCCTCAACCTATATTCCTTGTTAAGTATAGGGTGCATCAAAAACAATCATCCGATCTGGCATGTCTATATTTCTAAAAATGGCTCTGAGCACTATGGGACTTATCATCTTAGGTCATCAGTCCCCTAGAATTTAGAACTACTTAAACCTAACTAACCTAAGGACATCACACACATCCATGCCCAAGGCAGGATTCGAACCTGCGACCGTAGCAGTCCCGCGGTTCCGGACTGCAGCGCCTAGTACCGCACGGCCACCGCGGCCGGTGTCTATATTTCTGAAACTAATAAGCATATACAATGAATTTTGTTTTTTGACGAATGAGAAACTGAAAACGTTTTTACATACCTTTTCACAGGTGGTCAATATACCCCCTTGAGATGCACAGCATATGTCAACGCGCAATTAAAATTGTTCCCACACCCTCAACGAGCAAGTCTTGAGTTAAAGCTTGCACACCTGCTCTTACGCAATGTCTTAGTTCATTCACATAAACAGAGTTTTTTTAAACCCACCACATCCACTTAGGTCCTGTGACTCTGGAGGCCAGTGTGTAAGGCTAAATTTGGTCCAGTGCGACCGATCCATCGTTCAGTAATCGTTTGATTTAAAGTGAACTGAAGTGTGCGCACACTGCTGCTACCTAACGGGAACCACGTAAAACTCGAAAGTTTGTTCTTTCCAACAGTACACTGTTCACGCACCTATCTCAGGTAACATAATACTCGTAGTTATGTTTTTCTTAAAGCGGATGATTCTTTTTGATACACCCTGTATTTGTCCGTTCCTTTCAAGAAGCCTTGGAGAGAAGGCTAGGAGAGCTATTTCGTCTGCAAACAGAAACTGCCTTAAACTTTATTGATTTTTCGAGATACAAGCTGAACAACAGTGGTGATAAGGTGCAGTTCTGAGTTACACCCTTCTTAACACGAACTTATCACTCCTGACCCTTCGCTTTTATCATTCACACGTGGGTTTTGAATGTGTTTTAGATCATTCATAATTCTCTGTACTTATAAGGATTATATTGCCACCTTACATTGTCGAAGGCTGTCTCTCGCTCCATAAACTGTAAAAACGGAACTTGATATTATATTTTTAAGCTGCTTTCTATTACCAAGATACTGTCAGAATTGCATCTTCATAGCCAGCCGGAGTGGCCGAGCGATTCTAGGCGCTTCAGTCTGGAACCGCGAGACCGCTACGGTCGCAGGCTCGAATCCTGCCTCGGGAATGGATGTGTGTGATGTCCGTAGGTTAGTTAGGTTTAAGCAGTTCTAAGTTCTAGGGGCCTGATGACCTCAGCTGTTAAGTCCCTTACTGCTCAGAGCCATTTTTTTGCTTCTTCATAACTGTTCTCCTTCTGGAATGAGATTGATATCCCACAATGCGTCTTCAATTTCTCTTTTTATTCTTTTGCATATTATGTTTGTCAGCAGTTTACAAGCCCTACTTGACTCACTAATCGTCCCATAGTTTTCACACACACTTTATTGTCAGAGGTATACGAACGCGGCTATGTATTTCTGAACTGAGCACTAGACGTCACGAGAGGTGGACCCGAAAGTATAAAAAAAAGTCGGGGAGTATCGTCAACAGACAATCAGTAATAGGAGAATCGGTCGGTCAGGAGAGCTGACTAGCCACTCGATATCACATGTGCAACAAATCCATCAGGGACATTTCCAACCCTTGAAAAGCTGTGATTGTAAAATGGAAACGTGAAAGAACGACCACAACTAAAACAAGTCCAGGCAGACCTCATGTCCTGACGGACAGGGACCGACGAGCATCGCGGAGCGTAGTTGTAAAAAAATCTCATGGAATCAGAGGAAGGAAACATTGGTAGTATTCATAGTGCTATCAGAAGTCCAGGTAGTGCAATGACTGTGCGTAGAGAGATGAAAAGAATACGATACCATAATTCAACAGCTCTTCCTACGCCATACATAACACTGAAGAGCCAAAGAAACTGGTACACCTGCCTAATATCGTGTACGGCCCCCGTGAGCACCCGAAGTGCCGCAACACGACGTGGCATCGACTAAACTAATGTCTGAACGCGTGCTGGAGGGAAATGATACCATAAATTCTGCAGGTTTATCAATGAATCCGTAAGAGTATGAGTGAGTGGGGATCACTTCTGAACAGCACGTTGCAAGGCATCCAAGATATGCTCTATAATGTTCATTTCTGGGGAGTCTCGTGGCCAATTGAAGTGTTAAAATTAAGAAGAGTATTCCTGGGGCCACTCTGTAACAATCCTGGAAGTGTGGGGTATCGCATTGTCTTGCTGGAATTGCCCGTCGGAATACACAATAGACATGAATGAATGCAGGATGCTTACATACGTGTTGCATGTCAGAATCGTATCTGGACTATCAGGGGTCCCAGATCGCTCCAACTGCACACGCCCCACAGCATTACAGAGCCTCCACCAGCTTGAATAGCCCCCGCTGACATGCGGGGTCCATGGATTCATGAGCCTGTGTCCATACCCGTACACGTCCATCAGCTAGATACAATTTGAAACGAGACTCGTCAGACCAGGCAACATGTTTCCAGTCATCAACAGTCCAATGTCGGTGTTGACGAGCCCAGGTGAGGCATAAAACCTTGTGTCGTGCAGTCATCAAGGATACACGAGTGGCCCTTCGGCTCCGAAATCCCATATCAATGATGTTTCAAAATGCTTCAAATGGCTCTAAGCACTATGGGACATAACATCTGAGGTCATCTAAGTCCCTTAGACTTAGAACTACTTAAACCTAACCAACCTGAGGATATCGCACACATCCATGCCCGAGGCAGGATTCGAACCTGCGACCGTAGCAGCAGCGCGGTTCCAGACTGAAGCGCCTTGAACAGCGGTCGGCGATGATGATACGTTGAATGGTTCGCACGCTGACACTTGTTGATAGCCCAGCACTGAAATCTGCAGCAATTTGCCGAAGGGTCGCACTTTTGTCACGCTGAACGATTCTCTTGCGTTGTCGTTGGGCCCGTTCTTGCAGGATCTTTTTCCGGCTTCAGCGGTGTCGGAGATTTGACGTTTTACCGGATTCCTGACATTCGCGGTACACTCGTGAAATGGTCGCGTGGGAAAATCCCCATATCGTCTCTAACTCGGCGATGCTGTTTCCCATCGCTCGTACTCCGAGCAACGCAAAGTTCAAACCGAGATAACAACTGCGCCAGACACTTGTCTTATATTGGCGTTACCGCCCGCAGCGCCGTTCAAAGGGTTCAAATGGCTCTGAGCACTATGGGACTCAACTGCTGACGTCATTAGTCCCCTAGAACTTAGAACTAGTTAAACCTAACTAACCTAAGGACATCACACGCAGATCCATGCCCGAGGCAGGATTCGAACCTTCGACCGTAGCGGGCAGCGCCGTATTTTGCCTGTTTATCTCTGTATTTGAATACGCGTGAGGGACCTATTAGCTGGAAGTAGGAGCGATGATCGAACGTTGTGAGAGCTGCAGTCATCCTGGACAGAAACGCCTCGAAACCATCCGGCACGTGTTTCAGCATCTCAGGCCGCAGCTACGTGCGGTCGTCACCAACTAGCGCCACCGTTGTATAAGGCAATGACAAGAATGGAAATCCTTGCCAGACCGGGACTCGAACCCAGATTTCCCGCTTTAGAGAGAACTGTCGCCATAAACGCTTTGTCTACCCTCGCACTACTCCCTCTCCGACCCAAACTACCACATATCGTTGTTTTTGTGTCAGAACCTGTACTCGTACACACATTATGCAATTCCCGAACAGAGGACGACATTTTAATTGAAAGTTGCAGTCTGGTATTGGCAGATAAAGATGATATTGCAGGTCCTGTGTTGTTAAGAAATAATGCTCTTCTTAACAACACAGGCACTGCAATAATTAGGTGTAACTTAGCGAATATTTTCCGCGGGATGGACTGAAACCAATGGCTTTCCGCGGGATGCCGTTTGTCCACTCTTGAACTAAAGAGTTAATGCAAAATTTGGTTGTGTTTTCCTTTAACTTTAATAAACACAACAGGTACACATAACAGAGACTAGTTGTTAATAATATATTCTTCTTCAATATGTACAACAATCTGACAACGCTGAGGTAACTTTTCGATGCCGCGTCTGTAGAAATAACGTGACTTTGGGGCGTATAACTTGTCGAGCTATGTGCGGAGCACATTTTCATCTGGAAACAACGTTCCTTGGAGGTTATTCTACAGAGAGCGGTAAAAGTGAAAATCTGAGGTCGTAAGATCAGGTGAATGAGGTGGGGGCGGAATGACTTCCCAATCCAACTCCTCTGTAGTGGTTTTTGTCAGTTTAGCAGAATGGGGGCGGGCGTTATTGTGGAGCAGCATTACTTCACGCGGTCTTCCTGGTCGTTGTTCTTGGATAGTGTTTGCGAGACGTCTCAGTTGGTGAAAATAAATGACAGCAGTGATGGTTAAACCTCGGGGAGCAATTCACAGTATATCACACCGTCGCTGTTCCACGAGATGCATAACATTATCTTTGTGGATGTGCGTAGGTCTTCGTACGGGGAGTTGCTGCTTTGTTTGGACTCAACAATACCGTTCTTTTCCTTTTGTTGGCATAAAGACACCATTTCCCAGTTACGATACTGGATAGGAATAGTCGGTGTTGTTCTCCCGCCAATTCATGACGAGCAAGCAGAGATACAGATACTGAAACACTCTTATTTTTGTGATTTTGTCTTAGGACATACGGCACACATATACACGAATTTTGAACCTTCCCTGTTGCGTGCAAATATCACACAGTGGTGGAATGACCACAGGTCATCACATTTGCCAATTATCGAGTACACAGTCGTGCATTAATGCGTTTAAACGATCTTCATCAAACTCCAAAGGTTTTCTTGAACATGGAGATTCACTAATGTCAAAACGACCCTCCTTAAAACGAGAAAACCATTTTCTTGCCGCTCTCTGTCCAAAGGGAATATCCCCACACACAGTGCAAATGTTTCTGCCTCCGCTGCTGCTGTCACCACTCTGTTGGACTCGAACGGAAAATATACCGGAAATGTACCGATTTCTCCACTTGGCACTCCATTTTATAGCGTCCATAGCTGCACTCACGATCTCCAAACGACAAAATAACAATATGTAAACTGAAATAGCAACAGTGATCTCAAACAAAAACTCAGAAGCGATAAATAAACTCGTAGCAACCGGAATGCCAACGTGCAAAACAAAAACGCTACGTACTAACGCACAAACCCAATAGATAAAGACCGGACAGGTTCCAACGTTGCACCTCGCATACACGCCAGCAACCATTTAGAAAAATGTTTCCACACTTGCACATAGATTTACTCAAGACACCGACAGATGCGGTACACGAATGCCGTCCCGAGGAAAGTAGGGGTGTTGTGAAGGGTATCGGCCCACCTGCTACCACTAACATTTCCCCAACTCTTATGCCGATCGAGCGAGAGAAACGGGAAAAGGCGAAAGCAGGACAAGATGCGCTGTGCCCGTGCCTCTGCATTGAGCAATGTTGACTCGAAGTGCGTCACTGCTCACCAGCATCAAACGAGCAGGATATTCATATGTAAAGTTGGTACCACATAAAAACTGTTGTCAACGTATAGATAGAGAATACTCTGCTTTAATTAGTACTCTAATTTTGCTTTGATTTGGTGTATGAAAGACATTGTTTATGTGTAACAACAGCAGCTGCTTTTAAGTAGTTATAAAATTTTATTTAACACCAAAACTTTATTATTATTTACTACTTTTATTTAGAATGTATTTTACAACGGTTGTCCCACAAGTCTTTTCTTGATTACAAACATTCATAATTCATAAAATACGAGTATGACACAGACAGCAACACGTTTTATTTTGAATTACATGTGACATATTCAAGTTTTTGTGTACATAGAAACTTACTTTTGTTTGTTTGTAGCACGTTTGTTATCGGGCCCAGTGGTGTATCATCAGCGGAATCGGACACCATTTGCCAACAATATATACTCAAACCAGGAGAAAGGTGGATGGTTGACGAGTCACAGTCACCAAAATCAGTGCATGGAAAAAAGCAGATGGCATACCATAGACAACCACCAGATGTTAAAAGTACCAAGATGTGGTATGCGAAGCTTAAGCAAACAGGGAGCGTCTGTTATCTCCCTGGAACAGGCGGGCCTGGACCTGGTGCGCAGACATTTGAGACATTGAGGGACGCCATCGCCTGAACTCCCACGGAGTCAGTCCGCAGATCCTCACGTGAAACGCACATCCCGGAGACGTCAGGGCACCGCATCCTGCATGAACAACTTCTTTCCCGTGAGTACTAAGTTCAGTGCAGTCCCTCCTACAAAAGGATTACAATGCTCGTTATGAGTTTGCTGTTGCCATGATGACTATCTGAAATGTGCTCTTTTCTCAGATGAGGTCACATTTCATTTGAAGATGTTTTCAACCGACACAATGCTAGGATCTTGGTGTACGAGGATCCCCATGCAGTGTTTGAGACCGTCAGAGACAGCCGTAAGCTGAACGTGTGGTGTGGTCTTATGCACAAGAAAGTCATAAGACCGTTTGCTTCAGTGAAACGGCACTACCTACCTTGAGTATTTGAATACGTTACTTACACTTTAGGGTGTGATATGTTCTGCCTTATGCATGACTGCAATCAAGGAGAGACTTTAGGTCATTCTGTATTTTAATCAACAGCAGCTTTTGATGTTAAAAAAAAAGTGTTCGTATAAAATAAATCAACAGTGATTTGTGGCGCAATTGACTTACATTAGTTTGATCAGTGAATACCTCCTGTCGACTGCACAGTTTAGATATCAATCTTCTGCAATCAAGAGCACTAATTCATATATAACATCTCTTTCTGAAATATGGACTGCGACTTTAACGAGTGATTATCTGACCAACAACTCAAAACCTAAAGCTCTGCAGACATAGGCACACGACAGCAGTATAGGACGTTATAATTTTTGTAAAACTGTAGCGATGTTAGTCAGTTTCTGCATTAATGACAGCATAAATTTCTGCTCTTATTTAATTTCATACCATTTACCGTCACTGAAACTCCTCTGTTTCTACACTTACGAACCTCGTCAGTTACGGTATTTAAGGACAACGTAAGAATAGGTTATATTTACATATCCTTTTTTTGTGTTCTCTGACTGCGACATTTAAGTGATTCTCCGTACTCAGCGGCGCATTCCGTTTACGGCGTCCTGACTCGGAATTGCTGTCCTGTAGTATTTCAAAGCACGTACTTGTTTCGGACAATATGTGCACTTTAATCTGTGGGGTAAGTCTAAAAAGGGACAAAAGCATTAATATGAAAAATCCAAATTAAGATGAATTTTTGTGATCCATTTTTGAAATCCGGTACCTGATATTTTTCGTCCCCTTCAAAACAGAAAAACATATGACTGCGTATTTCAATGTCATTATTGCATTATCACGGAATCCATTTCTAATGGATTATCTTACCTTATCGCTGCCGCGAGATAAACTGGAGTTGCTATTTTCGCCTGCTCTCATCCACTACTTGGCTAATGATCCTTACACCGAATTTTTTTCTGAATAGCTTTGCGTTTTGGCTAAACGAGTATTATTTTAAAAGTTTATTCGTGACTTTGATGCATTCCGTCACCATTCTTGTTTGGATGGTAGTTGCGTGTTTGACCTGAACTAGGTTCCACTTAAGCCATGCATGTGACGTTATTAAATTTACGTTCCAGTACTGAGTAATAAATAGTCCTACGCAAAACTTCCGATGTCCGAATCGGAAGGCCCAGTTGATACCTTTCATTCGAGCATACTTTGTTAATATAAATTCAACATACAATATATTTTGATTTTAATTACTGTATTAAGTGCATTTGATGGAGTATCGTCTCAGTTGTGTGACTGGATTCGTGATTTCCTCTCAGAGAGGTCACAGTTCTTAGTGATAGATGGTAAACCATCGAGTAGAACAGAAGTGATATTTGGCGTTCCGCTAGGTAGTGTCGTAGGCCCTGTGCCGTTCCTGATTTACATAAATGATCTAGGTGACAATCTGAGCAGCCCCCTTAGATTGTTTGCAAATGACGCTGTAATTTATTGTCTAGTAAAATCAGCAGACGATCAATTCCAATTACAAAATGATCTACAGAGAATTTCTGTATGGTGCGAAAAGTGGCAATTGGCACTAAACAAATAAAAGTGCGAGGGTATCCACATGGGTACTAAAAGAAATCCGATAAATTTTGTGTATACGACAAAAAAAATGGTTCAAATGGCTCTGAGCACTATGGGACTCAACTGCTGAGGTCACTAGTCCCCTAGAACTTAGAACTAGTTAAACCTAACTAACCTAAGGACATCACAAACATCCATGCCCGAGGCAGGATTCGAACCTGCGACCGTAGCGGTCTTGCGGTTCCAGACTGCAGCGCCTTTAACCGCACGGCCACTTCGGCCGGCTGTGTATACGACAAATCACACAAATCTAGCGGGTGTCAATTCGACTAAATACCTAGGAACTACAATTACGAGCAACTTAAATTGGAAAGACCACATAGATAGTATTGTGGGGAAGGCGAAACAAAGACTGCGCTTTGTTGGCAGAATACTTAGAAGATGCGACATACCCACTAAAGAGACAGCCTACATTACACTTGTCCGTCCTCCGCTGCAATATTGCTGCGCGGTGTGGGATCCTTACCAGGTAGAATTGACGGAGGACATCGTAAATGTACAAAGAAAGGAAGCTTGTTTCGTGTTATCGCGCAATAGGGCTGAGAGTGTCACTAATTTGATACGCGAGTGGGTAGGGTGGGGGGCAGTCACTGAAACAAAGGCGGTTTTCTTTGCGGCGAGAACTATTTACGAAATTTCAATCACCAACTTTCTCTTCCGAATGCGAAAATATTTTGTTGACACCCACCTACATAGGGAGGAATGATCGTCATAATCAAATAAGAGAAATCAGAGCTCGAACGGAAAGATTTAGGTGTTCCTTTTCCCCACGCGCCATTCGAGAGGGGAATGGTAGAGAAGTACACTCCTGGAAATTGAAATAAGAACACCGTGAATTCATTGTCCCAGGAAGGGGAAACTTTATTGACACATTCCTGGGGTCAGATACATCACATGATCACACTGACAGAACCACTGGCACATAGACACAGGCAACAGAGCATGCACAATGTCGGCACTAGTACAGTGTATATCCACCTTTCGCAGCAATGCAGGCTGCTACTCTCCCATGGAGACGATCGTAGAGATGCTGGACGTAGTCCTGTGGAACGGCTTGCCATGCCATTTCCACCTGGCGCCTCAGTTGGACCAGCGTTCGTGCTGGACGTGCAGACCGCGTGAGACGACGCTTCATCCAGTCCCAAACATGCTCAATGGGGGACAGATCCGGAGATCTTGCTGGCCAGGGTAGTTGACTTACACCTTCTAGAGCACGTTGGGTGGCACGGGATACATGCGGACGTGCATTGTCCTGTTGTAACAGCAAGTTCCCTTGCCGGTCTAGGAATGGTAGAACGATGGGTTCGATGACGGTTTGGATGTACCGTGCACCATTCAGTGTCCCCTCGACGATCACCAGTGGTGTACGGCCAGTGTAGGAGATCGCTCCCCACACCATGATGCCGGGTGTTGGCCCTGTGTGCCTCGGTCGTATGCAGTCCTGATTGTGGCGCTCACCTGCACGGCGCCAAACACGCATACGACCATCATTGGCACCAAGGCAGAAGCGACTCTCATCGCTGAAGACGACACGTCTCCATTCGTCCCTCCATTCACGCCTGTCGCGACACCACTGGAGGCGGGCTGCACGATGTTGGGGCGTGAGCGGAAGACGGCCTAACGGTGTGCGGGACCGTAGCCCAGCTTCATGGAGACGGTTGCGAAAGGTCCTCGCCGATACCCCAGGAGCAACAGTGTCCCTAATTTGCTGGGAAGTGGCGGTGCGGTCCCCTACGGCACTGCGTAGGACCCTACGGTCTTGGTGTGCATCCGTGCGTCGCTGCGGTCCGGTCCCAGGTCGACGGGCACGTGCACCTTCCGCCGACCACTGGCGACAACATCGATGTACTGTGGAGACCTCACGCCCCACGTGTTGAGCAATTCGGCGGTACGTCCACCCGGCCTCCCGCATGCCCACTATACGCCCTCGCTCAAAGTCCGTCAACTGCACATACGGTTCACGTCCACGCTGTCGCGGCATGCTACCAGTGTTAAAGACTGCGATGGAGCTCCGTATGCCACGGCAAACTGGCTGACACTGACGGCGGCGGTGCACAAATGCTGCGCAGCTAGCGCCATTCGACGGCCAACACCGCGGTTCCTGGTGTGTCCGCTGTGCCGTGCGTGTGATCATTGCTTGTACAGCCCTCTCGCAGTGTCCTGAGCAAGTATGGTGGGTCTGACACACCGGTGTCAATGTGTTCTTTTTTCCATTTCCAGGAGTGTAGTATGAAAATGGTTCGATGAACCTTCTAGCAGGCACTTAAGTGTGAATTGCAGAGTAACCATGTAGATGTAGATGAAGATGTAGATGTAGATGTACATGCTATGGAAATTGCAAACAGTCTATGGGAGCCGCATAAAACACAAGTTCAACAACGGAGATACACAATAAACGAAATGTGGCAGCAAAACGTAATTTTTATTAACCTACCAGAGCGAGGGAAAATTTTATAACGATCCTAGACTGATGCTTTGTGGCCGTTATTGAATCTATCGATACCAGATTTCTTAAGCGAAGACATTATGTCTTTCGGTTTTGGCAAAGGACGCTTTTATTTCTGCTCGCTTTCGCTAATGCAGGCTCGTTTCTCATTTAAAGTTTATGCGAATATTTTATATATGTTCGAAGATATGACTGTTGCAGCACCTTAAAGAATGGTCGTCGAGGTACTTTGCATTTGATTTAAAACGAAATTGAATAAACATAATTATTAAATGTACTATCACAAAAACTTAGTCTGAAATAACGCATAAATTTTTTACTTTTAGTATACAGAAATATATGTCGTAACCTATATTTTTTCACACCAGCGTAACTGCTCTGGAAGCCAGTTAAGTATATGCAACCGTTTATTAAATGCAATCCATTCCAACCTAATTCGAAGTGGAAAACATATGCAGTTTGCTCTAAAATGCCTTCATTAACTAACCTCAACGATATTGTTGTTGGACCAGCGGATATTTCAAGTTCAGTATATGTGTATGTGTAGCGACTACGTTCTACAAGAAACATTTTACACGTCCTGATTTTTCGGAACAAAAAAGCAAAACGTTTTTGACTTAAAGCGAAATGTTTCGTGCACTTCAACGAAATACGAATCTTGAAAGCAAAACATTGCGAGAAATTTAAAAATCGATAAATTACATATGAAGAAGGACAAATTACTTACGGAGAATGAAATAATTGCTTATTTTTGTAGTCCAGGGTTCACAATGAAGCTATTGCGATATACCAATCATCTCATTCTTTGCTGAGGGCTGTTTTTGATTTGTGCGGTTATTTTATTCGAACACGAGAAATGCTTACTGATGTATGCACCCACAATATTTTCTCTCCGCTGCACAATATAATCCCTCTTGCTATTCTTCTCCCTTTGCTTTCTGAAAGTTTATTTTTCATATTGGGAACGATTGCGGACAGCGACCATACAGCGTGAAGTTTCTGTACACGTCCAGATCAAATTCCCAGTTAAATGGCGCACACCGAATGTATATTCTGGCTTTTCGTCCTTTTACTTTTTTGGAGGATAATCGGATTTATGGAGTAAGCCATTATCTCTCAGTCGACTTCTCAAACAAACGCATTTAATAGCTTTTCTATCATTTGTTTCTTTTCGACCCCTTTGTACATCCCATGTCAGTATCCCTTCTGATATTGGCTTACATACACGCGCACGAATGCGCATGAACAGGAGATGGGGAACGGAGAGGGGCGGGGGGGATGGTTAATGCAGGAGTATTCAAATGCTACTACAATGGAATCTAAACGACCGAACGCAGTGAGTTACGTACTTGATGCCGCGTTATTTCAATTGTTATCTCCTGCACCGTGCGGAATTTTTGCGAGGTCGCGGAAAAAGATCAGAATCCGAAAATGAAAGTAAAAGAGCTGAAATTCTATTTATTATCGCTTTTGGCCCGAAACGATTGTCGGAATTTATTGCTGTAGGCCAGGCAGTACTTTTAATCAGCGCTCGTCGAACCCTTTGCCCAGACAGTGTTTGCTGTACAGAGCTATAAATTTACGCACTGCCTCTGGCGTACTCCCTTGTCCGTGTGAATCACCTGACGAATATCAATAGTCGTTACTAATCCGCTAGCCGAGGGAGCGTGAATTAACGCTGAAATTACTGCTTAACGTCGAAATTGATGTTGATGATGCTGGGCGGAAACCGAATAATAAGTCTACGGATTAACTTATTGAGGCAACTCCGCTGATGACGGTGTAATTAATTTAGAGTACTAAAATTTGCGTTTATTTTAATAATTACCGCAAAAATGAGGATTAGGGAATCAATACCAGGTGGCACGTTAACAGAATTTCCACGGCGTGGGGCTACGCCAGCGCAAGTACATAGTAAATGACTGTGCACCGTTCTGCTTTACATAAAAGATATTGAAATACGGGTGGAGAGACTGTAAAAGCCGAAATAGTCACTGTGATTGTCCATAGTTTGAAGAGTTACGCGCAAAACATCACAAATGAAGAGCGGCAATATGTTAATTACGTACCTATGCGTTATTGTGGCAGAGAAATAAAGAAGTCTCATAACTGATATATGCGACACAAAAACAGTCATAAGACAGAAGTGCACAACTAGGTAGGTATTCCCCTTTGGTCAGTTGAGTATTTCACTCAAATATCTAAAAGAAGTCAATAGTGAGCAAGAAATAGGGTGATAACCATGTCCAGAACACATTTAGCGTTAAAGAACTCTATCGACAGAGCTACCGAAAGGTAAAGGTCTAGGGTTCGAGTCTCGGTCCGGCACACGTTCTTATTCGCCAGGAAGTTTCAGTCAACTTACACTTCGCTGCAGGCTGAAAGTTAATTATGGAAACAATTCCGAAGTTGTGACTAAATAAATTCTCTGTTATATCCACTCTTCAAGCAATGCTTGTCCCGCAAGATGTGCAGGATAACTTCTGTGAGTGTTGGGAGGTAGGAACTTCTACCGAAGGAAGTGGAGTCGCAAGGGCGATTCGTGCATGGATAGCTCCGTTAGCAGAACAGAGTGTCGGCGAGAGTAAAAGGTCTCAGTTTCGATTCTCGCTCTGGTTCGCACTTTTTAATCTATCAGGAAGTTTCCATGCGAAGAAAGAAATGTTCAAACGTGTGTGAATTCCTAAGGGATCAAACTGCTGAGGTCATCGGTCCCTAGACTTACACACTACTTAAACTAACATGC
The DNA here is from genome assembly GCF_021461385.2 of Schistocerca piceifrons. NCBI lineage: Eukaryota > Metazoa > Arthropoda > Insecta > Orthoptera > Acrididae > Schistocerca > Schistocerca piceifrons. The sequence goes on from NC_060140.1 coordinate 508,497,185, forward strand.
TAGGAACAACACACACAACCATGCCCGAGAGAGGACTCGAACTTCCGCCGGGAGGGGCAGCGCAATCCGTGACATGGCACCCTAAACCACGTGTCCGCTTCGCGCGGCTTCCATGTGAAGCAGCTGTTAAGAAAGGGAGATGGTGCTCAGAACAAATTCTGATATTTGAAAGCAGTTTATAACAGTGCAGGCTATTACTGTGAGAGCACGCCACTGTCTCACTTAACAACAACGTCAGTCAGATTAACGTTCATGTTTTAGGTCATGATCTCGGTGGTCCACAGATTTACTACATGTGGTTAATGACCTCTTACATGAGGAAATTATGGACAAAATATTGATATACACTCCTGGAAATTGAAATAAGAACACCGTGAATTCATTGTCCCAGGAAGGGGAAACTTTATTGACACATTCCTGGGGTCAGATACATCACATGATCACACTGACATAACCACAGGCACATAGACACAGGCAACAGAGCATGCACAATGTCGGCACTAGTACAGTGTATATCCACCTTTCGCAGCAATGCAGGCTGCTATTCTCCCATGGAGACGATCGTAGAGATGCTGGATGTAGTCCTGTGGAACGGCTTGCCATGCCATTTCCACCTGGCGCCTCAGTTGGACCAGCGTTCGTGCTGGACGTGCAGACCGCGTGAGACGACGCTTCATCCAGTCCCAAACATGCTCAATGGGGGACAGATCCGGAGATCTTGCTGGCCAGGGTAGTTGACTTACACCTTCTAGAGCACATTGGGTGGCACGGGATACATGCGGACGTGCATTGTCCTGTTGGAACAGCAAGTTCCCTTGCCGGTCTAGGAATGGTAGAACGATGGGTTAGATGACGGTTTGGATGTACCGTGCACTATTCAGTGTCCCCTCGACGATCACCAGTGGTGTACGGCCAGTGTAGGAGATCGCTCCCCACACCATGATGCCGGGTGTTGGCCCTGTGTGCCTCGGTCGTATGCAGTCCTGATTGTGGCGCTCACCAGCACGGCGCCAAACACGCATACGACCATCATTGGCACCAAGGCAGAAGCGACTCTCATCACTGAAGACGACACGTCTCCATTCGTCCCTCCATTCACGCCTGTCGCGACACCACTAGAGGCGGGCTGCACGATGTTGGGGCGTGAGCGAAAGACGGCCTAACTGTGTGCGGGACCGTAACCCAGCTTCATGGAGACGGTTGCGAATGGTCCTCGCCGATACCCCAGGAGCAACAGTGTCCCTAATTTGCTGGAAAGTGGCGGTGCGGTCCCCTACGGCACTGCGTAGGATCCTACGGTCTTGGCGTGCATCCGTGCGTCGCTGCGGTCCGGTCCCAGGTCGACGGGCACGTGCACCTTCCGCCGACCACTGGCGACAACATCGATGTACTGTGGAGACCTCACGCCCCACGTGTTGAGCAATTCGGCGGTACGTCCACCCGGCCTCCCGCATGCCCACTATACGCCCTCGCTCAAAGTCCGTCAGCTGCACATACGGTTCACGTCCACGCTGTCGCGGCATGTTACCAGTGTTAAAGACTGCGATGGAGCTCCGTATGCCACGGCAAACTGGCTGACACTGACGGCGGCGGTGCACAAATGCTGCGCAACTAGCGCCATTCGACGGCCAACACCGCGGTTCCTGGTGTGTCCGCTGTGCCGTGCGTGTGATCATTGCTTGTACAGCCCTCTCGCAGTGTCCTGAGCAAGTATGGTGGGTCTGACACACCGGTGTCAATGTGTTCTTTTTTCCATTTCCAGGAGTGTAATTGCATGCATAACCTATAGAGTCCTTGTACTTGAGGAACCATAATGGAGGTGATGGAGAACTGGGAGAGAGATGAATTGAAATGCTGAGTGCAGCGCCCGGGCTATGTGGACGATTCTGCGAAGCAGCGCTCAGTGGATCGTATCTGCAGAGTGACATCTGGCCGAAGCGCTCCCCTCCTTCCCGTGTAGGGTTGGAGGGAAAGGCGCTGGTTCGCAAAATATTTTACCTGGGCCAGGTGACAGTCCATAGAGAAGGCAGCCAGTTGGCAGAAAGTGCGTGGAGGAAGCCATTTAAGAGAGACTACTGCAATCAGAGCTTTTGTGCAAACAGTGGGAAGGTCATAGGACTCTATTCATTCCGGAGGCCTGTAACCCCCCTGACGCCAGGAAGTCGCCAGGTTCCTTTAGCAAGGGTCAAAAACATGTATTTCATGGGCATGACTGTCTAGGGAGCTTTACAGCCTTCTTTCAGAAAGATTAGATCTCCCCATAAATGAATGTTGTCCCGTCTAGGTAGATGTTTTATGCCAAAACATGGCCATGCTTATCGTGAGAACGACGCCTCCCTAGTCCAAAATCGTCTTTCTTCAGACAAGAGGGACTTGGATTTGGTGATTGGCTCCTCTCAAGGTATGCAAAATGGAGTCTTGATCGTCAGCTGGGAACCCCTGTGCTGCGTCAGGATAGGCTACCAGGTCAACAGAACAGTCAAGAGGGGAGATTCAATAAGTAGAGGATAGTTCGATTGGTTCGTGCAATGTGGGGGCGGTTTCAATACTGCTAATTCGTCTCCAATACCGAGGCTTGGAGGAAAGTGGTTGTGATTCTTTCCTTCTTCGTCTTCTGGTCCTCCCCTGGTGGAGAACTTCAGATCTTCCCCCAGTAGGTGAGACTTGTGGTCTGTATCTTGTGGTGGAGTTGGAGCCAGTGGCAGTTTCCAGCTCTACCGACAGTGGAACGGCATATCATGTTGGATATATCGTGTGTCATGTGGGCGTACTTATTTGTCCCGAGTCGGCCGTCTGACGGTTGACAATTCCAGCACCCACCGTCGTGACCGTGAGTCAAATCGGCTTGGCCAGACCAGCGAACGGGTGCACGTTACACTAAAACCTGCCGGGATTTCAGGGCTCTGATAGGGAAGTTTCCTGCGCTCTGATAAACAGAACGCCAGATCGCGTATTTTGCAAATTTTCGTGCCACAGCGAACCGCTCCTCGCCCGTAGTGCGCCGCCTTCTGCTGTCAAATGGTTCAAATGGCTCTGAGCACTATGGGACTTAACATATTAGGTCATCAGTTCCCTAGAACTTAGAACTACTTAAACCTAACTAACCTAAGGACATCACACACATCCATGCCCTAGGCAGGATTCGAACCGGCGACCGTAGCGCTCTGCCGGTTCCAGACTGTAGTGCCTAGAACCGCTCGGCCACTCCGGCCGGCCCTTCTGCTGTCGCTGAAATCAACGTGAAAGGTAAATTATTGCTACACCGACGTAAGGTTGTTAAATGACATTCACAGCTCCCTGTACTCAAGTGAACCATAGTTTGTGGTATACTTGGTCGTAATTAATTCCATTTGAATAGAGTTGGGCCTTACTGAGGATTCACGCAAACAAAGTCAGACTGCATTGTAAAAGGAATTAATTCAGGGGAGAATTTGTATAACTTCCACCGCAATGTATGCTTTGCTAATCAAACACCATTCCTTTCCTCATTTGTGTTTGTCATTTTTGTATAAGATTTACCAGCTAGTTGTAGTTACAGAAGGGTTAATAAAACTTGTCATTATTTTATCAACTGAAATATGTCACTGTTCTCATTCATACTCCATCAATTATTCACTGTTTTTATTTTAGTGTGGTGGTACACAGGTAAACCACCAATTTAAAGTTCAATCTTACTAAATTAATTAATTTGATTATTAATTTGAGATCTTAAAGTGACCGCAGGCAAAGGCAACAAAAGTACCATGACCCAATTCACTAATTCATACATAGAAATTAAGTGTGTAGCTCACGATTTGAAGGTTACTGAGAAGATAACACTTTTCTCTATGTAAAAATAATTGCATTTAACATCACTCAGACATATATGTGTGATTAAAGTAAGCAAATGCTTGCAACTGTAATAGCAATAACACCTTCAAATGCTAACCCTTAATGTTATTTAACATTGATGGTGATGTATGAGTTACTGGATAAGTAATCGGACTGTAATTCGTTTCCTGGGCTGATACACTCTGTAAAGGATATAACAGGTATTTGTGGCGAAATAAATAAAAAACATTTTGAATTCTACGTAATTGTTGATTTAATCAGAGTTCTCACCTTAGACGTAGAATTAGTCCTTCTGCCACAATATTAATTCATCAGTCGCCATCGAAGTTCTTCTCTTTGTTGACCGTGTGTATCTTCCTAAGTCGGCATCGGTTCACTTCACGAAGACGGTGGAAACCAAGGAATACAATGCTACGTTGCTTTAAATAATTTTCGTAACACTTCGATACTTCTCACTATTTTTTTATTCACAAGACAATAAGACTTGCTCTGCTCGTCGCACAAACCATATTTACTAACAATATGGCTGCCTTTCCGCAGACACCAAAAATTACGTCCATCCTCCACAAGGCAACAATCGAAAGTGTCCCATAGCTCCTTCTTGGAGTATGAAACAAAAGAGAATCGAATGTGAACATTACAAAGATTATAATCTACATGCCTCTCAATTTAATCTTTGGCGCAGCCTTTAAGGTACTGTATGTCTCTGCGTCGGAATGTGTCATTACAACTGCCCCCCTACTGTATACTGTCACTAGAAAATTTTATTTGGTTGACAGGATACAGTAGTCGACCTTGCAATTGATAGGTTTGGGGGTCTTTTATTTACAAACTTCATTTCTATTGTCTCATTTTCATGGCACTGTGAATTCCTTGGTATTACTGAGTGTGCGTCAGTTTTTTGGTATACCTATGCTAATTTTTACAAACCTTAATCCTAATATACAAAGTTTTGGTCAATACTGAGAAAACGACATCATGTGGTAAAGTTTGTACAATAAAATATACAATGAATACAACGTTATTTACAAAAGTTTCCTTCCTCATCAGAGGTGAAAATTAAGTCCTTGTATTGCCTTCTGTATTTATTCTGGGGCGACGAGCTTTGTTCGCTAGGCCCAGTGTTGGATATGGGCGGGTGATACTCGCGCCTGATTGTTTGGTCGTCCGTTAGCTGGCGACGTTGGTTGAATGCACGCGCCCGTGCACTGAATATACACCGACGTGCGGGTACCGTCGAGACTTCCGAACCTCAGCATGCGTGTGCTTTTTGTAGTTCCTTCCAGTACTTAGACTGGGTACGACGAGGTACATTGGAATATGTGCCCCGCAGAACACACCACACTATGTGCGAGGCGGAGGACGATCCCGTCGCAACTCCAGGTAAGAAGCGTACCATGTCCTCGGCTACTTTGATTTCATTACCTAATGTTTCAAAAAGTTTTGTTTCCCGGTCAGTTATTGATTGCTTTACATTACCGTTTTCTAAAGTTTCATTTATTTTGATAATGTCCGCGTTGATACGTCGAGTCTCCTGTTTCAGAAAACCGACTTCTTCGTTAACTTTATTAACTTGGTCAGGTATTTCTTCACATGCGGACTGTACTCTTGTTAAATTTAATTGAATAGCCTGTACGTTTTTATGTATTTCTTTTTGTACGGTTTGTGTTTGATTGTGTGTTTCTACTATTTCTGACAGTTCCTGTTCCTGTTGTTTGTAAGATCTGACAATTTCTTTTCTAAGTCATTTGCCAATACATTGTATACACTATTGACGGTTTTGATGACTTTGTCTTCGATCTTTTGATCGATTTCATTGGTGAGTTTATTTAAGCGTTGATCGAAATGTCTGTGTATGTTTTCAAATTGCGTGTTTACACCTGAAAACTGCTGTTGGAACCCAATTTCCATGTTTGACAGTTTTGTGTTTGTCATGTTGTGGCTGATTTCTAGATTGGCCAGTTTTGTGTTCGTTGTGTTGTGGCTGATTTCTAGATTCGCCAGTTTTGTGTTCGTTGTGTTGTGGCTGACTTCTAGATTCGCCAGTTTTGTGTTCAATGTGTTGTGACTCATCTTTAAATCAGATAATTGCTCGCTCACGTTTGACATCAGACTATATAATGCCTCAAGCGTAACTGACGAAGCTTGGGTGTTTGTATTTATGCCATTATTTGTTGCCATTGTTTCTCTGCCACGGTCTGATTGAATCGAAACCGGGCTAGGTTCACTGATTTCACGCGAAATATTTTCATCTGATCTGGTAATCGATGCTTCATCGACTGTGCACAAGGTTTCATTTGCAAGTGGTCCTTTATTGTTAATCCCTGTGGAGTGCAATTGAATTGTATTTACTTCTACATTATGTTGTGCTGAAAAACTAATTGCGTCATCATTTACGTCACTATTGTCAGAATCGGTGACGTGTCCATGAACATTTGTCAAATTAAAGTTCTCCGATTCCATTGTGGAGATATTATTTTTATCTGTACTTTACTGTTAATCTAAATCTTTAAATTCTCTCGCAGTTGAATTAATATAAATATCTCGCGATTGTTATTTGTTGCGCGTCGGAAATTTACAAGATGGCGCACTACGTCTTCTAATTCTGCGATTGTTGAACATAAAAAAGTAATTATCAAAGTGTAATTGTGTGTTGCCACAAACACTACCAGGATTTTAATATGGAAAGGAAAAGGTTCTGCTTTAAGTGGAGCTAAGCCAAGGTGCAGCCACTGCATGCGTTTGCGCTTTCCTACCTTAATTCCGGCTGAGCTGCGTCACTCACGATTACGTTAGTTTTGTAAATCCTTGTCCTTGTTCCTTCTGGTTATTGTGCCATCCGTTTATACAGTTAATATTGTTTCACCTTATTCGTCATTTTCCATGTGCGTTATGTAACAGAGAAGCAGTAATTAGTACAAGTACATTTGTAGCACAACAATGAAGTACTTACTCTTTGTTCCACCAGCACTGTCCCTGTCAGCGGTCGCCAGTGTGGCGAAATAAATAAAAAAACATTTTGAATTCTACGTCATTGTTGATTTAATCAGAGTTCTCCCCTTAGACGTAGAATTAGTCCTTCTGCCACAATATTAATTCATCAGTCGCCATCGAAGTTCTTCTCTTTGTTGACCGTGTGTATCTTCCTAAGTCGGCATCGGTTCACTTCACGAAGACGGTGGAAACCAAGGAATACAATGCTACGTTGCTTTAAATAATTTTCGTAACACTTCGATACTTCTCACTATTTTTTTATTCACAAGACAATAAGACTTGCTCTGCTCGTCGCACAAACCATATTTACTAACAATATGGCTGCCTTTCCGCAGACACCAAAAATTACGTCCATCCTCCACAAGGCAACAATCGAAAGTGTCCCTTAGCTCCTTCTTGGAGTATGAAACAAAAGAGAATCCAATGTGAACATTACAAAGATAATAATCTACATGCCTCTCAATTTAATCTTTGGCGCAGCCTTTAAGGTATTGTATGTCTCTGCGTCGGAATGTGTCATGACATATTCTAGCGGGAATCGGACCATGGTATTATAGTAGAAACGTAAAGCTGTGCTCATGCATATCACTACGGTCGCAGGTACGAATCCTGCCTCGGGCATGGATGTGTGTGATATCCTTAGGTTAGTTAGGTTTAAGTAGTTCTAAGTTCTAGGGGACTGATGACCCATAGTGCTCAGAGCCATGCATATCAAAGGTGATTGCCGCCTAATCAGGTGAAACTAACTGCAGCCAAATACGCAGTAAACAAAGTAACATAACTTCCGAATTAATTTTCAAAAAATGGTTCAAATGGCTCTGAGCACAATGGGACTTAATTTCTGAGATCATAAGCCCCGTAGAACTGAGAACTACTTAAACCTAACTAACCCAAGGATATCACACACATCCATGTCTGAGGCAGGATTCGAACCTGCGACCGCAGCGGTCGCGCGGCTCCAGACTGTAGCATCTAGCATCGCTCGGCCACTCTGGCCGGCATTAAACTTCATTTTACTTAGAAATCTGTTTGGTAAATCGGCTGCTAAAACAACAACACACCCTAGCATGTATTAGCAAATTAACTATTCATGAATGGAACAGATTTCTGGTTGAATTTAGTAGCGACAAACTGTTTAATATTAACGGACACTGTTTGCTTTAGAATGTAAATGATAATGGTGACTGTAGTGTACGACTCAACAAAAGAAAAGCACTAAAGATCTGGACATGAGATGGTTCTAAAACTTCACAGCTGAAGGAGAGTATTTTTGAAATAGTTACCAAGCTGTTACTTTAACTGAAGTGAATACTAATAGGTTTTATACAATGGTAGGCTGAAAAGTAATGCACACATGCTTGTGGAACATGAACCAAAATAACTAGGAAGGTCGGGCAAAATGTGCATTTAAGTGCAGTACCTGAGCTTCAGAATCATAAATTTGTTTTTCCACGTAGTCGCCGTCAAGACTAACAAATTTCTCCCAACGTGTAATATGTTTTTCATTCCGTCACTGAAAAATTCTTAGGCTTTTCTCGAATACAGGACTTGACAGCTCCCTTAACCTCTTAAACCGAGGTGTAATGATAACCCGTAAGGTCTCTCTTGACTTCAGAAAGAAATACATATCGCAAGGCGCCATATTGGGGAAGTAAGGAAGGTGTGGAATCTGTTCGAACTTCAGAACCTCTTCAGCTGCGCCCGACGTGTGTAGACGAGCGGTGTCATATTGCAAGATTGTTGTTCAGTAACTATGCCGACAAATTCCTTGGGTGTTCCAAATGTGGTTCGCGATGCGCTTTTCAGTGATTCACAAGTCATTTTTATTCAAATCGTCAATGAGTTTGCGATATTTATCGTCTTGTGACAGTGGTTGGAGGGGGCACTTCTAGTACCGCGAGGCTATCCCGCCTACCCTGTTCCTCTCGCGAATGGGGCGTGGGAAGAATTATTAGCGGTAAGCCTGTGTATTGGCTCTTATTTCTCGAATTTCATCATGAAAATCACGTGATGTATGCGGGAGGATGTAATATGTTGTCTGAATCTTCCCGGAAAGTGCTCTCGCAAAATTTCAATACTAAGCCTCTCTGTGACGCACAACCCGCAGGTTGTTGAGCAACTTTGCAACACACTCGCTCCCACTGAACTCTCCCGTGATGAAATGCGCCAATCTTCGGCGGATCTTCTCTATCAGTCCTACCTGGTAAGGATCCTATACTGATTGAACAGTACTCAAGAATCGGTCGAACAAGCCACTTGTAAGCCACTTTCTTTGTGGACGAGTTACATTTCCTTTTCTTCCTCCGAATCTGTCTGGCGTCTGATTTTCCTAATATACGTTTTATTTGGTCATTCCACTTAAGGTCGGTCTAGACAGTGTGGGGCGGCGGGTGGAATTAGTTGTTATAAAATGTAGAATGTAATGTAGAAAGGATGCATTCCTGGCCGATGCACCATATGTGGGGCGGCGGGAGGAATTATTTGTTATGAAATATGTTGTTGTTATTTATTTAATGCTGTTGTTTGCCGTTCCTCTAACTACAATATTGGCAACCAGAAAGTGATTAGCAAAACGTGAAGCCTGTAATTCATCTGAGAAATACATTTATAGCTAGAGCTTATAGCTCTGAGGAATTAGGAGATTGTTCACTATATTCTGAAAGTCACAGACCAAAAAGAACCCACACAATCCAACTACCAGAGCAGTTCAGAGTCTAATGCGCTGATGCAACTATAACTGTTCAAATTAAATGTTTAAGTGAATGCTCGCCATAATTTGATGATAATGTTCATCAAACGCCACGCTAAATAATGGCAGAATGTATGTCCCGCGGCGGCACGTGAAAATACAACATACGCAAACTGAAGATAGATCATTAAAGTCATCCCAGAATTAACACTCCACTCGAAAATGATTTCATGGTTACGCGTATCCCGAGTAACTTATTACGGCATCCGAGGCTGTTTATAGCAATGATACCGACGCGACGCGACTCCCGGCACAGGTGGTGCGTTAATCAGCATCTGGAGAGAACTGGGGCCTCCTGCTTCTCGCACAGCTTTCTTACATATAAAGCCGCGGTGCGGACGGCTAAGGGAACGCCTGATCAAATCCGCTCTCCCGACTAGCCGCTGGGCTAGTAATGCACCACTTTAAGTTATCGAATAAATCATTGCTTCCTTTGCTGATGGCCGATGAAGCTCTTAATTTAAATGTACAATCAGCACACAGGTAAGTAATCATAATAAAAGTCTGACGTCGCTAAGTCAAATATTTTGGGCGAGAGAATTAATTTAATTACGCAGTAGACGAGCTCTGAACTTGCCCTTTGGAGATATGCTATCGCTATAGTTTTATAGTTATTCAATTGAAACTTCTCACATCTTTATGATTATAGCGGATATCCCTTCTACTTAAATTTAAACATCCTAGCTTTATTTATTCGCCTACTTAATCCATCTTGCTTCCTTAATTTCTAAGACAAAAACCAGAAAATCATGAATTTCAACTAAAATTTTAATTTGGGAGATCCAGAATACTGTTTCTACTAAATTATTATGCAAAAGGAATCTAAATATAAATTTTTAAGTTTCTAGCTCTTGCTAATAATTTTTACATAAAAACGTCCAAATTTCGAAAATGGTTAAAGTTATTGAGCTGATATTCAACACATATTGATTTAGTATTGCTCCTGACATGCTAGAAACGTTTCAGGTTATTTACTTGATTTTTAAAGTATTGCGCAACATTTATGACGTCAGAGCTAGTTACAGCGGACAGGCTGGCACACAATCGAAAGGCTGATGTGAATTTTATACGGCGTGAGTAGGCTGCTTCCCTACAATAGTTACTGGTAATTTTACGGTAAAGAATGTTTCCAGCAGTTTATCATCAACAAAAAACAAAACATCAACAAAAGCAAAACTAGGATAACGGAATATAGTCGAATTAAATCAGGTGATGCTGAGGGAATTAGATTAGGAAATGAGACCCTTAAAGTAGAAAGGAGTTTTGCTATTTGGGGAGCAAAATAACTGATGATGGTCGAAGTAGAGAGGATATAAAATGTAGACTGGTTATCTCAAGGAAAGCCTTTCTGAAGAAGAGAAATTTGTTAACGTTGAGTATAGATTTAATTGTAACAAAGTTATTTATGAACAATTAAATACAGGATGTCAGTCTCTTTATTTTTACTACTAGATTGCTCTTTTACCTTCACGGTATCAAAATCGTCGCCTGCCTCGGTATTTTTCTAGATGCTTGTGGGACTGAAGTACTTGCACGATTAGAAGATTGGTTTACTACTGTTGTTTCACTGGCATACCTGCTACACCCATGAATATAAGGTGCCAGCAGAGGAGCCACAGATGGAAGAGGTAGACGTGGTGCCAGCAGCTGATGGAGCGAGTTGCCTACCTGTTGTACCATCAGACGAATTATCAAGAGATGCAATGTGTGAGTACTGATAGTGCTTCCTTTTCAAGTGGTCGGTTGCATTATTGGATGAACCATGAAAACGTGTTTCCTTTTCAAAGATCGTACAGAACGAAACATCTCATTCAGTTTTGGTGTAAAATTCGGACGCTACTGAGTGTTTCGGCATATTGATCCAAACGGCAAACACAACGGTCACTCACTACAACCTGAATACACTATTAATAAACACGGACGAAAAATTGATCTAAAACCTATGGGAACAGCGTTATTACTGACGAAAGGTGGAAACACAGTGCAGTCAATAATAATGATTTAACAGCACCAAAACGATCCATTGTTTCCTCTAAGAACTGAACGCACCAGTGCTCAGACGATTCCAGTTATCGCTCCCAGGGTGCTAGAACGCGAACTTGGTTACACTGTTATACAGTGTTTACAATTCTGCCTTGAAATAGGCCTAAAAAGGAAACTGAACTAACAATGTGTGAATGTGAATAGTACTTCTTCATACCCATGAAATACAACGCAAGCTACTTTTCACAGAGTGTGAAATGTAGACAGCACTGCGTGCATGGGTGTGTTTGTACGTATAGAGCCACTGATGTAATTTTCTATACAAAATACGTATCTTTCAGACTAATAAATGCTTGAAAACGTGTTTACCGGGTAGATCCAATTTATTTTTTGTTTTTGGAAATCATCACACCCTTTTTATAAACCGGATTGCAAACTGTCGCTAAAATGAGACTTTTTTCGTATATCCATAAGGGAGCTCAGATGGAAACCCAGTTCTAAGCAAAGAAGGGAAAGCAGAAACGTGGAAAGAGTATAGAGAGGGTCTATACAAGGGCGATGTATTTGAGGACAATATAATGGAAATGGAAGAGGATGTAGATGAACATGAAATGGGAGATATGATACTGAGTGAAGAGTTTGACAGAGCTCTGAAAGATCTGAGTCGAAACAAGGCTCCGGGAGTAAACAACATTCCATTACAACTACTGCAGCCTTGGGAGAGCCAGTCCTGACAAAATTCTACCACCTGGTGAGCAAGATGTATGAGACAGGCGAAATACCCTCAACTTCAAGAAGAATATATTAATTCCAATTCGAAAGAAAGCAGGTGTTGACAGATGTGAAAATTACCGAACTATCAGTTTCATAAGTCACAGTTGGAAAATACTAACGCGAATTCTTTACAGAGGAATGGAAAAACTTGTAGAAGCCGACCTCGGGGAAGGTCAGTTTGGATTCCGTAGAAATATTGGAGCACGTGAGTCAATACTGACCCTACGACTTATCTTAGAAGAAACAATAAGGAAAGGCAAACCTACGTTCCTAGCATTTGTAGACTTAGTGAAAGCTGTTGGCAATGTTGGCAGGAATACTCTCTTTCAAATTCTAAAGTTGGCAGGGGTAAAATATAGGGAGCGAAAGGCTATTTACAATGTGTACAGAAACCAGATGGCAGTTATAAGAGTCGAGGGGCACGAAAGGGAAGCAGTGGTTGGGAAGGGAGTGAGATAGGGTTGTAGCCTCCCCCCGATGTTATTCAATCTGTATATTGAGCAAGCAGTAAAGGAAACAACAGAAAAATTCGGAGTAGGTATTAAAATCCATGGAGAAGAAATAAAAACTTTGAGGTTCGCCGATGACATTGTAATTCTGTCAGAGACAGCAAAACACTTGGAAGAGCAGTTGAACGGAGTGGACAGTGTCTTGAAAGGATGATATAAGATGAACATCAACAAAAGCAAAACGAGGATAATGGAATGTAGTCGAGTTAACTCGGGTGATGCTGACGGGATTAGATTAAGAAATGAGACACTTAAAGTAGTAAAGGAGTTTTGCTATTTGAGGAGCAAAATAACTGATGATGGCCGAAGTAGAGAGGATATAAAATGTAGACTGGCAATGGCAAGGAAAGCGTTTCTGAAGAAGAGAAATTTGTTAACATCGAGTATAGATTTAAGTGTCAGGAAGTCGTTTCTGAAAGTATTTGTATGGGGTGTAGCCATGTATGGAAGTGAAACATGGACGATAAATAGTTCGGACAAGAAGAGAATAGAAGCTTTCGAAATGTGGTGCTACAGAAGAATGCTGAAGATCAGGTGGGTAGATCACATAACTAATGAGGAGGTATTGAATAGAATTGGGGAGAAGAGACGTTTGTGGCACAACTTGACTAGAAGAAGGGATCGGTTGGTAGGACATGTTCTGAGGCATCAAGGGATCACCAATTTAGTACTGGAGGGTAGCGTGGAAGGCAAAAATCGTAGAGGGAGACCAAGAGATTAATGCACTGAGCAGAATCAGAAGGATGTAGGTTGCAGTAGTTACTCAGAGATGAAGAAGCTTGCTCAGGGTAGAGTAGCATGGTGAGCTGTATCAAACCAGTCTCAGGACTGAAGACCACAACAACACCACCAACAATGCAAACTGTCTCTAAAACGAGACTTAATTCGTTTATCCATAAGGGAACCATTACGCCCACATTTGCACCCCCAACTAGAGCTGCTGTAAGTGCGGGTTTCCCCAGATTGGTCGTAATTTTGAAAGCGTCCAGTGGTGTACTGGAGCGATTTTTATACAAGTGTACTTTTTTCATGTATGGGGAAATCTGATTGATTGTAAATAGAGAGACTGTAATAAACTTTAATTGAAATTCATTAAATGAGGACCGGACCGTAGGTAGTTTCTTCGTTTTAGTCTATTAAAAACACAACGGCAAGCACGCTTAGGCGCCCTGGTACACATATAGAGGATGTTTCAAAATAATCTTTACAATTCTGATGACAAAGATTTTAAAAATGGATGTAGGCAGAAAGGTGCGGTTTGCGGTGTAGCGTTCACACCCTCCTAAAGCTATTTTTTTTTCACCATGTTAGTTATTGACTGGCCATCCATCCCCAGCCCTCCCGCTCCCATCGTCACCAGCAATTGGCACAGTGTGTGGGATGGTTGGTGTAAACCATATCTGGCACTCGAGTTCTGCGGGACCGTATTATAGAATTTTTTTTTTCTTTGGGCGGGACGTGCAGGATCTGTGAGCTCGCATCAGAGCAGCAATAGCACACATTAACGAGGACATGCTAGGCCGCTCATGGAACCGGAATATCGCTTAGATATGCTGTGTGCTGTTGGGAGCGTTTATATTTAAGGTGACCATCCGTGCCCTCCCTCTTTTCCTTGTGACAATCACAATATTCTTTTGCGCTGTCCCTTTTTTTTCAAAAGTAACTCAGGACACCTATTTGCCACGGAGTGAACAATTATGAATCGATTTCTCTCGTATTACCGAACAATTATGAAATTATTTATCGCAACTTAGTTCATTTCACCTGTATCAGAGTGCTGCTACTGAAAGGGTATTTTGCCAGATAAGTAATGCATGGAGCAGTAATAAAACACAGATTGATCTAGAAACTACGAAAGAAATTTTAGTGACTGGAGTGAATTATGATGAAGCATGAGTTCAGTGTTTTCATTTGCTATTTAAAAATACAGGTATGCTGAAGAAAATTTACAGCGCTGATAAATACTGTACGACTGCTCACACTTCTTTATCTCACAAAGGGAGGCCACGACGTTGGGATGATGTTTTTACTTCAAACTTTGTATATCTTTAGTACGTCATTAAAACAACATAAAGTCCAAGCAGTAAGCTGCACTACAATGGCAGTACAGAGAAAATCACAAGAGAAGTGCCAACTTCTGCATCTCAGAGCAGCACTTGCAAGCTCGGTCCTCAATTATTTACTGGATCTATTCAAATCTCTGTCTTCCTCTATAGTTTCTGCCCTCTACGGCTCCCTGTAGTCCCATGTAAGTCATTCCCTGATGTCTTAACTAAAGTCCTATCACTCTGTCTCTTCTCCATGTCAGTGTTTCCCATATATTCCTTTCCTTTCCGATTCTTCGGTTCTGGTTTCCTCTCAGTCCACGTTTCACTACCATAGAATACTGTACTCCAGATTTACATTCTCAAAAATTTCTGCCGCAAGTTAAGCCCCATACTTAATACTAGTACACTTCTCCTAGCCAAGAATGTTCTTTTTACCAGTGCTAGTCTGCTTTTGATGTCCTCCTTGATCGGCCCGTCATTGGTTATTTTGTCGCCTAGGTAGAAGAATTCCTTAACTTCATCTACTTCGTGACCATCAATCTTAATGTTAAGTTTGTCGCTGTTCTCATTTCTGCGACTTCTCATTACTTTCGTCTTCCTTCGATTTACTCTCAGTCCATATTCTGTACTCATCAGACTGTTCATTCCCTTCAGCAGATCACATGATTCTTCTTCACATTCACTCAGGATAGCAACGTCAACAGCAAATCGTATCACTGATATACTTTACCTTTGAATTTTAATCCCACCCTTGAACCTTTCTTTTATTTCCATCAATGCTTCCTTGATGTAAAAACTGAACACTAGGGGGGAAAGACTACATCCCTGTCTTAACGCTCTTTTTAATCCGAGCACATCGTTCTTGGTCGTTCACTGTTATTATGCGCTTTTGGCTCTTTAACATACTGTATATTATCCGTCTCTCCCTACAGCTTACCGGTATTTTTCTCAGAATTTCGAATGTCTTGCACCATTTCACATTATCGACCGCTTTTTCCAGGTCGACAGATCCCACGAACGTTCCTTGATTTTTCTTTATTCTTGTCCCCATTATCAACCGCAACGTCAGAATTGCCTACCAGGTGCCTTTGTCTTCCCTAAAGCCAAACTGATCGTCATCTAGCGCATTCTCAATTTTCTTTTCCGTTCTACCGTGTTTTATTCTCGTCAGCAACTTGGGTGCGTGAGTTGTTAAACTGATTGTGCGCTAATTCTCGCACTTGTCAGCTCTTGCCGTCTTCGGAATTCTGTGGATGATGCTTTTCCGAAAGTCAGATGGTATGTCGCCAGACTCATATATTCTGTACACCAACGTGAATAGTCGTTTTGTTGCCACTTCCCCCAATGATTTTAGAAATTCTGATGGTATGTTATCTATCCCTTTTGCCTTATTTGACTTTAAGTCCTCCAAAGCTCTTTTAAATTCTGTTTCTAATACTGGATCCCCTATCTCTTCTAAATCGACTCCTCTTTCTTCTTCTATCACGTCATACAAATCTTCCCCCTCATAGAGCCTTTCAATGTATTCTTTCCACCCATCTACTCTCTACTCTCCATTTAACAGTGGAATTCCCGTTGCATTCTTAATGTTACCACCCTTGCTTTTAATGTCACCGAAGGTTGTTTGAACTTTCCTGTATGCTGAGTCTGTCATTCCGACAATCATTTTTCCTGCAGCCATTTCGTCCCAGCTTTCCTGCACTTCCTATTTATTTCATTCCTGAGTTTCTCGCAACATTTTTGTACTTCCTCCTTTCATCAATCAACTGAAGTATTTCTTCTGTTACCCATGATTTCTTAGCAGTTACCTTCTTTGTACCTATGTTTTCCCTCCCAACTTCTGTGATAGCACTTTTTGTAGATGTCCATTCATCTTCAACTGTACTGCCTATTGAGCTATCCTTTATTGCTGTATCTATAGCATTAGAGAACTTAAAGTGTATCTCATCATTCCTTATACTTCCGTATCCCACTTCTTTGCGTATTTAGTCGTCCTGACTAATGTCTTAAACTCCAACCTACTTTCCATCACTACTATATTGTGATCTGAGTGTACACCCGCTCCTGGGTACGCCTTACAATCCCGTGTCTGATTTCGGAATCCCTGCCTGACCATGATGTAATCTAACTGAAATCTTCCTGTATCTCCCGGCCTTTTCCAAGTATACCTCCTCCTCCTGTGATTCTTCAGCAAGGTATTCGCTATTACTATCTGAAACTTGTTACAGAACTCAATTATTCTTTCTCCTCTCTCATTCCTTGTCCCAAGTGCGTATTCTCCTGTGACATTTTCTTCTACTTCTTCCCCTACAACTGCATTCCAGTTCCCCGTGACGATTAGATTTTCATCCCCCTTTACATACTGTATTGCCCTTTCAATATTCTCATATACTTTCTCTATCACTTCATCTTGAGCTTGCGTCATCGGCATTATACCTGAACTATCGCTGTCGGTGTTGGTTTGCTGTAGATTCCGATAAGAACAACCCTGTCACTGAACTGTTCACAGTAACACTCTCTCTGCCCTACCTTCCTGTTCATAACGAATCCTACTCCTGTTTTGCCATTTTCTGATGCTGTTGATTTTACCCTATACTCATCTGACCAGAAATCCTTGTCTTCTTTCCACTTCAGTTCCCTGACTCCTACTATGTCTACACTGAGCCTTTACATTTCCCTTTCACGTTCAAGCTTCTGACATTCCACACCCTGACTCGTAGGACGTTATCCTTCCATTGATTATACAATATTTTTCTCATGGTAACCTCCCCGTTGGCTGTCCCCTCCCGGAGATCCGAATGGGGGACTATTAAAAAATCTTTTGCCAATGGAGAGATCAGTTTCAGGCCACATGTCCTCTGGATTCATGCCGCATCTTTTTAATGCAGTTGTTTCCATTGCTTTCTGCATCCTCATTCCGTTGATCACTGCTGATCCTTCTGCCTGTAGAGGCAGTTCCCCACCTAGGACAAGAGAGTGCCCTGAACCTTCGTCCGCTCCTCCGCCCTCTTTGACAAGGCCTACGGCGAGATTCGAACCCGGGACCGATGATTGTTAATTAAAGACGCTACCCTTTTTTTTTTTGCATTTTGTTCGTTGTGTTTGGTCGTTGCGGACGTCACATATCCGTTCAAGTTCGTTATTGATCCTTTCACTCAGTTTTTTCATTACAGAGGCCAACCAGCTCTCTGATCGAACATGCCGAAATACCGTGCCGGCATCCTCTAGACCACGGGTGCCAAGCCAAACAGGGGGCAACCCCTCTCAACGCACGCAGTTTTTAATTATTTTTTAATTTTTTTTTACTAGCGGTTGTTAAGTAGTCACGCTGAGGGGTTTGTGGCATGCGGTACTAGCACGTTTGTAAACCCCTGACCCCCAGGAAGAAAACGTTTAACGTCCATCTTATATAGTTCCTGCGCGTCTCTATTAGTAGTTACTGAGGAGATAAATGGTTCCCTTAGACTTTGTGAGGACTTCAAAACAGTAAATTCCCAAGTGCTGTAGACACATTTCGGATTTGTCAGCGTGAAGATATAGTTTCCACACGAAAACGAGATGAATGTTGTACCAAGGTCGAGCTGTATGACCCAAATTTAGTACTTCCGTTGCATCCAGAGTACGAATAGGTTTAGTTTCAAATGTGTCATTTAGCTAATATCAGTTTCAGAGACTTCCTTTTTAGATTTTCGGTACCGCCGTCATTTTCCAGCGCTATCTAGAACAGCTGATGTGCATATTTCCTACGTGTTTCAATCTGAGGAATATATAGCTATCATAATTGTATACAAATACGTTTTCCCACTTAACAGCACCTGCAGGCCATTGGGAGCATATTCTCCCCATTGCAACTTCAAGGAACTGCCGCCCTTCATGGAAAAAGCAGACTACACTGACGGACAAAAAATCACAAGACCGAAAAATAATTTATGTAGAATAACGAAATTTTGGGAATACTTTTGTCTATGTAACTCGTTTAAGTGATTATCATTGCAAGATCACAAGTTAATGTAAGTGCGAGGTAAACCATTGTAAAAGTGAAATGCTGGTACTTAAACAATCAGTGTAACCGCCAGATTGTTGAATGCAAGGGTGCAAAAGTAGAGGCATTGTGTTCCACAGGTGCCGGATGTCAGTTTGTCGGATGGTGTTCCATGCCTGTTGCACGTGATCGGCTAATACAGGATGGTTAATGGTGTTTGTGTATGACGGTGGAGTCGTCCGCTGGTGTCCCATTTGAGCTCGGTTGGACACAGTTCTGGTGATCGAACAGGCAATGGCAACATGTCGACACTCGGTACAGCAGTATGTGGGCGATCGTTATCCTGTTGGAAAATACCCGCTGAATGCTGTTCGTGAATGGCAGCACAACAGGTAGAATCACCAGACTGAAGTACAATTTTGCTATCAGGGTGCGGGGGATAACCACGAGAGCGCTCCTGCTGTCATACGACATGAAATTCTACGTTTAGGTCCAGTGTGTCTAGCACACAGACAGGTTGGTTGCAGGCCCTCAACTGGCCTCCTCCTAACCAACACACGGCCATCACTGGCAACGTGGCGGAACTATCTTTCATCAAAGAACACAACAGACCTCCATCCTGTCCTCCAACGAGCTCTCGCTTGACACCACTGGTCGCAACTGGTGGTCGTTTGGTGTCAGTGCAATGTGCGCTACAGGGAACCTGGCTCGGAGCTGTCACTGAAGTAACCGATTTGTAACAGTTCGCTGTGGTGCCGCTGCTTAAATTGCTGCTCGAGACGCAGTGCGATGCGCCAGAGCCATATGCCGAACACGACGGTCGTCCCACTCGGTAGTCACGTAGCCGTACGGAGTTGGGACTTCTTGTGACCGTATATTCTCGTGACCCCAGCTGCCAACCATCGTGTACAGTGGCTACATTCCTGCCAAGTCTTTCTGCAATATTGCAGAAGTTACATGCAGCTTCTCGTAGCAGTAAACATGACCTCATTCAAACTCAGTGGCGTCTTTGTCGCCTTAAAGACTGTTTTGACTAAGATCATTCTTTTATGTCGCACAACTCCTCGTTGGTGCTCATATTGTTTTTCCAACAGTGTATAACGATAGATTCATTGCTAGCGTAACACTGATCTCACAATGCACTTCATACGGTCATCAGAGTGCAACCATATGTTTCCCAAAACTGAATCTGCTTCTCTCTAGAATGAGTGAGATGTTGAGAGTAGAAAGAGGATAAGGCGTTAGTATCACACGTTTCTGGGTTGTTCGGGCAAGGTTTTACAGAAACGAAAAAGAAACAAAAGGAACAGATGCAAACATCTTAAAGAGTTATCTGAAATTATTGATTCTTTTATAATTATTTGCTATAATTTTTTTCTCTCAAATGGCCTTCTGTCTTATCTAAGTAATCCTTCGCAGTATACAATGCATTGATTAATGGATGCTTTTCTGTTCCACGTTCATGGACAGATTTTTAAAAGTTACTATCTGTGTTATTTTCATATGCATAACTAATTGGTAAATTCACTCACATGTTGTAGTTGAAATCCCAACTGTTTTGAATAGAAGTGCCAGCCGCGGTGGCCGAGCGGTTCTAGGTGCTTCACCCGGAACCGCGCTGCTGCTACGGTCTCAGGTTCGAATCCTCCCTCGGACATGGATGTGTGTCATGTCCTTAGGTTAGTTAGGTTTAAGTAGTTCTAAGTTCTAGGGGACTGATGACCTCAGATGTTAAGTCCCATAGTACTCAGAGCCATGTAAACCATTTTTTGAACAGAACTTTACAATGGTTATTATCTTTACGGCCCTTTTCTGTGGTTTGCTTATTTTGTTCATATTTTGTGTATATATTTGCTAGAACGTATGGTTTGTTGCAAATATATACACAAAATATATTATTTGCCGTAACGTATGGTTTATTGGGGGTTGACCCGTGGTCTAGGGGTAGCGTCTTTGATTCATAATCAAAACGTCTTCGGTCCCGGGTTCGATCTCCGCCACTGCCTAAATTTTGATAAATAATCAGCATTGGCGGCCGAAGACTTCCGGCATAAGAAGTCAGCCACATTCTGCCAAGAGGGCGGAGGAGCGGTAGAGGTTCAGGGCACTCTCTTGTCCTAGGGGTGGGAAATTGCCCCCAAAGGCGGAAGAATCAGCAATGATCAACGACATGAGGATGCAGAAGGCAATGGAAACCACTACATTAAAGACACGTAACGTGTATTCACAAGACATGTGACCTGTAATTGAGTGTCATGATGATCTCTCCATTGGCAAAAGATTCCGGAATAGTCCCCCATTCGGATCTCCGGGAGGGGACTGCCAAGGGGGAGGTTACCATGAGAAAAAGATTGAATAATCTACGAAAGGATAACGTTCTACGAGTCGGGGCGTGGAATGTCAGAAGCTTGAACGTGGTAGGGAAACTAGAAAATCTGAAAAGGGAAATGCAAAGGCTCAATCTAGATATAGTAGGGGTCAGTGAAGTGAAGTGGAAGGAAGACAAGGATTTCTGGTGAGATGAGTATCGGGCAATATCAACAGCAGCAGAAAATGGTATAACAGGTGTAGGAGTCGTTATGAATAGGAAGGTAGGGCAGAGTGTGTGTTACTGTGAACAGTTCAGTGACCGGGTTGTTCTAATCAGAATCGACAGCAGACCAACACCGACAACGATAGTTCAGGTATACATGCCGACGTCGCAAGCTGAAGATGAACAGATAGAGAAAGTGTATGAGGATATTGAAAGGGTAATGCAGTATGTAAAGGGGGACGAAAATCTAATAGTCATGGGCGTCTGGAATACAGTTGTAGGGGAAGGAGTAGAAGAAAAGGTTACAGGAGAATATGGGCTTGGGAAAAGGAATGAAAGAGGAGAAAGACTAATTGAGTTCTGTAACAAGTTTCAGCTAGTAATAGCGAATACCCTGTTCAAGAATCACAAGAGGAGGAGGTATACTTGGAAAAGGCCGGGAGATACGGGAAGATTTCAATTAGATTACATCATGGTCAGACAGAGATTCCCTAATCAGATACTGGATTGTAAGGCGTACCCAGGAGCAGATATAGACTCAGATCACAATATAGTGGTGATGAAGAGTAAGCTGAAGTTCAAGACATTAGTCAGGAAGAATCAATACGCAAAGAAGTGGGATACGGAAGTACTAAGGAATGACGAGATACGTTTGAAGTTCTCTAACGCTATAGATACAGCAGTAAGGAATAGCGCAGTAGGCAGTACAGTTGAAGAGGAATGGACATCTCTAAAAAGGGCCATCACAGAAGTTGGGAAGGAAAACATAGGTACAAAGAAGGTAGCTGTGAAGAAACCATTGGTAACAGAAGAAATACTTCAGTTGATTGATGAAAAGAAGAAGTACAAACATGTTCCGGGAAAAGCAGGAACACAGAAATACAAGTCGCTGAGGAATGAACTAAATAGGAAGTGCAGGGAAGCTAAGACGAAATGGCTGCAGGAAAAATGTGAAGACATCGAAAAAGATATGATTGTCGGAAGGACAGACTCAGCATACAGGAAAGTCAAAACAACCTTTGGTGACATTAAAAGCAACGGTGGTAACATTAAGAGTGCAACGGGAATTCCACTGTTAAATGCAGAGGAGAGAGTAGATAGATGGAAAGAATACATTGAAAGCCTCTATGAGGGTGAAGATTTGTCTGATGTGATAGAAGAAGAAACAGGAGTCGATTTAGAAGAGATAGGGGATCCAGTATTAGAATCGGAATTTAAAAGAGCTTTGGAGGACTTACGGTCCAATAAGGCAGAAGGGATAGATAACATTCCATCAGAATTTCTAAAATCATTGGGGGGAATGGCAATAAAACGACTATTCACGTTGGTGTGTAGAATATATGAGTCTGGCGATATACCATCTGACTTTCGGAAAAGCATCATCCACACAATTCCGAAGACGGCAAGAGCTGACAAGTGCGAGCATTATCGCACAATCAGCTTAACAGCTCATGCATCGAAGCTGCTTACAAGAATAATATACAGAAGAATGGAAAAGAAAATTGAGAATGCGCTAGGTGACGATCAGTTTGGCTTTACGAAAAGTAAAGGGACGAGAGAGGCAATTCTGACGTTGCGGCTAATAATGGAAGCAAGGCTAAAGAAAAATCAAGGCACTTTCATAGGATTTGTCGACCTGGTAAAAGCGTTCGACAGTATAAAATGGTGCAAGCTGTTCGAAATTCTGAAAAAAGTAGGAGTAAGCTATAGGGAGAGACGGGTCATATACAATATGTACAACAACCAAGAGGGAATAATAAGAGTGGACGATCAAGAACGAATTGCTCGTATTAAGAAGGGCGTAAGACAAGGCTGTAGCCTTTCGCCCCTACTCTTCAATCTGTACATCGAGGAAGCAATGATAGAAATAAAAGAAAGGTTCAGGAGTGGAATTAAAATACGAGGTGAAAGGATATCAATGATACGATTCGCTGATGACATTACTATCCTGATTGAAAGTGAAGAAGAATTAAATGATCTGCTGAACGGAATGAACAGTCTAATGAGTACACAGTATGGTTTGAGAGTAAATCGGAGTAAGACGAAGGTAATGAGAAGTAGTAGAAATGAGAACAGCGAGAAACTTAACATCAGGATTGATGGTCACGAAGTCAATGAAGTTAAGAAATTCTGCTACCTTCAAAAGCAGACTAGCTATGGCAAAAAAGGCATTTCTGGCCAAGAGAAGTCTACTAATATCAAATACCAGCCTTAACTTGAGGAAGAAATTTCTGAGGATGTACGTCTGGAGTACAGCATTGTATGGTAGTGAAACATGGACTGTGGGAAAACCGGAACAGAAGCGAATCGAAGCATTTGAGATGTGGTGCTATAGACGAATGTTGAAAATTAGGTGGACTGATTAGATAAGGAATGAGGAGGTTCTACGCAGAGTCGGAGAGGAAAGGAATATGTGGAAAACACTGATAAGGAGAAGGGACAGGATGATAGAACATCTGCTAAGACGTGAGGGAATGACTTCCATGGTACTAGAGGGAGCTGTAGAGAGGGCAAAAACTGTAGAGGAAGACAGAGATTGGAATACGTCAAGCAAATAATTGAGGACGTAGGCTGCAAGTGCTACTCTGAGATGAAGAGGTTAGCACAGGAAAGGAATTCGTGGCGGGCCGCATGAAACCAGTCAGTAGACTGATGACAAAAAAAAATGGTTTATTGAAGACAAAGCATAGTAAAAGTTTACACAGTACATCAATCATATCCACAGAACTGAGTCCGGGCGCTGTCATCGGCGAACTGCAAGCGAGAGTAAATTTTTATCTTTGTAGTACACGAAGTTCAGAACTTAAAGATCAATCATCCACAGCAGTCGATGCAACTCTCAAAAATTCTCGAGAAAATAAAATTTAAAGTTTTTTGACAGTTCTTAATACTCTGAACGAAGGTCTATTTTTGTCGACAGGTGCCGTAGCTCTCTGGTACAAAGCTCGCCTTGCACTTACGGGGTCTGGGTTTGATTTCTGCTTGATGTAAGATCTTTTTTTGAAACAGAGGTGGATGTTTTACGACAGCTTCAGTAAAGCGTAAAATGTGTACAAACAGAAAAAATTAGTAGCGCTCGTGTCTCGTTTCGGTCGTTATATTTTCGTTCTTCTTCGTTCATTTCGAATATTTATATAATATCAATATAAAATTAATCAAATATGTGGTAATTAACACAAAACTGTCATTCTTGTTAAAAATTCACGTCTTCGATTACCAGTTATATTGCACACGAGTATAGATTTTTCTTTGCAATAAAAATTCTTAATTAGCGATATTTTATAAAACATTGTCTACATAGGGCGTTTAAATTTAAAAAAAATTGTGCAAATAAATTTTTTCAATCTTATATATTTTGCACTTCACGGAAATGCTCATGAACCATGCACCTTTTCTTTAAAAAAAATTCCACTCGAAACAATCCGTGACTCCCAGTTGTAAGTTAAGCACTCTGCCCAGGTCCACCATGCCTATCGAAATAACTGACTTTATTTTAGGGTGTTAGATTTTCTCAAGAATTTTTTAGAGTCGCATGGAACAGCTTTCGGTATTGATATTTGTGTTGTGAACTTACTGTGTTATAAACGTAAAAAAGTGCAAAAGTCTTACAGGTGTTTAGTCTCCTCGTCAGTGTAATCCTGTGAAAAGTATCGCCGTTAGTGGTGTTCCGTCTCCAAGACAAGAAGTTACAGGTAACATCGAAATTTTTACACTAGCGCGTGACACCAAGTATAGCAAAGTTAACTGTGCAGTTTTTGCCGAAAACACTATTAATACATGCTTAAAGCGTGTTCTTACTGATGCTTCAATTTGGGTAAAAAAAAGTAAATAAACGACGCAGGGTCAGCACACATGGTTGTGGTGAGGTGGACTGGACTTGGAAAGCATGCAAGAGCAGCAGCATTCATAGTTACATACGATAATTTTATTTCACCAGAGTGCATTTGATAAACAAGAACTTTCTCTTCAAGGAAAACAATTATGCCACCTGCCTCCCGCCCCCATAAAAAATTTAAACGGTAAAAAATTTATCTCAAAGTGATTAAAATCCAGGCACTGAAAATCCATATTTGGTTAATAAGCAATAGTACGATAAATGAATACAACTACAACCGTGTGGTCTCTTTGGTCATAATGGTGACATTAATAGGGACTAGACAATTCCACTGAAAAAAAAAAGCAGCTCTTAAGAGGTTAAATTTCAATCCCAAAAGCAATTAAATTTTGGCTGTAAATATCTTATGCACAGAATTGTGATGATATAATAAGAAAAACTTATTGGAAACATAAGCTCCCAGATAGTTAAATTCCCTTCTTCAAAGCAGTTGATTTACTGTAAATTTTTTTCACCCAAAATGGGAAAAACTTCACATAGTTCCAGTAAGATGGATTTAGAGGAATTATGGGCAAAGTTTAAGCAGGCCGTAAATCCTGTTCTGAAGAGTTACGTGCCTAGTAAGTTGATTAGAATCGAATGAACCCACCATGGTTTAATAACGGAATCCGGAAGATGCTGAGGAAGCAGAGGCTGTTGCACTCTCGGTTCAAAGGAGAACGCACAAATGACGACAACGACAGGTAGTAGAGATTCATGCGTTTGTGAAAAGATCTACGCGCGACGCATAAAACAAACATCAAACCTTAGCAAAAGATCTGGCAGAATACCCGAGAAAATTCTAGTACCATGTAAAATCGCTAAGCGGGTCTAAGTCTTCCATTCAGTCTCTTGTTCACCAGCCTGGTGTGGCAGCTGAAGATAGCAAAAGGAAAGAAGAAGTTTAAAATTTCAGGTTCAAGAAATCTTTCACACAGGAGAATCGTACAGACATACCATCATTTGACCATCGGACAGTGTGGACGACATAGTAATAAGTGTCCCAGGCGGATAGAAACAACTGAAAGATTTGAAGGCAAATAAATCACCAGGTCCGGATGGAATCCCAATTCAGTTTAACGTAGAGTACTCCATGGCACTGGCCACTCATCTAGCTTGCATTTATAAGTGATCTCTCTCGCAGCTCAAAGTTCCAAGTGACTGGAGAAAAGCGCAGGTGACTCCAGTATACAAGTGTCAAGGTAAGGTAGCGTCGCACGATACCTCACACCAACCACCCCTCATCTTGCATACTCTGTAGCAGCTAGCAAGCCGCCACCGCACCCACCACCCGCCCCACTGTCGCAGAGGCTCCCCCTTCCCCCCCCCCCCCCCCCCACCGCCCCCGCCACCCACCCAACTGTCGCAGAGGCTTCCCTCCCTTGGCGCTGGCCCTGACACCCCTCCTTTCCCTCTACTCTCAAAACCGCCACCCTTCGATCGCCCTCGACCATCTCCATCTCCTGATGGATCATGTTAATGAGTAGTCTTACCCAGACGCATGGATAACATCACAGCCTGCATCCTGTGACGCCTGATTCAAAAACTAACATGCTTACGGAGGTGACAATATCCCTAATTTCGGTTTGCTGCAGAGTCCTTGAACATACTCAGTTCGATTATAATAAACTTTCTTGAGACTGAGAAGCTAATGTCCACGTATCAGAGTGGTTTTAGAAAGCATAACTCGTGTGAAACTCAGCTGGCCTTTTTGTCACTTGATATACTGCGAACTATGGATGAAGGGCAAAGGCAGATTCCGCATTGCTACATTTCCGGAAAGAATTTGATATGGTGCCCCATATCAGACTATTAATGAATGTACGAGCATATGAAATAAGTCGACAGATATGTGAGTGGCTCGAAGACCTCTTAAGTAATAGAACCCAATATGTTGTACTCGACGGCGAATGTTCATCGGAGACAAGGGTATCGTCAGAAGTGCCCCAGGACAGATGTTGTTCTCTATATGCATAAATGGCTGATGATGCTGTTTTGTCCGGTAAGATATCGAAACTGAGTGATTATAGGAAGCTACAATATGACTTGCGCAAAATATTTATGTGGTGTGATGAATGGCAGATAGATCTAAACGAGTTAAAATCTGTATTAACGCGGATGGGTAGGAAGAAAAAACCTGTAATGTTCAGTTGTAGCATTGCTAGTGTCCTTCTTGACACAGTCAAGTAAATTAAATATCTGGCATAAGGATGCAAAGCGATATGAGGCGGAACGAGCATGTGAGAACTGTTGTAAGGAAGGCGACTGATCGACTCCGGTTTATTGCGAGAATTTTAGTAAAGTGTGGTTCACCTATAAAGGAGACCACATCAGGACTCTAATGTGATCTGTTCTTGAGTACTGCTTGAGTGTTTGCGATCCGTACCAGCTCGGATTGAAGGAAGACTTCGAAGCAGTTGAGAGATGTGCTGCTAGATTTGTTACCAGTAGGTTCTGACAACACGTGTTATGGAGATACTTCCCTGGAGGGAAGGCAAAGTTCTTCTCGTGGAACCCTATTGAGAATATTTAGAGAACCGGCATTTGAAGCTGACTGCCTAACGATTCTACTGCTGCGCATAAGGACCACGAGGATAAGATTCGAGGAATTGTGGCTCATACGGAGGCATCTAGACAGTCGTTTTTCCCTAGCTCCATTTGCAACAGGAAGAGGAAAGGGAATGACTCATAGTGGTACAAGGTACCCTCCGTCATACACCGTACGGTGGCTTGTGGAGTATGTACCTAGATGTAGATAATAATAATAATAATGTAAGAAAATTTTACCAAGACAATCAGTCTTGAATAGTTATAATTTTATCGACAAGCATAATTTTAATACAACGAAATTAGCTTTAGGAATAAAGATATACAAATTTGTACTCGAAGCAGTTAGGTTCTAAAAAGCTTAAATTTTAACCCCAAAATCAATTAAGTTTTTACTTTAAGTATCTTCCAGCCAAAATGGCAATAACTACAATAATAATAATAATAATGATAAGAAGGAGAAGAACTTACTCAAAACGATGAGGTTTTAGTTAACTTCTCATCTCCAAGACAATTAATTTGCTGTATGTTTCTTTTGCACAAAGTGGCAGTAATAAAACGTAAAAAATTGAAACAATCAATCTTGAATAGTTAAAATTTTGTCCCCAAGCATAATTTTGACAGTAGATATGCTCACCCAAATTAGCATAATAACAAAGATATCAGAATTTGTATTCAGAACCATGAGGTTTTCAGACGTTAAATTTTAATCCTAATGGCACTTAATTTCGATTGTAAGTATCTTCAGTCCAAAGTAACGATAATAGTAATAATGAGAAAATTTTACTCAAAACAATGAAAACTTAAAGAGATAAATTTTCATCTCCAAGGCAACAAATTTTACTGTAAGTTTCTTTCGCCCAGAATGGCTATAATAATTATGGTAAGAAAATATTTTTCTTAAAACAAATAGTTTTTCATACTAAAGTTCATATTTGCAAAGTAATTAACTCTTAACTGTAGCCACTGAATTAGCAAAGTTATTTGATAACAGTACTACAATAAATGAATGTAATCAAACCCGAAGGTGGACTGAACACTTCGGCTCCAAGACGGGACACTGTCGTGACTCCATCCCAGACAGGCTACTTGCAGTGGGGAAACCCAGAGAAGGGCCACATCTATAACACACTAAGGTTGCCCTTAAGCGACCAGTAATGGCCAAGATAAAATACCAAAATACACACAGATATCAATGTGCATGCATATACATGATCTCACTTCAAGTGATTTAAGGCACTGGGTAGAAGCAAACAAAACGGGAATGGGTCGGACACAAGCATCACTGAATACAACTGCGCCACGAGCAAACAAGCAAACAACAAGGGCGATCCTTACAACCGAGACACAGGAGTGCACAGTACAAGAGTTCACCCTACAAACGGACCGATTAGCCGAAATTAGAAAGGTCTATTGAAAACCAGTTACTGCAACTGCCCGTTAATGGTTGTATCCATCCCAGCGCAGGCCGAAATAAAACCATAGGTACTAGTCGTAAAATAAGGCATTACACTCAAAATCAAATTTAAACGGCAAGGCAAATACCATGGCACTTGATTTTTTTAAAAAAAGACATAAGCAGATGAAGTTATCATTTGCATAATACCTGAAACCAATAACGAGCAGTTACTCTAAGCCCACATAGAAATATTAAATGCTGAATATGAAGAACAGTCAAACAAGGTTCTTAAGAGGCAATTGACTAACCAAGCGGAAAACCTCGTTCATGTGGGCCAGTATAATCATCCAGTTGAATTCACCTTAAGTGTAAGGCGTTGCGAAACG
Source organism: Schistocerca piceifrons (assembly GCF_021461385.2). NCBI lineage: Eukaryota > Metazoa > Arthropoda > Insecta > Orthoptera > Acrididae > Schistocerca > Schistocerca piceifrons. The sequence continues at coordinate 508,526,794 of NC_060140.1, forward strand.
AAGAGTGAATCAAATTAGTCCGAATAGGACTAGCCAGGAAAAAAAAATCACACAAATGGCTGCTAGTCCATCGCCAAACTCACTATCAGACACAGATGAAGGCAAAACCCGCACGTGGGTCATGTTCAAAGCCGAGCAATAACACAGTTGCAGGTACCTCCTGTGGAGCCAATGTTGTGCTGTAAGATCGCAGAGGCTTACATCCCTCGATCTCGTTACCGCATCAGAGCTCGAACAACGTATTCCGTGACCCAGTACACAAGTGAGGGGTTGCAACTTTCATCACGGAGCTCTTACCCTCACTCATTCGACAGAACCAGTGTCCAGCAACTCTCCTGGTAAGAAACATATGGTGCCAGTGGAACACATTAGCCACCCTGCTGAAGACACTGGGACACGCCACGCCAGACCATCTTGGTATAGCGCAGCTGAGATGGCGCTGGAAAAGTTTCCCTGGCTCTAGTTGTTCCTGTTGAAAACCTGGGGGGGAATAAAGATCAGACGGTGCCTGAAAGAAAGAGAGGTTCGCTGCTCACCAGTGTCCGTTCTCAAAAGCGGTGCTGCAGGCCCATGAAGCGTGCTATGGAAAAATGCTATACAGCACACGGCTCACTTATTATTATAACAAAAAAACAGACAGAAGATAAGTTGAGATTAACTTCGTGTTATCCTAATAACCGAAAATAATTCTGACTTAACTGTGATTTGTGTGTCATCTTTTCTAGCGACTTGTGTCAGACAAATCACTGCAAGTTTTATTGATAGTTGTGTTGACCACATGACCGAGATGGATTCCCCCCCGCCCCTCCCCCTGTTGCCAGGGCTGGTTGCCCATCTTTTCTCTGCTCTGATACTGTCTCTTCCCGTAAGCATCCCCTCGACCTCTGCAACTCACCTTCACTGCAAAATGGAAGCAGGTTCATGTAAATATGGTTAACATATTTTATACTTGAACATGGTTTAGTACCACCATTTGATAACTCTGTCAAAATACCAAATTCCTTTTGATTCTAAAAAAATAAAGCAAGCGTGTGTAACACAGAAATTAAAAAATGAGGGTTATAATATTTAACCTCACAGTCAACATATTTAAAAAACATTATAAATGACAAAACCGTTTCCACATACTTGTAGAAGGTATTTATCATTGGTACCATTTCATTAGGTTGTATTAGTGATCGTGTTGGTGGGACATCTGATATGCATAAAATGTTTGTATTTGGTGGTGCAATAATGGCAAAAACAAATGATATCTGCTAGCTATTGTGACCAAACTGGCATGGAAAATAAAACATAGTCCCTAACAGAAATGAAAATCAAGTTCTTCCAGCGGCATCTGACAATACTCTCGCAATATCTACAACACAAATAAAATCAAGATCGCCCAGCGCTGTTATGACAACCTGACGTCTGATAAAGTCCTCATAACATATCCTAAAACTTGTTATAGAACCTCCAGAACTTTACTCGGTAGCACCAGTATGCCATATTCATAAAAACAGCCTCTAGAGTGTATCCTGCTCACACACAGACCATCTAAGGTATATGTATAAATGATTCGCATGGCACGTACTCCAGACTTGCAGCGTACACAACAGTGAATTCAGTCACACCCTTCAAAACTTTATGCAAACAGAGGAAACCACAGTCTACACATGAGCTTAGGAATCTCAAGAGCTACAATATTCTTAAAGTAATGGGACATGACAGAAATGAAAGGGGACACAATATCTACAATTTCAAGATTCAGAATACACTACTGGCCATTAAAATCGCTACACCACGAAGATGAAGTGCTACAGACGCGAAATTTAACCGACAGGAAGAAATTGTGTGATGTGCAAATGATTAGCTTTTCATAGCATTCATACAAGATTGGCACCGGTGGCGACACCTACAACGTGCTGACATGAGGAAAGTTTCCAACCGATTTCTCATACACAAACAGCAGTTGACCGGCGTTGCCTGGTGAAACGTTGTTGTGATGCCTCGTGTAAGGAGGAGAAACGCGTACCATCACGTTTCCGACTTTGATAAAGGTGTGATTGTAACCTATCGCGATTGCGGTTTATCGTATCGCGACACTGTTGCTCGCGTTGGTCGAGATCCAATGACTGTTAGCAGAGTCAACAGATGGGGACGTTTGCAAGACAACAACCATCCGCACGAACAGTTCGACGACGTTTGCAGCAGCATGGACTATCAGCTCGGAGACCGTGGCTGCGGTTACCCTTGACGCTGCATCACAGACAGGAGCGCCTGCGATGGTGTACTCAACGACTAACCTGGATGCACGAATGGCAAAACATCATTTTTTTCGGATGAATACAGGTTTTGTTTACAGCGTCATGATGGTCGCATCCGAGTTTGGCGACATAGCGGTGAACGCACATTGGAAGCGTGTATTCGTCATAGCCATACTGGCGTATCACCCGGCGTGATGGTATGGGGTGTCATTGGTTACACGTCTCGGTCACCTCTTGTTCGCTTTGGCGGCACTTTGAACAGCGGACGTTACATTTCAGATGTGTTACGACCCGTGGGTCTACTCTTCATTCTATCCCTACGAAACCCTATATTTCAGCAGGATAATCCATGATCACATGTTACTGGTCCTGTGCGGGCCTTTCTGGATACAGAAAATGTTCAACTGCTGCCCTGGCCAGCACATTCTCCAGATCTCTCACCAATTGAAAACGTCTGGTCAATGGTGGCCGAGCAACTGGCTCGTCACAATACGCCAGTCACTACTCTTATGAACCGTGGTGTCGTGTTGAAGCTGCATGGGCAACTGTACCTGTACATGCCATCCAAGCTCTGTTTGACTCAATGCCCGGGCGTGTCAAGCCCGTTATTACGGCCAGAGGTGGTTGTTCTGGGTACTGATTTCCCAGGATCTATGCACCCAGATTGCATGAAAATGTAATCACATGTCAGTTCTGGTATAATATATTTGTCGAATGAATACCCGTTTATCATCTGCATTTCTTCTTGGTGTAGCAATTTTAATGGCCAGTGGTGTACTTCGCATTACTCTACCTTCCCTGTCACACTGCGAAAGGGCTGGAAGGAATAACAACCCTCAACATCACTCACTGATTATTGCTATAGAACTTTATCTAGAACATTTGAGAAAACAGGCATTATTTTTTTTTTTTGGGCTACAGGATTCCCAAGCCATGCACTTACTGACTGACAAAACAAAAGAAAAATGAAGTTACTGTCTGATGCAATGATGACACTAATTCTGAAGAAAAAGGTGGTTTGTCTCAACGTTACGTCTTACTTTGTAAAACTGCGAGGTGAATCTGATTCTTATGCCCTCTGCTTGTTTATCAGCATGAAATGAAGAATATATTTACATTCATGACTGCTGTCTGCAGGAGTGCCTGTCCCCAACATCCTGTTCAGTAATTCACACGTTTCTTCTTTGGCACAAAACATAACGCTGCTCCACGAGGACATAAAAACACAAACAGCTTACCAATGATATTTATACAATAATAAAAGAAACCTTATGATAAATGTAAGTGCTAGGGGAGGTGTGCCTACAAACACTATGCTATACTTTTACATCATATTAGATAAGACACATAAATCTAATTACTTTTTCGTTAGGAGCACAAATTAAAAGTTAGGCAGATTTTAGCAAAAACTTACCTTTAACACAAATAAATGAACTCTAGTGAATGAAACCTCTCATGCTTGAAAATCAGTGCGTGCTATGGTTCTTGTTGGATGTAGCCTTTCCAGCACTGCTGCATTGGTAGATGCTATATTTGAAAAGGTCCAGTGTATAAAGAAAACACCTTGTGTGAATTATTTTGCGCTTTACGGGATATACAGTGATTCCTCACAGGTACATTCTGGTACACATAGAAAAATCGCTGCCTACAGCTCGTGGCTTTGCTTCTCTGTCTTTTAGCTGCCACTTCCTCGATGTTCACGATTGATTCCACAGTCGTCTGCTTGTGTAGAGCCAGCTGTTGCGATGGAAATGCCACCACTTCTCTAATCTGTCCCCAGGACTTGTCTTGTTATCGTCTTTGTTGCGTCGTGAGTATCCACTCGAAACCTTTAACAAGTACATTCTAGGTATCATGTAACTTCTTTTAGTAAGTAAGACAGAGATTTCCCATTTCTCACGTCATTCTACTCTCTGGATTGGCGTGTGGATGGTATTTTAAAGTGTATATTTCCTTTATTTTCTGGTTGTTCACCATTCCCTTCCACTGTCACGAAACGAATTGTTTCCCATTGTTAGAGAAGACATTTTTGAGATGTCCCACTACTCTCAGAAAGTCTCAGGTCAATGTCTTGGAGACAGAGCTTCGTGTAGTCTTTAAGTGGTGTGAAGGTAACAAATTTTGACACCTGTTCAACAGCTATGCTGATATAATGGTAACCATTTTTCATTCTCTTTACCAGTCTCTTGATGTCGGCAGCTGTGCATTGTTTTAACTTCCTAGGAATTACTAGTAAAAAGCGAACAGCTAGTGTTGTAGTTGGACGTTTTGCCTGTTGACGCCTGACACAACTTGCACACACTTTTTCATCTGTCAGTCCACACTATTAACACAGACCAACTCCTTAAGCTCATTGTTGCATTTGTCTGATCCAAAATGGGTACAGCTCAGGTTCTTGTACCACATGCGATTGTATATTAGTTCCTACAGCACACATACCTGCCATCAGGAGCTATTCGAATTTCAGTGGTGGAATAAAACTTCATTCCTAAGCTGGCAGAGTTGCCTCAGTCTGAATAATTCTTGTATTTCATCTTTTATTTCACCACTTGCAGTGCTGGTTCTTCACCTTGTTCCAGATCTTTGTTCATTAGGGCATTTCCTATGAAATGTTCTTCAGGGCCGCGCGGGGTAGCCGTTCGGTCTGAGGCGTCTTGTCACAGTCCTCCCTCGGGCATGGGTATGTGTGTTGCCCTTAGCGTAAGTTAGTTTAAGTTAGATTAAGTAGTGCGTAAGCCTAGGGACCACTCAGCAGTTTGGTTCCATAGTCCTTACCACAAATTTCCAATTGTTCTTCAGGAATAAAATATCAGACCTATATTAGTTGATTTCTTTTCCTGTTCCTCGACTCAGCCCGACGGATGAGCAAGATAGTGATTCTGTGACTACATTCTTATTTCGTGCTATGTGTTTTACACGAAACTGCTGCGTTTTTCTGTTCGTGTCCACTTCCTGTAACAGCTCCACCACAATTCTTGTTTTGTGAAGCAAAACCACAGATAAATAACATGAAATACTACAGCTCATTTTGTGCAACTTTTACTGACGCTGTTGTGCAAACTGAAAGAAGAACAAAATCAGAGTTCCTCATCTGCGCAACCCGCATTTTCAGAATAACAGGACGAATAACCCAATGACCTCCACATCCAAGATGCACAAACAACCAGATAAAAGCAAGCTGCTTAGAGCACAGACTCTGAGATACGAAACTGAGACCTCATGCTCTTAGAAAAAGCGACACTTACATCTTAAAACTGCATAGTCGGCTCAGAACGACAGTCAGGAAGCAAATGATAAGATTAAAAAGTTATAGGTTTTCAATCCAACTTTCTGGAGAGGTGGCAACGTGCTTATAGGCAATATGATGAACGAGAATGAAAATAGAGAGGAACGGTTCAAAAGTCTCCCTAATATGGTGTACAAATGTGCCTAAACAATTTAGTAGGTCGGTAACGAGTTTGAATGGGCTTTTATTATTTGTTGACATAGATTACGCTATGTCTAGCAGCAGAGGCGAAACACAGGACTGTACAAACAGAAATGATATTGAGATAGTGCGAAACTTTTCACGTTTCAACGAAACAGAAAGGCGGAATGCTTCTTGATATCCATGCAGAATAGATACTTACTACGTCTCTCATGGGTCCCTAGGAGCTGAGGCACTCCGCAGCGGGGCATAAAGTACTAACTCGTGGAAACAGGAACTTCAGACTACGCCGAGTACGCCTTAGGAACCATCCTACAATGCCATCCAACTGGAGGCAAGCTTTTCTGCTGCAACTCCAGAGTAAACACGGAATGGTCCAGAATCCACTTCCTTGAATTAGAACCTTTCAGTCATTACCCATCTGCTACTAAAGTCCACTTGATATATCAACATAAAATATAACTGAACTGATACAGAATGGCGTAGCGATCTTTACCAGCCTTGTTACAAATGGTATAACAACCCTCGCTGATGCTGTTTTTGGCTGGAGAAGGATATGTGGCTGTCTGCCATGCAGGAGCTCTGATAAGTTCTTCCCAGCGGCCAATGCGGCTCTGTAGGTACCCTGAAAAGTTAAAATGTTGTAGTGCTGCTGCCTTCATTTTCTCCTTAAGAGTGCGGCCATTCTTTCTGCCTCCCCACTGAATTTTGAATGGAAGACAGTAGTGAAAAAAGCGCCGATTACTCGTGTATATTAAAAAGGCAAGAGAACGGAGCGGCAAAGTTACAGACCTACAGGTGACAATTATTAAACTATATGAAATAAAATCGTCATAACTTCCGACGGTTTGAGTTAGGACTTCCAAACCGCAGGGTTGGCCGTGGGACATGATGGAAATTAGTATTCCCTTGTATGGTTTGGTTTAGCGACGAAGCCCACTTTCATTTGGGTGGGTTCGTTAATAGACGAAATTGGCGCATTTGGAGGACTAAGAATCCGCATTTCACGATGGAGAAATCTCTTCACCCCCAACGGGTGATTGTGTGGTGTGCAATGTGCAGTCAGGAATAATCGGTGGGCTATTCCTTGATGGCACGGTGACTATCGAACGGTCATGAACATTTTGGAAGATTGTTTCATCCCCATTATCCAAACTGACCCTGATTACGACAGGATGTGGTTCATGCAAGACGGAGATCGACCTCATCGAAGCATGAGAGTGTTTGATGTCATGGAGGAGCACTTTGGGAACCGCACTCTGGCTCTGGGGTACCCAGAGGCCTCTGGAATGGGCCTCGATTGGCCACCATATTTTCCGGATCTGAACATGTACGAGATATATGACAAAGGGGAATGGCCTGAGGACTTCATTGCGACGGTTATGATACCAATAGAGGAAAAGAGAAACACTAAAAAATGTGAAGAGCACAGTCTAATGTATCATGCAGCTAAAGTCTGCTGAGAGTGTTGAATAGAAGGCTATATGGCAAGCTGGATAGAGGGATTGCAGAGGAGCAGTTCGGATTTAGAAGAGGATAAGGATCAAGAGATGCTATTGGCCTATTAACTATAGGGCAAAGATATATGGAAAAAGGTAGAGAAATCTTTGCTTTTTTATAGATTTAGAAAAAGGCTTTTGACAGAGTGAAGTGGAACAAGCTGATGGATATTTTGAAGAGGAAAGGAGTAGATTGGAAAGAAAGACGACTGATACAGAATCTATATTTACACCAGATTGGAAATGAAATGCCAGAAGGAAGCATCATTGGACTAGGTGTTAGACAAGGTTGTTGCCTTTCACCGCTGTTGTTTAATGTATACCTTGAAGAGATTATTACGAAAAGCTTGGATGGGAAAAGAGAAATATGTATTGGTGGAAAGAGAATAGAATTATACACTCCTGGAAATGGAAAAAAGAACACATTGACACCAGTGTGTCAGACCCACCATACTTGCTCCGGACACTGCGAGAGGGCTGTCCCAAGCAATGATCACACGCACGGCACAGCGGACACACCAGGAACCGCGGTGTTGGCCGTCGAATGGCGCTAGCTGCGCAGCATTTGTGCACCGCCGCCGTCATTGTCAGCCAGTTTGCCGTGGCATACGGAGCTCCATCGCAGTCTTTAACACTGGTAGCATGCCGCGACAGCGTGGACGTGAACCGTATGTGCAGTTGACGGACTTTGAGCGAGGGCGTATAGTGGGCATGCGGGAGGCCGGGTGGACGTACCGCCGAATTGCTCAACACGTGGGGCGTGAGGTCTCCACAGTACATCGATGTTGTCGCCAGTGGTCGGCGGAAGGTGCACGTGCCCGTCGACCTGGGACCGAACCGCAGCGACGCACGGATGCACGCCAAGACCGTAGGATCCTACGCAGTGCCGTAGGGGACCGCAACGCCACTTCCCAGCAAATTAGGGACACTGTTGCTCCTGGGGTATCGGCGAGGACCATTCGCAACCGTCTCCATGAAGCTGGGCTACGGTCCCGCACACCGTTAGGCCGTCTTCCGCTCACGCCCCAACATCGTGCAGCCCGCCTCCAGTGGTGTCGCGACAGGCGTGAATGGAGGGACGAATGGAGACGTGTCGTCTTCAGCGATGAGAGTCGCTTCTGCCTTGGTGCCAATGATGGTCGTATGCGTGTTTGGCGCCGTGCAGGTGAGCGCCACAATCAGGACTGCATACGACCGAGGCACACAGGGCCAACACGCGGCATCATGGTGTGGGGAGCGATCTCCTACACTGGCCGTACACCACTGGTGATCGTCGAGGGGACACTGAATAGTGCACGGTACATCCAAACCGTCATCGAACCCATCGTTCTACCATTCCTAGACCGGCAAGGGAACTTGCTGTTCCAACAGGACAATGCACGTCCGCATGTATCCCGTGCCACCCAACGTGCTCTAGAAGGTGTAAGTCAACTACCCTGGCCAGCAAGATCTCCGGATCTGTCCCCCATTGAGCATGTTTGGGACTGGATGAAGCGTCGTCTCACGCGGTCTGCACGTCCAGCACGAACGCTGGTCCAACTGAGGCGCCAGGTGGAAATGGCATGGCAAGCCGTTCCACAGGACTACATCCAGCATCTCTACGATCGTCTCCGTGGGAGAATAGCAGCCTGCATTGCTGCGAAAGGTGGATATACACTGTACTAGTGCCGACATTGTGCATGCTCTGTTGCCTGTTGGTTGGTTGGTTTGGGGAAGGAGACCAGACAGCGTGGTCATCGGTCTCATCGGATTAGGGAAGGATTGGGAAGGAAGTCGGCCGTGCCCTTTCAGAGGAACCATCCCGGCATTTGCCTGGAGTGATTTAGGGAAATCACGGAAAACCTAAATCAGGATGGCCGGACGCGGGATTGAACCGTCGTCCTCCCGAATGCGAGTCCAGTGTCTAACCACTGCGCCACCCCGCTCGGTCTGTTGCCTGTGTCTATGTGCCTGTGGTTCTGTCAGTGTGATCATGTGATGTATCTGACCCCAGGAATGTGTCAATAAAGTTTCCCCTTCCTGGGACAATGAATTCACGGTGTTCTTATTTCAATTTCCAGGAGTGTAAGATTTGCTGATGACATGGTATTAGTGGCAGTGAATAACATGCTGAAAAATCTGAATGAAGCTTGTGTGGAATATGGGATGCAAATAAAAACAGCGAAAACAAAGAGTATGGTCATCAGTACAAGACGCAGACAGTCCAGTATTAAAATAGGACAATCTACCATTAGCCAAGTAAGTGCATTTTAAATACCTTGAAATCACAACAACTGAAGACTCGAAATGTCACCAGGAGGTGAAAACTCGAATTGCCATAGCGAAACAGGCATCCAACAGAAAGAGGAGACTCTTATGTGGCAAATTAGATAAAGGACTAAAAAAAAGTCTTGGCAAATGTTTTGTCTGCAGTGTGGCACTATGTGGGGCAGACGAGAGGATGAAAAAGGATTAGAAGCATTAGAGATGTGGATGTGGAGGAGAATGGAGAGATTAAGCTGGGTGGAAAGAGTGAGTAGTGAAAGAGTAGTGGAAAGGGTTGGTGAGAGAAGATGTCTGCTGATGGTTGTAAGAGAAAAGAACTGGTTGGGACATTCATTGAGAAGGGAGTGCTTGCTAGCAGATGCTTTGGAGGGATTGTGGGAGAAGACTGAGAGGAAGAGGAGATACAAGATGATAGACGACATGAAGGAAAGAGGAAATTACGCAGACCTGATGAGGATGGCGGAAGACCGGATAGCCTGGAGAACTACCATGTGAAAACCTGCCTTTTGGCAAAACACTGATGATGATGATGAACATATGCGACTCCTTTTTGTGGGGTCATATTAATGACAAGGTGTACAGCAATAACCCCAAAACCATTGCTGAGCTGAAAACAGCCATTCGGGAGGTCATCGACAGCATCGATGTTCCGATACTTCGGCCGGTCATGCAGAATTTCGCTATTCATCAAGGATGGCAGGCATATCGAACATGTCATAACCTAAATCCGAATATCTGTAGTGATGGTTACATGTTGAATACATTGTGTACACGCCGTAGTTTTTAACTAAATTACGTTTTTTTTCATATAGTGCAATAATTGTCGTCCTGTATATCCTTAACATCGGTTTGCTCCAGAATTCCTGAACATATTTTCAATAAATATCCTTGAGACGGAAAAGCTCCTGCGAACGAATCAGCAGTGTTTTAGAAAACTGCGCTCGTGAAAAACTCAGCTTGACCTTTTCTCACGTGACATGCTGTGAAATATGGTGAAGGGCAACAGGCAGATTCTTTACTTCTAGATTTCCGAAAGCATTTGACACAGTGGCCCACTGCAGACTGTTAACGAAGGTACGGGCATATGGAGTAGGTCCCCAGATATGTGAGTGGCTCGAATACTTCTTGAGTAATAGAACCTAGTACGTTTCCCTCGAAGGTGAATGTACCGGGTGATCAAAAAGTCAGTATAAATTTGAAAACGTAATAAACCATGGAATAATGTAGATAGAGAGGTAAAAATTGACACACATGCTTGAAATGACATGGGGTTTTATTAGAACCAAAAAAACAAAGGTCACAAAATGTCCGACAGATGGCGCTGGACAGTAAAGCTGCTACCGTGACGGGTGAGAGGTACACCGATATGTTACAGAATCGCATCATCCCCAGCCTGGCTGATAAACATTTGCTGGAACTTACGATGTTTATGCAGGATGGCGCTCCACCCCATATTCCTAGACGCGTGAAAGATCTCTTGCGCGCGCCGTTTGGTGATGATCGTGTGCTCAACCACCATTTTGGTCATGCTTGGCCTCCCAGGGCTCCAGACCTCAGTCCATGCGATTATTGGCTTTGGGGTTAATTGAAGTCGCAAGTGTAACGTGATCGACCGACATCCCTAAGGATACTGAAAGACAACATCCGACGCCAATGCCTCACCATAACTCCAGACATGCTTTACAGTGCTGTTCACAACATTATTCCTCGACTACAGCAGAGGAATGATGGTGGAAATATTGAGCATTTCCTGTAAAGAACATCACCTTTGCTTTGTATTACTTTGTTATGCTAATTATTGCTATTCTGATCAGATGAAGCACCATCTGCCGGACATTTTTTGAACTTTTGTATTTTTTTGGTTCTAATAAAACCCCATGTCATTCCAAGCATGTGTGTCAATTTGTACCTCTCTATCTACATTATTCCGTAATTTATTCAGTTTTCATATTTATACTTACTTTTTTATCACCCGGTACATTAAAGACAATGGTATCATCAGGTGTAGTCCAGGGAAGTGTGATGGGACAGCTGTTATTTTCTTCATACGTAAATAAACGATGTGGCAGACAGGACGGACAGCAGTCTGCAGCTGTTTGCTGATGATACTGTAGCGTACGGGAAGGTGTAGGATACAAGATAACTTAGACAAAAATTTTGGTTGGTGTGATTAATGACAGCTAGTTCTAAATGTAGAAAAATGTAATTTAATGTAGATGAGCAGGAACACCAAAACTATAACATTTGAATACAACATTAGCAGTGTGCTGCTTGACAGTCACGTCTTTTAAATATCAGGGCGTAACGTCGCAAAGCAATAATTGGCTGATGAGGGCATAATGGAGAGGGGCTAGGTAGGATGGAAAGGAAGACTGGAGAAAAGAGTCGGTAGATCACTTGCGCACAGCAAGAAAGAGGTCACATGCTCCAGTCCCAGTCCAGCCAGGATGTTTCAGATTACTGCACGCCCCACTGCAGGTTGAAACTTCGTTCTAGAGCTCATATTTCATTTATAAATTTCTTTGGTCCTCATTAAACTTTGTGAGTGGATACAGGCCTTGGAATCTATGGTACAAGAGAAACAGATAAGATAAGAGGAAAAAAGGGGAGCTACGTCTTTGCAAAGCCAACAAGGTGGTATTTGGCGGTATTTTCTCCATAGCCGGCGGACTGATAACAATAATGCACTCTTCATTCCATTTTTTTGTGTCATCAGGCTTTTCACTGGTCCCGTCAAGTGTTTCTCTCTTGTGCCAACTTCTTGACACCGGAATAGCTCTTGATCCATACATCTTCAATTATTTGCTGGACATTTTCCAGTCTTCCCCTTACAGATTTTACCCTCTTCAGCTGTACCGTGGAAGTTGTTTCCAGATGTCTTTACACGTCTCTTGCCTTCTTGTCTTTTGTTCTTGTCAGTGTTTTCCTCATATTCCTTTCTCGCAGAAAACCGAATTCTTATCCTTCAAACTAATTTTTACCATGCATTTGTCGCAGGACACCTCGAAACCTTCAACTATTTTATTTACAGCCTTCTTACAGTCACTTCCATACAATGTTTTCCATCCTCACAGTTCTTTTCCTCACATTAAAGGCGACGAATAATACTACTTCTGCTCAGGAATTTTATCTTCGCCTGCGCTAATCTGGTTTTTATGTCCTCCTTCCTTCCTCCGTAATGCATTATTTTGCTACCAAGGTATAGTAATTCCTCAACTTCGTCTACTTCGTAGTTCCTAATATTGATGTTAAGTTTGTCAAAAATGTTCTGTCTCATTCACCTCGTTACCTCCCTATTTCTCCGGTTTACTCTCAGTCCTTAGCGTGTGCTCATTAGACTGTTCAACCAATTCAAAATGTCCTGTAATTCTTCTACACTTTCACTGAGGTTAGCAATATCATCAGCAACTGTTGTCACTGATATATCTTCAGCCTGAATTTCGTCCCACTTCTGGATCTCCGTCATAGCTTTTTCGATGTATAGACTGAAAAGTAGGGGCGACATTCTGCATCCTTTTGCTACACCCTTTGTAATCCGAGCACTTCGTTCTTGGTCTTTCATACTTGAAATTTTAAGCATTTTTATTGTGCGCCGGCCGGTGTGGCCGTGCGGTTCTAGGCGCTTCAGTCTGGAACCGCGTGACCGCTACGGTCGCAGGTTCGAATCCTGCCTCGGACATGGATGTGTGTGATGTCCTTAGGTTAGTTAGGTTTAAGTAGTTCTAAGTTCTAGGGGACTGATGACCACAGATGTTAAGTCCCATAGTGCTCAGAGTCATTTGAACCATTTTTTTTATTGGCTGAGATCCAGCAACCATACATCATTTTGTTACAGGGTGTATATATAGCCACACCGGTTGCACAATTTTTTTTGTCAGATTGACCATGGTTCGACTGCACTCAGGCAATCTTCATTAGAATAAATTTTTTTTACATGGGTTACATGTAATCACGCCTTGGGTGAAAATGTCAGACAGTAGCAGCTGTGTAGATGGCGCTCTTGGCCCTAAGCGACCTTGCGACTGCCATTGTATTTCCATGGAATATTTTATCCAGTTGACAAACATGTTATAGTTTTACATTTTAGTTTTTATTCCTGTTACAATTGAATTTGACGAGAGCTCTTATGCTCAGATATTTTTATCCATGGTGTGATTACATGTAATTCATATAATTCTTTTTTATTCTGAACATTGCCCAGGTGCAGTCGAAACCATGGTCAATGTGACAAAAAATTTTGTGCGACCTATTGGGCTATATATACATCTTTGACACTTATTGTTCCCTCTGGATTCTTGTACATATAATACAAGTCTTTCCCTATAACTTACACCTATATTTAGGCAAATCATTTACGGACCTGCTAAGCACTAAATCAAACTAACTAAATCTCTTGACACTCAAATTACAGTATTGAACTTTTTTTTTTTTTTACTTTTTACACACACACACACACACACACACACACACACACACACGCACGCACACACACACACACACACACACACATCGCAACTTTTCAAATGCATCGGTTACGAAGAGAAGCTAATTGCTACTACATATCAGTTTCACGATAATCGTTTAAAAATTGTTTCAAAAAAGCTCGTTTAAGAAAACTTAAGTATGCAGCGTAAATACGGCGGAGTACGACGTCAATCAATTATAGTCATGTTTCCCCTCGTTCGTAATTCCGGATGATTAGAACTGCAGAAAAAGCCAATGTCAAACGCAGAGCTTGTTTGTCGTCCTGATGTTGGTAATATGTTGTGGCGATTGAACACGGCTGTTTAGCCGGTGCACATGACACACGCGGCCCACTTTGTTTGTTCCCGTGTCAGCGCCGGCACCGTCTGACAGCGGACGGGCTGCATGCAGTGTGTAGCGATGGGGGGGGGGGGGGGGGGGGGGACTGCACCCCGTGTCACCGCCAGATCCGAGGTGTACACAGCGCACCCAACCAACCAGCCCTGCACAATGAAGCCAAAGAACCACACGGCCTGCCCACGTCAAACGACAAACAGGCATCCCTTCACAAAAGGCCGTCCCGTTTACCGAGCCTGCAAATACGATTCACGGAATGAATGCAGTGCAAAGGATAAGGGTCAAACATTTCCAGCTCAATCCCTGACAAACGTTTTTAACCTAATATCACGCCCCAAAAAGCTCATACAGATGCGTAAATATACGTTGTATATTTGGTGTCGTTTTTGTCGACAATTTGTTGCATGTATGCTGTGAAAACAAATACACTCTCAATAGATCAAACTAATTCGTTTTAATTCTGAGGTACGGTGTTGGTTTAACATTAGCCATTATTTGCCCATAAAATAAGCTATTATCTGAATTTACATTCTGATCACTAGAATATTATTTCAACGATCCGAAATACGTTCATTTATTCTGTCATTAATCGCACAATTACAAAATAACTGATATTTATTCATGTGATACACTTACATAAATAACGTTAATGTAGAGAAAACTCTTTTTTTGTGTCTTTTTCTAAATCCACAGGGTACGAGATTACATAATGACATTATATTCATAAACTCATCTTCCTTCAAGCTTCTAACAGTTTTTCTGATATTACCATATTGAAACACTTAATATAATAATTCATAGCACGTACCAGTTACCCACAGGTAGACGGGTAAGAAATCAGCACGGCACTTGTAAAGTAGAAGAAGATCGGATATGAGCCGCAAGGAGGAGGATTAGAAAGGAAATACGGAAGGAGAAAGACAACACCTATACCTCCAGCTTACTTCTTTCCTTGGGTTATGACCAAATTTACGAGAAGCTTCAATGGGTTATAAGACAACTGTCAGAGACACAAATATCCTCTGCCACATACAGAAACACACCTCCCATGATGAGATTCACCTTGTCCCATTCCGGCCCACTGAGCTCTGGGGTTCAGTCTGGAACCGCGTGACCGCTACGGTCGCAGGTTCGAATATTGCCTCGGGCATGGGTGTGTCTGATGTCCTTAGGTTAGTTAGGTTTAAGTAGTTCTAAGTTGTATGGGACTGAAGACCACAGATGTCAAGTCCCATAGTGCTCAGAGCCATTGGAGCCATTTTTTTGAGCTCTGGGGGACGGAAACACATGGGATAGCAGTAGCCGTCCGTGTCCTCTTGGATAAGGAGTGAAGGATGAAAAAAGGAAACATACACAAGAGCGACGAGATTGCTAGCTGCGAAAACAGAAAAGTCTGTGGATTGTGAAATGTGAATCACGATGAAGACTAAGAATTCCGTGATACTAATTTATTTGGAAACAAATACAGACAAAATGAGGTAGAACCTGAGACTGTTTCCAACAGTAAGTTCATTCATTCCACCAGAGACTGGAACCGTATGTCAATCAAGTACGCTATACTCTACATGGTTGTATTCCATAAAAGCAATTATTATTATTATTATTATTTCCTGGGTACCTTGCACTTACGAAGGTTTTAACTACCGAAGGCCTAATCCGAACAGCCACTTACTTTCATTTTATTTAGAGGTAACATATGACGCGAACTTTACTATCGTTGAATTACATTATATAATGTTTCCTCGTGAACACACAAGGTAACGGCACATTTAAAACTGACAGTTATCCTCAAGGTGGGAATCAAACTCATTATCTTGGCCGTACTTTCCACTGTCCCTTTGGGTTGATAATTTGTAACGTCTCTTTCTTACGCTTCTAATTATTGTATTGAATAATGCTTTCCTTTATATATTTTATCTTTACGGTCGCCATAGTACAGTACAATTGCGTGTAAGTTACATACTCATACTCTTCGTATAATGTTGTTAATGTGCTATAGCCCAGCTAATATTACTTAAAAATTTGAGAAATTTAAATAAACGAAATATATTAGCTGCTATTATGTGCAGCTAATAAAGGATCTATTAATTATTCATTATTACGTCGCGTTTCTCAGAACATGGAATAAACACGCCACCCAATTTCAGAACTACATCAAAAAGCACCTAAATTGAGACATAAAAAAAACCATGTGCACGTTAATGTACGCAAAGTGCTTCTTATTGCGACTTTCAATATGAGCTAACAATAGGCTATAAAGTATATTTCACGCTCCAAAAAAAGCTATCATAAATCCGAATCTTTGCTAGACACTGAATAGCATGGCAGTTTCTCGAAGCACTGCACTGTTTCTGTCATTGCTTACCTGCAAGCTAGTTGCAACTGTGCTTTACTTTGCTCGTCTGTACACGTTCTGGGCCAGAAATCAGTGCACTAACCGTTAGAGATTCGACACGAAAATTCTGTTTCTGAGTACTGATGAAATATTTGCAAATTTCCAAATCCTTACTGCCTTTAAAAAGAAATGCCTAGTCCTCCTCGAATTACCTGTTATGGTAATGCTACAGCAAGCAAACAAAAGCATCACAGAGGTCCTCTGATGTTATTTTAACTGTTCATTAAACAGAATGAAATATCGTTAACTTTAATATTTGTAACTATATGTAATGCTCAAACAGAGTCAGGAGACCTGAATGATTTACACTTGTAACAGCTAGTTTCGTCCCTGTAATCAATCCTTGAGGTTGTGAAGCAGCATATACTGACCTTAATTAGAACAGTGTATATATATACACGGCATAACCGATAGCTATTTACAACGTACTCAAGTGCTGTATTGGATATCGAGATGAACAGTTTCATGCAGGGTACTTGCGGTCTGTCCATCTGGGAAACAACTTTTAAATTGTTGCGAGATTTGTCAATATCCTCTCGCTCTCTTACGCCATCAGTTTAGCTGGCTATTTCGTTAATATATTTAAACTCTCCCGCGAATGTAACGAAAGAGAAAAGACTTGTAAATGCTGCGAAAAACGTAAATACGACAACAATTCTGTATAAATTTAACCCTTATAAGCACAGCAGTTCCGTGGTAAGAAGGCCAGACAGACAAACAGATCTGACTGTTAATTTAAGGTTGTTAAAAGTAACAATACGTTGAGCTAAAATTTACAGCTATGTTAGGTATACATTTTATAAGAGCAAGAACAAAGGGTTCTCAATAGTCATGGACAATTTTGTCGAAATCTCGCTCGGTGGTCCTGTACTGTCCTGTCCTGAGGTGCGTTATGCTGTCATCTCGCTGCTCGGCAGCAATCGTGGATCAAACCCACTGCGTCTTACCGGTTCACTTAACCTGAACCACCGCTGCTCACTGCAGTCCGCCAGGTGATGGTATCAAGATGCTTTGTGTTTCACGCTGTGACCATCGTCTTATGACCTGAAACTCGAGCCATGATTGGTTGCATCAAAGTCACTGGAGCAGCACCATGTCTGACTCTGCTAGCTCTCTGCTCGATATGTGAACAGCTGCAGGGTAAGTCCTCCTGGCGGGCAGCAAGCAGCGAGGCTGCAGTGTGGATGCAACGGTGCTACCGGCTGGCAGCGCGGAGCGATGCGCCAGCAGCGAGCAGTAAGCAGCGAGGTGTCAGCAGCGAGGGTGCAGCATTAACGTACCCCTAGGTTGTAGGCCACTTTGACGGTCTCCTGTATCAGCTTGTTTGTCCCAACTTCACCTTCGCCATTGTGGTACGTTGTAAACAATTAACCCAAGTGACAAAATTTCAGGGATTGTGCAGACATTTTATGAATATCTAGTTGTAAGGGACCATTGGTCACTGGCAGCTCATTAAATTGTTGTTGCATTTCGTTTGATTTCTTGCCCCAGTTAACTACGTATCTGTGCAGAACCGTTGCATTTGCAAGTTGGACATTATATATTGCCTGAAGCCTTTTCTCGGTTAAGTCAATCAAAATGACAGTCACAGTCACGTTATTTATTTTGTCGCCAACCGGTTTCAAGCCGCGATGGGGTCATCTTCAGGACAATTTACACCATTTGGTGTAAATAGTTACCAACCGTGCATAGGCAGGGTGACAACTCCAGCGAGCAACCAAATGGTGTAAATTGCCCTGAAGATGACTCCATCACGGGTTGAAACCGGTTGGCGACAAAATAAATAACGCGACTGTGACTGTCATTTTGATTGATTGATTATAAGTAAACCAATCGCTGCTATCTCCACGCAACTATGTTGTCTAAAAATCTTTTCTATGTTGCCTGTAGGTATGGAAGAGAATGATGGATATGCAATTATGGAGGTAAAATTGAAAATTTTGGACAGACCGAGATAGACAGTATATATAGAAACTTGTGCAGGGAACAAAATGGTGATGAATGTTTAAAATTGGTATAATGGAAATGTCGTGTGGCTAGGGCCTCCCGTCGGGATAATTGAGGAAACCCAGGGATAATAAATTATCTTAATATTGCTGTGTACTTAAAGGGCTTCTGTTCAGGCAGAAAGAGGGACATTTGGATGAGTGGAAGGGGTGTTGGCCAAAAAAGCATGTGCAAGTACTCATTAAATGCATACACTTAACATATGGTCACTGTGGAGCTTAAAAGTGCTTGGGAAAAATAATAGTGGTGATCAATTTACACAGCTAGGAAGGTGCAGGAATGAATAAGGACATGTGACAAATGTCAAAATTCAAAAGTTTCTAAATTAAAAAATAAACGACCCATGCAATCTGTCTTGGTTAATGAAGTATGTGGTTTTGGACTGTTGACTTGTCGGGCTCACTACCGAAAGATTCGCTGGGTTTGTTTATATTCTGGTTGCAGCAGATATTTTTTTCAAAATAAATCTAGTTTTACCCCTTAAAAATAGCCACTGGCACAGGAAGTAAGGGATAAAATGATCAAAGATTACTTTGTGCAAGTAGGTGAGCCTGAAGTTACCTTATTGGATAATGGATCTAAATGTGTAGGTAGGCTGTTTAGGTTTTTTTATTGTTAACGCCACCTCTGTATGAAAATCACTGGCTGTGCTGTGCGCAGTCTGTTCTAGTTTGCATTGTTGTCTGCCATTGTAGTGTTGGGCAGCGGCAGCTGGATGTGAACAGCGCGTAGCGTTGGGCAGTTGGAGGTGAGCCGCCAGCAGTGGTGGATGTGGGGAGAGAGATGGCGGAGTTTTGAAATTTGTCATGAACTGCTATATTTATATATGATGATATCAAGGTAAATACATTGTTTGTTCTCTATTAATATCTTTCATTTGCTAACTATCCCTATCAGTAGTTAATGCCTTCCATAGTTTGAATCTTTTATTTAGCTGGCAGTAGTGGCGCTCGCTGTATTGCAGTAGCTTGAGCAGCGAAGATTTTTGTGAGGTAAGTGATTTGTGAAAGGTATAGTTTAATGTTAGTCAGGGCCATTCTTTTGTAGGGAATTTTGAAAGTCAGATTGCGTTGCGCTAACAAAATATTGTGTGTCAGTTTAAGCACAGTCATGTATAATTGTTCAAAAAGGGGACGTTTCATATGTCGACCCTTTGCCGAGGATACCTCACTGGAATCTTCTGATTTTTTCTTGTAGTTTGTGTAATTAGTGTAGATTTTGTTTATTGCTAGCGCGTAATTATAGAGAGAATTTCCTTTGTAGTTGTAGTTTTTCATTGTTGTACAGTAAAACAGTTGTGGCATGCATGTAGATTTGCAGCAAGTTTTTCGCAGCTGCGCTTGCAATTAACTAAATATTATTTTCAGTGCTATGTTAATGTGTTCTCCTATTTTTGCTCTTCAAATTGTGCTTTTCTGTGTTGTCGTGTGAAATACTGTGACAATAATGGCGTGTGAAAAACGTAATACTAGGCTCCAAAGTAAACTGAGAAATGACAGTGAAGACGAAAGCAGTGCGATAGCGCCGCAGAGTAATGAATTAACAGACATTCAAAGTAGTAATTTGGTAACTGTGCATAGGGAAATGGAGCAGGCGGCAAACAATGGCGTGGATAGTGAAACAATTAGTGAAGAGGGACGCATTATCGATCGATCGGTCGGCAACAGCTTGCCTCAGGAATCGGGAATGACAGAACACAATATTGCAAATACTGTAGACTCAGGTTTTGGGTTCTCACCGTTTTCTCAAATGAGTCAAGACACATTTTCTGCTTGTCAAAATGTGAATGTTGCCGGTGCAACTTCACTGCCGAAAAGCACTGAGGAACATGTTTCAGACACCAGTGCATTGTTATTACAATTAATGCAACAAATGGGACAAAAGCTTGAAAAGTTAGACACAATGGAACAACACCGGAGACAAACACAGCAACAGTTAGACACAGTGGAACAAAATCTCAAAAAAGTTAGACACAGTGGAACAAAATCTCAAAAAGTTAGACACTACACTTGAACAAACACGTGAAGATTTAACTACTGAGTTACATAACATTGAATCGAAATGTCAAAAAGTCTGTAATGACGTAAAAACACAGATTTGTGAGCATTTTCAACCTATTTTTTCGCGTCATGAAAATGTATTACAGAATCACGAAGCAGCCATAAAAGAACTGCAAACTATTGTTCATGAAAATCATGAGACCTTGCAAGCTAAAATTGACTCAGTTGCATCTACCGATTCGGTTACGCAACTTGCAAGAACTCAGGAAAACTTAAAGGACACAGTAGATACCCTGAAAATGGGTTCAGAAAGACACATGGAGGAAATAAGTACACTATCGGAGAAAGTAGACGAACTTTCGGATCAGGTCACTAACTTATCTACAAAGGTAGATGATGATCTGAATGACACAAGACCCGTAGCCTTCACTGACACAGAAGAGTATGAACAAATTAGAAAATTCAAACAAAATCAAAATCAAATCAATACACAGTACAAAAGAGAAATCCGGGAAGTGCAAGATCAGTTGGCACAAGTAGTACAAGAATTACGTATTTCAGAGGACACTCGCGCCCCAATACGGGAAGAGGGACATAGAAATACGGAACAAACACAAAATAATAACACAGGACACTTCGGAAATTATGAAAGAAATTGGCAAGGCGCATTGGATTTTGAGATGAAACCGCCGAAACGAAGTAACAATGACCGACATGCGACTCGCCGACATGACGATTTTGACTATAAGCTGTTCATTACTACACGTAAATTCAAAACATTTAAGAATTCTGGCAACGACATTCATCCACAAGTATGGCTCCATCAATTCTCTCATTGTTTTCCTCCCAACTGGTCGTTAGAACACAGATTAGAATTTATGTGTGGCTACTTAGAGAATGAACCAGCTGTAAGAATGCGATCGGTCATTCACGATTGCCACAGTGAAGGAGAATTTTACCATGCCTTCCTCTCAGCATATTGGTCTCAAGGTACACAAGACCGAGTAAAACATAGCATCATGATGATGAAACACTTTGAACAATCTGAATTTTCCAGTCTTGTGAAATATTTTGAAGACATGTTCCATAAGAATCAGTATCTTTCAAACCCATACAGCCCCTCAGAACTCATCCGCATTTGCTTACTCAAATTGCCTGAACATTTACGACATATTATTTTAGCAGGACGTTGCAAAGAAGACATTGAGGCTTTTCAGGGACTGTTACAAGAACTGGAAATTGACACAGACAGTCGCGGGATGCGAAAACAGGAAAACAATCACTACAGGTCACATCCGTCACAATTCCGTGACGACAGAACCAGTAACTGGACACGACAAGCCTATTCTTACAACGCAAATCGTGACCATAACAGACACCACCCATATGACAACCACTGGCAGAGTAATAATAGTTACAGAGAAAGATCGCATTTCCGTAGTAATGAATATGACAGAGATAACCACAGAAACAGACAATATGGGAACCAAAACAATTATTACCAGGGGAGACAGAATAACTTCAGACGCAACAGTTCAGCGCGGAGTTACGATTCAGGGAGAAATTCTCCACCACGTGACCGACAAGGAAGAAACTACGGAATCTACCGACATGACGACAGACGATATAATCATAACGACAGACGTCAATTTCATCAGAACTGGCGGGATTCTAACACGGCTGGGCCCTCTCGGCAAGGCGAATTTGTAGAAGTTAGGTCTCCTAATCCCAATAACGACGCGCGCCAACAAAGAGACAGACAATGACTCGCACAGCAGGCAGCCGCGTACGCCAGGTGGCTCAGAGAAAAATAACATACACGCTAACCTTGAGAAAAATTCCAGTATTCTTTACCGACGTATACTGCCTGACAATTGCATTCAAGTTCAAACTCTGAGTACTATGAAGAGTAAAGGATTGCACCACACTTCACATGTAAAACCGCTTATTGAAAGATAATCTGCTTTTTAACTTTGTCTTTGCCATATAACTTTTCACTTTACATTACTAGTATGCTTTGTCAGACTTAGAATCTGTTAATATGCAACAATGTTTGAAGTTAAATATTCAGTCAAGAACCAAGAGAACTTATTTAAACAGAAATTAAGAATGCATTGTTATAGTGAACTGACGACACATCGTTATTGTGTGTGTACATTCTTGTTTGTTAGTGGCACGATTACGTAACGACCATAAGGCTCACATACTTAAAACATATACTGGTACTGCTAATGAGATTTTAATGCAACATTTTGGTTTACTTGAAAATATATTCTGGATTTAAAGTACTTTCTGTGAGATACCAGATGACACAGTGGTTAGTTTATGTGACAGCTACACGATTTTATCACGACGCTACTAATGAGTGACAATATACAATGTTGCTTTTGCGGTGTTTCTGTTTTATATCTGCACAGTTTTTCTGTTTTATTCTGGAAAGTAAAACATGTTTTAGTAGTAACGTTTGTAGTATAGCTACAATGAGACAGGGTTTTCCGTAGCACAGCAATACGTTACAGCACAGTACGTTCTTCACCACAACAATAAGCGTAATAACTAAGATATCTATACGCAAAGCATTTCACTTTCGTTTATCATGAGGTAAGTACATTGTCTTCTGCAGAACTTAGCTTTCGGAGGACGATAACTACGACACTTCCACAGAGATTATCTTACAGCAAGACGCATATTTAGCGCTACAGGACACGTATTTGAGTGATTAATTTTGTACTTAAAACATTTATTTTTAAAGATTTTTGAATTACAAAGAAAGTTTTCCGTGATACATTTCATTCCATTGCTGTAATCTGTAACACCTGAGGGTATAATTACAATAATCCTCAGGGGGGTACACGCTTACTTTGTGTACCATGTGTTTGGCAAGCACAAAGAGCCCTAGCTAATATGGTATTTGCTTATACAACTTTACACATCGGTACCATATTTCTCTAACACAGAATTACACAGCTATCTGATTATTTGACAGAGAAACAAACATTCTTTTTACTACGTCAGTGACAGATGTTTACGCAATTACAGAGTTGGATTACTTCACACTTATGAAATTGTATTTTGTCTGTACTGTGTGAACTGTTCATATTTTTTTGGACCCATTGTGATACTATGAGAGCTTTGAATGATGTATTTGGTATGAGATCATGATTTTTAAAGTACGTTTGAGGTAGGTGACACTATTTAAATGAGCAGAGAATTCTTTTTAGGCTTTGAAATTATTGGAGGAAGCTACGACGATTGTGAGAATTGACTGAGATGTTATGATATTATTACGACGACGATGTGTACTATGCAGTTGAGATATGTTTATGATCAATAAGATGAGGCTACCGTATATGAGGAATAAGAAGTATGTTGGAAACCAAGAATCGTGCTTTAAGAGTTGTGAAATGTGCGTAAATGCGTGACTGTATCACAATGCTGACGAATATTTTATTTGGACACTTATATTTATAGAATTTTCTTTCTACAGATTTGCAACGCTAATTCTTGACCTGTGAAATATTTTTATGTGAGACTGTCACTGTAGCGGAAACTGCTGTCGTAAATATTTCTGTAAGAAAGTTAAGTGACCACCTGCACGTAATGCGTTGCGGGCACCCACCTGGGCGACAGCCGCCCGAAAAAAAGCCATTAGCCTTTCAGCGGCACAGGTAGAAAAAAAAGGGGAGGCCATTATACTCGCTATTGACATTTCCTTATTGAAAGCATACTGTGGAGCTCGTAATTTATGATATTTACTGAAATGCCTAATGAAATGACGAGAAATATTTTTACATCTGCACACCTGATTACGACAAGCGTCTTTCTACGAGAGTTGAGAGAATTTCTACTAACTTATGAAATGTCACATGACTATTGAATGATATTTTTATGCTTTGGTTTGCGTAATTGCTTATTTCATTTGATACCTGTTTTCCAGCTGTGTTACAGCATTAGTTTTATAAAATAAACTTAGATGCATTTGCTAATGTGACCACTTTCTGTCAACAGATCTATTAAATAATAATTTTGTAATCCACATTCTTTAAAAAAGGAGCACTTGGAAAGAAAAGAACAATAAGAAGGGACTAGTAACAGTAACTGCATACATAATATTTTTTTCAAGTACACGGTAATATTTTTTTTACAATAAGTTGTTGTGGTGCACCACTTTAATTACTTAGACATTAAGATGTGATTATACATTTCCCTTATCTGCATTGTTATCTTTAGTGTACTATTTTTTCTGCTTGAGCTATGTCATGTTTAGATATAAGCTGCTGTTTGCCAGGCATAGTGCTACTGAACTTTAATTTGTGTTACTCTGCTAAGCCAGATTTATTTTTTTGTTTACTGCGCATTGCCTCATATTAGTTGTAATGTTGAATTGCTTGGTAATTTATATTTACTGTAGCTTGCTTTGCAATTTTCCATTTTTTTTGCATTGCTGTTTGTGTTAATTTGTTATGTGCTGCTGCATTGCCTCGTCCCTTAGTTTAGTATCTGAGCTCAGTAGATTTAAGTTAGCTTAAGAGGAGACTATATAAGAAACTAATTATTATAAATTTATAAGAAATGCATTGAGAAGTTATACGAAAAAAGGTACAGAAAACAGGTTTAGGTAGGATTTTCTTGGAAATAAATGTTGAGGTAAGAAATGTGTGAACATATAAATACAGAAAGCATGCTTAGATAGAATTTTTTTGGTGGAAACAAAGGATGAAATAAGAGGAAAGATATATGAAGTTTTGGGTTGGACTGCAGTACCAAATGTTACACTGAAAACGAACCCTGTCCTTTCCTATTGGTGTTATCCCACTATGTGTTTGTGTACCCTTGTGTATTTGTTTCCTTTCTGTCTCTGTGTAGTTTCATAGAATTTTTTCTTCTTTTAATATTAAGCTACATTCACTATGATGAGGAATACTGTTATCCTCGAATATAATTGGCATTAATAATATGTTATTTACTTTGTAAAGATGTTAGATATTATTAATTCTGTTCTGTTTGATGCTCATGTGTGAAGTTGATGTTTCGAAAGTTACTCTGATCTTTTATGTATGTACTCATGTCATAATTCCTGTATCACTGATGTATATGTTATTTCGATTCTTTTGTAAAGCCCATATTACTACAAATGTTATCTGTACTATTATGTTCTTTAATGATGTTTTTGTACCTTTGTAATTGTATTCTTATGTTATAAAATTGTAATTGTCACCAGTTCATGATATTATTAACTTGTTAGTTACATTTCACTGCACACGTTTCTGTTGGCCATAGTATATGGACAATATGTGAGAAGTAGGGACTGTTAGTGTTTGCACGTGTGTTAATAACTCAGCAATGGTCTGGATAACAGCATTGCTGGTTCTAAGGACAATTTCAAAAACTTTGTGAGTGCACAAGTGGTGGTTTATGGACTTGCTATATTATCCGCAAGACTCTTAAATGGTGATTGTGCACCTGCACAGTCACAACAGATGGCTGCTGGCAATCTCTACAAGGACTACAATG
Organism: Schistocerca piceifrons; assembly: GCF_021461385.2. Classification (NCBI taxonomy): domain Eukaryota; kingdom Metazoa; phylum Arthropoda; class Insecta; order Orthoptera; family Acrididae; genus Schistocerca; species Schistocerca piceifrons. Next base: position 508,552,968 of record NC_060140.1, read on the forward strand.
GGTCTACATCTTTGATGATCCATCAATACCATTATCTCTACAAGGACTACAGTGGGTCTACATCTTTGATGATCCATCAATACCATTATTTCTACAAGGACTGCAGTGGGTCTGCACCTCTGGTGGCCCACCAATACCGTAATCTCTACCAGGACTACAGTGGGTCTGCTCTGTGATGACCTACCTACCAATACTCTTCAAAATTTCGACTGACTCTGCTGTGGGTTTGCTCTGTTGTGGCCCATTCCCTGTATGTATGTCAAGAGTCAGCACTGTCGTTCCGTTGGAAGGACAACACTACTTCTTCAAGATTGCATGGAAATCCACTACTTCTGTGTGCATTTTCCTTTACTGCTCAGACTTTGAGAAAAACACTGCAATTTTGCTGTGACGAATGATGAGGACTGTCTTTATGGACTGTGAGAAAATTTTAGCTTTTGACCAACATTGTATCAATAAGTGTGTGCATTTGATTTCTTTGTTATTGTAATTATGAAAAATTTTTTGAAATCTGTATTGGCCACTGCCCAAGCCAATTTGTAAAATTTTTTTGCGGGGAGCATGGGGGCTATGTAGGTAGGCTGTTTAGGTTTTTTTATTGGTAACGCCACCTCTGTATGAAAATCACTGGCTGTGCTGTGCGCAGTCTGTTCTAGTTTGCATTGTTGTCTGCCATTGTAGTGTTGGGCAGCGGCAGCTGGATGTGAACAGCGCGTAGCGTTGGGCAGTTGGAGGTGAGCCGCCAGCAGTGGTGGATGTGGGGAGAGAGATGGCGGAGTTTTGAAATTTGTCATGAACTGCTATATTTATATATGATGATATCAAGGTAAATACATTGTTTGTTCTCTATTAATATCTTTCATTTGCTGACTATCCCTATCAGTAGTTAGTGCCTTCCATAGTTTGAATCTTTTATTTAGCTGGCAGTAGTGGCGCTCGCTGTATTGCAGTAGCTTGAGCAGCGAAGATTTTTGTGAGGTAAGTGATTTGTGAAAGGTATAGTTTAATGTTAGTCAGGGCCATTCTTTTGTAGGGAATTTTGAAAGTCAGATTGCGTTGCACTAACAAAATATTGTGTGTCAGTTTAAGCACAGTCATGTATAATTGTTCAAAAGGGGACGTTTCAAATGCGTTTCTGAAAGTGTAGAAAAATGCATTGATTGAATCTGGAGCTGAATTAAAATATTAATATGGTGCATAAGTTCGTAGCGTTATTCTGTAACTTCAATAAACACAACCGATATACATAACAGAGACTTCAGTAATCAATAATATATTTTCCTACACTGTTTACAATAGTCTGCCAACATTGGGCTAATTTTCCAAATTTGCGACTGTAGAAATTACATGGTTTTGACGTAAAGCACTTGTCGAGCCATGCCTGGAGCGCATTTTCATCTGGAAAGGACGTTCCTTGAAGGTTTTTCGAAAGAAAGCGGAAAAGGTGAAAATTTGGTGGCACAAGATCAGGTGAATTAGGTGAGTGCTGAATGACTTCCCAACACGTCTCCTGTTTAGTGTTTTCTGTCAGTCTAGCAGAATGTGGTCAGCTGTTACCGTGGAGTAGTTTTCCAGGTCATTGCTCTTGGACTGCGTCTGCATGACGTCTCAGTTGTTGGTAGTGTTAGCAGTGACGGTTATACCTCGCGGAAGCAGTTTGTAATACAACATACCATCGCTGTTCCACCAGATGCGCACCATTATCTTTTGTATATGTACAAGATGGAATTATGCAAGATCATCCATTCCTTTCTTTACCTAATATTAGCAAAAAGGCACCATTTCTCGTCACCAGTAACGACACTATATGGAAAAGGTCAGTGTTTTTTTTTTTTCACGAGTCATTTGGTAACAAACAAACAGGGATTATGTGGCCACCAGCTGTTTATTGTGAATTTGCCTTAGACTATGCCTTACCCAAACACTCGTTTTTTTTTAACCTTCGCCATTGCATGAAAATGTCTCACAGTGGTAAAATGATTACATTTCATCACATTTGTCAGTTCCCTAGTACACTAACGTAGGCATTGTGGATTAATGCATTTGAACGATTCTCATCAAACCCGAAAGGTCTTATTGAACGTCAAGAGTCAAAACGACCTCCTTTAAACGAGAAAACCATTTTCTTACTGTGCTCTGTCAAATGGCATTGTCGCCATACATGGTAAAAATGTTTCTAACTGCCTCCGCTGCTGTCACCCCTCTACTGAGCTCAAACAGAACAATATGTCGTAAATGTTACGATTTCTCCACTTGGCACTCCATATTCTAGCGACCACAGCTCCACTCATTATCTCTGAATGACAAAATGAGAATATGTAAACTCAACTAGTAGCCGTGAACTACAAATAAGAAATGACAATCAATAAGTGAACCCATAGAACCGGAATACCGACATGTAAAACAAAAACGCTACGAAGTTATGCACCAACCTAACACATAGCAGCATAACACATGGCCAGCAATCCTGCAGAATGTTTAATGTGGTAGTTGGGCAGATTCTTCATGAGGTATTGTAACCAACAGCAGTTCTTGGGGAATGTATCTGAAGGATTTCGAAAGTACAATGAACTGTTTAAATCAGGGGAGTACTGAATTCACTCCTGAGGAAATTTTGAAGTGAGTAAGAACAGGAAACTTAACGGAAGAATTCGTTAGGTTTCCACCCAAACAAGATATGATAATTTAGGAGAAAATAAAACTGGTGAAGCAATGTATGGAAAAACAGATTCTGACAAGGAAAAAAGAGACATGATATAAATTCAGAGATTCTAAGATTAAGATACGAAACCAAATGATAGTAAATATCGATGGAAAATCGAAGCATATGACAGTTGGAAATCTCGTAATTATTTCACGTAATCAAGGTTATTGAAAATGATCTAGACACATTAAGTGAGTTTAAAAAATTTTGTGTTCAGGTACGATATTGTATGATAATCTGTATGGAAACTGCAACTCAAGAAGTTTGTTGTGTTTCAGTGACTTCCAACAATATGGTTCCTACACCAATGGTGAAGGCATTCTGAAAGACGCAATTCTCCAGAGCGAGTCCATCACCACAGTGTGTCGGAAATTCTGGACGTCAGTTAACAAGGCTCCACCTACCATTCAATCCACTTACGAGGGGCAATAGAAGTTTAAGAAAACAAGAAGTCTTTGTAAAGACAGAAGCAGAGGGTGGCGTCAACATCTAAGGAACTGTTTTAAAGTGTCAACGAAACTTTACTCAGATGTCGACAAAGTCCTGTCAGCCGCGACCTAGGAATATCAAAAGAAACTGTTTGGAGAGTGTTGAGAAAAAGCCTGCAAATGAAACCGTGTCAGATTCAGCTGCCCTAAGCCATTATACGTGGTGAGAAACGTTTTTAGACTCATTTATGACTATTATCTAATTTTTCCACGATCTATACAAGAAATTGGCTGACGGCTTTGCTGAAGCGATAACACTGGTTCCCATCAATAAAGTTACTTTGTTCCCGAGTTCAGCTAGAAGGTGGATGGGTCACTGTCCGGGTACGTTGACAAGCAGAGTGCACTCTACCCTTGCGAAGTCAATTGAATTGATTGAGAAGTAGCGGCATCGGTCATGAAAACTGAAAACGGCCAGGAGAGCGGTGTGCTGACCACATGCCCCTTCGTATCGGCATCTGGTGATGCCTAAGGGCTCAGGATGACACGACAGCCGGTCGGTATCATTGGACCTTCAAGGCATGTTTGGACATTTTAAAAAAATAGCTATATGAAATATTGTGAACATTAAGTTGTACAAGCAGGGGCTTGACTGTAATAGTTGAATAGTTGACTTCACGGGGATTCACACTCTTTGTGGATCATGCTGTAGGTGAGCACAGGACTCTGAGCCATATAGTGCTACTTTCCAGTTTCATTTGTCTCTACTGCATTTTTCTTGTACTGTTCTATCAATCTGTCAAAAATTCATTTTTGTATTATTCTTGTCTCTCTTATAAATTCATTTTGATGATGATGCAATGTATGAATAGTTAGGCAGATGACGTTTTTAATGTGTTACTGAGTGTGTCACTGAGTTTCTTATATGGTAGAAATTTGTCCAAGGAAAATAATGTTAATATCAGTTTTGTTGTTACATGTGGCTCAAGGTGTAGGACGTGATTAATTTGTGAACAGACACTTTGATTTACAAATGGATTTAACACATGATGTAGAAAGAGGCCATGAGTACTGAAGGAAGGTTAGTGATTAATTGTCCACAAATAAGTTGTGCTATTAAGGTCATTCGCTGCTTTACCACTGAACTCTAAATGAGACGATGATCATGAATATATAGGAGGAGGCAAATGTGGAAGAACTATATCAATATTAATAAGCTGTACTTTACAGTGATTGATGGACAGTCATCGACCAAAACAGAAATTACTTCTGGCTTTACCCAAGGTAGTGTTATAGGTCCTCTGCTGTTCCTTATCTATATAAACGATTTAGGAGACAATCCGAACAGCTATTTTAGTTCGTTTGCTGATGTTCATAGTGTTTAGTAAACTTATCAGAAGATCGAAACAAATTGAAAACGATTTAAAAAAGATATCTGAATGGTGCGAAAATTCGCAATTGACCTTAAATAATGAATTGTGTTGCGTCACCCACATGACTGCTTAAAGGAATATGTTAAACTTCGGTTGTTCGACAAACCAATCTAATCTTAAGACCATGAAATCAACCAATTACCTACGAATTACAATTACGAACAATTTAAATTCGAAAGAACACAGAGAAAATGTTGTGGGGAAGGGAAATCAAAGTCTACGTTTTATTGGCAGAAAATGTAACGGATCTATTAAAGAGAATACTTACAATACGCTTGTCCGTCCTCTTTGAAGCCCTGCTGCGTTGTCTGGGATCCTTACAAGATAGGATGAACGAAGTACATCGACAATGTTCGAAGAAGACCGACAAGTTTTGCATTATCGCGAAATAGGAGAGACAATGACACTGACATGATACAGGATTTGGGATGGACACTATTAAAACAAAGGCGTCTTTCGTCGAGGCGGAATCTTCTCACGAAATTTCAATCACCAATTTTCTCCTCCGAATGCGAAAATATTTTGTTGACGCCAATCTACACAGGGAGAAACAGTCATCACAATAAAATAAAGGAAATCAGAAATCGCACGGAAAGATATAGCTGTTTTTTCCACGCACTGTTCGAGAGTGGAATAACAGAGAATTATGGTGAAGGTGGTTCAGTGAATCATCTGCCAGGCACTTAAGTGTGATTTGCAGAGTATCCATGTAGATGTAGATGTTGCAAATATGGTTGTACCAAGGGGCATTAACAAATACAATTATTCATTATTTGACAAAGTGACTGCTTTTCACACAAACAGCTAGAAATTAGTAAAATATTATTATTGGTATTGGTGACAAATAGAGTAATTTGAATCATTTATTATGTTATGAAACTAAAGAGATATAATATTGACAACTGCAGTGGATGTTCAGAGTACAATGAACAATTGAAGGGTCAAAGGCATAACTAATAAGTGATGTCTATTCCAGTATATATATTGTTATTAATAAGTACAATTTTTCTTAGTTAAATATGAGAGTGGTAACATTTGTATGGTGTATGTTTCAATATTTTCTTGTTTCTTAAGAATTTACAACCTTCAGTACTTAGTTGCTGATTAGCATACAAGCATTTTGATCATTTGTATTGAAACGTCCCCTTAGAAAAATTTATGAGTTGCTGTGCTGATAAACTTCTTGCATTATTTGCTTTTCAAACAGTTGAGCAAAACTGAATGTACTCAGACATTACTCTCTTTACTTATTCTGATCAACACTAAACTGACACACAATATTTTTAGCGCAATGCAGTCTGAATTTTAATAATACCTACAAAAGAATGGCCCTGACTAACAATAACCTATACCTTTCATGAATCACTTACCTCACAAAAATCTTCGTAACTCAAACTACTGCAATACAGCGAGCACCACTACTGCCAGCTGAATAAAAGATTCTAACTACTGAAGTCACTAACTACTGATAGGCATAGTTAGCAAATGAAAGATTTTGATGAAGAACAAACAATGTATTTACCTTAATAGTGTTCAAAAGTCATAATATATATATATCAGTTCATGACATCCAGTCTTACAAATTTACTGTCTCTGAGGGACACACGTCCAGATCATCCACTCTCAAAACTCCACCATCTCCCTCCCCACATCGACCGCTGCTGGCAGCTAACCTCCAACTGTGCAACGCTACGCACTGTTGACGTCCAACTGTCCACTACAATAGAGAATATTTCAACAACGCCAACCAGCCCCAGACTGAACACAGCACAGCTAGTGATTTTCATACAGAGCGCTACGTGGCGTTACCAATATAAAAACATAAACAGCCTACTTACAGTATAGCTGTAGAACATCTATTGAGTTTCGGAATTAATCATTTTGCTATGTTTATGAGAACTGTACCATATATTTTTTACTTTTTTTATTTGTTACACTATTTAGTAACGAGGTTAAAGTTTGTGTTACAGCACAAACAATTACACATTTCTAGAGCCACCTATGGTACATAGACAGATTAGTTCTGATTCAGTTCGGTCTTATCACACCAAGTATAGCATTGCGTTATATCAATTTATTATTAATATTTCCATATAAATAGAACTGATCAAGTAGCTATATATAATCTTTTCCTTTTAAACAAGAGAAAGTAAATTCTATAAATTATTTGTTAAAGGTAACACAGACAGTTACACGTCCAAAGGTTCATCTATAACATCTTTGTATCTCTTCTGCACAGTCTGGCAGTTCAGTCAGTGTTCTCTGCTGAAAACCTACGCTGAACTGAAGGGTCATGTGTAACGACGCAATTATGCCAGGGCAATAACATTAAAGTCACTCACTTGTGAAGTATGAAAGGCACAGCATAAGTTTTATTTGTGAACTCAACAATTTCAAATCGCAATCCGATTTGGGGTATTTCAAAGTATGGGCCAATGTTCTAACTGTAACCAGCAATGCCATCTGTTTGTAGCGTAAGAAACTGTTTGCGTAGTATAATTTCTCTCTGAACACTTCAATATTTGCGATTAATATTAGTTTTGTAATCAATTGTATTAGATGTTAAACTATACTAGAAAGCAGAATGTATGTTAAGAAGAAACAAAGTATGTAAGACATTTGTTCCCCTTGTACGAGAAACTGCACTTGTTAGACAGAGACTTCCTTTCCCATAACAACTTTGATAGTAGAAGGAACAAGGAAGGAAATGGAAATTATTTATCTGCTACTGAATGACGACGTCACAGCAACAACCCAACTAACTGATGAAAGCGACACAACAAATATTACGCAGTATCTTCGTTAAACAAAACATAGAACTTCTACATGGGGAGATAAATACATTGAGGGAGGTTATGGTAACTGCAGACGAAAGGATGGTCTCGTTAGAGAATGGCATTGGTAGCGTAATGGAAGCTAGAAATAAATGGCTATAAACGATGAGCGGTAACGTTCTCCAGGCATTCGCTAAAACCGAACCCTTCCGTCGTATTGCCACAGGCTATAGCGTGATTCATCCCCAGAAATCACTCGTTTCCAGTCATACACTCTCTAGTATCGTCACTCTTGACACCACCTCAGGCGTCGCTTAGCACTGAGTATACGAATAGAGATGTGTGGCTTATGAGGAGCTGTTCTACCATTGAACACCATTCTTTTTAACTCCCCAAGCGCGATCACTGTGCTAGCTAGACTCCTGGCGTCACTCTGAAATTCGACAGTCATCCCTTCCTTTGATTTCACGCGATTTTTTACAGCTACCCTCTGCAATGCTGGACGATCCCTGTTCGTCAGTTCGTCAGGTCTGCCTGACCTTGGTTTTAATGTAGTTGATTTTTCATGTGTCCACTTCATAATTACATCACCAACTTGGGCAGATTTAGAAGGGTTGAAATGTCGCTGGTCGATATGTTACTCAGGTGACATGCAATGACAAGCCCATTTGAAGCTCTCCTGGCTGGCCCATTGTAATAACTACTTCTCTATTGACAACACAGTTATCCACATCTTCCGTTATTCTGTCCGGTCCGCATCTCGTAACATCTAGCGATCCATTCTGCATTTCATATCGGCTTCTGGATACATTTGATCAGACAATATAGGTTTTATTGTAACTGACAGCTAACTTTATTTTACGAATCCTAAGTTCTGAGATGGCAGCTGCCTGAACAATGTAGTAAATGTAACCATATTAAGTGTACTAGGCGGTTCTATTCGCAGAAAAATAATCAACAAACTCTTGTTGCAAGGAAGACTGCATTGTGACGACACAGTTAAAATGTCTAACTAGTTGAAGAGGTTCCTACATGACGTCCGTGGCTAAACACCACATATTATACTTACTATTTGCCTTTGTATAATCAATACTACCTTTCTAAGCGATGAGTTATCCCAGAAAATTTTCCATAAGATATTATTAAGTGGAAATATACAAAATTTGTTAAGAGATCGATACGTTTGTTTGCAAGATTAGCAATTATACGAAGAGTAAAAGTAGCTGATCTTAATTGATGGAGAATGTCAGTAATATACTTTTTCCAGTTCAGGCAGGCAGGTGCTAGAGAGGTCCAAAACTCGCAAGATTCTCACAACAGTAGCGTAAATAATAATGTTACCATATTTAACCGAAATATTAGTGGATTAAAGAAAAAAGTAGATTCTGACTAAAGTAAATGAAAAAATAATGTTACCGTTTTTCACCAAAATATTCCGGGATTCAAGAATAAAGTAGATGAGCTCCTGGTTTGTTTAGATGACATTGAATCTGATAATGTAATAGATATACTATGCCTGTCTGAGCATCACATTGTGACTGATATGGAAAAGGTAAATATCAGTGGTTATAAACTAGCTGCACATATTAGTAGAGGGAATAAGGTGAGAGGAGGAGTTGCCATATATGGCAAAAGTTATCACTGTGTAAAAAGCTTAGGGACAAAAAAGTTTTGTCTAGAGCAACATACAGAAGCATGTGCCTCTCTTCTTAAACTGAAGGAGGGCTCTTTTATAATTGTAACAGTATACAGGTCCCCTTCAGGAAACTTTCATTTATTCCTGGAAAACTTGGATGCCTTGTTGTGCTATCTGTCGGATAGGAGAAAGCAAATTATTATTCGTAAGGACTTCAATGCTGATTCACTGAAAGAGTGTAATAGGAAGAATGACCTGGAAGTCTTGCTCGGTTCTTTCAATTTGACATCTGTCATTGATCTTCCTACTTGGGTTGTAAACGACAGCAGCACATTGATAGATAACACTTTTATAGACGAAGATAAGTTTAAAAACATAAATTCTTGTCCTGTTGGGAATGGCCTTTCTGATCATGGTGCTCAGATAGTTACAGTATATGACATAGCTCCATTCAGTAATTCAAAACTACCCTCCAAAGTAGTGCATTCAATTAATGACTCAACAATTAGAAATTTCAGGGAAAATCTTCAGCACTTAGACTGGGATGAGATGTACAAGGAACCTGATGTTAATTTAAAATATAACTTATTTCATGATAAACTTGTAAGAGAATTTGAAACCTGTTTCTCCAAGAAAGAAGTTAAATCTAATTATAAGGAACCATGCAAAAACCCGTGGCTTACTAAAGGAATAAAAATATCTTGTAACCACAAAACGGAACTGTATCTAACAGAAATAAAGGGTATGACCCAGAAACAGCCAAATATTATAAAAACTACTGTGCTACATTAAGAAAGGTTATTAAAAAGTACAAAAGCATGTGCACCATATCTGAGATTTATACCTCTGATAACAAAATGAAAACAATTTGGAACAATATTACAAGGGAGACAGGGCAACCAAGAGTACAGGATGAGGGCATTACCATCAAAGTGAATGGAAATTTAACAAACAACAAGCTGGAAGTCGAAAACATTTTGAATAATCATTTTTTAAATGTAGAGAAGATAGGATCTAAATGTTCATTAGAAGAAGCAAGGCAGTTAATGGAAGAGGCCTTAGCCACACAATCTGATACAATTGAAATTCCACCCACCTCTCCTTCTGAAATTAGGAATATAATAAACTCTCTCAAGAATAAAAGCTCACATGGAATTGATGGCATTTCCAGCAGGATAATAAAAGCTTGTTCCCAAGAGATAAGTGGGATTCTTTGCCACATACGTAACAGCTCTCTGAAGCAGAGTATTTTCCCACATAGACTGAAGTATGCCATTGTTAAACTACTGCATGAAAAAGGAGATACATCTGATGTCAACAACTACTGCCCAAACTCTCTTCTGATTGCCTTATCCAAAATTCTAGAAAAAAGTAATGTATTGTACAGTAGCTTCACACCTTTGAAAAAATAAAGTTTTAACAAAATGTCAGTTTGAAACTTCCTGGCAGATTAAAACTGTGTGCCCGACCGAGACTCGAACTCGGGACCTTTGCCTTTCGCGGGCAAGTGCTCTACCAACTGAGCTACCGAAGCACGACTCACGCCCGGTACTCACAGCCTTACTTCTGCTAGTACCTCGTCTCCTACCTTCCAAACTTTACAGAAGCTCTCCTGCGAACCTTGCAGAACTAGCACTCCTGAAAGAAAGGATATTGCGGAGACATGGCTTAGCCACAGCCTGGGGGATGTCTCCAGAACGAGATTTTCACTCTGCAGCGGAGTGTGCGCTGATATGAAACTTCCTGGCAGATTAAAACTGTGTGCCCGACCGAGACTCGAACTCGGGACCTTTGCCTTTCGCGGGCAAGTGCTCTACCAACTGAGCTACCGAAGCACGACTCACGCCCGGTACTCACAGCCTTACTTCTGCCAGTACCTCGTCTCCTACCTTCCAAACTTTACAGAAGCTCTCCTGCGAACCTTGCAGAACTAGCACTCCTGAAAGAAAGGATATTGCGGAGACATGGCTTAGCCACAGCCTGGGGGATGTCTCCAGAACGAGATTTTCACTCTGCAGCGGAGTGTGCGCTGATATGAAACTTCCTGGCAGATTAAAACTGTGTGCCCGACCGAGACTCGAACTCGGGACCTTTGCCTTTCGCGGGCAAGTGCTCTACCAACTGAGCTACCGAAGCACGACTCACGCTCGGTACTCACAGCTTTACTTCTGCCAGTACCTCGTCTCCTACCTTCCAAACCTTACAGAAGCTCTCCTGCGAGTTCGAATCTCGGTCGGGCACACAGTTTTAATCTGCCAGGAAGTTTCATATCAGCGCACACTCCGCTGCAGATTGAAAATCTCATTCTGAAAATGTCAGTTTGGTTTCCAGAAAGGTTTTTCAACGGAAAATGCTATACATACTTTCACTAATGGTGGTGGTGGGTAGTGTTTAACGTCTCGTCGACAACGAGGTCATTAGAGACGGAGCGCAAGCTCGGGTTAGGGAAGGATTGGGAAGGAAATCGGCCGTGCCCTTTCAAAGGAACCATCTCGGCATTCGCCTGAAACGATTTAGGGAAACGACGGAAAACCTAAATCAGGATGGCCAGAGACGGGATTGAACCGTCGTCCTCCCGAATGCGAGTCCAGTGTGCTAACCACTGCGCCACCTCGCTCGGTTTTCACTAATGAAATATTAAATGCTCTGAGCAACCAGAAGTCACCTGTTGGAATTTTTTGTGATCTCTCAGAGGCTTTTGAGTGTGTAAATCATGGAATACTTCTAGATAAGCTCAAGTACTGTGGTATGAATAGGACAGCGCTCAAATGGTTTAAATCATACCTAACTGGGAGAGTGCAGAAAGTTGAAATAAGCAGGTCACATACTATGCAAAAAACTGATGATTTCTCAAACTGGGGTACAATCATGAAAGGGGTGCCACAAGGTTCGGTCTTGGGTCCTCTGCTGTTCTTAATATATATTAATGACTTGCCATTCTGTATTCACGAAGATGCAAAGCTGGTACTTTTTGCTGATGATACAAGTATAGCTATGACACCCAACAGACAAGAATTAACGAATAAAATTGTAATCGATGGTTTTCAGAAAATCGTTAAGTGGTTCTCTCATTAAACTTTGACAAAACACAGAATATACAGTTCCACACAGTAAATGGAATGACACTATTAATAAATATGGACTTCGATCAGAAATCGGAAGCTAAGGTAGAAAATTCAAAATTTTTAGGTGTAGGCATACATGAGGGGTTGAACTAGAAAAAACACACTGAAGATCTGCTGAAACGTTTAAGTTCAGTTACTTATGCTATTAGGGTCATTGCAAATTTTGGTGATATACATCTCAGTAAATTAGCTTACCACGCCTATTTTCATTCTGTGCTTTCGTATGGCATCATATTCTGGGGTAACTCATTATTGAGTAAAAGAGTGTTCATTGCACAAAAGTGTGCAATCAGAATAATTACTGGAGCTCACCAAGATCATCCTGCAGACACTTATTTAAAGAGCTAGGGATCCTCACTGTAGCCTCACAATATATATATATATATATATATATATATATATATATATATATATATATATATACACTCCTGGAAATTGAAATAAGAACACCGTGAATTCATTGTCCCAGGAAGGGGAAACTTTATTGACACATTCCTGGGGGCAGATACATCACATGATCACACTGACAGAACCACAGGCACATAGACACAGGCAACAGAGCATGCACAATGTCGGCACTAGTACAGTGTATATCCACCTTTCGCAGCAATGCAGGCTGCTATTCTCCCATGGAGACGATCGTAGAGATGCTGGACGTAGTCCTGTGGAACGGCTTGCCATGCCATTTCCACCTGGCGCCTCAGTTGGACCAGCGTTCGTGCTGGACGTGCAGACCGCGTGAGACGACGCTTCATCCAGTCCCAAACATGCTCAATGGGGGCAGATCCGGAGATCTTGCTGGCCAGGGTAGTTGACTTACACCTTCTAGAGCACGCTGGGTGGCACGGGATACATGCGGACGTGCATTGTCCTGTTGGAACAGCAAGTTCCCTTGCCGGTCTAGGAATGGTAGAACGATGGGTTCGATGACGGTTTGGATGTACCGTGCACTATTCAGTGTCCCCTCGACGATCACCAGTGGTGTACGGCCAGTGTAGGAGATCGCTCCCCACACCATGATGCCGCGTGTTGGCCCTGTGTGCCTCGGTCGTATGCAGTCCTGATTGTGGTGCTCACCTGCACGGCGCCAAACACGCGTACGACCATCATTGGCACCAAGGCAGAAGCGACTATCATCGCTGAAGACGACTCGTCTCCATTCGTCCCTCCATTCACGCCTGTCGCGACACCACTGGAGGCGGGCTGCACGATGTTGGGGCGTGAGCGGAAGACGGCCAAACGGTGTGCGGGACCGTAGCCCAGCTTCATGGAGACGGTTGCGAATGGTCCTCGCCGATACCCCAGGAGCAACAGTGTTCCTAATTTGCTGGGAAGTGGCGTTGCGGTCCCCTACGGCACTGCGTAGGATCCTACGGTCTTGGCGTGCATCCGTGCGTCGCTGCGGTCCGGTCCCAGGTCGACGGGCACGTGCACCTTCCGCCGACCACTGGCGACAACATCGATATACTGTGGAGACCTCACGCCCCACGTGTTGAGCAATTCGGCGGTACGTCCACCCGGCCTCCCGCATGCCCACTATACGCCCTCGCTCAAAGTCCGTCAACTGCACATACGGTTCACGTCCACGCTGTCGCGGCATGCTACCAGTGTTAAAGACTGCGATGGAGCTCCGTATGCCACGGCAAACTGGCTGAGACTGACGGCGGCGGTGCACAAATGCTGCGCAGCTAGCGCCATTCGACGGCCAACACCGCTGTTCCTGGTGTGTCCGCTGTGCCGTGCGTGTGATCATTGCTTGTACAGCCCTCTCGCAGTGTCCGGAGCAAGTATGGTGGGTCTGACACACCTGTGTCAATGTGTTCTTTTTTCCATTTCCAGGAGTATATATATATATATATATATATATATATATATATATATATATATATATATTTTAAGAAAAAACCTTCAAAGCAAAAGACATGGCGATCACCTAACAAGGACATAGGTGAATTCCAAATTGACCATATTGCAATCTCGTATCCATGTCACAAAGAAATTTTAAATGTTCAAGTTCGTAAAGGCGCCAATATTGACTCAGACCATTACTTAACCCGTGTGAAACTAAAGCTAAAACCCCAAAATTTCAACAAAAGGACACCATTAATCCCCAAATTTGACACCAGTAAAATCCAACCATCATTATTAGCAGACGAATTTGACAAAACAAGTGCACAAAATTGGGAATAACTCAAACACAAGATTATTAAAACAGCTCAAGATCAATTTCCTTTACGAAAACACAAGAAACATGCTTGGTGGAATGAAAACTGTGATCATGCAATCAAAGCCAGACAAGAGACATTTAAAGCATGGAATAGCAACAAGACAGAAGACACATATGATACATTCCTGACAACTAGAAAAGACACTTCAAAACTAATTAGACAAACAAAAAGACAATATGAGAATAGTCAACTCTTAGAAATTGAAGAAGATTTTCAGAAATACAATACCAGAAATTTTTATAAAACTTTTAAAACCAAAATAAAGGGGTACCAACCCCAGAATCTTTGCTTCAAGAAGGAAAATGGACAGTTGGCTCTTAACAACCAAGAAAATTGCAAAGAACTTTCTAAATATTTTAAGAATCTTCTAAATTGCCCCGAGCCCACAGAAAGATTTCCACCAAAAATTCCCCAACAATGCAACCCAGTTTCACTTGCACCAAATGAAGAGGAAATCATTAAAGAAATTCATAGGTTGAAAAACAACAAAGCATCTGGTGAAGATGGAATTGTTGCAGAACTTTTAAAGGCAGCTGGTCCAAAAACCGTTAAAGAAATTACTTCAATCATGCAAAACATTTGGCAAACTGAAAAAATTCCTGATGAATGGAAAACCGCCTTGATTCACCCACTTCATAAGAAGGGAGACAAAACTGATGTTAATAATTACAGAGGAATTTCTCTTCTTCCAGTCACATACAAAATCCTCTCTCAATGTCTTCTGAACCGAGCACAACAACAACTTGAATGGAAAATTGGCGAATATCAAGCAGGTTTCAGGCCAAATAGATCTTGCCCAGAACAGATTTTAGTCCTCAAACTAATTCTCAGACATCAAAAAATTTACAATAAAAAACTAGTTTGTACCTTTGTAGATTTTAGAAAGGCTTATGACTCAGTGGATCGTGAATCTCTTTTCCAAATTGTGAAAGAACAAGGCCTGGATCCTAAAACCACGGCAATTATCAGAGACACGCTAACTGGTACAAAATCAAAAGTAAAGTTCAGAGGAGAAATTTCAGAATCCTTTGAAATAAAAACAGGCGTGAGGCAAGGTGATGGACTCTCTCCGTTGCTATTTAACTGCGTTCTAGAAAAAGTAATACAAGAGTGGCGCGAACGAAAATTGGAGTTCAAAATTGACCAACCAGTGAAATTAGGACGAACAAATATTCGAATAGACTGTTTGGCCTTTGCAGACGACTTGGTTATTCTAACGCAGGACATCCAAATTGCTCAGAAACAAATAGAAATTCTTAAAGAAACAGCAGAAAGAGTAGGTCTCCAAATCTCATTTGAAAAAACACAGTATATGACTAGCAACAAACTGGCACCCAAACTTTTGGAAACTAAGTATGGAAAAATCAAAAGAGTTTCGCAATTCAAATATTTAGGTGAAACAATCTCAGAGACTGGTCTAGAAAAAGTTGGAAATGAAATTCGTTGTCAAAAGATGGAGACAGCTTTTAGACTTACAAAAGACATCTACAACAAAAAATGTCTCTCGAGGTACTCTAAATTGAGACATTACAACACGGTCATAAAACCAGAATGCCTTTATGGGGCTGAAACGCTAATTTTAAACAGAAAAAAGGACATTCAAGAAATCCAAAAAACAGAAAGAAAAGTAATCAGAAAAATTTTAGGTCCAAAATATACTGAAGAAGGAACATACAGGCTAAGAGCAAATAGTGAAATTCAACAATACACCAGCATATATTCGGATATGAAAAAACGCAGATTAAAGTTTTATGGGCATATTAAAAGAATGGATGCTACCAGACTAACTAAACAAGTAGTGGAATTCTACGAAAATCGAAGTAAAGCTAAATTTGAGACAATAAAATGGATTGCTGCTATAAAAGAGGACATGAAAGAGGCAGATATAAAACAAGATGAAATTCAAGACAGAAAATTATTTGGGCAAAAAATTCATGACTGGGTAGTTGGTCAAGCCGAAAAACCAAAGAAAACTGGAACCACATGGTCTGATGAAAGGAAAAGAGCTCATTCCGAGAGAATGAAAACAATTTGGGCAGAGAGAAAGGCTACAAGAAAATAACTGAATGCCCCGTGATTGTACTTCGCGTGGTCCAGTAGGGCCCAAACGTGAATAATAATATATATATATATATATATATATATATATATATATATATATATATATATATATATATATATCAAAAAACAAAGATGTAGTGACTTACCAAATGAAAGTGCTGGCAGGTCGACAGACACACAAACAAACACAAACATACACACAAAATTCAAGCTTTCGCAACAAACTGTTGCCTCATCAGGAAAGAGGGAAGGAGAGGGAAAGACGAAAGGATGTGGGTTTTAAGGGAGAGGGTAAGGAGTCATTCCAATCCCGGGAGCGGAAAGACTTACCTTAGGGGGAAAAAAGGACGGGTATACACTCACACACACACACACATATCCATCCACACATATACAGACACAAGCAGACATATTTAAAGACAAAGAGTTTGGGCAGAGATGTCAGTCGAGGCAGAGGCAAAGATGTTGTTGAATGACAGGTGAGGTATGAGTGGCGGCAACTTGAAATTAGCGGAGATTGAGGCCTAGTGGATAACGGGAAGAGAGGATGTATTGAAGAGCAAGTTCCCATCTCCGGAGTTCGGATAGGTTGGTGTTAGTGGGAAGTATCCAGATAACCCGGACGGTGTAACACTGTGCCAAGATGTGCTGGCCGTGCACCAAGGCATGTTTAGCCACAGGGTGATCCTCATTACCAACAAACACTGTCTGCCTGTGTCCATTCATGCGAATGGACAGTTTGTTGCTGGTCATTCCCACATAGAATGCGTCACAGTGTAGGCAGGTCAGTTGGTAGATCATGAGGGTGCTTTCACACGTGGCTCTGCCTTTGATCGTGTACACCTTCCGGGTTACAGAACTGGAGTAGGTGGTGGTGGGAGGGTGCATGGGACAGGTTTTACACCGGGGGCAGTTACAAGGGTAGGGGCCTGAGGGTAGGGAAGGTGGTTTGGGGATTTCATAGGGATGAACTAACAGGTTACGAAGGTTAGGTGGACGGCGGAAAGACACTCTTGGTGGAGTGGGGAGGATTTCATGAAGGATGGATCTCGTTTCAGGGCAGGATTTGAGGAAGTCGTATCCCTGCTGGAGAGCCACATTCAGAATCTGATCCAGTCCCGGAAAGTATCCTGTCACAAGTGGGGCACTTTTGTGGTTCTTCTGTGGGAGGTTCTGGGTTTGAGAGGATGAGGAAGTGGCTCTGGTTATTTGCTTCTGTACCAGGTCGGGAGGGTAGTTGCGGGATGCGAAAGCTGTTGTCAGGTTGTTGGTGTAATGCTTCAGGGATTCCGGACTGGAGCAGATTCGTTTGCCACGAAGACCTAGGCTGTAGGGAAGGGACCGTTTGATGTGGAATGGGTGGCAGCTGTCGTAATGGAGGTACTGTTGCTTGTTGGTGGGTTTGATGTGGACGGACGTGTGAAGCTGGCCATTGGACAAGTGGAGGTCAACATCAAGGAAAGTGGCATGGGATTTGGAGTAGGACCAGGTGAATCTGATGGAACCAAAGGAGTTGAGGTTGGAGAGGAAATTCTGGAGTTCTTCTTCACTGTGAGTCCAGATCATGAAGATGTCATCAATAAATCTGTACCAAACTTTGGGTTGGCAGGCCTGGGTAAGCAAGAAGGCTTCCTCTAAGCGACCCATGAATAGGTTGGTGTACGAAGGGGCCATCGTGGTACCCATGGCTGTTCCCTTTAATTGTTGGTATGTCTGGCCTTCAAAAGTGAAGAAGTTGTGGGTCAGGATTAAGCTGGCTAAGGTAATGAGGAAAGAGGTTTTAGATAGGGTGGCAGGTGATCGGCGTGAAAGGAAGTGCTCCATCGCAGTGAGGCCCTGGACGTGCGGGATATTTGTGTATAAGGAAGTGGCATCAATGGTTACAAGGATGGTTTCTGGGGGTAAAGGATTGGGTAAGGATTCCAGGCGTTCGAGAAAGTGGTTGGTGTCTTTGATGGAGGATGGGAGACTGCACGTAATGGGTTGAAGGTGTTGATCTACGTAGGCAGAGATACGTTCTGTGGGGGCTTGGTAACCAGCTACAATGGGGCGGCCGGGATGATTGGGTTTGTGAATTTTAGGAAGAAGGTAGAAGGTAGGGGTGCGGGGTGTTGGTGTGGTCAGGAGGTGGATGGAGTCAGGTGAAAGGTTTTGTAGGGGGCCTAAGGTTCTGAGGATTCCTTGAAGCTCCGCCGGGACATCAGGAATGGGATTACCTTGGCAAACTTTGTATGTGGTGTTGTCTGAAAGCTGACGCAGTCCCTCAGCCACATACTCCCGATGATCAAGTACCACGGTCGTGGAACCCTTGTCCGCCAGAAGAATGACGATGGACCGGTCAGCCTTCAGATCACGGATAGCCTGGGCTTCAGCAGTGGTGATGTTGGGAGTAGGATTAAGGTTTTTTAAGAATGATTGAGAGGCAAGGCTGGAAGTCAGAAATTCCTGGAAGGTTTGGAGAGGGTGATTTTGAGGAAGAGGAGGTGGGTCCCACTGTGACAGAGGACTGAACTGTTCCAGGCAGGGTTCAATTTGGATAGTGTCTTGGGGAGTTGGATCATTAGGGGTAGGATTAGGATCATTTTTCTTCGTGGCAAAGTGATACTTCCAGCAGAGAGTACGAGTGTAGGACAGTAAATCTTTGACGAGGGCTGTTTGGTTGAATCTGGGAGTGGGGCTGAAGGTGAGGCCTTTGGATAGGACAGAGGTTTCGGATTGGGAGAGAGGTTTGGAGGAAAGGTTAACTACTGAATTAGGGTGTTGTGGTGCCAGATTGTGTTGATTGGAATTTTGAGGTTTTGGAGGGAGTGGAGCTGGAAGTGGCAAACTGAGTAGATGGGAGAGACTGGGTTTGTGTGCAATGAGAGGTGGTTGAGGTTTGGTGGAAAAATTTTGAAGGGTGAGTGAGTTGCCTTTCCGGAGGTGGGAAACCAGGAGATTGGATAGTTTTTTGAGGTGAAGGGTGGCATGTTGTTCTAATTTGCGGTTGGCCTGTAGGAGGATGCTCTGAATGGCCAGTGTGGATGTGGGAGAGGAAAGATTGAGGACTTTTATTAAGGATAGGAGTTGACAGGTGTGTTCATTGGCTGAGTGGACGTGTAGGTGAAGGATTAGGTGGGTGAGGGCAATGGATTGTTCCTACACTCGTACTCTCTGCTGGACGTATCACTTTGCCACGAAGAAAAATGATCCTAATCCTACTCCTAATGATCCAACTCCCCAAGACACTATCCAAATTGAACCCTGCCTGGAACAGTTCCGTCCTCTGTCACAGCGGGACCCACCTCCTCTTCCTCAAAATCACCCTCTCCAAACCTTCCAGGAATTTCTGACTTCCAGCCTTGCCTCTCAATCATTCTTAAAAAACCTTAATCCTACTCCCAACATCACCACTGCTGAAGCCCAGGCTATCCGTGATCTGAAGGCTGACCGGTCCATCGTCATTCTTCCGGCGGACAACGGTTCCACGACCGTGGTACTTGATCGTTGGGAGTATGTGGCTGAAGGACTGCGTCAGCTTTCAGACAACACCACATACAAAGTTTGCCAAGGTAATCCCATTCCTGATGTCCAGGCGGAGCTTCAAGGAATCCTCAGAACCTTAGGCCCCCTACAAAACCTTTCACCTGACTCCATCCGCCTCCTGACCCCACCAACACCCCGCACCCCTACCTTCTACCTTCTTCCTAAAATTCACAAACCCAATCATCCCGGCCGCCCCATTGTAGCTGGTTACCAAGCCCCCACAGAACGTATCTCTGCCTACGTAGATCAACACCTTCAACCCATTACGTGCAGTCTCCCATCCTTCATCAAAGACACCAACCACTTTCTCGAACGCCTGGAATCCTTACCCAATCCGTTACCCCCAGAAACCATCCTTGTAACCATTGATGCCACTTCCTTATACACAAATATCCCGCACGTCCAGGGCCACGCTGCGATGGAGCACTTCCTTTCACGCCGATCACCTGCCACCCTACCTAAAACCTCTTTCCTCATTACCTTAGCCAGCTTCATCCTGACCCACAACTTCTTCACTTTTGAAGATTTATTGATGACATCTTCATGATCTGGACTCACAGTGAAGAAGAACTCCAGAATTTCCTCTCCAACCTCAACTCCTTTGGTTCCATCAGATTCACCTGGTCCTACTCCAAATCCCATGCCACTTTCCTTGATGTTGACCTCCACCTGTCCAATGGGCAGCTTCACACGTCCGTCCACATCAAACCCACCAACAAGCAACAGTACCTCCATTACGACAGCTGCCACCCATTCCACATCAAACGGTCCCTTCCCTACAGCCTAGGTCTTCGTGGCAAACGAATCTGCTCCAGTCCGGAATCCCTGAAGCATTACACCAACAACCTGACAACAGCTTTCGCATCCCGCAACTACCCTCCCGACCTGGTACAGAAGCAAATAACCAGAGCCACTTCCTCATCCTCTCAAACCCAGAACCTCCCACAGAAGAACCACAAAAGTGCCCCACTTGTGACAGGATACTTTCCGGGACTGGATCAGATTCTGAATGTGGCTCTCCAGCAGGGATACGACTTCCTCAAATCCTGCCCTGAAACGAGATCCATCCTTCATGAAATCCTCCCCACTCCACCAAGAGTGTCTTTCCGCCGTCCACCTAACCTTCGTAACCTGTTAGTTCATCCCTATGAAATCCCCAAACCACCTTCCCTACCCTCAGGCCCCTACCCTTGTAACCGCCCCTGGTGTAAAACCTGTCCCATGCACCCTCCCACCACCACCTACTCCAGTCCTGTAACCCGGAAGGTGTACACGATCAAAGGCAGAGCCATGTGTGAAAGCACCCACGTGATCTACCAACTGACCTGCCCACACTGTGACGCATTCTATGTGGGAATGACCAGCAACAAACTGTCCATTCGCATGAATGGACACAGGCAGACAGTGTTTGTTGGTAATGAGGATCACCCTGTGGCTAAACATGCCTTGGTGCACGGCCAGCACATCTTGGCACAGTGTTACACCGTCCGGGTTATCTGGATACTTCCCACTAACACCAACCTATCCGAACTCCGGAGATGGGAACTTGCTCTTCAATACATCCTCTCTTCCCGTTATCCACCAGGCCTCAATCTCCGCTAATTTCAAGTTGCCGCCACTCATACCTCACCTGTCATTCAACAACATCTTTGCCTCTGCCTCGACTGACATCTCTGCCCAAACTCTTTGTCTTTAAATATGTCTGCTTGTGTCTGTATATGTGTGGATGGATATGTGTGTGTGTGTGTGAGTGTATACCCGTCCTTTTTTCCCCCTAAGGTAAGTCTTTCCGCTCCCGGGATTGGAATGACTCCTTACCCTCTCCCTTAAAACCCACATCCTTTCGTCTTTCCCTCTCCTTCCCTCTTTCCTGATGAGGCAACAGTTTGTTGCGAAAGCTTGAATTTTGTGTGTATGTTTGTGTTTGTTTGTGTGTCTGTCGACCTGCCAGCACTTTCATTTGGTAAGTCACTACATCTTTGTTTTTTGATATATTTTTCGTACATGGAATGTTTCCCTCTATTATACATACATATATATATATATATATATATATATATATATATATATATATTCACTTATGAAATTTATTATTAACAATAAGAACGAATTCAAAAGTAATAGCAGTGTACATAGCTACAACACTATGAGAAATGATGATCTTCACTACTCAAGTGATGCCTCAGAACATGTCCTACCAACCGATCCATTCTTCTAGTCAAGTTGTGTCAGAAACTTCTCTTCTTCCCAATCCTATTCAGTATCTCCTCATTAGTTATGTGATCTACCCATCTAACCTTCAGCATTCTTCTGTAGCACCACATTTCGAAAGCTTCTATTCTCTTCTTGTCCAAACTATTTATCGTCCATGTTTCACTTCCATACATGGCTACACTCCACACAAATACTTTCAGAAACGACTTCCTGACACTTAAATCTATACTCGATGTTAACAAATTTCTCTTCTTCAGAAACTCTTTCCTTGCCATTGCCAGTCTACATTTTATATCCTCTCTACTTCGACCATCATCAGTTATTTTGCTCCCCAAATAGCACAACTCGTCTATTACTGTAAGTGCCTCATTTCCTAATCTAATTCCCTCAGCATCACCTGATTTAATTCGACTACATTCCATATCCTAGTTTTGCTTTTGTTTATGTTCATCTTATATCCTCCCTTCAAGACACTATCCATTCCGTTCAACTCTGTCTCCGACAGCATTACAATGTCATCGGCGAACCTCAAAGTTTTTATTTCATGTCCATGGATTTTAATACCTACTCCGAATTTTTCTTTTGTTTCCTTTACTGCCTGCTCAATATACAGATTGAATAACATCGGGGAAAGACTACAACCCTGTCTCACTCCCTTCCCAACCACTGCTTCCCTTTCAAGTCCCTCGACTCTTATAACTGCCATTTGCTTTCTGTACAAATTGTAAATAGCCTTTCACTCCCTGTATTTTACCCCTGCCACCTTGAGAATTTGAAAGAGAGTATTCCAGTCAACGTTGTCAAAAGCTTTCTCTAAATCTACAAATGCTAGAAACGTAGGTCTGACTTTCCTTAATCTATTTTCTAAGATAAGTCGTAGGGTCAGTATTGCCTCACATGTTCCAATATTTCTACGTAATCGAAACTGATCTTCCCCGAGGTCGGCCTCTACTAGTTTTTCCATTCGTCTGTAAACAGTTCGCGTTAGTATTTTGCAGCCGTGACTTATGAAACTGATAGTTTGGTAATTTTCACATCTGTCAACACCTACTTTCTTTGGGGATGGTGTGGTGTCACCGCCAGACACCACACTTGCTAGGTGGTAGCCTTTAAATCGGCCGCGGTCCGTTAGTATATGTCGGACCCGCGTGTCGCCACTGTCAGTGATTGCAGACCGAGCGCCGCCACACGGCAGGTCTAGAGAGACGTCCTAGCACTCGCCCAGTTGTACAGCCGACGTTGCTAGGAATGGTTCACTGACAATTACGCTCTCATTTGCCGATACGATAGTTAGCATAGCCTTCAGCTACGTCATTTGCTACGACCTAGCAAGGCGGCATTACCAGTTAATATTGAGATTGTAAAACATGTACCGTCAAGAGCGATGTACACCAATTATGGATTAAAGTTAAGTGTTCCAGCAGCAACGTACCTTATTGGCTATATTAATTACATTGTCCTGCTCCAGACCTCACGCCAGTTTGCGTGAGCTTAAACGCGTGCATTTCGGCCTCCTCTAGCTACACGGTGTTGGCTCTTCTGCCAACACATCAGTTGGAATTATTATATCCTTCTTGAAGTCTGAGGATATTTTGCCTGTCTCATCCATTTTGCTCTCCAGATGGTAGAGTTTCGTCAGGACTGGCTGTCCCAAGGCTGTCAGTAGTTCTAATGGAATGTTGTCTACTCCCAGGAACTTGATTCGACTCAGGTCTTTCAGTGCACTGTCAAACCCTTCACGCAGTATCATATCTCCTATTAATTCTTCATCTACATCCTCTTCCATTTCCATAATATTGTCCTCACGAACATCGCCCCTGTATAGACCCTCTATATACTCCCTCCACCTTTCCGCTTTCCCTTCTTTGCTTAGAACTGGGTTTCCATCTGAGCTCTTGATATTCATGCAAGTGATTCTCTTTTCTCCAAACGTTTCTTTAATTTTCCTGTAGGCAGTATCTATCTTACTCCTAGTGAGATAAGCCTCTACATCCATACATTTGACCTCTAGCCATCCCTGCTTAGCCATTTTGCACTTTCTGTCGATCTCATTTTTGAGACGTTTGTATTCCTTTTAGCCTGCTTCATTTACTGCATTTTTATATTTTCTCCTTTCATTAATTAAATTCAATATTTCTTCTGTTACCCAAAGATTTCTACTAGCACTTGTCTTTTTGCCTATTTGATTCTCTGCTGCCTTCACTACTTCATCCCTCAAAGCTACCCATTCTTCTTCTACTGTATTTCTTTCCCCCATTCCTGTGAATTGTTCCCTTATGCTCTCCCTGAAACTCTGTGCAACCTCTGGTTTAGTCAGTTTATCCAGGTCCCATCTTCTTAAATTCCCACCTTTTTGCAGTTTCTTCAGTTTTAATCTACAGTTCATAACCAATAGATTGTGGTCAGAGTCCACATCTGCCCCTGGAAATGTCTTACAGTTTAAAACCTGGTTCCTAAATCTCTGTCTTACCATTATATAATCTATCTGAAACCTTTCAGTATATCCAGGCTTCTTCCATGTATACAACCTTATTTCGTGATTCTTGAACCAAGTGTTAGCTATGATTAAGTTGTGCTCTGTGCAAAATTCTACCATGCGGCTTCCTCTTTCATTTCCTACCACCAATCCATATTCACCTACTACGTTTCCTCCTCTCCCTTTTCCTATTACCGAATTCCAGACACCCATGACTATTAAATTTTCGTCTCCCTTTAATATCTCAATAATTTTTTTTTTTATTTCATCATACATTTCTTCAATTTCTTCGTCATCTGCAAAGCTAGTTGGCATATAAACTAGTACTTCTGTAGTAGTATAGACACCTTTTATTAACCTGACACGTTCCACATCATTACAAAGTGTCTTATTCATGATCTTTGGAACAAGTACTAATATAATTCAATCTAAACCAGTTCAAGTTTTTCAGGAACACGTATACCCAAAAATTTGGGAGCATTCTGCCCTACTTAATAACTTCTGCTCATTTGCTGCATCAGGTTCGGGTATGTTGTACAGAAATAATTTTTTCTATCTTTCCAACTCTGTCTTAACTATCCAGTTCTAACTTTTGCATTCTGTTTGCCAACCATGAGTCTAACCATCTGTGCAGTAACACATCAGTTTCACAGAACTTCTGTTTCTCCGAGAGAGTATCGTGGTTGACACTATCCAACGCCTTGGAAACGTTACCGAAAATACCAACTAGCGGCGCATTATTATTTAAGGCTTGTACTATTGATGAGAGAACGCATAAATAGCACTCTCATTCGAGCACCCTTTCTGGAACCCAAACTGCGCTATAATAAGTAAATTGTTTCCTCTGAAATGTGCACCTACTCTTAAGTACAGGGTGTTTCAAAAATGACCGGTTTATTTGAAACGGCAATAAAAACTAAACGAGCAGCGATAGAAATACACCGTTTGTTGCGATATGCTTGGGACAACAGTACATTTTCAGGCGGACAAACTTTCGAAATTTAAGTAGTTACAATTTTCAACAACAGATGGCGCTGCAAGTGATGTGAAAGATATAGAAGACAACGCAGTCTGTGGGTGCGCCATTCTGTACGTCGTCTTTCTGCTGTAAGCGTGTGCTGTTCACAACGTGCAAGTGTGCTGTGGACAACATTGTTTATTCCTTAGAACAGAGGATTTTTCTGGTGTTGGAATACCACCGCCTAGAACACAGTGTTGTTGCAACAAGACGAAGTTTTCAACGGAGGTTTAATGTAACCAAAGGACCGAAAAGCGATACAATAAAGGATCTGTTTGAAAAATTTCAACGGACTGAGAACGTGACGGATGAACGTGCTGGAAAGGTAGGGCGACCGCGTACGGCAACCACAGAGGGCAACGTGCAGCTAGTGCAGCAGGTGATCCAACAGCGGCCTCGGGTTTCCGTTCGCCGTGTTGCAGCTGCGGTCCAAATGACGCCAACGTCCACGTATCGTCTCATGCGCCAGAGTTTACACCTCTATCCATACAAAATTCAAACGCGGCAACCCCTCAGCGCCGCTACCATTGCTGCAAGAGAGACATTCGCTAACGATATAGCGCACAGGATTGATGACGGCGATATGCATGTGGGCAGCATTTGGTTTACTGACGAAGCTTATTTTTACCTGGACGGCTTCGTCAATAAACAGAACTGGCGCATATGGGGAACCGAAAAGCCCCATGTTGCAGTCCCATCGTCCCTGCATCCTCAAAAAGTACTGGTCTGGGCCGCCATTTCTTCCAAAGGAATCATTGGCCCATTTTTCAGATCCGAAACGATTACTGCATCTCGCTATCTGGACATTCTTCGTGAATTTGTGGCGGTACAAACTGCCTTAGACGACACTGCGAACACCTCGTGGTTTATGCAAGATGGTGCCCGGCCACATCGCACGGACGACGTCTTTAATTTCCTGAACGAATATTTCGATGATCGTGTGATTGCTTTGGGCTATCCGAAACATACAGGAGGCGGCGTGGATTGGCCTCCCTATTCGCCAGACATGAACCCCTGTGACTTCTTTCTGTGGGGACACGTGAAAGACCAGGTGTACCGCCAGAATCCAGAAACAATTGAACAGCTGAAGCAGTACATCTCATCTGCATGTGAAGCCATTCCGCCAGACACGTTGTCAAAGGTTTCGGGTAATTTCATTCAGAGACTACGCCATATTATTGCTACGCATGGTGGATATGTGGAAAATATTGTACTATAGAGTTTCCAAGACCGCAGCGCCATCTGTTGTTGACAATTGTAACTAATTGAATTTCGAAAGTTTGTCCGCCTGAAAATGTACTGTTGTCCCAAGCATATTGCAACAAACGGTGTATTTCTATCGCTGCTCGTTTAGTTTTTATTGCCGTTTCAAATATACCGGTCATTTTTGAAACACCCTGTAGATTACTTTTTCGAATATTGTGGAAAAGGATGTCAGCAAGGAAAGTTGACGATAATTGCTTAAGTCTGCCTAGTCACTTTGCTTACGATGTTCAATTATTGCACAATTTTACCTGTTTGGAAAAATTACCTATGGCAGTGATGCATTGCATATCGTTAAGGATAATGCTTAGGGAGTCGCAACAACTTTTCAGAATTCTGTCTGAAATTTCATCAACCGTATAAGAGCTTTTGTTTTTTAGAATTTTTATAATCGTGTTGAGTTCAGTGAAGGACGTTGGTGCCACTTCTAGTGGTTTAAAGATTTGTGGAATCACATTTTTAATATATTCTCTTGTTTCTTCAGCGTGTCAAGCCTCTGATTCTGTATTTTGCGTTACTTTGTGAATGCCGTCGCTTTTGCTTTTCGCTAATAGGATTGAAGGCCCAACGCTGTGCAGTAGTTGGTTGTGTTTTCCAGGAGCCGCAGCCCAGGACGGAGGGAACGAGAGGCCGCAGCCGCCGGCGGGGCAGAGGTGGTAACGCGCCCCGCGGCTGAGAGCTTGCGGGCTGTAAACCTTTTAGCGCTGCCCGGCTCGTGGCCGCGCATGCGCAGAAGAGCCCTCGGAGGGCCCGTCCGGCCGCGCTCTTCACACCTCGCCGGCCGTAACATCTCCTGCACTGTGGTCTGCATTTAAGGCGCTCGCTGCTCTCCGCTGTGTCTGAGAGATCCGAGCATTTCGGTAGCACCGCATCTGGCTCGCGAATCCTCGAGTGACCGAGTTGTCGACGGTAGCCATGTTAGGCACATCGTCTATTTCTTTCATCAGCATGATTTCCTATTTTTTTTTTTTTATTTGGCTTGGTCAGTACACCATTAAGCCAGAAACTTCTTCATACGAAAGGCGACAAGACGGATTTAAACAACTATCGTCCGATTTCCTGACTGCCAACTTTTTCCAAAACATTCGAAAGAGTAATGTACCAAGTCTCACACTTTAGTGGAAACAACTTACTTAGCGTATCACACTTTGCATTGCTTGATTGAGAATGCTATTGCTATATTCACTCCTCAAATAGTAAAAGCCTTAAACAATAAAATAAGCCAGCTGATACTTTATGTGCTCTTTCCAAAGCGTTTGACTGTTAGGTCATGTTACTCTCTCAGAAAAACTCAAGTTTTATGGAATTGATGGTCCCAAGCACAGCTGGTTTGAAGCATATTTAACACAGAATGCAAATGTGTGTGCTGAATAATTCAGATAAAGTCGTAAAGGTAGCAAATTTTAGTGACTGTGTGAAAAAATGAAAAATCACAAAGCATGTCCCACAGGGCTCAATTTTGGGTCCATTCCTGTTCCTCATATATGTGAATGATCTTCGAATTAATATTAAACTAGCAGAATTGATACTCTTTGCAGATGATGCTAATGTTTAATAGATCCCATTAGCAAGAAAACAACAGAAGAGAGGGTAAATGATATTTTCAAAAGAACTGAAAGTGGTTCTCAGAAAATGGGCTCTCCTTAAATTTTGAAGAAACACACTATACCTAGTTCTATAGAACAACCAGAGTCATACCAGCACATGATCAGATGCCAGTAAATACAGTACAATGAAACTAAATTTTAGGTGTAATATTG
This sequence comes from Schistocerca piceifrons, assembly GCF_021461385.2. Lineage (NCBI taxonomy): Eukaryota > Metazoa > Arthropoda > Insecta > Orthoptera > Acrididae > Schistocerca > Schistocerca piceifrons. The sequence continues at coordinate 508,581,613 of NC_060140.1, forward strand.
AAGAAAAATTGAACTGGAAGAAGCTTATTTCTGAGTTTCTAAAACAATTAAGTTCAGCTACTTTTGTTCTTCGTATAACTGCTAATCTTGCAAACAAATGAATCAACCTCCTGACATATTTTGCATATTTCCACTGAATAATGCCTTATGGAATAAGGCGTTTTTCTCTGTGACTTGCGAAACGATAAATGAAAGGAATGTTTATTTAGATAGACAAACATAAGAAGCGTTACTCTAATTACAGAGTCATTTTGAACGATGCTAAAACAGTGATTTATGATTTTTACAGTAGAACAATATTATGCTGTTCTGTAGCTAGTATATTTAAACAAATTATGTACAAATTAATTAAAATCAAATTTCAATTAATTTCAGTTGGAAAACTGTAAATGTCACAATTTTAGGGGTCGATGGCAGATACCGTACACAATTTGCTTTGTTCAGATTGACTTTCTCGTGACGGGATGTCCATTTAAATAAGGCATTCAAATGAGTGTCAATTTTCCTGAGTGCGCCATCCAATAGTTCCAACACTTGAAATCGGTGGTAACGAAACGGAATTGAATGTACATCGTAGAATGTGTCTAGATCAACGGCAATACCTTGCCAATCACTGTAAAATGTTGGACAGAAGACATTTTTTGTTCTATTGTAATACACTTCATTGTGACTCAGTTCATGGAAAGGGCCTGGCAAGAACGATTGCTTTTATGTGTCTGTGTGAATTCTTATCAGACTAAGTACTGTCTCTGCCTGAGCCATATGCAGCTGCCTGCCCTGTTTCAGAGGATGATTCTCAGCCTTCAAGGTCCGGGCAATCGCAGAGGGTGGGCTTATTGGTAGTTGGGAGTTCCAATTTTAGGCGCGTAATGGGGTCCCTTAGGCTAAGGAGGGGAAGAAATCCAGTGTGCATTCCGGGTGGAGTCATTCCTGATGTGGAAAGGGTCCTTCCGGATGACATGAAGAGCACGGGGTGCAGCCAGCTGCAGGTGGTGGCACATGTCGGCACTAATGACGTGTGTCGCTTTGGATCTGAGGAAATTGGATTCCAGCGGCTATCTGAGTTGGTGAAGGCTGCCGATCTTGCTTAGGAGATGAAGGCAGAGCTCATCATCTGCGGCATCGTTGACAGAACCGACTGCGGACCTTCGGCGCAGAGCCGGGTGGAGGGCCTGAATCAGAGGCTCAGACGGTTTTGCGACCGTGTTGGCTGCAGATTCCTTGACTTGCGCCATAGGATGGTGGGGTTTCGGGTTCCGCTGAATAGGTCAGGAGTTTGTTACACTCAGCTGGCGGCTACACGGGTAGCGGAGGCTGTGTGGCGTGGACTGGGCGGTTTTTTAGGTTAGAAGGCCCCGCAAAGTACGGGGTGGGCTGCAATCTCAAAGGGTTCATGGCAAATACAGGACGTGCATGGATCAAGGAACAGCCGGAATTGTAGTTGTAAATTGTTGTAGTTGTGCTGGGAAAGTCCCTGAGCTTCAAGCGCTAATAGAAAGCACAGAATCTGAAATCGTTATAGCTACAGAAAGCTGGCTAAAGCCTGAAATAAGTTCTGCAGAAATTTTTACGAAGTCTCAGACGGTGTTCAGGAAAGATAGATTAGGCAGAATTGGTGGTGGAGTGTTCGTGTCTGTCAGTAGTGGTTTATCTTGTGGTGAAGTCGAGGTAGATACTCCGTGCGAATTGGTATGGGTGGAGGTTATACTTAACAGCCGAACTAAGTTAATAATTGGCTCCTTCTACCGACCTCCAGACTCCGATGATGTAGTTGCTGAACAGTTCAGAGAAAATTTGAATCTCGTAACAAATAAATACCCCACTCATACGGCTACAGTTGGTGGGGATTTCAACCTTAGAAAAAATACTTGTTCAAAACCGGTGGTAGGCGAAAACATCTTCTGAGATTGTCCTAAATGCTTTCTCCGAAAATTATTTCGAGCAGTTAGTCCACGAACCCACGTGAATTGTAAATGGTTGCGAAAACACACTTGACCTCTCAGCCACAAATAATCCAGAGCTAATAGGGAGCATCATGACTGATACAGGGATTAGTGACCACAAGGTCGTTGTAGCTAGGCTCAATACCGTTTCTTCTAAATCCACCAGAAACAAACGCAAAATAATTTTATTTAAAAAAGCGGATAAAGTGACACTAGAAGCCTTCTTAAGAGACAATCTCCATTCCTCCCGAACTGACTATGCAAATGTAGACGAGATGTGGCTCAAATTCAAAGATATAGTAGCAACAGCAATTGAGAGATTCATACCTGATAAATTAGTAAGAGATGGAACTGATCCCCCATGGTACACAAAACAGGGTCGAACGCTGTTGCAGAGGCAACGGAAAAAGCATGCGAAGTTCAGAAGAACGCAAAATCCCGAAGATTGGCTAAAATTTACAGACGCGCGAAATTTGGTACGGACTTCAATGCGAGATGCCTTTAATAGGTTCCACAACGAAACATTGTCTCGAAATTTGGTAGAAATGTAAAGTACACAAGCGGCAAGTCGCAGTCACCGATAGATCTGTACCTACAGATTGGAAAATTGCGGAGGTCGCACCAGTGTTTAAGAAGGGTAGTAGGAGTAATCCATGGAACTACAGACCTATATCATTGACGTCGGTTTGCAGTAGGGTTTTGGAGCATATACTGTATTCAAACATTATGAATCACCTCGAAGGGAACGATCTATTGATACGTTATCAGCATGGTTTCGGAAAACATCGTTCTTATGCAACGCAGCTAGCTCTTCATTCGCACGAAGTAATGGTCGCTATCGACAGGGGATCTCAAGTTGATTCTCTATTTCTAGATTTCCGGAAAGCTTTTGACACCGTTCCTCACAAGCGACTTCTAATCAAGCTGCGGGCCTATGAGATATCGTCTCAGTTGCGCGACTTTATTCGTGATTTCCTGTCAGGAAGGTCGCAGTTCGTAGTAATAGACGGCAAGTCATCGAGTAAAACTGAAGTGATATCAGGTGTTCCCCAGGGAAGCGTCCTGGGACCTCTGCTGTTCCTGATCTATATAAATGACCTGGGTGACAATCTGAGCAGTTCTCTTAGGTTGTTCGCAGATGATGTTGTAATTTACAGTCTAATAATGTCATCCGAAGACCAGTATCAGTTGCAAAGCGATTTAGAAAAGATTGCTGTATGGTGTGGCAGGTGGCAGTGGACGCTAAATAACGAAAAGTGTGAGGTGATCCACATGAGTTCCAAAATAAATCCGTTGGAATTCGATTTCTCAATAAACAGTACAATTCTCATGGCTGTCAATTCAACTAAGTACCTGGGTGTTAAAATTACTAACAACTTCAGTTGGAAATACCACATAGATAATATTGTGGGGAGGGCGAGCCAAAGGTTGCGTTTCATTGGCAGGACACTTAGACGATGCAAAAAGTCCACTAAAGAGACAGCTTACACTACACTCGTTCGTCCTCTGTTAGAATATTGCTGCGCGGTGTGGGATCCTTACCAGGTGGGTTTCACGAAGGATATCGAAAGGGTGCAAAAAAGGGCAGCTCGTTTTGTATTATCACGTAATAGGGGAGAGAGTGTGGCAGATATGATACGCGAGTTGGGATGGAAGTCATTAAAGCAAAGACGTTTTTCGTCGCGGCGAGATCTATTTACGAAATTTCAGTCACCAACTTTCTCTTTCGAATGCGAAAATATTTTGTTGAACCCAACATACATAAGTAGGAATGATCATCAAAATAAAATAAGAGTAATCAGAGCTTGATCAGAAAGGTTAGGTGTTCGTTTTTTCCGCGCGCTGTTCGGGAGTGGAATGGTAGAGAGATAGTATGATTGTGGTTCGATGAACCCTCTGCCAAGCACTTAAATGTGAATTGCATAGTAATCATGTAGATGTAGATGTAGAAGTTATGTTTGCTATCGCTATTTGATCAGTAAGTTAGGGCTGAAGAATGTTCTTAGTCTCCTCGCTAAAACCATCTCTCGGAATTATCTCAGCAGTGTTCTGGAAGATATACAGCAGATACGTTCGAATGTCTAATTTTATGGTTCGCTCCCCCAATCTTCTTGTAAGTGGATTAAGGACGAAAATGACTCACTGTCGTTTGACAATGAAATTCGAAAAATGCTGAGGAATCAAAGACTGTTTCACACTCGGTTCAAGATAGGACGTGTAAATGACGACAGGCAAAGGTCAGTAGAGATTCAAGCGTCTGTGAGAAGATCTATTCGTGAAGCATGCAGTAACTATCGCTGGCGTATCTTATCGAAGTATCTTGTTGAGAACCCGAGAAAATTCTGGTCCTATGTGAAATCGCTAAGCGGGTCTGAGGCTGCCTGGAAGTCACTGGTTGACCAGTGCGTTATTGCAATAGAACATAGCCAAAAGAAGGCCGAAGTTTTAATTTCGCGTTAAAGAAATCGATCACGCAGGAGACATACATACCGTCGTTTGGTTATCGCACAGGCTCCCGCATGGAAGGCATAGAATTAGGCATCCCTGGCGCAGGGAAGGAACTGAAGGAGTTAAAAATATATAAGTCGCCAGGTCGAGACGGAATCCCAATTTGGTTTTACAAAAGATGTTCTACAGCATTGGCTCCCTACTTAACTTTTATTTGTCTCCCACCGCAAAGTCCCAAGCGACTAGGAAGAAAACGCAAATGATTCCTATATTTAAGAAGAGAAAAATAACGGAGCCTCAGAATTACAAACCGATATCTTTAACATATGTTTGCTGCAGAATTCTTGAACACGTTTTCAGTTCGAATATCATTGACTTCTTTGAGATCGAAAAGCTTACGTCCATGGATCAGCATGGTTTTAGAATGCATGTAAAAAAACTCAGCTTCCAGTTTTTCACATGATACACTGCGAATTATGGATGAAGAGAAAATGGCAGATTCCATATTTGCAGATTCCCGAAATTTATTTGACACGATGGCCCACTGGAGACTGTTAACAAAAGCATGAACGTATGGAATAGGTTCCCAAATATGTGAGTGCCTCGAAGACTTCTTAAGTAATGCAACACAGAACGGTAGCAGTAGGGTAACAGGGTTTCTGGCATACTTTTGATATCAAATTGACATCAATTTAACATGTCATTTAATTAAATTGATCAATTAATTAACCCAACTCCTCACGATGTCATGGGTTTTCCACAGCACGCACATGGGGCTCTTTCCCATCTCCACCCCGTCCTCTAACCTCTGTCCCCAGGAAATGGCGGAAATTGAATTTTTGTGGAAATTAATAAATGGCATGATATTCAAATTTGTTGATGGGAATATAAATTTTTGTGTGTTAACTTTGAGGTTTGGAGACCAACTGACCTAGTTCACAACACCAGCACCAGAAGGTGCTATTGGCCATTCCAACTCCCCTTTCCTGCAGCACTTGTTATGGAGCTTTAGTCTGTGCTGAGCTGCTGATGGAACAGACGTGTGTCTCCGTTCTGTGCACGGTGTGGAATGTTGTTTATTTGCCATTGATTGAGTACTAGACAGTAACTCCACACAGGTTCATCAATAGCTACCAGATGTGGAGTGGATATTTTTACTATTAGTCTAGCACTAGAGAGTTGCTCCAGCCAGTCTAGTCAACAGACTCACATGAGAAGGATGGGTAATAATGACAGGACAGCGAGCTATCACTGAAGTCCACGGCAGTAGCCTCCTGCCAATATAGAACTGACCAGCTGCTGGGAGGAACATAAGGATGGGTAATAATAATGTTAGAACAGTGACCCACTGTCAAAGGATGTCTGTTTTTTTTCCTTTCTTGTTATTATATGCCTCGTGTGGGTAGGAGTGGGCTGGCAGCGGCACAATTCGCAGTTCTTCAGCCAAGAGACTACATAAAATAACAAAGGAGAATGGTACATACATAAAATATTGGGATAAAAGATGAAGTTCATGTATCAGAAGGAGAAAGAATGGAAGTTAAAATATACAAAAAAAAGTAGTTTCACGAGGCATGCTTACATAAAATCCACATATAATTAAAATGACACTCGATGAAGATGTAGCACATACACACCGGCAGCACTAAGAGCACATTTAAAAACGATGTTCACAGTAATGAGAGCCACACAGGACGATGACACTGAACACACATTTCACTGATGTTACATACACAGTGAACACCAAGACACGACAACGTAACTGGATTAAAATTGGAAGGACCTGCCAAGGCAGGGGAGGCCAGAGAGGAAAGATGGATTGGGGGTCGACAGAAGATGGGCAGCAGGAATGAGTGGGAAGTGGGGAGCCAGTAGCACACCAAGGAGCAGGAAACAGGGAGGGTGGGGAGGGAGCAGTCCAGGAGGGAACACAAGGACTGTGATATGAGAAGTGAGGACAGGGGGTAGTAGGGAGCAAACAGCAGAGGGTAGGGAAAGGACAGGGAGATCAAGAGAGCAGGGGAGGGAAGGGGAAGCATACCATCTGGGATGGAAAGAAGTTGAAAGTTCCTTTGGGAGCGGAGGTAGAGGGTGCAGATAAGGAGAGAGGGCGTGACACATCGGTAAAGGCATGGCAGGAGACAGGGAGTAGAGAGGAAAGAAGACACCAGAGGATGGGGGGGATTGAGGCAGCTGTTGGTTTAGAGGATACACATGTGTTCAAGGAAAAGGAGGAGATGTGGGAAAGGGATGAGGTGGAGATGCAGGTGACACTAGTGTAATGAAGGATGAGATAGAAGAAAGATTTATGGGTATGAAGGATGGTGGAACGATGGAATCCCCATGTCCAGTCAGACAGGAGTTCGAGGAGGTGGAATCTACTGTGGCCTTTGTGTTAGATGGTAAGGGGATGGGTAATCCAGGTGTTGTGATGGTCAAAAGGGTGAGGCCAAGCTATTTCAGTGTGGGGTAAGTTGGATAGAGTGGTCGTAGAGCTGAGGTAGAAATAATGGAGCTGGAAGGAGGGGTATTACATCCTACAATGATTGCCTATTTTTTTGGAAGGATTGATTCAAAGAGCCACTGATTGCACCAAGTAGTAAACTGGTTTTGGTGGGTTTGTAGGGAGGGGTTGGGGTTGTTTGCGGGAGGAGACCAAACAGCGAAGTCATCGGTCTCATCTGAGTAGGGAAGGATGTGAAAGGAAGTCGGCTGTGCCCTTTCAAAGGAACCATCCCGGCATTTGCCTGGAGGGATTTAGGAAAATCACGGAAAACCTAAATCAGGATGGCCGGACGCGGGATTGAACCGTCGTCCTCCCGAATGCGAGTCCAGTGTGCTAACCACTGCACCACCTCGCTCGGTTGTAGGGAGGTCTGGGACCATTGAACAGTAGGGAGGTGGTGTCATCAGCATATTGAAAGAGATGGATGGGTGCATGTGGTTTGGGCATATCAGTGGTGTACAGGAGGTACAGGAGAGGAGTCAGGATAGAGGCCTGGGGCACACCTGTAGTAGGGTAAAGATACGGGAATTGGTATTATGAATGGTGACATAGGAAGGACAGTGAGAGAGGAAGGAGGCAATGAGGCGGATGAAGTTCATAGGAAGCACATAGGTCTGGAGCTTGAAAAGGAGCCCAAATCAAATGCCATACATGGTCATGGGCATTATGGAGGTTAAGGGAAACAAAAATAGCAGAGCAACAGGAGCTAAGTTGGAGGGAGAGGAGGCAGGTAGAGTTAAGGAGCTGTCTGTCAGTGGAGAAGGAGGGCTGGAAACCACGCTGGGTAAGAGTGAGGAAGTGGTTTTGAGTTAGTCAGTAATGGATACATTGGGAGAGGATGGACTCGAAGACCTTGCTAAATGGTGAGGTGAGGCATATGGGGCGATAGGAGGAGGTATCAGAAAGGGGTTTATTAGGTTTAAGAAACAACAGGATGTGGGAAGTCTTCCACAGGTCAGAATAAAAACCAGTAGAGAGGATGATATTGTACAGGGTGGCAAGGGCGGTGAGGAAGGAGAGAGGTCATTCCTTAAAGTGGCAGTAAGTGATGCAATCGTGACCAGGGGCACATTTGGAGCAGATGATGAGTTTAATGTCTTGTGCTGTGATATAAGTGTTCAGTTCTGAGGGCAGTAACTGGTACAAGTACAGGAAGCTTGGAGAAAGTGGCAGGGCAGTGGATCAGTGCAGTCAAAGACATTGGGGAACAGGGAAGAATCAAAGTGAGGGTCATTTGGTGTGGACAATACTTCTGAAAGTAGGAAGCAAAATGGTTACCTTTCTGAGGGTATCAGGGAAGGGGCAATTGTCATGGAGCAGTGGGTAACTGGGCCTGGGTGGCTACCAGTAAGGGAATGAAATGCAGACCAGTACTTGGAGGAGTTGATAGGGAGTATGGCGTTGAGTCATGTGCAGATATGGCGCCGGTCTTGGCGTTTCTTTGCTGTCAGAAGGTTTCTAATGTGTCTTTTTAATTGCTGCTGACAGACGAGTGTGTCCTGGTCAAGAGTGTTGATGAAGGAACGGTAGAGCCAGTAGGATTCGTGGAGAAGGGGTATGGCCTGTGGAGGAATGATAGGCCAGTGAGGTGGATACGTTTGGAGGAAACGTGGGCCACCGCAGCAGCAGAAACAATCTTCTAGAGCAGGGCTTTCCAACGTGTGGTCCGCGGACCCCTTAGGGTTCCACCGGACCTTTCTAGGGGGTCTGCGGCCACCTTTCACCAAATCGTGTAAAATAATGAGTAAAATTATTGAAAAAAATGTGAAAATCAAATTCATCACTATTTTTTGTGTGTGAAAAACATTTGTACTTTTACTTCAGGTCGTATTCCCAAGAAGCCTTTGCGGTTCCTAAGTGAGAACGCATACACAGTTAAGTGTGGGAGAATGCGGCTTCTCTGATCGACTGTTTCGCAACAATACGGGGGGCGTTTGTGCGCCGGCTCACGGCGCTAGATGCGCTGAAACCTTTTACGCATGCGCGGATTGAGGTTTGTCGACCAATCACAGCGCTCGCTGGCATGTATGCGGCCCCAGGCATCATTAAATGTTAAATTTGCTTTGTCAGTGCACTACCTATTTCATAAGTCGATTTTTGACCAGTTTATTACTTATAACATGGATCGGTGGCTGAAGTCAGGATCATTGAAAAAGGGTGCAGTTTCTCCATCACTTTCACAACAAGGGAAGTTTCCAGTTGAAATGAATGAGGAGGGAGGACGACCAAAGGAAGAACAATCACAAGAAGCTCCACAGCCAGATTTATTATGTGAAAACGCTGCGAGTACTCCATTGGTTCCAATGTCCTGTGGAAGTGTAAGTACAACGAAAGCTGTTTAGAAATGGGCTTTATGGAGACAAAGGAGGGTAAAGCTCAGTGTGTAATTTGTGCGCGTTCCTTAGGAACAGTTCAATGGTTCCAGTTAAATTGCGCCATCATTTTGAAGATACTCACCCGGATTTCCAGGCTAAAGACATCGATTTTTTCAAAAGGAAGAGTGCTGAGCTAGCTGCGTCTCAGCATTACATGAAAACTCGTGCCAAAACAATTAATGAAAATACATTAAAAGCTTCTTTTTTGATTAGTTGTCGAGTGGAAAAATAGGCAAAGCTCATACCATTGCAGAAAATCTCATAAAGCCGTGTGTTAGAGATATTGTTTCTTACATGCTAGACGAAAAGGCAGTAAAGCTTGTATCTTCGGTGCCATTATCAAACAATACTATCAAGAGACGCATTGTTGACATGTCAAATTTTGTGAAAGACACTCTTGTTTCTCGCATCCAAAACAATTCATTTCTTTTCAGATAGATGAATCCACTGATGTTGCAAAATTAACTATTTTATTGGCTTTTGTCCGTTATGAATATTCTGGATGTTTTGAGGAGGACCTCTTATTGTGTAGACCATTACCTGCCAACACAGCAGGTGCTGTAATATTCCATCTATTGGATGATTTTTTAAGGACTAACGAAGTTTCATGGTCTAATTGCATAGATGTGTGCACAATGATGCAGAAGCTATGACGGGTCCTACAGTCGGAGCAATAACGAAAATGAAAGAAAACGCCAAGAATTGCAGCAGTAGTCATTGTGCTCTCCACAGATACGCTTTAGCTACGAAATAAGTGCCTGCTTCGTTTACGAAAGTTTTAGACGAATCCATTCAAATCATTAACTACGTAAAGTCAAGGCCGTTGAAGTCAAGACTTTTCACAATACTGTGTGAAGATATGGGAAGCCCTCATCTTTCCCTGCTTCTACACACAGAAGTGAGGTGGCTCCCACGTGGGAATGCACTCTCTCGGTTGTGCGAATTAAGATTGGAAGTCTTAGCTTTCCTTTTGGAGCATAACACCAAATTAGCAGACCTTATTAATGACGAAAATTGGCAGTCTGCACTTGCCTATTTGTCAAATATTTTCTCCAAAATGAACGAAATGAATATTTCACTCCAAGGGCAAAGTGAAATAAGGGTCACTACCATCGACAAAGTTCGAGCATTCAAGACGAAAATCAGTTTTTGGGCAGAGAGTGTCGAGGAGGGGGAGGTCGAGTGTTTTCCTCTTCTCAAGGAGTTTTTGCAAAACAAAACATTGGCGCTTGGGAAGAATTTGTTTCATAAAATCCTGGAACACCTTCGAAAATTGATGTCATTGTTGGAGCATTATTTCCCAACAGATGAAGATGGGAAGCTGCAGAAATACGAATGGGTGGTCAACCCATTCGCTGTATTCAAAAAGCCGAACATTCTATCATCAATGAATAGGAGTTGTTGATGGAAATTACCACAATCCCTACCTTGAAATCAAGTTTTGACATTGACAGTTACACTTTTGGATCCGTTTGGATAGCAAGAAATACGACCCCCTCGTTGAAAAGGCAAAACGTGTAGGCCTATTTCTCCCGTTTGCCATAACGTACATGTGTGAATCTGGATTCTCGATCTTTGCTGCCCACAAAACTAAGTACCGAAGCTGTCTAGATGTGGAACCAGAATCCGTCTCCAGTTGTCAAGAACTGAACCCAGCTTTTCAAAACTGCGTCAGGAGAAGCACCCTCAACCATCACATTAGGATTCCACTACTATTCCTACAGACTCATCTGTAGTAAAGAAGAAAGCATTTTTCTTCGTAGATGCTCAGTGAACGTACCTGAACTGTAACTCTGTAGGAATTTTGTTTATGTCTTCTATCATTTACAAAATAATTATTAATTGAATTATGTTGGCATTGATATTTTTGTTACAAAAATTAACATACTCCCTAAAGCTAATTTCTTTTCTTTATAATATATTCCTTCCTCTCAGTTAAAAATATGGCCTACCTATACTTCAATTACAATTACTTGCTATTACTCTGACCCTATATTGTGGCAACTGGCTGCGAGCGTAAACAAATGAGAACTTTTCACGTGCCACCCTGTAAAAGGTAAACCACCTCTGCCAGAATTGTTTCCTTTGAGAAAAAAAGTCTTACGTCCTGTGAAATTGTCTTCTTATATAGAAATAAGAGAGTCTGTTTGTTTGTTTTCCTGATTTGTTTACAGTCGAGGCTGACTGCCACGATATAGTGTGCAAGTAGTAGTTGAAGTTGCCAGCTGTGGCTAAACTGTTGCCACATCGCCAGCTAGTTGCCAGTTACCAACTGACAGTACACTGCTGCAACGCCACCTGCTAGCTGCCGGCTATGGACTGACAGCTGCCGTTCAGTAGATATGCAAAGACGTAAAAATAACTAGACTTTCCGAGCTGTTTACATGGGCACGAAAATCGATTGTAGAACTGGAAAACGGCTTTATAAAAGCAGATCTCCAGAATCGATTTTGAAGTGTTTACCTGACCAACCAAAAGCAGAACTGGGACATCAGCTTATGAAATACGGTTTTGGAAACGCATGTAAACTGGGGGAATGTATCCCACACATTGCACAACAGTCACAACAAAGGCAATTCCTTGGCCTCTTTTCTTTCGCGATATGTTTGTATCCCGAATCATGGGTCTGTCTCTTTTCTTCACAGCCGCGCGGAATGGCCGCGCCATGTCGTCGTGGATTGCGCGGCCACTCCCGTCGGAGGTTCGAGTCCTCCCTCGCGCAAGTGTGTGTGTGTGTGTGTGTGTGTATGTATTGTCCTTTTTTTTTTTTTTTTTTTTTTTGGTCATCAGTAATATCTGTCTTCCTCTACAGTTTTTGCCCTCTACAGCTCCCTCTAGTACCATGGAAGTCATTCCCTCATGTCTTAGCAGATGTCCTATCATCCTGTCCCTTCTCCTTATCAGTGTTTTCCACATTTTCCTTTCCTCTCCGATTCTGCGTAGAACCTCCTCATTCCTTACCTTATCAGTCCACCTAATTTTCAACATTCGTGTATAGCACCACATCTCAAATGCTTCGATTCTCTTCTGTTCCGGTTTTCCCACAGTCCATGTTTCACTACCATACAATGCTGTACTCCAGACGTACATCCTCAGAAATTTCTTCCTCAAATTAAGGCCGGTATTTGATATTAGTAGACTTCTCTTGGCCAGAAATGCCTTTTTTGCCATAGCGAGTCTGCTTTTAATGTCCTCCTTGCTCCGTCCGTCATTGGTTATTTTACTGCCTAGGTAGCAGAATTCCTTAACTTCATTGACTTCGTGACCATCAATCCTGATGTTAAGTTTCTCGATGTTCTCATTTCTACTACTTCTCATTACCTTCGTCTTTCTCCGATTTACTCTCAAACTATACTGTGTATTCATTAGACTGTTCATTCCGTTCAGCAGATCATTTAATTCTTCTTCACTTTCACTCAGGATAGCAATGTCATCAGCGAATCGTATCATTGATATCCTTTCACCTTTTATTTTAATTCCACTCCTGAACCTTTCTTTTATTTCCATCATTGCTTCCTCGATGTACAGATTGAAGAGTAGGGGCGAAAGGCTACAGTCTTGTCTAACACCCTTCCTAATACGAGCACTTCGTTCTTGATCGTCCACTCTTATTATTCCCTCTTGTTTGTTGTACATATTGTATATGACCCGTCTCTCCCTATAGCCTACCCCTACTCTTTTCAGAATCTCGAATAGCTTGCACCATTTTATATTGTCGAACGCTTTTTCCAGGTCGACAAATCCTATGAAAGTGTCTTGATTTTTCTTTAGCCTTGCTTCCATTATTAGCCGTTATTAGCCGTAACGTCAGAATTGCCTCTCTCGTCACTTTACTTTTCCTAAAGCCAAACTGATCGTCGCCTAACGCATTCTCAATTTTCTTTTCCATTCTTCTGTATATTATTCTTGTAAGCAGCTTCGATGCATGAGCTGTTAAGCTGATTGTGCGATAATTCTCGCACTTGTCAGCTCTTGCCGTGTTCGGAATTGTGTGGATGATGCTTTTCCGAAAGTCAGATGGTATATCGCCAGACTCATATATTCTACACACCAGCGTGAATAGTCGTTTTGTTGCCACTTCCCCCAATGATTTTAGAAATTCTGATGGAATGTTATCTATCCCTTCTGCCTTATTTGACCGTATGTCCTCCAAAGCTCATTTAAATTCCGATTCTAATACTGGATCCCCTATCTCTTCTAAATGGACTCCTGTTTCTTCTTCTATCACATCAGACAAATCTTCACCCTCATAGGGGCTTTCAATGTATTCTTTCCATCTATCTGCTCTCTCCTCTGCATTTAACAGTGGAATTCCCGTTGCACTCTTAATGTTACCACCGTTGCTTTTAATGTCACCAAAGGTTGTTTTGACTTTCCTGTATGCTGAGTCTGTCCTTCCGACAATCATATCTTTTTCGATGTCTTCACATTTTTCCTGCAGCCATTTCGTCTTAGCTTCCCTGCATTTCCTATTTATTTCATTCCTCAGCGACTTGTATTTCTGTATTCCTGGTTTTCCCGGAACATGTTTGTACTTCCTCCTTTCATCAATCAACTGAAGTATTTCTTCTGTTACCCATGGTTTCTTCGCAGCTACCTTCTTTGTATCTACGTTTTCCTTCCCAACTTCTGTGATGGCCCTTTTTAGAGATGTCCATTCCTCTTCAACTGTACTGCCTACTGCGCTATTCCTTATTGCTATATCTATAGCGTTAGAGAACTTCAAACGTATCTCGTCATTCCTTAGTACTTCCGTATCCCACTTCTTTGCGTATTGATTCTTCCTGACTAATGTCTTGAACTTCAGCCTACTCTTCATCACTACTAAATTGTGATCTGAGTCTATATCTGCTCCTGGGTACGCCTTACAATCCAGTATCTGATTTCGGAATCTCTGTTTGACCATGATGTAATCTAATTGAAATCTTCCCGTATCTCCCGGCCTTTTCCAAGTATACCTCCTCCTCTTGTGATTCTTGAACAGAGTATTCGCTATTACTAGCTGAAACTTGTTACAGAACTCAATTAGTCTTTCTCTTCTTTCATTCCTCGTCCCAAGCCCATATTCTCCTGCAATCTTTTCTTCTACTCCTTCCCCTACAACTGCATTCCAGTCGCCCATGACTATTAGATTTTCGTCCCCCTTTACATACTGCATTACCCTTTCAGTATCCTCATACACTTTCTCTATCTGTTCATCTTCAGCTTGCGACGTCGGCATCTATACCTGAACTATCGTTGTCGGCGTTTGTCTGCTGTCGATTCTGATTAGAACAACCCGGTCACTGAACTGTTCACAGTAATACACCCTCTGCCCTACCTTCCTATTCATAACGAATCCTACACCTGTTATACCATTTTCTGCTGCTGTTGATATTACCCGATACTCATCTGACCAGAAATCCTTGTCTTCCTTCCACTTCACTTCACTGACCCCTACTATATCCAGATTGAGCCTTTGTATTTCCCTTTTTAGATTTTCTAGTTTCCCTACCACGTTCAAGCTTCTGACATTCCACGCTCCGACTCGTAGAACGTTATCCTTAGCGGAAGTTAAACTTAGGTTAATAATGTGTAAGACTAGGGATTGATGACCTCCGCAGTTAAGTCCCATAGACTTTACATTCATTTGAACATTTTTCTTCAGATTTCACGAAAAACCACACACACGACTGTTACGAAATATGCGTGCTCCTTACACAACAGTAGCCAAACAGTGGGAGTGAACAGATCACAAGTGGCAGCTTGTCAACAGCGAACAGTTTGGACGTGACGTTGATTGCTCTTGGAGGAAGGCAGCTCCAACGTGTGAAATGTCAATTACCAAGTAATTTTAATCAGGCTATAGTGTGTTGAACAAAGGGAATAAATCCACTAGTAAGTGTCTGGATACAGTGGAAATTCGTATTGGATCGTTAGTTTCAAGTTGTTTTCATTTATCTCCAAACCACAGACTATTGATACTTTGGAGGGGGGGGGGGGGGGGGGGTCATTGGGAACATGGCAGTTGCATTAAGAAGCTGTCAGTTCCCATGGGTTTCACTCTGAAATTTAAAGTTACTGTGCTCTTGACTGACTAGTGGTCCGCCATGGATTTTCGACTGAAAAGGTTGGGAAGCCATGTTCTAGAGGAAGAACGAGGTGTGAGCGACGTCATCAGTATGATGGAAGGGGAGGGGTTGGTATGCATTGGCATGGCAGTGGTCTTGGATGACCTTGGGAGGGGAGATTGGGTGGGGAGCTTGGGGAGGGCGAAGGGCAAATGAGATATTGAGAAGGACTGGTGGGCGGTCACTGCCAATGGGGTCGAGGACTTCTGTGGTGATATGCCTGATGAGGTTTTGGGAAGCAAGGACGACAATGGGGACTGTGTTACTTTTGGGATGAGTATGCTGAGGGAGGGGACAAGGTCGCCTTGGATGGTGGAAAGAGACAGATGCTATCACAGGAAGTTGGCAGGGTCATAGCTATGAAATTTGATGTCAGCAGCAATGACAAAGGTGGAAAAGGTGCTGTCAGTATGGGAGAGGAAGTCATAGGGAATGGAAACAGCTGGATGGACATACATGGTGGCGCAGGTGACAGTTAGGGTGGGGGAAAAGACACTGAAGATCAGGTGTTCGGTAGGATCATTGAGTAGGGGTTGTGTACACATGGGGATATGATTAAGGTGACCAATAGCGATCCACCTCACCCTAATGGGCGGGAACTATCAGTACGGCGAAGGACGTAGGGAGAAGTGCGGACAATGTGGTAAGGTTGGAGGAAGATTTTATTGAGGATGAAGGTGTCAACCTGGTGCTGGGACATGATATACATGAATTGGGGCTTGTTGGTAGGGAAGGAGCAAATGTTTTGATAAAGGAGGTAACACTGACTGAAATGCCAGGATGGAGAGCGAGAGGAAGGAGTGGAGCTGAGAAAGGCATAGATGAGGGTGTCAATGTGTTTAAAGATGAAGTGGGTTTGGTTGTGGGCATAGGTTTGCAGGTGGAAAATGGAACAGGCAGTGAGGGAGATCTGCTGGAGGGTATGTGGATGTTGGAAGGGGTGGATGTTTTGAAAGACAATGGCAGGGAACCATACAATATCTTTGGCTTTGGGGAGTGGACAGAGGGAATTGTTGGGATGGAGGGGTTCATCAATGGGACAAACAGGGATGTTGAGCTCTGATTCAGTGGAGGGGAAGGGGTTGCCTTACATTTAGAGGAATAGGTGGGATGTATTGTAGGAAGAAGTGAGATTGGGACACTGTTGGTGGAAATGAGGGGCTTTGTAGTGGGGGAATTTTTACAGTCAGATAAGGTGATCGATATAACCAGGCACTTCTGGCACTGGTACTGGGGAGGGGAGCAGGGAGGGTCAACAGGGTGGCAGCAGTTAAAAATAAGGGCTCCCTGGGTGAGTAGGTGGTCGATGAAGGAGGGGGTTTCAGTGAAGACAGCGATAAGGAAAGTGGGTCCAGAGTTATTGTAGATATGGCGGGCTGAATGTATTTCGAGAGCAGGCCAGGCATTCAGTTCCACCAGCACCTCTGCCTCCACGACCATGTGGCTGAGTTTTGTGATTATGGCAATAGGGTTGGCGGATGGTAATGGGGTTGAGGCTGGCAGGCACATGATAAGGAATGTTGTAAGGGTGGCATGGGGGCCAAAGGTGACATGGGAGATCTTTCTGAGGAGGTCGGTGTGGATTGAGGGACTGGGGGATTTGGTAAGGACAGAGCCCTTGTCAGGAAATAAGTTGGGAAATGGGGGCATTGGGGAAGTATTTGCAGATTTCCAGACATCGAGGAACTTGGGGTTGGGGCAGGAGAGGGCAAAGGTGTGCATGGGGGAATATCCAGGTTGGGGTCAGAAGGGCTGAGGTGGGTGGTGGCTTTTTGGTGGATGGGGCAGGAGTGAAGTTGACCCTCTCGAACTTTTAGGGTGGTCTGGGAAGAAGGGTTAGGAATAGACTGGAGGTGATGGGAGGCTGGCCCTGCTTGGGGTGCAGAAGCATCAACAGGGGGTGCTTTCAGTGACTCGCCTTTCATGGTGACTATGGCCTGACAGGACAGGTGGCAGGTGAAGGGAGTGCTGGGGTTGTAGGGTGACTGGGGAGTTGGAAACTCGTCAGGACAAGTGGCATGGCTGGGGATGGTAACAGGAGCAGGAGAAGACTAATGGGGGAGGAGTAGGAGGGGGAAGAAACAGTAATGAGGGGAGGATGGGCATAAGGAGGCGGGCTGGAGGAGATACTCCAAGAAATGGTGAAGATGCACCACAGTGACAGTGACGGCAATGGGCAGTGGTGGCGGCAGCGGCAGCAGGAAGCCACCAACAAGCTCTGAAGTGGGGGGGCGGAAAGCAGTGAATGGCGGACGGTGGGTGGCCAATTGTGGACCCCAAAGCAGCAGGCGACAGTGGCGATGGCAGATGGTGCAGAGTGGAGCCACTGAGCTACCAACCAGAAAATAGATACTTCTGTGTGGTAGGAGGGATTCCAACCTTCTGGATGACGTATAGCTGTCTATTTTTTATTGTGATTTCATTCTCCTGCCCTATATGGGAAGAAAAAAATGGTTCAAATGGCTCTTAGCACTATGGGACTTAACTTCTGAGGTAATCAGTCCCCTAGAACTTAGAACTACTTAAACCTAACTAACCTAAGGACATCACATTCATACATGCCCGAGGCAGGATTCGAACATGCGATCATAGCGGTCGCGCGGTTCCAGACTGTAGCGCCCAGAATCGCTCGGCCACCCTGGCTGGCATGGGCAGAAATAAAAAGAGCAAACTATACACAAAAAGGTGGAAAAAGGGGGACTAAAAACAAAATAAATGGAGACAATGAGGATTAAAATATACACTGACAAGGCTATGTTCATTGTGGAACATTTAAAAAAGTCAACATAAAGTTAAAAGAACACAGTTGGCAAGTTGTAGAGCACTTAAAAGACACTGGAGTCACACACACAAGTTAAAAGGTGGCCACAGTTCAAAAGCATCCAGAGCGAGAGACACTTAAAATACCACTGTAAGTGATGTAGCACACATGTGGGATAAAACCTGCCAGGAGGGACCTGCCGAGGGAGAGGGGGCCTGAGAGGAGGGATAAAGAGGGGAGAAAGGTGCAGTGGGGAGGTGGCTGGAGAGGGGGGGGAGGGAATGAAAAACGGAGGGGTCAGGGTGCACCAAGAGGCAAGAGATGGGCAGGGCAGGGGATGGAGAGGGAAGGGAGGGCAGGAGGGAACACGGAGACACCAAAGCGGGCACAGGAAAGAGGGGTTTGTGTGTAGGAGGCAGGAAAACCACTCACGGGAAGGGAGGAGGAGGAGAGAGGGAGCTCTGACGAGTAGAAAAGGGGAAGGTGGGGCTAGAGTTGGTAGGAGGGGTAGTGATCAGGGTGAAGCTCATCATCTGGGAGGGGTAGGTGCTGAAAGGAGGTGGAGGGTGTGGAGATGGAGAGAGGATGGGACACAGTGGTAAAGTCACAGCAGTAGGGTGGGGGTAGAGAGGACAGAAGAAACCAGGGGCTGAGGGGGACCAGTTGTTGGACAATATACAGGGTGCAGATGTGTTCAAAGGAAAGAAGGAGATGTGGGAAGGGGATGAAGTCATAGAGGATTTGTTTGGGGGACGGAAGGCAGATACAAAAGGCAAGGCAGAGTGCATGGTGTTCTAGGATTTGGAGGGTTTTATGGAATCTGGGTGGGGTGGAAATCCAAGCGCCACTGGCATAACAAACGATTCGGCTGATCTAGGATTTGTAGGTGTGAAGGATGTCAGAAGGATGTAGTACCCATGTCTGGCCAGACATCAGTTTCAGGAGGCGGAGTCTATTGTGGGCTTTGTGTTGGATTGTAAGGAGATGGGAAGTCCAGGTGAGGTGGCGGACAAGGGTGAGGCCCAGGCATTTCAGAATAGGAGTGAGGTGGATAGGACGACCATAAATGGTTAGGTAGAAATCATGGAGATGGAAGGAGTGGGTGGTGCAGCCTATGATGATTGCCTGGGTCTTGGAGGGGTTGGTAAGAAGGAACCACTGGTTGCACCAAGGTTGGTTTGGAGAGTACATTGGGACCGTTGAAGGGTGGATACAGGGCCAGGAAAGCGGTGTCATCAGAAAATTAGAGGTGATGAACAGGTGGGTGAGGAAGTACATCTGTTTTTTTTTTCCTCTATTGAATTTCGATTCCCCCCAGGTGTACAATACGCCGCTCTGCAGCCTAGAGAAAAGTTGAAAAACAGAGTGAGGACATATGAGAACAATAAAATCAGGCGATAAAATGTAGACTTTTAAAAACTGATACATGGAGAAAAAGATGTGAAGAAAAATAAGAACAAACAGTCGGTGATGCTGATTAAAACACATAGTAAATAGACAGGCACAATTAAAAAACACAGCAACAGTCTGATTTTTGTTTGCAGAAGATAAAAAACACAACTAGTGACAGTATGGTAGCTGTTCGCAACACTGACAGTGGACCCACAACACTGAACACTCACTTAAAACAGCACTATAGAGATGACACAGCGGCAGATGGGGGGAGAGGAAGAACCCAGACTGATGAGGGTGAAAAGGGGGGGAGGAGAGGAAAAGAAAGAAAGGGGGAGCCGATGGAGGGAGGGAATATACAAAAAGGGGGGCTGGGAGGATGGGAGAAAGACTGGGAAAGGCAGTGGAGGGGAGAGCAAAAGGACTCAGAGGGGGGGGGGGAGAGAAGGGAGGCAGAGAGAGGGTAGGCAGGGAAAAACAGGATGGAAGGGGGAGAAGGAGAACAAGAAAAGGACAGAGGAAGGGAGGGGGAGGTGTGGATCATAGTTGATAGGAGGGATAAATGGAGGGAGAGAGGGCATCATCTGGGAGGGGGAGTCGACGGTAGCCACCTTGGGGAAGGAGATGAACGGTGTAGAGATGGAGGGGGGGGGGCCACAACTGTGAAGGAGCGGCAGAGGGCGGGGCTCGGAGACAAGAGGAGCAACCAGGGGATGAGGGGGATCAAGTCGGCGGGAGGTGTAGAGGACTCCTATGTACAGGACTCCTGTAGCAACAACATTTGTGAATGAAAGACACTTATTGCTGTTTATGGGTAGCAGGTCACATTCTGGCCAACAGGAGCACGGGAACTGTGATTTTTGTAGAAATGTAGTGTTCATTAACACACGTGAACATAACGTCTCAAGACAAAAAAGAAAACTGAGCAGTCACCTCCAGACTAACCCAGCGCCGTCTATCGTGTGTACTGTGAGCGTGAAGAGCCGTCTGGCCGGGAAACCGCCGCTCGCCCAGCATTAAGCCTCGACTTTGGGTTGCCTGACACCCTTGTGACCTTTCTTGCCACTGGTCATAGCACCATGTGGCGCGACTTGGACTAACCGCAGCTCCATCCCTGACACAGACTCCTCAGTTTAAAAAATTCTAAATGGGGATCTATTTTGTCAACACACCTTGCATTTTCTTCCGTTTGTATGTTATTTTCAAAGACAGAAGAAATCGAACCATAAACGCGTTTACACATCGCTAAAGCATCGTTACTTGTTGTGAAAATCCTATACAACACCATGGCATAGACTATATTTCCTGATAAGGAATGTATATGTATTCTTATCTGCTACGTCCTGCATCACAGGACTAGAATATTAAACTCATTTTTGGCTCATGGTGGAGTGATAAGAGCATTCTACCTTTGTCACAAGAAGCCTTTTCACTTTCGAACTCTCTTAAGAAAGTTAACAGATGTTTCGACACATACAAAGTCTCTGGCAATGTAAAAAACAGCGCAGAGAGAAGTTGTAAATATCTAGCTTATACTGAATATTACTTTATAAATTCGATAATATAGCTGATCATCTCTCGATGAGTAGGTGGGAGATTGAAATTCCATTAAAAGGTCTATCAGCAACGAAATGCGGCTGATTACCGTTCCAATACTCCAATCATATCCGTGGCAATCTCACCCTCAAAAAATGGCTCTGAGCACTATGCGAATTAACTTCTGAGGTCATCAGTCGCCTAGAACGTAGAACTAATTAAACCTAACTAACCTAAGGACATCACACACATCCGTGCCCGAGGCAGCATTCGAACCTGCGACCGTAGCGGTCGCTCGGTTCCAGACTGTAGCACCTAGAGCTGCACGGCCACTCCGGCTGGCAATCTCACCTCACTTGCACCCGCCCGGTGGTACGTCATTGATATCAAACTGTCAGGCTTATTAATGAAATTGATCATGAGAGTCCCTTTGAATGTTGAGTATTTTTTTCCTGTAGTCGGATTACAGTCGCCTGCCGGGATGCCTGAGCGGTTCTAGGCGCAACAGTCTGGAACCGCGCGACCGCTACGGTCGCAGGTTCGAATCTTGCCTCGGGCATGGATGTGTGTGATGTCCTTAGGTGAGTTAGGTTTAAGTAGTTATAAGTTCTAGAGGACTGATGACCTCAGATGTTAAGTCCCATAGTGCTCAGAGCCGGATTACAGTCGCCATGTAACCGTTACAGACGCTTCCGTGACATGTCTGGAGGCTTCCCACAGGCTGGGTAGACACTTCCTCCGATACCAAAATAGATGGTAACCGTCGTCAAATAGCTGAAGACATCCTACACTGAATGCGTTCTGTCTCTCACCGTCGTCTTGTCATGCTGCTGCAAGTGAGCCACTTAGAATTCTCGTATACTACTTCCTGCTGAGACCTGTCGAACACCATGGGAACAGTAGGATGTTTTTTTCAATTTCTTCCCCACCCCTGCGACACCACCCCACTGGGTTGCCTGTGAACAGCTGCCACCGCAGCTACTGCATGGCGAACCTACACCCACGTGTCAGGGCTGTACCTCTTCTGGCCGAAAACAGCTGTTAATGATTCCAGACTCGGAAAAGTTGTACTCTCCTTCTCAGAAGGACTGGGAGCTTAAATGTCGCAGGGGTAAGTTCCAAGATGTTGAACAATATGCTTCCCCTCATTCCTATGGCCAACCGAAACGTTCTGAGATGTGTTTTCGAAATATCCTGGCAAGGCTGACAAAGTGACCAATAATAAAATACCTATATACTGACCGCCACTTCCCAAACGTGTAAGAGTCAGTAGGCCTAAGGTTTCCCTCAGAATGCTGCCCTATAGAAGTGTTCCTATTGGCTCCCGCCAAATTAGTGGGTGGATGATTCGAGAAAGAGGGGAATCCCTGGAGGGAAGACGATATTCTTTTTGAAGACCACTATTGAGAATCTTTTGAAGCTGACTTCAGAAGGGTTCTACTGCCGCCAACATACATTTCGCGTAAGGAGCACGAAGGTAAGATATGACAAATCAGCGCTCCTAGGGATTCACATACGTAGTATTTTTCCCTCACTTTGTTTGCTAGTGGAATAGGAAAGGGAATGACCATTAATGGTACATCGTACTCTCCGCCACACGCCGTATGACGACTTGGGAAGTAAGCATATGGATGTAAATGTAAATTTATTCCACCAATTAAGATGTCAGTCCATCCATTTATAGGCACAGAAAACTCACTGAAGAATGTTATCTCTTATTTATCGAGAAAACAAAATACGGAACCTCTGCTGCTGGTTGTCTCTCTGTAAAAAACCTTCTCATCAGCCCCTAATTTTCTCATTGCAGTCCCCTCGGGAGACGTATGGGAGAGGTTATCATATTTTTGCCCACAATACTTAGAAGAAACGGTATAGAGCTAACCTCGTAACTCCCTTCTCCTCAGAGTATCTTTCACCTACCGTATTCTCACGAATCGTCCTGTCTTCGATATATAGCATTTGAATCCAGCTGATTTCGACGAGTGCACCCCGTCAAGTCACCGACCTCTGCTAATTCTCTCGAAATCCCATCATGTTCCGACAGTACTGTTCCTTTAGTTAGAAGGCTGACAGGTAGAGAGGTATCATACAAAATAAAACAGGTCACTAACGTACAGGGGGAAATTCACAACCATGCAGAGTACATGCGGAGTGCACAAAGAAGTTCAGAAGCGTAACACCTACAATTCATCTATTTCGAACGACGGTCTATAAATATCACTTTCTTAATGTCCTAATCTCCTTCATCATGTCCCTATGATTACCACATTAGAAATGAGACAGTGTAATGGTGACTGTGTTTTCGTTGATAGCACAGTGTCCCTCTCTCTCTCTCTTTCTCTCTGTCTCTCTCTCCTTGTTATTTGCGTAACATCCAACAGAGTAAAACTACCAACTATGAAAACTTTGCTAGTGGCATCTGGTAGAGCACTCAATAAGATTTTCCGTACCTCTGTACCCCTAAGAGTCCATTCACTTCTATCACCCAAACGTTCTATCATCCTTATTCTGTACCATCCAATAGAGAAAACTTAGGAACTATAAAAGCTCCGCTAACGTCAACCGACAGACAACTCGGTAAGATTTTTACCGCATCTCTTCCTATATATCAGGAAACAAATAACGTCTGCATGTTGATATCGACCATATGTGGGAATCCCATTAAACATACATGTATTGTTCCACTGGAGCAGGCGCCAGTGATCGAAGTCACTTCAACAGATCTGTGGAAAGTACTGTCACCTGCACTGGAGGAAGACCATACCGAGTATCAGTCACAAAGGAGAGGGTGTTTGTTTGAGTAACATACCGAAGCACGAAGCAGTGCATGACCATAGCTGTGTATACAGCCATAAATTTTGTTTTATCGCCATGACTTTGAGGTCTATGTCATGTGCTAAATCGACATTAACATTTTGTAGAGAGCATATTGTGCTCATGTGGGAGCGATCTAGATGGTTGTAAAACAATAAACTGGTAGCCAAGATCGCAGGATTTTTTTTATTCCATGATTACAGGTTTCTGCGAAACTAAAGCCGCCATCATCGGATCTTAGGACATATACAGTTGATGTTGTAAACTGCATGTGTCCTAAGATCCGATGATGGCGGCTTTAGTTTCGCCGAAACTGGTCATCATGGAATAAAAAGAATTCCTTCGATCTTGGGTATCAGTTTATTGTTTTACGACATTAACATGTTTCTAACCATTGACTCTTATGGAAATGTGCACATCTCATAGTGTAAACTACGCCGCTCCTACAACGCAGAGGATGGTTGAAATAAAAGACAGAAGTGGTGTTTCTTATTGAAAAAAATATGGAAGACAGCGCAACACATGGAAACTGTAAGAGCTTGCGGAATTGTGGAGTGTTTTCAAACAGCTGTCCACATCTTCCACAGTGACGAGGTAGCTCATGTCTTGGCGTTTCGTTTCGGAGAGACGAAGACCATTGAGTCCTCATAGTGCAGCCATGTATGTGATCAGTTTTTCTGTGTAGGCCATCACCGGAAGGTGTGCTCGCGGAGTATGTATGTAGATGTAGAAACGCACCTGCGACCAAATGGTCCGTGTTTCTTTGTATATGTTCCTTATGCTAGTCCATATGTGTCCAAAGCATGTTACACTGAAACGCCAAAGAAACTGGTATTGGCACGCGTACTCAAATACAGAGATATGTAAACAGCCAGAATACTTCGCTGCCGTCAACAAGTGTATGGTACAGTTTTTAGATCGGTTACTGGAGCAGTAATGGCAGGTTATTAAGATTTAAGTGAGTTTTAACGTGGTATTATAGTCAGCGCCCGAGCGATAGGATACAAAATCTCCGAGATAGAGGTGAATAGGGGATTTTCCCGTACGAAAATTTCACTAGTGTACTGTGACTATCAGGAATCCGGTAAAACATCAAATCTCCAACATCGCTGCAGCCGGAAACAGATCCTGCAAGAACAGGACCAAAGAAAACTGAAGAGAATCGTTCAACGTGACAGAAGTGCAACCCTTCACCATAATGATGTAGATTTCAATGCTGGGCCATCAACAAGTCTCAGAGTGCGAACCATGCAACGAAACATCGTCGATATGGACTTTCGGAGCCGAAGGCCCACTCGTGTAACCCTGATGATTGCACGACACAAATATTTTCGCGAGATTGGACTGTTGATGACTGAAAACATGTTGCTGGTCAGACAAGCCTCGTTTCAAATTGTATAGAGCGGATGGACGTGTAGGGGTATGAAGGCAATCTCATGAATCCATGGACCTTGTATGTCAGCAAGGGGACTGTTCACGCTGATGGAGGCTCGGTAATGATTTGGGGCGTGTGTAGTTGGAGTGATTGGGACTCCTGATACGTCTAGACTGTGACAGGTGACACCCACGTAAGCATCCTGTCTGATCATCTGCATCCATTCGTGTCCATTGCGCATTGGGCAATTCCTGCAGGATAATGCGACACCCCATACTTCCAGAATGCCTACAGAGTGGCTCCAGGAACGCTCTTCGAAGTTTAAACATTTCGCTGGCCACCAAATTCCCCATTGATGAACATTATTGAGCGTATATGAGATGCCTAGCAACGTGCTGTTCAGAAGAGACCTCCAGCCCCTCGTACTCTTGCGGATTAATGGACAGCCCTACAGGATTCATGGCGTCAGGTCCCTCCAGCAGTACTTCAGAAATTAGTCAAGTCCATGCCATGTCATGTTGCGGTACTTCTGCGTGCTCGCCAGGGTCCTTCGCGATATTAGGCAGGTGTGCCAGTTTCTTTGGCTGTTCGATGTAATAGTATTCCAGTTGTAGCGACCTCTTTCGTAGACTTATTGCAGTTACCCACTATACTTCCACTAAATCGAACCTTTCCATCAGCTTTGTCTGCAACAGAACTTATGTGGATTTCTCAGTCAATTTCTCCACACTTTATTACTTCCAAGAATGTTAATGACGTAACTGACTAACTATGATTCAATTATTTTATAGTCAAAGACAGTTGTATTCTTACGTTTCATGAGAATGACTGTCTGTGTGATTCTTTAATTACCTTTCTTCCTAAGATTTCAAATAATTTCCCTTACAATCTCTTACACCTATGAATAGGCTCTGACGAGTCGCAGGTCTCTGAATTCCTTCGATATCTTCTTAAAGTTGAACTGATAGAACCCAAGGAGATATACTGTCTTAGTAGAATCTTGTGTCTGGTTCTATTACCAGATGTACTGCACTATCTGACTGTTCTGTTAAAATCATCTGTAGCCAACAGGCTATTTTAACACGACAAAAAGCTTCCTTCGCAATACAAACCAAGAAACAATAGCTACTGCATAATATGAAAGAGCAAAGATTAAAACTTTCTTCTTGGCTTTTCACGGACTCGAAGCTCCCGTGCCACCATCTGGCGCTAATTTTTGCCAATTATTTAAGTCCATTCAGTTGCATATTGTTTTAATTTCATTTTTCCATGTCTCTTAGCACAAGAATTCTCTGTGAATATTCTTGAAACCACTTATTCGTCTTTCATTCTCAGCAGATGGCCTGACTGTTGAAGTCTTCTGGAATGTATTGAGCTCATTATTGTCACCTGTTCTGCTAGCATGTGGGTTTCCGTGTTGACTCTTCTCCTCTAGCTCTGTGATTCATTGCCATACTGTGGATCACAGGTTTTCCTGCAAACTTCATTTTCAAATACTTGTAACTAGTTTTCTTCCATTTTAGTTAAGCTCCGTGTTTCTGCTCCATAAGTTGGTCTCGTCTCATGATATTGTTATGTAGCTTCAATTTGATTTACCTTCTCAATCGTTTAGACTATGGAAGTTTTTTATGGCGTAGAAGGCTCGATTAGCATTTTGCAATCACGTTTTCACTCCTGTTTGTCTCTGATTTGTTCGTATAATTCTGACCAGAAATTTTAACTGCTCTGCGAGTTAGAATTTGTGTTTACCGATTGTTAGACGCCGTTGGTGTTATTGTTCATCTCTATATCTTTAAATTATTACGTGTTTTGTTATCTGGTTTTAGGATACGTTACGATGCTTCTTCTACGAGCTCCACAAATAACATTATAATTTCTGTTTCACTTTTTCCAATGAGCACATCTTCACACGCTAAAACCTTAACTCTACTTCTATTGAGGATTCCAGCAGCTACTACTTTGAGATTTCTCACAACTCTCTGCATGGCTACATTGAAGGAGAGAGGGGCTGGGAACATCTCCCTGTCTTTTATTTTTAAAACTTTAAATTTTTTGCATTTAGTAAATCTCTGCTTATATTATCATCCACCCACATGTTATAAATATTTAGAGGTTTAACTGGAAATCGAAGCCCATCATTACATTCTACAGGTTTCGCTTGTGAATGGAATCATAAGCTTTCATAGAATCTATGAAAAATTAATGTACGTTTTGTTTACATTCCTTCATTTTTTCATTTAGTTTACTGACTACAAAATGTTGTCAGTAGTGGATCTACATCTGCGAAAACCAATTTGATTAAAACCGATTACGTTTTCTGTGTATGGTTTCAAAGTCTTCCTTGTTTCCTTTTTTATGAGGGAATAATCTCAGAATGGAAAGATCCCTATTAATGATTCTTTCCATTCTGTAGCCATACCCTCAATTTTCCAGATTAACTGCATCAGGTGACAGAGACATCTGTGCAGTGGTTCTCCTCAATTTTTAGTATCTCAGTTGCAATTCCAACACACCCGTTGCTTTGTCATTTTTTAGTTGTCTGATACTTCCAAGCACCTTCCCATTTGTAAGTTCTAGAATTCTGTCATTATTAGGGCTGCTGCTGGAATTTGTAATTCGTGATTCTGGATCAGAACAGCTCAGTAGATTGTCAAAATATTTCTTGCTTGGTGACAGAATGTTTTATTGTTGAAAAACCATGTTACCATTGTTATCCTACATAGCCTTAGATTTTTGACTGAAACGTCTTTTAGTTTTGTTGACTGTATCATACGGTGTACGAATGTTATTATTTTGACGTTTTTCGTGAAAAGTTTCAGTGCGTTGTTTTAGGTATTGTTTCTTTTTCTTACGATATATTTTACTAGCGTGATTTTATGCCTGACAATACGTAAGTTCTATTTCAGAATTCGTATTTGCTCGTAGCCATTTACTGTGTAATTTCATAATCTTGCCTTCAGCGTTCTCACATTCTTCCTAAAACTACTTCTTCGTGTCTTTCTTTACTCCCTACAGCTTATTTTTATGCAGCTTGGAAGATGGTCTGCATTTGGGCACACAATAAACGAAACACGCTTATACTGCCTAACGGATACTAAGTGAAGTCCTCAACATCTACCGTAGAAAAATCATAAAACATCACAAAAACAGGTAACAAAACAAATATCTATGTAAACACTGCCTGAATCTCTGCGAGAACTAGTTACAAAAGTTTTAATTAGCACCTCGGAAAACTTAAGTTACGTAGTTAACTTTTTGATTTGCTGTGGCTCCTCTGTCGGCGTGATACGGACCTGTTTCACGGGGTTTTAAGTATGTTCCTGGACTGCAGACATTTAACTTTAGGTAAACAAAAAATTAATTACCTAACTTTACTTTTTCAAGGCAATAATTAAAACTTTAACTTCGTGCAGCTGCTAAAACATTGTAAATGGGTACTCGCGTGATAGTTGGCGTTTATCTTCAAGCGTCTGCCAGTCCACGTTTTACGGACTCAGAGTGACGCTGTTCCATGGCTGAAACAAACCTTTTGTAATATGTACTGCCCTTCCCGGTATATTTCCAATATCCTCTGATTTTCGTGTCTGGTACGGTTGCCACACAGTTGAGCAATATTCTAGAACGAGTCATGCGAATATTTCATAAGCGATCTCCTTTTCTTAGAGTGATTGCATTTTTCCAATATTTTACCAATGGACCGAAGTCTAGCACCCGCTTTATCTACGACGAGCCTATCTGTTCATTAGCCTCCATATACCAAAAGACGCTACAGCAGGGTAATTATACGTTCCCTATGTTCCTGTGTGTTATTATATGAGTCCAAGTATAGCTCATTAGCATAATAGTCGACTGATAACAGTTTGCTGAACGCAAAATTTTGGTCGTATGTGTGTGTTGTCGGTAGCACTAAAGTTTCTGCAAACAAACTTTCTGGGGAGGGCAAGCACAGTTCAGGTACATTGTGAATAAAAAACTAAAAAAGATACTGAGCCCTCAATAGCCCTTCAAATTATCATAAAACTTTTAACAAGTAGAAAAATCAGGAATGATAATGTGTTTCCAAAAACCGCACTATTGAATGAAGATACTTTATTCGAAACTCCGGTATCACGTCAGTACAGACGCATCTTTAGGTTTATAATGGTTATAAAGTCCTAGGTTCTAGAAGATATCCACATTAAGAGTCAAATCAAATTGAGAGGTAGCCATAATAAAATGAAATGAAATGATCGTATATCATTGAGGCCGGGCGTCCCCACGTGCGGAAGTTCGCCCGCCGAGGACAACGAAACACTCAGTCTCCCAGTTGAGAAAATCTCCGACCCGGCTGGGAATCGAAACCGGAAACGTTGCATGGAAGTCAGACGCCGTGATCACTCAGCTAAGGGGGCAGACGTCACTGTAAAACGAGTACACTCAAAAGATGTTTGTCAGAAGTGTACAAAGCATGACTGCTGAATGACCCAAGCCGGATAACTCTAAGTAGGATGTATTACAGGATTTGGTAGACACCAGCCTTATAAAATTGATGTAAGTAAAAATTAAAATCCTGTATTAAGTTCGAACAATCGCCGTATTGCTTACAGGCCGATGTGTGTAATAGGCCGTGGAGGCTAGCGGTACACTGTGTGGCCGGCCGGAGTGACCGAGTGGTTCTAGGCGCTACAGTCTGGAACGGCGCGACCGCAACGGTCGCAGGTTCGAACCCTGCGTCGGGCATGGATGTATGTGATGTCCTTAGGTTAGTTAGGTTTAAGTAGTTCTAAGTTCTAGGGGACTGATGACCTCAGCAGTTAAGTCCCATAGTGCTCAGAGCCATTTGAACCACTGTTGGTACACTGTGTACACACATCATACAGGATTTTAAGTTTAGCTTTGTAACCTCCCCACACAAATTCATAAAATGAATATTATGGATAATGATTCTGACTTTAGTGTAACCCACAAAAAAAAAATAATAAGAATAATAATAATATGAATATGATTCTAATTTTAGTGTAACCTCAGAACAAAATTGGTTCCCATTTATAATCTCCGTACAGAAATGCATTCACATTTAAAGTACCCAAAAAATTCTTTTTTCATTTAATGTAAGCTCGAAACAGAAAAATTCCTAAACCTCGTAATAAAAACTAAATTCAGTAACCTGATAAATTTTGGACGACAGCAGTGCTTCGTCATAGCCCTGTAAAATCATTCTGAATAAAAAGCAAAAATTCTTACCTCAATAAAGACGGCGAATATATCCGCTCTTAATAAAATTTTTCCGGCACAGCTCTGTGCAATGCTGGCCGATAGATTTGTCATTTATGAAAGGAAGCAACAGACTTTTTTTTTGCAACAATAGGAATGATCATGGATTGAAGAAATTAGTAAATTCTTTAAATTGAAATGAATGCTTGTTAAAAATTACTTTATATCAGAAAGATTATTATTAGAACATTTTTTAAAAAAATTACATGGGAGTTCACATAACATTACTAGATATGCGCGAGGCTGCTTTTTACCTTATACAATAATACTCAGGCTCCGGCATCGGTGCACCGCGACCGGGCCAGTCAACACGATACACCAGACCAGACCAGACTCCACACCAGACAAGCGCAGACTAGCAACAACTTACTGCTACATCTACACAGTTCCTACTCAGTCAACACTGCTCTCTGGTCAGCGATTCTCTTATACCATGCATATCGCAGGCAGCGCATGAGCAATACATCGAAATTACATCTGCTCGGACCTCTTACATAAAATTACATCTGCTCGGACCTCTTACATAAAATTACATCTGCTCGGACCTCTTAATATCGGTTTTATACAGTTGGTGTTTACCAAATCCTGTAATATATCCTAGTGCCTGACTCATTCAGCAGTCATACTTTGTACATTTTTGACAAACATCTTTTGGGCAAACTCATTTTATTATGACAACACCAATGTGGTTTGACTCTTGACGTTTATAATCTTATGAACCACAAAATGTGTCTATATTGACGTGAATACGACAGTTCCGAATAAAGCACCTTCATACATCTTCGCGGCTGATGGAAACATCTCATCATTCTTGACCTGTATTTTTTTTTTGTAATTAGAAGGCGTATTAAGCGTTTAATGTTTTTTATTTTCATTCACTAAAGCTTCTGTCAGTAAGATTTTGGGGATACATAGTGCCAGAAATAGATAATACCAAAACGATAGCAGTAAATAGGATATTCGTCATCATATATTCATTCAAAAGTGAAAATGAAGGAACGTTGCTTTTATTCAGTTGGCGTACTGCTGTGAAGACGCGTGACGTACTGATCAGTGCTATAGAGCCCATCGCAAGGGGCCGACGGTGGCGCGGAGAGATAGAGGGAGAGGAGGACAGAAAGAGAGAGAGAGAGAGGGGGGGGGAGAGGAAGACAGAAAGAGCGAGAGAGAGAGAGAGAGAGAGAGAGAGAGAGATGGAGAGGAAGACAGAAAGACAGAGAGAGAGAGGGGGGAGGGGGAGAGGAAGACAGAAAGAGAGAGAGAGAGAGAGAGAGAGAGAGAGAGAGAGATGGAGAGGAAGACAGAAAGAGAGAGAGAGAGAGCGGCAGGGAGGCATAGTAGGGTGCTGTCTGCTTATGCGGTGGGGCAGAGATATGGGGGATCGCTTTGTCTCGCGTTACTAAGAACTGCTGTAGACAACATCGAGTAAGATGTGACCAGTTCGTCATCTGAGGAGAGCACTTACCTTCGTTCCACGTTACCGACGCCTAGACGCTCCTAAGGAGACAACGTTCCATTGGTCAACAAGGGTGCGAGAAGGTGTGCAGCCAGGACAGATTGTAATTGTGTCACTTCCGGTGTAGCGTACATTACAGTAGTGCAGGGAAACGGATGACATCGCTCAGGCTTAATACAGCCACCGAGCCCTGTGGTACACCAGTCAAGTGTTATTAAGAATTCGTGAGTAAATTAACTTCCTACTTAACGACAATCTGGTGAAAATCCATTCAAGTCCGAGAACTTGAAACGCGTCCGTGTCGACGTGAGTGTGCGTTGTGATAGTGTCAGCCTTCAGCGCCTGACACACAATAACTTAGCACCGTGAGGATTGTTTGTGCCAAAAACTTATGCATGTATCTTTGTACTGGGCCGCAGAAGCTCTTTGGAGTGACAAAGTATCTGGGAAAGCACATTACGATACAGCGGTCTTTGGTTGCATTTCAGTCGTATGATTACTTCTACCGATCATTTGGACAACTTACGGCTGAAAGCAAGGGGAAACTACAGCCGTAATTTTCCCCGAGGGCATGCAGCTTTACTGTATGGTTAAATGATGATGGCGTCCTCTTGAGTAAAATATTCCGGAGGTAAAATAGTCCCCCATTCGAATCTCCGGGCGGGGACTACTCAGGAGGATGTCGTTATCAGGAGAAGGAAAACTGGCGTTCTACGGATCTGGAATGTCAGATCCCTTAATCGGGCAGGTAGGTTAGAAAATTTAAAAAGGGAAATGGTTAGGTTAAAGTTAGATTCAATGGGAATTAGTGAAGTTCGGTGGCAGGAGGAACAAGACTTCTGGTCAGGTGAATACAGGGTTATAAATACAAAATCAAATAGGGATAATGCAGGAGTAGGTTAAATAATAAATAAAAAATAGGAGTGCGGGTAAGCTACTAAAAACAGCATAGTGAACGCGTTATTGTGACCAAGATAGATACGAAGCCCACGCCTACCACTGAAACGTCCCCTTTGAACAATTTATACAAGACTGTGCTTAACCTACACACAATATTTTGTTAGCGCAACGCAATCTGACTTTCAAAAATCCCTACAAAAGAATGGCCCTGACTAACATTAAACTATACCTTTCACAAATCACTTACCTCACAAAAATCTTCGCTGCTCAAGCTACTGCAATACAGGAGCGCCACTACTGCCAGCTAAATGAAAGATTCAAACTACTGAAGGCACTAACTACTGATAGGGATAGTTAGCAAATGAAAGATATTAATAGAGAACAAACAATGTATTTACCTTGATATCATCATGTATAAATATAGCAGTTCATGACAAATTACAAATCTCCGCCATCTCTCTCCCCACATCCACCACTGCTGGCGGCTCACCTCCAACTGCGCAACGCTACGCTCTGTTCACAGCCAGCTGCCTAACACTACAATGGCGAGTATTACAACAATGCAAAGCAGCCACAGACTGCACACAGCACAGCCAGTGATTTTCATATTGAGCGCTACGTAACGTTGCCAATAAGAAAACATAAACAGCCTACTTACATAGAGAAAACATAAACAGCCTACTTACATAGCCCCCATGCTCCCCACAAAAAATTTTACAAATTTTTTTTGGGCAGTGGCCAATAATGATTTGATAAAATTTTTCATAATTACAATAACAAAGAAATCAAATGCACACACTTATTGATACAATGTTGGTCAAAAGCTAACCTTTTCTCACAGTCCATAAAGACAGTCCTCATCATTCGTCACACTAACATTGCAGTGTTTTTCTCAAAGTCTGAGCAGTAAAAGAAAATGCACACAGAAGTAGTGGATTTCCATGCTGTCTTGAAGAAGTAGTGTTGTCCTTCCAATGGAAAGACAGTGCTGACTCTTGACATGCAGACAGGTAATGGGCCACAACAGAGCAAACCCACAGCAGAGTCAGTCGAAGTTTTGAAGAATATTGGTAGGTAGGTCATCACAGAGCAGACCCACTGTAGTCCTGGTAGAGATAATGGTATTGGTGGGCCACCAGAGGTGCAGACCCACTGCAGTCCTTGTAGAAATAGCCAGCAGCCATCTGTTGTGACTGTGCAGGTGCACAATCACCATTGAAGAGTCTTGCGGATAATATAGCAAGTCCATAAACCACCACTTGTGCACTCACAAAGTTTTCGGAACTGTCCTTAGAACCAACAATGCTGTTATCCAGTCCCTTGCTGAATTATTAACACACGTGCAAACACTATCAGTCCCTACTTCTCACATATTGTCCATATACTATGACCAACAGAAACGTGTGCAGTGAAATGTAACTTACAAGTTAATAATATGATGAATGGTGACAATTACAATTTTATAACATGAGAATACAATTACAAAGATACAGAAAACATCATTAAAACATAATAATACAGATAACATTTGTAGATAATAGGGGCTTTACAAAAGAATCGAACTAACATATACATCAGTGGAATTATGACATGAGTACATACATAAAAGATCACAATAACTTTTGACACATCAACTTCACACATGAGCATTAAACAGAACGGAATTAATAATGTCTAACATCTTTACAAAGTAAATAACATATTATTAATGCCAAATATATTCGAGGATAACAGTATTCCTCATCATAGTGAATGTAGCTTAATATTAAAAGAAGAAAAAATTCTATGAAACTACACAGAGACAGGAAGAAAACAAATACACAAGGGTACACAAACATATAGTGGGATAACACAAAAGGGAAAGGACAGGGTTTGTTTTACTGCAGTGTTTTGTAAACAAAACTTTCTTTACTTCTTGGAGATCTCCCTTCATTCATCATTATTCCCAAAAGGTCCTATCTATACCTCCTTCCTGTACTTTTCTCGTATAGCCTCTCAGTGCATTTCTTCAAATTCATCGCAACTCATTCTCTTATAGGCTACCCCCTCTTAAGCTAACTTAAATCTACTGAGCTCAGATGCTAAACTAAGGGACGTGGCAATGCAGCAGCACATAAAACAATTAATATAAACAGCAATGAAAAAAAAATGGAAAATCGCAAAGCAAGCTACAGTAAATCTAAATTACCAAGCAATTCAACATTACAACTAATATGAGGCAATGCGCAGCAAACAAAAAAATAAATCTGGCTTAGCAGAGTAGCACAAATTAAAGTTCAGTAGCACTATGCCTGGCAAACAGCAGCTTATATCTAAACATGACATAGCTCAAGCAGAAAAAATAGTACACTAAAGATAACAATGCAGATAAGGGAAATGTATAATCACATCTTAATGTCTAAGTAATTAAAGTGGTGCACCACAACAACTTATTGTAAAAGAAATATTACCATGTACTTGAAAAGAATATTATGTATGCAGTTACTGTTACTAGTCCCTTCTTATTGTTCTTTCCTTTCCAAGTGCTCCTTTTTTGAAGAATGTGGATCACAAAATTATTATTTAACAGATCTGTTGACAGAAAATGTTCACATTAGCAAATGCATTTTATTTTATTTTATGAAACCAATGCTGCAACACAGCTGGAAAACAGATGTCAAATGAAATAAGCAATTACGCAAACCAAAGCATAAAAATATCATTCAATAGTCATGTGGCATTTCGTAAGTCAGTAGCTCTCAACTCTCGTAGAAAGACACTTGTCATAATCAGGTGTGCAGATGTACGAATATTTCCCATCAATTCATAAGCATTTCAGTAATTAGCACAAAGTACGAGTAACCATATGTTTTCAGGTAGTGAGCGTGTAATATTTGCCATGCTATCTACAAAGGAATGTCAATAGCAAGGTTAATGGAAATAATGAGGGTGTCGCATTTGCAATATTTTCTATAAAGGAATGTCAATGGCGAGGAAAAGGCCTGCCTTTTTTTCCCTTTTTTTTCTACCTGTGCTTCCGGAAAGGCACACCCTAATGGCTTGTTCTCCAGGTGTTTGACACAGCTGCGTGCCCACAACGCATTACGTGCAGGTGGTCACTTAACTTTCTTACGGAAATATTTACGACAGCAGTTTCCGCTACAGTGACAGTCTCATATAAAATGTTTCACAGGTCAAGAATTTGCGTTGCAAATGTGTAGAAACAAAATGCTATTGATATAACAGTGTCCAAAAAATTTTCGCCAGCATTGTGATACATTCACACACGATTCACACATGTACACACATTTCATAATTCTAAAGTATGATTCTTGGTTTCAAACATCCTTTTCCATAAGTCAGAGTCCCTAATCACTATTCATTACTCCTTACCTTATTACACATATATATATTCGTCGACACGTCAATCTTGCGACGACACTTCAATATTTCATCATAATAAATACATAGCATAATAAACATTCCTCAACAATATAATACACATCGTCGTCGTAAAAATAACATCATTACACCTCAGTCAAATCTCAAAAACGTCGTAGCTTTCTGCATTAATGTCAAAACCTAAAAAAAATTCTCTGCTCATTTCAATAGTGTCATCTACCTCAAACGTACTTTAAAAATCATGATCCCATAACAAATACGACATTCAAAGCTCTCATAGTATCACAATGGTTCCGAAAAAATATGAACATTTCACACAGTACAGACAAAATACAATTTCATAAGTGTTAAGTAATCCAACTCTGTAATTGCGTAAACATCTGTCACTGACGTAGTAAAAAAAAAATTTTATCTCTCAGTTAAATGATCAGATAGCTGTGTAATTTGTGTGTTAGAGAAATATGGTACCGATGTGTAAAGTTGTATAAGCAAATACCATATTAGCTAGGGCTCCTTGTACTTGCCAAACACATGGTACACAAAGTAAGTCAGTACCCCCCTGAGGATTAATGTAATTATACCCTCAGGTGTTACAGATTACAGCAATGAAATGAAATGTATCACTGAAAACCTTTGTATCATTGTACTTCAAATATCTTTAAAAATAAATGTTTTAAGTACAAAATTAATCACTCAAATGCGTGTCCTGTAGCGCTAAATGTGCGTCTTGCTGTAAGATAATTCTGTGGAAGTGTCGTACTTATCGTTCTCCGAAAGCTAAGTTCTGCAGAAGTCAATGTACTTACCTCATGATAAACAAAAGTGAAATGCTTTATGTATAGATATCTTAGTTATTACGCTTATCGCCATGATGAAGAAAGTACTGTGCTGTAACGTATTGTTGTGCTACGGAAAAGGCAATCTCATTATAGCTATACCACAAAAGTTACTACTAAAACATGTTTTACTTTGCAGAATAAAATAGAAAAACTGTGCAGAAATAAAACAGAAACACTACAAAAGCAACATTGTAAATTGTCACTCATTAGAAGCGTCGTGATAAAACCGTGTAGTTGTCACTTAAACTAACCACTGTGTCGTCTGGTATCTCACAGAAAGTACATTAAACCCAGAATGTATTTTCAAGTAAACCAAAATGTTGCATTAAAATCTCATTAGCAGTACCAGTATGTGTCCTAAGTATGTAAGCCTGATAGTCGTTACGTAATCGTGCAACTAACAAGCAAGAATGTACAAATACAACACTGTGTTGTCTGTTCACTATAACAATGCATTCGTAATTTCTGTTTAAAAATGTTCCCTAGGTTCTAGACTGGATATTTAACTTCAAACATTGTTGCATGTTAACAGTTTCTTAAGTCTGACAAAGCATACTAGAAATGTGAAGTGAAAAGTTTTATGGGAAAGACAAAGTTAAAAAGCAGATTATCTTTCAATAAATGGTTTTACATGTGAAATGTGGTGTAAACCTTTACTCTTCCTAGTACGCAGAGTTTCAACTTCAACGCAATTATCATGTGGTATACGTCGGATTCTGTATGGTCCATTGTAAACTAGAAAGAATTTGTGACTCAAGTGTTTCTTCTTATGTGACAATGAATGATCTTTAATGAGAACTTTCTGACCAATATACAATTTCTTTGCATTTGCTTTACCGTGTAGTTTTCTCCTTTTGTCTGCTGCAGATTTTATATTTTTAAGAGCCAAATCAATTATGTCTTTGTGTCGAAGTTTACGTGTATTCGGGAAAGGTACAAGCTCTCTGATTCTGTTCGGTGGTTCTTCATTCTTCAGTACAAGAGTAGGTGGTAAAGCAGTGGAATCATGAGGCATTTCATTCAGCACGTTTTGAAATAAGTGTAAATATCTGTCCCAATGCTGATGCTTTCTGTGACAATAAAGCCTGCAAAGCTTATTGATTTCTTTCATAATCCGTTCAGACGGGTTGCAATGTGGTGAGTACAATGAAATAAAAACAGGTTTGATTTTATGATTCCGAAGCGTGCGTGACCAAACAGCAGATCTAAATTGCGGTCCGTTATCTGAAATGACTTTAGCAACGTGGCCAACTTCACGTAAGAAATTTTTAACAAAGGCGTTGGATACAGATCATCCAGTGGCTTTACGTAACGGAGTGAAAGAAACAAATTTTGAAGTAAGTTCAACAGCGACTAGAACGTACGAAAATCCATTGGATGTTCTGACAAGCGGTCCCAAGAGATCAACAGCAGCAAATTCTTTTAATTTAGAAGGAATAATAGGAAACAACGGAGTACGATGTGAGACAGTAGATGGTTTCGCCTTTTGACAAAGTTTACAAATAGACAAGACTCTTCGAATTCTTTTTTCCATATTGTTAAAATAACAAGTCGTTCGAAGAATATGATAACATTTTCGTGGACCAAAATGTGCGTAGCTGAAATGAATGTACCAAATGAGCTTATTAACAAAATCGTCAGGAATGCAAAGTACCCATAGCTTGTCATCAACAGTGCAGCGTTTGAACAGTATGTTGTTTCTAACCAGATAATAATGCCGAATCTGTGTGTGTGTCTTTTCATGCCATTTGCTCTTGATGTCTTTCCAAATCGGATCTTTATCTTGTTCATGAGCAATGTCCTTTAAAGATGTGGTGATGAAGTTTTCAAAGGCGACTTTCTGAATGTAAAGAATACTGAAATTTTTCTCGAGGTTGCCTTCTGTGGTACTTTTCTCAAGCCCAGCCGGTGCGCGTGACAGTGCGTCCGCAACAATGTTCTCCTTGCCGGGAATGTAGACTATTGTGAAGCGGAATTCTTGCAGAAACAATGCCCAACGTTTTAACCTGTCATGATTTAATTTTGAAGACATAAGAAATTGTAATGCACGATGATCACTGTATACTTTTACGTGCTTACCAGAAAGAAAGAAACGGAATTTGTTAAATGCCCAAACGATAGCTAAAGCTTCTAATTCAGTAACGGAATAATTTTTTTCAGATTTTGTTAGCACTCGGCTAGCAAAAGCAATGGTTTTCTGAATGGTAGTGTCATTTTCTATGGCTTCTTGAAATAAATGGGCACCAAGACCGACTTTAGAAGAATCCGTGCTAAGGCAGAAATCTTGTGACAGATCTGGATGAGCTAAGATTGGCGCGTGAAGTAACGCTTCTTTCAAAGAATTGAATTCCAATTGTGCTTGTTCGTCCCAGTTCCAAATAATATTTTTTCCAGTGAGAGAACAAAGTTTTGGTGTAACAAGAATTTGCATATTCAGAAAACGACGGTAAAAATTTACGAGACCTAGAAAATTGCGGACTTGTCTTTTTGTGGATGGAACTGGAATGGCTCTGATTGCTTCTAACTTTTCAGGATCCGGCTGAATGCCTTCAGAAGAAATAATATGTCCCAAAAACTTCACCTTTGTCCTACCGAATTCAGACTTTTCCAAGTTAACTGTAATTCCAGATTCTGCAAAAATACGTAACAAACTGTTGAGGATGCAATTATGTAGTTCCCATGAAGCTTCTGCTATTAGAATATCGTCCACATATAAGGTGATGTGACGTTTTAAGAACTCAGGTAATATGGAATTTAGCCCGCGAATGAATGCTGCTGAAGAAATGTTCAAACCAAAGGGAAGTTTCCGAAACTGATAACAAACGCCGAAACAAAGGAAAGCTGTGTATTTTCTACATTCTGGATGAAGTTCGATCTGATAAAAGCTGGATCTGAGATCAATGGAAGACAACACTTTTACACCATTAAAATTTTGAAGAAGTTCTTCCAACGTTTGCGGCCTGTCTGTTTCAGGAATAATGATCGTATTGATTTGTCTCGAATCTAAGACAAGCCTGATCGATCCATTTTTCTTCTCAGCAACATGTAATGGATTGTTGTATGAGCTTACTGCAGGCTCAATAATGCCCTCGTCAAGCATAGATTGTATTTCTGTTCTAACACGGTCCCTATAATGTGCTGGAATTACATATGGTCTAACACAAAATTTAGTATGCTCACGAACACGAAATTGGTATTGAAATCCCTTGACTGTTCCTGTTTTATGAGTAAAAACTGTGGAATGTTCTTGTAAAATCTCAAAAAGGTCCTGCCTATCAGTCTCATCACAATTCTCAATTGTTTGAATTTTATTCTGAATTAACTTATTAGTGTCAAATGCGCCGTCGATATCATCCCTGTCAGTACTTGCAGAGTGATTGTTAGTGTCTAGTTCCGTAGAAAAGTCCGAACTGTTGTCTAACAGAAGGTAAAGCCGATTAATTTCCTTGTCATGGTTTGAGAGCCAATCTTCAAATTTCAAAGCTATTGACTTACCTTCTTTCTCTAAACTTATTTCAGCATCGTGAAAGTTTAAGATTGCTTTGTATTCATTCAAAAAGTCTACTCCCAATATAATTTCCGTCGACAATAATGGAACAATGAGAAAGCTCATAGAGAAGCTGTGGCTTTGACAAAAGAATTCTAAATTGGTTTGTTGGCGTACATTTACACTTTTTCCAAAGATTGCACCTTGTAATTTAATCTTACGTAACGGAAGTGTGGGGCAATCGTTCGATTTGTTGCATTTGCTAAAGGCTGTTTCACTGATTACTGAAATGGGACTGCCAGAGTCAAGTACTGCCGTAAATTTAACGTCATTTACAGTAATGTGAATCACGGGATATGCAATGTTATTATGTTTTACGTCGTGTTCCTGGAGTAAGATGTCCCTAATGTCTTCCATTTTTACGTAATTACTAGCTACGGCAGCTGCGTCGTTAGTGTCATAAGAACGTTTTGTGGCTGCCAGCGGTGTGAGTCATTGCCTATTGTCTCTTTGTTGGCGCGCGTCATTATTGGGATTTGGAGACCTAACTTCTACAAATTCACCTCCTCGAGAGGGCCCTGCTCTGTTTGAATCCCGCCAGTTCTGATGCAATTCAGGTCTGTCGTTACGATCACATCGTCTGTCGTCATGTCGGTAGTTCCTGTAGTTTCTTTCTTGTCGGTTAAGTGGTGGAGAATTTCTCCCTGAATCGTAACTGCGCGCTGAACTGTTGCGTCTGAAGTTATTCTGTCTCCCTTGATAATAATTATTTTGGTTCCCATATTGTCTGTTTCTCTGATTGTCTCTGTGATAGTCACTACCGCGGAGAGGTGATCTTTCCCTGTAATTATTACTACTCTGCCAACGGTTGTCGTACGGGTGGTGTCTATTTTGGTCACGATTTGCGTTGTAAGAATAGACCAGTCGTGTCCAGTTATTGTTTCTGTCGTCACGGAATTGTGACGGATGTGACCTGTAATTATTGTGTCCTTGTTTTCGCGTTCCGCGATTATCAGTGTCAATTTCTAGTTCTTGTAACAGTCCCTGAAAAGCTTCAATGTCGTTTTTGCAACGTCCTGCTAAAATAATATGCTGTAAATGTTCAGGTAATTTGATTAAGCAAATGCGGATGAGTTCTGAGGGGCTGTATGGGTTTGACAGGTACTGATTCTTGTGCAACATGTCTTCAAAATATTTCACAAGACTGGAGAATTCAGATTGTTCGAAATGTTTCATCATTATGATACCATGTTTTACTCGGTCTTGTGTGGCTTGAGACCAATATGCTGAGAGGAAGGCATGGTAAAACTCTCCTTCACTGTGGCAATCGTGAATTACCGATCGCATTCTTACAGCTGGTTCATTCTCCAAGTAGCCACACATAAATTCTAATCTGTGTTCTAACGACCAGTTGGGAGGAAAACAATGCGAGAATTGATGGAGCCATGCTTGTGGATGAATGTCGTTGCCAGAATTCTTAAATGTTTTGAATTTACGTGTAGTAATGAACAGCTTATAGTCAAAATCGTCATGTCGGCGAGTCGCATATCGGTCATTGTTAGGTCGTGTCGGCCGTTCCATCTCAAAATTCGGTGCACATTGCCAATTTCTTTCATAACTTCCGAAATGCCCTGTGTTGTTATTTTGCGGCTTTTCCGTGTTTATAAGTCCCTCTTCCCGTGTTGGAGCGCGAGTGTCCTCTGAAATACGTAATTCTTGTATTACCTGTGTCAGCTGATCTTGTACTTCCCGGATTTCTCTTTGGTGTTGTGTATTAATTTGATTCTGATTTTGTTTGAAATTTCTTATTTGTTCATACTCTTCTGTGTCAGTGAAGGCTACGGGTCTTGTGTCATTCAGATCATCATCTACCTTTGTAGATAAGTTAGTGACCTGATCCGAAAGTTCGGCTACTTTCTCCGATAGTGTACTTATTTCCTCCATGTGTCTTTCTGAACCAATTTTCAGGGTATCTACTGTGTCCTTTAAGTTTTCCTGAGTTTTTGCAAGTTGCGTAACCGAATCGGTAGATGCAACTGAGTCAATTTTAGCCCACAAGGTCTCATGATTTTCATGAACAATGGTTTGCAGTTCTTTTATGGCTGCTTCGTGATTCTGTAATGCATTTTCATGCCGCGAAAAAATAGGTTGAAAATGCTCACAAATTTGTGTTTTTACGTCATTACAGACTTTTTGACATTTCGATTCAATGTTATGTAACTCAGTAGTTAAATCTTCGCGTGTTTGTTCAAGTGTGGTGTCTAACTTTTGAAGATTTTGTTCCATTGCGTCTAACTGTTGCTGTGTTTGTCTCTGGTGTTGTTCCATTGTGTCTAACTTTTTAAGATTTTGTTCCACTGTGTCTAACTTTTTAAGATTTTGTCCCATTTGTCTCTGATTTTGTTCCATTTGTTGCATTAATTGCAATAATAATGTATTAGTGTCTGGAATCTGTTTCTCTACGCTTTTCGGCACTGCATTTGCACCGGCAACATTCACATTTTGACAAGCAGAAAATGTGTCTTGACTTATTTGAGAAAACGGTGATGACCCAAAACCTGAATCTACAGTATTTGCGAAATTGTGTCCTGTCATTTCGGATTCCTGAGGCGAGCAGTTGCCGACCGATCGATCGATAATGCTTCCCTGTTCACTACCTGTTTCAACGTCTACGCCATTGTTTGCAGCCCGCTCCATTTCCCTATGCACAATTACCAAATTACTACTTTGAACATCAGTTAATTCATTACTCGGTGGCGCTAACACACTGCTTTCATTTTCACTGTCATTTCTCAGTTTACTTTGGAGCCTAGTATTACGTTTTTCACACGCCATTATTGTCACAGTATTTCACACGACAACACAGAAAAACACAATTTGAAGATCAAAAATAAGAGAACACATTAACATAGCACTGAAAATAATATCTAGTTAATTGCAGCTGCGAAATACTTGGTGCAAATCTACATGCATGCCACAACTGTTTTACTGTACAACAATGAAAGACTGCAACTACAAAGGAGATTTTCTCTACAATTACGCGCTAGCAATAAACAATAGCTACACTAATTACACAAACTACAAGAAAAAAAAATCAGAAGATTCCAGTGAGGTATCCTAGGCTAAGGGTCAACATATGAAACGTCCCCTTTGAACAATTTATACAAGACTGTGCTTAACCTGACACACAATATTTTGTTAGCGCAATGCAATCTGACTTTCAAAAATCCCTACAAAAGAATGGCCCTGACTAACATTAAACTATACCTTTCACAAATCACTTACCTCACAAAAATCTTCGCTGCTCAAGCTACTGCAATACAGGAGCGCCACTACTGCCAGCTAAATGAAAGATTCAAACTACTGAAGGCACTAACTACTGATAGGGATAGTTAGTAAATGAAAGATATTAATAGAGAACAAACAATGTATTTACCTTGATATCATCATGTATAAATATAGCAGTTCATGACAAATTACAAATCTCCGCCATCTCTCTCCCCACATCCACCACTGCTGGCGGCTCACCTCCAACTGCGCAACGCTACGCGCTGTTCACAGCCAGCTGCCTAACACTACAATGGCGAGTATTACAACAATGCAAAGCAGCCACAGACTGCACACAGCACAGCCAGTGATTTTCATATTGAGCGCTACGTAACGTTGCCAATAAGAAAACATAAACAGCCTACTTACATAGAGAAAACATAAACAGCCTACTTACACCACAATAGTACAAGGTCATATGCCAACTTGCTCCGCAGATGACGAAGAGATTGATGAAATGTATGATGAGATAAAATAAATTATTCACATAGTGATGGGAGACCAAACTTTAATAGTCATGGGTGACTGGAATTCAGTGAACGCGTTATTGTGGCGAAGATAGATACGAAGCCCACGCCTACCACAGTAGTACAAGTTCATATGCCAACTTCCTCCGCGGATGACGAAGAGATTGATGAAATGTATGATGAGATAAAATAAATTATTCACATAGTGATGGGAGACCAAAATTTAATAGTCATGGGTGACTGGAATTCAGTGAACGCGTTATTGTGGCTAAGATAGATACGAAGCCCACGCCTACCACAGTAGTACAAGTTCATATGCCAACTTCCTCCGCGGATGACGAAGAGACTGATGAAATGTATGATGAGATAAAATAAATTATTCAGATAGTGAAGGGAGACGA
Source organism: Schistocerca piceifrons (assembly GCF_021461385.2). NCBI lineage: Eukaryota > Metazoa > Arthropoda > Insecta > Orthoptera > Acrididae > Schistocerca > Schistocerca piceifrons. The sequence continues at coordinate 508,626,384 of NC_060140.1, forward strand.
AAATTTAATAGTCAAGGGTCACTGGAATTCGACAATAGGAAAAGGAAGATAAGGAAACGTAGTAGGTGAATATAGAATGGGGGTAAGAAATGAAAGAGGAAACCGCCGGGTAGAATTTTTCACAGAGCATAACTTAATCATAGTTAACGCTTGGTTCAAGAATCATGAAAGAAGGCTGCATACATGGAAGAGCCTGGAGACACTGGAAGATTTCAGACAGATTATGTAATGGCAAGACAGAGATTTAGGAAAGAGTTTTTAAACTGTAAGGCATTTCCAGGGGCAGATGTGTACTCTGACCACAATCTATTGGTTATGAACTGTAGATTAAAACAGAAGAAATTGCAAAAAGGTGGGAATTTAGGGAGACGGGACATGGATAAGCTGACAGAACCAGAGGTTGTAGAGAGTTTAAGGGAGATCATTAGGGAACGATTGACAGGAATGCGGGAAAGAAATACAGTAGAAGAAGAATGGGTAGCTTTGAGTGATGAAATAGTGAAGGCAGCAGAGGATCAAGTCGGTAAAAAGGCGAGGGTTAGTAGAAACCCCTGGGTAACAGAAGATATACTGAATTTAATTGATGAAAGGAGAAAATATAAAAATGTAGTAAATGAAGCAGGAAAAAAGGAATACAAACGTCTCGAAAATGAGATCGACAGGAAGTGCAAAATGGCTAAGCAGGGATGCCTGGAGGACAAATGTAAGGATGTAGAGGCATATTACACTAGGGGTAAGATAGATACTGCCTACATGAAAATTAAAGAGACCTTTGGAGAAAAGAGAACCACTTGTATGAATATCAAGAGCTTAGATGGAAACCTGGTTCCAATCAAGGAAGGGAAAGCAGAAGGGTGGAAGAAGTATATAGAGGGTTTATACAAGGGCGATGTACTTGAGGACAGTATTATGGAAATGGAAGACGATGTAGAGGAAGATGAAATGGGAGATATGATACTGCGTGAAGAGTTCAACAGAGCAAAGAAAGACCTAAGTCGAATCAAGTTCCTGGGAGTAGACAACATTCCATTAGAAGTACTGACAGCCTTGGGAGAGCCAGTCCTAACAAAACTCTACCATCTGGTGAGCAAGATGTATGAGACAGGTGAAATACCCTCAGACTTCAAGAAGAATATAATAATTCCAATCTCAAAGAAAGCAGGTGTTGACAGATGTGAAAATTACTGGACTATCAGTTTAATCAGTCACGGCTGCAAAATACTAACACGAATTCTTTACAGACGAATGGAAAATTACACGTGAGGCAGACCCTACGACTTATCTTAGATTAAGGAAAGGCAAAGCTACGTTTCTAGCATTGTAGACTTTGAGAAAGCTTTTGACAATGTTGACTGGAATATTCTCTTTCAAATTCTGAAGGTGGCAGGAAGCGAAAGTCTATTTACAATTTTGTACAGGAACCTGATGGCAGTTATAAGAGTGGATGGGAATGAAAAGGAAGCAGTGGTAGGAAAGAGTGTGAGACAGGTTTGTAGCCTATCCCCGATGTTATTCAATCTGTGTATTGAGCAAGCAGTAAAGGAAACAAAAGAAAAATTAGGAGTAGGAATTAAAATCCATGGAGAAGAAATAAAAACTGAGGTTCGCCGGTGACATTGTAATTCTGTCAGAGACAGCAAAGGATCTACAGTTGAACGGAATGGACAGTGTCTTGAAAGGAGGATATGAGATGAACATCAACAAAAGAAAAACGAGTATAATGGAATGTAGTCGAATTAAGTCGGATGACGCTGAGGGAATTAGATTAAGAAATGAGATGCTTAAAGTAGTAGATGCGGAGCGAGACAACTGATGAGGGGCGAAGTAGAGAGGATATAAAATGTAGACTGGCAATGGCAAGGAAAGCTTCTCTGAAGAAGAGAAATTTGTTAACATCGAGTATAGATTTAAGTGTCAGGAAGCCGTTTCTGAAAGTATTTGTATGCAGTGTAGCCACGTATGGAAGTGAAACATGGACGATAAATAGTTTGGACAAGAAGAGAATAGTAGCCTTCGAAATGTGGTGCTACAGAAGAATGCTGAAGATTAGATGGGTAGGTCACATTATTAATGAGGAGGTATTGAATAGTATTGGGGAGAAGAGAAATTTGTGGCACAACTTGAGTAGAAGAAGGGATCAGTTGGTAGGATATGTTCTGAGGCATCAAGGGATCGCCAATTTAGTATTGTAGGGCAGCGTGGAGGGTAAAAATCGTAGAGGGAGAGCAAGAGATGAATACACTAAGCAGATTCAGAAGGATGTAGGTTGCAGCAGGTTCTGGGAGACGAAGAAGCTTGCACAAGATAGAGTAGCATGAAGAGCTGCATCAAACCAGTGGCTGGACTGAAGACCACAACAACAACAACAACAGCGTTCATTAGCAGATCATGCTTCATACTTGGGGTATCACTGATTTTTAGGTATAGGCTACGGCTATAAAGCCGCTGCGCGTTAATATTCAGTTCCATATTTTAATTTTGTTTGGCAAAATATTGTCTTCGAGTGTCCTTGTGTTTGAATTTACACTTTAAGGAAAAAATACTGCTACTACTATTACGAATGGGATGTAAATCGGTCGATGTGATGTACATAAACAGTCACTTTCAGACAAATTGAATGATTTATTCAGAAGAAAGAGCTTCAGAAACTGAGCGTGTCAATAACGCGTTGATCCACCTCTGATCCACAAGCAAGCAGTTATTTGGTTGGTTGGTTGGTTCTGGGAAGGGAACCAAAGCGTGAGGTCATCGTTCCCATTGGATTAGGCTAGGATGGGGAAGGAAGTCTGCCGTGTCCTTTCAAACGAACAATCCCGGAATTTGCTCGACTAAATCAAGATGGTCGGAGGCAGGTATGAACTGTCGTCCTCCCGAATGCGAATTCAGTGTGCTAATCACTGGGCTACCTCGCTCGGTCTACTGTTCGGCTTGGAGCTGAAATGCTGAATGTGCTCCTGATGAATATCGTACCAAATTCCGCCCAGTTGTTGCGTTATGTTGTCAAAAAGGCTGAGCTGGTTGGTTGGCCCTGTCCATAATACTCCATAAGTTCCCAGCTGGGGAGAGACCCAGCGACGTTGCTGGCCACGTTAGGTTTGGCAAGCGCGAACACTAGCAGCAGAAACTCTAGCTGTGTGCAGGTGGGCATTATCCTGCCGAAATGTAAGCCCAGGATGGCTTCCCGTGAGGGACAACAAAATAGAGCGTAGAATATCGTCGAAATACATCCGTGCTGGGAGTACCGCGCATTACAACCGAAGGTTTCCTGCTCAGATGAGAAATGGCATCCCAAACTGTGATCCCTAGTTGTCGGGCATTATGGCGGGCAACAATCAACTTGGTATCCCACCGCTGCCCAGCGTGTCTCCTGACACTTCATCGCTGGTCATTTGGGCTCATTTCGAAGCGAAGCAAATTCTATTTCAGTCAATGAGACTCCAGGCCGCAGACTTTTCTGGAGACGCCCTGGACAGCGGTGGTATAATAAACTGCTCATAAGGCCCAACAGCCAGGAGTGACGGTCTGGAGTGCCGTTTCTTTTCATAGGAGGAACCCTTTCGTTGTCATACGCGGCACACTAACAGTACCGTGGTACGTCGACGATATTATGCACCTCGTTTTGTTGCCCTCCATGTCCAGCCATCGTGGGCTTACATTTCAGTCTGCCTTTGTGCTTGCCAAGTCCTATCTTGACTAGCAAGATCGCCTGAACTCTCCCTAATTGACAACGTTTGGAGCATTATGGTCAAGGCCTTCCAACCAGTTCGGGATTTTGAAGATCTAACTTGCCAATTGGACAAAATTTGTCAAGATATACTCGGGGAAACAACCAACAACTCTGTCAATCAGCGCCAAGACGACTAACTGCTAGCATAAGGCCCAGAGTTCGACCAACGCGTTATTGACTTTCCCAGTTGGTGAAGCTCTTTCTCTTGAATAAATCATCCTATTTTTCTGAAATTGTAATGATTTGTTTATCTGTACACGTACATCAAATCCACCGATTTCCGTCCCATTCGGATAATCCCTTCGTGGTGCGTCTTATCTTTTTTTATGTCTTAGAGTGTATTTGTTGTGTGTGTTACTTCATTTGGCTGCACATCTGCACATCTAATGTGTTGTGTAGATTCTTAAATAAACGCTCTGCATATAAACTATGAGAGGTTGTCGTGAAGGTAAATTTATTGTCTCGAAAAAAATCAATTGACGTAATTATTTTTTTTTTTGTTGTAGTTACAACTCGGTCATTATACAGTCGGGGAAACATTTCGCGAGACCTCTCTCCTTTTCGAGTGACTGAATAGCATACCAGGCATGAAGACACAGAAACACTGTCATCTGACATGTGTCCTTACTGTCTCTTACAGCAAACTAAAAGTGCGATACCAACGGGACCGAAGTTAGAAATTAAGAAAGGACGAGTTTTAAGCAAAATCACTATAACAAAAAGCTCCTATATCTTCTATCATAAAACGGGGAAGGAACATGTACATCTACTGGCATCACAGCGAGTAATACCAACTTAATGAAGTGATGCACGATCTTTTGTATGACATGACACATGGAGCTCGCAAACAGAAGAAGTAAATGTATTCTCGAACTTGCCTCTTCATTTCAGGAGCATTCGACGATTTCCACTGCCGTCTTCGTCAGGAGCAACTGACGAAGATGATGGTGGTAATCGTCGAAAGCTCGATGTTTTACCCTGAACTGGCGCGGCAAGAAGTTCGAAAATGTTTTATTCAACTGTGCCATCGCGAAAGACATCGTTCTCAGGTTTTGCAAATACGGAGTTTTAATTTTTTCCCTGTGATTTAAGCCGGTGGCATATCCTTCTCCAAATTCCCGTCATCGCAGTTTCAGTCAATGGAGACACCAATAAGACTCTAGATGTCGTAGTACAAATACGGTTTCTGACGAACGCTGGGTGGACACCCTAGGAGCCGATAATCATAACTTTGGAGAAACATATTTATTTAACGGTTTTAAATCTATATGCGAACCATTTTATGGCTTAATGTAGTCCTCGTAGCTGCACTAAGGTCCAGATACTGCTGTTTCTGATTGTCTTATTCATTATTTATTAATGGGACAGAGCAATTGTTCCAAACTTTTCTGACACCATTACCCCACAATGCAATCGGATATTAGCTAGTATCCTCTCTGCCCCCTTCCTCACCCAGTGTCTAACTTAAGTTTATAATGAAAAAGAATTTCCTTCGAACTGTTTTATCTTCAAAATTATGAGAAATGAATGTCATTTGATTTCTGTAGGTGTTTTATTAAACACAGTGCTAATGAGTCCATGAGACAATTAGTACTGATTATTTTAACAACCTTTTTTATATTATCATGAAGCAATTTTCAGTGTGTAGTGAGTGTTACAACTGCTAACTCCCAAGTTATTTTAGGATGATAATTACATATCACTAGCCGGCCGGTGTGGCCGTGCGGTCCTAAGTGCTTCAGTCTTGAATCGCGTGACCACTACGGTCGCACGTTCGAATCCTGCCGCGGGCATGGATGTGTGTGATGTCCTTAGGTTAGTTAGGTTTAAGTAGTTCTAAGGGACTGATGACCACAGATGTTAAGTCCCATAGTGCTCAGAGCCATTTGAACCATTTTTGAACATATCACTTCCACTTCACGAAAGTTGTCGTATCACTCCAGTATGCATTCTGCCTAACATTTAAGAGGTATTTGCTTCCGATGTCATTTGTACTTTTGAATGATTTAGGTTTTCTTAATGAATAATAAAGATCATGTCCTTAGATTAGATAGGGAAGTCTTTCATAGGTGCATACCGACAAGATTCTCAAGGATGAAACATAAGTCATCATACTACAATACACAGAACAAATTTTGAAAAAGACCGATATGCTCTGTTGCTTCCCCAGATTCGTAGTGAAATGTTACTGACGGGCGTGAAATAAATCAAAAGGTCTTAAACATATTTTTGTTTAAGTTATGATAACATACCAGTTACAAAGCATGTCAAAGTAAAATACACTGAGGTGTACGTAATAATTTTCAGGCTATTGTAGCCACATATCATCAAACAGAATATCAATGTGCGACACCTCTGTACTTTTATCACATTACTGCACCAAGCATGTGAGCATCAGATCTTACGTATCACTCATGTTGTTGTTGTTGTTGTCTTCAGTCCTGAGACTGGTTTGATGCAGCTCTCCATGCTACCCTATCCTGTGCAAGCTTCTTCAGCTCCCCGTACTTACTGCATCCTACGTCCTTTTGAATCTGCTCAGTGTATTCATCTCTTGGTCTCCCTCTACGATTTTTACCCTCCACGCTGCCTTCCGATGCTTAATTTGTGATACCTTGATGCCTCAGAACATGTCCTACCAACCGGTCCCTTCTTCTTGTCAAGTTGTGCCACAAACTCCTCTTCTCCCCAATGCTATTCAGTACTTCCTCCTTAGTTATGTGATCTACCCATCTAATCTTCAGCATTCTTCTGTAGCACCACATTTCGAAAGCTTCTATTCTCTTCCTGTACAAACTATTTATCGCCCATGTTTCACTTCCATACATGGCTACACTCCGTACAAATACTTTTAGAAACGATTTCCTGGCACTTAAATCTATACTCGATGTTAACAAATTTCTCTTCTTCAGAAACGCTTTCCTTGCCATTGCCAGTCTACATTTTATATCTTCTCTACTTCGACCATCATTATCACTCATGTTATCTGATATTAATAATACATTCAGCAGTTCTTTCTACTAAGAAATTGTGCAGTGGAGTACACGAAGTTGGCCTCCAACAAACAGGCTCCTCTTAAACTGAAATCGGTTAGTAGTCTATTGTAATAGCAGCTGCCAAGTTATTGATAATGTGTATTCCTGCATAATAAAGGGCTTTGGTTCAAAAAAATGGCTCTGAGCACTATGGGACTTAACATCTACGGTCATCAGTCCCCTAGAACTTAGAACTACTTAAACCTAACTAAGGACATCACACAACACCCAGTCATCACGAGGCAGAGAAAATCTCTGACGCGGCCGGGAATCGAACCCGGGAACCCGGGCGTGAGAAGCGAGAACGCTACCGCACGACCACGAGCTGCGGACAAGGGCTTCCTAGGCCTAAGCAAATTAATTTACGTCTGTTTGTACGTTGGTTGATTTGGGGAGCAGACCAAAGAGCGAGGTCATCGGTCCCGCCGGATTAAGGAAGAATAGGAAAGGAAGTCGGCCGGCCCCTTTCCAAGAAACCATTCCGGTATTTGCCTGAAGCGATTTAGAAAAATCATGGAAAACCTCGATCAGGATGGCCGGACGCGGGTTTGAACCGTCGTCCTACAGAATGCGAGTCAGGTGCTAACTATTGCGCCACCCCAGTCGGTAATTTACATATGTATGAAAATTATTCTCATTTCTAGCAGTGATTCGATGATCTGAACTGCTGCTTTAAAGAAGAGATTTTTTTTTTTATAGCAAACTGTGTTATGGATAAATATGTTGGGAAACAGCAATCAGCATCGCCAGTTCCTTAAAGATATCTTTGCAAAACGTTCTTGAGTTTACATGAAAAATAGTTCAAATTACTCGCTTTTGGATTCTGAAATCTTTAGCTTGGTGTTTTGAGTTATCCCAAAAAATGATCTCAAAAGATAGAGTGGAAAGGAGGTAAGTGAGGTGTGGTAGCTTTTTCTTTATATTTCCGTTACCTGACAACATCCACACTGCAAACAGAGATTTGTTTGGGTGCCTCAGCAGCTCCGTGGTATGCTACGCCCAATCGAATCCATTACAAAGTCGTAACTCCAAGAATTTAACACGTCAATCTCTTCCACTTACTTGTCGTCATATTTTACACATGTAGCGGAAGTAAGTTTGTTACGTGTTCTGATCTGTATGTGGTACTTCTTTTCAAAGTTCTGTGCCAAACAATTGGCTAGAAACTTTTAATTAAACTTTCATAAAAGTTTGTTGACCCTAACATCGCTATTTAGAGGATAATTTAATGCAAAATATTTTTGTGTGGCGCCCACTCTGCATGCACTTTTTTCCGCCTCTCTCCGCTGCTCTGACGGTGGTTCGGCGAACAGTTGCTTACCGCAGTGCGAGACGAGGAGAGCTTACAGGCACAGCTGTACACTCCTATCGACCGGAACACGGCTTTCTGCGCTCGCCAATAAGCTGTGAATAACGACCGTCGCGACGGCAAGGCAAACACAGATTCGTTCCACACCCGGGTGCGCTACAGTGGGCGCGTGTACGTGCGTACGACCGGCCGCCGCTTGCCCTGCGCTCCGCCCCGCTCCTATGCCGTTCCACGTCACGGCGCGCCAGTCTGTTCATCAGCAGCGGAGCGTCGCTGACATCGACCTGCGGTGATTCGGTGCCGTGTTGCGCTTTATACAGCACGCGGGACTCCGCCCTTTCGACGCTGCATGCAAATTGCGCGTCCGTTAGCTCGTAGTGACTCGCGTTCCTCCTGTGTTTGGAAAGAGCTGAATCACCCCTCTGGCTGGGCGCAGTTCCTAATACACTCCTGGAAATGGAAAAAAGAACACATTGACACCGGTGTGTCAGACCCACCAGACTTGCTCCGGACACTGCGAGAGGGCTGTACAAGCAATGATCACACGCACGGCACAGCGGACACAGCGGTGTTGGCCGTCAAATGGCGCTAGCTGCGCAGCATTTGTGCACCGCCGCCATCAGTGTCAGCCAGTTTGCCGTGGCATACGGAGCTCCATCGCAGTCTTTAACACTGGTAGCATGCCGCGACAGCGTGGACGTGAACCGTATGTGCAGTTGACGGACTTTGAGCGAAGGCGTATAGTGGGCATGCGGGAGGCCGGGTGGACGTACCGCCGAATTGCTCAACACGTGGGGCGTGAGGTCTCCACAGTACATCGATGTTGTCGCCAGAGCTCGGCGGAAGGTGCACGTGCCCGTCGACCTGGGACCGGACCGCAGCGACGCACGGATGCACGCCAAGACCGTAGGATCCTACGCAGTGCCGTAGGGGACCGCACCGCCATTTCCCAGCAAATTAGGGACACTGTTGCTCCTGGGGTATCGGCGAGGACCATTCGCAACCGTCTCCATGAAGCTGGGCTACGGTCCCGCACACCGTTAGGCCGTCTTCCGCTCACGCCCCAACATCGTGCAGCCCACCTCCAGTGGTGTCGTGACAGGCGTGAATGGAGGGACGAATGGAGACGTGTTGTCTTCAGCGATGAGAGTCGCTTCTGCCTTGGTGCCAATGATGGTCGTATGCGTGTTTGGCGCCGTGCAGGTGAGCGCCACAATCAGGACTGCATACGACCGAGGCACACAGGGCCAACACCCGGCATCATGGTGTGGGGAGCGATCTCCTACACTGGCCGTACACCACTGGTGATCGTCGAGGGGACACTGAATAGTGCACGGTACATCCAAACCGTCATCGAACCCATCGTTCTACCATTCCTAGACCGGCAAGGGAACTTGCTGTTCCAACAGGACAATGCACGTCCGCATGTATCCCGTGCCACCCAACGTGCTCTAGAAGGTGTAAGTCAACTACCCTGGCCAGCAAGATCTCCGGATCTGTCCCCCATTGAGCATGTTTGGGACTGGATGAAGCGTCGTCTCACGCGGTCTGCACGTCCAGCACGAACGCTGGTCCAACTGAGGCGCCAGGTGGAAATGGCATGGCAAGCCGTTCCACAGGACTACATCCAGCATCTCTACGATCGTCTCCATGGGAGAATAGCAGCCTGCATTGCTGCGAAAGGTGGATATACACTGTACTAGTGCCGACATTGTGCATGCTCTGTTGCCTGTGTCTATGTGCCTGTGGTTCTGTCAGTGTGATCATGTGATGTATCTGACCCCAGGAATGTGTCAATAAAGTTTCCCCTTCCTGGGACAATGAATTCACGGTGTTCTTATTTCAATTTCCAGGAGTGTACGTGTGTTACTCATAAACTTTTAATTATCACATCGGAAAAATCAAGCCGTGACTGTGAAACTTGGTGTTTTCTTATCAACATATTCGCCCTACGCTGAAACATATCTACCACTAACGCTTGATGATCTGGTGGAGATTTTGGTTGTAGAAGTGCGTTTTGGCTGTTCAGGAAATGTTGCTCCTGGAAAACCGCCTTATTGTCAATCTGTAAATTCCTGCCACGCAGTGGTTTCTTCAAGCGAAGAAAGAAGAAGACACTGAATGTCATGTCAGGACTGTACTGCAGGAGTGATAGTCTCCTGCCGAATGAGCTGTGGTGTTGTTGTTTAATAAAACCACCCCCTTACCGCGAAGTTTTGTCACGATAGCCTCCCTTAGCGTCGTCAGGAGATTTTAGTAGTACGCTACTGTCACGGTTAGCCTCTTACTAGCCACACTTCGGCTAGAGACGAAACTTTTACTTTAGTGTTAGTCGAACGTCGGCAAGTCTATATTCCTCTACGTTATTTATATAGGATCGGGTGTACTGATGGATTGGTTCTTGGTTGAAATTGCAAAATAAAATTATTGATTTTCAGCTGAGTTTCAAATTTTAACACTCACCAAAACATGTCCATTACCTCTGGCAAAGTCAAGTCAAGCCGGCTCCATTGTCGTCAGACTTCCTATTTTAAAACGAAGACTCTTGCTACCAACTGGAATAAGGCTGGTTTAGATTAGACCACGACACACACGGAAGTCGCAGCGAATGAAAATTATGAACATACTTACTTACGAAAAAAGGAAAAACAAAAAATAAGAAACAACAAAAGCTATTGTGAGTTTGCGAAAAGATGATTTCATGAAATTTTTTGGTGCTACACAGTTCTCTGCTTCTTTCCAGATTTATTACGTACACATATTAACTTTGCTGATTTTAACTGCAGGTGCAGGGTATAGTTGAAACAACTATCGCTAGGAGAGCACTGGTGCAGAAGAAGCATGTTTTTAACGATTGTCTAGCCTGACTGGACAGTTAGCTTCCTAACTAAATCTATATATAAGGGGCGTTCAAGAAGAAACGAGTTAAAGACATAATTACAGACACCAGTACCTACATGTTAGAAGTATTGACCCTGGCTGAGATGTTAACCAGCCCCGATCGTACAGCTGGACATCGTCATCCGTGCTGAATCGTTTGCCGCTCAGAGCCTTTTTAAGGGGGCAAAAAATGGGGTAATCACAGGGAGAGAGGTCCGGACTGTATGGAGGGTGGCCGGAAACCTCCCATTTGAATTTCTGCAGAGTGCCGTGACTGTGTTGGCCGTATGCGGCATTCCATTGTCGTGGAGCAAAATGATCCCATCGGTGAGATGGCCTGGTCGTTTTGATCTGATCGCTTGGTGAAAGGTGGTCAAGGTTTGCGAATAACGCTGGGAATTATGCTGTCGTCCCATGCTGAAGGAATTGCATCAGAAGGGGTCAAAGAAGAACGTCAGCATAACCTTTCCTGCACTCGTCTGTACGACGACGTCCATCAGTACATGCGGAACTGGTTGACATCTCAGCCCCAGGAATTTTTTGCGACAGCCACTCACCGCTTTGTGTCACAGTGTGACAAGTGTCTCAACAGCCAGTATCAATACTTCTAACATACAGGTACTGGTTTCTGTAATTATGCCTCCCGCTCGTTTAATTTTGTAACTCTCTTTAAAGTATAAAAGGCATATTTTTCTGGATCAGTTCTGGTCATGAGCTCCTTGAGTGAGGATGATACTTCTTTAAGACAGGGGTCTTCGTAAATTATATAAAGGAACGCATCTCTTTGTGTAATAATTGCTATTGAGTCCATATAAAATGAAACACTTGGAACATCCATACAATTTTTCGATCTGAAACACAGTACCGCGTTTGTTTCACGAGAACTGTTTCAACATTAAACTAACTTTAGAGAATTTTATCGAAGGACCTTTAAAGACACATTTGCAACATGGGCGTTAATGTAGTGCAAAAACGTAGACCAAAGTCGAGAATATAAACAAAGAATTACTTAAGATATTAATTAGTATAAGCGGCTGTATCGATTGTGGCGTGCAACGGCTGAAACATTAGAATAATTACGCAGTTCAGTTGTCTTGCGAAGAAGACGGCACATTTTTGTTGTTATAGCCATCGCTGCAGATAATTATTTGACACACCATTTTTAGTACTATCACTATTTTATTGAGACGCAATCTCACTAGGCGTACTCATAGTTACACACAGCAACAGAATTAATATAAGTGTCTATGTGATTTAACTTCGTGTAATATTTTGTGAATACAGTGATATTATTTAATGTTGTGTTTCATTTATGTTACAGGCTATTGGTCCAATCAAACGGCGTCTTGGCATAGCTAAAGGTTCCGTGTGGCAAATGTTGTGAATAGTCCAGCATGAGCCAATGATTTGCAATGCTTCAATCTACGAATTCCGATAAAGAAACATTTTCAGAAGAGTCACTAACGGTCAAACTTACAATGAACGGACGTCATGCAGAAAGCCATTGTCAAGCCCCCAAAGTTTGTATTAAGCACCATTAGAAATTTATGCTCTGATCACATGCTATTATCATTATCTATTATTATTTGACTGTTATCTGATATTCTCAAACCAGACCAGAAAGCCTATAAATTAAGCAACTCAGGAAGTTTTTCAATTCTCAAAGGAGGTTTGTATCCTTTGCATTTCTCCTTCTCCCCCTACCTCTGTCCATCTCCCTCCTCTCCTGTCTCTCTTCACCTCCGCCTCGTCCTCTTTCTGTCCATCTCTCCTCCCTCTTCTTTATGTTGACTCCCCCCCCCCCCCCCTCCTATGCCGAGCGGGGTAGCCGCGAGGTGTAAGGCGCCTAGTCACGGCTCGCGCAGCTCCCCCTGTCGGAGGTTCGAGTCCTTCCTTGGGCATGGGTGTATGTGTTGTTCTTAGAATAAGTTAGTTTAAGTTAGATTAAGTAGTGTGTAAGCCTCGGGACCGATGACCTCAGCAGTTTGGTCCCATAGGAACTTACCACTTTGGTTGCCTCCACTCCCCTCCTCTCCTCTTCACCCCTCTCTGTGACCTTGAGCCATGTTTGTTGTTGTTGCCAACGAAACCTTGATTGTGAACTGAAGAAGCTTAGGATGAATGGATAAATTGGTTGCGACCATTGGTGTACGGAATATCAGAGACCTCTCCTGCTACTGGATCTGTGACGACAGCAACTTCAGTGACAGTCTTTTTCCATAGTTGGAATATAAAGTTCTGCGCGATTTAGATGCGGTAGTAGTAGTAGTAGTATTCCACTCAAAAGCCGATAAGCAATAAATAAACTTTCTTATTTTCTGTTAAAACTGACTACGTGGAAGAAAAGAAAACAGAGCATAGTTGTGTACACAGTTTTTGTTTAAGATTAGATATAAGGAGAAAAAAACTATACGGAAGAAACAACTTGTCTCATGTTGAAATGAGGTGTTATCGAAGTTTAAACTGTATGCGAGAACGAAAATGAAACTGCGCAACATAACACAGCATTCTCTTTCTCTCAGTCGCTTTTAACAGCAAGCTTGTACATTGTTGTTGTTGTTGCCGGCCGAAGTGGCCGTGCGGTTAAATGCGCTGCGGTCTGGAACCGCAAGACCGCTACCGTTGCAGGTTCGAATCCTGCCTCGGGCATGGCTGTTTGTGATGTCCTTAGGTTAGTTAGGTTTAATTAGTTCTAAGTTCTAGGGGACTAATGACCTCAGCAGTTGAGTCCCATTAGGTTAGTTAGGTTTAACTAGTTCTAAGTTCTAGGGGACTAATGACCTCAGCAGTTGAGTCCCATAGTGCTCAGAGCCATTTGAACCATTTTTTTGTTGTTGTGGTCTTCAATCCTGAGACTGGTTTGATGCAGCTCTCCATGCTGCTCTATCCTGTGCAAGCTTCTTCATCTCCCAGTACTTACTGCAACCTACATCCTTCTGTATCTGCTTAGTGTGTTCATCTCTTGGTCTCCCTTTACGATTTTTACCCTCCACGCTGCCCTGCAATGCTAAATTTGTGATCCCTTGATGCCTCAGAACATGTCCTTTTCAATATCAAATGTAGATTTGTCTGTCATTTAGAAAAGTATGTAGCTGTCACAATGTTTATAACACTGTAAAAGCGTAAAGTCAAGATATTTCGAGATTTTTGCTGATAACTTTTTCATATTATGTATATTATACACTCCTGGAAATTGAAATAAGAACATCGTGAATTCATTGTCCCAGGAAGGGGAAACTTTATTGACACATTCCTGGGGTCAGATACATCACATGATCACACTGACAGAACCACAGGCACATAGACACAGGCAACAGAGCATGCACAATGTCGGCACTAGTACAGTGTATATCCACCTTTCGCAGCAATGCAGGCTGCTATTCTCCCATGGAGACGATCGTAGAGATGCTGGATGTAGTCCTGTGGAACGGCTTGCCATGCCATTTCCACCTGGCGCCTCAGTTGGACCAGCGTTCGTGATGGACGTGCAGACCGCGTGAGACGACGCTTCATCCAGTCCCAAACATGCTCAATGGGGGACAGATCCGGAGATCTTGCTGGCCAGGGTAGTTGACTTACACCTTCTAGAGCACGTTGGGTGGCACGGGATACATGCGGACGTGCATTGTCCTGTTGGAACAGCAAGTTCCCTTGCCGGTCTAGGAATGGTAGAACGATGGGTTCGATGACGGTTTGGATGTACCGTGCACTATTCAGTGTCCCCTCGACGATCACCAGTGGTGTACGGCCAGTGTAGGAGATCGCTCCCCACACCATGATGCCGGGTGTTGGCCCTGTGTGCCTCGGTCGTATGCAGTCCTGATTGTGGCGCTCACCTGCACGGCGCCAAACACGCATACGACCATCATTGGCACCAAGGCAGAAGCGACTCTCATCGCTGAAGACGACACGTCTCCATTCGTCCCTCCATTCACGCCTGTCGCGACACCACTGGAGGTGGGCTGCACGATGTTGGGGCGTGAGCGGAAGACGGCCTAACGGTGTGCGGGACCGTAGCCCAGCTTCATGGAGACGGTTGCGAATGGTCCTCGCCGATACCCCAGGAGCAACAGTGTCCCTAATTTGCTGGGAAGTGGCGGTGCGGTCCCCTACGGCACTGCGTAGGATCCTACGGTCTTGGCGCTGCGGTCCGGTCCCAGGTCGACGGGCACGTGCACCTTCCGCCGACCACTGGCGACAACATCGATGTACTGTGGAGACCTCACGCCCCACGTGTTGAGCAATTCGGCGGTACGTCCACCCGGCCTCCCGCATGCCCACTATACGCCCTCGCTCAAAGTCCGTCAACTGCACATACGGTTCACGTCCACGCTGTCGCGGCATGCTACCAGTGTTAAAGACTGCGATGGAGCTCCGTATGCCACGGCAAACTGGCTGACACTGACGGCGGCGGTGCACAAATGCTGCGCAGCTAGCGCCATTCGACGGCCAACACCGCGGTTCCTGGTGTGTCCGCTGTGCCGTGCGTGTGATCATTGCTTGTACAGCCCTCTCGCAGTGTCCGGAGCAAGTATTGTGGGTCTGACACACCGGTGTCAATGTGTTCTTTTTTCCATTTCCAGGAGTGTATATTACAAATACGTAATTTGTGTTCGTCCAGATATTTTTTTTAGAGTAACTTATGAACGTCTGAAGTAAATAGGTAAATTTGTCGAGATTTCTGCTAAAAACTTTTCCATGTTTTAAGAAATATGTATTTATGTAAAGGCAGCAGAGGATCAGATAGGTAAAAAGATATGGCCTTGTACAGATAATTGGATAACACAAGAGATACTGAATTTAACCGATGAAAGGAGAAAATATAAAAAATCAAGCAGGTGGAAATTAATACAAACTTCTAAAAGTCAGATTGATAGGAAGTGCAAAATGGCTAAGCTGGAATGGTTAGAGTAAATAGGTAATTATATACAACGCATAAATCACTAGCGGAAAAAATAGATAAAGCACAAAGGAAAATTAAAGAGGCCTTTGGAGAAAAGAGAAGCAGTTGTATGAATAACAACAGCTCAGGTCGAAAACCAATCCGAATCAAAGACGGGAAAGCTGAAAGATGGGAGGAGTATATAGAGAGTCTATACAAGGAATATGAACCTGAAGAGAATATTTCAGAACTGGAAGAACGCAAATGAAGATTAGATAGGAAATACGATACTACGAGAAGAATGTGATAGATGTGATAGAACTGTGAAACACCTCAGTCGAAACAAGGCCCCGGGAGAAGACGAAATTGCATAACTGCTCATACCCTTGGGAGAGCCAGCCATTACGAAACTCTTTCATGTGGTGTGCTAGATGTATGGCACAGGCGAAATACCCCGAGACTTCAAGAAGGATTATTAATTCCAATTCCAAAGAAAACAGGTTGTGACGTGTGTGAATATTACCGAACGATCGGTTTAAAACTCATGGTTGCTAAACAGTAACACGAATTCTTTACAGAGCAATGGAAGAACTGGTAGAAACCAACCTCGGGAAGATCAGTTCGGATTTCGGAGAAAGTGGGAACACGTGAAGCTATTCCTACGGCTTATCTTAGAAGATAGATCAAGGAAAGACAAACCTACATTTATACCATTTTTAGAGTAGAGAAAACTTTTGACAAAGTTGTCTGGAGCATACCATTTGAAATTTTGATGGCAGCACCGGTAAAATACAGGGAGTGAAAGGCTATTTACAGCCTGTATAGAAACAAGACGGTAGTTATAAGAGTCGAGTGGCATGAAAGGAAATCAGTGCTTAAGAAGAGAATGAGACAGTTTTGTAGCTTATCGCCAGAGTTACTCAATTTGTACACTCAACAAGCAGTAAAGAGAACAAAAGAAAACATTAGAGTAGGAATTAAAGGTCAGGGCCAAGAAATAAAAGCTTTGAAGTTTGCCAATGACGTTGTAATCCTGTCAGAGAGAGCAAAGGACTTGGAAGAGCAGTTGAACGGAATGGACAGTGTCTTGAAAGGAGGATAAGATGGACGTAAACAAACGCAAAACAAGTACAACGGAATGCAGTCGAATTAAATCGGGTGATGCTGCGGGAATTAGATTAGGAAACGAGAAACGTAAAGTAGTAGGTGAGTTTTATTGATTGGACAGCAAAGTAACTGATAATGGCCAAAGTCGAGAGGTTATAAAATGTGGGCTGGCAATGACATGAAAGATTTTCAAGATTTCTGAAGAAGAGAAATTTTTCAATATCAAATATAGATTTGTGTTTGGAATTCTCTTCCGAAAGTATTTGTATGGAGTGTATACATGTGTGGAAGTGAAGCATCGACGATAAGCACTGTATATAATAAGAGAATGGAATCCTTTGATATGTGGTGCTACAGAAGAATGTTGAAGATTAGGTGGACAGATTACGTAAGTAATGAGGAGGTACTGAATAGAATTTAGGGAGAAATGAAATTTGTGGTGCAATCTGACTAGAGGAAGGGATCGGTTGGTAGAAGACATACTGAGACATCAAGGGAACACCAGTTTAGGAGTGGAGGGGAGCACTGGAGGTAAAAATCGTAGAGGGATACCAAGAGTTATATACAGTAAGGAGATTCAGAAGAAGGTAGGATACAGTAGTTATTCGGAGATGAAGAGCCTTGCACAGGATAGAACAGCATGGAGAGTTGCATCAAACCAGCCTTATGGCCGGAAACCGCAACAAGATATTTATGTATTATAGAGGCTAAATATATATAATCTATATCCAACCAATGATTGTTAGAGTATCGTGTAAAAATATGAAGTAAATTCCGAGATTTTTGCTAACAGTTTTTGTCCGAGTCAGTCCGAATGTTCATTAGAGTTTTGTGTAAATATTTGAAGTAAATCGGTGAAGAGCTTTTCGATATATTTGCTATCAACATTTCTGCTTCATGTGTACATAGAAAATAAGAAGTCTAAATCCGTCCAAACGTTTATTAGAGTATCGTGCTGAAGAAATTTTCAAGATTTTTGGTAACAATGATAAACCACGACTTGTCTTTCTAGAGTGGTATAGATTTTATGTATCTGTTTATACACCACATACACTATAAATATGCAGCCTACATCCGTCCGAGCATTTATTAGGATGTTGTTTAAAATGTGGGTACATCGATCATGAACGTGTCGAGATTTTTGCTAACAACGTTAAACGACGGCTTGTCTTTATGTAGTATTATGGACATCATACATATATGCAGAGAAAGATTAACAGTTTTAAGTTAGTATGGCAAACACTTGCATGTAAATTTTCGTAATGGCAGTGTGAGGGTAGGATAGGGCGATTACCATCTTGTCTAGGATCATTATTTTGCCAGTGCTGGAACACTAACGACGTACTTGTATGTATAATCGATTGGATCGCGTTCCTGTAGTGTTCAGAAATTTTAGAAGTACGCGTTGTGGACCTGTGATATAATGTGATATGATGTGCGAGTGTGTTGATGAATTAGGCATGAAAGTGCCATATTATCTGCGTTGGAGGCAAAGATATTTTTTTTTTTTGTGGAAAAATCGTGACTTCTGCCAGTCGAGCCTAAACTGCGTACTAACAGAACAATTGTGTCAGTAATCGGGGCAACAATATAAATATGCTGGGATATCGTTGGAATTTCACAAGTGAAAAGAAACAAGACTTTTTTTTTCTCAAAACGTTGACTACATAACGCACATAAATGCCCTGAAGGTCATTAAATTGAAAAAGATAATCTGTTTTGATCAGTCATCAGTTGAAAGGGACCCCGAGGGTCACGCATGGAATCAATCATCGTTTATTTGAAAAAGAGAAGACAAGGACGAAAGGAATATGAAATTAAAAAATTCAGAGAATACGTATTAATTCTCTTAAAATATAAACTTTACACCAAATGTGTTTGAAAATAAAAGAAAAGAAAAGTTTACTACTAGACCAGTGTTGATAAGTTTACGTATATTTGGGTCATTTAACTTACTACGGAAAAGATCAGAAAAAAATCGTTCATGTAACTCACGCTGAACGTTTTTAGCTAAATCCTTAGTTTATGTCACAGCAGCGTAAAATACGAAAGATGCTTGCAATTATCTTGTATGTGTAACATATTTGAAAAGATTATGCTGATAGCTTTTGCATTAACTACCTACTCTCTTCTCGAAGAACAATCCTATGGAATATCTTTCCGTGTTCCAAAGGGGTCCATCATGCAAGGTCGGTAGCGAAAGCTATTTGTGTATTGAAATTGATTTACGGCCACAAAAAGAGACTGTAGTTGGTTTTTCTTTTATTTTCCTTGCTAGTATTTAAGTCGAAGCATGATCCTGTGCTGCCACAGAAGCCAAAGAACCGTATTTCCAAGCTTTATATATGTATATCAGATCGTCAACAGTGACACCTCGCGTGCAACTTAGAAAAATTGAAGAATCGTTTGTGGTTCTTATCACCTGTTCTGTCGCCTTAATCTTCTGAAACAAAAACGAAAACAGTCTGTAAATTGGATTATGAAGCAAAAACATCAGACGAAGATGTATAAGGATTAAAGTAGAAATCTATAAAATCCTAAAAATATGACTAATGAGACTGAACAGTTTGTTTCGAATAAAATAAGAGTATTTTTGAACAGAGTTTATTTCACTGTTATGTTCCTTAAGTCAAATTCTTCACAGTAGCATGAAAATTATGTCTCCAACGCTCTACAACTAGCTACTCACTGTACGGCTGAGACAGGCGTCAAGCTCAGGGAAATTTTAACAAATAATTTCCAGGAACGCGAGGAACTGAAGCTATTCCATACATATTCAGGTTAACTCTGAGTTTTCCATAAGGTTCCATAGCAAAAAAGATACTTAATAGAAAAAAATTATGCTTAAAATAAAATATGATTTTCTTGTTATATTTGCCTCACACGGTTAGTAAATAGTCGGTTTAAGGTTTTGTCATGAAATTAAGTGCTCCAGTACGGTATTGATAATTAAGTTGAAAGTAAAAAAGTATTCCGTTAACAAGTTATTTCTGAACAACATTTTTTGAGATAAAAAGTAAATACGATTTTATGCCATTCTACTACTTTTCAAACGGAAAGGCGTCGCTTCCCCCGTATTCAGCCGAAATCTCGCGCAATTCATTTTTATGCAAACACGCCAAACTTGAAAAATGAGAACCTCTCTAAGTGTCACGTTTCATTTTTGTAGGAAATGCAAAAATCACGTTTTATGTAAGCTTTCTTATACTACAAGTAAAATATGATTAAACCTATCTTAAAAACTAGTCGTTAAATCAAGCGGGTTTTGCTTAATCGAACAAAAGAATCTTGCCTTGTGGCACATACATGTTCTAGAGATTATCAAAACTACGAAGAGATAAGCAGAATTCTCTTTTTCTTGTCTCAGAAATATATATGTATTATATACAACTTAATGTTTACGGAAGTTATGTGATTATAAAAGAAGTTGCATGGAACAAGTGAATACACAAAAAAGAACGAAACCGACCAAACGAGAACCAGTTGGAGTGAGGAATGGAGGAACGATATCAACTAAATGACACTGAGGTGGTGACGAGTGACAAGTCTGACCGTCATCGAAGTGAATGGTGAGCAACCTTTCGGGAGAATGAACCTCACCTTGACTAGAGCGGATAATGAACGATTGTTCCTTAGAATTCTTTCCTCAGTCTATTTGTTCACTTCAGTGAACAGTTCCTTTGGTTCTGTTCGTTCGCGAACGACCCAGTGCTATTACAGCTCTGGTCTTTTAATTTAAAAGCTTTTCGACTTGTGTAACTTATTTATTTTTCACCCTACAGAAAAATGCTCCCTGCATATTCTTCATTATTGAGCTGTTGTGTGACTAATCATCAGGATATTGTGACTAACGCGTTTCTTGGCCGCTAGACGTTAACTGTAGCCAAATAATTAAAACCAACCACGTATTCTGTAACCCATGAACTGTTTAAACCAGTATTTATTAATATTAGCAGCCACAACAGTGTTTTATGTATATAACCGTAACAGTATTTAAAAAAATTTTCCATTACTGCAGTTTATTGTAATAATTCCACACTGTTTTGTCGCAGTATTAAAATTAATAACTCTGTAACCGTGTATATGGTTAGCACATAAGCAACATCGTTTGTCAGCGAATGGTTAGCAACACTAATTGTGACTAAAATTTAAGCACTACGATTATTCTATTAGCTCGGTATTGGTAACATACACAGACCTTGGCCTGTTATCTATTAGGGACAATCTGATCAGGGACAATCCTCGCAGGTGTCTACTTCATGAAAATTTTGTATTTAAACAGTCACAGACTCGTGATTAGTGAGTTTCCTGGTGGGCGTCTTCTTCAGAGAGATTGGGTATCTTTGCTGTCGTAGAGTAGTCTCTGTTGATTAGTGAGAGGCCTGGCGGACATGTAATTCAGGGAAACTTGGTATCTTAGCAAAATGTTCAAATGTGTGTGAAATCTTATGGGACTTAACTGCTAAGGTCATCAGTCCCTAAGCTTACACACTACTTAACCTAAATTATCCTAAGGACAGACACACACACCCATGACCGAGGGAGGACTCGAACCTCCGCCGGAACCAGCCGCACAGTGCATGACTGCAGCGCCCTAGACCGCTCGGCTAATCCCACGCGGCGTATCTTAGCAGTTGTGGATGACTGCTCTGACTGAGTTTGTTACCTCAAATCTGAGGGCCGGCCGATCTAACAAAATTACATAACCGAGGCGACATATTTGCGGTTCAGAATGACAATCCTACGCAATGAGTTACTCAAACAGTAATCAAGCACTCTTTACGTAGACCTTGGAGATCGGGAAACAGTTCTCTTCCTCGCTTCACACTCGAGTGACATAATTTCATAGCATGGATGCGACCCACTTTGTCCGAGAAAATAAGTCAAACACAAGTAGGAATCAGAGCGATGAGTGATCTGCTCTGTTTGAGTGGACTCCAGCCATTTGGAAGTGGTCAGGTGTGATCTGACTAAATTTTCAATACTGGAATTTGTCAGTTGTGGTTTGACTAACGTGTCAGTACTAATTTTATGTTGCATACTTAGAAAGATTTTGATGGCCCTGAGGCTAGCGCTGGCTGGTCTCCTCGTTTCGTCATTGGAGATCTCTTCACGACCAAAACTGAGTGAAATGCTATCGAAATAGTCTCTTCGACAGGCTCCCTGGAATGCAGGAAAGGTATTCAGAAACTGGTTATGCAGATACCATAACGTTTGACTTGCAGAGAAATAATCCCTGTTTCCACTAATGTGTTATGGCAACGGTTGATCGTTCAGACTGTACCATAGCCAGCATTAAATTTGTCCACGTTGGCCGCCGTTTCTGGTATCAACCATAAAACAAACGACAAATATTAAATCCAAGAAATATTGCATTATCGTGTCAGTACCATATTCGTCGCCATTTTTTCCGTTACTGACATTGGCAACACGGATGAGTGGTTTTGGAATTCCAGTTCGACCTATAGTTCCTTGTTTATGGAGCTTCCTTTGCGTTGTTTTTCTGCTGACAGGGTTCATGAGTGCGACTTATAGATCTGCAGTGACTTTTGCAGTTGTCGTCCTCTTATTTACCGTCAAAATTCTCTTTAATGACCGTCTGTCACCATCACTCAGCGCACAATTTTGTCCGTGTTGTGATTTAACGGATGTAGTTTTCCTCCTTTCCCCAAGTACAGTGCCTTCTGAAGCATCAAACACTTCGGCTACCTTGTTTACGAATCACCTCTGTGTGAGCACCAACGGTTTGCCCGTAGTCGAATTCACTTACCTCCGACACCGTTCTCGCCACGACTGACGTTTGCAGCTTACTGAGATCACTGCACAGGTGCAACTCGTGGTCAAATAGGCGCAACCTGGAAACTTGGCTAGAATTTTAATTTACATTTAGACACGAATTTCTCGCAGTGCTTGCATATTTTTGTGCTATCCCTTTAGTTCTGGACACTCCGCATCCAATCTCTAGCGATGCAAAGGAACGCCAGTACCCTCAGCTACTAGCTCGATCGCCCTACAGTAAGATTTACGCCTCGTCATCCGATGGCAAAGTTACTCCGAAGGTCGCTTTCACTGCAATCACCAAGCCAATAGGCCGTACTAGCGGCGTTTAGAGAGGTCGCTGGCGGAGCAGAATTATTTCCTTCCACTAGATCACGTGCCGTAAATAGTTCGCCGTGCATTCTTCCGCCCAGCGACTATTTAGTACGACACATCACCCACAGTGAGCCAGTACCGTCGCAGCGAGTGGTCTAGGCCAGGCGCCGAGTACAGTAAAACTTGTTCAACAAGGGCTCGATGTACCATCGGCCGTTCAAAAGGATCACCACGATGCTCACTTCCAAGACCTTGTCAGGCGACTTGATACTTTGGACGCTATTGTTCTGATGTTGTAGTGTTTCTGTTATTAAAGTTGGGAGTCCTGATTAGTGCCAACGGCCTTGCCGCAGTGGTAACACTGGTTCGCATCAGATCACAAAAGCCCTGTTGGGCTGGGCTAGCCCTTGGATGGGTGACCATCTGGTCTGCCAAGCGCTGTTGGCAAGTGGGGTGCACTCAGCCCTTGTGAGTTAGAGTGAGGAGCTACTTGACAGAGGTAGCGGCTCCGGTCTCATGAACTGCTATACAGCCGGGAGAGCGATGTGATGAGCACATGCCCCTCCATATCCGCACCCAGTGACGCCAGTGGTCTGAGGATGACACGGCGGCCGGTCGGTACCGTTAGGCCTTCCAAGGCCTGTTCGGACGGAGTTTATTTTAGTTTAATTCTGTATGTGGGTACTCCACATAAAAACCTCAGAAATGCAAACTTCTGCTAATCTGCTAATATAGTTATTTGTACACTGAAAGAATTCGCTGTTGAGGATGTGAACAACCACCAGCTGTGTAAGGGAATGACGACACGGAAAATTTGTACCGGATCGGGACTCTAGCCCGGATTTCTCGCTTTTTGCGAGCGTCCACCTTAACAGCTTCGGCTATCCGTACAAGACTGACGGCCAGACCCAAACTTCGGTATGTCGTCGTTCCTGGGCCACATCCTGTACTCGTTCACACATTGTGCATTCCTCGCACAGGGGAAGACATTTCAATTGAAATTCATTGCCTGGTATCGGCGGATGAATACATTTCAGTGCCTGTGTCTTTAAGAAGGACAATGCAGAGTTCCTTCGGACATAACCTGTACGGGAATTACATAATGCATGTATGAGTACAGGTCGTGACGCAGAAACAACGGCATATTGAAGTTCGGGCCCGGCTGTGGGTCGTGCACGGATAGCTGAAGCGGTTGAGACGACCGCTCGCTTAAAATGGGAAATAGGGGTCCGGTCCCACACAAAATATTTATTATTGTCATTTCCTTACAGAAGCGAATAAATTTCATATAGAAACATCAAAAAAAAGTTTTGCATCACTCTGGTTCACAGAACTCATGAAGATAGAAGTTGACTGTGGATATTGTATCACAGACACAGTCACTTTGACTGTTCAGAGGTGTCACTAAACCCGCCCAAAGAAGTAAACAATCATGCATGATCAACGCGTAAAAAACAGTATTCCATTTGAGTTCATAGACATATCAGAGCACTGCACTGACCAGATATTTGAATATTGTGCAGGGGCAGTTGAATTTAGTGACACTAAACTTCTAATTGTTGTTGTTTATAAGTCCCCTAACTCTGACTTCAGAGCAGTTCTGCTCAAGCTAGAGAGGGATCTTGATTCACTTTGTAGGAAGTACCAGAAATTAGTTGTATGTCATGACTTCAACATAAATTTTATATACACACACACACAAAAAAAAGTTTTGCATCACCTCGGTTTCGAGAGTACCGGAATTTGTACAGAAAACTGAAACAGAGATCAACATAAACATCATTTCCGCCCTTTCTATTTCTGTTGAAAACCACACATTGCATGTTGTGCCACCACACAGCGAGACCTTCAGAGGTTGTGGTCCACACTGCTGTACACACCGGTACCTCTAATACCCAGTAGCACGTCCTCTTGCATTGATGCATGCCTGTATTTGTCGTGGCGTACTGTCGGTCGGTGGACGGAATTCACATATCGTACAGTCGTTACAGCGCCTTCCATGACCCAGTTAGAAAAAGGGTGAATCGCCTTTCAGACCATGATGCACAAATTTTGACACTAAAAGACTTTTGTACTCAAACAAATATCACATATTATTACAAATTATGCAGAAAAGTTAATCCATAAGCAATAGAGAGTTTCTTAAACCTCGTCAAGGAACAAGAGTGGCAGGAAGTTTATAGTGCCGGTAACATAGATGATAAATGTGAAACGTCCCCTTAGAAAAATTATATAAGACTGTGCTTAAACTGACACACAATATTTTTTAGCGCAACGCAATCTGACTTTCAATAATCCCTACAAAAGAATGGCCCTGACTAACATTAACCTATACCTTTCACAAATCACTAACCTCACAAAAATCTTCGTTATTCGAACTACTGCAATACAGCGAGCGCCACTACCGCCAGCTAAATAAAAGATTCAAACTACTGAAGGCACTAACTACTGATAGGCATAGTCAGTAAATGAAAGATTTTGATAGAGAACAAACAATGTATTTACCTTAATAGTGTTCAAAAGTCATAATGTATATAGCAGTTCATGACATTCAGTCTTACAAATTTCAAAACTCCGCCATCTCTCCCCCCACATCCAGCACTGCTGGCGGCTCACCTTCAACTGCACAACGCTACGCGCTGTTAACAGCCAACAGCCCAACACTACAATGGCAGACAACAATGCAAACTAGCCACAGACTGCACACAGCACAGCCAGTGATTTTCATACAGATCGCTACGTAACGTTGCCAATAAGAAAACATAAACAGCCTACTTACATAGCCCCCATGCTCCCTACATAAAAATTTACAAATTGTTTTGGGCAGTGGCCAATACAGATTTGAAAAAATGTTTCATAGTTACAACAACAAAGATATCAACTGCACACACTTATTGATACAATGTTGGTCATAAGCTAAAATTTTCTCACAGTCCATAAAGACAGTCCTGACCATCCACCACAGTAAAATTGCAGTGTTTTTCTCAAAGTCTGAGCAGGAAAAGAAAATGCACACGGAAGTAGTGGATTTCCATGCAGTCTTGAAGAAGTTGTGTTGTCTATCCAACGGAAAGACAGTGCTGACTCTCGACATACAGACAGGTGATGGGCCACAACAGAGGAAACCCACAACAGAGTCAGTCGGGGTTTTGACGAATATTGGTAGGTAGGTCATCAAAGAGCAGACACGCTGTAGTTCTGGTAGAGAGTATGGTGTTGGTGAGTCATCAGAGGTGCAGACCCAGTGCAGCCCTTTTAGAAATAATGGTATTGGTGAGTCATCAAAGATGCAGACCCACTGTAGTCCTTGTAGAGACGGCCAGCAGCCAACTGTTGCGACTGTGCAGGTGCACAATCACCATCGAAGAGTCTTGCGGAGAATATAGCAAGTCCATAAACCACCACTTGTGTACTAACAAAGTTTTTGGAATTGTCCTTAGAACCAGCAATGCTGTTAATCAGTCCCTTGCTGAATTATCAACACATGTGCAAGCACTAACAGTCCCAACTTCTCACATACTGTGCATATATCATGACCAACAGAAACGTGTGCAGTGAAATGATACTTAATTTGAAGAACTGGTGTCTATACAATTATAAATTTACAACATAAAAATACAATTACAAAGGTACAAAATACATCATAACAATACAGATAATATTTGTAGTAATAGGGGCTTTACAAAAGAATAGAAATAAACAGATACATCAGTGTTACAGGAATTAAGACATAAAAGGTCAGAATAACTTTCAAAACATCAACTTTACACGTGAGCATTAAAACAAAACAGAATAAATAATGTCTAAACATCTTTACAAAGTAAATAACATATTATTAACGCAAATTATATTTGAGGATAACAGTATTCCTCATCATAGTGAATGTAGCTTAGTATTAGAAGAGAAAAAAATTATATGAAACTGTACACAGAGACAGGAAGAAAACAAATACACAAGGGTACACAAACACATAGTGGGATAACACAGGAAGAAAGGACAGGGTGTGTTCTCAGTGTAACATTTGGTACTGCAGTATTTTGCAAACAAAACCTTTTTTTTCTTGGAGATCTCCCTTCGTTCATCATTATTCCCAAAAAGTCCTATCTATACCTGCTTTCTGTATTTTTTCGTATAACTTCTCAATGCATTTCTTCCAATTCATCACAACTCATTCTCTTATATAGTCTACCCTCTCTTAAGCAAACTTAAATCTACTGAGCTCAGATGCTAAACTAAGGGACGAGGCAATGCAACAGCATAAAACAATTAATACAAACAGTAATGAAAAAAAAATGGAAATTGTCAAAGCAAGCTACAGTAAATCTAAATTACCAAGCAATGCAACATTACAACTAATATGAGCCAATGTGCAGCAACAAGAAAAATAAATCAGTAGTAAAACTAGCTTAACAGAGTAATACAAAGTGAAATTTAGTAGCACAATGCCTGGCAAACAGCAGCAGCAAATGTAATAACTTATATCTAAACATGAGAAAGCTCAAGCAGAAAAAATATTACACTAAAGATGACCATGTCTAATACCTATGTCACATCTTAATACTAGAGTGATGCATCACAATTTATTCTACCAAAAAAAATTACCAAGTACTTGAAAAGAAAATCCTGTATGCAATACCTGTGAAGGGAAATGTCTATTTATGTGCCCTCGTTTTCTTGGAAGTAGATCATAAATTTATTTTTGACTGGATCTGTAGGTATAAAATAACTATATTAGTACATCTATTAAATTTTATTTTAACCAATGCTGCAGTGCAGCTAGAAACTAGATATTAAACAAATGAGTAAATAAATACATAAAGCAAGCCATATGGCATTTCTCTCAACTAGCAAGACAATAACCGTGAAATGTTTCTCATCGTTTCATTAGGCATTTTAGTAAATATCGTAAATTAAGAGCTCCACAGTATAATCATGTTTTCAAGTTTGAGCATGTCGTATTTGCGATGCTTTCTACAAAGGAATGTCAATAGCGAGGGTAATGGCCTCCTTTTTTTTTTCTCCACCTGTGCCTCTGAAAGACGCATACTAATGGCTTTTTTCCAGGCGACTGTCGCGCAGCTGGGTGCCCGCGATGCATTACGTGTAGGTGGTCACATAACTTTCTTACCGAAATACGAGGGCGGTTCAGAAAGTAACCTCCGATTGGTCACAGTGCGGGTTGTGGGGGGAGTAGCGACGCCATCTGTGCGTTCACGCACTCAACAGGTCAGTCGGCATCAAGCCGTGGTCGAGTGAACGTCGTACCTGCGCTAGTTTAGTTTTTGTGGCAGTTTGAAATGTGTGCTGCAATAGAAAACCCTGCCAAATGTGAAGTGCGTGCTGTCATAAGGTTTTTTACAGCCAAAGGATATTCTGCAGCAGCTATTCATCGTGAGCTTTGTGCTGTGTACGGACCAAGAGTTATGAGTGAAGGAGTTGTCCGTGAATGGGTACGTTTATTTAAAAGTGGACGAGAAAACGTTCATGATGAAGAGAGGAGTGGTAGACCATCATTGGTGACTGACGAACTCGTTCAGACAGTTGATGCAAAAGTTCGTGAAAATCGATGTTTCTCAATGTCGGAGTTGTCTACTGGTTTTCCACAGATTTCTAAGACTCTCTTGTACGAGATAGTGACAGCAAGATTGGGTTACCGTAAGTTTTGTGCACGATGGGTGCCCAAAATTCTTACCGACCACCACAAAACTCAAAGGATGGCCTCTGCATTAGACTTTCTGTCACGTTATGAGGACGAAGGAGAACCATTGTTAAACAGAATCATGACCGGTGACGAAACCTGGATTAAGTAGAACCCTGAGACAAAAGAACAATCAAAGATGTGGGCACATTCAAATTCGCCTACCAAACCAAGAAAAGCCTCGCAAGATTTTTCTGCCAGAAAACTGATGGCAACGGTGTTTTGGGATGCCAAAGGGGTGTTGTTGGTTGAATTCATGGAACGTGGTACGACCATTAATCAAGACGTGTACTGTGAAACAATAAAAAAGTTACGACGGGCTATACAGAACAAACGCCGTGGTATGCTGACTTCCGGTATCGTTTTTTTGCACGATAACGCCCGTCCTCACTCTGCTCGCAGAACAACGGCCCTTCTTGAGTCCTTCAAGTGGGACGTTATCAACCATCCACCTTACAGCCCAGACCTGGCGCCAAGTGATTATCACCTCTTCATGCATTTGAAGAAATGGCTCGGGTCACAGCGGTTTGATGACGACGAAGAGCTCAAAGATGCGGTCACAGGCTGGCTCCAGGCACAAGCGGGTGATTTTTATGCAGAAGGAATTTCAAAGCTTGTGAAGAGATACGATAAGTGCCTCAATCGCTATGGAGGCTATGTAGAAAAATAGTGCAAAGATGTAGTTGTAAGATGTATATATTAAAATATTTTTATTTAACTTGGTGTATTTTTTTAAATCAACCGGAGGTTACTTTCTGAACGGCCCTCGTATTTACGACACCAGTTTGCACTACAGTGACAGTCTCACATAAAAAGTTTCACAGGTCGATAATTTGCGTTACAAATGTGTAGAAACAAAATCCTGTAAGTATAACAGTGTCCAAAAAATTTTCGCCAGCATAGTGATACATTCACACATATACACACATTTCATAACTCTTAAAGTACGATTCTCGGTTTCCAACATCCTTTTTCACAAACCAGAGTCCCTAACCACTACTCATTATTCCTTGCTTTATTACACATATACATATTCGTAGACACTTCTTCAATATTTCATCATAATAAATACGTAGCATAATCAAATTCCTCATATAGCATCAGCTTATTGATCATAAACATATCTCAACAGCATAATAAACATCGTCGTCGTAATAATATCATAACATCTCAGTCAAATCTCAAAAACGTCGTAGCTTTCTGCAATAATTTCAAAACCTAAAAAAAATTCTCTGCTCATTTCAATAGGGTCATCTACCTCAAATGTACTTTAAAAATCATGATCCCATACCAAATACGACATTCAAAACTCTCGTAGTATCACAATGGTTCCGAAAAAAATATGAACAGTTCACACAGTACAGACAAAATACAGTTTCATAAGTGTGAAGTTATCCAACTGCGTAATTGTGTAAACATGTGTCACTGATGTAGTAAAAAAAATGTTTGTCTCTCAGTTAAATGATCAGATAGCTGTGTAATTCTGTGTTAGAGAAATATGGTACCGATGTGTAAAGTTGTATAAGCAAATACCATATTAGCTAGGGCTCCTTGTGTTTGCCAGACACATAGTACACGATGTAGGCGTGTACCGCCTGAGGATTAATGAATAATACCCTCAGGTGTTACAGATTACAGCAATGGAATGATATGTATCACGGAAAACCTTTGTATCATTGTACTTCAAATATCTTTAAAAACAAATGTTTTAAGTACAACATTAATCAAACAAATACGTGTACTGTAGCGCTAAACTGTGCGTGTTGTTGTAAGATAATCTCTGTGGAAGTGTCGTAGTTATCGTCCTCCGAAAGCTAAGTTCTGCAAAAGTCAATATACTTACCTCAAGAGAAACAAAAGTGAAATGCTTTGCATATAGATATCTTAGTTATTACGCTTATTGCTGTGATGAAGAAAGTACTGTGCTGTAACGTATCGTTGTGCTACAGAAAAGGCTGTCTCATTGTAGCTATACCACAAAAGTTACTACTAAAACATGTTTTACTTTCCAGAATAATTCAGAAAAACTGTGCAGATATAAAACAGAAACACCGCAAAACCAACATTGCAAATTGTCACTCATTAGTACCGTCGTGATAAAATCGTGTATCTGTCACATAAACTAACCACCGTGTCATCTGGTATCTCACAGAAAGTACTTTAAATCCAGAATGTATTTTCAAGTAAACCAAAATGTTGCATTAAAATCTCATTAGCAGTATATGTTCTAAGTATGTAAGCTGTATATTCGTTACGTAATCGTGCAACTAACAAGGAAGAATGTACAAATAACAACACTGTGTCGTCTGTTCACTATAACAATGCATTCATAATTATTTGTCTAAGTTCCCTAGGTTCTTGACTGGACAGTTAACTTTAAAACATTGTTGCATGTTAACAGTTTCTCAGTGTGACAAATTGTACTAGTAGCGTGAAACGAAAAGTTTTATGGCAAGGACTAAGTTAAAAAGCAGATTATCTTTCAATAAACGGTTTTACATGTGAAATGTGGTGTAAACCTTTACTCTTCCTAGTACGCAGAGTTTCAACTTCAACGCTATTATCATGTTGTATACGTCGGTAGGGAATGATAAAATTTTTCTCAAGGTTAGCGTCTACGTTATTTTTCTCTGAGCCAGCCGGCGCACGTGGCTGCCTGTGGTGCGAGTCATTGTCTCTTCGTTGGCGCGCGCCGTTATTGGGATTAGGAGACCTAACTTCTACAAGTTCACCTTGACGAGAAGGCCCTGCCCTGTTTGAAGCTCGCCAGTTCTGATGGAATTCAGGTCTGTCGTTTTGTCGATAGTTCACATAGTTTCTTGTTTGTCGGTCATGTGGTGGAAAATTTCTCCCTGAATCGTAACTGCGCGATGAACTGTTGCGTCTGAAGTTATTCTGTCTCCCTTGATAATAATTGTTTTGGTGCCCATATTGTCTGTTTCTATGTTTATCTCTGTCATATTTGTTACTACGGAAATGCGATCTTTCTCTGTAACTACTATTCTGCCAACGGTTGGTATATGGGTGGTCTCTGTTTTGGTCACGATTTGCGATGTAAGAATAGCCTTGTCGTGTCCAGTTATTATTTCTTTCATCACGGAATTGCGACGGATGTGACCTGTAATTGTTGTGTTCCTATTTTCGCGTTCCGCGATTGTCAGTGTCAATTTCCAATTCTTGTATTAGTCCCTGAAAAGCTTCGATGTCGTCTTTGCAACGTCCTGCCAAAATAATATGCCGTAAATGTTCAGGTAATTTGATTAAACGAATGCGGATGAGTTCTGAAGGGCTGTATGGGTTTGACAGGTACTGATTCTTGTGCAACATGTCTTCGAAATATTTCACAAGACTGGAAAATTCAGATTGTTCGAAATGTTTCATCATTATGATGCTATGTTTTACTCGGTCTTGTGCAGCTTGAGACCAATATGCTGAGAGGAAGGCATGATAAAATTCTCCTTCATTGTGACAATCGTGAATGACTGATCGCATTCTAATAGCTGGTTCATTCTCTAAGTAGCCACAAATAAATTCTAACCTGTGCTCCAATGACCAGTTGGGAGGAAAACAATGAGGGAATTGATGAAGCCACGCTTGTGGATGAATGTCATTGCCAGAATTCTTAAATGTTTTGAATTTATGTGTAGTAATGAACAGCTTATAGTCAAAATCATCATGTCGGCGAGTCGCATGTCAGTCATTGTTACGTCGTTTCGGCGGTTCCGTCTCAAAATTCGGTGTACCTTGCCAATTTCTTTCATAATTTCCGAAGTGCCCCGTGTTATTATTTTGTGCCTGTTCCGTATTTCTATGTCCCTCTTCCCGTATTGGGGCGCGAATGTCCTCTGAAATACGTAATTCTTGTATTACCTGTGTCAGCTGATCTTGTACTTCCCGGATTTCTCTTTGGTGTTGCGTATTAATTTGATTTTGATTTTGTTTGAATTTCCTAATTTGTTCACACTCTTCTGTGTCATTAAAGACCACCGGTTTTGTGTCGTTCAGATTATCATCTACCTTCGTAGATAAATTATTTAGCTGATCCGAAAGTTCAACTACTTTCTCTGATAATGAACTAATTTACTCCATGTGTCTTTCTGAACCAATTTTCAGAGTATCTACTGTGTCCTTTAAGTTTTCCTGAGTTTTTGCAAGTTGCGTAACCGAATCGGTAGATGCAACTGAGTCAATTTTAGCTTGCAAGGTCTTATGATTTTCATGAACAATAGTTTGCAGTTCTTTAATGGCTGCTTCGTGATTCTGTAATGCATTTTCACGCCGCGAAAAAATAGGTTGAAAAAGCTCACAAATTTGTGTTTTTACGTCATTACAGACTTTTTGACATTTCGATTCAATGTTATGCAACTCAGTAGTTAAATCTTCACGTGTTTGTTCAAGTGTGGTGTCTAACTTTTGAAGCTTTTGCTGTGTTTGTCTCTGATTTTGGTCCATTGTGTCTAACTGTTGCTGTGTTTGTCTCTGGTGTTGTTCCATTGTGTCTAACTTTTGAAGATTTTGTTCCATTGTGTCTAACTTTTGAAGATTTTTTCCCATTTGTTTCTGATTTTGTTCAAGTGTTATGTCTAACTTTTGTAGCCTTTGTCCCATTTGTTGCATTAATTGTAATAACAATGCACTGGTGTCTGAAACATGTTCCTCAGTGCTTTTCGGCAGTGAAGTTGCACCAACAACATTCACTTTTTGACAAGCAGAAAATGTGTCTTGACTTATTTCAGAAAACGGTGAGGACGCAAAACCTGAATCTACAGTATTTGCGAGATTGTGCCCTGTCATTTCGGATTCCTGAGGCGAGCTGTTGCCAACCGATCGATCGATAATGGTTCCCTGCTCACTATTTGTTTCACTGTCTATGCCATTATATGCCGCCCGCTCCATTTCCCTATACACAGTTACCAAATTACTACTTTGAATGTCTGTTAATTCATTACACAGTGGTGCTGATAAGCTATGCTCATCGTCACTATTATTTCTCAGTTTACTTTGGAGCCTAGTGTTACGTTTTTCACACGCCATAATTATCACAATATTTCACACGACAACACAGAAAAGCACAATTCGAAGAGCAAACTAAGAAAACACATTAACATAGCACTGAAAATAATATCTAGTTAATTGCAAGCGCAGCTGCGAAATACTTGGTGCAAATTTACATGTGTGCCACACCTGTTTTATTGTACAACAATGAAATACTACAACTACAAAGGAAATTCTCTCTACAATTATGTGCTAGCAATAAACAAAATCTACACTAATTACACTAACTACAAGAAAAAAACCAGAAGATTCCAGGTTCGAATCCTGGCAGAGTCGCCATATGAAACGTCCCCTTAGAAAAATTATATAAGACTGTGCTTAAACTGACACACAATATTTTTTAGCGCAACGCAATCTAACTTTCAATAATCCCTACAAAAGAACAGCCCTGACTAACATTAACCTATACCTTTCACAAATCACTAACCTCACAAAAATCTTCGTTATTCGAACTACTGCAATACAGCGAGCGCCACTACCGCCAGCTAAATAAAAGATTCAAACTACTGAAGGCACTAACTACTGATAGGCATAGTCAGTAAATGAAAGATTTTGATAGAGAACAAACAATGTATTTACCTCAATAGTGTTCAAAAGTCATAATGTATATAGCAATTCATGACATCCAGTCTTACAAATTTCAAAACTCCGCCATCTCTCTCCCCACATCCAGCACTGCTGGTGGCTCACCTCCAACTGCGCAACGCTACGCGCTGTTAACAGCCAACAGCCCAACACTACAATGGCAGACAGCAATGCAAACTAGCCACAGACTGCACACAGCACAGCCAGTGATTTTCATACAGAGCGCTACGTAACGTTGCCAATACGAAAACATAAACATCCTACTTACAAATGTAATGCTTTCCTTAACATATTTCTCATGCTCTTTGAGAGTTGCATCTCATTAGAATGTTCTAAACGGGGTACTAGTAGTAATAGGCAGCCTGGGAAGCTGATTAGTGGGATAAGGATATCATGTAGAACAAAGCTGGAATTATATGAAAATGTTAGAAGTAGTCACAATCAAGCTACTGTAGCCCATTACAAACAGTATTGCAAGGTGCTTAAAAATGTTATTAGGGAGGCAAAGAGTATGTAGTATGCAAATAGAATAGCTAATTCACAGGATAAAATTAAAACCTTGCAGTCAGTTGTGGTCAGCAGCACAAGGGCGACAATATAAAGTCAGTTCGTAGTAAAAATATTTCTGTTACTGATAAATTAGATATATTTACAGTATTTAACAATTACTTTCTGAGCATCGTTGGTGAATTAAATAAAAATTTAGCTCCTACAGGGAATCATATAACTTTCTAGGCAAATGCCTTTCAAATGGCTCCAATAGCTCTGAGCACTATGGACCTTAACACCTGAGGTCATCAGTCCCCTAGAACAGAACTACTTAAAACTAACTAACCTAAGGATATCACACACATCCATGCCCGAGGCTGGATTCGTTCCTGCAACCGTAGCCGTCACGTGGTTCCAGATTGAAGCGCCTAGAAGCTCTCGGCCACTGCGGCCGGCGGCAAATGCCTTCCCGAGATTGATGTCTGAAATACTCCTCTGTGACACAGACAAGGGGGAGACTGAGTCAATAATTAAACCTCTGAAGACTAAGGACTCCCATGGATATGATGGAGTGCCTAGCAGAATATTAAAGTACTGTGTTGCGCATGTTAGCCACATGTGTATTTTTCCCTTAGGATTGGTGAGTGTCCTGAACGATTACTCAGCAGTAAAGCCGCTTTATAGAAAGGAGAATGGGATAATGTAGACAATTATAGATCTATTTCTATACCATCAGTGTTTGCTACAGTTATTGAAAAGCCTGTGTATGTAAGGATAATTGATCTGTTTATATCACACGATTTGTTATCAAATGTACAGTTTGGCTTTAGAAGTTGTTTAACAACTGAAAATGCTATATTCTCTTTTCTTTGTGAGGTGCTAGATGGGTTAAACAAAGGGTTTCGAACACTAGGCATATTTTTTGATCACAAAATATTGCTCCAGAAGTTGGACCATTACGGAATACGGGGAGTAGCTCACAAATGGTTCACCTCTTACATTAGAAACAAACAGCAAAAGGTCATTATTCACAATGTTGAGAATGGCTGTGATGTGGGGTCTGAGTGGCGTACAGTCATGTGGGGGTGCCCCAGGGATCACGCCACACCTGTTCCTTATTTATATAAATGATATGCCCTCTGGTATTACGGGTAACTCTAAAAAAATTCTGTTTGCTGACAACACTAGCTTGGTAATGAAGGAGATTGTGTGAAACACTTGTCCAGTGTCTAATAGTGCAGTTAATGACCGGAGTTAGTGGCTTGTAGAAAATAAACTAATGCTAAATCACAGTAAGACTCAGTTTTAAAGTTTTTAACATACAATTCAACAAAACCTGACATTTTAATTTCACGTTATTGGTAAATGATTAGTAAAACTGAATACTTTAATTTCTAAGTGTTCAGATAGATAGTAAATTATTGTGGAAAGCCCACGTTCAGGATCTTGTTCAAAGACTTAATATTGCAATTTTTACTATTTGAACGGTATGTGCAGTGAATGACAGTTCGACACGAAAACTAGTCTACCTGCTTATTTTCATTCGGTTATGTCGTATGGTATTATATTTTGGAGTAACTCTTCCCATTCTAAAAGGATATTATTGGCTCAGAAACGGGCAGTTCGGACAACAAGTGGTATAAGTTCACGAACTTCTTGTCGACGCCTGTTCACGAGTGTGGATATTGTGACATTGGCCTCTCAATATATATATTCCCTACTGTTATATCTTGTTAACAGTATTAGCTTATCCCCAAGAATAAGCAGCTTTCACTCAGTTAATACTCGGCAGAAATCGTACCTGTATTTGTGTCGGACTTCCTTAACTCTTGTCCAGAAAGGTGTGCAGTATACTGCTGCATACATTTTCAATAAGCTACTGCTCGAATTCAAAAATGTAGCCCATGCGCTTTCAAATCGAAACTGAAGAGTTTCCTCATTGGTCATTCCTTCTACTCTGTCGAGCAGTTCCTTGGAAAATAAAGCTAATTCTTGTTGTATTGCATTTACTTAAACTTATGGCTTGACTTTTTTCGGGTTCATAAATATCTTATTTTTATCAGTTATTACTTTTATGTTGTAATTTCATGTACTGACATGTTCCATGACCTTGGAGATTTGCTCCTCAATTTGGTCCTACGGAACTTGACTTGTAAATAAAATAAAAAACGGAGTGGGTCCGACAGTCGATCATTTCCAGTCATTCCACCGGGAAGGAGGTAAACAGTTCGCGTTGTCTGTAGTTCAACCATTCCTAGGCGGTCCATACCGCGGTTCGACCGCATCGGCAAGGGAATTGTCAATGCGTCTCGGAATGAACCAAAGCGATGTTGTTCGGAGATGGAGGAGATACAGAGAGACAGGAACTGTCGATGACATGCCTTGCTCATGTCGCCCAAGGACTACTACTGCAGTGGATGACAGCTACCTACGGGTTATGGCTCTGAGGGACCCTGACAGCAATGCCACAATTTTGAATAATGCTTGTCGTGCAGCCATAGGACGTTGTGTTAAATATCAAACTGTGCGCAAAAGGCTGTATGATGCGCAGCTTAACTCCCGACGTCCATTGCGAGGTCTATCTTTGCAACCACGACACCAAGCAGCGCGGTACGGATTAACCCAACAACATGCCGATTGAACTGTTCAGGATTGGCATCACGTTCTCTTCATCGATTAGTGTCGCATACGCCTGCAAGCAGACAATCGTCGGAGAAGAGGTTGGTGGCAACCCGGTCAGGCTGAACGCCTTAGACGTACTGTCAAGCGAGTGCAGTAAGGAGGAGGTTCCCTGCTGTTTTGGGGTGGCGTTATGTGGGGCCGACGTACGCCGCTGGTGGTCATGGAAGGCGCTGTAACGACTGTACAATACGTGAATGCCATCCTCCTACCGATAGTGCAACCATATCGGCAGCATATTGTCGAGGCATTTGTCTTCATGGACGATACATCGCGCCTCATCGTGCACATCTTATGAATGACTTCCTTCAGGATAACGACATCGCTCGATTAGAGCGGCCAGCATGTTCTCCAGACATGAATCCTATCGAACATGGCTTTGATAGATTGAAAAGAGCTGTTTATGGACGACGTGACCCACCAACCACTCTGAGGTATTTACACCAAATCGCCGTTGATGAGTCGGAGACTCTGGACCAACAGTGCCTTAATGAACTTGTGGATAGTATGCCACGACGAATACAGGTATCTATTAATGTAAGAGGACGTGCTACTGGGTATTAGAGGTACCGGTGTGTGCAACAGTCTGGACCACCTCCTCTCAAGGTTTCGCTGTATGGTGGTACAACAGGCAATGTGTGATTTTCATGAGCAATAATAAGGGCGGAAATGATCTTTATGTTGATCTCTCCTCCAATTTTCTGTACAGGTTCCGGAACTCCCGAAACCGAGCTGATACAAAACTTTTTTTGATGTGTATATGTCATAACGACTGTAGTCGCCACAGTGCCTGTTCCTTCGTATATGCTGGCATATCTGATTGAACACTACAGTCAGTGTTCTTATCAGCAACACAGGCCCTTCAATATCGTATCTCTGTTATTTGTTCTGGGATATAGCAAAATGTGAATAAGTTTCAAGTTCTGTTAGGCGCTACCAGCGATTCTTTTGTGAGGGTATCCTTAGTTGAAGGATACTTGACAATGAGATACTGAGCATCTTTAGTCAGAATTTAAAGGTATAGTCCACCACGTGCTAGAGAAGTACGTGCCTAGCAAAAATATGGGGGAGGGAAAGGATCCACCTTGGTACAACAAACATATTAGGAAGTTGCTGAGAAATCAGAGAATTTTGCACAGTCGTTTTAAACGTGGTCACTGCCTCTCCGACAAACAGAAATTATGCGAAATGAAATCAGATGTCAATGAGTGATTCTTTTAACGACTTTGAAAGCAATATTTTATCTGCAGATTCTAAAAATAGCCCCAAAATAATTTGATCTTACGTAAAATCTATGAACGCTACAAATAATTCAATACGTTCTCTTGCTGACAGTACGGGTAATAATGTAGCGGATGATGACAAACAGAAGGCCGAAATTCTAAACCCAGCTTTCAAAAACTTATTTACGGTAGAGGACTGCAGCACCATTCCCCCCTTTCAGTTATCGAACAAACGCAAGGATGGCTTACATAGTTTTGAGTGTATCTGGAATTGTAAAACAGTTAAGATCCTTAGACGCCAGGAAGGCATCTGGCACAGACGGTATCCCGAAAAATTATATGTTGACTATGTTACAAATATAGCACCATTCTTATCCATCGTCTGTCAGAGATCATTTGAACAGCAGAAAGTTCCACAGGACTGGAAGAAGGCCCAGATCATAGCAATCTATAAAAACGGTAGAAAATTGGATGCAAATAATTACCGGCCAGTTTCACTGACATAGATTTGTTGTAGAATCATGGAACATATTTTGTGTTGAGACATAATGACCTCTCTAGACTCTGAGAAACTCATCTGCAGAAACCAGCTCGGTTTCATGCGAGACACAGCTGGCCCTCTTTGTGCATGATATACAACAGGCTCTAGATACCGGCTCCCAGGTTGATGCCATATTTCTCGACTTTCGAAACACGTTCGACTCAGTTCAGCACTGTCGCTTCCTCCAAAAAGTGCGCGCTTACGGACTATCCGATGACATGAGGTTAGATAGAAAGTTATCTAACAGACAGACAGCAGTATGTCGTCCTGAAAGGGCAGACTTCAACAGAAACAAGCGTAACTTCAGGTGTTCCCCAGGACAGCGTAATAGGTCCGCTCCTTCTTACGATTTACATAAACGATCTGTTTGATGCTATTGACAGCGGCATTAAACTGTTTGCCGATGATGCTGTAGTCCACAGGAAAGTAGTATCACACTAAAGTTGTGAACAAATCAATGGGGATTTGCAGAAAATAAATGCGTGGTGTAATGACTGGCAGTTATCTCTCAATATTACTAAGTATAACCTACTGCGTATGACAAGGCGAAAATCCCCATTAATGAGCGAGTACAAAATAAATGCACAGTCTTTGGAAGCGGTAACATCCGTCAAGTATCTTGGTGTGACTATTCGAAATGATCTCAAATGGAACGATCAGATTACACAAGTAACGGGCAAGGTGAACTCTAGTTTGCGATTTATTGGTAGAATCCTGAAGCGATACAGTCCTTCAACAAAGGAAATTGCTTACAGTACGTTAGCTTTACATCTACATCTACATCTACATTGATACTCCGCAAGCCACCCAACGGTGTGTGGCGGAGGGCACTTCACGTGCCACTGGCATTACCTCCCTTTCCTGTTCCAGTCGCGTATGGTTCGCGGGAAGAACGACCGCCGGAAAGCCTCCGTGCGCGCTCTCATCTCTCTAATTTTACATTCGTGATCTCCTCGGGAGGTATAAGTAGGGGGAAGCAATATATTCGATACCTCATCCAGAAACGCACCCTCTCGAAATCTGGCGAGTAAGCTACACCGCGATGCAGAGCGCCTCTCTTGCAGAGTCTGCCACTTGAGTTTATTAAACATCTCCGTAACGCTATCACGGTTACCAAATAACCCTGTGACGAAACGCGCCGCTCTTCTTTGGATCTTCTCTATCTCCTCCGTCAGACCGATCTGGTACGGATCCCACACTGATGAGCAATACTCAAGTATAGGTCGAACGAGTGTTTTGTAAGCCACCTCCTTTGTTGATGGACTACATTTTCTAAGCACTCTCCCAATGAATCTCAACCTGGTACCCGCCTTACCAACAATTAATTTTATATGATCATTCCACTTCAAATCGTTCCGCACGCATACTCCCAGATATTTTACAGAAGTAACTGCTACCAGTGTTTGTTCCACTATCATATAATCATACAATAAAGGATCCTTCTTTCTATGTATTCGCAATACATTACATTTGTCTATGTTAAGGGTCAGTTGCCACTCCCTGCAACAAGTGCCTATCCGCTGCAGATCTTCCTGCATTTCGCTACAATTTTCTAATGCTGCAACTTCTCTGTATACTACAGCATCATCCGCGAAAAGTCGCATGGAACTTCCGACACTATCTACTAGGTCATTTATGTATATTGTGAAAAGCAATGGTCCCATAACACTTCCCTGTGGCACGCCAGAGGTTACTTTAACGTCTGTAGACGTCTCTCCATTGATAACAACATGCTGTGTTCTGTTTGCTAAAAACTCTTCAATCCAGCCACACAGCTGGTCTGATATTCCGTAGGCTCTTACTTTGTTTATCAGGCGACAGTGCGGAACTGTATCGAACGCCTTCCGGAAGTCAAGAAAAATAGCATCTACCTGGGAGCCTGTATCTAATATTTTCTGGGTCTCATGAACAAATAAAGCGAGTTGGGTCTCACACGATCGCTGTTTCCGGAATCCATGTTGATTCCTACATAGTAGATTCTGGGTTTCCAGAAATGACATGATACGCGAGCAAAAAACATGTTCTAAAATTCTACAAGAGATCGACGTCAGAGATATAGGTCTATAGTTTTGCGCATCTGCTCGACGACCCTTCTTGAAGACTGGGACTATCTGTGCTCTTTTCCAATCATTTGGAACCCTCCGTTCCTCTAGAGACTTGCGGTACACGGCTGTTAGAAGGGGGGCAAGTTCTTTCGCGTACTCTGTGTAGAATCGAATTGGTATCCCGTCAGGTCCAGTGGACTTTCCTCTATTGAGTGATTCCAGTTGCTTTTCTATTCCTTGGACACTTATTTCGATGTCAGCCATTTTTTCGTTTGTGCGAGGATTTAGAGAAGGAACTGCAGTGCGGTCTTCCTCTGTGAAACAGCTTTGGAAAAAGGTGTTTAGTATTTCAGCTTTACGCGTGTCATCCTCTGTTTCAATGCCATCATCATCCCGTAGTGTCTGGATATGCTGTTTCGAGCCACTTACTGATTTAACGTAAGACTAGAACTTCCTAGGATTTTCTGTCAAGTCGGTACATAGAATTTTACTTTCGAATTCAATGAACGCTTCACGCATAGCCCTCCTTAAGCTAACTTTGACATCGTTTAGCTCCTGTTTGTCTGAGAGGTTTTGGCTGCGTTTAAACTTGGAGTGGAGCTCTCTTTGCTTTCGCAGTAGTTTCCTAACTTTGTTGTTGTACCACGGTGGGTTTTTCCCGTCCCTCACAGTTTTACTCGGCACATACCTGTCTAACACGCATTTTACGATTGCCTTGAACTTTTTCCATAAACACTCAACATTGTCAGTGTCGGAACAGAAATTTTCATTTTGATCTGTTAGGTAGTCTGAAATCTGCCTTCTATTACTCTTGCCAAACAGATAAACCTTCCTCCCTTTTTTTATATTCCTATTAACTTCCATATTCAGGGATGCTGCAACGGCCTTATGATCACTGATTCCCTGTTCTGTACATACAGAGTCGAAAAGTTCGGGTCTGTTTGTTATCAGTAGGTCCAAGATGTTATCTCCACGAGTCGGTTCTCTGTTTAATTGCTCGAGGTAATTTTCGGATAGTGCACTCAGTATAATGTCACTCGATGCTCTGTCCCTACCACCCGTCCTAAACATCTGAGTGTCCCAGTCTATATCTGGTAAATTGAAATCTCCGCCTAAGACTATAACATGCTGAGAAAATTTATGTGAAATGTATTCCAAATTTTCTCTCAGTTGTTCTGCCACTAATGCTGCTGAGTCGGGAGGTCGGTAAAAGGAGCCAATTATTAACCTAGTTCGGTTGTTTAGTGTAACCTCCACCCATAATAATTCACAGGAACTATCCACTTCTACTTCACTACAGGATAAACCACTACTAACAGCGACGAACACTCCACCACCGGTTGCATGCAATCTATCCTTTCTAAACACCGTCTGTACCTTTGTAAAAATTTCGGCAGAATTTATCTCTGGCTTAAGCCAGCTTTCTGTACCTATAACGATTTCAGCTTCGGTGCTTTCTATCAGCGCTTGAAGTTCCGGTACTTTACCAACGCAGCTTCGACAGTTGACAATTACAATACCGATTGCTGCTTGGTCCCCGCATGTTCTGACTTTGCCCCGCACCCGTTGAGGCTGTTGCCCTTTCTGTACTTGCCCAAGGCCATCTAACCTAAAAAACCGCCCAGCCCACGCCACACAACCCCTGCTACCCGTGTAGCCGCTTGTTGCGTGTAGTGGACTTCTGACCTATCCAACGGAACCCGAAACCCCACCACCCTATGGCGCAAGTCGAGGAATCTGCAGCCCACACGGTCGCAGAACCGTCTCAGCCTCTGATTCAGACCCTCCACTCGGCTCTGTACCAAAGGTCCGCAGTCAGTCCTGTCGACGATGCTGCAGATGGTGAGCTCTGCTTTCATCCCGCTAGCGAGACTGGCAGTCTTCACCAAATCAGATAGCCGCCGGAAGCCAGAGAGGATTTCCTCCGATCCATAGCGACACACATCATTGGTGCCGACATGAGCGACCACCTGCAGATGGGTGCACCCTGTACCCTTCATGGCATCCGGAAGGACCCTTTCCACATCTGGAATGACTCCCCCCGGTATGCACACGGAGTGCACATTGGTTTTCTTCCCCTCTCTTGCTGCCATTTCCCTAAGGGGCCCCATCACGCGCCTGACGTTGGAGCTCCCAACTACCAGTAAGCCCACCCTCTGCAACTGCCCGGATCTTGCAGACTGAGGGGCAACCTCTGGAACAGGACAAGCAGCCATGTCAGGCCGAAGATCAGTATCAGTCTGAGACAGAGCCTGAAACCAGTTCGTCAGACAAACTGGAGAGGCTTTCCGTTCAGCCCTCCGGAATGTCTTTCGCCCCCTGCCACACCTTGAAACGACCTCCCAGTCTACCA
This sequence comes from Schistocerca piceifrons, assembly GCF_021461385.2. Classification (NCBI taxonomy): domain Eukaryota; kingdom Metazoa; phylum Arthropoda; class Insecta; order Orthoptera; family Acrididae; genus Schistocerca; species Schistocerca piceifrons. The sequence continues at coordinate 508,670,085 of NC_060140.1, forward strand.
CAGGTGAGGGATCAGCCTCAATGCGGGCAGTATCCCGGGCAACCACAGTCGTAGTCCGATCAGGGGATGCGTGGGACGAGCTGGCCGTCCCCGACAAACCCCCATCCGGACCCCCACAGTGATGCCCATTGGCAACAGCCTCAAGCTGTGTGACCGAAGCCAATACTGCCTGAAGCTGGGAGCGAAGGGATGCCAACTCAGCCTGCATCCGAACACAGCAGTTGCAGTCCCTATCCATGCTAAAAACTGTTTTGCAAAGAACGTCTGAACTAATCTACAGAGAGCGCAAACAAATCGACAAAATTTAAACGGTTATTAAAATACAAGATTGCCTAGTAAATGCAGTAATGCTGCTACTTGCGCACTGCTGACACTGCTCGGCGGCGGAAGGAGAATAAGCGAAATTACACTATTCAGGTACTAAAACGCGATGCTACACTCTCAAATACTATAATACGCCCGAATTTATGAATTAAACAATGCAAGTACCAAAAACACGCAAAGAAATTAAGAATTAAACTATGTAACAAACGAGTAAGCTAGGAGTATACGACTTGCTGCTCAGCTGCTTATCCAACGGCGGCAGGGAGCACACTGACTGTGACCAACCGACACTGGCCGTTCAAAACAAACACAGTAGACAAACGACTACGCTCGTCCAGTCTTAGGGTATTGTTCGTCTGTATGGGACCTTTACCAGTTGGGTCAGATTCAAAAGAGACTTAGATGGTCCAAAGAAGAGCGGCAAGACCCGCCAGGTTAGCCGAGAGCTCTAATGCGCTGCTTCCTCGACACAGGTAGAAGCGCCAGCCCTGGATCGAATCCGCCCGGCGGCTTAATGACGGAGGCCGGTGTGTCGGCCAGCCTGGGTGTGGTTTTTAGGTGGTTTTCCGCATCCCACTAGGTGAATACCAGGCTGGTCCCCACGTACCACCTCAGTTACATGGCTCGCGGACATCTCAACACATTCACACTATTCCATGGATTACACTAGACACAGACAGTTGGGATACACTAATTCCATCCTGGGGGGTAAGGGGTGGCGGCAGGAAAGGCATCCGGCCACCCCTTCAATTAACCTTGCCACAAACGATTAACCATGCCGACCCTGCGTCATTGTGGGCCAAAGGAACCAGCAAAAGAAATGAAAGAAAAATAGCAAAGAAGAGCGGCAAGATTCGTGACACATTTAGCCATCGCGAGAGCGTTACAAATCTCATAGAAGGCTTGAAGTGGGATAGACTTGCAGACAGACGACGTGCTAAACGGAACTACTCACTAAATTCCGAAATCCGATCTTCGCCGAGGATGTAGAGCATATGTTATTACTGGCAACTTTAAAATAGCGCAATGATCACCATTCAAAGACATGGGAAACTGTAGCTCTTAATGAGGCGTTCAGATAGTCATTTTTCACTCGTGCGATCTGCGAGTGGAACAGAGGGATGGAAATACGACTTTGGCGCGAATTGTGCCATCCGCCACACACCGCTTGGTGGCTAGCGGAGTATATATGCAGATGTAGATGTGGATGTAGATGAGTCTTGGCATCATATTAAGTCACGGAAAGCACATCTCACATGCAGCTATTTGCACTTGTCTGCACGAATACTGCTTAGATATACCTATCCAGGTGGGGAGAGCGTCTACACTATGATCAGCGGATAGTGTGGCCCAGTTCAGCAGCTTTTTTGTTTCTAGTTTTCATTGCTGTGTTTCGCATTCACTCAGACCATGTATGAACTTAGTCTTGAGAGCGTACCAAAGCAACGAATGTTAACCCGGCTGCGAAATTCAATGCTGGTCTCATTCATCTCCCTAGAAAGCAAACTAATGTTCAACAATTTACTTTACAAGAGCAGTTTTTTCTGCGCTGTAATCACATCCTCGTTAAAATTCGCTGCGCGTTCAAACACCTGCTGTTGTTCTTCGAACTGACGTTCCTATTTGCACGTCCTGAATGCTGTATGCGAAGGGAGGGGGAGGTTTCGTGCTATATTTTCGCACTAGTGACGACGGGGGCGGAGAAACCTCGGCGCACTGGCAGGAGGACGTGCTTGCACACACCCACTTATCGCCGTGTTTGCCTACCTGCGCGCAGGGGTGAATAAAGAGACGAGCCGGCCGCAGCGAGGCGTGTTTGCTCGCTCATTGTGGCCTTATCGACGCGCCGGCTTCCGCGGCCAGCGTCCACCGCCGGCCGCCTGCAAACGGAGGGTGAGGGCCTCACTGCGCTGTCGCCCACGCATGGTAAGTCCACCTACGCCGGCAGTCTACCACTCTGGAGGAACGCATGCTTCACTCTCTAACATATCCACATTGCCTCCACGCTTCAGTAGCAAAATAGTCACTATTCTCATGTGTTGTTGCGTTGTGGTCTTCAGTCAGAAGGCCGATTTGATGGTGCTCTCCACGCTAGTATATCCTGTGCACACCTTTCCATCTCTCACTAACTAGCGTAACCTTCAGCCTTGATGCCTCTGTCTTTCCTTTTTCCCAATTTTATTTAGTACCTACTCATTGTTTATTCAGCCTTTTTATTTAGTTTTCAACGTTCTAATGTAATGCCACATTTCAGAAGCTTCTATTCCCTCCTTGTCTGAACGGTTTATTACCCACGTCTCCCTTCCATACGAGGCTACACTCCAGGCATAAATTTACATTCGATGTTACCGAATTTCACTTTTTTTCCAAATGCATTTCTGCATTCCCAGCCTGCATTTTACATCCTGCCCTCTTCGACCGCCATTTCTTATTATTCTGAGCATCATTTACCACTTATAGTGTCTAATTTCCTAATCTAATTTTCTCAGCATGGCCTGATTTAATTCGGGTTTCATTACCCTTGTTTTATTTTTTTATGGTCATCTTATAATCTCTTTTCTCGACATTACCCGTTCTCTTCAGCTACTCTTCCACGCCCCCTTTATCACCTATGACAGAATTAGAATGACATTGGCAAAACCTTAAAGTTTTTTATGTTCACTCTGAACTTCCCAAATTTCTTGTAGGTCTCCTTCACAGCATTCCTGGTGTACAGATTGAATAACACTGTCACACTTTCTTCTTAACTACGGCTTCCTTTCCATGTTCTTTGACTTTTACTGCAGGCTGGTCTCTGCACAAGCTGTAAATAACCTTGCACTCCCAGCATTATATTCGTGTTAGCATCTAGAATTTCAAAGAATATAGTGGAGTCAACATTTTAAAAGGCGTTCTCCAAATCTACAAGCGCTATAAACGTAGTTTACCCTTCTTCAAACTATCTTCTAAGATAAGAAGTAGGGTGAGTATTACCTTGTATGTTCCTTTGTTTGTCCAGAAACTAAACTGACTTTTCCCGAGGTCCGCCTCTAGCATTTTTCCCGTTCTTGAGAACATAATCCTAGTGTGTACGTTGAGATCACGAGATAGAAAACTGGTGGTTCGACAGTATTCACACCTATAAGTACTTGACTTCCTTGTAACTGGAGTTATGTCATTATTCTTGATGTCTGAGTATCTTCCTTGTCTCAGACAGCTTGCACACTAGGTGGAATAGTTTTGTCATAGCTGAATCTCAAAAGGTCCTCAGTAACTGCGAGGGAATATCATCTGCTTCAGCGATCCTGTTTCCACTTAGGTCTTTCAGTGCTCTGTCAAATTTTTGTCTCAGACTTATCCTTGTATATTAGTGCCCTCAAGTTTGTTTTCCTTATACAGGGTGGTTCAGGAGGAATGTCACATAATTTACGAGGTGATTCTAGACGTGAAAATCAACCGAAAAACATCTATGAACGTGTGTCCGATTTTCGATTATTATGGAACTGGAGCGGGTTGAAGACTACATACATCCATGAATGAGCATGAAGACAAGTGAGAATTTTACAAATGCCATGTAGGTGCTGTGGTGGACAGAATAATGGCGGGTCAGATGACTTGTCAATCCTACAAGAAGTGTGAGGGTACTCCAACAGATGGCAGCACTGTGACGTCGTACCGAGGCAACAGCTGCAAGCGTGGCCAGTGTGCAGTCGTGGGCTGGATCAGCGAGCAGTCGTCAAGCCATGCAGATTACGTAGACATATTGTCTGTGTGCGGGCACTGTAACGGCATTCCCTGTGAGGTTGTGACAGAATACAAGAGATGCTTCACTGATCGACGAACCCCCTGTACCAGGATATTTACCAGGGTTTTTTCAGACATCACCTGAGTCCGGAACACTAACCAGTGTACACGTAACATCAGAACATGAGGCCATCCAGTCAGTTGCAATGGTACAATGGAGTCCCACCACCAGTACTCGGAGCATTAGCTATCAGATCGATATTCCACAGACTCGAGTTTGGAGTTACCTTACATTCCAACAGCTTGTGCAGCACATGCAACGTCTACATCCAGACGACTCAGTTAGCATACAACAACGTTGTGAATGGTTGGCTATACACAGAGATGTCGTGCAATACATTTTATTTACAAATGAGTTGAAAGGTGGCTACACTGAGTCACAGTGCCAGAGATGGCGCCAAAGATTATTATCCCGCCGCCTCCACTGGTGCAGTAGTAGTTCAGAGGTTGCCGTGGGCAGTGCTTGTTGAGAGGATGTCGAGAGCAGTACTAATTCAGAGGATGTCGTGTGCAGTAGTTGTTCTGTTGGGCGAGACAGTAGATGCTGTTCGGTTGGTGTAATGTATAGATGGAAGATGTTGCAATGATCACAGTGTATTTTTCGTCAATATATATTGAGGTAACAAAAAAAAAAATTATTTCACATTTCCTTAATGACAATGCCTCTTGGTCACAGGTTCAGTCAACAAAGCACCTGGCTCGTGTTCATGTATTAGACTTGTAATTCTGGCTTCTATGTGCAATTATAGTATTTCTGGTTTTTCAATTAGTTCATTGTAAATAGTATTTTAAATATCTTGTCGTATTGAGGAAGAACCGTGCCAGATACATGTACGTTGAATCACACTTCCACACACCGAACAGTTACACTTGTGCTTTGTTGTTTCGTAGCTTTTATAGTTCCAGGGGACTTAATTAATCAATTGTGTTAACGGAAATTTCTTGTCATTCTTTATTGTTATTTTATGCAGTCAGATTGCGTACTAATACTAGTCAGGCCAACCAGTTACGAGACTTCGCAACCGGTCACACAGCTACTAAAATTATTGCGTTTTAATTAAGCCCCAATGCAGAGTCTACATTCTCATGCGGTGATATCATGAAAACCCGTAGTTCTCATACATGGGTGATGTTGTTGTTGTTGTTGTGGTCTTCAGTCCTGAGACTGGTTTGTTGCAGCTCTCCATGCTACCCTATCCTGTGCAAGTTTCTTCATCTCCCAGTAACTACTGCAACCTACATCGTTCTGAATCTGCTTAATGTATTCATCTCGTGGTCTCCCTCTATGATTTTTACCCTCCACACTGCCCTACAATACTAAATTTGTAATCCCTTAATGCCTCAGAACATGTCCTACCAACTGATCCCTTCTTCTAGTCAAGTTGTGCCACAAATTTTTCTTCTCCCCAATTCTATTCAATGCCTCCTCATTAATAATGTGATCTACCCATCTAATCTTCAGCATTCTTCTGTAGCACCACATTTCGAAGGCTACTAATCTCTTCCTGTCCAAACTATTTATTGTCCATGTTTCACTTCCATACATGGCTACACTCCGTACAAATACTTTTAGAAACGATTTCCTGACACTTAAATCTATACTCGAAGTTAACAAATTTCTCTTCTTCAGAAACGCTTTCCTTGCCATTGCCAGTCTACATTTTATATCTTCTCTACTTCGACCATCATGAGTAATTTTGCTCCCCAAATAGCAAAACTCCTTTACTACTTTAAGTGTCTAATTTCCTAATCTAATTCCCTCAGCATCACCCGACTTACTTCGACTAAATTCCATTATTCTCGTTTTGCTTTTGTTGATGTTCATCTTATATCCTCCTTTCAAGACACTGTCCATTCTGTTCAACTGCTCTTCCAAGTCCTTTGCTGTCTCTGATAGAATTACAATGTCATCGGCGAACCTCAAGGTTTTTATTTCTTCTCCATGGATTTTAATACCTACTCCGAATTTTTCTTTTGTTTCCCTTACTGCTTGCTCAATATACAGATTGAATAACATCGGGGAGAGGCTACAACCCTGTCTCACTCCCTTCCCAACCACTGCTTCCCTTTCATGTCCCTCGACTCTAATAACTGCCATCTGGTTTCTGTACAAATTGTAAATAGCCTTTCGCTCCCTGTATTTTACCCCTTCCACCTTTAGAATTTGAAAGAGAGTATTCCAGTCAACATTGTCAAAAGCTTTCTGTAAGTCTACAAATGCTAGAAACGTAGGTTTGCGTTTCCTCAATCTTTCTTCTAAGATAAGTCGTAAGGTCAGTATTGCCTCACGTGTTCCAACATTTCTACGGAATCCAAATTGATCTTCTATGAGGTCGGCTTCTACTAGTTTTTCCATTCGTCTGTAAAGAATTCGTGATAATATTTTTCAGCTGTGACTTATTAAACTGATAGTTCGGTAACCTGCTCTCTTTGGGATATGAATTATTATATTCTTCTTGAAGTCTGAGGGTATGCATCATGCTCACCATATGGTACAGTTTTGTCAGGACTGGCTGTCCCAAGGCCGTCAGTAGTTCTAATGGAATGTTGTCTACTCCCGGGGCCTTGTTTCGACTCAGGTCTTTGAGTGCTCTGTCAAACTCTTCACACAGTATTGTATCTCCCATTTCATCTTCATCTACATCCTCTTCCATTTCCATTATAGTGTCCTCAAGTACATCGCCCTTGTATAGACCCTCTATATACTTCTTCCACCTTTCTGCTTTCCCTTTGGTAGGAACTGGGTTTCCATCTGAGCTCTTGATATTCATACAAGTGGTTCTCTTTTCTCCAAAGGTCTCTTTAATTTTCCTGTAGGCAGTTTCTATCTTACCCCTAGTGAGATAAAAATAGGTGATATATAACCCATATGACACTAGTGAAACAAGATTTTAAGTTAAATTCTCACAGAATGTCTCGTGTGGTATGAATGATGACGTGGTGATCAGGCCTGTGTTTCTGCAAAATCGCAAGACAGCGCAGTGTATGCCCTTTTCCTGATAGAAGACCTACCTGCCCTTTTGGAAGACATACATTACAGCAACGATGACAAATATACCTACAACGTGATAACTCGGCGATTTACTTTATCAGATAAGAACTCAGCTATCTGAATAACACAGTGGTGAATAGGCCGTGGTCGACTCATTAAGTGCCCTACCAATTCACGCGACCTAATCCCATTATATTTCTGCTTATGGGGCTGGTTGAACGGAGATGTGTACGATACGAAGGTGGGTACTCGTGAAGAACTCGTTGCTTGCACCACCGACGCTGTTGCCCATATTAAGGACCACTGACATGATGTTCGACAGGCAACACAACACGGCCTCCAATACGTTGACAAGTTCTTTGAGATTGGTGGAGGAGTTTTTGAATGCCTCTTGCAGGATGGACCAGTCATCCGTCCCACCATTATTCTCAGGATTTCGGTAAGTTATTTTCGCACTTGCCTTCCTAATCATTCATGGATGTGTGTAGTCCTCAACCTGTTCCAGTTTCGCAATGATCGAAATTCAGACATGTTCAAAGGACTTTATTTTCACGTCTACAATCACCTCCCAAATTATGTGACATTCCTCCTCAATCACCCTATATAGGTCCTCTATTTATTCCTGCCACCTTTCCGTTTTACCTTCTTTGCCAAGCAATGGCTTGCCATCTGAGCTCTTTACATTCATACGGTTGCTTCTCTCTTCTACAAAAGTCTCTCTGTTTTTCCTATAAGCGGAATCTGTCCTTCCCTTAGTGATGTAGGTCTCTACAGCCTTGAATTTGATCCCATTTTAGATGTACTGCAAGTCTCATTTCTTAGATGTCTGTTTCCTGTTTGCCTGCTTTATTTTGTCGTGGCAACACCCTCCATCTAGACCATAGCCCGTTGAGAAGAGGCAGGTGAGATGCCTTGGTATCCTGCTGCAGGCCGCTGCAATACTTCTGATACAGCGTTGTGCAAGACGCCAGTCCACCACAGTAGCCAGCTGTAGTTCCACAAGCCATAGCCTAACGCCGAATTGCTTTGGTCACCTACATGATGAAAGGTGGGGCACCGTTGCAGTGAATTGGACAGGGAAACTGCAAATACTTGCTGCTCAGACTCTAGCAGCACGTAGTCTTAAAGTCAATGTTGTGACATACTCAACAACAGCCGTTGGTCCCATGAGGGCCAAGCAGCTTCAGCTACGTCTAGCAACCCTGTCAGCTATCTATCGCTTTACCAGCTACTGCCAGATCTTATGGTTCAGGTCCTTGACCAAGTGCCACCAAAGACCTCCTCTAGGCAGTCTTCCACTAGCCTCTGGACGTTTACAAGTGGTACTGGGTTGTCCCTGGAACGCCAGCAAGGAAGCACACCAAACTGACTGTCGGGAACAGTGCACACCGCCACCTTTCGGACGCCTGACAAAGGACTTACGTCTTTGTTGAGTCATTTCATGGCTGCTCTCATGTACTCAAACTGCAGGAGACAGGTACCGAGCCATGTGCTATGATGAGGCAGCAACTGCTGCCAGGGACACTATGCAAGTGAACGAGCTGTCGGCTTCAGGCATTGTATAAGCGTCTATAGAGCAAAGGTGTTATTGCTAACTGAGCTCCCCTGACTCTGCACCCACCGTGGTATTCGTACTACGCAACCCATCGTTCTACACACGTCATTCATGGGCAGTAAACACCATCCTGGCAGCTAATCATGTCGGACCCATGACACCATTTCACTTGGTGTCAGAAGGCAGGTGATTAGCATACTCATCTCAACGTGATGAACGAGGAAGAATTATTTTTGACCTTTTTGTATGTAATTGTGTTGACAGTGTCTAATCGGCTGGATTGGAGGGTTGGTTGGAATGTGTGACTTGTAAAAGTAGACTCAGTCAACGGTTTAAAAACTGAAAAAACATATGATGGTTTGCATCCAGTTAGGTGTAGGCACTGTAACTTGTTGAGCCATAGTGATCCATGTGGCATATCTTCATCAGGAATCTGCTTTAAATGTTGAAGGCCTGGTAATTACGCCCCATAACGCAGGGAATGTGCTTCGTTAGTGCTCACGTGTGATTATTAGAACTGCCTATGCTAAAAAGTGTAATAGTGACATAAGTGTTCTGTCCTACTGTGTTTTTCGTGGTCTTGTGGACGCAGGCTTAAACATGAGAAAACCAGAGGAAGAGGGGCTGTCACTGCCGAAGCGGTATCAGACTTTTCTGGAACAGAGGGTACAAACGAGGATAGGCAACACGGGATAACTGAGGGTAGACAACATGGACTTCCATAAGCAATTAGATGCATTAAGAGAGGACAGATTCTCTTCCCCTCATGCATGCCAGTAACGATGTTAGATGCTAATACCGCTACCACAGTTTCTCACTTTTCTGGTAAGGCAGGAGACGATGCGTTAGCTCCAACTTGGTATGTTGGTTTGACGGACAGATGTTTCCTCAAGTTACATGTGGTAGGAGACGCGACAACATACGCGATATATCACAAAGAGTTAAAAATTGCTCATTCATTTGAAGTTCTGAGACAGGCTTATTACAGCAACAAAGGAAGGGAAATAACTGAAAATACAACCAGGAACCATTAAACAGTGTATCCCAGAACCGCTGAGACCATTGAGAGATCCGTGTACAAATTAAGGAAGCTTAATGTTGAAACGCATGATCTTGATCATGGCTGAAGACAGAAACTGTAGAATGCAATCTTCGGGAGGAAATGATGAAAAAGAAGCACATGGGTTGCAACTGTACGAGGCTCATTAAAAATCTCATGACTTAAGTTACGACGTTTTCAGAAACGTCGTCTTTACGAGGATCAATGATAAACAGTGGTTACATAATGTTGTGCAAGTACTTTAAATATGTAGCAGCAAGGGACATATTAAGATCAGTCAAACTTACCCCCATAATAATAACGCTACAAAATTATCGTGCTGACTGTCATCAGAAAGTGCTTCACAAATGCAGCTAGTGACCTAACTAGTGCGACATTGGTAACATTTTGTTTCGCGGAACTGGACTGGAATTTCTCACAACCTGAAAATAAAGGAAGTATACACTCAGGTGACAAAAGTTACGGGGTGCCTCCCAATATCATGTCGGATTTCCTTTCGTTCGGCATAGAGCAGCAACGTGGCATGGACTCAAAAAGTCGTTGGAAGTCACATAGCCGCCCGTAATTTTGTATGTGCTGCCAGTACAGGATATTGTGCAGGACATTACCTCTCGATTATGTCCCATAAATGTTTGGTGGGATACATCTCAGGAGATTTGGCTGGCCATATCGCTCGTTAAAATTGTCCAGAATTTTCTTCACGCCAATAGCGAACAATTGTTGCCCGGTGACGTGAAGTCCATGAATGGCTGCAAACGGTCTCCGAGTAGCCGGACATAACCATTTCAAGTGACTGATCGCTTCAGTTTGACCAGAGGACCCAGTTCACTCCACGTAAACGCAGCTCACGCCTTTATGGAGCCAATCAGCAGCTTGGACACTGCCTTGCTGACAACTTGCCGTCCGCAGCTCGTGGTCGTGCGGTAGCGTTCTCGCTTCCCATGCCCGGGTTCCCGTGTTCGATTCCCGGCGGGGTCAGGGATTTTCTCTGCCTCGTGATGACTGGTTGTTGTGTGATGTCCTTAGGTTAGTTAGGTTTAAGTAGTTCTCTAAGTTCTAGGGGACTGATGACCGTAGATGTTAAGTCCCATAGTGGTCAGAGCCATTTTTTTTGACAACTCGCCCTCATGGCCTCGTATGCCCTACGCCACACTCGAACGTTACGATCAGCTGTTACTAACTGAAATCGGGACTCATCCGACAAGGCCACTGCTCTCCATCCGTCTAGGGTTCAAACGAGCCCAAGAGAGGCGCTGTAGGCAATGTTGTGCTTTAGCAAAGGCACTCGCATTTGTCGTCTGCTGCCATAGCCTATTAACACCAAATTTCGTCGCTCTGCCCTAATCGGTAGATTCGTCCTAAGTCCCACCTCGATTTCCGAGGTTACTTCGGGCAGTGTTGCTTGCCTGTTAGCACTGTCAACTGTACTCCAATTCGGCTGCTCTTAGTCGTTAAGAGAAGGCCGTGATGCACTGCGTAGTCCGTGGTGAGAGGTAAACCCTGAAATTTGCTATTCCCTGCATACTGTTGATTCTGTGGACCTCGGAATACTGAATTCCGTAACGATTTACGAAACAGAATGTTCCATGCGTGTAACTCCAACTATCATTCCGTGATCAAAGTTTGTTAATTGGCATTGTGCGGCCATAATAACGCCCGAAACCTTTTTACATGAATCAGCTGATTACAAATGACAGCTCCACGAATGCACTGCCCTTCTATACCTTGTGTATGCGATACTGTCACAATTTCTATATGTATGTATCGCTAACTCATGACTTCTGTCACCTCAGTGTGCACTGCAAAACACTGCCTACATGTTAACCTGGCGGTGACAGTAATGCGAGAATTGGGGGAAAGTTCTGTTGCATTTACTGCAACATGCAGCGTGGCAGCAGGGATATGTCTGTTAATGATTTTGAGTTAGTACTAAATTATTCTTGGAAAAATTGGTAGAAGCCACCTCAGGAAGGATCAGGCTGGATTCTGTCGAGTCCTATTATATTAAAAATGTCCGCACCGATAACTGAGTGGTCAGCGCGACGGATTACCGTCCTACGGGTCCGGGTTCGATTCCCGTACGCGGATTTTCTCCACTTAGGGACTGGATGTTGTGTTGTCATCATCATTTCATCCCCTTCCGGCGCGCAGGTTGCCCAATGTGGCGTCGAATGTAATAAGACCTGCACCAAGGCGGCCGGACCTACCTCGCAAGGGGCCTCCCGGCCAATAAACCCAAACGCTCATTACCATTTCATATTAAAAATATTGTATTATGCGATTCACTTCAAAATTTTTGTGGACACGATGTGGTTATATCTATTTGCATAAAGTTTCAAGGCTCAGCTTTAATTCACTGATGTATAGGTGTACATTTATAGTAGATTTTCTTAGCTGAGCTGAGTGATAATTAGGATGCTCTCAGTCTATTGTTTTCATGAAAACGGTGTATCGTTGGCAACGAGCAAATGCGCTGGATCTTAGGCTAGAAGATTTGAGCTTGTGACAGTCTTTTATCAGACGACAGATTTACGAGGGACTACTGAGCGACTTTAATTTTTATTTGTACTAGGGAAGTTTGCTAGAGTTCTATGAGATGCCAGTTTACCATGGGAGCACTGGACGATATCGATTTTTATTCGTGTTAGGGACTATGTTTTTTAGTGCCAATTTCCATTGCTATTAATAAGCTGGAAGCAATAATATGTTTTTGTTATTTTCACCATCCAATAAAGACTTTCTATGCAGAGCACGTGTCTCATCAATACGATTACAACGGTAAAGAAATGAAAGAGTAAAACGGATAAAAATATAGTTTGTGTTCTGTTTTTTTTTTTGGGGGGGGGGGGGGGGGTGTACGTGGAAGGGGACAGCACTTCAAACAATATAAAAGTTCAATGAAAAAATAATTTTTTTTATTTTGCACAGAGTAAAACTTAACTTTGTAAACCGTCTTGATGTTTTTCTATTTGCTTTAAATAAGTCAACTGTGAAATTAGCATTACAGCTATTATTAAACTATGTCTACTGTGGAATTACAGGAAGAAAGCTTTGCTCAAGTTGGGTGGCAATTCTGATGTGATTCCTGTAGCCTGTTCAGTACATTCTGAAGTTGTGATTTCTAGGGGTTAAGCCTTGACAAGTGGCTGCAAAAATGTCTTATTCCACATGTGTCAACTTGAGATGTAGCAAGTATATTACCAAAATGTATTTCAACAAGAGTCTTGTCTTTCTGTTCCCACAGTACGCAAGAAATTTATCTTCATCTCAACATTATTTCTGTTCAGACATTCTGTGTTCACTGAGGTGTTAAGACAAAGGTCATGGGACACCGGTATGCGCATATACAGATGGCGGTAGTATAGCGTACTCCAGGTGCAAAAGGGCAGTGCATTGGCAGACCAGTCATTTGCACTCAGGTCATTCATGTGAAAAGTTTCCGACGTTATTGTGGTCGCACCACGTGAATTAACGGACTTCGAACGCTGAATGGTAGTTGGAACCAGACGCGTGGAACATCCCCTTTTTGGAAATCATTAGGGAATTCAGTATTCCGAGATCCACAGTGTCGAAATCACCATATTTCAGGCATTGCCTCTCACCACGGACAATGCAGTGGCCGACGGCCTTCACTTATAGGTCGAGTGAAGTAGCGTTTGTGTAGGGTTGTCAGAGCTAACAGACAAGCAACATTTCTTGAAATAACCGCAGAAATCAATGTGACACATACGACGAGATTTGGCGTTAATGGGATATGGCAGCAGAGACCAACGCGAGTGCCTTTGCCAAGAGCACGACATTGCCTGCAGCGCCTCATCTCGGCTCATGACCATTTTGGTTGGACCATAGACGACACGAAAACCGTGGCCTGGATGGATGAGTCACTATTTCAGAAGTGAAGAACTGATGGTGAGTGTCGAGCCATTCATGGACTTCATGTTCCCCAACACCAATGTCCTGTCACCACCACAATTGTTTTCGATTGGTTTGAAGAACATTCTGGACAGTTCGAGCAAACGATATGCCTAGCCAGAAAGCCCGACATGAATAGCATCGAACATTGTGGGACACAATCGAGAGGGCACTTCGTGCACATAATTCTACACCAGCAACACTTTCAGGATTATGGGCGGCTACGGAGGCAGCAAGACTCAATATTTTTGCAGTGGACTTCCAGCGACGCGTTGAGTCCATGCCATGTGGAGTTCCTGCACTTTGCCAAACGAAAGGAGATCCGACACTATGTTAGGACGTGTCCCATGACTTTTGTAACCTCAGTGTGTTGCCTCTCGAACTAGACACTGAGTGCTGCATCCTTCAATATGGGAAAACCATTCTACGTCGGTACCAAATTTAGTAAACTGTTTATTCATGTCTGTATACCATAGCAGTGAAACTTTTGCAATGTTTCCCTCTATTTTCATGCTCCAGTGTACATTCATGCTCGTCACACTGGCTACAAGCTTGCTGCCAAGCCACCAAGTGGCCATCAGGTTGATAACAGAACTTTGTATTCATATCTTTCACATCCTGGGAGTCGTCCCATGCTAATTACAATTTACTTTATTATTTCATGTTAGTTTTATATGTTTTTGATTTTCAGGAGTCACATTGCAATAATATGATGATGTTTGGTGGGGGGCTCAACTTCACGGCTATCAGCGCCCGCACAAATTCCCAACCTTTGCTCAGTCCAATCGCGCCACCTTCATGAATGCTGAAGAAGACAACACTAACACCCAGGCATCTCGAGGCAGGTGAAAATTCGTGACCCCACTGCAATAAGATACGTCGTTGATTTTTATTTTGAGTAAAGGTATAATATTGTGATAGCGAATTCAATTTATGAATCCGACTTCCTACAACTTCTCACACGATTGGGCGACTCATTTCAACAACAGAGTCAAAAATACACTAAGGTTCTGTTTCAACGTGACGGTGTTACCATTGTGTGCAGTGGCAAAATTATTAACGTAATGTTGCGAGAAATGCAAAGCTGTTTACTGTGATGGCGAGTGGGTAGCGCATGCACATTGTTACGTATTTCAGAGCTCTAAGCGTTAGTAATGCAGTTTAGTTTCAGTGTTCTGTATAAAGGAGTGCTGTACATGAACCGAAGACAGTCGTTGCTATCAGAATACATACTTGTAACTTTCGGGCCAAGGACAAGGAGTTGCCTAGTGAATTGCTCACCAATTAAGAGATTTTGATGGCAGATCATTTGCATAGGATAAATTTGTAACGCTAGCAAGAGCAAGCCACCAGTTTAATTGTACTAAGGGAATAGCAAAATACTGGGAAGGAACAGCTGAATCACTAATGAAAGAGATGTTATTATAATTTGAAAACCTGTTTAATCCACGTGGGTCTTTACCATGGACACCCAATTACGCAGCTCATAAAGACAGCTGGGAATGAGTATATCATAAGCCACACCATGTACCACATAACCTACAAGTGATGATGAAGGAGTTTGTTAATCAACTGTGTATTAATCCTCAGCACTATGGGAGCAGTTATGGTAAACATAAAGAAAAAGGTTATTCATGGCACAAAAGCATAATAGTTTTATTGTGATTAGAGGGATCTCAATCGCCGTACAAGTATTCGTGCTTAGCTGATTCCAAGTATAATGAAACATTTCCACAATGTGGGGCAGTGCAAGAATTTTTCAACCTTGGATCTGCAGAGTGGCTATAATCAGTCAAATGTAGCACCATAGGCCCAGTTAAAAACAGTATTTACTGTTGCTTTGGGACACTACCAACATTGGTGTAAGCAACTTTGTTTCAAGAGCATGCCTGCCACATTTCAGTGTTTGTTATATGAGGAATAGTGAGGATTAAAAACATGACAGTGCAGGGTATATTTGGATGGCATACCTGTCTTTACGACACATATGAAGGAACACCTGTTATGATTAAGGGAGGTGTTTAAACGGTTATGAGCAGCACACCAGATACTCAGTATAGTATAGTGTCATTTCACACTACAGAAAGTAAAATATTTAGGATATAATAGTAGTTACGGTGCAGTCTGGAAAAATCCCAGATCACTACAGACTGCAAAGAATTTTCCAAAGCCTGATATAGGTGAGGAATTACAGTCTTTCTTGTGTTTATCAGATTATTATGGAAAATTTGTTGCAAAAGTTGCAGAAATAGCAAGACCTCTCACTCACTTATTGAAAAAGAAGCGTAGTTCCATTGGAAATGAGAATGTGGAGAAGCATTTAGTAAATCAAAGGAGATGTTGACATCTCTTTTCAAAACTAAGAGAATGATTTGTCTCATCATGTGATGCAAGTAATCATGCTCTTTGCTGTGTGTTGACTCAAGGAGGAGACAACAATACCCAAATCAAGTGGTGAATGAATATAGCCATACAAAGAAAGATTAGCATTAGTTTTTTTCGAAGGGGTGAGGAGGTGATGTTATGCAACGTGTCACATGAAAATGTTGCGAACAGAGGCCAATGAACAAGGATGGGCAATAATGGGGCAAACGGCAGAAGCTTTCTGAATGTTTGTTAGTGTCCTGGATTCAGCTGTCATTTTGTGGAAATGGATGGCACCGAAGTGTCCCACTGCTGCTGTGGTTGCTGGGCACGCAGATCGTTGTCCGGCAGTCACTTTCATTGTTCGGGACTTGGCACTGGTTGTGGACTATGTCGTTACACCTCATCCATCATTAGATAAATCCAGTCCACCGGATTGTTACTTGAGAGTCTAGCAGCAAGAGAGACACTAATACATCGGTCATTGTTTCTTCACTTCACATTCCCCTACATGAATTTGGAGTATACACTTCGTGCATGATGTTCCACCTTTTTGTGTCATTCTTCCGTTTTCTCTGTTGCACTATGTACACTATTTCAGTGTTTTTAGGTCTTTCTTGCACTATCTTCACTTCAAATCTCAGTTTGTAAGCCCGTTAGCAGCTGTGTTTTTCCACACCATGGGAAGGGAATAGGGATCAGGAGAGCACCCTATCAGTTTGATCTCATTTTTCATCCATTTCATAATGCATACTAAAATTAGCATCTTGCACATTCTCAAAGAGTATACGTTATATGCATCACACATGTGTGATAAATAATCAGGAAAACTCGATAAGATTCTCATACACACCGCCAAGTCAGGCCCTGCATTAACATACAGAAACATTGTCATGCATTGAGAACCAGAAACCAGGTACTTAATGAGCTGTACAAACTCGTTTGTGATAGTTTAGTTTCTTATGACTGTGAGCTAACAAATAAGGAACACTACCCACAAAAGAGAGAAGTGAGTGGTAGAATCACTATGGTAATATTCTCAGATGTATTTACTTGGAAAAACTCTATGATCTATCGAACAGAATCCATTAAACTTCTCACCACAAACTTCATGCAATAGATCGTTATGATACACCATAACGACAACTCTAAGTCATCATCTTTATAATAAATCCTCAATACTGCAATACCTCAACTCACAGTCACTTCACATCTATGCTCCTGTGCTCTTAATACTGCTTTGCAACTCCATAAAACTTTCGATAATACCCGATCCATTCTCGTAAAATCTCTAGCCTGGACATATATAGTTGGCAGATAATATATATATATATATATATATATATATATATATATATATATATATTAACTGACGAAGTTAACCCAGAGACTTGACCTGCATCTGTGAAGTGCTTTAGCGTATTGCTGTTTTGAGTCAGTGTTGCTTGATGCAAAGACTGGGAGTCCTAACCACTATATTCCTGCGACACTTACACCATGTTCTGCATTGTAGACGCTGTACCACAGTTCACATCTACCTTATAATGTATCTTACGTCTGGGAATTGAATAGCATTTACATACTATTGCTCTGGTGGTCGTGATACCACAAGACTATCCTATTTTCCAGTATATACTTTATTAAATATCGCAGTGCAAAATATTCGTGTTCTAAACTAAGACCCTGAGTTTCAAGTATACACACAGTTACAATCCAAACTGCACATAATATAAAGTTCACATAGAAAGTTCCTCTGATCTATTAAATATTTATAGTACCTTCCCTCCTTTACAAAATTCCCACTTACAAGAAAAACGTTACGATTATTCTGGCCTATTTCTAAGCATTCTAGGTACCCACGGTCTCCATATCTTCACCAGATGCTCTATGAGAACTGGCTTTTTAATGGAATACCCAACAAACAACATTGCACAACTTTGTGCATGGAGTTGCGTGCTCTGGTAAACTGCACTGTGTACATGTTACTGGAATTATTGGTTCAGTCCTCGGGCCTTCACCAAATACTAACATGGTATCTGGTCCTGATGTAGTAAAAAACAGAACCCAGCAGACAAGATTACAAGAATGCAAGGATCCCACGAACAAAAAAGCAAAATCCGAGCTGCCACTTACATATGTTGCTATCTCAGTTGAATTAACAGTATAGCCTTCATGTTTCTGTCACAAAAACGAAGCATTCCTTATTCTTCATCTCCAAGCCACCTTACTTCTGATTCCTGTATGTAACGGCGTAGCAACTGACTGTGGAGAATTTTGAGCGTCAGGAAAGCAGTTATTCTCTTTGACTTGGATAGTTACTTGGGTGTGTCTCTGGTGCAGCTTGACGTAATCATGTAATATTTCCTCAGGCCATGACAGACAAGATAGGCATGGCAAACAGCCAGCGACTTATGCATGTTACCTATGACACTGCCTGGGAGGTGGCGTGCTAAGCTCGATGTTGGTGACCTTCTGGTTGCCGAGATGTAGGTGACGGTCACGAACTATCTCAGAACATTTGCCAGTGGCAAGGCAGCAAAGGCATCATACATTGTAGACAGCAGTATTCTACAGATGCGACAGCAGGCGTTGCTACCGAGGGAGATGAACCTTGTACTATAGGTTGCAAAGATACGCTGTGGCCATTCTCCAGTGTCACAGAGCTGGGGAGTCGTCCGTTCATGCCTCACACTAGGAGGCAGTGGCAGGTACAATGGCGAGCGGTCTCCCTGAGAAAACAGTAGAGGGATAGTTGCCAGGACCCGGATGGTCATGAAGTGCTCGGCAGTTCACGGCCTGGTGAGCGTGGTAGCTCTGTAGATTCCAAGGCTGAGTCTAGAACGAACATGGTGCAGCAACGCTACCCAGTTTTTCAGAATGATGGCGGGCTGGCCCTGGCGGTTTACATGCAGGTCTCTGGTGCTGAACCTGCGGATGAACCTGTCTTTCTGTGTCAACGAGCATATGTCTAAAAAAAAAAAGACCTGTGTCTGAGGTCTGCTCGTAGTCGGTCGAAACGCAGAAGCTTCCTAAGGGGCGGTCATAATGCTGCACTTAGCAATCGCTACACACAGGAGGATCACACTCGCTGCTGCAGAGGTTGGTCGAGCAGGCAGCTCGTTGTCTGCCGAGAGTTGGTGCTCAGGGCTCGGCGGTCTGCCTATGGCCCTGAGTACTGGCTATGGTCTGTGCCACTACAGAGATGATACCCTTTCTTCCAAGAGAGTTTCTGTAAAGTTTGTAAGGTAGGAGAGACGTTCTGGCAGAACTAAAGATATGACTTCGTGCCGGGGTAGCTCAGCACTGGTAGTAAATGCATGGTTCGAGGTGAAAATCTCTGTGTGGCACTCGGTTTTAATCTCTAATAACTTTGAAACAGCGCACACCCCGCAGCAGAGCGAAAGACTCATTCCAGAGTATCGTGGAAAAAAGGTAATTTTACATTTTCAAGATGACTGTTGGCCTTAACCTGCAAAAGATGACTGAACAATTCTGAAGCTCAACAAACCAAACAATAAAGAGCACTTTTCGTGACTTAAATTTAAGCATGGAACCTTCACTGTAACGCGTTGTATGGTGGTTTCACTAATCAGTCAAAAAGCTTATTTTTGATCATAAGAGCTTGTGGATGCTGCAACAACGTTCTGATTACTAAATTATTGTCCAGGCAATAGATAAATTGATCCCCCGTTTGGACAACAATAGAGAATAAAACAGTTATTAGTTCTGGTATTATAGCACTCCTCAGCATTCTTGGACACTCCAATAGTTATCTCCCATAATTTTCACAATTTCAGGGTATTATTATCCAATGATGCTGTCAACATTGTGGATAACAAACGCTGATAAGCCGAACAACCGATGATGGTAACTACCAGACTGTATGTGAGATTATTAACATATTGGTTCCTATCTTTCCGCGAACTGTCTTAGTTAGCTATCCATTATGAATTTAATCCGAAAAGGTCTTTGAGATATATCTGCGGTATCTTGAAAGAATGCCACAGCAAGCAGATAATTCAGTCTTTAATGCTACCGTTGCTGTTCTATGTGTTTGTTGCCCCGATGACTGGCTACAAAGGACATTTTTAGGCTGCTTCAGAAAAAAAGAATCCCCTGTATTTGTTCACCATCAGCAGAGGATCGATATCTGAAACAAGGAATGTATTGGGTTTAAAAGAAAGTCTAAATATTTGCAGATTGCTTCTGTAGGACTAGACTGCGGCTTCTGGCCTTGGCGTTACGCCACATTTTTTCACTGACGACAAGATACGTGTTAACGACGATAGTGTAAACGTATAACATTAAAATGTGCTCTCAGCTGATAGCACACAACCAAGAAATGGAATTAAGTTAGGGTGCTGACGTAGCACCAACTAGAGTACAGAATCCAATAAATATTTAAAGAGTGGAAATGGAAAACGTTCTAACTGCCTAACTCGCCATTGGTGATAAGAATGAAAAAACACTGTATCCCCGTTTATATATAACTGATTTGTACCCAAAAGTTAAGGAGGTATTCTGATACCAAAGATTTACTCTGTTCGACGCATCGCCGAAAAAATAACGAGACAGATTAGAAAATAAATACTTTATTGAGAACGATCTAAGTGCCATACAAGGTAACTGACTGTTTCTCAGTGCCAGTAATAAGGTTTTGGCGAGTTGATTCTTGGAAGATAGAAAATAGCAACGAGCTATTGTTAAAAATGCAATTTGTTCACACAAATAGCTCTGTTGCCTTGTCCGAAACGACAGCTTCATCTTCAGACAGTTGTACACGTTTATATTACATTTACTGTTGTTTACAATAGTTGTTGGCGCTTTTTCCACCAACTAAAATAAGCAACAACAAATGTTATATTAAAACTAAGAAACCTGTAACGACGCTATTTGTGTAAATAAACAGTATTTTGAACAATGCTGTTATCGGATCCATTTCCAAGAATGAGCTTATAAAAGTTTTCGTATTGACATTGAGAACTAGTAACTTTTCTTGTATGGCATTTATCCAGGAGGAGATGGACACTGATGAGCTGAAACATTACGACCACCTCTTTATTGGTTTGTTTGTCCATCTTTAGAACGAAATGCATCACTGATGGTGCGTCTCAGGGATCCGACAGTTTGTTGGTAGGTTTGTGGAGGTATGTGGCTTCAGATATCTACGCACAGGTCATGTAATTCTCGTAAATAACGAGCCGCTGATTAGCGTACTCGGTGGTAGCATCCGATAGCGATCAAGATGCATTACATAGGATTTACATCAGGCGAATTTGGTCGCCGAGACATCAACGTGAGTTCATTATAATGCTCCTCGAACCACTGTAGCACGGTTCGTGCTCCGAGACACGGACAATTATACCGCAGAAAGATGACATCAAGCATGAAGGCCTGCCGGTGGTTCGCAGCTGTCTATCGTGTCCTCGATTACTACCACAGGTCCCATGCGAGCGCAGGAAGATATCTCCCACGGTGTAATACTGCTTCATGGTGCGCTGTGCGTTTCGAGTCCCTGTTCACCTCGGCAATGGCGTTTGTGGAGACATCCATCGACCTAGCGTAGCAACGATGTGATTCGAAGAACCGACACGTTTCCACTGATCGACAGTCGTATCCTGATGGTCTCGTTTCCACTACTGTCGTAATTGACAATCAACATGTGAAGACGTAGGGATGATCTGCTGCGGAGCTCCATGTTCAAATATGTGAGATGAACGGCGTGCTTCGAAACAATTGTGCGTGCACCAGCATCACGCTCTTCCGGAAGAGATGCCACAGATCACCACCTACTCTACTTTACAGAGCAGACAAGCCTCCGAACCCCACATTCTCTGAAGAGTGGTTGACGTCCAACCATTTAGTGCCTAGTGGTAGTTTCACTGTCCTTCTACCTCTCTGCGTAGATGCTCTTGACAGTAGCACTTGAACATTCGACCAGCTTCGCCGCTTTCGAAATACTCGTTCATAGGTTCTGCATAATAATAATCTGCCCTTTGTCTAAGTCAATGGATTTCCCATTTGCAGCTCATATCTTCACTAGGGTGATCCCCGCCCATATATATATATATATATATATATATATATATATATATATATATATATATATATATATATATATATATATATAGATGGTGCAGGATACATTGTGAATAAGAAAGAGAGAAAGAGAGTATAACTTCGAAAAATACTGACGATCTATGGGACAGATGTGCAGTGACGCCCCTTTTGGTGAAGATGCCCCAAGCAAAAATTACTAGAAACATGGATGTGGGAATGTTAACTAGAGGAAACTGTATATCATCAAAAAGAAATTTAGAATTTATAAGTAACGTTGGGTTTTGCCTGTTATGTTCCGAAGCTCTTATTTTCCCTTCTTCTATAGAAATCAGGAAATATTGTTCGATAGATGACTGCTTGCCTTATCATTCCATGCGTGTAGTAAAACTTGTTGTATCACACGTCAATTGTCGGTACTGGGTGTACTTCAGTAATAAAAGTGAAGCAACTCATAGGCTAACTCTGAATGCAGACAGGAAACGGGAAACATTCTAACTGCCATATCTCTCACCTGTCTAAAGAACGAAGAAACAGTCTGTCCTCCTTGCTACATAAATCCAAAAAAATGAGAAGGTATTCTGATGGCAAAGAAATATGCTGTTCGTCGCATCACCGTGAAGAATAATGAGACATGTTAACAACGTTCTATGTGCCATACCAGGAAACTGACCGCTTCTAACAAGGGAACCTCCCCATCGCACCCCCCTCAGATTTAGTTATAAGTTGGCACAGTGGATAGGCCTTGAAAAACTGAACACAGATCGATCGAGAAAACGGGAAGAAGTTGTGTGGAACTACGAAAAAATAAGCAAAATATACAAACTGGGTCGTCCATGTGCAATATAGGCAATATTAAGTGCAGTGTGAGACGAGGAAAGCGTTAACAGCTGCGGAACTAGAGGTCTTTGGTTCATATCTTCCCTCGACCGAAAATTTTAACTTTTTATTTTCAGTTTATGTGACAAACCCTTATGTTTTCATCACTTTTTTTGGAGTGAATATTATATCCACAAGAAAACCTAAATCGGGCAAGGTAGAAGAATCTTTTTACCCATTCGCCAAGTGTACTAGTTAGGTGGGTCGACAACATATTCCTGTCATGTGACGCACATGCTGTCACCGGTGTCGTATAGAATATATCAGACGTGTTTTCCTGTGGAGGAATCGGTTGACCTATGACCTTGCGATCAAATGTTTTCGGTTCCCATTGGAGAGACACGTCCTTTCGTCAACTAATCGCACGGTTTTGCGGTGCTGTCGCAAAACACAGACACTAAACTTATTATAGTGAACAGAGACGTCAATGAACGAACGGACAGATCATAACTTTGCGAAAATAAAGAAAGCAAAATTTTCAGCCGAGGGCAGATTCCAACTGAAGACCTCTCGTTCCGCAGCTGTTCACGCTAACCACGGGAGCACGGCGCTCCTCGGCTCGCATCTTTCTTAATATTGCCTATCTTAGGCATGGACGACCCAGTTTGTATATTTTGCTTATTTTTTCATAGTTCCACACAACTTCTTCCTGTTTTCTCGATTGATCTGTGTTCATGGACTGTGTGGCATGGACTCGACTAATGTCTGAAGTAGAGCTGAATGCAACTGAGACCATGAATCCTGCAAGGCTTTCCATAAATGCGTAAGATTACGAGGGGGTGGAGATCTCTTCTGAACAGCACGTTGCAGAGCATCCCATATATGGTCAATAATGTTTATGTCTGCGGAGTTTGGTAGCCAGCGGAAGTGTTTTAACTCAGAAGCGTGTTCCTGGAGCCACTCTGTAGCAATTCTTCACGTGTGGGGTGTCGTATTGTCCTGCTGGAATTTCCCAGTCCGTTGGAATGTACAATGGACATGAATGGATGCAAGTGATCAGACAAGATGCTTATGTACGTGTCACTCGTCAGAGTCGTATCTAGACGTATCAGGGGTCCCATATCACCCCAATTACAAACGCCCCACACCGTTATAGAGTCTCCACCAGCTTGAACAGCCCCTGCTGACATGCAGGGTCCATTGATTCATGAGGTTGTCTCCATAGCTGTACATGTCCGCTCGATACAATTTGAAACGAGACTAGTCCGACCAGGCAACATGTTTCCAATCATCAACAGTCTAGTGTCGATGTTGACAGGTCGAGGCGAGACGTAAAGCTTTGTGTCGTGCAGGCATCAAGAGTACATGGGTGGGCCTTTGGCTCCGGAAGCCCATATCGATAATGTTTCCCTGAATGGCTCGCACGTTGACACTTGTCGATGGCCCAGCATTGAAATCTGCAGCAATCTGCGGAGGGGTTGCACCTCTGTCACGTTGAACGATTCTCTTCAGTTGTCGTTGGCCTCGTTCTTGCACTATCTTTTTCCGGCCGCAGCGATGTTGGAATTTGATGTTTTACCGGATTCCTGATATTTGCGATGAAATGGTCGTACGGGAAGATCCCCACGTCATCGCTACCTCGGAGATGCTGTGTCCCATCACTCGTGCCCCAACTACAATACCACGTTCAAATTCACTTAAATCTTGATAAATTACCATTGTAGCAACAGTAACCGATCTAAAAACTGCGCCAGACTTTTGTTGTCATATATAGGCGTTGTCGACTGCAGCACCGTATTCTGCATGTTTATATATTTCTGTATTTGAATGCGCATGCCTATACCAGTTTCTTTGGCGCTTCAATGTATTTCTTGTTGTTTACATTAATTCTTAGCTACTTTTTTTCCAGAGGATCCTCTAGGTATGAAACTGGTAACAGCGCTATTTGTGTAAGTGAGTAGCATTATTAACAATGTATGGTTGCTCTTTTCTTCTTTGCAAGAATCAAATTGTATTTTGTACACAGTCGTAGCCTCAAAACTGTCAGTTTTCAACAAAATAGCTGGAAGAAAGTTTTTATTCAAAGCGTTATTAATACTGCGCAATTACATTTTATTTGAGATAACATAATTACATAAATACAGCATTACGTTTGTAACTAGTAGAACTGTGCTCAAGAATAATCAGTCTACATATCTTGGAATTCCAGAGAGAAGCACAATTTGACACCAAAGACCATGCGCCCCCACAAATGGATGTTTGCAAGACATGCACTATGTCTGGAATCTGAATCAAATCTAGGGACATTTAACAGATTACGAACATAGTAGCGCCTAAAACTCATTTTGTGAAAAAAAGAAATGGCTCGTAAAACGGTTTACGTTTCCATTCTTCAAATTATCTCAAATTTCTACATCATCGATAGCTGACATTACTTATAATAACGTGTACTTCATCGCTTTCTTCTGTTTGTTTACAGGGACGTACAAATCATCGCTCGATATTATTGGTGCGACAAGAGGAAAATGCTGCAGGATGCAGGTAAACAAAGTTTTAGCCGAAGAAGTCTCTCGCCAAAAATCTTATCTACTGCATTTTTTTAAATAAGGAAGAAAAATGCAATTCACCGAACAAATTTGCTGTTTAAACACATGTAAATTTGTGACTCTAAATTACACTTTATCAAGTAATAAATAATTATTCGTGAGTGTCATGCAATGGAGGCTTTCACGACCTGATATCTTAGCTGCGGGGAAATTTTCTGGGTTATGTACTCGTGTTCCGTGTAACTGTTTCATTTCCAACATTTAGTTCAGACCTGCCCTGGACTGTTTGAGAGGAGTTCGTGGCTCCACCGAGTCTCGCCAATAGACAGGTCAGATGTGGGTTACACAAGATGACAGCGCATTGCTTACCGTTACTTGCAGCTCTTCTAAATTAAGCTGCAGTAGAGGCAGGAGCACACAACTCCACAAGACATATAAAGTCAGATGAGTGTGGGAGCCACTGAAAAAGAGGAGGGTCATGATGGGAAGCACGTCTAATCCAACACCGACAGGGAGACCGTAAGAACTGCCAAGAAGACAAGGATTTCTGGTCAGATGAATATAGGATAATATCAACAGCAATAGAAAATGGTATAACGGGACTAGCATTCCTTTTTGAATAGGAAAGCAGGACAGAGAGTGAGTTACTGTAAATACTTCAGTGATAGGCCGAGTGGTTCTAGGCGCTACAATAAGGAACCGCGTGACCGTTACGGTCGCAGGTTCGAATCCTGCCTCGGGCATGGATGTGTGTGATGTACTTAGGTTAGTTAGGTTTAAGTAGTTCTAAGTTCTAGGGGCTGATGACCTCAGACGTTAAGTCCCATAGTGCTCAGAGCCATTTGAACCATTTGAACTTCAGAGACAGGGTTGTTCCCATCACAATCGACAGCAAACCTACACCGGCAACATTAGCTCAGGTATACATGCGGACGTCGCAAGCCGATATGAAGAAATAGAGAAAGAATGTGAGGATACTGAACGGATAATTCAGTACGTAGAGGCAGACGTAAACTAATAGTAATGGAGATTGGAATAGGGGTGTAGGGGAAGGAGTAGAAGAAAGAGTTACGAACGAAAATTGGCTTGGTACTACGAATGAGAGAGTAGAAAGACTGCTTGAGATCTGCAGTAAATTTCAGCTAGTAAGTAATAACGAATACTCTGTTCAGTAATCACAAGAGGAGAAGGTATACTTGGAAAATGGCGAGAGATACGGAAAGATTTCATTTATATTGCATCATAGTCAAAGAGAGACCCCGAAATCAGGTACTCGATTGTTAGCATACCCAGAAGCAAATATACACTCAGATTACAATACAGTGGTTACGGAGAGTAGGACGAAGTTTTACGGACTAGTCAGGAAGAATCAGTGCTCAAGTAGTGGGAATGAAGAGATATACTAGAAGTATCTGAGACTACAGATACCGCGATAAAGAATAGATAAGTAGGTAGTTCAGTTGAAGAGGAATGAACATCTCTAAAAAGGGCAATCATAGGAGCTGGAAAAAAAAGACATCGCTACAAAGAAGGGAACTGCAAAGAAACCGTGGATTACAGAAGAAATACTTCAGTTGATCATTGAAAGAAGAAAATACAAAAATTGTAGGGAAGATCTAGAAATGCTAAAATTGAAGTCACTTACGAATGGTATAAACAGGAGGTGCATGGTATCTAAGGTGAAATGGCTGTATGAAAAATGAGAAGGAATCGAAAAAGAAACGATGGTCAGAAGGACTTATTCAGCATATTGAAAAGTCAAAATAACCTTTGGTGAAATTAAAAACAAGGGTGGTAACATTAAAAGTGCAATGCAAATTCGACTGTTAATTCCACGGGTTCCCGGGTTCGATCCCCTGCGGGGTCAGGGATTTTCTCTGCCTCGTAATGACTGGGTGTTGTGTGATGTCCTTAGGTTAGTTAGGTTTAAGTAGTTCTAAGTTCTAGGGGACTGATGACCATAGATGTTAAGTCCCATAGCGCTCAGAGTCATTTGAACCATTTTTTGTTAATTCCAGAGGAGAGAGCTGATTGGCCGAAAGAGTACATTGAAGACCTCTGTGAGCGGGAAGACTTATCTGATGATGTGGTAGAAGAAGTAACAGGTATCCATACAGTATAGATAGGGGATCCTGTGTTAGAATCAAAAATTAAAAGATCTGTGGAAAAGACTGAATAAGGCAGAAGGGATAGGTAACATTCCATAGGAATGCATAAAATTATGGGGCGAAGTGGCAACAAAACGACTATTCACGATGGAGTGTACAATGTACAATATATGAGTCTTGCAGTGTATCATCTGACTTTCGGACGCAGTTCCGAAGGTTGCAAGAGCAAACAGGTGTGAGAATTATCACACAGTTCGCTTAACATGTCATGCATCCAAGTTGCTGACAAGAAGAATATACAAAAGAATAAAAAAGAAAATTGATGATGTATTACATGACGATCAGTTTGGCGTTATGAGAGGTAAACACGCGAGAGAGGAAGTTGCGACGTTGGGGTGTATAATGGTAGCATGACTCATTTAAAATCAAGGCACGTTCACAGGATTTGTCGACAACGTAAAATGGTGAAAGTGTTCAAAATTCTGAGAGAAATAGGTTCAAGCTATGGAAAAAATGGGCAATATACAATACGTACAAAAGCCGAGAGGGAACAATATGAGTGGAAGACGAAGTACGAAATGATCAGATTAAAAAGGGTGTAAGAGAGGGATGTAATCTATCGCCCATACTGTTCAATCTGTACATCGAAAAAGCACTAACGAAAATAAAAGACAGGTTATAGAATGGAATACAGTTCAGGGTGAAACGATATCAATAATAAGATACGCTGACAATATTGCTATCCTCAGTGAAAGTGAAGAACTACAGGATCTGCTAAATGGAATGAACAGTCTAATGAGTACAGAATATGGATTTAGGGTGAATCGAAGAAAGACGAAAGTAATGAGAAGCAGTAGAAAAGAGAACAGCGAGAAACTTAACATAAGGATTGGTGATCAAAAAGTGGGTGAAGTTAAGAAATTCTGCCACCTAGGCAGCAAAATAATCCATGACGGACGGAACAAGGTGAACATAAAAAGCGGACTAGCACTGGCAAAAAGGCCATTCCTGGCCAAGAAAAGTCAGCTAGTATCATTCATACGCTTTAATTCGGGGAAGAAATTTCTGAAAGTGTACGTTGGAGCACGGCATTTTATGGTAGTGAACTGTGGACTGCGGGAAAACCGAAAAAGAAGAGAATCAAATTCTTTGAGATGTTGTGCTGCAGAAGAATGTTGAAAATTCGGTGGACTGATAAGGTAAGGACTAAGGTGTACCCCTGAATTAGGTCTTTCTCCGAAAAGTCGGCAAGGGAAGAAATATACGACAAGAAGAAGGGACAAGATAATAGGACATCTGTTAAGACATCACAGAATAACCTCCACGGTACTGGAGAGAACTGTAGAGGGTAAAACCTGTAGAGGAAGAAATTGGAGAGATGAAGAGATTGGCATAGGAGATGATCTCATGGCGTGCCGCATCAGATCAGTGAGAAGATTGATGATTAAATAAAATACCAGTACGTGACATGGCTGATCGAATCATAACCGAGTCCCTGCCAAGTTTCACTCTTGTACGTAAACTCGGCCAGAAGTTGGAGACATTGTGAAGAAAAGCTCATACGACAAAAAGGATTTCTTCCATTCCTCCATAGTCCAGGTTTTATTGCTTCATCTACATCTACATCTGCATGGAACCCTACAAATCAGATTTAAGTGACTGGCAGAAGGTTCAGCGAACCACCTTCACAATTATCTGTTATTCCAATCTCGTATAGCGCGCAGAAAGAACCAACACCTACATCTTTCCGTACGAGCTCTGATTTCCCTTATTTTATCGTGGTGATCGTTTCTCCCTATGTAGGTCGGTGCCAACAAAACATTTTCGCATTCGGAGAAGAAAGTTGGTGAATGGAATTTCGTGAGAAAACTCCATCGCAACGAAAAACGCCTTTCTCTTAATGATGTCCAACCCAAATCCTGTATCGTTTCAGTGACACTCCTATATTTCGCGATAATACAGAACGTGCTGCCCTTCTTTGCACTTTTTCGATGTACACCGTCAGTCCTGTCTGGTAAGGATCCCTCACCGCGCAGCAATATCCTAAAAGAGGACAGGCAAGCGTAGTGTAGCCAGTTTCCTTATAAATCTGTTAAAACATTTTTCTAAGTGTCCTGACAATAGCCTTTCCCACATTTTCTATATGTTCCTTCCAATTTAACTTGTTCGTAATTGTAATTCCTAGGTTGTTGTTGTTGTTGTTGTTGTGGTCTTCAGTCCTGAGACTGGTGTGATGCAGCTCTCCATGCTACTCTATCCCGTACGAGCCTCTTCATCTTCCAGTACCTACTGCAGCCTACATCTTCTGAATCTGCTTAGTGTATTCATCTCTTGGTCTCCCTCTACGATTTTTACCCCCCACGCTGCCCTCCAGTACTAAATTGGTGATCCACTGATGACTCAGAACATGTCCTATCAACCGATCCCTTCTTCTAGTCAAGTTGTGCTACAAACTCATCTTCTCCCCAATTCTATTCAATACCTCCTAATTAGTTATGTGATCTACCCATCTAATCTTCAGCATTCCTCTGTAGCACCACATTTCGAAAGCTTCTATTCTCTTCTTGTCTAAACTATTTATCGTCCATGTTTCACTTCCATACAAATACTTTCAGAAACGATTTCCTGACACTTAAATCAATACTCGATGTTAACAAATTTCTCTTCTTCAGAAACGCTTTCCTTGCCATTGCCAATCTACATTTTATATCCTCTCTACTTCGACCATCATCGGTTATTTCCCCCCCCCCCCCCCCCCCCCAAATACCAAAACTCATTTACTACTTTAAGTGTCTCATTTCCTAATCTAATTCCCGCAGCATCACCCGATTTAATTCTACTACATTCCATTATCCTCGTTTTGCTTTTATTGATGTTCATCTTGTACCCTCCTTTCAAGACACTGTCCATTCCGTTCAACTGCTCTTCCAAGTCCTTTGCTGTCTCTGACAGAATTACAATGTCATCGGTGAACCTCAAAGTTTTTATTTCTTCTCCACGGATTTTAATTCCTACTCTGTACTTTTCTTTCGTTTCCTTTACTGCTTGCTCAGTATACAGATTGAATAGCATCGGGGATAAGCTACAACCCTGTCTCACTCCCTTCCCAACCACTGCTTCCCTTTCATGTCCCTCGACTCTTATAACTGAAGTCTGCTTTCCGTACAAATTGTAAATAGCCTTTCGCTCCCTGTGTTTTACTTCTGTCACCTTCAGAATTTCAAACAGTGTATTCCAGTCAACATTGTCAAAAGTCGTAGGGTCAGTATCGCCTCACGTGTTCCAACATTTCTACGGAATCCAAATTGATCTTCCCCGAGGTCGGCTTCTATCAGCCTGTAAAGAATTCGCGTTAGTATTTTGCAGCTGAGACTTGTTAAACTGATAGTTCGGTATTTTCCACATCCGTCAACACCTGCTGTCTTTGGGATTGGAATTATTATATTCTTCTTGAAGTCTGAGGGAATTTCGCCTGTCACTTACATCTTGCTCACCAGATGGTAGATTTTTGTCAGAACTGGCTCTCCCAAGGCTGTCAGTAGTTTTAATGGAATGTTGTCTACTCCAGGGGCCTTGTTTCGTCTCAGGTCTTTCAGTGCTCTTTCAAGCTCTTCACGCAGTATCATATCTCCCATTTCATCTTCATCTACCTCCTCTTCCATTTCCATAATATTGTCCTCAAGAACATCGCCCCTGTATAGACCCTCTATAAACTCCTTCCACCTTTCTGCTTTCCCTTCTTAGCTTAGAACTGGGTTTCCGTCTGAGCTCTTGATATTCATACAAATGGTTCTCTTTTCTCCAAAGGTCTCTTTAATTTTCCTGTAGGCAGTATCTATCTTACCCCTAGAGATATACGCCTCTACATGCTTACATCTGTCCTCTAGCCATCCCTGCTTAATCATTTTACACTTGCTGTCGATCTCATTTTTGAGACGTTTGTATTCCCTTTTGCCTGCTTCACTTGCTGCATTTTTGTATTTTCTCCTTTCATCAATTAAATTCAGTATCTCTTCTGCTATCCAAGGATTTCTACCAGCCCTCGCCCTCTTACTCACTTGATCCTCCGCTGCCTTCACCATTTCATTCCTCAAAGCCACCCATTCTTCTTCTACTGTATTTCTTTCCCCCATTCCTGTCAATTGTTCCCTTATGCTCTCCCTGAAACTCTGTACGACCTCTGGTTCTTTCAGTTTATCCAGGTCCCATCTCCTTAAATTCCCACCTTTTTGCAGTTTCTTCAGTTTTAATCTACAGTTGATAACCAATAGATTGTGGTCAGAGTCCACATGTGACCCTGGAAATGTCTTACAATTTAAAATCTGGTTCCTAAATCTCTGTCTTACCATTATATAATCTATCTGAAACCTTTTAGTATCTCTTGTATACACGGTCTTTAGATTTGACTGATTTACCGTGTAACAGAAGTTTGAAGGATTCCTTTTAGCACTCATGCGGATCACCTCACACTTTTCGTTATTTATGGTCAACTGCCAATTTTCGCACTATTCAGACATCTTTTGTAAATCGTTTTCAATTTGTTTTGATCTTCTGATTACTTAATTAGTCGATAAACCACAGCGTGAGCTGCAAACAACCTTAGACGACTGCTCAGATGGTCTCTCAAATCGTTTATTTAGATAAGGAACAGCAAAGGGCCTATAACACCACCTTGTGGAACGCCAGAAATCACTTCTGTTTTACTCGATGTCTTTTCGGCAGTTATACGAACTGTGATCTCTCTGACAGGAAATCACATAACTGTTACGATATTCCACAAGCACGCAATTTACTACAAGCCGTTTGTGTGGTACAGTGTCAAAAGCCTTCTGGAAATCCAGAAATACGGAATAGATCCGAAATCCCATGCTAATAAGGAGCTAGTTGTGTTTCACAAGAACGTGTTGACTGTGTCTCAATAGATCGCTTTCCTCGAGATAGTTAGTTCTTAATGTTCGAACACAATATATCTTCCAGAATCCTGCTGCATGTTGACTTTAATGATATGGGCCTGTAATGAAGTGGATTACTCCTACTACCTTTCTTGAACATTGATGAGACATGTGCAACTTACCAATCTTTGGGTACGGATCTTCCGTCCAGCGACGGTTGAGTATGATTGTTAAGTAATGAGCTATTGCTTCAGCATACTCTGAAAGAAACCTAATTGGTATACAGTCTGGACCAGAAGACTTGCTTTTATTAAGTGATTTAAGTTGCTTCACTACTCCGAGGATTTTACTTCTACGTTACTCATGTCGGCAGCTGTCATGATGGCAGAAATCTGTGTTTAATAACTCTGCTTTGACAGCACTGTCTTCGATAGTATCTCCATTGCTGCCACCCAGAGAAAGAAAAATGTTCAAATGTGTGTGAATTTCTAAGGGATCAAACTGCTTAGGTCATCGGTCCCTAGACTTACACACTACTTAAACTAACTTATGCTACGAACAACACACACACCAATCCCCGAGGAAGGACTCGACCCTCCGGCGGGAGGGCAGAGAAGTCATTGATTGTTCCGTGACGCTAACATAATTCATATATGATCAGAATCCCTGTGAATTTTCTGCCAGGTTTCGAAACAAAGTTTCGTTGTGGAAACTGTTATAAGCATCCCTCATTGAAGTCCGCGCTAAATTTCGAACTTCTGTAAAATATCGCCAATCCTGGGGATTTTTCTCTGTTTAAATGTGGCATGTTTGTTTTGTTGTTTCTGTAACAGTATTCTGACCTGTTTTGTGTACCAAGGAGGATCAGCTCCGTCGTTTGTTAATTTGTTTGTTATTATTCTCTCAACAGTTTAAAGAACACAATTCTTATATAGGAAAAGAGCGATCTGTAATTATTATAAATAAATTAGAAGCAGTGTACACCAGCCACAAACAAGACGATTGCCATGCGCCACCGCCTCCGGCAGACATTCATGGTCCGAAGGTGATCTGATAAAACGGTCGAGACCGGTCACCATTAAAAAAGTTAAGCTATCAAGACTGCTTATAATTTATTTATAAATCTCTCAATTGCTGCCGTTACCATTTCTTTGATTTCAAGCCACATCTGATCTACACTCATATTATGAATTTGGAATGAGTGGAGATCGTCTCTCAGGAAGACTTCAAGTGAATTTTTATCTGCTATTTGGAGTAGGTATATTTTCGTTTATTTTTATAATGTTTTGGGATTACATTATTCAATCTCGCTACGACGACCCTATGTTCACTAATCCCTGTATCGATTTTGATGCTCGTTATTAACTCAGGATTATTTGTTGCTAAGAGGTCAAATGTGTTTTCACAACCGTTTACTAATCGCGTGGGCTCATGAACTACCTGCTCGAAATAATTTTCAGAGAATGCCTTTAGCACAGTTTCGGATGATGTTTTATGCCTACCTCCGAAATTAAACACTTATTTTCGCCAAGATATCGAGGGTAAATTAAAGTCACCACCAACTATAATCGTATGAGGCGGCTACGTGTTTGAAATAAAACTCAAGTTTTCTTTGAACCTTTCAGCAACTATATTATCTCAATTGAGAGGTCGGTAAAAAGATCGAATTATTATTTTAATCCGGTTGCCAACAATGACCTCTGCCCATACTAACTCACAGGAACAATCTACTTCAATTTCGCGACGAGATAAACAACAAACAGGCCACCGCCAACCGTATTTGGCCTATCGTTTCGGAACTCCGTTAGGTTTTTCGCAAAAATTTCGGCTGAGCTTATCTCCGGCTTTAGCCAGCTTTCAGTATCTATAGTGATTTGAGCATCAGTGCTTTCTATTAGCGCTTGGAGCTCTGTTAGTTTTCCAACACAGCTACGACAATTCACCACTGTTATAGCAATGGTTCCTGTATCAACGTTCTACCTGTGTTCGGCCTGCACCCTTTGTGACCGAAGCCCTTCTTGTGTTTTCCCGAGACGCTCTAACCTAGAAAACCGCCCAGTCCACGCCACACAGACCCTGCTACTTGCGTAGCCGCCTCCTGCGTCACACGACTTGTACTAACTGCAAAGAACATTCTTCTGCTTGGTTAGTTGGTTGTTTGGGGAAGGAGACCAGACAGTGTGGTCATCGGTCTCATCGGATTAGGGAAGGATGGGGAAGGAAGTCGACCGTGCCCTTTCAGAGGAACCATCCCGGCATTTGCCTGGAGTGATTTAGGGAAATCACGGAAAACCTAAATCAGGATGGCCGGACGCGGGATTGAACCGTCGTCCTCCCGAATGCGAGTCCAGTGTCTAACCACTGCGTCACCTCGCTCGGTTTCTTCTCATTACGACGGCCACTTGCAACTACTGAGGACATTGCACAGGTTGTGCCCCTCGTGGTGAAAGAGAACAGCGCTAACTGCAGGCTTAGCTAGAGTTTGCATTTATTCTGAAACATGTATTTCTCGCGGTTTTTCCATATTTTTGTCCCAACTTTGCAGATTTCTGCAAGGCGCTTATCACTGAACGACACCCTACTCAGCGGAACCCGAAATCCAACCACCCTTCGGCGCAAGTCGAGGAATCTGCTGCCTACACATCTGAGCCTATGATTCAGACCCTCCACTCTCTTCTGTACCAGAGGTCCGCAATCGGTCCAGTCGACTATGCTGCAAATGGTCAGCTCTGCTTTGATCTTGCAAGCAACACTGGCAGCTTTTACCACCTCTGTTAGACACTCGAAACCAGAGAGAATCTCTTCTGATCCAATGTGACACACATCATTGGTACCGATGTGAGCAACCACCTGCTGTTGGTTGCACCCTGTGCTCTTCATGGCATCTGGGATAACGTGTTCCACGTCTGGAATGACTCCACCTGGAGTGCACACGGAGTGCACATTGGTTTCCTTTCCCTTCTTGGCAGGCATATTCCCAAGGGGCTCCATAACGCGCCTAACATTGGAGCTCCCAACTATCAATAAACCTCAGTGCAGGCAGTAACTGGGCTGGCTACCGGCGAGGACAGATTGGAGGACTCTGACGTGCTGGACATCCGTTGGATCCCAATGGCAGGCCACCAAAGTGGTGCTCATCCGCTGCAGCGTCAAGTTGTGTAACTGAAGCCATCACAGCCTGAAGCTGAGGGCGAAGTGTCGCCAACTCGGCTCGCATCGGCACAATACAATCGCAGTCCCTGTCCATACTAAAGACTGTGGAAAACTAAACTATGCAGATAAACGGACTGTCGGCACGTGCTGCACAACTCTGCTGTGGACACTGACGAAAACGCAGGAACTGTGTCTAATAAATTAGATTAATACGCAGAGATTCAAGAACGTAACTACGGAAGCAGTCAGGTGAAACTAAATAATTCGTCCCAGATTAGGAACTTGTAAATGTCACAAAATTGGTTTACATTCCGACGCAAACGAAAACGTGAGGACAGTGGCTATTAGATATTAAATAAACACGCAGAAACTCAAGAAACTAAACTATTAAAGCACACAGATGATATTATAAAATTCGCTCCTGGTTAGGACCTCGTAAAAGTCACAAAATCGATTACTTCCCTGATGGAGCTTGTGTCTCGACCGGCTACTGCTGCCTGATCATGTTTTCCAGTTACAGGCATTTGCATCACTGATGACTGGTTTTGGAATCCAGCCCACTCCGCAATTCCCTACTTCTGGAGCTCCCTTTGTGTTGGTTGATGCTGACAGGGTTTGCGAGTCCGACATTCAGATTTGCAGTGCCTTTTGCAGCTGTAGCGCTCTTAGTTTTCACCGCAATCCTCTTCAATGAGCGACCGCCAAGATCACGGGGCACACACTTTCGTCCGCGTTGCGACTTCGCGGATGATGTTTTTTCGCTTTCTTTGTATGAGCTATGCCTCTTGAAACACAAACGTTTGCGCTACCATGGCTACAGAATCACCAACCATACGAGCACCAGTGATTTGCCCACGTTCGAATTCACTTACCCCGCATAATGCACTCACAACTACAAAGAAATCCGCCCCCGGTAGCTGTCAATCCTAAGGGCCCGGGTTCGATTCCCGACTGGGTCGGAGATTTTCTCCGCTCAGGGACTGGGTGTTGTGTTGTCCTAATCATCATCATTTCATCCCCATCGACGCGCAGGTCGCCGAAGTGGCGTCAAATCGAAAGACTTGCACCAGGCGGGCGCTCTACCCGACAGGAGGCCCTCGTCACACGACTTGTACTAACTACAAAGAACATTCTTCTGATTACGACGGCCACTTGCAACTACTGATGACATTGCACAGGTGGTGCCCCTCGTGGTCAAATAGGACAGCGCTACGTGCAACATTGGCTAGAATTTGCATTTATTCTGAAGCATATATTTCTCGCGGTTTTTCCATATTTTTGTCCAAACTTTGCAGATTTCTGCAAGGCGCTCATCACTGAACGACATCGCCAACTACAGTTAAGATATGATAATGCGGAGTGTCTCACAAATTTGTCATCAGCTGGAGCTATGTTTGAGTAATAGGAGATGGTTCGATGTACTCGACAGCAAATGCTTCACTAAAACGAAATTGACGTTGAGTGTGCCCAAAGAAAAACCTAATGTTTTCAACATCTCCAAAAGACTGTAAAAGAAATAGCAAGAAAGACGCCAGTGGGACCAATTCCAATTGTTCCAGGGTGCGATAACCCACAGAAAATGTAGCAGAAATGCTCGTGAAAGTTAAATATAGTACTGGCCATTATAATTGCTACACCACGAAGATGACAGGCAACAGATGCGAAATTTAACCGTCAGTAAGTAGTTGCTGTGATATGCAAATGATTAGCTTTTCAGAGCATTCACACAAGGTTGGCGCCGGTGGCGACACCTACAACGTGCTGACATGAGAAAAGTTTCCAACCGATTTCTCATACACAAACAGCAGTTGACCGGCGTTGCCTGGTGAAACGTTGTTGTGATGCCTCCTGTAAGGAGGAGAAACGCGTACCACCACGTTTCCGACTTTGATAAAGGTCTGATTGTAACCTATCGCGATTGCGGTTTATCGTATCGCAACATTGCTGCTCGCGTTGGTCGAGATCCAATGACTGTTAGCAGAATATGGAATATGGAATATGGAATCGGTGGGTTCAGGAGGGTAATACGGAACGCCGCACTAGAACCCAACGGCGTCATATCACTAGCAAACGAGATGACAAGCATCTTATCCGATTGGCTGTAACGGCTCGTGCAGCCACTTCTCGATCCCTGAGTCAACAGATGCGGACGTTTGCAAGACAACAACCATCTGCACAAACAGTTCGACGACGTTTGCAGCAGCATGAACTATCAGCTCGGAGACCATGGCTGTGGTTACCCTTGACGCTGCATCACAGACAGGAGCGCCTGCGATGGTGTACTCAAAGACGAACCTGGGTGCACGAATGTCAAAACGTCATTTTTTCGGATGGATCCAGGTTCTGTTTATAGCATCATGATGGTCGCATCCGTGTTTGGCAACATCGCGGTGAACGCACATTGGAAGCGTGTATTCGTCATCGCCATACTGGCGTATCACCCGGCGTGATGGTATGGGGTGCCATTGGCTACACGTCTCGGTCACCTCTTGTTCGCATTGACGACACTTTGAACAGTGGACGTTACATTTCAGATGTGTTACGACCCGTGGCTCTACCCTTTATTCGATCCCTGAGAAACCCTACATTTCAGCAGGATAATGCACGAGCGCATGTTGCAGGTCCTGTACGGACCTTTCTGGATACAGACAATGTTCGACTGCTGCCCTGGTCAGCACATTCCCCAGATCTCTCACCAACTGAAAACGTCTGGTCAATGGTGGCCGAGCAACTGGCTCGTCACAATACGCCAGTCACTACTCTTGATGAACTGTGGTATCGTGGTGAAGCTGCTTGGGCAGCTGTACCTGAACACGCCATCCAGGCTCTGTTTGGCTCAATGCCTAAGCGTATCAAGGACCTTATTACGGCCAGAGGTGGTTGTTCTGGGTACTGTTTTCTCATGATCTACGCACCCAAATTGCGTGAAAATGTAATCACATGTCGGTTCTCGGATAATGTTTGGCCAATGAATACGCGTTTATTACTGCATTTCTTCTTGATGTAGCAATTTTAATGTCCAGTAGTGTAGGAAACCGTGGAAGAAAACTAAGGTACATATCACGAAACCTCGTTCAGAAAATTTATAGAAACTGTAATAGAAAACGACTGTGTCACTATTATGCTGTCAGCAATGTATATCTCGAGCAATTATCAAGAGAATAAGGAAAGAGAGATCAGGACGCACATAGAGGCACACTAACATTCTTCTACAGCTCTAAACGCGAATATAATAGATAACTGTACTGCGTTCCGTCCGCTACCCACTATGCAGTTGTTTGCAGTGCATATGAGAACATGTAGCTGTAGTAGACACAGAGTGAGCAGCAAGAATTCGTCTGCGATGTGCTGTAGCCGCCCCCTGGCGTCCATCCTATTGGTCACTATCCTGTCCTATTGAAGGCCGAGGGAAGTCTGATTGGCTGGTAATACAGTATCAAACGAAGATCCTTGCCGTTCTTATGCCATACTCACATGAGATGTAAATGATAATGTGGACGCGGAACTAGACGAGTTTTCCGTCATTACAACGTGGACTTTCACGTGCGGAGCATTTTCTAGACTGAAACGCAGAATAAAATGCACAAGATTGTTCTTCATGGATAGCAACGCAGCCAATGAGATGCAGTGTCGCTTTAAAAGTCATAAGCAGAGCTTAGGAGACGCGATATTGATTTCCGAAGACAGCAATTGCCCATATTTGATGGTTTATATATTCGTATAACTTACAGGCTATGAATACACACTCTGCGATGCAGTGGAAAAATGAGGATGACTCCATCTCTCCTGATGGTGTAATTTGTTACAGTAAAATATTGGGAATCGATGTTTAATCGCATTTTGTGTGTGATGCTTTCCATTCTATGTCTGATGTGCTATGAAATCATGCCGTTTCAAGGCACCGGCGCCTTAAATATTTATCAAAAATACACCGATTTCTGCAGGATTTTTTATGATTGAGTAAGACAATGACTCAGTAAAGATGGCTTTAATGTATGGAGCACTGAGACGTAGTGGCTGAAAAGGTGAACGAATATATTGAGTGCAACTGCACCCGCGGCTTTAAAGTCCGCCATTGGTGTGGGCGATGGACACCCTAGACTATTACCTCTGCTCGCTTTACAGTCACAGACGTTGGTCGTACACCAGTGCTCTGAAGCCGATGCGTGTGTTAGAGAACTGATCTCGAGATCGTTATAATTTAGAAAGCTGTTAGCAAAATGATTTATAAATTAGTATACTGCATGGATAAATCTCATAGCATTAATAAGGAATGTCAGTTGAAAGTCATTCACACAGTCTTTGACAATTAAAATTAAAGCAGTGCAGCAGAGCAACGTCATAAAAAGTTCGTTTAACAATCCGTTAACCACAAGCTTCGGAAGCGGACACTAATAATCCGAAAGCAGAGCCCCTCACTTTTACTCACGACAAAAAACTGATGTTCCTTACCCTAAATAATCACTGCAAAAATATCCAAGCAGTTCCATCACAAGCGAATGTCAACATTAACGACAGCAAAACAGCTACTGTTCTCAGTCGCCTCAAGTCGCACAACGTTCGTATGAGTACTCATTCGTTGAAACGACGCGCACTTATAGTACGCTCAACAAAATATTCAAGTATGAATGCATGCGCTGCTACGTAGGTCTAAGTCCAATGATTGGCATCCCCGCCAAATGCAATCGCAGATACAGTGTAAGGTTGTTACTTTAATTTGCTATGAAAGCGGTGCTGATTGTTAATAAAAGCGGGTTAAAAGCTGTGAGCTGTCTGGGGAAGTTAACCTTGCATTATGGCGCAACTGTTTCACCAGGTATCCAGTCTAGCTTACCAAATTCCCAACCAGACTAACATTAATTATAATCTTTTAATAGTCATACGACAACCGATGATATATATATATATATATATATATATATATATATATATATATATATATATAAAAGAGAATTTAAATAAAAAGAAATAAATCAGTTTATATTTGGAAATTTATTTTAACATTGATCATTGAAATTTCAGCATATTAAACGTGAGTTATAACTGAGCTGGTGGCTTATTTAGGACTGTGAAAATGTGAGTTTGTAATCTTACGGAACACATCAAATATGGAGCCAAGATTGGGAGACTGCATACAACACTGCATTCATAAAACAACACACAAAGAACGTTGAAACATATGCAAGAGGGAATTAACCACAACAAACCGATTCAATTTTCACCCAAAGAAATTACGTTCGTAGCACAATCCTGTCCGTCATGTAATTACCACACACTGGGATACTAAATTCATACTAACTCTCTGTGAAATCTTCGCAAAAAGAATAGCTGAGGGCTACTTTGATGATTACACCACATGCTTCACGTGGTCAACTTGGTTTACACAAAGAGTGTAACTCCACAATAATTTTGATAATTAAAATAAATTAGATCGAAAAGCAATTTACAAAAGAAAAACCTGGAACTGCTTACTAACGTCTTACTATTAACCTGACAGGTCAAACAGTTATATAAGCACGTGGTACTGGTCTCGCAAAGTACACCCCACATGGGTTGAACATAAAGAAAAGTTGCTATATTGAAAAATATTGTCAAGACGAGACGTTATAATCACACAAGCATTCGCGTTTAAGATTGATCTTAGTTAGAGTTACTGATCAACACGTGGTTCCACTTTACTCACAAAGTAGTGACAAAGCAACTACCGGAAAATAATCTGAACTTCACACGAGAATTACACTGCGCTGCAATTTAAGATAACATTAGATATTTTAGAGCTAAACCTGAAATAAAGGTGATTAAATTTTCAGTTAGGCTGAACTTAAGAAATCCATTGTCCTACGGACTTAGCAGACACGCGCTTAGCCGGAGATCTTACCACTTCAGACGCTCGCCATGGACAGACTGCCCTGCGCTCCTCCTGAGGGTTGGCTCACCAATACAAACGGAAGTGGCCAGAGGGGCAGCTTCCTATACCAACATAACAAAGGACGGACAGGACCATACTAAGGATAGAAAACTCTCTGCTTTTAGAAAGCGTAGCTACCTTTTCCGACGTTGGTCCTACTGTTCTCTACCAGACAGGCCTGTCTGCTACCCTCAAGCATGCAACTAGAAATACATTTGCTCATTCATCCTCTCACACAGAAGGGAAGGGGGATGACAGTATCTTATCATATACAGTATATAAAAGAAAGCTGATGTAGGTTCCGTATGAGACTGTGGGACATGAATTACATATAAACTGTGTTTTAAAGTGTAGTAGTGTGACAGATCGTTCTCGTTTATGTGTAAAAGTAACACGTTCCACTACTCAGTCTCCTGCCAGATAGTCAGAAACGCCACAGTAAATTTAGAAGAGGAATTTCTTCCATAAATGACAACAGATTTAAGAAATCAAACATGAAAGGAATCCAGCAGAGACCTTTCAACAGTACTATTAAAAAAACACGAAAACCTCGAAGAATGAAAGACGAAACACCAAAGACCGTTTGCACGCTATTACTAACCCTGAAATACTGTCCGTGACGTCACACAGTAATGAATTCATGAGTATAAAACGAAATCCGTTGAATTTTGCTTACACAATAATTCAAACAAGTTTAAAGTCTATCAGTTCAACTTCAAACCTAGGAATTACAATGACGAACAACTTAAATTGGAACGATGAAATTGATAACGTTATGGGGAAGGCAAGCCAAAGACGGTTTGATTGGCATAACACTTAGGAGATCCAATAAATCTGCTAAAGGGACTGTCTACACTATGCTCTTTCGTCCTCTCTCAGAATAGGCGGTATGGAATCCTTACTAAAAAGCATTGGTGGAGAACATCGAAAAAGTTCAAAGAAGGGAGGCTCATTTTGTATTATCGCGAAACAGGGGGGACAGGGTCACGGATATGCGAAGCTAGATGTGGGGGAAATCATTTAAACGAGCTCGTTTTTCGTTGCGGCGAGATCTTTTCCTGAAATTTCAATCACCAATTTTACCTTCCGAATGCGAAAATATTTTACTGTCGCCACCCTACATAGGTAGATGGTCGTAATAAAAAAAAGAGAAATCTTAGCTCGCACGGAAAGATTTAAGTGTTCATTTTCCCAAAGCACTCTTAGAGAATGGATTGATAGAGAAATAGTCTGAAGATGCTTAGAAAATCCGTCTGCTTGACACTCAAGTATTAATTACAGAGTAGTCAAGTAGATGTATATGTATCTGTAAATATTGAATCCATGAGTGCCAATCAAATTAAGGCTCTTTGCACACACAGAGCGTAACGGGTGTGCAAAAATGGTTCAAATGGCTCTGAGCACTATGGGACGTAACTGCTGTGGTCATCAGTCCCCTAGAACTTAGAACTACTTAAACCTAACTAACCTAAGGACATCACACACATCCATGCCCGAGGCAGGATTCGAACCTGCGACCGTAGCGTTCGTGCGGTTCCAGACTGTAGCGCCTTTAACCGCTCGGCCACTCCGGCCGGCTCACAAACACGTCACAGATTTTACGGCTTGTTTTCTGCATGGCCATAACTGCACTACTAACTGGACTACGCCTGTCAGTATTCGCCTAGAATAACTATTTTGCATTCAAGCCTTCACACTTCAAAACCTGACTTGCTGCCCAGTGGAAAACAAGTATTAGTGGCTTCCCTTGCCACTTGTACTTGGAGGTACTAACCAATCTAAAAAAAACTATTCCTAATAGTTATAATTATTAGTATGCAAATGAAGTAAATGCTGAAGTTGTATTGTTCAACACACTGTCCTTAGTCACCAATAGAAATATCTGCATTTATAACAGCTACACCCTATATTGACATAATGCTAGAAAAAGCCAACAAGTAAAACGTTCATTTTGCGACATCTCATACAATATTACATGAATTACTAGCAAAATTGACCGCCCCCATTGCTGAGTGGTCAGTTTACCTGACTACCATGCAAAGGATCTGGGTTCGATCCCCGGTATTACCACAGATTTTAGCTTGTTGGGAGGACTTGTATAGAGTTCCACTCAGCCTCGACATTGAAGCAGCTCAATAACATACTGTTCCACTTCTAGCCCTTATGCAAGCAATAGCCGGCCGGAGTGGCCGTGCGGTTCTAGGCGCTACAGTCTGGAGCCGAGCGATCGCTACGGTCGCAGGTTCGAATCCTGCCTCGGGCATGGATGTGTGTGATGTCCTTAGGCTAGTTAGGTTTAATTAGTTCTAAGTTCTAGGCGACTGATGACCTCAGAAGTTAAGTCGCATAGTGCTCAGAGCCATTTTGCAAGCAATTATCCGTCTTGGCTTTGATTGGTAGAGTTGTCTGTTGTCCTCCTGACAGTTATTATGAACAATTTTGTCCAATTGCCGCGTTAGATTGTCAAAATCTCGAGATGGTTGGAAGGCCCTGCTCATAATTCTCCACACGTTCTGAACTGGGGAGAGATCCATCGACTTTGCTGGCCAAGGCAGGGTTTATCAAGCACGAAGACAAACAGTAGACACTCTCGTCATGCGCGGGCGGGCATTATCTTAAGTCCTGGATGGCTTGCCACGATGGACATCAAAACGGGGTGTAGAATATGGTCGATGTACCGCGGTGCTGTGAAGATGTGCCGAATGATAACCAAGGAAGTGCTATTATGAAATGAAATGGCATTTGAGATCTCATGGCTGTCGGATCGTATTGCTGACGACAGTCAGGTTTGTATAACACTGCTGTCCAGGGTATCTCCAGACACGTCTTCGCTGGACATCTGGGCTCAGTTCGAAGTGGGACTCATCACTGAAGGCGGTTCTACTTCAGCCAGTGAGCTTCCAGGTCTGGCGACGTTCCAGCCAGCGGTGGGAGACCAACAGGAGGACATACAACAATTCTGTCAGTCAGTGCCAGGCCGAATAACTGTTTGCATAAGGGCCAGAGTTGGGCCAATACGTTACTGACTCGCTCAAATTATGAAGCTCTTCCTCTTGAATAAATCGCATGAAATAGTAATCATTTGTTTGTCTGTACATGTATACCACATCTACCGATTTCCGTCATTCAAATAATTCCTTACTGTCGTGTCTTTTTTTTTTCCTTAGAGTGTACATGCGTAGTTTTAAATGCACCCTACTGTGGTATTCGCTGATGTCAACAGCTTTCATTTGATGCTTCGTATGATGTGATGCCTGCAACTGTTATTAAGTACTACTATTCAACGTAATATTCATGGTTCAAATCAGTTGTAAATTTTTTAATAGT
This sequence comes from Schistocerca piceifrons, assembly GCF_021461385.2. Taxonomy (NCBI): domain Eukaryota; kingdom Metazoa; phylum Arthropoda; class Insecta; order Orthoptera; family Acrididae; genus Schistocerca; species Schistocerca piceifrons. The sequence continues at coordinate 508,714,885 of NC_060140.1, forward strand.
AATTGCAGAATCTGGAACGATTTTTGTGGTATGTTGGGTTTTACTGCATCAAGTTTGTAATGTGTGTAACGTAGTTTCCCTGAAGGTATACATCTGGTATGTGGATCACTGTAATTGCCATTGATCTCCCCAACAGCGTCGGCTATGCCTGTATAAACGCACTGCGGAAAATCCTGCATTGTCCTGTCTTTCTGCCTAACTGGCAAGTCCTGCCATCCTCAGCTACTGTGCTAACAGTTAGCGCTCCCTTCGCAAGCTCTGCTTCCGTGAGATGACAACTCGTACTGTTACAAGAGAATACTCTCGTAACAGACGCTCTCGTAATTGCAAAAAGAAAAATATGGGCTATAACATGTGAATATCATTCACTGTGAGGGACTTTGCAGTATAATGCAAGACAATGGGACAGAATTTGATAAACAGGCCCCCCCGCTCCCCTCCTCCCCACCACCCATTACTCTTTCTTGTGGTGTCTAAATTTCAAAGTTGAATACTTTTTCCGCTAATGGGGTGGAATTATCTACTAGCAGATGAAGAATATCAGCTGTCTCTTAATCTTGCGGCCTCGGCCAATTGTAGGAATAAGGAAAATTACTTAAGTCTTAATCATGAGTCAAGCTAAAAACTTTCTAGTTCATGACCGATGAGAAAGGATATTTTGAAACAAATGTAATTTATTGAAGTTTTTATGAACTAACTCTGCTGTTAGCTAGAGCCACTGAAGAAATCCGTAGAAAACAGCACCTGAAACTATACTTAACTCGGTCCGAACAGGCGTGGGACGGTCCATCGGTACCGACCGATCTCCGTGTCTTCCTCAGCTGTCAGGCGTCACTGGATGCGGATAAGGAGGGTCATGTGGTCAGCACAGGCTCTCCCGAACGATTCAGCTTTCGTGATTAGATCCGATACTTCCGAATCAAGTTGTTCCTCAACTGGCTTCACAATGGCTGGGTGCAATCCTCTTGTCAAGAGTGCTCGGCAGAACTGTGCGGTCACCCAGCCAAGTGCTAGCCAAGCCTGACAGCGCTTAACTTCGGTGATCTGACGGGAACTGGTGTTATCACTGAGACAAGGCCGTCGGCAGAAAATTACACCTGTCGTTATTGCAGTATGGTGCAGCACAGGTAACCACCGTGTCACTTGTCGAAAGACACAAGCCTCTCAGTAACTTGACCCGTTGTTGTTTTGTAAACAGTTCCTTTAAATGTGAACGGACTCTTGAATAACTAGATTTTCTTAAGTCACGAATGGTATGTAGACTTTCGGGGACGCAGTTTATCGGTTACTTCGTTTTTCATTGCAAGAATGCTGCTCTGTGTAGACTTCTTATTAGTATGTTTTCTTCTAAAAGTGCTGTGTCATATATTGATATTCATGAGATGCTTTTCTTTTTATTTTGCACGTCTAGTCCCGTAGGACCAAATTGAGGCGAAATCTCTAGATCATGGAACATATTAGTACAAGAAATTGCAACATGAAAGTAATGAAAGATAACAATAAAATGTTTATGAACCCAAAAAAAGACAAACCGTAAGTTTACGTAAAGGCACTCACCAATATAACCCAGGAATCAGCTTAATTTTTCAAGGAACTGCTCGACGGGTGGCAGGAGTGACCCATGAGGAAACTCTTCAGCTTCGATTTGAAAGTGCGTGGATTACTGCTAAGATTTTTGTATTCTTGTGGTAGAGCATTGAAAATAGATGCAGCAGTGTACTGCACACCTTTCTGCACCAGAGTTAAAGAAGAGTAATCCAAATGCAGATTGGATTTCTGCCTAGTATTAACTGAGTGAAAGCTGCTAATTCTTGGGAATAAGATGATATTGTTAACAAGAAACGACAGTAATGAATATACCTATTAGAGACCAATGTCAGAATAGCCAGACTAGTGAACGGTGGTCGACAAGAGGTTCACGAACTTACACCACTTATTGCCCGAACTGCCCGTTTCTGAGACAAAAATGTCCTTTGAGAATGGGAAGAGTAACCCCAAAACAAAATACCATATGTCATAAGCGAATGAAAATAAGCAAAGTAGACCACTTTTCGTGTTGAACTATCACTTACTTCAAATACCGTTCCAATAATAAAAATGGAAGCATTATGTCTGTGAACTAGATCCTGAACGTGGACTTTCCACAAAAATTTGCTACCTATCTGAACACCAAGAAATTTGAACTGTTCAGTTTCACTAGACATGTGTCCATTTTGTGACATTAAAACGTCGGGTTTTGTTGAATTGTGTGTTAGAAAATGTAAAAACTGGTTCTTACTGTGATTTAGCGTTAATTTATTTTCTGCAAGCCATTAATTTATGTAGTGAACTGCAGTATTTGGAACAGTACCAATATGGCACACAACATCCTTTGCTACCAAGCTACTGTCATCAGAAAAAAGAAAAATTTTAGTATCTCCTGTTATACTAAAGGAAATGACATTTATATAGATAAGTGACAGGGGTGGCCCCAACACTGACCCCTGGGCACCCCCACCTCCCCACCACCATTTGACTGTGCTCAACAGAGACCTCACATCATAGCCATTCTCATCACTATGGATAATGACTTTTTACTGTTCGTTGTTAAAATAAGAGGAGAACTAATTGTGAGCTACTCCCCGTATTCCATTATGGTTCAAATTCTACAGCAATATTTTGTGATCAAGACAATCAAACGCCTACGTTGAATCAAAAAAGATGCCTAGTGTTCGAAACCTATTGTTTAATCCATCCAGTACCTCACAGAGAAAAGAAAATCTAGCATTGTCAATTGTGAAACCACTTCTAAAACCAAACTGTACATTTGATAGCAATTTATGTGAAATAAAATGATCAATTATCTTTACATACACAGCATTGTCAATAACTTTATCAAACGCTGATGGCATAGAAAACGGCCTAAAATTGCCTAAATCATCCCTTTCTCCCATTTTGTAAAGTGGTCTTACTACTGAGTACTTTAATCGTTCAGCGACCTGTCCTTTCTTAAATGAAAAATTGCAAATATGGCAAAGTAAGGAGCTAACATGTGCTGCACAGTACTTTAGTATTCTGCTAGGTTCTCCAACATATCCGTGAGAGTCATCAGTGATTTAATTATTGACTCGATCATCCTCTTGTCGGTATCACAGAGGAGTATTTCTAACATCAGTCTCGGAAAGGCATTTTCCAAGAGAGTCATATGAGTCCCTGCGGAAACTAAGTTTTTATTTAGTTCACCAACAATTCTCAGAAAGTGGTAGTTAAATACTGTACATATACCTGTCTTATCAGTAACAGAAAAATTTTTACTAGCAGTTGACTTTATTTCGTCGACATTGTGCTGTTGACGAGACACTTCCTTCGTGACTGACCATACGGTTTTAATTTTGTCCTGTCTATTAGCTGCTTTGTTTGCGTACCACATACTCTTTGTCTTCCTAATAACGTTTTTAAGCACCTTACAATACTGTTTTGAAATGGGTTACTGTAACTCGTTTGTGACTACTAACATTTTGATGTAATTTCCACTTTGTTCTGCGCTATATCCTTATCCCACTAGTCAGCCACCCAGGCTGCCTTTTACTGCTGGTTCCCTGTTTAGAACGTTCTAACGGAAAGCAACTTTTAAAGAGTATAAGTGTGTTAAGAAAACCATTATATTTGTCATCTATATTATCTGCACTTCATGAGCCTTAATGAAGTTGAAAAAACTCTCTATTGCCGTTGGATTAGCTTTCCTACATAGTTTGCAATTATATGTAATATATGTTTTAGTACAAAACCTTTTTAGTGTTAAAATTTGTGCATCATTATCTGAAAAGCCATTCACCCTTTTACTAACAGAATGCCCGTCTAGTAATGAAGAATGAATCAAAATATTGTCTATGGCTGTGCTACTGTTCCCCTGCACCCTGGTTGGAAAAAACCACTATCTGCATCAGATCATTTGAATTTAGGAGATCTTCCATCATCCTTTTTCTTGCAGAATCACATATATAATTAATATTAAAGTCGCGACATATAACTAATTTTTGGTACTTCCTGAACCAAGAACCCTATCTAGCTTGAGCAGAAATGCTTTGAAGTCAAACAACAATTATAAGTTTAGTTTCACTAAATTGAACTGCCCCTGAACAACATTCAAATACCTGTTCGGTGCAGCGCCGAGATAGGTCTACGGTCTCAAACGGAGTAGCCTACTGTTTTTTACGTTCGTGCCCACTCCCCCACTCCACAAGGAACTCCTTAAAAAACAGCCAACTAATCTGTATCCTGATAAAGAAAGCCTCTGAATTGTCAAATTATTTAAGTGTTTTTCCGATATACCGACAATGTCAGAGTCAAAATCTGTAAGTACTTCACTAACTTCATCTCTAATACCTCTTATATTTTGATGAAATATGCTAATTCCTTTACTACTTGGATACCTGGACCTCTTTAAAGGTGATTCCTTTGTTAGAGGGACTTCCTTTAAGCAGCTATACCTACCAGCTGACTTCAATCTAAAGACGGTGCAGCTCTAACACAAACTACTGCAGGAATTTTCCTATGAGTGATCCCATTACCTTCCACTACACTGTCGCCTATGAGCTTTGCCAGCTTCCCCTTCCTGTACGTATTGAGGTGCCTAGCGAAACCCGGCCTATTGATAGACTCAGCTGCCACCACTGCAATGTGAGCCATGCCCTCCGCCATTAACGCCTTTTCCAGCCGCATGTTAACACTCATAACACCAGCATTAAGATGAGGCTGATCATGAGGCTATCTTTAGTCACCACCTACATCACACTCGTCCCTTTTAAGACTATTTCTAGCTCCATCGACAATCACTACCTGATCCTCTTTCGTAAAATTCCTACATAACACCCCTATGTTGTCGGTCACCTGAACCAACCCTGCACAAGGCTTCAAAATGCTGGTGACCTGGTACTCACTCCCCAACACTTCCTGCAATTGCTGGCCCACACCTTTGCCACGCAAACGACCTAACAGCCGAACCTTCTTCTTTCTGTTAGAATTTGCAATTGAATTAGGCTTCCTAACTGCTGAGGACTGCAGCATGTTTCCTACACCTACAGCTACAATGCTAATGCTCCACAGATTATTTAAGTAATGACAAATGTAATGTTGTGGCTTAAACCATTTTAATCCTTATACGTGAAGATGGACCATCACTGAAACCGGTCGGTATTTGGGCTTAAAATAAAACCGGCTGATGGTGAGACATGCTTTTTATACATTATTCATTGCAAGAGTTTTGCTTTCGAGCCATCGTCCTCTTAAGTATAAATAGTAACAGTGCCTCTATATCAAATACATTTGACCTAGAAGATAAAAAATACTTTTTAAATGTTCGTATCTGGAACACGCTCCTAATGAACGCAAGTGCAGTGTAAGAACGCTCAATGCTCACGATAACCCTTTCTTCTTACAATGGTCTTCTCTGGACTGTGGCACGGCTAGTCCCGCAGATAGACATTTTAAGTGAAAAGTGTGCAGTCTGTCGAGTCTGGGGCTGACATATGGATGGCAGGCGCATGGTTGTGTTAAAGATATTAAAGGGGTATAACAAGTTAGTTAACACGAAGAGACGAAATAATATCACTAGTGATTTATGCAGAATGTTATTACACTGATTACTACAAATAAGTGGAAGGATTATTGTCGGTAACTGGCTTACGTGTATGAAAGGCAGAACTGATATTTCAAGAGTTGTGTTTCAAGATAGAAATCATAGTGATTGATATCTAATAACAAATTCTAAGTCTCGTGGAAGTTTACTTGAACTGTTCTTCTTTAGTAGTTTCCCCATCATTAGTACTACGAACTCGTAATAGTGACTTCAAACCCAGTCAATTAAAAAATGAACACGATCAATGAATGTAAGCTCTATTGCCAGTTACAATCGTTTGCCGAAAATTAGTAAAAATGTGGTAAACAGTTCACTGTTAGAGAGCTTACACGTGCCAACAGCTGTGCTACCTCAGTTGGCTCACCGTTGGCTCAAACACAGCAGGATAGCTTGTCGAGAAAAAATCCACAGTTCATCAAGTTAACTGCGGTAACACGTGTAGCATTTCTTCGTTACCAGATTGCGCGATTTTTTCTTTCGAAGTGAGTGACAGCTCATTACAGCTTGTGGATAAGAAAGTCTATGAGCCCCTTATTCACTGAAAAGCTTCGAAAGGCCGTTCTATCCGGTGTAATTTTATCCAGAAGTGTTACCATCTGAGACATGCTCTGCATACAAAATAACCGTTAAGCTGAGTTGGAAACATAGCCATTTGCTGCTAATGGCTGTTCAGACACGCAATGGAGCTAAGTTTCTTTTTACAAACTACGGTACGCCCTATCTCGATGCTATACAATGTTGAGTTCGAGGCGTGTAAATGACCCTGTCGTGTGCTTCTAACATTATTCTCGCATTAACAGGCCTTCGCCCCTATAAAAAGCACTGTTAGCGTTAATCTGCATCCGTTAAGCATTTCAACCAAAAATTTAGTAAATATTTTAACAAAAAATTGTTTATCACCATGTGAGTAGGAGTATGATGTAGAATTTGGATAACAAAGAGGGCAATAAATTCGCTGTTGCATATCTTTTTCATGCTGTGAACGATGTGAAGTCTTTGGTGTATCACGTGTTACTGATGCTTGTCGCGTCATTAGGCCTGACACGGAACACCGAAAAATATGGGACCCTCAACGAACTTGTGACGTTACATCAGCTGACTTGCCCGACATACACCGCGAACGTTCGCTCCGACCGTGGCCCCAGGGAAATCAATATCTCAATTAAAAGGTACCCGCTAGAGCTCTTAACTTTCTAAGTGTTGTGGAGAGTTTGCATGTATTGAAACGCGCAGTTAAGAATTATTAAACTCATCTCAAATAGTAGCTCGCTCCCCGCCGGAGACGGTCGCTGGCAGTCGTAAAATCTGCGTATATCTCGTTGGTCCCGCGGCCAGATAATACTACACTACAGAGTGTCGAAGTAACTGGGGTGCTTACAGGTACTGCTAGGTTAGCCCTTAGGCAGCGAACGTAAATTTGTTTGCTAATGAAACGTATCTGTCACAGGTGAGGACGTGTCTGACGTCATCTCAAAAAATTTAATACAACAGTAGTTTCTCGCATCCTACTTCCGAAGTCTCCTATCTTTCCAATATTCCGCCTCCAAATTTATGATATCTCTTATGACGACCTCCTTTGACACCTCTTTGGGCTTCTTCTCGTGCTAGTTGGAATTCATTCCATCATCTTCTTAAGCCATCTGTCTTCACCCAGACCGTATACATACCGGCACCATCTCAATCATTTCGCTTCGACTGTACAGTGGTGTCCAGTTTCTCAAGTGACGTGCAAGTCCTGTCGGTGTACACACAAAGCGGGATAAGGAGCTTCAGTTTCGCGTACACCTGTATTTTGGACCTTCTTCTTCTTGTGCCTTTGACCATCATCGGCGCAGGGGCGGCACGGTTATTAACGATATGGCATGGGAAATTTAAGGGGTGGCCGGAAGGCCTTCCTGTCGCCACTCCGTTATTCCCCAGGACGGAATATGTGTACCCCCAACTGTATGCGTATAGTGTTATCAATGTGAAAGTAAGCAAAGATTGTCTTAATGTTCGCAAATCGTGTAACTGGAACGGTACTGGTTAACGAAAATCGGTTTTCAGATAATGAGGTGTGGGGAACCGCTTAAAAACCTCATCCAGCGTGGCCGACACAACGACCCTCGCCGTTAAACCGTCGGGTGGATTCGTTCCGCGGCTGGCACACCTCATCGCCCAGCAGTGGTGCTTCCATAGGCGCCGCTAAACGGACAGGTGTTCTGGACTCCCTACAGAAAGTATGCGCGAAAACCAGTATCAACGTGACGACTTATAGTTACAGAGAGGCATGTAGATAGTGTACTGCAACATAGAAACTGGTTGCGTAGGAATAAAACCAGCAAATATAGTTGACAGTATTATCCTCAGTACAAATAAGAGGATTTGATGCTGTCAGTAAATACATGTCCATCTCAGTCAGATCCGAACGAATATAGGGAAATTAAGTGCTTACAGTGCACATATGAAGATGGCTGCCTAGCAAAAGGCCATTTCTGACAGTAGTGCGTAATTTTGTACGTCTCCAGTGGGCCAAACAATACAGAAATTTGAAAACATCTGACTTGAGGCGAGTAAAATGGCCAGAATGGTGGGGATTTTGCATTTGAAATGATAGAAGGCATAGGTTGTACCTACGGCACAAACAGGTGTTTAACCCGCAGAGTATGGAGGCTGTAGTTGAGATCATAGGTGATTCTGTGACATTTTGGCGGTATTTTTCGCACCAAAAGTGGGCCCACCCTTTCACGTCACAGTGAACACGAATAAGGTTGCTTATTTCAGTATTATCAGTGACCAAATCTCTCTTTTCTTCTCTGTTTTCAAAATGAGTATGCCATCGACAGCCCTAACTTCCAAAGTGCCAACTGTCTTGTCGATAGAACTGCACGTTTAAGTTCCTGGTTTGATGATCACTTAGATACCCTTGAATGTTCCCGTAAGTCACACGCTCTTGGTCCTATACAAAATACCTGTGAACATTCGCAACAGCGGATGAAATTTAACAGTTAACCACATTTCTGTGAGATTTACTCACCAATAAGTCCCTCGTCGGGATATAGCATACTCAGAAAAACTTGTGGACTCACTTCACCACAGAAATGAGGCCGTTATCATACCTAGCGGTGGTGTTACTTGGTGTTATCGTGAAGTCTCGTGACTGTGACAGTACTTTTACCAGTATGCTTATGTGTGTAAGTAACTGCGAATCAACATGTCATCATGTGAACTCTCACCAGGCCCTATTATCTGGCGGGAGACACTATTTTCTAAGCATGTTTAGCTGCTCACCTTGCGCCCAGAACGGGAAAGAGCGACGTGGAGCGATCGACGGGCATATTAGAGACACTGCTCAACACATGTGTGCAAAACTTCATCGGATTTTCCAAGTGATTTCCATTTCGCGACAGATCTGCACGTACTTTCCGAATCGGCCTCGCATTTGTTTATTACAGTTCACTTACTTTATGACAAAAATGCGCCGTTATACAAGGAGGTGACAAAAGGCGTGGGAAGACGATACGCACATATGCAGATGGCAACAGTATCACTTACAAGCGGATAAAAGGGCAGTGCGTTGCCCGATATGTTATTTGCACTTAGGGGATTCATGTGGAATGGTTTATTGCCTCACGATCGCAATTGACAGACGTTGAACGCTGAATGCTAGACGCATGGATCATTCCATTTCGAAAATCGTTAGGGAGTTCAATATTCCGATATCCAAAGTGTCAAGAGTGTGTCGAGAATACCAGATTCTAGGCTTAGCTGTCAATACGAACAACGCAGTGGCCGACGGCTTTCACTCAGCAACCGAGAGCAGCAGCGTCTGTGTAGTTGTCAGTGCTAACAGACTAGCAACACTGCGTGAAGTAACGGCAGAAATGTGTGAGGTACGAACCTATCAGTTCGGATAGTGCGGAGAAATTTGTCTTTACTAGGCTATGGCAGCAGGCGACCGACGCGAGCGCCTTTGCCAACAACGCGAAATCGCCTGCAGCGCCTCTCCTGGGCTCGTGACCATATCGGTTGGATTCCAGACGACTGGAAAACCGTGATCTGATCAGATGGATCCAGATTTAAGTTGATAAGTGCTGATGGTAGGGTTCGAGTACGGCGCAGACCCCATAAACACATGGAGCCATGTTGTCAACAAAGCACTATACATGCTGGTGGTAGCTTCGTATGGTGTGGCCTGTGTTTACATGGAATGAACTGGGTCCTCTCGTCCAACTGAACCGATCATTGACTGGAAATGGCTGCGTTCGGTTACTTGAAGACCATTTACAGCCATTCCTACACTTTGTACTTCTAAACATCAATGGAAATATTATGGACAGCACTGCGCCGTGTCACTGGGCCATAACTGTTCGCGATTGGTTTGAAGAACGTTTTGGAATATTCGGGCGAGTGATTTGGCTACCCAGATTGTCCGACATGAATCCCGCCGAAAATTTATAGGACATAATGGAGGGGTCAATTCATTCACAAAATGCTGCACACCAACACTTACACAATTATGGACGGTTGTAGAGGCGAGACAGCATGGCTCAATATTTCTGAAGGGGACTCCCAACGACTTCATAAGTCCATGCCATATCGAGTTGCTGCACTGTGCCGACAAAAGGAGGTCCGACACTAGATTAGCCTGTATCTCATGACATTTGTAGCCTCAGTTTATATAGCATTATATTCATGTGAATTTTTGTGATCTATTTTTATTTCTTTCTTTCCGTTTTCAAAACAGTATTAAGTTTACAATGTCTATCGTACGCTTTTTCCTTACTTCTATTTTTTTCTGCTACTATTTAGATGGCTACTAATAGTTTTACTCTGGCATCTTTTTCTACTGTCATTCGGATGTTGCTTCACTGTGACAGAAAAACTGCCATAGATTTTCGTTATTTCAAATTATCTTCACTAATTTTAGATCTATTTTTACACCTGATGATGCTGGTAATGTTCTAACAGCATAACTATCGCTGTTACTACACTAACAGACAATACAACAGTTACAAATATAAAAAGTACCTATTACTTGAATTTCATACACACTTATGTTACTATTATACACCTGCAACGATTACTTACGATAACGTTAGCGTTGGTGATTCTTTGAGTGCACTTGTCTTTACTGTTGCCTGAGAGGAATACACACACACACACACACACACACACACACACACACACACACAACACACAATTTACAAGTACCTGAATGTATCTACGCTACACAAAACATTAAAGGATAACTTCTTCACCGGCCGGGGTGGCCGAGCGGTTCTAGGCGCTACAGTCTGGAAACGCGTGACCGCTACGGTTGCAGGTTCGAATCCTGCCTCGGGCATGGATGTGTGTGATGTCCTTAGGTTAGTTAGGTTTAAGTAGTTCTACGTTCCAGGGGACTGATGACCTCAGAAGTTAAGTCCCATAGTGCTCAGAGCCGCCTTTGATAACTTCTTCGAAATGTCGTAATTGTCTCCCACTGAGACTCGTAAGTTTCAAATTTGGCTCAAAGTTGCCAACAAACTTCCACTGTAGTTGTGGAAAAGTGTGGCGTCCTAGGACGTCATTTGCGTGTTCGGCGACGGTTGAAACAGCAGGCTGGTGACACATGAGGTGTAAGGTGGGTTATTGATGTCGCATTGGCACAAAATTTCACCTCAATTCTGCGCAATGCCACCGTGGACACATCACATAATGGGATGGCCGTCACACTCCCTTTCACATATATCCCGCTTTCATTTGAGGCCTCTGCGATGGAGGTGAGAACTGCGATACCGAGCGATGGCATCACGCGGTTTTATTATTAGTGGCCGACGAGAACATTTCACACACACGGTCGCCCAGAATCGACACGAAAAGGCCGCAGGAGGTGGCATAAAGGACGTCAGTAAATCACTCTTGATTCCCTTCAAGACCCGCAGTTCGGCAAACCCCTCAGTGCCACCAACGCGACCTTTGTTGAGCACTTTAAAATTATGTTGGAAACTTCGACAGCTGTTCAGCCTCGCGGCTTATCTAGTGCCTGAAGGCAGGAAGACCTCACCCAAAGATTTCGAAGGGGCTGCCTAACCGTTAGCCGCTTGAGCAGGCATGATGCCGAAATGGTGTCGAAGTTTCTGACAAGTATATTTTTATAGCGCTGGCAAAGGTATGTAGGTGGCAATGAGGATGTTGCCGAACTGGGCAGGGGAGGGGGCGGCAGGGATGACTTACAGGGACCTTTTGCCGTTACATTCACGCAAAGGTCAACATTACTGCATCTGCCATCACGCCAAAGAAGGTCTCGGAAGAGGACTGCTAATAAGCTATAAACACCCTGTTCTACTTCGGATCATGTTCATACACTCCTGGAAATTGAAATAAGAACACCGTGAATTCATTGTCCCAGGAAGGGGAAACTTTATTGACACATTCCTGGGGTCAGATACATCACATGATCACACTGACAGAACCACAGGTACATAGACACAGGCAACAGAGCATGCACAATGTCGGCACTAGTACAGTGTATATCCACCTTTCGCAGCAATGCAGGCTGCTATTCTCCCATGGAGACGATCGTAGAGATGCTGGATGTAGTCCTGTGGAACGGCTTGCCATGCCATTTCCACCTGGCGCCTCAGTTGGACCAGCGTTCGTGCTGGACGTGCAGACCGCGTGAGACGACGCTTCATCCAGTCCCAAACATGCTCGATGGGGGACAGATCCGGAGATCTTGCTGGCCAGGGTAGTTGACTTACACCTTCTAGAGCACGTTGGGTGGCACGGGATACATGCGGACGTGCATTGTCCTGTTGGAACAGCAAGTTCCCTTGCCAGTCTAGGAATGGTAGAACGATGGGTTCGATGACGGTTTGGATGTACCATGCACTATTCAGTGTCCCCTCGACGATCACCAGTGGTGTACGGCCAGTGTAGGAGATCGCTCCCCACACCATTATGCCGGATGTTGGCCCTGTGTGCCTCGGTCGTATGCAGTCCTGATTGTGGCGCTCACCTGCACGGCGCCAAACACGCGTACGACCATCATTGGCACCAAGGCAGAAGCGACTCTCATCGCTGAAGACGACACGTCTCCATTCGTCCCTCCATTCACGCCTGTCGCGACACCACTGGAGGCGGGCTGCACGATGTTGGGGCGTGAGCGGAAGACGGCCTAACGGTGTGCGGGACCGTAGCCCAGCTTCATGGAGACGGTTGCGAATGGTCCTCGCCGATACCCCAGGAGCAACAGTGTCCCTAATTTGCTGGGAAGTGGCGGTGCGGTCCCCTACGGCACTGCGTAGGATCCTACGGTCTTGGCGTGCATCCGTGCGTCGCTGCGGTCCGGTCCCAGGTCGACGGGCACGTGCACCTTCCGCCGACCACTGGCGACAACATCGATGTACTGTGGAGACCTCACGCCCCACGTGTTGAGCAATTCGGCGGTACGTCCACCCGGCCTCCCGCATGCCCACTATACGCCCTCGCTCAAAGTCCGTCAACTGCACATACGGTTCACGTCCACGCTGTCGCGGCATGCTACCAGTGTTAAAGACTGCGATGGAGCTCCGTATGCCACGGCAAACTGGCTGACACTGACGGCGGCGGTGCACAAATGCTGCGCAGCTAGCGCCATTCGACGGCCAACACCGCGGTTCATGGTGTGTCCGCTGTGCCGTGCGTGTGATCATTGCTTGTACAGCCCTCTCGCAGTGTCCGGAGCAAGTATGGTGGGTCTGACACACCGGTGTCAATGTGTTCTTTTTTCCATTTCCAGGAGTGTATTTCGTCGACTGGTTTTGAATGATCCTTGGTGATTCGACCCTATATTCCAGAGCACATATTTCTGCCGCGCTAACTCCAAATAGACCATGTCACGTTCAGTGGGGTTGCAGGCCCACAGTCTCCTTAGATAAAAGTTGAATCGTCCGAAAGGTGTCAGCAGTGTTAAATGTTATCGAGAACGTCGTCCTCGTGTTTATCAAACTGCGAACTACCGTTTTCGACAGCGAAATATATGGGAATCAACGCCCCAAAGAAACGGGTGGTTTCATTGTCGCTCTTTATACCACCCACTGAAGTCTATTCGTCTTGATTCTGGACTGCAGCGTGTCTGAAATGTTTGCCTCTGACACCCATACGAAACAACGTGATTTCATCGCTGAGAGTCTCGGTTCTCATCTCCATCGCAGAGACCTCAAAAGAAAGTGTGAAATGTGTGGTAGAAGTGGATGTGACGACTATCCCATTATGTGACATGTCCACTGTGGTACTGGGCAGAATTGTAGTGAAATTTTGTGCCAATGTGACATTATTAACCCACCTTACACCTCACATGAACTTCTGAGCTCTAGTCTGCTTCTTTTCACATGTGTCGACACCTTGCATCGTCGAATCAGAGGGTGCCGTAGCACGCCTCGCTTTTGTACTATTACAGAGGAACTTTGTACGGACCTTTGAATCAAATTTCAAACTTACTCCTGGCGATGGGAGACAGTTACGGGGTTTCGAAAATGTGCTCCTTTAACTGTGAAGCGCAGTGTAGTTTGTACGTTCCATACCAGACGGGCCACTATGTCCGACCTTTGCAATACTTTGCTGTTTCCCGACAGAATGCTGACGGATCACAGCGCATCGCTTGTATGCCACTGATTCTCCTGGTCTTCTTAATTACGCTTGTGGCCTCGTCCCATTACTCTGCAGTTAGTGGCCCAAGCGATCGCAGAGCTGTTGGCTTCATTCTCGTTCCCTAGGGTCGTTTACAAGCCTCAATGGTCTCTACTGTGTTGTCTCTTGGCTACAGTTACGGCTTACGTTTTCTGAGACAACACCAACTATAAGATTCAAGGTCCCGAAGTACTATTGTACGCTAATTGTCTCGTAAACTGTTTTGCCTCTTGAAACCCGCCTAGTAGTCCTTGCTACCAGAGCATGCTGAATAGTAGTGCCTCTGAATTATTTATTCTGTTCCCAATATCGATTGAGGTATTAATGTCGTGCACATTACTCGCTCGACTTACCCGCTCCGCTGACGCAGGTTGTAAACCTCTTCCGCAACAGGGCTCCGAACTGTTGCGTGTAACGTTGTGGAGTGTAATGTAACTATGTCCTTGCGTGACAGATCCTCAGAAAACTGAAGGCACGAATTCGAAGAGTTCGTCCACACGTGGAGTACCCAGTGCCCTCTCCTTCAGCATGACTTCTGTAGTAATCCGAGGCCATGGGTTCACTGGCATCGAATATCCACCACACATGCCCGACTTAACTACATCACATTTTCATATGTTTCCAACACTTAAAGAACTTCGAGAACATCACTTTCATAGTGATGAAGCGGTGCAAGTAGAAGTGAAGTTGTGGCTTCGTCAACAAAGTCAAACATTCTACAGTGACGGTATTAACAAACTGGTCTGTCACTAGGAGAAATGTGTTCGCCGATAGTGTGACTAAGTTGAGAAATAAAAATGTAGACATGAATAAACATGTAGAATGTTTATTTAAAAAGCTTGAAGACCGAAACTTACCAGCTGCTTAAAACTGTGTGGCGGACGGAGATTCGTACTCGGGATCTTTGCTTTTTGTGGGCACGTGTTTCACCGACTGAACTATCCAAGCTCGACTCATGACCTCACAGCTACTTCCGTCAGTGCCTCGTCTCCTCCCTTTCAAACTCCACCGTAGTTCTCCTGCAATACTTGCAATAGTAGCAATCCTAAATGGAAGGCTATTGCGGAGACATGGCTTAGACACGACCTGGGAGATGTTTCCAGAATGAATTTTCACTCTGCAGCGGAGTGAGCACTGATTTGAAGCTTCCTGGCAGGTTAAAACTGTGTGTCGGTCCGAGTCTCGAACTCGGGACTTTCGCCTTTCATTGGTAAGTGCCCTATCGACTGAGCGACTCTAGAAAGACTCACGTCCCGTCCTCATAGCTTTATTTCCGCCAGTACCTCGTCTCCTACCTTCCGAGTTACTGGCTAAGCACAGCTGTGAGGATGGGCACTAATGTGTCAGGTAACTCATTCGGCAGAGCTTTGCCCGTGAAAGACAAAGGTACTGCGTTTGAGTCTCGGCATGGCACACAGTTTTAATGCGTCAGGAAGTTTCACATCAATGTACTCAAACGTCTCTGTGAAGTCGTTTCATAAGACGTTTGTCGAATTCGGTACAACTTATTCACTTTACTACCTGATTTTAGCTCAATTCATGAACTCTTCCAGAAAGACTGAACACTCAAATAAGGCCTATTGAATATTATATGTGTGTTTTAATGTGGGGTTTCGGTTTTGTTTTGTGGCAAACGCTGAGTTGGTCATCATCTGCTGGGAGCAGACGATGTTGCTTCTCGTTCGAAGGAAAGCACAGAGAGGTTTACCCATCTTAGTCGAAGGCGGTTTTTGTGTGTGAGGTTGGTGACGGAGGGCTACGCCTGTGGTAGCTTCCGCTGCACGGGGAGGTAGGTAACCTCGGAAGAGAAAGCGGCACTCCTCGGTGAACGCTTGGTGAGTACGGATCGTAGCTCTTAAGGGCGGTTTCAGGTGATAGGAAGCAGGTCGAGTTAGGACTTCGTTATGTTTAACTGTTGAAATACAACTTCAGCTTAACTGAAGCGTGTGAAGCGAGTTATTTTTCTGAATGTACCATAATTATATTGCTTTACAGAGGCGATTTTTGGGTGTTCGAGTTAAAAGTGTGAAAATTACTTTGTTCATTTTGAAGAACGATGAAGTTGAATTTCAAACGGTAAATCTGATTAGGAAAAGCTTTTTACAATCACTTCAGCCGTATGTGAGTGTAATACTGTGTCGAAGTGAGTATGATTTTTAATCGTATATTTCGTGAAAGTTGCTTTTGTCTTTGTGTGTCGATTTTGTGCCACGTGTTTGGTAATCAATGACCCTTCTGGTCCACCACAGAGCCGCAATCGGCTTTATTTTAAAAGTTTGCTTCTTTAATTAGCTGTAATTTCTGCATGACTATCTATTCTTTCGTGCGCTTTCTACAAAGCAGCACAACAGTTTGATTTGGAATGCACCACGTGCTCTAGTTCGCCCGTTTGCAAGCAGCAGACGCTGTTAGTATGTTGAATAATTATCGCACAACCTCGTGCATTGGTTAAAACTCTGACCACTACAGTGCATGAGTAGAAGCGTAATGCGAATCTCACTGAGATATTTTATGGTATGAATGCAAAGCAGCATTGTCTCTCTCCCCGTTTTCTGTGTTTCTTCTTGTTGTAGTTGAATTGTGCTCTGTTACATTCTCACGTAATTCTTACTTAAATATTTCTAGCCAGGCATCAGTTATGTGTAGTTAGGATACAATCAATAATTTACGTGAAAGATAAATTCTGTAGTGTTGATCTTACCCACTTACTCCGATTTCCAATCCTGAATTAATCAAGTGCTTCATGCACGACATGGAGCGCTATTTATCTGGCTACTTAAAGAAATTTGCATACTTGTAATTAAATTTTTAAAGTAATTAAACTAATAATTTTCCAGCTCTGTTTTTTTCTAAATGGTTAGGAACCTGAATTTCTGAATTTTTATCATTATTTGTGTGAGAGAAGCAGGTAGAAATGCGAGATAGTGTATCTGGCTCGATGAGAAACGTCGTAAAGATAGTAATACGTTACAGTACATTCCGCCGAAGTATGCATTTCAGTCCAAAGAATTCTCACATAAAAAATTCGGAGACATCGGTTTTCAGCATACTATTGTATATCTCCGGTTAGGGCACATTTCCGAAGAACTTGGTCTGGAGTGCCGATTTCGCCACAGTCACAGTAGGCCGTTGGCTTCTTATCAGTTCCATAGATATACAGGGTGTTACAAAAAGGTACGGCCAAACTTTCAGGAAACATTCCTCACACACAAATAAAGAAAAGATGTTATATGGACATGTGTCCGGAAACGCTTAATTTCCATGTTAGAGCTCATTTTAGTTGTGCTGCTAGAACATGTGCCTTTACAAGTACGACATAACATGTGGTTCATGCACGATGGAGCTCCTGCACATTTCAGTCGAAGTGTTCGTACGCTTCGCAACAACAGATTCGGTTATCGATGGATTGGTAGAGGCGGACCAATTCCATGGCCTCCACGCTCTCCTGACCTCAACCATCTTGACTTTCATTTATGGGGGCATTTGAAAGCTCTTGTGTACGCAACCCCGGTAGCAAATGTAGAGACTTTGTGCTCGTATTGCGGACGGCTGTGATACAATACGCCATTCTCCAGGGCTGCATCAGCGCATCAAGGATTGCATGCGACGGAGGGTGGATGCATTTATCCTCGCTAACGGAGGACATTTTGAACATTTCTTGTAACAAAGTGTTTGAAGTCACGCTGGTACGTTCTGTTGCTGTGTGTTTCTATTCCATGGTTAATGTGATTTGAAGAGAAGTAATAAAATGAGCTCTAACATGGAAAGTAAGCGTTTCCGGACACATGTCCACATAACATATTTTCTTTCTTTGTGTGTGAGGAATGTTTCCTGAAAGTTTGGCCGTACCTTTTTGTAACACCCTGTATGGACCATGACCCAAACGGTAGGCACGTACTTGGTGGAAACTGAAACATTCTTCCTCCTGTGCAGTTGCGGCGCACGCCCTGATATTAAAAGCACGCTTTCTGCAGCTTGCAGCAACGTTGTGCCGTGTAGCTCCGCAAACTCGAGCTGCTGCCGTGTGACGTCAGAGACGGCTGGGGCGGACTGGGTGCCGAGCGACGACAGCGGCGGCAGCGACGACTCCTCCCCGCGGCGACGGCCCCGCGACCCGTTCCTGCCGGAGAACCGCATCCCGCTGCCGGGCGCGGAGGCGGAGGCCGAGCACGGCTGCTGCGGGGGCGGCAGGCGGCGCAACGAGAGGGAGCGGCAGCGCGTGCGCAGCGTCAGCGACGCCTTCCACCGGCTGCGGCGCCGCCTGCCCGCCGTGGCCGGCCGCCGGCCCGCCAGCAAGCTGGAGGTGCTGCGCGCCGCCATCGCGCACATCCGCCGCCTGCAGGCGCTGCTCGCCGCCTCCCCGCGCCACCAGCACCACCCGCTCTGCGGCAGCCAGTAGTTGCCGGAACACCGGCAACTGCGGCGGCGCATTTCTCATTTCACCATCATCCTGAGACCCATGACCGCACCGAGCACTGGTGCACATTCTGCATTATGTAAATACCAGATACGGAAACGTTCCTTCCTCTTCTCCACACCTCCAGATGACTAATCTATTTTGTTTTTCACACAAAATAAAACACCGTAATACCTAGCGAATCATATATACTCAAAGAAAAATGTATTAATCTAATATACATGGACATTAATAAATGATAGAATGCTTTTACGACCGGATGGCACTGCTTTTGGTAAGCCTTTCGGGACATAAGAGAATGGTCCACGAAACTCTTCTGTTCCTGACGTTTCGTACAGAACTGCGCTGGACATCTTCAGAGGCGTTGCTCCTTCGTTAAGTCATGTCGACTCAATACATGGTTCCTAGCCAATACCACGTCACAAAAATTTGAAAAAGCACACCGTTTGCAATTTAGGGCTTGTCACAGGTACCCCTTCCCCATCACTCTCCTCAGGATTAGTTAAAAATATGGCGACAAAGAAGCAGAGAGTGTTAAATTCTTGGAATTTCAACTCGATAATGCGAGGGTAAGTCAATTATTATCCTGGAAATAGTTATAAAATTTTATTGTAATCAAATAAGAAACTTACAAGAACATCATTTTTCAACATAGTCTCCTTGCTTTTCAACGCACTTGGTCCATCGTTGTACAAGCTTCCTGATGCTCTCATAAAAAAAAAAGGTTCTCCATTGAACTGCGAGCCAGGAATTCACCGCTTCTTTCACTGTTTCGTACGAGGCAAATCGACGGCCCCTTAATGCCTACCGAACGAGGTGCCGTACTGATTAGCACACTGGACTCGCATTCGGGAGGACGACGGTTCAATCCCGTGTCCGACCATCCTCATTTACGTTTTCCGTAATTTCCCTAAATCGCTCCAGGTAAGTGCGGGGATGGTTCCTTTGACAGGGCACGGCCGACTTCCTTCCCTGTCCTTCCCTATTCCGATGAGACCGATGACCTCTCTGTTTGGTCTCTTCCACCAAAAAACCGAACGGAACCTAATGCCTGTTTGAGTGGACCAACAAGTGATAGAAGCGGCAAAACCGGGACCATATGGAGGATGATACAGTACTTCAAATTTGATTTTGAGGAGCGTTTCAGCAGTGTGGGCAGCAGTATGCGGACGGGCATTGTCGTGCAGCAACACAACACCTTTTGACAACAATCCTCGGCGTTTTCTTCGAGTTGCAGGCTGTTTATTGTTGTGCCTGTTTCCCCATAATGTACCAGTACTGGACTTTGTGCGTCCGAAAAAACCGTAAGCATCAGTTTTCCTGCGGCGGTACGTCTTGAACTTTTTGTTGCACGGAAAATTTGGATATTTCCATTCCAAACTCTGCCGTTCACTGTCCGGCTCGTAATGATGGATCAGTGTTTCGTCACCAGTAATGATCCTGTCTAAAAAGTTGTCCCCTTCATTACCATAGCGATCCAGAAGTTTTATGCAGATGTCCAAGCTCATTTGTTTATGCAATTGTGTGAGTTGTTTTGGGACCCATCTTGCACAAACTTTATGATACCCAAGCCTGTTGTGAATGATTTCGTAGGCAGAACCTTGACTAATTTGCAGACGATGTACCACTTCGTCAATAGTTAATCGTCTAAGAGAATCATTTCACGTGAACGCTCAATGGTTTCTTCATTTGTGGCGGTAAATGGTCGTCCGACTCCTTCATCGTGCCTAACACTTGTACGACCATTTCGGAATTTTTCAATCCATTCGTAGACACTCCGTAGTGGCAAAACACTGTTCGCATACTGTACCGAAAGTGTTTTATGAATTTTGGCCACTGGTACACCTTCCGACCACAAAGAACGGATCACTGAACGTTGCTCTTCTTTGGTGCAAATTGACAGCGGAGCAGCCATGATTAACAGCAGGGCAGCGATAACGAAACTAACTTACCAGCTTAAAAATTTAAAAGATATAACAACAAATAAACAAAGCATGCGTCATCAACGTAAAACGACAGTACTACCAAAATAAACACAAATATAACTAAATTGCTGATTATAATTGACTTACCCTCGTAGACTGTCCAGTCACATTAATGTGACCACCTTTTCAAAGCATGAATAATAAGAACAGATGCACAATTCATTTGCTCCATTGCTCCTTTCAGAACAACGAAAGCTCCCAGGATGTTACGAAAACTTTCCCGAGATCTTAACGTTCCCTCTTCCGGAAAGGATGCTTCCGAGGATTGTTGCATGTCCGTACACACGAATGGCCCTTCGCAGTGCGAATCGTTACGAAACGTGCAGGAAGAGTGTCAGTCAGCTTCTTTAAGGTATCGGCAGGGATGTAGAGACATTCCAACTCTACTGCCGTGGCCAGCTGCGCCAGGTGTCTCGGTTAGGATCCATGGCGCGAACAGCCCCATCGAGGCGCGCCCAGACATTCTCGATTGGGTTTAAATACGGGGAGTTCGGTGGCCAGGATAGTACCGTAAACTCATCCTGATGCTCTTCGGTCACTTGCGTACACTGCGAACAGGGTGACTGAAAGGTACGTTCATTAAAAGGTGACTGGTTTCGGTAACCACGGGATCATCTTTAACCACGCTATTGTACAACGGCGGTGCATGGTGTGGGAACTGCTTTTAAGATGCTACTCCGGGCAGTTCTAAAATGAATGTGCACAACGAAAAACAATAAACGCTAAAATGAAGATTTGGCACTGTCCTACTACCCCCTGAAGCAGATTTTATGATCTCTTAATTCTATAAATTACAATCTAAACATAAATGAATAATGAAGGGAACTAATCCTACTAAATGATAAACATTGTTCCTGCTTATATATTTATTGTAGATTAAAAAAACCCTTTATATTACAAAATTTACATTTCCTAAGTAAAATTACTGATCAATTGCCCAACTCTGCCCCTTATTATGACTGCGCAGTCTAATATCAATAACGCAAAAGACTGACATCATCTACATAGCAAACACTAGAGGACACTACTTTCAAAGATGATCTACGGTGGTGTGGTACCTCAGTGGAAATAAACTACTGTGATCACACCTGTTTAGCTTTTATAGCTCTAATAAGCCGAAGCAATTTGCGATATCATCGTATGTACGGCGTCCGGTGCGTCGAATTGGTGGTTCTCGTACTCGTCTGTGACGATGGAAAAACTCCAGCCACAAATAAACCATTTCAAACACTAGGACGGCAGAAGGCGGTCTGCTGACTAATATACACTCCTGGAAATGGAAAAAAGAACACATTGACACCGGTGTGTCAGACCCACCATACTTGCTCCGGACACTGCGAGAGGGCTGTACAAGCAATGATCACACGCACGGCACAGCGGACACACCAAGAACCGCGGTGTTGGCCGTCGAATGGCGCTAGCTGCGCAGCATTTGTGCACCGCCGCCGTCAGTGTCAGCCAGTTTGCCGTGGCATACGGAGCTCCATCGCAGTCTTTAACACTGGTAGCATGCCGCGACAGCGTGGACATGAACCGTATGTGCAGTTGACGGACTTTGAGCGAGGGCGTATAGTGGGCATGCGGGAGGCCGGATGGACGTACCGCCGAATTGCTCAACACGTGGGGCGTGAGGTCTCCACAGTACATCGATGTTGTCGCCAGTGGTCGGCGGAAGGTGCACGTGCCCGTCGACCTGGGACCGGACCGCAGCGACGCACGGATGCACGCCAAGACCGTAGGATCCTACGCAGTGCCGTAGGGGACCGCACCGCCACTTCCCAGCAAATTAGGGACACTGTTGCTCCTGGGGTATCGGCGAGGACCATTCGCAACCGTCTCCATGAAGCTGGGCTACGGTCCTGCACACCGTTAGGCCGTCTTCCGCTCACGCCCCAACATCGTGCAGCCCGCCTCCAGTGGTGTCGCGACAGGCGTGAATGGAGGGACGAATGGAGACGTGTCGTCTTCAGCGATGAGAGTCGCTTCTGCCTTGGTGCCAATGATGGTCGTACGCGTGTTTGGCGCCGTGCAGGTGAGCGCCACAATCAGGACTGCATACGACCGAGGCACACAGGGCCAACACCCGGCATAATGGTGTGGGGAGCGATCTCCTACACTGGCCGTACACCACTGGTGATCGTCGAGGGGACACTGAATAGTGCATGGTATATCCAAACCGTCATCGAACCCATCGTTCTACCATTCCTAGACCGGCAAGGGAACTTGCTGTTCCAACAGGACAATGCACGTCCGCATGTATCCCGTGCCACCCAACGTGCTCTAGAAGGTGTAAGTCAACTACCCTGGCCAGCAAGATCTCCGGATCTCTCCCCCATCGAGCATGTTTGGGACTGGATGAAGCGTCGTCTCACGCGGTCTGCACGTCCAGCACGAACGCTGGTCCAACTGAGGCGCCAGGTGGAAATGGCATGGCAAGCCGTTCCACAGGACTACATCCAGCATCTCTACGATCGTCTCCATGGGAGAATAGCAGCCTACATTGCTGCGAAAGGTGGATATACACTGTACTAGTGCCGACATTGTGCATGCTCTGTTGCCTGTGTCTATGTGCCTGTGGTTCTGTCAGTGTGATCATGTGATGTATCTGATCCCATGAATGTGTCAATAAAGTTTCCCCTTCCTGGGACAATGAATTCACGGTGTTCTTATTTCAATTTCCAGGAGTGTAATACTGTCTTCTCCTCTCTGTGTTCTACAGACGAGAAACGCGAACCCCTAGCCACAAGGACGGAGTTCAGATAACGTGCCAACCTAAGTTTAGGCAGAGGAAGTGCTCTCCATTACTGAACGCTGTGTACTCAACGACAACTTCCAACCTGGAGGTGAAGTCCAGAGTCGTATAGGTTCGCAACAGTACAGTGCCTAACTGTTATAACTATAAACTCTCCTGAGAACAAAGATAGCGACTCCGTCTGTACCAACAAAGCTGATACCGAGCGACCGTCACACACGGGCGCTCACAACGGAAGACCTCGTCTCTCCACCGCTGGCCTCCCAGCAAGACTCAGTTCCCCACTATCGTATTTCCGAAAACGAATCATATTCCCGAAACCACGTAATACTCTCCCTCTCTACAGATTATTCCGAACGCCGACCAACCGTATTTTAGTCTTTTGTCGTCCAGCGCGGAAAGTTTGCGTGGAAATGCCTACACTCATAAAATGGTATGCTTCTGAGTAAAAATGCTTAGAAATAACGAAGCCTGCGTGGTTTCCGAGGTGCTGCTTTATCGTTCCTCTCACCTGCGCCCAAGGTTTGCAAAGTTTGGAAGTATTATCCGGTTATCCTTCCGGCCCTACTACAATAGCGGCCGGTCGCCCCTGTATTGTGTCTTCGCGCTCTGGTGTCCCGACTGTCCGTCTTGGCTCTTCCTGTGTGGAGCTGAACCACCACAGCTGTGTGGGACTTCCATCCTGGGCTTGAGTTCCGCCTGCCGCTTCATTTCCACCGTCGTTCCAACCTCTACTAGTATAGGCAATCATTCATTACGCCGTTCTGATAATAAAGACAATCTGTCACCTTTCATACGATAAGCGCTAACAATTATTTACTAGGCGTACGCGACAATGTCAGTCTCTTTTATATATTCATATATACGATGTTACAACCTATGACATGATAACTAATTGTGTTTGCAGATCACGGCAAAGTATGTGGACAGGTGCTTGTAAGGTGAGAAATTATGGCCACCTCACACGCTAAATGACGATCGTCATGACGATAGAGCAGTTGACTATCGTTATTAATGATTCCTGCGCCATGCACAACCAATAGTTCATCTATATGGCTGAAGGTCTGAAGATGACACTGGTAATCGAAACTGGTTACTTTTCAATAAATGTGGCATTGCTATTGAAACGTCCCCTTTTTGAACAATTATACACGACTGTCCTTAACCTGACACACAATATTTTTAGCGCAACGCAATCTGACTTTCAAAATTCCCTACAAAAGAATGGCCCTGACTAACATTAAACTATACCTTTCACAAATCACTTACCTCACAAAAATCTTCGCTGCTCAAGCTACTGCAATACAGCGAGCGCCACTACTGCCAGCTAAATAAAAGATTCAAACTACTGAAGGCACTAACTACTGATAGGGATAGTTAGCAAATGAAAGATATTAATAGAGAACAAACAATGTATTTACCTTGATATCATCATATATAAATATATCAGTTCATGAAAAATTACAAAACTCCGCCATCTCTCTCCCCACATCCACCACTGCTGGCGGCTCACCTCCAACTGCGCAACGCTACGCGCTGTTCGCATCCAGCTGCCGCTGCCCAACACTACAATGGTGAGTATTACAACAATGCAAAGCAGCCACAGACTGCACACAGCACAGCCAGTGATTTTCATATTGAGCGCTACGTAACGTTGCCAATAAGAAAACATAAAAAGCCTACTTACATAGAGAAAACATAAACAGCCTACTTACATAGAGAAAACATAAACAGCCTACTTACATAGCCCCCATGCTCCCCACAAAAATTTTTTTACATATTGGATTGGGCAGTGGCCAATACAGATTTGAAAAAAATTTTTTCATAATTACAATAACAAAGAAATCAAATGCACACACTTATTGATACAATGTTGGTCAAAAACTAAAATTTTCTCACAGGCCATAAAGATAGTCCTGATTCATCACAGTAAAATAGCAGTGTTTTTCTCAAAGTCTGAGCAGTAAAAGAAAATGCACACAGAAGTAGTGGATTTCCATGCTGTCTTGAAGAAGTAGTGTTGTCCTTCCAACGGAAAGACAGTGCTGACTCTCGACATGCTGACAGGTTGTGGGCCACAACAGAGCAAACCCACTGCAGAGTCAGTCGAAGTTTTGATGAATATTGGTAGGTAGGTCATCACAGAGCAGACCCACCGTAGTCCTGGTAGAGATTACGATATTGGTGGGCCACCAGAGGTGCAGACCCACTGCAGTCCTTGTAGAGATAATGGTATTGGTGGGCCACCAGAGGTGCAGACCCACTGCAGTCCTTGTAGAAATAGCCAGCAGCCATCTGTTGTGACTGTGCAGGTGCACAATCACCATTGAAGAGTCTTGCGGATAATATAGCAAGTCCATAAACCACCACTTGTGCACTCACAAAGTTTCTGGAATTGTCCTTAGAACCAGCAATGCTGTTATCCAGTCCCTTGCTGAATTATAAACACACGTGCAAACACTAACAGTCCCAACTTCTCACATATTGTCCATATACTATGACCAACAGAAACGTGTGCAGTGAAATGTAACTTACAAGTTAATAATAAGATGATCTGGTGTCAATTACAATTTTATAAATTTACAACATGAAAATACAATTACAAAGGTACAAAATACATCATTAAAGAACATAATAATACAGATAACATTTGTAGTACAGGCTTTACAAAAGAATAGAAATAAACATATACATCAGTGGAATTATGACATGAGTACATACATAAAGGATCACAATAACTTTCGAAACATCAACTTCACACATGAGCATTAAACAGAACGGAATTAACAATATCTAACATCTTTACAAAGTAAATAACATATTATTAATGCCAATTATATTCGAGGATAACAGTATTCCTCATCATAGTGAATGTAGCTTAATATTAAAAGAGAAAAAAATTCTATGAAACTGTACACAGAGACAGGAAGAAAACAAATACACAAGGGTACACAAACATATAGTGGGATAACACAAAAGGGAAAGGACAGGGTTCATTTTCAGTGTAACATGTGGTACTGCAGTCCAACCCAAAACTTCATATATCTTTCCTCTTATTTCATCCTTTGTTTCCACCCAAAAAATTCTATCTAAGCATGCTTTCTGTATTTATATGTTCATACATTTCTTACCTCAACATTTATTTCCAAGAAAATCCTACCTAAACCTGTTTTCTCAATGCATTTCTTTACCTATTCTCCATAGTCAGTTTCTTACATAGTCTACCCCCTCTTAAGCTAACTTAAATCTACTGAGCTCAGATGCTAAACTAAGGGACGAGGCAATGCAGCAGCACAAAACAATTAACACAAGCAGCAATGACAAAAAATACAGATTGGCAAAGCTAGCAGCATAAATGAGCAAAAGTCAAATTCAATAACACTATGCCTGGCAAACAGCAGCAACTTATACCTAAACATGACATAGCGCAAGCAGAAAAAATATTACACTAAAATGGCCATGTCTAATACCTATGTCACATCTTAACATTAGAGTGATGCATCACAATTTATTCTACAAAAGAAATTACCAAGTACTTGAAAAGAAAATTATAGATGCAGTTACTGGTATTAGTCCCTTCTTATTGTTCTCTCCATTCCAAGTGCTCCTTTTTTAAAGAATGTGGATCATAAAATAATTATTTAATAGATCTGTTGACAGAAAGTGTTCACATTAGCAAATGCATTTCATTTTATAAAAGCAATGCTGCAACACAGCTGGAAACCAGATATCAAATGAAATAAGCAACTATGAAAAGCAAAGCATAAAAATATCATTCAGTAGTCATGTGACATTTCATAAGTTAGTAGAAATTCTCTCAACTCTCATAGAAAGACGCTTGTCATAATCAGGTGTGCAGATGTACGAATATTTCCCATCAATTCATAAGCATTTCAGTAATTAGCACAAAGTGCGAGTAATCATATCTTTTCAAGTAACGAGGGTGTCGCATTAGCGATGAAAGGCACACCCTAATGGCTTGTTCTCCAGGTGTTTGACACGTCCCACGTCCCCTTTTTTTTTCTACCTGTGCCGCTGAAAAGGGCTCGCAATAATGGCTTTTTCTCCAGGCGTCTGACACAGCTGGGTGCCCGCGACGCATTACGTGCAGGTGGTCACTTAACTTTCGTACGGAAATATTTACGACAGGAGATTCTGCTACCGTTGCAGTCTCATTTAAAAATATTTCACAGGTCAAGAATTAGCGTTGCAAATCTGTAGAAACAAAATCCTATAAATATAAGTGTCCAAAAAAAAAATATTCGTCAGCATTGTGATACAGTCACACATTTCATAACTCTTAAAGTACGTTTCTTGGTTTCCAACATCCTTTTCATAAATCAGAGTCCCTAAACACTACTCATTATTCCTTACCTCATTATACATATACATATTCGTCGACACTTCTTCAATATTTCATCGTGAGAAATACGTAGCATAATAAACATTCCTCAATAACATAATACACATCGTCGTCGTAATAATAACATCATAACACCTCAGTCAAATCTCAAAATCGTCGTAACTTCCTCCAATAATTTCTGAGCCTAAAAAAAATTCTCTGCTCATTTCAATAGTGTCATCTACCTCAAACGTACTTTAAAATCATGCTCCCTTACGAAATACGTCATTCAAAGCTCTCATAGTATCACAATGATTCCGAAAAATATGAGCGTTTCTCAAAGTACAGACAAAATACAGTTTCATAAGTGTGAAGTTACCCAACTGTGTATTGCGTAAACATGTGTCACCGATGTAGTAAAAAGAATGTTTGTTTCTCTGTCAAATAATCAGATAGCTGTGTAATTCTGTGTTAGAGAAATATGGTACCGATGTGTAAAGTTGTATAAGCAAATACCATATTAGCTAGGGTTCCTTGTGGTTGCCACACACATGGTACACAAAGTAAGCGTGTACCCCCCTGAGGATTAATGTAATTATACCCTCAGGTGTTACAGATTACACCAATGGAATGAAATATATCACGGAAAACTTTCTTTGTAATTCAAAAATCTTTAAAAATAAATGTTTTAAGTATAAAATTGATCACTCAAATACGTGTACTGTAGCGCTAAACTGTGCGTCTTGTAACATAATCTCTGTGGAAGTGTCGTAGTTATCGTCCTCCGAAAGCTAAGTTCTGCAGAAGTCAATGTACTTACCTCATGATACACAAAAGTGAAATGCTTTGCGTATAAATGTCTTAGTTATTACGCTTATTGCCGTGATGAAGAAAGTACTGTGCTGTAACGTATTGTTGTGCTACGGAAAAGGCAGTCTCATTGTAGCTATACCACAAAAGTTACTACTAAAACCTGTTTTACTTTCCAGAAGAATTCAGAAAAACTGTGCAGATATAAAACAGATACACCGCAAAAGCAACATTGTAAATTGTCACTCATTAGTAGCGTCGTGATAAAGTCGTGTAGCTGTCACATAAACTAACTATTGTCTCATCTGGTATCTCACAGAAAGTACTTTAAATTCAGAATGTATTTTCAAATAAACCAAAATGTTGCATTAAAATCTCATTAGCAGTACTGGTAAATGTTCTAAGTATGTGAGCCTTATAGTCGTTACGTAATCGTGCAACAAACAAGCAAGAATGTACACACACAATAACACTGTGTCGTCTGTCCACAATAACAATGCATTCGTAATTTCTGTTTAAATAATTTCTCTTGGTTCTTGGCTGGATATTTAACTTCAAACATTGTTGCATGGTAACAGTTTCTAAAGCATACTAGTAACGTGAAGTGAAACGTTTTATGGCAAAGACAAAGTTAAAAAGCAGATTATCTTTCAATAAACGGTTTTACATGTGAAATATGGTGTAAACCTTTACTCTTCCTAGTACGCAGAGTTTCAACTTTAACGCAATTATCATGTCGTATACGTCGGTAAAGAATACTGGAATTTTTCTCAAGGTTAGCGTCTATGCTATTTTTCCCTGAGCCAGCGGCCGCACGCGGCTGCCTGCGGTGCGAGTCATTGTCTGTCCCTTTGTTGGCGCGCGTCGTTACTGGGATTAGGAGACCTAGCTTCTACAATTTCACCTTGCCGAGAGGGCCCTGCTCTGTTTGAATCCCGCCAGTTCTGATGCAATTGACGTCTGTCGTTATGATCATATCGTCTGTCGTCATTTCGGTAGAATCCGTAGTTTCTTCCTTGTCGGTCACGTGGTGGAGAATTTCTCCCTGAATCGTAACTCCGCGCTGAACTGTTGCGTCTGAAGTTATTCTGTCTCCCCTGGTAATAATTATTCTGGTTCCCATATTGTCTGTTTCTCTTATTGTCTCTGTGATAGTCATTACCACGGAGAGGTGATCTTTCCCTGTAATTATTACTACTCTGCCAACGCTTGTCATACGGGTGGTGTCTGTTTTGGTCACGATTTGTGTTGTAAGAATAGCCTTGTCGTGTCCAGTTATTGTTTCTGTCGTCACGGAATTGTGACGTATGTGACCTGTAGTGATTGTTTTCCTGTTTTCGCATCCGGCGACTGTCAGTGTCAATTTCTAATTCTTGTAAGAGTCCCTGAAATGCTTCAATGTCGTCTTTGCAACGTCCTGCTAAAATAATATGTCGTAAATGTTCAGGCAATTTGAGTAAGCAAATGCGGATGAGTTCTGAGGGGCTGTATGGGTTTGAAAGATACTGATTCTTGTGCAACATGTCTTCAAAATATTTCACAAGACTGGAGAATTCAGATTGTTCGAAATGTTTCATCATTATGATACCATGTTTTACCCGGTCTTGTGTGGCTTGAGACCAATATGCTGAGAGGAAGGCATGGTAAAATTCTCCTTCACTGTGGCAATCGTGAATGACCGACCGCATTCTTACAGCTGGTTCATTCTCTAAGTAGCCACACATAAATTCTAATCTGTGCTCTAATGACCAGTTGGGAGGAAAACAATGAGAGAATTGCTGGAGCCATGCTTGTGGATGAATGTCGTTGCCAGAATTCTTAAATGTTTTGAATTTACGTGTAGTAATGAACAGCTTATAGTCAAAATCGTCATGTCGGCGAGTCGCATATCGGTCATTGTTAGGTCGTGTCGGTCGTTCCATCTCAAAATTCGGTGCACATTGCCAATTTCTTTCATAATTTCCGAAATGCCCTGTGTTATTATTTCGCGGCTTTTCCGTGTTTCTAAGTCCCTCTTCCCGTGTTGGAGCGCGAGTGTCCTCTGAAATACGTAATTCTTGTATTACCTGTGTCAGCTGATCTTGTACTTCCCGGATTTCTCTTTGGTGTTGTGTATTAATCTGATTCTGATTTTGTTTGAATTTCCTAATTTGTTCGCACTCTTCAGTGTCAGTGAAGGCTACAGGTCTTGTGTCATTCAGATCATCATCTACCTTTGTAGATAAGTTAGTGACCTGATCCGAAAGTTCGGCTACTTTCTCCGATAGTGAACACATTTCCTCAGTGTGTTTTTCTGAACCAAGTTTCAGAGTATCTACTGTGTCCTTAAAGTTTTCCTGAGTTTTTGCAAGTTGCGTAACCGAATCGGTAGATGCAACTGAGTCAAATTTAGCTTGCAAGGTCTCATGATTTTGATGAACAATAATTTGCAGTTCTTTTATGGCTGCTTCGTGATTCTGTAATGCATTTTCATGCCGCGAAAAAATAGGTTGAAAATGCTCACAAATTTGTGTTTTTACGTCATTACAGACTTTTTGACATTTCGATTCAATGTTATGTAACTCAGTAGTTAAATCTTCACGTGTTTGTTCAAGTGTTTGTTCCAATGAGTCTAACTTTTTAAGATTTTGTTCCACTGTGTCTAACTTTTTGAGATTTTGTTCCACTGTGTCTAACTGTTGCTGTGTTTGTCTCTGATTTTGTTCCATTTGTTGCATTAATTGCAATAATAATGTATTAGTGTCTGGAATCTGTTTCTCTACGCTTTTCGGCAGTGCATTTGCACCGACAACATTCACATTTTGACAAGCAGAAAATGTGTCTTGACTTATTTGACAAAACGGTGATGACCCAAAACCTGAATCTACAGTATTTGCGAAATTGTGTCCTGTCATTTCGGATTCCTGAGGCGAGCTGTTGCCGACCGATCGATCGATAATGCGTCCCTCTTCACTAATTGTTTCACTGTCCACGCCATTGTTTGCCGCCTGCTCCATTTCCCTATGAACAGTTACCAAATTACTACTTTGAACATTAGTAAATTCATTGCTCGGCGGCGCTGATAAGCTACGCTCGTCATCACTATTATTTCTCAGTTTAGTTTGGAGCCTAGTGTTACGTTTTTCACACGCCATTATTGTCACAGTATTTCACACGACAACACAGAAAAACACAATTTGAAGATCAAAAATAAGAGAACACATTAACATAGCACTGAAAATAATATCTAGTTAATTGCAAGCGCAGCTGCGAAATACTTGGTGCAAATCTACATGCATGCCACAACTGTTTTACTATACAACAATGAAAGACTGCAACTACAAAGGAAATTCTCTCTACAATTACGCGCTAGCAATAAACAAAAGCTACACTAAATACACAAACTACAAGAAAAAATCAGAAGATTCCAGTGAGGTATCCTAGGCTAAGGGTCGACATATGAAACGTCCCCTTTTTGAACAATTATACACGACTGTCCTTAACCTGACACACAATATTTTTAGCGCAACGCAATCTGACTTTCAAAATTCCCTACAAAAGAATGGCCCTGACTAACATTAAACTATACCTTTCACAAATCACTTACCTCACAAAAATCTTCGCTGCTCAAGCTACTGCAATACAGCGAGCGCCACTACTGCCAGCTAAATAAAAGATTCAAACTACTGAAGGCACTAACTACTGATAGGGATAGTTAGCAAATGAAAGATATTAATAGAGAACAAACAATGTATTTACCTTGATATCATCATATATAAATATATCAGTTCATGAAAAATTACAAAACTCCGCCATCTCTCTCCCCACATCCACCACTGCTGGCGGCTCACCTCCAACTGCGCAACGCTACGCGCTGTTCGCATCCAGCTGCCGCTGCCCAACACTACAATGGTGAGTATTACAACAATGCAAAGCAGCCACAGACTGCACACAGCACAGCCAGTGATTTTCATATTGAGCGCTACGTAACGTTGCCAATAAGAAAACATAAAAAGCCTACTTACATAGAGAAAACATAAACAGCCTACTTACATAGAGAAAACATAAACAGCCTACTTACACTATCTAGTTTTGTAATTAATGTCAAGTATTACATTGGGATCTCTGAGTTTCTCCAGCACTATTTCAAAAAGATGCCACTTTGAAGAGGAAAAATAAATTGCATATTGGGATGGACATGGCATCCAAGAGCAGAAGCATATTTGGGTTGATGCACTGCGCCTAACTGAATGACGAGTTCAATCAGGCGATGTCCTTTGGCCTGGACTCTTCCGACAACTGTTGCGAAGTATGTGCTTTCAGACACTTCAATGGCCATATGTCCGATAGGGCATAAAACGTCATTCATATGAGAAGGCCACCTATCTCCATTCAGTGGATGCCAAGTTGCTGTATTGTCGTACAAATTTCAGCCTTCGTTGCTGATGAACAGCAGTCAGCATGGGCGCATAAACCAAGCCTGTGCTCTGCTGTAGAGGCCCAAACACAGCGATGTTTTCTGAACTAACGCTGAGAAGACACTGTTGGTAGGCCCTTGGTTCATCTGGTCAGTCAGCTGCTGAACAGCCGCACACCTGTTCGCCTGTACACATCGTCGCAGCCATCCGTCACACCTATCATCTATCGCCCGTGGTGCACCGCAGATGCCGTTTTGCCGTTCATGATATATTTTAACCAAGGTGGCACGTGAACAGTTTACAAACTTACTTTTCTCCGTCCGGGGACTGGACTTCTGTGTTATCATCTCAGCGTCAATTGAGTAGTAGTGACACTGGAAATGGAAAGACTGGAACTTGTACGGGCGCTGACGACCACGTTGTTGAGCGCCTTACAAAGCAGCATCATCATCACAAACTTAGCACATTGCGAAGTGCATCCACTCTTGGCCCAAACGCTACTGGTCATGCCATTTTGGCCGTTACATAAATTTCTCCGTTACCGCACAGCGACAACAACTGCACTGCATTCCGTCCTCCACCCCTGGGTTCGAACGTACATGGTGGTCACATTGATGTGACTGGACTGTGTAAATTCATGTCAGAGGGGAACATGCCACAAAACTACTCAAGCGGCTAAACAGATCTGTATTTGCAATGCGGATGATGTCATACACATCGGTTTGAAAAACAAGAAAACTAGCATAACTTGCTTTCATAAAGTCTTCAGAGTCAATAACATGCAATATTTTGAACGTCCTGCAGACGCCTGTCCGAGGAACTAGGAATACTAACGACTGCTTTCCTACATATTTCTCCTTAATGAAATTTGTAATTAAAAATAGATCTCTTTTTCAAACCACCAGCTCTGCTCTTGGAATCATTACTAGAAATCAAAATCATCTTCACATTGATTCATATTCACTTACTTTGGCCGGGAAAGGTGTCTTTCATTGAGCAATATACATTTTCACCAACTTGCCAGCAACCAAAATAAGTAATAAATAATAAAGTTTAATTTTGTTTCCAATGGGCCCGCAGCTCGATATAAGTCGTGTAAAGACATTATGAATCAAGTCCAAAAAGCTGCTTTTTGGACTTAATTCATAATTAAGTTTAGTTTGAGAGGAGGCTAAAGCATTTATTAGTGGCCAACTTCTCCTGCTGCACGGATGGATTTCTAAAAAAACCAACTGACTGCTTTGTTGTTAATAACATCACATAATGCTATTATTACGTACTATCTGACTTACGTACAAATTTACTTCAGTAAAGTGATCAATGTAAATAAGTACTGTAAAATGATTTTTGCATTTGATGATGGTATGTGGCTAAAATAGTCTAAGAATTATCGCATACACGTTAGTGTAACGAACACTTACATCTTTTGAGCCAAGCTTGTTATTAAATTTTAAATGAAACCATAACAAAGATTTTTTTACTTATTCCACGTCCATGAGTACCATTTCATATTGGATCTGTGGAAGATACTTACATTAGCAGATCTCTTTTTCCGTTGTAAATATTTGTAGTGTATTCGTGTTTTCTGATATGTTCTACATCGTGGAAGACTTCCTCGCCATCCTTTGGAACCAAATATACTTCTAATCTACCCCACAGAGGTGCAATAACATGGCTTGCAATCTAACTCGCAGCCACGGCAGAATCTACGCGCTCTTCGAGCCTAACACATTGATCCAGAGACCATGTAGGAAACGTTTGTGGTAGACACGGATGAGTGTTCTGCACTGGCAGTGGGGCGAAGAGGGTCTCGAACACGAACATGTGGAAGCGCATGTACAATTCTGGCACTGCCTTGCAATCAAGGGAAACCTCCACAGAAATCTTGGTCAGAACCGTAGGACGGACACTAATTTTAATTTAATTCTGGAGCAATATGTACACTACGGGTCAAAAGTTTTCGATCACCCATGATAAAAACTGTATACTTTGTTTCAGTGAATAGACACATCGTAAAAACTAAATAGACCAACAAATAACCATTTTCTCTCTGTGTCATTAAGTACAATACCATACTGTTTAAATTTTTGCCTCTTCAATGAATCCACCCCTTGCCCTGACAGCGGCTGCACAAACTCTTGATATTATGGAGATTAAGATTCTGAGATTTTTCCGACCAACACGTTCTTAAATTATTCCAAAGATCTTCAACATTAGACGACCTCACTTTTCTGACGTTTCTGTCAAGGTAATTCCATAAGAGTTCAATGGAATGTAAGTCATGTGACTGACTTGATCTAATCATATCCTTCATATCCCCACATTTCTATTTTCTATTCGCATACCCTTTGCATAATTTACAAACATTTTTGGGATCATTGCCCTGCTGCAGAACAAACCCACGACCACTACTTTGCCAGATGGAACTGCATTGTCGATCAGTATCCTGAGATATCCTTCCTTCTTTAATGTTCCGTTAATTCTCATTAGGTCACTGACTTTGTCACCCACAGAGCTACGGCACGTATGGACCTATCCTCCATCACGCTTTACCGTTGGTGTCACACTGACTCTTCATAGCTTCTCCACGAAGTCGACGAACAAACAATAGACGTTATCTTCCAAATACCACAAACTTAGATTCATCCGTGAATAACACCTAAAATCATTGCTGCACGCTCCAGGTTTTATGCTGCTGTGCCCATTGCAGACATATCGATTTACTTTGTTTTCGGAATACAGGGTTTCTGACCGATATATACCCGTTTAAAACTTGTTCACGAAGACGATGTTGCGTAATTGAGACAGAGAGCGGAACTACTAGCATACTATTTAGTTTAAATGGTTCAAATGGCTCTGAACACTATGGGACTTAACTGCTGAGGTCATCAGTCCTCTAGAACTTAGAACTACTTAAACCTAACTAACCTAAGGACATCACACACATCCATGCCCGACGCGGGATTCGAACCTGCGACCGCAGCGGTCGCGCGGTTCCAGACTGTAGCGCCTAGAACCGCTCGGCCACCCCGGCCGGCACTATTTAGTTCTTCGCGAATTTCTGGTGCAGTACGAATCTTCTGAGGTTTACTCTGGTCACATATGAACTGATATCCCCTGTATGATGTTGCGTGAAATACTTCCATTGCCACCAGTTTGACTGAACCGCTGCATTGTATACACCACTTGCCCTGTCTTGGAGCGCAGCAACAGCGATGGGCATAGCATGCTCCGCATACGGTACGGTGGCCTATATACGACGTCAATTTGCAGCCTGGTGTCAGTTCTCAGCGGGACTCATCAGCAGAAGCAGCATTCTCCAGAAGATGGCAACCATTTTGATCGGCGAAATATCGAATCGAGTTGATTTTAGGATCCGGCAGCAAACCCTAAGAGACTTTCAAGACTTATTACGCAGGGAAAGCCTACTAACTCATATACACCATTGTAGATTGAACTATGCCAACTCCTGGTACTCCTGTCGTACTGTAATAGCCCTGCTATTGCTGAGCTAAATTACGCACGTTTCTCAGTTCCAGTCTCCTATTTTCGTCACATGTAGAGATAACATGGTACGAACCCGATCAGGTGTACTAACACACTGCTAGATGCACAAAATGTACTGTAAACTAATGCGAACTGATCCCTACACACACAGCTGACGTAATGAGGCCTATTCGAATGAAACGTCTTGGGTAAAGGCACGTCAGTGTTACTGTGAATACTTATCAGCTCCCGTCTAAGCAGACACTAGTCAAACGCATAACAGAGGCGTTTAGTCTTTACCTGTTTATAATTGCTTTATTAACAGAGAGGTAATGATAGAATATTCAAAACTAAATCCCTGTTCTAAACGCAAATCCATGGTTGCGATAGGTTGTCAAAAACTTTTGACCTGGAGTGTATGTGAAAACGTATTTGTTTATGGTTGTAATATATCTGTGTCGCTTTCGATTGCGTTCCTGTCTGAGAAAAATCTTAGGGCATCTGCTTGCATCTAGGCTGGCCCCTGTACACAATGGCGGACACGTAACGAAAGGAAATTTGCTAAAAACGTGACAATTGTATTAAAATTCATATTATGACCGGGTCGCTAAGAGTTTGAGCAATGCAGCAAAAGACGTGATTATTACATTCTCATTACTAAGGCCTTTAGTAAAGCAACAGCATGGCATTGCAAATGTCAGAACGTCTACTGCGCTTCTGGTTCTAACACAAGAATAATTTCTTATCCAGGTTGTAGAACTTGATGGTTGAGGAGCCCGCAACTTTAGTAGTTATTTGGAATCAGAAGTCACCTGTTGCACTTATATTTTTTGTCACCACGCCCGATTTCGGTCAGCAAAGACATTTTCAGTGTTACCTGAACAGTATTGGAAATCAACGTAAAATCGAATAAGTTACATGAAGTAGAAAATAACAATAAACATCGTCAGAACAAGCATAGTAAAAGAAAATAATGTTGTATAACAACTCGTCCACAGACATCGTCAAAAGAGCAAAAATCAAATAATGTCGTTTATAAACTCGTGCACAATTTATGAAATTAAAATATATGAACTTAAGAACCTTGTGTCTTGGGAGTACATGGACAGATTGGTCAGATATGTGAAGAGGCAGGATCACCTTACAGGAGTGACATGGAGAGGGCAGGGAAGGTGGATGGAGGGAGACATATAATAGAGTGTTTAAAAAGTAAAATAAAATACAGAAGTAGTAAGCTGTCGTCACCCTGTATGTTTGTCAAAACACTCCAGTACTTTACGCCTCATGATGAGCAAAACGTGCTTTAAACGCGTTGCAGTGTGTTAAATTACACATGAAATACATAAATGTGACTGTAGCAGAAAAATACAAATAATTAATAAAATTTTGTTATTTGTGATTATTCCCAGTGATGCAACTTTGATGATCAACAGTGTAGTTATAGTAAAATGAGATTAATTACACTCTGAATATAATATTTTCAACGATGTAACTCGAGTACTTGCACACTGAGCAGTGCTGTGACTGTGCTGTATTTCCTTGTCTCTGAGGTTCTACAGAGACTATGCGAAAGAAACAGTACAATGAGTAAATGCCACTTGTTTGTCATCCCTAGTTTTTCAAGTCTGACACTTCTTTCGACGTAGGTCCTCATAACTTTTTCCATATTATCTCTTTTTCACAATGCCTTCTATTGTGTGTTTATTTAAATGTTTTTCACTTCCTACAGCTCTGGCAATGTTTATTGATGTGACCTCGAAAACCACGTTAAACTGTAACTTCCCATGCAACTGCCTCAGAAAGACAATTCAAAGCTTGGATGGAGGCAACATCAGACAGGAAGGTAACGCCATACCACCAACAGGACCAGAAATGGATGCCGGGTGGTGGGCTATCTTGGTGTAGGGCTGTTCCTCTTTCTTAGCTGTGACCGACACCGCAGACGACGCGGGATACAGATATTTTGCATAGTTTTTATTGCACGATATTTGTGTGATACGTAGTCGTGTGATTACACTTTTAGTACGTAAGTTGTTAACTTGAAATTTTTGCGTCTCAAAGTTTCGTTGTTGGCACTCTGTCGGAGCCCGTAATGTATCACCTTTCTTTCGCAGAACGGGTTTTGTTATTTTAAATTCATTCATGAAAGTAAAAAAAGAGATCATGTAACCATGAAAATGGTACGGTACAGCATGATATTTACTCGTATGAGTTTACTATCATTTTCGTGCAAGAATTAGCTTTGGGTCAAGCAGCTGTCTTTGGAAAGCAGCAAGCTTGGAGACGAGAAAGCCGTGAGATCGTTAATGGAAAGACTTGGTCTTGTATAATAATAATAATAATAATAATAATAATAATAATAATAACCACTATCGGACTTCGTATAAAGACATAGGATGCAAACGAATGTTTAACAGTGATAACGGTAGCAGACTTGCAGCGCGCGATCGTCGTGTCACCGAACTGACTACTTCCAGCTAAATTTCAGGTCAACAATTATACAAAACAAACTTCTTTTTTACGAATTTTATATTAGGCTACCAAATAATGATGAACTAATTCAAACAGCATTACAAAATTGTTAAGGCTTTCGTGGCCACTCGTTGACAAACTGCCTATTGGCTTCTGTCTCGGGTTCTTCGGCTGACGTTCATCTAATGATTTTTCTGACGTTTCGCCAGCACGAGTGGCTGGCATTGTCAAAGCTTCACCCTCCATTGGCGGTGGTGAACTGGAGGCGAGCTCGCGACCGCAGACTATATGTACCTGGCGCGGCAACGTCCGAGGGCTTCTCCGCGGTCATTTCCGGTGCGGTTCTCCTCTTGCTACCTGCGGCGGTCGTTCTCTGCAGTACGGGCAGCCAGGATCCGTTTACCTTAAGGCTTTCCTCTTTCTTGTTGAAACTGTTCGCGTGTTTTTGGATTTCTACAGCTTCTCTGAACAAGCGCGTGTGATAGTGCTTCTCTACAGCCAGAAGTCGACACTGGCTCGTTACGACAACCCTGTGTTCACTAATCCCTATGTCGGTTTTGATGCTTGTTATTTACTCAGGATTATTTGTTGCTAAGAGGTCAAGTGTGTTTTCACAACCATTTACTATTCGCGTGGACTCATGAACTAACTACTCGAAATAATTTTCAGAGAATGAGTTTAGCACAATTTCGGATGATATTTTATGCGTACCTCCGGAATCAAACATGTATTTTCGCCAACATATTGAGGGTAAATTAAAGTCACCACCAACTATAATGGTATGAGTCAGGTACGTATTCGAAATCAAACTCAAGTTTTCTTTGAACCTTTCAGCAGCTGTATCATCTGAACTGGGAGGTCGGTAAAAGGATCCAATTATTATTTTATTCCGGTTGCCAACAATGACCTCTGCCCATACTAACTCACAGGAAGTATCTACTTCAATTTTGCGACAAGTTAAACTACTCGTACATCTAACAGCAACAAACACGTCACCGCCAACTGTGTTTAGCCTTTTCGGAACACCGTTAGGTTCTTCGCAAAAATTTCAGCTGAGCTTATATCCAACTTTGACCAGCTTTCAGTGCCTATAACGATTTGAGGATCAGAGCTCTGTATCAGCGCTTGGAGCTCTGGTACTTTCCCAACACAGCTTCGACAACTTACAACTGTTATACGAGTGGCTCCTGTATCTATGTTCTTCCTGTGTTAAGCCTGCACCCTTTGTGACTAAAACTCCATCTTGTGTTTTCCGAGACCCTCTAACCTAAAAAACCGCCCAGTCGACGCCACACAGCCCGTGCTACCCGTGTAGCCTCGTCCTGCGTATAGTGGACACCTGACCTATTCAGCGGAACCCGAAACCCAACCACCCATTGGCGCAAGTCGAGAAATCTGCAGCCTACACGGTCGCAGAACCGTCTGAGCCTCAGATTCAGACCCTGCACTGTGCTCTGTACCAGAAGTTCGCAATCGGTCCTGTCGACTATGCTGCAAATGGTGAGCTCTGCCTTCACAATTTCTGTTAGCCACTTAAAACCAGAGAGAATCTCCTCCGATCCAAAGCGTCCATATCATTGGTACCGACGTGAGCAACCACCTGCAGCTGGCTGCACCCTGTGCTCTTCATGGCATCCGGGAGGACCCTTTCCACATCTGGAATGACTCCACCGGGTATGCACACGGAGTGCACATTTATTTTCTTAGACTCCTTGTCAGCCAAGTCCCTAAGCGGCCACATAACGCGCCTAACGCTGGGGCTTCCAACTACCAATAGTCCCATCCTCTGAGATTGCCCGGATGTCGAAGACTGAGTGGTTTCCTCTGATACAGGACAGGCGACAGCATCTGGCTCAGCGACAGCCACAGCAACTGGAACCTCTTTGTCAGACAAACCGGGGAGGCCTTACGTGCGGCCGCCTGGGAAGTCTTTCGTCGCCTCCTTCGCCCTGGGGCGACCTCCCACTCGACCACAGGTGAGGGGTCATCCTCAGTGCGATCAGCAACGGGATTGGCCTCCGGTGAGGACCGATCGGAGGGCTCGGACGTGCTGGACGTCCGTTGGATCCCCACGGCTGGCCCACAACAGTGGTGTCCATCGACTGCAGCCTCAAGCTGTGTAACCGAAGCCATCACAGCCTGAAACTGAGAGCGATCACCAACTCGGCTCGCATCCGCACACAACAGTCACAGTCCCTGTCCACGCCAAAGACCGTGGAAAACTAGACTGTGCAGATAAACGCATGAACTGTGTCTAATAATACGCAGATATTCAAGAACCTAACTACCGAAGCACTCAGGTGAAACTAAATAATTTTCCCCTGATAAGGAACTTGTAATATATCAACGAATCGGTTTACTTTCTGATGCAAACGAAAACGCGAGAACTGTGGTTATTAGATTTAAAATTTACATGCAGTAACTCAAAAAACTGAACTACTAAAGCACACAGATGATATAATAAAATTCGCTCCAGGTTAGGAACTCGTAAAAGTCACAAAAGCGGTTTACTTATCTGCTGCTGCGTCTGTCGCGGTCGGTTACTACTGACGTCCATGAAGACGAATGCCTCGCCAAAATGCTGCCGATATGGTCGCACTATCGCTCTGAGGATGGCATTCACGTATCGTACAGCCGTTACGGTGCCTTTCATGACCACCAGCAGTGTACGTCGGCCCCACATAATGCCACCCCAAAACAGCAGGTAACCTCCACCTTGCTACACTCACTGGACAGTGTGTCTAAGGCGTTCAGCCTGACCGGCTTGCCTGCAAACACGTCTGACGATTGTCTGGTTCAAGGTATATGCGAATCTCATCGGTGAAGAGAACGTGATGCCAATTCTGAGCAGTCCATTCGGCATGTTGTTGGGCCCATCTGTACCGCGCAGCATGGTGTCGTGATTGCAAGGTTGGACCTCGCCATGGACGTCGGGAGTGAAGTTGCGCATCATGCAGCCTAGTGAGCACAGTTTGAGTAGTAACAAGACGTCCTGTGACTGTAGGAAAATAATTATTCAACATGGTGGCCATGCTGTCAGTGTTCCTCCGAGCCATCAAAAAATGGGTCTGAGCACTATGGGACTTAACATCTGTGGTCAGCAGTCCCCTAGTACTTAGAACTACTTAAACCTAACTAACCTAAGGACATCACACACATCCATGCCCGAGGGAGGATTCGAACCTGCGACCGTAGCAGTCGCGCGGTTCCGGACTGAGCGCCTAGAACCGCTCGGCCACCGCGGCCGGCTCGGAGCCATCCGTAGGTACAATAACTACAGCAGCAGTCTGTCGCAACAACATGGCAAGTGCCCTGTCAAGGAAGTAATTAGGTGTCTATCCATCATCATACACTTACTGAACGACAGTAGGTGAAGGAACTTACATGCATGAAGTGGGGAATATTTCACCTACTGAAATATGTTGTTATGATTTCAAGGAATTGTTGATGGTTACCAAAACATAATGCAACATGTTTAATGACTTAATATTTATGAAATTAAGCACTACTGTTAGAGGAGTTTAATTTTTGCCTTACGCGTACATTCAATAGTGGTGGAATTCGTGAGAGTGGGGACATACGGTCAGACTCTCAGAAGAATATCATTCACGCAATCTCGAAGACAGCAAAGGCGGATACATTTGAGAATTATAATACAGCCTACTTAACAGCTCATGCGTCCAATATATTAATAAATCAGAGAAAGGTAATAGTGGAAAGTCAGAAAATATCGAAAAAGTGATAACTCTAGTCGTTTCCATGTTTTTAATTATAACTAAATCTTGATAAAAGTAATATTTATCATCATTATCCACTAAAGTCACGTCCTTTTCTCTCACAATCTGTACCAATTGATTGTGACTGACAAATTTCTTCCCATTCACGGGGTTTTGCAACATCTACATTCCTATGGCACGTGACAAGCCAAACAGAGCAGACAGCTGCTACTAAAATTCTCTCTCTCTCTCTCTCTCTCTCTCTCTCTCACGCACACATACACACACACACACACACACACACACACACACACACACACACACACTCACAGAAATCTAGATAGTCGATACTTTCAACGTACATTTGCAGCAAGAGTAATGGATCTCACTGACATACAAATGAGTGAAGTGGGACTATAATTGTTACAGAAAGATCTTGAACAAAGACTCAAAATGTAGGCCCAGGCTCATAAATTCTAGCAAATATCTTAGTGAATCATATTGCAAACAGAGTTTTACAGAAATAACAGAAACAAAAAAAAGTCTTATACTGGTATTTACTGTATGTGTATATGATATCATACACCTCATAGATGAACGGCGACGATGTAAAAGCAGTTTACACGTGCAGATATGTAACATACACCACAATGTTCACTTCAACCATAGAAATGGAAACAGAAGAAACAAGAAACTACCTTTACCCAAAAAATGACAAATCCAACAGACACAGCTTCAACACATTTGGAAAAGAAACAGCTACAGACTTCATAATACAAAGCCACCTACATTCTCACACAATAGCCGCTATCAGTCGTATGGTATATAGACAATGTAGATCATCTCCAAGGGAAATAACTATCAGAAAGGGTTAAATACTATAATCATCACAGCACAGAAGTAATGATATAGTAGCGGGATAGTACACCAGCTAAACAACAACATTAAAATAATAGACAAACAGAAACCAGCAAAAATTAGAGCAGGCCCCATTACGAACCCAACTGCGACACAATGCACACTCACACTAGAAAATTGATGTCACAACACAAGCGCAAACGGCACACTAGAACATATTACAACCACCTCGTCCATAACGTTATTAACATTCTCAAAAAAACATCGACAGCAAAATCACAATACAAAATAAATTAAAGAGTGTGAAAGGAAGAGAAAGAAAAATACAGCACAAAAGTTCAGGAACATATGAATTAAAATATAATAGCTGCAACTGTAAGTATACTAGAATGACTGCAAAAGAATGTTAATATGATACGAAGAACATATAAGAAGACTGAAGAGTGGATGTACCCATATCCAGAAACAGAAACTCACCACCACACAGAAATGAAAACAAACATATCATTTTATGCCATAATAACGAAAGGAACTGAACTGTATTTCACTCAAAGGCGGAAAAAGAGGAAACGTGTTCAGTGACAAAAAAGCAATATCACATGCTTGTAGAGTGTACAGTATACACACAAGATGAAACCAGTGATTCCTTCAATATACATGTGTACCCAACATCTGTATATTATGAGTAATAGTGCAGGAAAAAGTATGAACATGTCAAATAGTCTCGACTTGTCTGATTAAGCACACATCCCAGTCTTAGTACTGCCCCTCACTTTACTCAGTTGCATGCGAGTAAAATTCATTATTGTTAGGTGAAATGGGAGTCTTGATTCCTTGGGTGTGACAAATAGTGAGAGGTAGCAACAGAGTGAGAGTTCTAATGCAGTAATTCTCTCATGACCTCTTAATTAGTGTACAGTGTGACATAGGACTCTAAGCAGTATGGGACTTAACATCTGAGGT
This sequence comes from Schistocerca piceifrons, assembly GCF_021461385.2. NCBI lineage: Eukaryota > Metazoa > Arthropoda > Insecta > Orthoptera > Acrididae > Schistocerca > Schistocerca piceifrons. The sequence continues at coordinate 508,759,334 of NC_060140.1, forward strand.
CATCAGTCCCATAGACGTAGAACTACTTAAACCCAACTAACCTAAGGACATCACACACATCCATGCCCGAGGTAGGATTCGAACCTGCGATTGCAGCAGCAGCGCGGTTTTGGACTGATGCGCCTAGAACCGCTCGACCACAGCGGCCGGCACTTGAAGATCGTTCAGGCATGTTGCTATCTGCTGGTGCTATGTGTAAAATGTCATTTTTGTATAGTTCAATTTTTTATCACGTACTGTTGCCTAATTTCATTATTTAACCAAGATCTCTATGGACCCAAATTAGCTTTGTGTGCTGTCTCAGTATCACAACTTAACTTCTAATAATTTTATTTTGGAAGCAAATGATATTGGTACCAGATTTTGTTGAATTTCATGTTGTTTCTTGTACTGTTGAGAAGGGTGAGGGACTTCCTATATCTGTTGATAAGAACAAATATTATGTGCACCAGCGGATCATAGCCTCATCAGCACCTAAAACTGAAACTCCTAAAAAGCTATATTAGCCAGTCAATAACCCTACTATATTTTTCTACATTAGAACATTACGCATTGTCACCTTCTCCCCTAAAATGGTGCTTGTTGAAGTGAACCACCTCTAATGATAATAGTTTCTTTGTTGTACCCGTCGTACCTTGAAGATTATTTGCAAAGAGAGATGCTGTCGTTACTGTTGACAAAATGTCATCCAAATTAAAAGCATTTCACTTGGGATATAGTGACTTAAGAATGCAAAACTGCAATGTATAGTAAATAAACAGTTTTATGTTTTACTCACCAATATTTAAGACACAATTTCAAATATACCAAAACAAAAAGAGGTTGTTGATTTCGCTGTAATTTCAAATCTTTTTTGTCACAAAAAGTGAAAATACGAAATAAAGCTACAAGTATGTTTAGGTGCATACCGATTGCAATAGCCAAACAGAAAACAGAAAACTTAACCCAAAAACACCCTTTCACTCATAGTTTAATGTGTTACCGTTCTAGGGCCCCAGGATATGGAAAATGAACTAACATTGGCTATGGGGCGAAAATGTCTGACACCATGTATACATTATGAAATTTCCAACACCAGTGGACGAAAATGGTTGTTAAACCTTGCCGATTGTTGCTTTAGGAACATTTCCATGAAAGATATGTGGTTTAAAGAGGGGTTCAGAAATACGAATTGACAGTAAAACACTGAGCTTTTAATTGGGAGAGCTAAATACGGTGTTGGGTAAGAAACTCTGTGATTGGCCTATTTCCCAAAAAGGGGTGTGGTTTATAAAATCGTAGATAAGGGGAAGCGAAGGGTGTTTCTTAGGGATAAGTGGAAGGGAAGGGGTATGGGTCAGATATGAAGTGGGAATGGTGCAGGTGGGGAGCAGGTAGAGGAGGTGACAGGAAAGGGGCCGTTGGATTCCTACTTTAGAGGCAATAATTTATTGTTTCTCTCTGTAATGTCATCTCTGTAGCATACCTTTCATTAACACACTATACCTCTTTCGAAACCTGGATAAACAGCGTCCTGTTCTCTTCACTGATGAGTACAGGATTTGTCTGACGGGTAATGATCGATGCGAAGAATGTGGAGGTGGCTGGTTACCAAAGCGCTTCTCAGAACTGTGGTCTCACGCGATTAGCAGGGAGGTGGATCAGTCATGTTTTGGGCCAGTATCATGAACGGACGATGGACACTTCTGTCGTCATTTCGAGGCCTGTGCAGCATCGCAACAGGATCCTCTAATCTATTGTTGAGCCCTTTACCCACCATGGCGTCAGTGGGTGCGATATTACACGAGCACACTGCCATAGACCTATGAACATTTTCCTCCAGAAGGCATAAATCAATCGAGCTAAATGGCTTGTGGTATATACAACGTGTCTCAAGCCTTTTGGGCCTACCGGAAACAGGTGACAGTGGTCCACAGCCGATTATATTGAGATGGGGAACCGGTGGTAGGGAGTGCATATTTATTGTGTTACGGACATACGACAACGTACACTGCATAACAACATCTTACCTCGTAGTAGTTGTTCAAAGAGACGACTACCAGTCTCAATGCAAATATGACAAAGACGCATGAAGTTCTGTCGCACACTCTCAAATATCTCTGGTGTCTGTTGTACCAGGAGACAGGCAGCAAGCAGGTCTTCATCCGTTTCGACTATGGTTTCATACATCAATGTTTTGTCCAAAACGCAGAGGAAAAGGTCCAGAGGTGTAACATCAGGCAAACGCACTGGCCTTTGGAAATGACCTGTCCTTCCAATCCGAAGATGAGGGTAAGTGTCGCTCGCAGACATTAACATCAAAGCGCTCTGATGCACCGTCGTGTTTAAAACCACATCCTTTTGCGGATAAGGGATACAGTCTTCAAGAACTGTGGCGGCACATCTCTGCAGGATCTCCATGTAAGTTGGACCAGTCAAACGGGGCGGCAGCTAAGTTGCGTACAGTATGCCTGTTTTGTGGTCATGGATGAACACTGTTTATCACCCTATGCCTGTTCCAATGTACAGCATCTTCGCATAGTTGCAGTACATGCACTGAAACTGGCGGTCGTCGCTTTGAACAACCACTATGGGTTGTATATCTGCAGCAAAATAAACATGAATTTCTGACCATTGGTTCCCTGTGTCAATATAACCGGTTGTGGACCCATTATCAGCTGTTTCAGTCTGAACCAAATTGTTTGACTTCCTATATGGACAGCAATTCGATTGAAGGCGCTTGAGACTTGTTGAGCCTTGCAGTCCATTGTCGTAGAGCCTTCCACGCTCTCTGGACATCCTCAGGGTGGGCACCGTCGAAGAACCATGAGCAGCAACGTACCGAGTACCTTGTCAGCACAATAAGAATGATCCAAGCAGTTTACAAAGCACAGTGTGTTGTTTTGTTTGTTGTTTCGTAGTATATTATTTTTTATGTAGTTCCATAAGATTTATTTTTCCAATCGCTGCTGTCCTCGTATCTCTTGCAATTGTTCAAAAATTTACCGGTCGGCACACACCACGTCACACACACAAACACACCAATATAAGATAGCACAAACGGATAATCAACACATGTAACTAGTGGTCAAAACTATCAATAACGGAGTTCGTTAGGTTACACACAAGAACTCTATCACGTCTCCAGATATTAAATTTAGTGGTGCATAACGCCACCACCAAAACCATTTCCTACACTAAGACACGACTTATGCATATTCTATAGCACACTTTAGATGATTCTTCACTTAATACTAAATATCGCTAAGTAGACGACAATAGTCATTAATACAAGGTTTAACTGAAGTTATCGGGCTGAAGTTATCGGGCACTGACTCGTTTATTCTGAGGCGGCGCTGCCCGCGATACTGAAAATATATTAGCTAACTATGGAGAGCAGATCTTCTCTTCCGAGACGGATACTGGTGTGAGTCAATTAATTCTTAAAGCGGGGCCTACATTTGGAACTAGACAGTACTCAGAATGTTAACTCTATTGTCCACTGATGGCGCCTGTTCCTTCAGATCCAGCTAGAATTAAAAACAGTGGATATACCACACTAGGTAACCAACTTTCAGAGTCTGACAAAATCTCGACCAAGGATGACAAGACTGAAAAAGACCAAGCAATCGTAGCCAGATGAACGACAACAACAAATTTATCACTCACAGATATGCAATCACTTTCTTAAGAATTCTCACCACAGACGATATTAGATAAAACAAAATCGATTCAGATGGCTCAAATGGCTCTAAGCACTATGGGACTTAACATCTGAGGTCATCAGTCCCCTAGACTTAGAACTACTTAAACCTAACTAACCTAAGGACGTATCACACATCCATGACCGAGGCAGGATTCGAACCTGCGACAGTAGTAGTCGCGCGGTTCGAGATTGAACAAAATCGATTCAACAAACCAAAATACATAAAGTAGAATCCAAGCAACTTCACGTTCCTCAGACATAGCTGGCACACTGGGCGTCGCCCAGACATCTGACGGAGACACATTTGAGCGAACGATGGATGAACTGTGACTCTGCAGCTCAGTTTCACCGGGCAGCAGGCATGGATAGTAAACAGGGTAAAACTCCACCCCGTGCTGAAAAGTCTTTACGATTTTCTTTCCGTGTACTCAGTTGGATAGTAACTATGCCTCGAGACAGACGAGTGAACAATATACGAAGATGTCAGCATTTGGGAGAGAAGGATTAGCTGGGCTCAAAGAAGTCGGTTGGAGCAATCAGCTAATCGCTCCACATTTCAATAGAAGCGATGCCACTTTTCGACGTTTTTGGCAGGAATGGGAGAACCGTGGCCCCACACAGCGGCAAGAAGGAAGCAATCAAAGCAGAGATAGACGACAGAACTTCGATCAGACGTTAGAGACACACTCAGAGCCCCGGATTCATCATTATCATCGATACGAAGTGCAACTGGTACTTCAGTGATCATTACAGCCATTTACAGGTGGCTCAGAGAAAGGGGACTGAGCTCACGGCGCTCCTTACCCCGACTTCCATCTGGTAGACAGTCTGTACAACAACAGCCCCAATTGCAATGTTGTCGGCAAAATAGGTTTGAAATCTCATTGACTGGAATAGAACTGTCTCCAGTGATGATTCGTGCTTCGTACTGAGTCCAGATTGATAGTAAATACGTGTCTGAAGAAACCCCGAACAACGGTGGGAACCCAACCTGACTGTCGCCCGCCACAAGGCCCGACAACCAGGGTTGATGATCTGGGGTGGCATTTCATTTCATAGCAGAGTCCCTTTGACTGTCATCCGCGCCACCCTCACAGCACAGCTGGACGATGACGATATTCTACGCCCCGTTTTGTTGCCCTTCATGGCAGGCCACTCTGGGCTTACATTTCAACAATATAATCCCCGCCCTCAAACGTCGAGAGTTTCTACTGCTTGTCTTCGTGTTTGCCAAACACCTACCTTGGCCAGCAACGTCACCAGATCTCTTTGTTTGTCTGGACATGTACATTACGTCTACCGATATCTGTCACATTCGTTGCGCGTCGTTTTTTACTGTCTTGAATTGTGTTATATATTGCGCTAATGATGCTGTACTGATAGAAAATAATGAGGATAATTTACAAAGGTTATTTTACGAATGCAGTAAAACACATAAACAATAAAAAGTGAAAATCTCATCAAAAAATAAAGAGTATGGTAATATAAAAACACTTGTAAGATATAAATTGGAAGTATATGTGTGTCATATGAACACGTAATGAGCTTTAAGTATCTATGAAGCTGTAAAAACCAAGTGTGAAAGGCAGTAGAGGTATGGGGGAACATATTTATCACAACGAAGGAAAAAATAAAAATATGTGAAGAAACAGTTTGTCTTGTTATGACACATAGAGCAGAAAGTAGAGCAGAAACAGTAAGTTAAAACAAAAGTTACGGATGATCCAAGGGGTACTCATCTGATACAAGAGAAGAAATGTATCTATAAGGGATCAGTATGAAATATAAGAAATGTATAAATGAATGAAGACAAGTAGAAGATATTGGAAGGACCACGTGGAAAGGATGATACAGACAATACTGCTCTACCCAACACAATTAAAGGATCACTTTTTAGAAACCTCGTAATCATCTCCCATTACGACACAAATGTTTGAAATTTGACTTTCTCTGTAATGGTGCAAAAGCGTGGCGCCCAGGGAGGTCTTCCGCGGGAATGCCGACGCTGCAAACACTGTGTCAACACATGCGAAAAAAAGGCCAGATATCAGAAGTTCATGTGAGGTGAAAGGTGGGATAATCATATCATATTGGCACTAAATTTGACCATAATTCTCCTCAACGCCAGCATGGACGTGCCACAGACCTTCTTACCCACATCACCCCTTCTTTTGACGCCTCTGCGATGGAAATCAGAATCGCGACGCCCAGCGTTGAAATCACACGATTTTCCTGTGGACGGTTGAGGAACACACTTCCGCTCAGTATCGACCCGAATGGGGCTGAGGAAGTGCACAAAGGGCGTCAGTGAAACGATCCCTTCCTTTCGGAAGTCGATTCCAGCACATTTCGCGGTTGAAAACGACAATTCTCAGTGCGATGAGCAATAGGACAACGTTCCTGACCCCTGCGACGCTGCTGGCACCCTCCGGACGGTTCAATCCCCCAGTAAGGACATCATGGCCCGCAGTCCCGTTGAAAGTGATCTCATCCCTTTGGATTGTAGTGAGACCTAAATTTTTGCTCTGGTGTACAGGGTGCAACCACTATGAACCGTTCAAAACCATTAGACGAAATTTGAATGTGATACGAAGCAGCAAAGGTTGTTAATGCTTTTTCGGTCATCCTGTTTTACACCCGTCTGTGGTGTGATCTTGGATGCGACATTGACACATGCGTCAATAAAACCACAAATGATATCTCTAAGACCTGTCAGCAGACAACATACTCAGTGCCACCCGTGCATCTCTGTTGAGCATTCAAAAATGTACCTGTGCAGAGACAGCCAGAAATTGATTCCTCGGTGCCGTTGTGACAGGCAATCATTTCCACACCCCTGAGTTGAGTGGCGCTACGTCAGTTAACTAGCGACCACTTGCCGCATGCGAAATCTAAGGGGAGTCGAAATAGATGCCTGTCACATCTGCACCTAGGAGTCAATGACTGCCTGTGGCTGTACAGATACATTTTTAAAGCGCTCCTCTGCCAGGCAGTTAGTTGTGAAATGCAGAGTAATCATCTAGATGTAGATATACCAGGTGATCAAAAAGTCAGTATAAATTTGAAAACTTAATAAACCACGGAATAATGTAGGTAGAGAGGTAAAAATTGACACACATGCTTGGAATAACATGAGGTTTCATTAGAACAAAAAAAAAAATTGCTAGACGCGTGAAAGATCTCTTGCGCGCGTCGTTTGGTGATGATCGTGTGCTCAGCCGCCACTTTAGTCATGCTTGGCCTCCCAGGTCCCCAGACCTCAGTCCGTGCGATTATTGGCTTTGGGGTTACCTGAAGTCGCAAGTGTATCGTGATCGACCGACATCTCCAGGGATGCTGAAAGACAACATCCGACGCCAATGCCTCGCCGTAACTCAAATGGTTCAAAAGGCTCTGAGCACTATGGGACTTAACATCTTAGGTCATCAGTCCCCTAGAACCTAGAACTACTTAAACCTAACTAACCTAAGGACAGCACACAACACCCAGCCATCACGAGGCTGAGAAAATCCCTGACCCCGCCGGGAATCGAACCCGGGAACCCGGGCGTGGGAAGCGAGAACGCTACCGCACGACCACGAGATGCGGGCCTCACCGGAACTCCGGACATTCTTTACAGTGCTGTTCACTACATTATTCCTCGACTACAGCTATTGTTGAGGAATGATGGTGGACATATTGAGCATTTCCTGTAAAGAACATCATCTTTGCTTGTCTTACTTTATTATGCTGATTATTGCTATTCTGATCAGATGAAGCGCCATCTGTCGGACATTTTGGGAACTTTTGTATTTTTTTGGTTCTAATAAAGCCCCATGTCATTCCAAGTATGTGTGTCAATTTGTACCTCCATGCCTACATTATTCCGTGATTTATTCAGTTTTCAAATTTATACTGACTTTTGGATCACTCGGTAGATGAATGGCGTTGAAGTGGCACCAAGTTTGTTGCCATTTTATTCAAGCATGTGTCAATTTTGCCGTCCTCCCCCCCCCCCCCCCCTCCTCCGCGCGTACCCTCGCCCCTGGAAGCTGTCTAGAGGGTCCACCCTGTACATCAGATCATAAGTTGCTGTCTTGCTATACTCCAGAGGGATGCGATCACGTTCGATGGTCTTGCAGGCCCGCGATGTCCTCAAGCAAGGACTGAATCGTGCAGTGAATTGTGTCAGCAGTAACAAAGCTAGTCAAGAACGTCGTCGTGCCGCTCGTCGCACTCCGAACTGTTGCTTTAGAGACCTTTTCGTGTCCATAGAGGACGGTGGCGTACCCCATAATAAAACCAAGTGATTTCAACACTGGGCTTCGCGGTTCTTAGCTCCCTCGCAGAGGCGTCAAAGGAAGCGGCGAAATATTGGTAATAAAGTGGCGGGACGACTTTCTCATCGTGTGACAAGTCCACGCTGGCATTGGGGAGAAATGGCCAATGTAACATCATTAACCCACCTTACACGTCACTTGAACTTCTGAGCTCTGGCCTGTGTTGGCACCTTGCTGTTCGAAATGTCGCCGAGCCCTATGATGACGTCACAGTGTGCCATACTATAGCACCATTACAGTCGAAGGTTGCAGTCATCTTTTAGCAAAATTTCGGACTAATGCGCGGTAATGGGAAACAATTACGGGGTTTGGAAAAAGTGACCCTTTGATTGTGTTGGGCATCATAGTTAAAATTTATGTGCATGGACGACCGTAAGTAAAGTGACTGCTCGGGCGGCCATCCTAGAGATGGGACACGATCTGGTCCGGTACATCCATGGAATGCGGCCGACAAACAGAGGAAACAGTAGTTAGCAGAAGAAAAAGAAGAAGAAGAGTGACAACTGTCTTCCTTCTCTGAGAACACTCATATTAAGTCCTTGTGCTGTAAGACTGCTGATATCTTTAAATTCATGTATCATTAAATTCTTTACGTATATACATATTTGATTTTCCTACAGTGCAGGACTTATTATGCCTCTCTGTTGCTTCTAACTTTTCCCTTTCTCATTTCCCCTGAGTCCATAATTAACAGTCATAATTTACTTCACTCCAGATAGACGTCTAGACAGTTTCTCCCTTACATCTCTGTTAAGTCAATCTTTAATAGTAAATCACCATTATTTCTGCACATTTTATTTTTTTATTATCTAATACCTACTACATTTTCTACATCATCAGCTGCCATAGTATCTGAGTATTAGATTTTATTTAGTTGCTGCAGAGCTGGGCTTCATATTTCAGTGTTTGCTCTTACTTTCCAGTCCAACTCATCGATGATCATTAATTTATTCTATGTTAATGCTTAGTTTATGGTTGACCAGAAGACAAGACAAAAATTCTGAAGATACAATTAGTGTCATTGTTTTCTGAATGATTGGAGAGTACAATCTCATCAGTAGGACAAAAAGTTTCATCACGAGTGTGATTTTTCATCCACTATCTTAGGTTTCCTAACTGCAGCACTACAGAAAGTATATTAGGTTTGTGTCTAAGCATGTGTACATGCGAAAGCACTGGGAATGTAGTGCTGACGCTTGCTCTGTCAGCGGCTGCATTCAGCTCTTGTGCTCGCGGTATTCACGATGGCATTGCAATGCTAGCAGGCGCCGAGTAGCTGCAAACGTCAGTAAATTTCATTAGGAGCTCAGGCGGAAACCCCGCTGTACAATGACGCATGACGCGGGTCCACAGATCTGCAGGCTGGCGGAAGTTCGTATTAATTACCGTGACAGTCCGCGTAGGCACGACACGGCCATTAACACCGCCCTGGCCCCTGCTACCGTGATAGACGGTGCAGTACGTCACAGCGTCCTGTGATGACCGCCACGCCGTGACCGTTCTACAGGAGTACGGCCCTCTGTCCGGGCACAGCGTAAACGCTTTCCTGTCACTATCAGCACATGTACTAAGTTGAAACACACTAGAAATATAAAAAAAAGTCAGGAAGATTACTGCGTCACTTCCCGTCTTCGGATAGTAGATTGTAGGCTACGACGACATGGCAAAGGAAAGCCAAAGGGTGAGCAGTCGCAGAACGTGATGTTTAAAATTTCTTCAGAAACCAGAGTTGCCCTATCTCTACTGGGAAGGAACACACTTTTTTTGGACCGGTCACGTGCTTCAATGATTACGAAAAGCAGTGAATTAGACCAAACAAATCCTCGTCTCAAGGCCTTAAACTGACAGTCCCTCTCTCCGTTGAATGGAAAGTCTTCGCGAAGCTACTCGTAACCCACAGCGTTAGAATTTAATTGGTGTTTGGACTAGTGAACGACACTGACGACAAAGTGTGTCTCTACAGTTTCAAGAGTAGGTACTCCACCACTATATGTATGACGTAATACCAGCTCTGTGAAGTCGTTTCATAACACGCTTGTCGAATTTGGTACAACTTATTCACTGTACTACCTGAACTCTTCCAGAAAGACTGAACACTCAAATAAGGCCTATAGAATATTATATGTGCGTTTTAATGTGGAGTTTCGGTTTTGTTTTGTGGGAAACGCTGAGTTGGTCATCGTCTACTGGGAGCAGACGATGTTGCTTCTCGTTCGACGGAGAGCATAGGATGACCAACAGAGAGGTTTACCCATCTTAGTCGAAGGCTGTGTCGAAGGCTGTTTTTGTGTGTGAGGTTGGTGACGGAGGGCTACCCCTCTGGTAGCTTCCGCTGCACGGGGAGCTAGGTAATTTCGAAAGAGAAAGTGGAACTCTTCGGTGAAGGCTTGGTGAGTACGGATCGTAGCTCTTAAAGGGGGGTTTCAGGTGATAGGAAGCAGGTTGAGTTAGGGCTTCTTTATGTTTAACTGTTGAAATACTTAGGAACTTCAGGTTAACTGGAACGAGTGAAGCGATCTATTTTTCCTAATGCTTTATATTGCTTTAAATAGGCGATTTTTGGGTGTTTGAGTTACAAGTGTGGGAGTTTGTTCATTTTCAACAACGGTGAAGTAGAATTTCAAACGGTAAATCTGATTAAGAAAAGCTGGTTAGGATCACTTCAACCGTACGTGAGTGTAATACTGTGTCGAAGCGGGTATGATTTTTTATGATTTTTAATCTTATATTTTGTGGAAGTTGCTTTTGTCTTTGTGTGTCGATTTTGTGCCACGTGTTTGGTAATCAATGACCATTCTGGTCCACCACGGCACCGCAATGGGCTTAATTTTAACAGTTTGCTTGTTTAATGAGCTACAATTTCTGCAAGAATATCTGTTCTTTCGTGCGCTTTCTACAAAGCAGCACAAAAGTTTGATTCGGAATGCACAACGTGATCTAGTTCGGCCGTTTGCAAACAGTAAACGCTATTAGTATGTTGAATAATTATCGCACAACCTCTGACCAGAATAGTGCATGCGTAGAATCGTAGTAAGAATCTCAATGAGATATTTTTATGGTATGACTGCAAAGGAGATGATAGTATCATTGTCTCCCACCGCCGTTTTCTGTGTTTCTTCTTGCTGTAGTTAAATTGTGCTCTGTTACATTCTCACGTAATACTTACTTAAATACTTCTAGTCAGGCACCAGTTACGTGTAGTTAGGATGTGCAACTTAATACTTAGATACAGTAAATAATCTACAAGAAAGATAAATTCTGTGGTGTTGATCTTATCCACTTACTCCGATTTCCAATCCTGAATTAATCAAGTTGTTTCATGCACGACATGGAGCGCTATCTATCTGGATACTTAAAGAAATTTGCATACTTGTAATTAAATTATTTAAGTAATTAAACTAATAATTTTCCAGCTCCGTTTTTCTCTAAATGGTTAGGAAGGGCTTGGGCTGGTAGCGACACTGAATTTCTGAATTTTTATCATTATTTGTGTGAGAGAAGAAGCTAGAAATGCGAGATGACGTATATGGCTCGATGAGAATAGTCGTAAAGATAGTAATACGTTACTACACACTATCTTAATAAGCTTCATCAGGCATGCACCAATTACACACGTCAAGTTTGCCCATATTGCAAAAGTACCTATATATTATAAATATGTTACGTTTATTTGTTTTCGTTAGGTTGATTTAAAGTCTTTATTGCTTATTCTTCTGTCGCTGGATGTACATTTGTATGCATGTATGTATGTTCCGTATCTCCTCGTAAGCCACTCGACCGATTTCTATCAAACATGGTACATATGTCACTTGCTGACTGGAAAGAATCTCTGTAGGGATAAGAACCACCTGTCTATCAAAGTGGTGGGTTGGGGATGAGAAAGCAGTATAGCCCACGACGCGTGATTGCGCAAACTTCATTCATCCAGTATTTGATGATGAGAGTACTTCACGAATTGCAGCTTACGTTACTCATGATTTCAGACCCTTAAGAACCTTTTTATCGCTGACAGTCCCCACAAAATGACGAAAGGAAAAATGTTTCTAACTTACTATATTTTCGCTTATCGTGCAATAAAATAGGAGGATGAAGAGATGGACAGAGGGGAAGACAGAAATGGACAGAGAGGGGGGGGGAGGAGAAGATGGACAGAGAAAGGATAGAGGTGGAGATGGACAGCTAGAGGGAAAAGAAGGGGATGGACAGAGAAAGAAATGAGAGGATGTGGAGAGAGATAGGGGGGGATGTGGACAGAGAGTGGTGGGAGGAGGAGATCGGTAAGAAGAATGACATGGAGGAGTTGACAAAGAGATGGGAAGGAAGAGATGGAGTAAGAAAGGGGACGTGGAGATTGATAGAGAGGGAGAAGGACCTATAGAACACTGGAATAAACACACAACTGGGCAACACCAGGTACTCAGCTACTAAATAAATAAATAAATTAAAGAAAATAAATCGTAACTCAGTGTAAGCACATAAATATAGTTCACATGGTGGTGAAGTTCAATGTGAAATCTGTATATTGTTCATGCAGAATACAAAAGTTACGATGGCTTTACATCAACTAATTAAAGCTTATAGATCTCCACATTGTAGTTAAAGGAATTGGGCCGTAGTTAAGCGCGGCTAAGATTGCGTGAATAGGAAAAAAGCGTTGGTAGATTCCTAAATTAAATAGCTACTATGAAAGCAATATCAATAGCCAAGTCTTGATAATACACTGATGTATAAGATCGTCAGTGATGCCGCTTCACTGCTAAGCTCAAAGTTCTTTAAGTCGTGATAACCTGCATTTGAAAGTAGCATGAAACTGTGTAAGTCCCCATGCACTGCTTAAGCTTTTATCATCCATAAGATGTTGAAGCATTGAAGCGGTGCAGCTGGCTAGCTGCCCACAAAATAATTTCACCTCTTGGTAAAAGATCCACCAACTCACCACCAAATACTCTGAAAGAAGTCACGAAGGAATTAAAGCCATTAGCTGCCAGTGGGTACTTATTTGTATCAATGGGGCAGCTGGAAAGTTTGTGCCAGACTGGGATTCGATCCTGGCTGTCCTGCTTACATGACAGCTGTGCTTACTAGTATGCCATCCGGCAACAGTGGGCACGCTTGGACTACCGTAGCACACCTGCCGCCAGACCAAGATTTTCAATTTACACCACACGCTACTGACGTCGGGGCGTTGTTCATTTCCCTTATTGCTCGGGGCATTTCGTCGATTACGTAAGAGTTAGAGCTTGTTGTGTATCTGCGCTAAAGGGATCATTGGCCTTCTTCGCTTTAATTATACATATGTGGTGTGTGTTCTTTCGGACACGTGCTAAAGAACAGACACAACATATATATGCCACGAAACATTGCCGAAAAGGAAACATCTCGAGACGCAGGAGCATTATCTGTTCAAAATCGCAGAAAATCATACCACGTTAGTTATGGTCATAACTTCTTACAAATTGACTTTAAAATGACCAATATTATATTTACTAGGTTTTTATTAATATTACACACAAGGACAAAGAGAGTCTCCCCACGCTGATTACTTTCGGCTTACATAACATTCTCTCACATACAGAGTGACCAGAGCTCCACCGACAGACTTTCTGAGATTGTTCAGAGATTCTTTCTGAGTAATTTGGTGGGACTCATGGTCTCCATCTGCTCGTTTCGGAATAATAATGTAATTATGACTTATTTAATTTGTTGTCCCAGTCATCTTTGTTTATGAAAAAATATCTTCACAACGGTGAAAAAGCATGTAATACGTTATCGCCAAAACGTAAAAGACAAAACACAGGTTTTCCTTCCTTGTAGGCAACCATGTACTGCTGCCGTGGTTGGCGTCGCTACAGGGTAGCTCAGTTTTGCGTCGTTGTGCCGTTCTTTCGATAGATTCAGTGAACCCATGCATTAGGTGCATATCAGCCAGCTCTTCACTGCCGGAAACGGAATGGAGCCATAGTGGGTGCAAACTTGAAAGCAACGAGTTAAAGAGGGCATTATTGTTATTAGCAGCAGGTGCCATGAGATGCCCTTGAGCATTAGACATCAAATGTTGTCAGCTAAATCTTACATTCAAGGCATGACCTTTATGCATACATCAAAAAATGTTTTGCATCATCTCGGTTTCGAGAGTTTCGGAACCTGTACAAAAAATTGGAATACAGATCAACATAAACATCATTTCCGCCCTTCCCATTGCTCATGTAAACCACACATTGCATGTTGTATCACCATACAGCGAGACCTTCAGAGATGGTGGTCACGACTGCTGTACACACATGTACGTCTAATATCCAGTAGCACGTCCTCTTGTACTGATGCATGCCTGCACTCTTCGTGGCATACTATCCACAAGTTCATCAGGGCACTGATGGTCCATACGATCCCACTCGTTAACGGCGATTCGGCGCAGATCCCTCAGAGTGGTTGGTGGGTCACGTCGTCCACAAACAGCCTCTATCCCACGCATGTTCGATAAGGTTTGTGTCTGGAGTAGATGCTGGCCACTCTAGTCGAGCGATATCGTTACACTGAAGGAAGTCATTCACAAGATGGACACGATGGGGGCGCGAATTGTCGTCCATGAAGACGAATGCCTCGCCAAGATAATGCCGATATGGTTGCACTATCAGTCGGAGGATGGCGTTCACGTATCGTACAGCTGTTACAGGGCCTTCCATAACCACCAGCGGCGTACGTCGGCCCCACACAATGCCACCTCAAAACAGCAGGGAACCTCCATTTTGCTGCATTCGCTGGACAGTATGTCTGAGGCGTTCAGCCTGACTGGATTGCCTCCAAACACATCTCCGAAGATTATCTCGTTGAAGGTATATGCGACACTTATCGGTGAAGAGAACGTGATGTTAATCCCGAGCGGTCTATTCGGCATGCTGTTGTGCACACCTGTACCGCGCTGCATGGTGTCGTGGTTGCAAAGATGGATCTCGCCATGGACGTCGGGAGTGAAGCTGCGCATCATGCACCCAATTAAGTACAGTTTGAGTGAACACCACGTCCTGCGGCTGCACGAAAAGCATTATTCAACATGGTGGCGTCGCTGTCAGGGTTCCACCGAGCCTTAATCTGTAGGTAACGGTTATCCACTGCAGTAGTAGGCCTACGGCGGCCTGAGCGAGGCATGTCATAAACAGTTCCTGTCTCTGTGTATCTTCTCCATGTCCGAACAACATCATTTTCGTTCACTCCGAGACGCCTGGCCACTTCCCTTGTTGAGAGCCTCTCTGGCCGAAAGTAACAATGCGGACGCGATCGAACTGCGGTATTGACTGACTACGCATGGTTGAACTACAGACAACACGAGCTGTGTACCTCGTTCCTGGTGGAATGACTGGAAATGATCGACTGTCGATCCCCCTCCGTCTAATAGGCGCTGCTCATGGATGGTAGTTTACATCCTTGGGCGGGTTTAGTGACATTTCTAAACAGTCAAAGGGACTGTGTATGTGATATAATACCAACAGTCAACGTCTATCTTCAGGATATCTGGGAACCGGGGTGATGCAAACTTATTTTTGATGTTTGTATATAGATCTGTCAGTACAAGGAATGACTGCACATACCTATTATGGACTGCCTCCAGCAGAAGAAGTAAGATTCCGGGCGTCTGTAATGGGTTGGATAGTTGGCCTCGTATCTTACGTATTGTACAATACTTTTCGCATTTGCTTTTATATCAATATGATGTTGACACACTCGGCTGCCAATTAAAATCTATTACTATAAAAAGCCTTCCCCATGAACCATGGACCTTGCCGTTGGTGGGGAGGCTTGCGTGCCCCAGCGATACAGATGTCCGTACCGTAGGTGCAACCACAATGGAGGGGTATCTGTTGAGAGGCCAGACAAACGTGTGGTTCCTGAAGAGGGGCAGCAGCCTTTTCAGTAGTTGCAGGGGCAACAGTCTGGATGATTGACTGACATGGCCTTGCAACATTAACCAAAACGGCCTTGCTGTGCTGCTACTGCGAAAGGCTGAAAGCAAGGGGAAACTACGTCCGTAATTTTTCCCGAGGGCATGCAGCTTTACTGTATGGATAAATGATGATGGCATCCTCTGGGGTAAAATATTCCGGAGGTAAAATAATCCCCCATTCGGATCTCCGGGTGGGGACTACTCAAGTGGACGTCGTTATCAGGAAAAAGAAAAATTGGCGTTCTACGGATCGAAGCGTGGAATGTCAGATCCCTTAACCGGGCAGGTAGATTAGAAAATTTAAAAAGGGAAATGGATGGGTTAAAGTTAGATATAGTGGGAATTAGTGAAGTTCGTTGGCAGGAGGAACAAGACTTTTGGTCAGGTGAATACAGGGTTATAAACACAAAATCAAATAGGGGTAACGCAGGAGTAGGTTTAATAATGAATAAAAAAATAGGAGTGCGGGTAAGCTACTACAAACAGCATAGTGAACGCATTATTGTGGCCAAGATAGACACGAAGCCCACGCCTACTACAGTAGTACAAGTTTATATGCCAACTAGCTCTGCAGATAATGAAGAAATTGAAGAAATGTATGATGACATAAAAGAAATTATTCAGGTAGTGAAGGGAGACGAAAATTTAATAGTCATGGGTGACTGGAATTCGAGAGTAGGAAAAGGTAGAGAAGAAAACATAGTAGGTGAATATGGATTGGGGCTAAGAAAGGAAAGAGAAAGCCGTCTGGTAGAATTTTGCACAGAGCATAACTTAATCATAGCTAACACTTGGTTCAAAAATCATGAAAGAAGGTTGTATACATGGAAGAATCCTGGAGATACTAGAAGGTATCAGATAGATTATATAATGGTAAGACAGAGATTTAGGAACAAGGTTTGAATTGTAAGACATTTCCAGGGGCAGATGTGAACTCTGACCACAATCTATTGGTTATGAACTGTAGATTAAAACTGAAGAAACTGCAAAAAGGTGGGAATTTAAGGAGATGTGACCTGGATAAACTGAAAGAACCAGAGGTTGTACAGAGTTTCAGGGAGAGCATAAGGGAACAATTGACAGGAATGGGGGAAAGAAGTACAGGAGAAGAAGAATGGGTAGCTCTGAGGGATGAAGAAGTGAAGGTAACAGATGATCAATTAGGTAAAAAGACGAGGGCTAGTTGAACTCCTTGGGTAACAGAAGAAATATTGAACTTATTGACGAAAGGAGAAAATATAAAAATGCAGTAAATGAAGCAGACAAAAAGGAATACAGGCGTGTCAAAAATGAGATCGACAGGAAGTGCAAAATGGCTAAGCAGGGATGGCTAGACGACAAATGTAAGGATGTAGAGGCTTATCTCACTAGGGGTAAGATAGATACTGCCTACAGGAAAATTTAAGAGACCTTTAGAGAAAAGAGAACCACTTGTGTGAATAACAAGAGCTCAGATGGAAACCCAGGTCTAAGCAAAGAAGGGAAAGCAGAAAGGTGGAAGGAGTATATAGAGGGTCTATACAAGGGCGATGTACTTGAGGACAATATTATGGAAATGGAAGAGGATGTAGATGGTGATGAAATGGGAGATCGATACTGCGTGAAGAGTTTGACAGAGCACTGAAAGACCTGAGTCGCAACAAGACCCCGGAGTAGAGAACATTCCTTTAGAACTACTGATGGCCTTGGGAGAACCAGTCCTGACAAAACTCTACCATCTGGAGAGCATGATGTATGAGACAGGCGAAATACCCTCAGACTTCAAGAAGAATATAATAATTCCAATCCCAAAGAAAGCAGGTGTTGACAGATGTGAAAAATACCGAACTATCAGTTTAATAAGTCACAGCTGCAAAATACTAACGCGAATTCTTTACAGACGAATGGAAAAACTGGTAGAAGCCGACCTCGGGGAAGATCAGTTTGGATTCCGTAGAAATATTGGAACACGTAAGGCAATACTGACCTTACGACTTATCTTAGAAGAAAGATTAAGGAAAGGCAAACCTACGTTTCTAGCATTTGTAAACTTAGAGAAAGCTTTTGACAATGTTGACTGGCTCTCTTTCAAATTCTAAATGTGCAGGGGTAAAATACAGGAAGCAAAAGGCTATTTACAATTTGTACAGAAACCAGATAGCAGTTATAAGAGTCGAGTGGCATGAAAGGGAAGCTGTGGTTGGGAAGGGAGTGAGACAGGGTTGTAGCCTCTCCTCGATGTTATTCAATTTGTATATTGAGCAAGCAGTAAAGGAAACAAATGAAAAATTCGGAGTAAGTATTAAAATCCATGGAGGAGGAATAAGAACTTTGCGGTTCGCCGATGACATTGTAATTCTGTCAGAGACAGCAAAGGACTTGGAAGAGCAGTTGAACGGAATGGACAGTCTCATGAAAGGAGGGTATAAGATGAACATCAACAAAAGCAAAACGAGGATAATGGAATGTAGTCGATTTATGTTGGGTGATGCTGAGGGAATTAGATTAGGAAATGAGGCACTAAAAGTAATAAAGGAGTTTTGCTATTTGGGCAGCAAAATAACTGATAATGGTCGAAGTAGAGAGGATATAAAATGTAGACTGGCAATGGCAAGGAAAGCGTTTCTGAAGAAGAGAAATTTGTTAACATCGAGTATAGATTTAAGTGTCAGGAAGTCGTTTCTGAAAGTATTTGTATGGAGTGTAGCCATGTATGGAAGTGAAACATGGAAGATAAATAGTTTGGACAAGAAGAGAATAGAAGCTTTCGAAATGTGGTGCTACAGAAGAATGCTGAAGATTAGATGGGTAGGTCACATAACTAATGAGGAGGTATTGAATAGAATTGGGAGGAGTTTGTGGCACAACTTGTATTGAATACAATTGGGAGAAGTTTGTGGCACAACTTGACAAGAAGAAGGGACCGGTTGGTAGGACATCTTCTGAGGCATCAGGGGATCACAATTTTAGCATTTGCGGGCAGCGTGGAGGGTAAAAATCGTAGAGAGAGACCAAGAGATGAATACATTAAGCAGATTCAGAAATATGTACGTTGCAGTAAGTACTGGGAGATGAAGAAGCTTGCATAGGATAGGCTAGCATGGAGAGCTGCATCAAACCAGTCTCAGGACTGAAGACCACAACAACAACAACTATAAAACGACTGGTTTGGAAAGGGTTCTTTATAACCGTGGATGTAATCGACTCGTTGAAGTTCAGTGGCCTGGTTTCATTTATATATGTATCGAGGTATCCAAATTTCCCCAACATGATTATAGCGGATGTGTTTTTCTGTGCCTTCAGATCCAACTCAGTAAAGCCTTCAAACTGCCTAAAAATGCTTCTGTTTTTATGGTGAAGACAGTGGCACTCTTGGAAGCAGTCAGATTTGTATCTTCAACTCACTTTTTGGAGATATTACTCGTGTCTCACTCCCATATTCTCTTAAAATATTCAACAGTCGTTACATTTTGGATGTGTTACAGGAAAACGTCCGCAATAAACGGCGGATGGCGCACAAGACATTTGCTATGGGTGCATTCCCATGCTGGCATCCACTATAATGAGGAAGTTTACATCTTAGCGTAGCAAGCGGCAACAATAGGAGCACTTCTCGATTTATCATTAACCTGTACAGACTATTTGTGTGCGGTTAAGAGCTGCTGTAGACGATAATAGCAAGAAATGTTGAACGTGTCCCAACAAACAAAAGGTGGCTGTTATGCGGTGTTGCAACCAAAACTTCCTGCAACACCATGGTTTACAAGAACATATTAGGACCGATCAACGATCGCTTCAATCATTCGACTCCTGTTCAACCACACCTCTTTTCCTCTACGTCCACATTTAAAGACTGTTCACGGTTCTCCTGCATGGGCGTGTGGTTCTGAGTTGGTCGCTGATGTAAACCACATTTAGTATTCATGTCCTAAATCTGAGTGTGCGCGATCAGAAATTTTGATGGCGTTGATAGGAATGTGTTACCACCTCCTCAATCAGATTCTTCTCTTTCGTTTACTAAAGGCATTCGCATTTATAAAGTTATCGCGCATTTCCTTAGGTGTATAGGGAACATCTGTAGATTTTAATTCCTTACATATTTTAATTTTTATGCTTTGCTCATGGTTAGGTTGCAGATATGGCATGAATTGATAAATCAGTTATATCTGCTTTACTTCTATTTATGTTTGTTAAAAACTTTATCGTGTACTACAGTGTGACAAGTTGTGCTCTTTCACATGAATATATATGCATTTATGTAGTCTCTTGGTACAATTAAGTGTACAGTGCTTTAGATGGCTGAACAGTACCAACTTTAGAGGACAAATAAGAGAGAAAAGTATCGAGAGCGAATAGAAAGAAGAAAAACAGCCCATACAAGTACCGTCGACGTTTTCGCTTCTGTTCACTATTATAAGTGCAATACACGTACAAAGCCAATTGCGGCAAGAAAAATGTTCAAATGTGTGTGAAATCTTATGGGTCTTAACTGCTAAGGTCATCAGTCCCTAAGCTTACACACTACTTAACCTAAATTATCCTAAGGACAAACACACACACCCATGCCCGAGGGAGGACTCGAACCTACGCCGGGACCAGCCGCACAGTCCATAACTGCAGCGCCTAAGACCGCTCGGCTAATCCCGCGATTGCGGCAAGAAACCAAACGAAATGCAATAACTTTGTAACGAGCTGTCGGAGACCGTGCATCTCTGATACCAACATACTCAGAAGATGCTGTTATGGAACTGATCAGTGCGCCTATTTCTATCACGTATCAGAGGACACAATACCCTTATTAAATTGATGACGCGATCCAACAGAATCAGAAATGTAACACTGTTTGTATTGCGATTGTAATAGATTGGATGATTTGGGGGAGAGAACCAAACAGCGAGGTCATCGGTCCCATCAGATTAGGGAGGGATGGGGAAGGAAATTGGCAGTGCCAAGGAACCATCCCAGCATTTACCTGAAGCGCGATTTAAGGAAACCAAGGAAAAACAAAACCAAGATGGCCGGACGCGGGTTTGTACCTTCGTCCTCCCGAATGCCAGTCCAGCGTGCTATCTCTTGCATTACCTCGCTCGATGCGACTGTTACTCTGTAACAGACATGGAACTGTCATGGAGTTTTTCCCTCGAAATAATTATTTCTTCATATTTAGAATTTAATTCGAAATTATCACACGTTAAATTATTGACACTGGGCCGTGTTGCTCGATCAGCGATATTCCTGCCGCCGGTATGGGTCATCCTTGCGGTGGTGTGCGCAGAGCGCCACCTACCGGGTCGATCGCGGAGCTCTAGCACGTAGCGGAGAATTCTGCTTTGGGACGCCTAGCAGTAACGTCGTTTGCCAAGTCTGGCGGACAGTACATGTGCTGTGCGAGGCAGCAGGAAGGGCACATGTACGACGCCGCTGGAAATACCGCCGGCGTGGAAGCAGTCACGTTGCTGGGAAGCCGTTGGTGTATTTCGCTTGCTATGTGTGTCCTGGCACAGGGATCTGCGGCGGCTGGCTTTGTCGAACAAGCAAGAGGGTAAGGGCCTTGCTTGTACTGTAAATTGTGGCCGGAATCGGCTACTGGGTTCTGGGCTGTTCACTTCATTTCCTCGGCCGGCCGTTGCTACTCCTACTGAGTGTGTCCTCGAATGTGTTTCATTTCAACTTGCTTAGTACCCAATGTTCTAGTGAGAGCTGTACGTGATCTGATGATTAATATTTAGTAGGTCCTGGAGTGCTGATACATTCTGTTTGTATATTGCTACTGTCAGTGTTAACCGCCATTGAAAACAGTTTGGCTGGTCCTTGTCTGAGTGCCGCTTGGTTATTGTATTTATATCACACGACAGAGTTCAGCTGGCCAATTGGTATATATATATATATATATATATATATATATATATATATATATATATATATATATATATATATACATGGATAAAATTTTCCCTGGATATATTTTGCCGTGAACTGCAGTAACGTTATTGTTACTTTTCTATCTGAAGTAATAGTGTGCCTGAGAGACACGTGTCTAATTCTAAATGAGTAGTTTAATTAATTCTTACGAGTTACTGTGAGGCCAGTTGTTACTGTGTGTTTAAATAGTTTGAAACTGATTCTGTTAATGAAAGTACAAGGATTCCTTCAGTGAAAGTATGTGGATATTGTAATTAATTCAGATTTAATCACAAATTTAAGTGTGGTTATTTGCTGTAAGTCACTTTGTGTTTTGCGTCGGGGGTGGGGGTGGGGGAACTCGATATACGATATATAGTTAGCATGCAGGCTAGTTACCTGCATTTTGATTTCGTTTTGTCGGTACTTCTGCCGTTTGTCTTGGCAGCGGGTGCGGGGTCCTGTGGTGTGTCCTGCTTGAGCTGTTGTACATTTTCCGCCCCCTTTGCCCGCGCGTGCCGGCTGGCCGTGTATCTAGTTCGCTCGCGGCTTACTCTATAATTGGCCTTACGCACATAAGATGATAGATTTGTACTGCTTAGCTGATGTTCATTAATAGGTTGATTAATTATACAGATGATGTGCTGTAATGAATTGTTGTGTTTCTAGTTACTTAAGGCAGATGTCAGTCTGTTGTAGATACCCACTAGTTCTGGGATTTTTCGTGCCTATTCGTGACCGTTGCTGCTCCCGTTTGAGGGTCCATGCCGAGCCTGTATTGGAAACAGCTGAGTGAGCGGGCGTCCACTTCTGGGTGTAGTTTGTTGAATCCCACGAGGTTACTTGGTCACATGAAATTTTATATTTTATATGCTACATTGTAGATTACCTGCCATTTAAGTAACGTGCTTGTGTGCCTTGGTATGTGATTTGTTGTTGCCTGTACTCTGAATTAATTTGGAATGGAGTATCTTGTTGTGAAAGCGGATGGGACAGGAAACAGTTTTGACACGCATTGGAGCCGCGCGGGATTAGCCGAGCGGTCTAGGGCGCTGCCGTCATGGACTGTGCGGCTGATCCCGGCGGAGGTTCGAGTCCTCCCTCGGGCATGGGTGTGTGTCTTTGTCTTTAGGATAATTTAGATTAAGTACTGTGTAAGCTTAGGGACTAATGACCTTAGCAGTTAAGTCCCATAAGATTTCACACACATTTGAACATTTGACACGCATTGGAGCTGTATATACAGAGCAACATGGTGATAGTAGTTTCGATAATGAACCAGACAAATGATGAGTTTGCTAGTGTTGAGACATTATGGCTGGCCCAAGATAAACAACTCTATGAATCGTGTCATCATGAAGCTGTGACTACGCATGTCGCTATTTTCCTTTAGTAAATTGTTAACATTGGTTTTAGTGAATATGAAACTCAGAAGAGAGAAAGGGCGATTGTAATGATGACATAACTGACGAAAATCGGAAAAGCCTGTGTTGTGAACCTATCTTTAACACAATGATCTGTGACCGTGGAAAGATAATTAATCAGTTTTGTGCGTCAAAAGCAACTTCATAATAAAATTACGCTTATAAATCGGTATCAGATTTTGCTATCATGCAAACTGAATGAGGACAGGTTCGCTTTCTGGAAAGTGCTGTGAGAACGTGAAGCTGCGACCGTAGCGGCCGATTCATTGCATCATCGTATTAAGAAATCAAAAACGAATATTTGCTGAAAAAACATTAAAAATTATCAGATGAGGACAAGGAGTAAATTAAATAATACAATTGAAGAAAATAAATGTTTATGTTACTGTAATTCAGCTAAACCATATTAACATTGTAAGATACGGCCTTTCATTCCATCCGTTCACGAAGACAGCTACGAAGGAAGAGAACACAAGACAGTAATGAGACACACTAGCATTTGTCCTGAAAACAAGCTCAGAGCGAAAATAAGTCACAGAACATATCTTCGGCAAGGAACCCCTTGAGCGGAAGGTCGCAAAGGTCAAGGACGTTTACGGCATTCGACGCTCCTCATGTTGTCTACCATGCAACCACGATATTGGCTGCTAATGGCAAAAGGGACGGGACAGGAGGTTTCCAATGATGAGCACAGCATTAGTCTGCTGAGCATGGTTGAACTGTTTAATTGACGAATAGCTCACTACAGTGCTAGTGGTGTTGATACAAAGCAGAGTAATGGCAACGACAAACAAAGTAAACATCGCAATGTATCTACAACAGTTATCGAAGTTAACATTTCGTCAGAAAAGAACTCAAGGGATTTCGCAGAGTCAGAAAGAAGTGGTAGAAGAAAGATGTGTCAGTGGAATGTATGGAGTCGTATACACTCTACTGTGTGGCCAATGTACATGAAGAGTACAATGATGACGATACGTGCTTAGCAGTGAAAGTGGCACTGAAACAGGTGTCGAGCCACTACGTCATCGTTATTATCGGGGAGGGAACGGGAAAGCTCGTCTCCAGCGAAATATAGTAAAGGACAGGGACAGGCTCTGAGTACTATGGGACTTAACATCTATGGTCATCAGTCCCCTAGAACTGAGAACTACTTAAACCTAACTAACCTAAGGACATCACACAACACCCAGTCATCACGAGGCAGAGAAAATCCCTGACCCCGCCGGGAATCGAACCCGGGAACCCGGGCGTGGGAAGCGAGAACGCTACAGCACGACCACGAGCTGCGGACAAAATATAGTAAAGGACAATCGTTGTCCAAGCAGAGGGTGCTAAACTTAATTACTTACATGGAAGATCACCCACCGAAAAAAATTTTAAAAAATTATGAACACATTTCAAATAAGTCAGTAGCAATGTTACTGCGTAGTGCTAAGAAAAACTGCAGATATTTAAGAAAGGACAAGGCGCACTTACTGTAAAAAATGGTGTTTGCTCGTTTCAAGGGTACTGGATACAATTTACGGGATGTGCATGGAGTGATCTACTACGTTATACACATCAAATTGCACAAGCGAAGCAGTAGCTGGATGCATAACTTCAAACAATGCTACAGAACGGGGAGATGTAAGATAACTGAATTTCAGACAAAGCGTCAACTTGACGCTGCGCAGCAGACTGCGGAATCGCCCCGGAAATTAGTAGAAGAGATAAACTTATCCCAGCGCTCAGCAAGGAAATAGTTTACAAAGCCGGCCAATCGGGACTTGAAGAGGAAGCGCATATGAAAGGAACTTTGGAAATTGCACGTACCAAGAGAGGTGTATCAAGATCAACTAAATGCCATATTCAATTACGCCACTGTTAATCTGGATGGTAAATTGACTAGAAAGTTATTTATTGCGCATCGAGGAGTTGAAAGGGCTCTGCCCTTACGATTCGTTTTCGCGTGTGTCATTTTGCAAGTGCGATAGGGGATAATTACATCACGGCAAGCAACAGTGGGAAAAACTAAAACTATGGCATGATCATGGCGTTTGGCCAATAGCTGATCAAAATACAGGGTGGCACACAATAAGTCACCCGACTGAATTCTGATCCTTCAAGTATACTATTGGGGCAATAGCTTTCAAATTGTGCGCTCAACTTCGTGCAGCTCATGGAAATTATGCGAGATGTTTTTGGGAGTTCATTTCAATTTGCCACGATGGCTGACAAAGGACGGTTGACCGTCGCACAAAACACGAAGATTGTGTTACTCCTTTCGGCGACGAACAGCGTTACATTGACACAGAGAAAGTTTCGTGCTCATTTCGGCAAAGGGGGGCTCCCAGCTCACAGAAAATACTCAGATTACATCAAAAATTTGAAGGTACTGGATGTGGTTACGTGTGTCCGCGGCCACATACACGTACCGTATGTTCGCCGCAAAACATTGAAGCAGTTCGAGTGGCTTTGACTCGTAAATCAAGAAGAAGAGCCTGCGCCGAGTTGGGAAATTCACGCCGATCTGTACAAAGAAGTATTCAATTCGACCTTCACTTTTATCCATACAAGATGACTGGCGCATAAGCTCACTGCGAAAGATAAGGAGCGGAGACTGCAGTTTACAAGGTGGGCAATTACGAAAAACCAAGAGGCAGTGCTACGCAACTCATGGTTTTCTGACGAAGCTTATTTTTACGTGAACGGTGTTGTGAACAAACAGAACGTTCGATTCTGGGCACGTGAACCTTCGCAAATAATCAACACGAAAGACACCTACGAGAAGAAAGCGTGCGTGTGGGTCGCGATGTCAAGCCATGGAATCATCGGTCCGTTCTTCTACGGTGCTACAGTAACCAGTGAACGCTATTTACAAATACTTCGAAACCAGTTCTTTCCTCAACTCATGGCCTCATGTCTTCCATTGCAGACACAATGATTCATGTGGGATGGAGCACGCTCCCATACTGCTATCGTTGTGCATGATTTCCTACACGAAAGACTTGGCCTTAGGGTATTCTCAAAGAGATTTCCAAAACATTCTGCAGGAGGAGGAATGTGGCCGCCCCACAGCTCGGACATTAATCCATATGTCTTCTTCCTTTCTGGGTTTCTTAAAGAGAAGGTGTGCTACAGAAAACCCGATAACACAGTGAAACTTAGGACCATCATTGTGGAGTTATGTCGCGCCATTCCAGAAGATTTGTGTCGGAGAGTCGTCACAAATGCACGTGTGCGACTCGAAGAAGTTATAAACGAAAACGATAGTCATATGAAAATGTGATTCCTTAGGTTTCATGATAAGCTCCAAGACCGACTGTTTCGCACTCGGTTGCACGCCATCACAGTCCATCAGTTCTCACCACCCCATAACACTCTGATTCTATACCTAGCTGAATTTTGTATCTAGCCGAACGTCCTGCACGGTGTGTTAACTCCCAAGGATTTAGCCTTCGATCTTGATGGGGGGAATCTTTTTAATCACTGTGAGGCGCCATTTTTCTTTCGGCGTTAGTGGTGAAAGTTAATGGTTTCTTTTTAATATTTCTTAAATGTCAACGATGTCCATTTCTAGAAGTGTAATACGTACAACCCGTAGGAGGTTGATCTCTGCATCTCCCGGACACTCACATTCGGTCGCCGCCTAAATGCACATGTCGATTCATTAACAGCTAATATTTTTCCTGTCATAATTTTTAACACAACACTTTCAAGCGAGCTTTACTAAAGACTGAACTTGCAACCTAGTGAGATCAGGAGGATGTGATGATAATAACAAACTGTTGGATTAAACACACAATTGACATAATTTTTCACTGTGCATTTGACAATGCCACTCAACAAATCACTGCGTCATGTCTGTTCATTCCTTTTGTTCCTGGTCTGACAGAGTTTGGCGGAGAGTGATGCTTAGCGAATGGGATCCAGGAGATGAGTTTTTTGTCCGTACTGTTCCCGAAAGTCACGACTGCATCAGGACGTCATTGAGGTAGTCGTCAAACTTTCCACACAGGTCGCGAGCATGAAACAATTGCGCGACAGGGTCAGTGATGTTTTTGCACAACTCAAGACGGTTGTGCTGAAAAAGACGTTTTAAAATGCACAGAGTACAAGATTTCTATTTCTAAGATAACATGAAAATAGATATGTACACATATTTATGTATATTTTGGTAAATCCTAAGCGTTTTTAAGAGATTCTACAATATCCTAGGAGATCCGCTGAGTTTTATTCAGGGACGCGAGTTGCTTTTAATGACACAGCACAAGAAACGTCTGGACAGTGTAACACTTACTAAAATTTACTCTAGGCACATTTCGTGTCTGTATTAAATTTGATTTTGGTGTTCATTTCAATTTTCGTAACAGCCCAACGAAGGCAACAATTTGTCTCGACAAATAAGTCGGCACTGAACAACTGGGATTGTCATAAGGTTCACACCGCCCAGGCGTGACACACGGTTCGTTGGTACTGGCGTAATGTGGATAATGTGCTAGCGCGATCGCATTTTGGAATGCCTTGCAGTACCTTCCAAGGACATCCCTCTTCCACACATTAAACCACAGCCAACCATATGCTCACAGGATCAAGTCCAGCTAAGCAAATTGTTCACCTTCTTCTTACGCGTCCGTGTCGGCTATACGTTCAAGTTACACATAGTAACGCTTGGCAAACACAGCACACCGCACTTCATGCCTTTCGTAGGTTCTCCACCTCATTCACACACACACTTAATGGTCCCTTTTTAAACAGATTATGGCTTCACTGTAACTTAAGTCAATTCATGATTCATAGCTTTTTCACTTACATTACACAGCTTAAGCTGCAACTCCTCCCTGCACATCTTGTTATTAGTGATGAAATCAAACATGGCTGTGGAGTGGAGGGCTGGACGAGGAAAACATGCAAGGGTAGCAGCATTCATATTTACATACGATGGTTTTATTTTGGGCCACATTACATTTGATAAATAAGACCTTATTCTTACAGTAAAACAGTTTTTTCCATTCCCCCCCCCCTCCCAAAAAAAAGTTTTAAACAGTTAAAATATTTATGTCAAAGTAATTAAAATTCCTGCTACAGCAACTGAAATCCTAAATCTGGTAGTAAAAAGTAGTACAATAAATGAGTACTACAACCAAGTGATCTCCTTTGCCCAGAATGACGACAGTAATAAAGATAAGAAATTTTCATTCGAAACAGTCAGATCATAAAAGGTTAAATTTTAATCCCAAAAGCAACTAAATTTTGACTGTAAGTACCTTACGCCCGAAATGCCAATAACAATAATAATAATTAAGAAACCTTACTCAAAAGAACGAAAGCTAAACTTTTCCAACGCAACTGAATTTTACAGTAAATTTCTTTCGCCCAGAATGATGATAATAAAAAATAGTAAAAATATTCTGTGCGCGAATGGGTAGGAACAGTTCAGTTCATATATCCAAAACAGTTCACTCTTAACTGTAGGCACTGAATTAACAAAGTTATCTGATAACAGTTTTACAATAAAAGGACATAATCAAGCTAACTACCAAACCCGAAGACGGATCACACAATTCGGCATCGAGGTACCGTCACGGTTCCGACCTAGACGGGTTACTGACAGTGGGAAAACCCAAAGAGAGGCCACATCTGTAACACACCAATGTTGCCCGTAACCGACCAGTAAGGCCAAAATACAACACCAAAGTACACATAGACATAAGTATGTACAGATATGCAAGATATCACATCAACTGTTTTAAGGCACTACTCGGGAGCAAACATGGTCGAGGACGGATCGGACACAAGCTTCTGTCAGCACCGCCGTACCACAAGTACAAACAGCTAGGCGATCCTTATGACCGAGACACAGGAGTGCACGGGGTACGATACAAGTCCCTGATCTCACCCTGAAGATCAACTCACGCTAGCCGAAATTAGAAAGGTCCATCGAAAACCAGCTACAGCGCCCGCCAAGCTAATAGTTGCATCCAACCCAGTGCAGGCCGAAATGAAAGAACTTGCGCCAAATATAAGTCAGTGCATTCAAGATCAGCCAAAATTTACGTTTCCATGACATATTTAAAACTACTGAAAAGCAACTGCTGTAAACCAACACGGAACTACAAAATGCTTAATATAAAGAACAGTCACACAATGTGCTTAAAAAGGGAATCGATTAACTAATTTGAGAATCTCACTAAAGGGGTCACACAATTCAATTCTCCTTAAGGGTAAGGCGTTGCGAAAGAGTGAATCAAATTACGCCAGCGAAACATCAAAATATTCACACCAAAGGGCCCCTAGTCCACCGCCAAACCTTCACCCGGTAGCTACAGTTTACGACTGGAAACAGCAATAAGCAGCACCTGCACGTGGGCAATGTTCAAAGCCAAGAAATAGTAAGGCTGCCACTTCACCTGTGGCGAAAATATTATGCTGCAAGATACAACACAGCACTACAGCCACTGCAGCCACGTATCCCGCCAGAGTTTGAACAACAAAATTCTTTGTCGTAGTACACAAGTCAGGGGTTGCAACACTCAATGTGGAGCTCTTATCCGTACTCGCTCAACAGAACCGGGGTCCAGAAACTCCAAGGATAACAAATACACACTGCTAGAGGGACACACTAGCCACGCTACCGAAAACAGTCGGACACACCGCGCCGGACCACCACCGTACAGCCACCCGTGACACTGCCGCGAGAGTCTCTCTCGCTCCAGTTGTTCCCGTCGTAAACCCTGGTGGAGTAAACACCAGAAACAGCCCGGAAGACTGAAGGGTCCAATGCTCATCCGTGTCCGTTTTCAACTCCTCCTCCCCCCTCCACCGCCACCAACTGCGAGAAAGGGTCAGCAGGCGGCCCTGCAGGCCCAGCAAAGCGCGCCGCGGAAATGTAGCACGAAGCTCCGAACTGAGATATCACACGCGAGGCACATGGCTTTGTTTTCAGAGTATTCACACTATTTCATATCTACGAGGGGCGTTTGAAAAGTTTGTGCAAAAATAAAAATTACTTACGTATTTGGGGTAAACCTTTTTTAATTTTTTGACAAAGTCTCCTTTTACACTTATACACTTCGTCCAACGCTGTTCTAATTCGTTGATCCTTTCCGAACAATAGGAATTGTCGAAGTCTGCAAAATAGCTATTAGTTGCTGCAATCACCTTCTCGTTTCAATGAAATCTTTGTCCTGCCAGGCATTTCTTCAAATTGGGGAACAAATAGTAGTCCGAGGGAGCCAAGTCTGTTCTCCACAGGAGGGATGTGAAACGAGTTTGAATCCTGTTTCCATTAATTTTGCGACCACAACTGCTGAGGTGTGCGTTGGTGCATTGTCGTGATGGAAAAGGACTTTTTTGCGGTCCAATCGCCGGAGTTTTTGTTGCATCATAATATTCCCCTGTAATAGTTTCAGTCTTATCCAGACAGTCGATGAGGATTATCCCTTGCGAATCCCAAAAGACAGTCGCCATAACCTTTCCGGCCGAAGGAATGGTCTTCGCCTTTTCCGATGCAGATTCTCCCTTGGTAACCCATTGTTTTGATTGTTGCATGGTCTGAGGGGTATAGTAATGTATCCATGTTTCATCCACAGTGACGAAACGACGCTTAAAGTCATGTGGATTCTTCCTGAACAGCTGCAAACCATCCTTGCAACACTTCACATGATTCCGTTTTTGGTCAAGTGTGAGCAATCACGGAACCCACTTTGCGGATACCTTTCTCATGTCCAAATGTTTATGGAATATATTATGTACCCGTTCATTCGAGATGCCCACAGCGCTATCAATCTCACGCACATTAAGTCTTCTGCCATCCATCACCATATCATGGATTTTATCAATGATTTCTGGAGTCGTAACCTCCTCAGGGCGTCCAGAACGTTCAGCATCACTTGTTCCCATATGGCCACTCCGAAAATTTTGAAACCACTTATAAATTGCTCTAATCGAAAGTGCAGAGTCACTCTAATCTTTATCAAGCTTCTCTGTAGTCTCCTGATTCATTTTGACTTTCATAATTTAATGTTTAATCACCACACGAAACTCTTTTTCGTCCATTTTTGACAATAACTTGACTACCTTGATTCACACGAATGCCAAACACAAAGAAATAGACCAATATGGCTGAAACTTGGTGTGCGGTCTTCCCAAAGATGATACCAACTAAACATGACCAAGACACGCGCCGGAGGTGCCATCTCTCGGACTTTGCACGGTCTCTTCAAACGCTCCTCGTATTTCTCAATCTTCTCCTTGTCCTGTACAAGAATATTTCCACTGGACTTTCAGATTAATGATCTGATGTTCAGTAGTTCAGGTTAAGCTGATTTTGCTTTAAAATTTTCTACTATGCAGGCTCATTACTGTTTATGGTTTGGGCTACAGCCATTCCCTATGTAAGTAGGCTGTTTGTGTGTCTGTATGTTGGCAGCGCGATAGACTGCATTAATAGCTCTGACAGTGCTGTGCGCCCTCTGTAAGAGACTCTGTGGCTGGTCGGACGAGAAGTTGGAGGTGAACAGCCAGTAGTGATCGATGTTGGAAGTGAGCAGTTAGCACTGATGGAGGTTAGAGGTTTGAAGTGTTAGCGAAGCGGACGATCTTGACGTGTTCGACTTGGTGATTGAATATTATTCATGATTATATAATTTTTGGAACTGGATGTCATGCACATTTATATAATTTTTGAACAGGTTGTCACATTATTAAGGTGAAAATACATTGTTTTCTTTGCAACAAAATCTTTCCTTTGCTAACTATATGCCTATTAGTAGTTAAAGCCTACAGTAGTTAGAATATTTTATTTATCTGGCTGTATTGGTGCTTGCGACATTGCTGTAGTTCGTGTAATGAAGATTTTTGTGAGGTAAGTGACTTACGAAATGTATAGGTTATTGTTAGGATTTCTACTATTTTAGTTCCATTCTTTTGAGTTAATTGTAAAGCAGTTAGATCGCATTACCATTGAATATTGTCAAATGGCTCTGAGCACTATGGGACTTAACTGCTGAGGGCATCAGTCCCCTAGAACTTAGAACTAATTAAACCTAACTAACCTAAGGACATCACACACATCCCTGCCCGAGGCAGGATTCGAACCTGCGACCGTAGCGGTCACGCGGTTCCAGTGAATATTGTCAGCGTGACGTATTGTCAGTCCTCTGGACTCGGGTTCGATTCCCGGCAGGGTCGGGGAATTTTCTCCACCCAGGGACTGGGTGTTGTGCTGTCTTCATCATCATCCTATCATCCTCATCGACTGAAGGTCGCCGAAGTGGCGTCAAATTTAAAAACGGCACTCAGAGAACGATCTGCCCGACGGGGGACCCTAGTCATACGATTACATGCATACCGTTGACTATTGTGAGCAATAAATAAAGAGGAAAAGTTTGAGATCTGTTTGTCAGGACAAATTCTGTAAGGTTTTGAAATGATAAAGACAAGCAAAGTGAGAGTACATTCAGTTTCATTCAGCAGTTTAAGCAGGTTTACTTCCATTCAATTTCACTCAGCAGTTTCAGAATCAGATAATATAGAAGTTTCACCGACACAGTAATAGCAGTTGACGTAAAAACTATTAAGTTTCACCTGCATACCACGAAGTTGAAGTACCTGCGCACAACAGACCAAAGACACGCGTATGTGCGAAAACAAATATAAAGCAAACCGAAAATAGAAAAAAAGCTGTAACTAACGGGCATTGCACCTTAGCATACGGACAATCTCATATTGAAATATTCATCCAGTACTCATTATTTACAAGTTCTTATCTGCTTAAAGTTAATGAGTCAGTGCCCGATCCATTCCCTAAGATTTCATTTTTCAAATATAGATTGGAAGAAAATATTGGATCTACATCTCGAGGTACTGACTCCAGCAAGAAATATTTAAATATCACGGCTAGTGCTCTTCTTGAACTAATACCAGTTTCGGTCAGTTCAAAGTCATGGTTAAGTAACCATTCCTTTGTGCAACAGAACTTAAAGACACCTCAAAAAAAGTTTTGCATCACCTCGGTTCCAAGAGTTCCGGAACCCGTACAGAAAATTGCAATAGAGATCAACAAAAACATCATTTCCGACCTTTTCATTGCTCATGGAAACCACACATTGCATGTTGTACCATCATACACCGAGATCTTCAGAGGTGGTGGTCCAGATTGCTGCACACACCGGTACTTCTAATACCCAGTAGCACGTACTCTTGCATTGATGCATGCCTGTATTCGTCGTGGCATACTATCCACAAGCTCATCAAGGCACTGTTGGTCCAGATTGTCCCACTCCTCAACGGCGATTCGGCGTACATCTCTTAGAGTGGTTGGTGGGTCACAACGTCCATAAAAAGCACTGTTCAATCTATCCCAGGCATGTTCGGTAGGATTCATGTCTGGAGAACATGCTGGCCACTCTAGTCGAGCGATATCGTTACCCTGAAGGAAGTAATTCACAATATGTACACGATGGGGGCGCGAATTGTCTTGCATGAAGACGAGTCCCTCGACAATATGTTGCCGATATGGTTGCACTATCGGTCGCCGGATGGCAGTCACGTATCGTACAGCCGTTACGGCGCCTTTCATGACCACCATACGTCGGCCCCACATAATGCCAGCTCAAAACAGCAGCACTTTGCTGTTTTCACTGGACAGTGTGTCTAAGGCGATCAAAAAATGTTCAAATGCTTGTGAAATCTTATGGGACTTAACTGCTAAGGTCATCAGTCCATAAGCTTACACACTACCTAACCTAAATTATCCTAAGGACACACACACACCCATGCCCGAGGGAGGACTCGAACCTCCGCCGGGACCAGTCGTCTAAGGCGTTCAGCCTGACCGGGTTGCCTCCAAAAACGTCTCCGACGATTGTCTGGTTGAAGGCATATGCGACATTCACCGGTGAAGAGAACGTGACGCCAATCATGAGGGGTACGTTCGGCACATCATTGCGCCCACCTGTACCACACTGCATGGAGTCGCGGTTGCAAAGGTGGACCTTGTCACGGACGTCGGGAGTAAAGCTATGCAGCTTGCAGCCTATTGCGCACAGTCTGAGTAGTAACACGACATCCTGTGGCTGCACGAATAGCATTATTCTACATGGTGGCGTTGCTGTCCGGTTTCCACCGAGCCATAATCCGTAGGTAGCGGTCATCCACTGCAGTAGTAGCCCTTGGGCGGTCTGAGTGAGGCATGTCATCGGTAGTTACTGTCTCTCTGTATCTCCTCCATGTCCGAACATCATCGCTTTGGTTCACTCCGAGACACCTGGACACTTTCCTTGTTGAGAGACCTTCCTGGCACAAAGTAACAAAACGGACGCAATCGAACCGCGGTACTGACCGTCTAGGAATGGTATAACTACAGAAAACACCAGCCATGTATTTCCTTCCTGGTGGAATGACTGGCACTGATCGGTTGTCGGACCCCCTCCGTCTAATAGGCGCAGCATGACTGCCTTCGTTGTAGATTTGCTGTTAACAAAGATATGAACAGCGGTATGACTTTTTTTTCGGGCTGGTTTAGTGACATCGCTGAACAGTCAAAGGTACTGTGTCTGTGATACGATATCGACAGGCAACGTCTATCTTCAGGAGTTCTGGGAACCAGGGTGATGCAAAACTTCGAAATAAGCATCAAACAAACAAACTACAAAGAACGAAACTTTTCTAGCTTGAAGGCGGAAACCAGATGGCGCTATGGTTGGCCCGCTAGATGGCGCTGCCATAGGTCAAACGGATATCAACTGGCTTTTTTTAAATAGGAACCCCCTCTTTTATTACATATTCGTGTAGTACGTAAAGAAATATGAATGTTTTAGTTGGAACACTTTTTTCGCTTTGTGATAGATGGCGCTGTAATAGTCACAAACGTATAAGCACGTGGTATCACGTAACATTCCGCCAGTGCGGACGGTATTTACTTCGTGATACATTACCCGTGTTAAAATGGACCGTTTACCAATTGCGGAAAAGGTCGCTATCGTGTTGGTGTATGGCTGTTGTGATCAAAATGGCCAACGGACGTGTGCTATCTATGCTGCTCGGTATCCTGGACGACATCATCCAAGTGTCTGGACCGCTCGCCGGGTAGTTACATTATTTAAGGAAACAGGAAGTGTTCAGCCACATGTGAAACGTCAACCACGACCTGTAACAAATGATGATGCCCAAGTAGGTGTTTTAGCTGCTGTCGCGGCTAATCCGCACATCAGTAGCAGACAAAGTGCGCGAGAATTGGGAATGCTACATCGATTGCACCCGTACCATATTTCTATGCATCAGGAATTGCATGGCGACGACTTTGAACGTCGTGTACAGTTCTGCCACTGGGCACAAGAGAAATTACGGGACGATGACAGATTTTCTGCACGCATTCTATTTAGCAACGAAGCGTCATTCACCAACAGCGGTAGCGTAAACCGGCATAATATGCACTACTGGGCAACAGAAAATTCACAATGGCTGCGACAAGTGGAAGATCAGCGACCTTCGCGGGATAATGTATGGTGCGGCATTATGGGAGGAAAGATAATCGGCCCCCATTTTATCGATGGCAATCTAAATGGTGCAATGTATGCTGATTTCCTACGTAATGTTCTACCGATGTTACTACAAGCGTCAGCGCATTGTCAATGCATGTGCGAACATTACGGAAGGCGAACTACTCGCTCTTGAGAGGAATGTCGTTACACGCATTGCCAAATGCATTGAGGTTGACGGACATCATTTTGAGCATTTATTGCATTAATGTGGTATTTACAGGTAATCACGCTGTAACAGCATGCGTTCTCAAAAATGATAAGTTCACAAAGGTACATGTATTACATTGGAACAACCGAAATAAAACATTCAAACGTACATACGCTCTGTATTTTAATTTAAAAAACCTACCTGTTACCAACTGTTCGTCTAAAATTGTGAGCCATATGTTTGTGACTATTACAGCACCATCTATCACAAAGCGAAAAAAGTGGTCCAATTCTGATATTCATATTTCTTTACGTACTACACGAATATGTAATAAAAATAGGGGTTCCTATTAAAAAGCAGTTGATATCCGTTTCACCTATGGCAGCGCCATCTAGCGGGCCCATAGCGCCTTTTGGTTTCCCCCTTCAAGCTAGACGAGTTTGGTTCTTTGTAGTTTTTTTGTTTGACGCTTATTTCGCGAGATATTTGGAAAATTTTAAGTATCTTGGAAGCAGGATAGACACCGACTGGAAGTGGACCACAGAAATTGAAACAAGGATAGCAATGGCAAAAGAGGCGTTTTATAAGAAAAGGAGAATCTTCTGCAGCGGTCTGGACAGAGAACTCAGAAAGAGACTCATAAAATGTCTTGTATGGAGTGTTCTTCTATATGGCGCTGAAACATGGACTATGAGGAAACAAGACAGAGAAAGGCTAGAGGCTTTTGAGATCTGGACATGGCGGAAGATGGAAAGAATAAGTTGGATGGACAGAGTAATAAATGAAGAAGTACTGAGAAGAGTGGGAGAGAAAAGGCAGTTATTAGATGTAATAAAGAGAAGAAAAGAAATTGGATTGGGCATATATTAAGAAAGAATGACGGACTGATAAAAACAGTTTTAGAAGGTTATGTAGAAGGGAAAAGGAAGCGAGGAAGGAAGAGATTCCAGATACTGGATGACATGATGGACGGTACAACATACAGCAGCCTTAAGAAGGAAGCAATGGATCGCAGAAAATGGAGAGGCAAAGGACCTGATAATATAGCAGATAACAGATGATGATGATGATGGTGTGTGTATGTGTGTGTGTGTGTGTGTGTGTGTGTGTGTGTGTGTGTGTGTGTGTGTGTGTGCTCATAATAATTGTCCGCTAATGAATAAACAGTAATAAACTAAAGTAAAATAAGGATTACTTATTAGACTTTGCCCGAAGGAAACATGAGTCCTTTCATAAATACACTTTCCAGTTCGACACGTCAAAACCTTTGACCTCAGTTTTCTGGTAGTTCCACATTCGCGTACTCTGTAGCTAAAGTAACAGGAATCCTAATTTCTTTGCAAATATAGTGTTTCATGTAATGATTCATTGTACTTCTGGTCCCACCGTAATTTATTCAGTAAATAAAATCTATTCTCTACAGTCAATTAAATCTGTATAGAGGGTATCCCTTTTATCTTGACCATCCTAAATAACTATTGGTCCAGTTGCAAATTACAAAATGTTTCAAGCATATGTCCTTTAGCCGTCAGGGGGACATCAATCAGCATGATTGCCTTCGTTGTAGCTTTGTTTTTTACAAAGATATGAACAGCTGTATGACTTCTTTAAATGGCACCCTGTATTTTTTATTCGGTAATTCATTTCCTCTTCTAAAGACCTATTTAAAAGTGTATCACAGTGTACCTGTCATTGAAACACAACGTTGAATTAGATAACACAACACTTACTTTGAGCCCTGGATCACAAACTCGTCCACTTGCCGGAGTTGTCAGAAAACAAACGAAAACCAAGTAAAAACATAACACAAAATTGACTTCTACTCTCCTGTAGCACTGCCCAGGAGCAGGACATTTAAAGGTGCTCAGAGTGGTGGCCCTGGACATGGGAAAACACAATAAGGGCTTCAGTCACAAAGGGTGCAGGCTTAACACAGGAAGAACATAGGTACAGGAACCATCGGTATAACAGTTGTAAATTGTCGTAGCTGTGTTGGGAAAGTACCAGAGCTCCAAGCATTAATAGAAAGCACTGATGCTCAAATCGTTATAGGCACTGAAAGCTGGCTAAAACGGATATAAGCTCAGCCGAAATTTTTGCGAAGTACCTAACGGTGTTCTGAAAGGTAGGCTAAACACCGTTGGCGGTGGTGTGTTTGTTGCTGTCAGTAGTTTAACTTGTCACGAAGCTGAAGTAGTTACTTCCTGTGAGTTAGTATGGGCAGAGATCGTTATTGCCAACCGATCTCCCAGTTCAGATGATACAGTTGCTGAAAAGTTCAAAGAAAACTTGAGTTTGATTTCAAACACGTACCCGACTCATACGATAATAGTTGGTGGTGACTTTGATTTACTCTCTACATGATGGGAAAAATACATGTTTAATTCCGGAGGTACATATAAAATATCATCCAAAATTGTACTAAACGCATTCTCTGAAAATTATTTCGAGCAGTTAGTTCATGAGACCACGAGAATAGTAAACGATTGTGAAAACGCACTTGACGTCTTAGCAACAAATAATCCTGAGTTAATAAGAGCATCAAAACCGATTCAGGATTAGTGAACACAGGGGTGGTCGTACCAAGATTGGTTATTGTAACCCCCAAATCCTCGAAAAATATACCTATTCAAAAAAGCAGATAAAAATTCACTTGACGCCTTCCTGAGAGACAATCTCCACTCATTTCAAATTAAATATAGGTGTAGACCAGATGTGGCTTAAATTCAAAGAAATAGTATCTGCAGCAATTGAGAGATTTATACCAAATACATCAACAAACGACGAAACTGATCCTCCTTGGTACACAAAACAGGTTAGAAAACTGTTGCAGAAACAACGAAACAAACGTGCCAAATTTAAACAGATGCAAAATCCCGATTATTGGCGATCGTTTACAGAAGCTCAAAATTTAGCGCGGACTTCAATACGAGATGCCTATAACAGTTTCCACAACGAAACTTTGTCTCGAAAGCTGGCAGAAAATCTTCCTACTAAGGATACTGCTACACTACGCTTGTTCGTCCTCTTTCAGAATACTGCTGCGCGGTGTGGGATCCTCACCAGATAGGACTGACGGAATTCATCGAAAAAGTTCAAAGAAGGGCAGCAGGTTTTGTATTATCGCGAAATATGGGAGAGAGTGTCACAGAAATGATACAGCATCTGGGCTGGAAATCATTAAAAGAAAGGCGTTTTTCGTTGCGACGGAATCTTCTCACGAAATTCCAATCGCCAACTTTCTCCTCCGAATGCGAAAATATTTTATTGACACCGACCTACATAGAGCGGAACGATCACCACGATAAAATAAGGAAAATAAAAGCTCGTATGGAAAGATATAGGTGTTCATTCTTTCCGCGTGCTATACAAGGTTGAAGTAATAGAGAATTGTGAATGTGGTTCGATGAACCCTCTGCCAGGCACTTAAATGTGATTTGCAGAGTATCCATGTAGATGTAGATGTAGATACACTGCTTCCATTGTTGCCTGCTGAACAGAATTACAAGGAAGCACGAGACGTTCCTGCATGCCCTCTGGAATTGTTGGAATATCGCAATAGACAATGTCTTTAATGCATCCCCAAAGAAAAAGTCCAGAGGATTTAAATTAGGAGACCTAGCAGGCCAAGTAATTGTTCCTCCACGACCAATCCATCTGGCAGGATACCTTCGGTTCATAATATGACGCTCACGCAAGCCATTATGTGCTGGCCATCCATCGTATACCACTTAAACATTGTGGTTCCTAGCGGCACTTCATCCAGAAGAGGAGGAAGAATTCGTCTCAGGAAGTTGGCATAAGCTGTGCCGTTTAGAATACCATTGATGAAATAAGGGCCAATAATTGTAGAACAAAGCATCCCACACCAGACGTTAACTTTCAACTGACGCTGATGTTTCACTTGTCTAAGCCATCGTAGGTTGTCGCTGGACCAGTAATGCACATTCCTTCCATTTACCTGTCCTTTGAGAGGGAACATTCATCGGTAAATAGAACATTGGAGAAGAAGTTCGGGATGGCGAGGATTTGCTGCTGTGCCCACTGACACAAATGTACACGATTCTGCAAATCATACCCATGCAATTCTTGATGTGGGTGTACATGGTAAAGATGGAACCGGTGACGTGTAAAAATACGATGTACACTGGTTTTTGGGATGCCAATCTCGTGCTCAAGCTGTCGTGTGCTTGTATGTGGATTCATAGCAATGGAAGTGAGAACTTTCGGCAGCTTCGTCTGTGCAAGTGCTACGTCGATTGCGTTGTCGTGGTTTGAAACTTTCACTTCCCTGAAGCTTCGCAACAAGACGAGAAAACAGCAGTCGAGAAGGTTCATGTCGGGATATCGCTCTCTGTACAGTTTCGCTGCCTGCGTAGCATTTCGCCTACCTTCAAAAACAACAATAAAAG
The DNA here is from genome assembly GCF_021461385.2 of Schistocerca piceifrons. Taxonomy (NCBI): domain Eukaryota; kingdom Metazoa; phylum Arthropoda; class Insecta; order Orthoptera; family Acrididae; genus Schistocerca; species Schistocerca piceifrons. Next base: position 508,799,665 of record NC_060140.1, read on the forward strand.
AAACGTTATGTCGATGCACTTTGTAGGAAGGACAGCCTTTATCCCATTCCTACTCTGCACAGCAGTATTTAAAAGGACTAAACTACCATACTAAATGTATCCGTACATAAGAAAACGGTATTGCAATTACTGTTCTGCTAATTTACATTCCCCTTAGATGAGTAGCTTTTCTAACTTCACTTCGTTGGTTTACATTCTACTCCCATTTGTCCTCTGTCAATGTCAGCACGTGGATGTATTCCACTACCCCGAGTACCTGCACTAGCGCTGGGAGCGTCAACGTCGGCGTTGTGATATGTAATTAATAACGTTGTGTTTCGGTGAATGGTACACTGTGATACATTTATGAATAGGTATTTAGGAGAGAAAATGAATTACCGCATAAAAAATACAAGGTGCCATTTAAAAAAGGCATACCGCTGCTCATATCTTTGCAAAAAACAACGAAGGTAATTATGTTGATTCATGTCTCCCTGACGGCTAAAGAACATTTGCTTGAAACATTTTGTAATTTGCATCTGGACAAACAGTTATTTAGGGTGGTCACGATAAGTGGGACACCCTGTATAATACAGCAGGATTATTTTAAGTAGTGATGTGTTTCTTTCTACTTCTGTTACACGAATTTGATTAATCTGAAATTCACAGTATGAAAACGTAGTTTTCGTTCTTTTTGACTTCAGTTTTCACAGATTTCATTTGGAAAAGATGTTGGTACATCTAACGATTTTCCAGATCAGAGAACAAGATAATTACTGTTACATATGCAGATTTCTCACCGGATTCTGATGCCAATAAAATCCTTTAATTTTACCAAATTTGTTGTTGTTGTTGTTGTTGTGGTCTTCAGTCCTGAGACTGGTTTGATGCAGCTCTCCATGCTACTCTATCCTGTGCAAGCTTCTTCATCTCCCAGTACCTACTGCAACCTACATCCTTCTGAATCTGCTTAGTGTATTCATCTCTTTGTCTCCCTCTACGATTTTTACCCTCCACGCTGCCCTCCAATGCTAAATTTATGATCCCTTGATGCCTCAAAACATGCCCTACCAACCGATCCCTTCTTCTAGTCAAGTTGTGCCACAAACTTCTCTTCTCCCCAATCCTTTTCAATACCACCTAATTAGTTACGTGATCTACCCACCTTATCTTCAGCATTCTTCTGTAGAACCACATTTCGAAAGCTTCTATTCTCTTCTTGTCCAAACTAGTTATCGTCCATGTTTCACTTCCATACATGGCTACACTCCATACAAACACTTTCAGAAACGACTTCCTGACACTTAAATCTATACTTGATGTTAACAAATTTCTCTTCTTCAGAAACGATTTCCTTGCCATTGCCAGTCTACATTTTATATCCTCTCTACTTCGACCATCATCAGTTATTTTACTCCCTAAATAGCAAAACTCCTTTACTACTTTAAGTGTCTCATTTCCTAATCTAATTCCCTCAGCATTACCCGATTTAATTTGACTACATTCCATTATCCTCGTTTTGCTTTTGTTGATATTCATCTTATATCCTCCTCTCAAGACACTGTCCATTCCGTTCAACTGCTCTTCCAAGCGCTTTGCTGTCTCTGACAGAATTTCAATGTCATCGGCGAACCTCAAAGTTTTTACTTCTTCTCCATGAATTTTAATACCTACTCCGAATTTTTCTTTTGTTTCCTTTACTGCCTGCTCAATATACAGATTGAATAACATCGGGGAGAGGCTACAAACCTGTCTCACTCCCTTCCCAACCACTGCTTCCCTTTCATGCCCCTCGACTCTTATAACTGCCATCTGGTTTCTGTACAAATTGTAAATAGCCTTTCGCTCCCTGTATTTTATACCGGCCACCTTCAGAATTTGAAAGAGAGTATTCCAGTTAACATTGTCAAAAGCTTTCTCTAAGTCTACAAATGCTAGAAACGTAGGTTTGCCTTTTCTTCATCTTTCTTCTAAGATAAGTCGTAAGGTTAGTATTGCCTCACGTGTTCCAACATTTCTACGGAATCCAAACTGATCTTCCCTGAGGTCTGCTTCTACCAGTTTTTCCATTCGTCTGTAAAGAATTCGCGTTAGTATTTTGCAGCTGTGACTTATCAAACTGATAGTTCGGTAATTTTCACATCTGTCAACACCTGCTTTCTTTGGGATTGGAATTATTATATTCTTCTTGAAGTCTGAGGGTATTTCGCCTGTCTCATACATCTTGCTCACCAGATGGTAGAGTTTTGTCGTGACTGGCTCTCCCAAGGCCATCAGTAGTTCTAATGGAATGTTGTCTACTCCCGGGGCCTTGTTTCGACTCAGGTCTTTCAGTGCTCTGTCAAACTCTTCACGCAGTATCTTATCTCCCATTTCATCTTCTTCTACATCCTCTTCCATTTCCATAATATTGTCCTCAAGTACATCGCCCTTGTATAAACCCTCTATATACTCCTTCCACCTTTCTGCCTTCCCTTCTTTGCTTAGAACTGGGTTGCCATCTGAGCTCTTGATATTCATACAAGTGGTTCTCTTCTCTCCAAAGGTCTCTTTAATTTTCCTGTAGGCAGTATCTATCTTACCCCTAGTGAGACAAGCCTCTGCATCCTTACATTTGTCCTCTAGCCATCCCTGCTTAGCCACTTTGCACTTCCTGCCGATCTCATTTTTGAGACGTTTGTATTCCTTTTTGCCTGCTTCATTTACTGCATTTTATATTTTCTCCTTTCATCAATTAAATTCAATATTTCTTCTGTTACCCAAGGATTTCTACTATCCCTCGTCTTTTTACCTATTTGATCCTGTGCTGCCTTTACTACTTCATCCCTCAAAGCTACCCATTCTTCTTCTACTGTATTTCTTTCCCCCATTCCTGTCAATTGTTCCCTTATGCTCTCCCTGAAACTCTCTACAACCTCTGGTTCTTTCAGTTTAAAGGCAAAAGGATAACCACCTGGGTGTGAAATGTTGATTATTTGATAGGGTCATGTACAGAGTATTTGCAATGAGCTGTTTCCCTTACGTAAAACAGACGATTTCGTATGAGATTTAAGTAATACTGTTTCTCCTTTTAATATTTTTAACATGACCTAACCTTTTGACGTTAGTGTTTTTTTTTTCTAGTTCTGGAATGATGAGTGACTGAAGGAGTGTGTTCCTTACCTTTCCTTTCAGAACGGTTTCTTTAGGCAGGCGTGGTTTCGTTATGGTTATTAAGTAATTGTGTATGTGTTTATGATGTTGTGAAAGCAGGTAAATTATTTACAATATTTTCAAAGGGTGCAAAAAATTATATCAACAGTGTGCATTGTGTTCTAACATAAGTTATTATAAATCAAGTGTCACTGTAAGGGTAGTACCAGTGTATCAAACTGTGCTTAAAACGATTGTCTTGTAAAAAATCTTTCCATTTTTTGCACCTAAAATTCGATGCATTGTTATAGGCTTGCAAACTGTTTGAATGTAATGTTCAGAATCTTCCCAATAAGAGCAGATGCCGCCCTCCATCTTGTAGCATATAGCTTGAGACATTTTGAGAAAATCTCATACAGACATACTAAATACTTAACACCACCTCGTCCAGGGGGCATTGGCCCGCCAACATGAAGACACACAATTTGAAGTGGTTGTGTTGGTAAGACAGAGTGTAATTCCGTGTAGCAGCAGTTACTTGCAGACTTTGCTTTTTGACACAGTAGACAAGATTTTAATAGTTATTCAACATACCCTCGCATATTGAGAAAGTAGAAATATAAATTCAGTTTCCTTAAACGTTCTGAGGCACTCTAATTACCCCAAACATAGCGAATATGCCAAACCAACGTTTGTCTACTGGAATTCACACACATAAGTTGTCACCAGAAACATTATGTCTCTAGAATAAAACGTTGTTTTGTAAAGCTGTAAAATTTTCTCAGGTGGGTTCTGTATAAATTACACTATATAAATAGTATTGTTTCTAATGCTTGTATTTCGTTAACAAAGTGCTGCAATCAGTTATCTCTTTTGTTAACCCCGAAAGATCAGTCAGTCCTTGCGGAAGACGCTGCAAAGCGTCAACCACAGCTATTGTTCTTACCTTTTATATGAATTACCTCGAAACTATATTCCTGTACAAAAGCTGTTCATCTTGTAATGTTAGGACGTAGTATCTGACAGGGTAATAAGTAGCACAGAGCATTGTGCTCACAAAATACCTTAATGCGTTTTACCTAAATCTAATAACCGAACTTCTTAAATGCCGCTATCGCCACAGTTTCAAACTCAGTAGCAGAATATCAATGTTCTCACTCTTTAATGGTTCTAATAGCAAAACTAATCATGTTAACTTTGATCTTTCCGACCTTTTCGGGAATTTGAATAGACATTCCCAAATTCCCAAAAAGGATGCATTCATGACAACGAAAAAATCTGAATTCATGCCAGCACAACGTAGGATTTCAGAACTCACTGAAGTATTCTTTCTTGCATCGAAGTCTGATTGACAGTTCTTTGGTCAGTGCCATGCGACAGTCTTTTTAAATAGATTTAACAATGCTGGACGGTTAAGTAACTACACAGGAAGAAAACGACGAAAAAACGGACCAAGTCGAGGAAAAGCTTTCAACTGCTATTTTGTTTTCGAAGCTGAAAAGTTTTTCTCTGCATATATCTTATCAGGATCAGGTGTTATTCCTGCAGGAGATATGACACGACACAAAAATTTCATTTCCACACTACAAAACGTTGATATCTCCAAATTAACTGTGACTCCATCCTTCGAAAATTTAGGGGGTTCTTCCCAGGTAGGACTTGTTGTCAAAATGTCGTCAATATATAGTGTTATTTTGTGTCGGAGATCTGGTCCTATAAGTGTATCTAGTGTCATAATAAATACACTTGAACTTACCTTAATTCCAAACTGTATGACACAAAACTGATTACTTCTGCCAGAATGGACAAAAGTTGTGTATTTCCCTGACTCATTTGAAAATAAGACCTGCCAATAGGAACATCGGACATCTAGGCTAGTGAAAAACAGTACTGCACGAAATTTTTGTAATTGCTCTTGTGGATTTACTGGTTGTGTACGGATTGCTACAATTATTTCATTAACAGCACTCGCATTCAGAATGAGGTGTACTTGGAAATCAGATTGTTTCACTGTTAATATTGGACTTTAGTACGGGGAATGTGACAGTTCAGTTACTTTCCATTGAAGCATGTGTCTTATTTCTCGATCAACTGTCTCTCGTTTCGTTCACGGAATGGAGTAAGATTTACGGAAAAATGTGTCATGTGGCATGACGTCCAAGTGGTACACACACGTTATTTTTATTACGCCAGTTTTCTCCTCAAAAACACGGAATTACCTCATAAGTATGTTTCTTAAATCTAATTTCTGATGTGTATTCTTATAAGTATCCGTTGAGAGGCCAGACAACCGTGTGGTTCCTGAGGAGGGGCAGCAGCCTTTTCAGTAGTTGCAGGGGCAACAGTCTGGATGATTGACTGATCTGGCATTGCAGCATTAACCAAAACGGCCTTGCTGTGCTGGTACTGCGAACGGCTGAAAGCAAGGGGAAACTACAGCCGTAATTTTTCCCGAGGGCATGCAGCTTTACTGTATGGTTAAATGATGATGGCGTCCTCTTGGGTAAAATATTCCGGAGGTAAAATAGTCCCCCATTCGGATCTCCGGGCGGGGACTACTCAGGAGGACGTCGTTATCAGGAGAAAGAAAACTGGCGTTCTACGGATCGGAGCGTGGAATGTCAGATCCCTTAATCGGGCAGGTAGGTTAGAAAATTTAAAAAAGGAAATGGATAGGTTGAAGTTAGATATAGTCGTAATTAGTGAAGTTCGGTGGCAGGGGGAACGAGACTTTTGGTCAGGTGACTACAGGGTTATAAACACAAAATCAAATAGGGGTAATGCAGGAGTAGGTTTAATAATGAATACGAAAATAGGAATGCGGGTAAGCTACTACAAACAGCATAGTGAACGCATTATTGTGGCCAAGATAGACACGAAGCCCATGCCTACTGCAGTCGTACAAGTTTATATGCCAACTAGCTCTGCAGATGATTAAGAAATTGATGAAATGTATGATCAAATAAAAGAAATTATTCAGGTAGTCAAGGGAGACGAAAATTTAATAGTCATCGGTGACTGGAATTCGAGAGTAGGAAAAGGGAGAGTAGAAAACATAGTGGGTGAATATGGATTGGGGGAGAGAAATGAAAGAGGAAGCCGTCTGGTAGAATTTTGCACAGAGCGTAACTTAATTATAGCTAACACTTGGTTCAAGAATCATAAAAGAAGGTTGTAGACGTGGAGGAATCCTGGAGATACTAGAAGGTATCAGATAGATTATATAATGGTAAGACAGAGATTTAGGAACCAGGTTTTAAATTGTAAGACATTTCCAGGGGCAGATGTGGACTCTGACCACAGTCTATTGGTTATGAACTGTAGATTAAAACTGAAGAAACTCCAAAAAGGTGGGAATTTAAGGAGATGGGACCTGGATAAACTGACTAAACCAGAGGTTGTACAGAGTTTCAGGGAGAGCATAAGGGAACAATTGACAGCAATGGGGGAAAGAAATACAGTAAAAGAAGAATGGGTAGCTCTGAGGGATGAAGTAGTGAAGCCAGTAGAGGATCAAGTGGGTAAAAAGACAAGGGCTAGTAGAAATCCTTGGGTAACAGAAGAAATATTGAATTTAATTGATGAAAGGAGAAAATATAAAAACGCAGTAAATGAAGCAGGCAAAAGGGAATACAAACGTCTCAAAAATGAGATCGACAGGAAGTGCAAAATGGCTAAGCAGGGATGGCTAGAAGACAAATGTAAGGATATAGAGGCTTATCTCACTAGGGGTATAATAGATACTGCTTACAGGAAAATTAAAGAGACCTTTGGAGAATAGAGAGTCACTTGTATGAATATCAAGAGCTCAGATAGAAACCCAGTTCTAAGCAAAAAAGGGAAAGCAGAAAGATGGAAGGAGTATTTGGAGGGTCTATACAAGGGCGATGTACTTGAGGGCAATATTATGGAAATGGAAGAGGATGTAGAAGAAGATGAAATGGGAGATACGATACTGCGTGAAGAGTTTGACAGAGCACTGAAAGACCTGAGTCGAAACAAGGCCCCGGGAGTAGACAACATGCCATTGGAACTACTGACGGCCTTGGGAGAGCCAGTCCTGACAAAACTCTACCATCTGGTGAGCAAGATATATGAGACAGGCGAAATACCCTCAGACTTCAAGAAGAATGTAATAATTCCAATCCCAAAGAAAGCAGGTGTTGACAGATGTGAAAATTACCGAACTATCAGTTTAATAAGTCACAGCTGCAAAATACTAACGCGTATTCTTCACAGACGAATGGAAAAACTGGTAGAAGCCGACCTCGGCGAAGATCAGTTTGGATTCCGCAGAAATGTTGGAACACGTGGGGCAATACTGACCCTACGACTTATCTTAGAAAATAGATTAAGGAAAGGCAAGTCTATATTTCTAGCATTTGTAGACTTAGATAAAGCTTTTGACAGTGTTGACTGGAATACTCTGTTTCAAATTCTGAAGGTGGCAGGGGTAAAATACAGGGAGCGAAAGGCTATTTACAATTTGTACAGAAACCAGATGGCAGTTATAAGAGTCGAGGGGCATGAAAGGGAAGCAGCGGTTGGGAAGGGAGTGAGACAGGGTTGTAGCCTGTCCCCGATGTTATTCAATCTGTATATGGAGCAGGCAGTCAAGGAAACAAAAGAAAAATTCGGAGTGGGTATTAATGTCCAGCGAGAAGAAATAAAAACTTTGAGGTTCGCCGATGACATTGTAATTCTGCCAGAGACAGCAAAGGACTTGGAAGAGCAGTTGAACGGAATGGACAGTGTCTTGAAAGGAGGATATAAGATGAACATCAACAAAAGCAAAACGAGGATAATGGAATGTAGTCTAATTACGTCGGGTGATGCTGAGGGAATTAGATTAGGAAATGCGACGCTTAAAGTAGTAAAGGAGTTTTGCTATTTGAGAAGCAAAATAACTGATGATGGTCGAAGTTGAGAGGATATAAAATGTAGACTGGCAATGGCAAGGAAAGCGTTTCTGAAGATAAATTTGTTAACATCGAGTATAGATTTAAGTGTCAGGAAGTCGTTTCTGAGAGTATTTGTATGGAGTGTAGCAATGTATGGAAGTGAAACATGGACGATAAATAGTTTGGACAAGAAGAGAATAGAAGCTTTCGAAATGTGGTTCTACAGAAGAATGCTGAAGATTAGATGGGTAGATCACATAACTAATTAAGAGGTATTGAATAGAATTGGGGAGAAGAGGAGTTTGTGGCACAACTTGACAAGAAGAAGGGACCGGTTGGTAGGACATGTTCTGAGGCATCAAGGGATCACAAATTTAGCATTGGAGGGCAGCGTGGAGGGTAAAAATCGTAGAGGGAGACCAAGAGATGAATACACTAAGCAGATTCAAAAGGATGTAGGTCGCAGTAAGTACTGGGAGATGAAGAAGCTTGCACAGGATAGAGTAGCATGGAGAGCTGCATCAAACCAGTCTCAGGACTGAAGACAACAACAACAACAACATTCTTATAAGTAGAGTCCATTTCCTTGTCTTGTGTACATGCTTTGTTATTGTCATTTTCACCGTAATGGGTTGAGAAACAATCTTCAGGCACACTCTTTGCCTTTAAAAATTCTACTTTTATTCCTTGGAAGTACTTGCCATATTCCCCTGGCGTGTGTATTGTATCTAATTCAGTATCTTTGCTCTCTGTTCGTACGTAGCTCTTACCGAAAGAAAAATGTAATTTGACATACTTTTCTGAGAAAAGCTCCATACCCAGGAAGCAGTCGACGACAAGATTTTTTAGAATCAGGAACGGGTCACTGTATTTCCAATGGCAATATTTACTTGTGTCTGCCACCTGACAGGTTGCGACTTAGCACCTAAAGCACCAAAAATATGACAGTTTTGCACATTGTACATCGTCGCTTTGTCTATTTCTTTAACCTTTTTTAATAAGTTTTCTGTTAAACATTATTAGAGGAATCTGTTTCTAAAACATTTTGAAGGGAATTTTCCCACTATAGCATGTATTGAGGCTTGCACGAGAAACTGTGTTTCTTTAGTGTGCTCATCTCTGATATAAAAAATACCGTCCTTATACCTCAGGAGTGACGTGAATGCCTTGATTGCCCACACTCCATGATACGAGCGACATAAGAGGTCTTAATGAGGTCGAAATTTGTTTCAATAAGCTTCTGTGCTGGTAGTTGGCGATGGTTCATTGGTGACTTCCATAATATTTTACTGAATGACTTTAGTTTTGCCAACTACTGGCAGGCGCGCCACGATCTATATAGCGATTATGTAGATAAGTTCACACTGCGCTACCTGGATTCCAGTAACCATTACTGTTATTTCTGTAATTTTGTTCGCCCCCGTTTCCCTGGTACTCAGGTTATTGTCAGACCTCCTTCCGTTATCCGAATTCCGTGCACTTTCACCTGTGCGACGCTCATCGTAGACAGATGACGCTGGAGGTGACGTCAGAGGTGCAGCAAGATACCTGTTAGGAAGGCCTTTGTAACGATCATGCGCGCTCGGCTAACTTTAATACAGCGCGCTATTGTGGCCATTATTGCTATGGTTATGAATTTTCACTTCATTATCAATAAGATTAGTAGAATGTAGAACAGACATGAAATGTTCTAGATTCTCCTCACCAATATTTAAGGGCAACTTAGCCTCCTGCATTCTTAGCACATCTTTGTAAACAACGGGCTCGTCCCAGTAACGAGTTTTGTTTAAATGTTTCTCAAAGTACCTGCATAGACTACTGCTTTTATAATGGAAAGGCTCCAAGTTGAAAACCTGTTTCCGCAGTCTCTCTTGATGGCCTCTTGACAAATACATAGATAGAAATGTTATTTCAAACTGTTCATGCGTTTCTACTGAGTTCAGCTGTGTCTGTGGCCCAAGTGGCTCTAACACCTTGTAAGATCCCTGTGGTAAAACAGACCTTTTGCTGCTCGATCGAAGACTGCAGCAACACACGTTTGAATGCTCTTATGAACACAGTCACACCCATCTACATCTACATCTACGTGATCACTCTGCTATTTACAATTAACTGTCTGGCAGAGGGTTCAATGAACCACCTTCAAGCTGTCTCTACCGTTCCACTCTGAACGGCGTGTGGGAAAAACGAACACTTAAAATTTTCTGTGCGAACCCTGATTCTCTTATTTTATCGCGATGATCATTTCTCCCTATTTACGTAGGTACCAACAGAATGTTTTCGCAATCGGAGGAGAAAACTGGTCACTGAAATTTTATGAGAATATCCCGTCGGAACGAAAAACGCCTTTGTTTTAATGATTGCCACTCCAATTCACGTATCATGTCTGTAGCACTATCTCCCCTATTTCGCGATAATACAAAACGAACCGCCCTTCTTTGAACTTTTTCCATGTCATCCGTCAGTCCTACATGATGCGGAATGCACACCGCACAGCATTACTCCAGAACAGGGTGGACAAGTGTGGTGTAAGCAGTCTCTTCAGTAGATTTGTTGCACCTTCTAAGTGTTCTGCCAGTGAATCGCAGTCTTTGATTTGCTGTAGCCACAACATAGTCTATGTGATCGTTCCAATTTAGGTTACTTGTAATTGTAATCCCTAAGTATTTAGTTGAATTTACAGCCTTCAGATTTGTGTGACTTATCGCGTAATCGAAATTTAGCGGATTTATTTTAGTACTCATGTGAATAACTTCAGACTTTTCTTTATTCAGGGTCAATTGTCGCTTTTTGCAATTGTAATTCATAATTTTCGAATAAAGTATAGGTTCCAAATCTACATCTACATCTACATCCATACTCCGCAAGCCACCTGACGGTGTGTTGCGGAGGGTACCCTGAGTACCTCTATCGGTTCTCCCTTCTATTCCCTACTGCAAACCGACGTTAGTGATATGGGCCTGTAATTCAGCGGATTACTCGTATTTCCCGGATGAAGAGTATTTTTCTCTGGTATAAAAATTTGGAATTGTCATGCTTGAGCAGGCTTTCCTCAGGCAAAACAGACAAGAGGTATGATGCAGTTGCTATCTCGTACGGTACACGAGCTAGTGAAATGTTAGAATTTGTGTCATTGCGATACGTTGTGTAATTTGCTGCTGTGGGACTGCCGTAATAATCACAGTCTTTGTCGACAGTCAGTGGGGTAATGTGTACCATCTCCCTGACTGTAGACAATTCCCGTTGTACGGTCGTGATTTGTGCAGTTACTTGTTCACCCCATTCTGACAGATCTTCATTTGAGGTAACTTATTTGTTCTACTTCCGAGTTTACTAATTTTCCGGCAGTGTTGCGCTTGGGCATAGTGACTGTGACCTTTTTATCTAGTTCTGAAATTAATGTGTCCTTAATTTCTACATCTTTGTGCGTAAGCCATTGCGAAAAATTATCAACAGTGCGCTTCCACTGATCATTGAACTGTTTTTGTACTTTCACACCTTCTTCTCCTACTAAAGTATCGGCTTTATTTTGTAGCTGTACAATGTTATCTTTAATTATTTTTTATCTTTAGACAAGATCTGTACATCTTCCGGAAGACCACTACAAGCGCCCTTTAATTGTGAAATATCATTTGCTATATGTCAAAACGTAATGACAGTGTACTGAAATTGGTAGCGAATTTCTTTACATTACTAGCGTGTTCTTTTATTTTTTTGTCAAACCATTAGACTGTTGTTGTACTTCTTTTGATGGACTTTGTAATTCTTTGGAGTGGTATTGTAATTCTTAGCACTGGTTCTCGAACTGCGCGGTTGTGTCATACCTCACTGCCTTTCTTCTTAGCAGAAGACGATAGTGCAGTCGCGGTTTTTGCTACATAAACGAGTGGAACCCGTCCTCGCTGGAAGAAAGGCTGCCTGGCGTTCAACAAGTGGCAGGCAAATTCGCTGCCGGTGGCTGACGCATCGTGAGCAATTAATAGCGAGCGGCGCTGTGCAGCGTAGCCTATATAGCGGGGCGGGGTGGAGCAGACGTGCGGCTGCGGCGGCCGGATCGCCCTCCTCATCAGTATGCGCGCGCACGGACGCCGGCCCGACAGCGACAGCTCCCGGCGTTCTGGTGTGCCGTGCCGCTAATCCCAATCGATTTCCACGATAATCCCGGCCGGCTCTGAATTATCGTGTGCAGTCACCGCCGCCGGAGGCGTGAGTACGCCAGGGGCGTGACGAAGCGTACATCAGCCCCGACGCACCGACGGAAACTCAAACCACGCAAAGTGTGTACTCACGACACCACACTTGGCAACTAACACAATTAAAAACAAAAAGACGTCTATATAAAGACTACAATGGTGAAAGTACGATTGTGCCTAGAATTGTTCGTAATGTGAAGATGCCAATTTTATTACGCGCTGTTTACAGGACAAGGAGAGCTGAAATTGTGGTGAATCAGGTATCTTCCTTGTTATATTTGACATTTCCCAGCCATTTAAGCCGAATGTTTGACTAATAATATTGTAAACATTACGCGCTTGCAGAAAAAGATCTCAGGAAGTGCAACTGACAACAGCAAGGAAAGTTATTCTGAAAAAGAGAAATATCGCCATCTATACTAATTATAAGGCTAAAACTATCGTTTATTATATGAATGGATGGTGTCCGTTCTTTCACACATGTCCGAAAGAACAAAGAAGATCAGGCAGTGTAACGCACCTGCCTAGTAGGCAGGACATCCCGGGTTGGAATCCCGGTCCTGTGGATGTTTTCACTCCAAACTTGGCAACTAACAGAATTAACAACAAAAAGACGTCTATATAAAGACTACAATGGTAAAAGCACGATTGTGCCTAAAATTGTTCGTAATGTGAAGCTGCCAATTTTATTACGCGCTCTTTACAGGACAGTCTTCAGACCGAGAACCACAACAACAACAATCACAGAATTCGTGTCTCCGACAATAATGAAATCAGTTGTAAAATGTAAAACGCAATCCTTCTGCCAAAAACAGGATTCAAATATTGCCCGTGAGGTAAAGGAATCGTTTCTTTCCCTTAGCATCGGACATGTCCGAAAGAATAGACATCACGCACTCACATAATGATTCGCCTAGATGGACAATGGATCCACTTTCTTCAGTGCAGGTGCAGAAGTACGTCCGACTTTCTTCAGGAAACTCGGAGTAGCGAGCATGGAGGACATGGGAAGGTTCTGCGCAAAGATGGCGCTCGGGGGGAATGTGCCGAGATAGTCTGCGCACTTGCTATAACACTGTGTCCCGGATAGCGCAGCGATTAACGCACCTGCCTAGTAAGCGAAATTCGAATCGCAGCCCAGTTCATATTTTCACTCGACGCCGCTATTTCCAGATAACGTCCCCGATGCAGCTGACTTCAGTAGTCCTTGCCCTTTCTTTTCATTTCTCCCCACCTCCACCTTCAATTTACATATAAACCTACCGTGTTTGTCTGTCTGTCTGTCGGTCTGAACACACTTCTCCAAAACTACTAGACGAATTTTCGTAAGGTTTTCGCAGGACGTAACTTTCGGTATTGTAAAGGTTTTAATTCGCCCAAACCGGATCACAGAAAAAAATATGTCGTGATTGAAAGTTTTACTAAAACCAATCTTATTTGTCCCGTTCTCTGTTTGAGCACGCTAATCTCCAAAACTATCAGATGGATTTTCACGAGGATTTCGCCGGTAACTTAAGAATAACTTCGGGCACGGTACAGGCTTCCTTTCATCAGAATATGATCACGAAAAGAAATATTTCGCAACTGAAAGTTTTACTATCATTGTAAAGCTAACTCTTCCCGTTACGTTTTCACTACTAAACCGCTAAAGTATTGGGATGAAATTTGGTGTGGGGATAGCTTGAACCCTGAGGAACAACAAAGGCAGCTTTAGAAAGTGTTTAGTACAAGATACTTATTGGTTTGAAGAATTTTACACCTATCAGGGAAAATATTTACTCTCCAAAAAACTATTTACTCTTAGATTTCGTGAAAATACTTTCATTGTTTTTGAATGTGTTAGGTGATACTATTCAAAGCAATGAATACAATGCTAACACAATCTTAAGTGTGTTAAATCCATGCTTCCACACTATTAGTTGCATGGTGTACAAGTTGTATACTTTATAGCTACCTCAGTAGCATGGTGCATAGACGCACACGCCACCCATGCCCTTCTGTACACACTGATTGGCAGCGACGCTACACATGCCAACGCATCCGGCGGTGGCACACTTCTTGTGCAATTGTATTGCCTTTAGGTACGTACCAGTAGCAGAATGTCAATCATAACGACACGAATGTGAAGACAACACAAAGGTTCCCGAGTGGAGGAAGTCTCTGACCTTGCCGGGAACAGAACCTAGGCCCCTTCGGTCGGTAATCTGTCGAGCTGACCGCGCAGCTCCCGAGGCAATTACACATGCGACACTTTTGGAGGGTAAGAGTGCGACGCACATAACGAGCCATGCTTACCCGACCGGGCAGACAGTTGGGGGCAGACGATGCGAGTACACGTACAGCCGTTGACTTCCTCACCATCACTCCTCTTAACAAAACCACTGACACGCGAGTGCAGCCGCGGATAACAGCTAGTTACTACACAGGATGTTTCCGTAAGAGCGTGCAAAAATTTGACAGGGCATAGAGGATGCTCCACTGAACAATTTGGGATAGGGGACCTGGCATCGGCGAAGCCAGCTTAAAGAGGTAACAGGAATAAAATCACATCATTGTGTACTTTTTTATTTACATTACTTACACTTAACTGCAAATACCACCACTGGCACAATGAACGTACCATTCGTACTGAATCTTATAAAATATACTGAAACTGACGCCATGAACCTCAATGTTAGCATGACATCGGCGAACCTCCTCTTCGAAATCGAGAGTGCGCGTGGTCCTTATATTGCCACGCCGCTCGTTTCTTCTTTTCAATGAACCAATTTCCCGCATTCGTCAGTCGAAAGAGATAAACATTCGTCATGACGGATGATGCCTGTTAGGAAATCGTTCCCTGTACAGCATTTCAGCAGCGAGAGCATTGCAACATACTTCGTCATACGCAAGGTGCATGTCAGTGAGATCTGCGAAACTGTACCGGTACTGCTCCATCGTATTGAATAGCACTGAGTAATGAATGGGTCTGTCATTGATTCATAGCACGTTCTGTCACGGGACAATGTAAATACGATGCAATAGAACCGCCTTATGGACAAGTAAAGTAAACAATATCTGCATAATGACTTCCCAGTAATCAAGCTCGTCCTCCTTGTCTCCTTGCAGGAAATAAAGAATGTACATCTAAATAAACAGCACAGTACGTCTAAACTCGTACGCATGTTAGTTGTAAATAAGCTGGAAAAAAGTGATGCTAGACAAAGCGGTAGACAAGTTTACTTCCACATCTCCTTAAGCTGGTTTCTCCGACCCCAGGTTCCCTACCTCAAATTGTTCAGTGGAACATCCTCTATATCTTGTTACATTTTTGCATGCTCTTACGAAAAACACCCTGAATAAATTTAAGTAATTTATTGTCTGGCGGAATCATAGTAATTTCAAAACCGTATCACCAGTTTCAGCACTCACTCGTTGTCTTGAGATCGCAAGACAGATGCCGCGGTCACTACCTCCACTGGAGAAACCACGTTGTCAATGCCGAAATTGGTAATTTCGTACTGAAGTTGTTGTGAATGTGCTGGGCAATAAGTTATATTGAAAACAAGCTTACGCCTCCAGACAGGCTGAAGAGTCGTTGTTTCCATAAATTGGAGTGCTCGGAAGTCTGTTTTGAAAGAGATACTTTGAAGTGAAACAAGTATGATAAACTGTACGGAGTAGGACATAATGTAAGCTTTCCAGTTGTGTTGTTATGGAAGAATGCTGTAGATAACACGGGGAGGAAGGATAGCTAGTAAAGAGGTACTGAATCAAATTGGGGAGAAAAGATTATTTTGGCACAACATGAATGGATAGGTTGATGGGATGCATCATGAAATACCAAGGAAGAGTTTATTTGGTAACGGAAATAAATGTGGGGATTATGTTGCAGAGTGAGATGAAGGCCCGACTGTAGCAAGTAGCTTCAAATGAGAATAGGCTGTGAAATTTGTGCAGAGAGGAGGACACTTGAGCAGGATATATTAAGACAGACAGCAGCATTAAACCAGTCTTCAGACCGAGAACCATAGCAACAACAATCACAGAATTAGTATCTCCGACAGTAATAAAATTAGTAGTAAAATGTAAAACGCACTCTTTCTGCTAAGAACAGGATTCAAATATTGCCCGTGAGGTAAAGGAATAACTTCTTTCCCTTAGCATCACTTGTCAAAAAAATAGTTCCGCAGTTATGGGACGAAGACAAGCCTGGATGGACCTTCTGTCAACGTCATTGTCAATAACTGATAGTTCAACGTAAAGTAGAATAAAGCGTTACGCTTTATTCTCTCTCCGCCAGATGTATGAGGCACACATCGATTGTGACAGTCAGACATCTCCTTGAAATAAAAGTGCTGTAGACCTCCGGAATCTTGAGTTTAAACTCAAATGGTACACACGTTTACACAAACTGTTTCGATGCTGATTAATTCAATTCTTCCCACTCAAATTTAGTCCCTTGTTTAGTTAATCCCAACAAGACAATTATTAGAAACGAATATTTTCAATTTGTTTTGTATATTTCTTCGACAGCGAGAGAGAAAGTGTGGTTTCATATGCTGTGTCAGGTACCGAACATTATCAGTTTTGGGTCGTTAAAAATGTTTGTAATTTGTTCTCATCGAGATATACACTGACCAAAGACTCATTAAATAAAAATTGGGTTCTGAAACTTCTGGGTTTAGAACAGCAGATCACAATTACGGAATTTCAGCGTCATTCCTTCTTTTGTTTATCCGAGAAATAATTACGGAAGACAGACGTTTTGAGTACCTCTAGAATAGCACGCCACGCAGGAGTTAACTACACTGAAACATGTTACGTCGAGTCGCGACATACTCGACGTTTATGTGTTGCATAAATGAATTCCACCATTCCTCAGAACAAACCTGGTCTACGTAGTGTTTGTGCTTCCCTTTAGACAAAGCCTTGGTGGCACAAGAGAGAATTCATCGAGCGCACTTCCGTAGCTGAGCAGTCAGCATGGCCGAATACCAGGCGATGGGCCCGTACATAACCGCGTACTCCATCCCGCAGCAGTCGGCATCTGTTTCTCGGCTGCTGAATGCGGATGCCCATTTTGGGAAAGATGTCGTCACACTAGAAAAATAGACGCAGTCCTAAACGATAATTGCAGGAAGATAAATGGCTGCCTGAGACGTACTGGAGTGGACAATATATATTCATTATCGGGCATTGCCCCATCAAATGTCAGAAGATCATTACTGAGCTTGAAAGAGAGGAACAAATACATGAATGACAAGCGTCAACGGCTACACGACCATCAACCCATGTCCAAAAGGTTTACATGGTTCAAATGGCTCTGAGCACTATGGGACTTAACTTCTAAGGTCATCAGTCCACTACAACTTAGAACTACTTAAACCTAACTAATCTAAGGACATCACACACATCCATGCCCGAGGCACGATTCGAACCTGCGACCGCAGCGCTCGCGCGGTTCCAGACCGTAGCGCCTAGAACCGCTCGGCCACCGCGTCCGGTTAAAAGGCTTAAATCCTTACGAAGTTTCATATACTCATTACAACCAGCTGGAACATCCATAAAATCGTTACAGCAAGAAGAATATCCAGAAACCCTTATCACGGAGGAAGCTCTGCCCCTGCGCACCCACCTAGACTGTCAACACAGGGAAACAGTAAACCGAGTCCGTAGGGCCACGAGGCGATGAAAAGAACTTACGAGAAGGTGGGGCTACACAGACACTGACAAGTGTGAGAGTGGTGAAGCAAAATGAAATTCCTTCTAAAATTATCATCATTGGATGCACCCATAGAGTGCACACAAGAGGACCTCCTGAATTATACCAAGATAGCTACAGTCTATATCGAATTCTGAATAAGGGAAATGTGACATAGCTTATATTTTTATTACGTGTTTCTGTGTCTGACTAGTATGTTTTTTTTATATAAACATACCTATTTTGTGTTTTAAATTACGTACTTAGCTTTTTACAGTTGCTACATATTTTATGATGTAGGTCTTACACGAATAAAAACGTTGGAAGTACATAGTGTCATTTAACCTGTCTGAGGGCAGATTTATACAAGTAACTGAAGTCGGTGCCATGTTTAACTGTGACATACACGGGATACTTTCCTCTTACAGAAGATGTACGCCTCTACTTTGATCAAGAGGACATTTTCATAGTAGCATAACCTGGACCAACGTCTTTGTTGTTCAAAATGAAATTTTCACCCTGCGGCGACGTGTGAGCTGACGTGAAACTTCCTGGCCAATTAAAACTGTATTCCGGACCGAGACTCGAACTCGGACGAGGTACAGTTGTGAGGACGGATCGCGTGCTGTGCTTGGGTATCTCTATCGACAAAGCAGTTGCGCGCGATAGGCAAAGCTCCCGAGTTCGAGTCTCGCTCTAGCACACAGTTTTAATCTGCGAGGAAGTTTTATATATGTTAACCCGTGTAATTCTTTTAACTATTGAATGTGACAAAAGAGAATAGACAACATAGTCACACTTGGAGTTTCAATAAAAAGTAGATTTTCTTCATATTATACTGTAGTTATTGGCTATTTGGTGAAAATGTAGTAGGATGGTTTCCGGCAATCTTCTGCAACTACACTACAATCAAGCCTGCGATGAAGGGAACGTGTTAGTCTCTTGGTTACAGTCAGATCTGGAAGGTATTTCGCAACGGTCATGCAGTAATCGTTTGCAGTGTATTCAGAAAAGACCAGCGAAATGCATCCAGTCAGATGAGAGAAACAGCCAAAAATACTAAGTACATTTGCAGCAAAAAGAGTCAGAGACGACTGAAATCTGCAGTAAGTCGCTATTTTATACACAATGATCTAAAAACCTACATCATAATAGTTTAAACATCTCGATTACGAAACTCTAGTATTATATCTCCGGTTATTAAAAAAAGATCTGAAATTCATATGTCATAGTCCATAATGAAGAAAAATGGTGGCTGCTTGATACAATAGCGTGTACTTTGGGTTTCTCTCTCGTGAAGGGCCCCGGGAAAAGCTTTATAAAAATATGAAACAAATTTTGTAACATGACATACCTTTATGGCTGAGAACTGAAAGTACATTACAAGAGGGCTTGTGGCCGAGCGTTTCTAGGCGCTTCAGTCCGGAACCGCGCTGCTGCTACGGTGGCAAGTTCGAATCCTGCCTCGGGCATGGATGTGTGTGATGTCCTTAGGTCAGTTAGGTTTAAGTAGTTCTAAGTCTAGGGGACTGATGACCTCAGATGTTAAGTCCCACAGTGCTCAGAGCCATTTGAACCAATCCAGTAGTCTGGCAGCAACATTCACGAACGCGCAGCGCCGTGTTGAACTGTGTATACAGGTTGGGGGAGGCCTATTCCAGCACCTCTTGTAATGCCAATTCATTTCCCAACCATAAAGGCAGAATGTACACATTTTGTTTCTTATCCTCTTTCAATATGATTTTTATAACCCATTTCTTAGAGTCTCTTATAACTGGAGCACCTGCCATAACCAAAGTTAAATTAGATGATTATCAAAGTATAAGAAGACTCGAGAAAGAAAGTGAAGTCGGTAGCCATGAAAATATTTCAGTACGAATTACAGAACTACAAATTCTAACTACTGCTGCAGACGGAGAAAGATCGTTAGGACTTATGACAAGATCAAAATCAAAACTTAGCCTTTCTAACGATGCGAGTAGTTAATAACTAAGGAAGACCAGCGAAAACACAAATCCAATAGAGCTAATTTTTTGTGAGTATAACTAAGAACGGAGCTGTCCAATCCGACACGTCGAAACGTAACCTGAAAGTTTTCGTACATGAAGATTGCACCGAAAGAAATGCATTTTCAATATCTTAGCTGCTAAGGCGCACTGCCAGTATTTTTTTTAAATGTTAAAGTTACTCATTTGTTCCGCTTGAAGAGCCACTTATAAGAGCGGTTTGTACAGCCATCCGTGACTGGTACGCGAATCGGGGAATAAGCCGAAACAGCTGTGATGATAAACACCTCAAACCATAAGTTGTTTGAATAGTTTGCACTTCATATCGTTAGCTAAATTACTGTAGATGTAATTGTTTCGCAAGTGACTAGCAGAGGAAAGAAACTGAAGGCAGTGTATGATGTTACATTACAGACGACATCCACCAGTCGGGACTTTAATATGCTGACATGAAATATTTTATAACAATATCTGTAGAGTAGTTCTTATGATAATTTTTTAATAAATTATATTTTACTAGAAATGAAACGGTTCCTAGATTATTCCTAGTAGTTGTCACAAAATACGAAACGGTTACTGGATGACGAAATCAAACGTATTCTTCACATCGGGCACAACTTAGAAATTAAAGCATTAGGCACGTCGCAGTAATTACTGATTTTATTCAGACAGAATTGGGTAGGAGAGAGAAACAGTCGTGGCCGTTTCCATTCATATTGTGCAGTATAACACGTATACTTGATCAAATTCGTAGAACATGGTGACGAAAACTGACATTGCAAAAATGACTGAAATTTAACAATACTACTCTGCTGATAAACCTAAAATGACGAAAATCAATCATAAATTATGTATTCGGAAAATTTTCTAAAAAAATACTTTACAGTGTTGACAAATATCTTTGTCGGCATGCAGAATCTTTTCGTCTTCCTCCTAAGGACAGGTGTGATGTTAAGTCAAGGTTAAGAGTCCAACAAAAATAGTGTATAATTTGCTGTAATTGGTAAGAAGACGTTTGGGAACTAATATTGAAAATTATTGTCTTCCACTTCTTCCAGATTTTTCTGGATCTATTTCAAGACTTTTCCAGTTCAACAGGCCTTTTTTTTTTAATTTTTAGTACTAATTTTTGGTTCTGAGGACAGGTATAAAGCTGCGGTAACAGTAATCCATTGATACTTGTCACTGACATTATCGTATACGATTGTGTCATATAACTGCACAAGCGACTTTGTCTTTCTTTCGCTCGAAATGATAAAAGTGACGTTTGTATGCAGTTCTTGCACGAAACCTGACTCATTGGCCTTATACCCAACATTTTAGAGGATGACAAGAAGCTTCGTCATTACGTCAGCTACGAATTTCTCTATAGTATTGCCTATTATTATGTCTCCTTCACACATTTACTTGAACTGAACGTCTTAATTTTTCGACTTCCTTTTCCGTATAATTTCATCAGTCTGTTTAACTAGGTCGAAGAAACATGGAAATCAGTAACGGTAATCCCAGAGGGCCTAGTCACGTAGATTCCCTTCGGTAACGGTTCATTGAGTCAGCAGCAGTAAGGCATCTTTAGAATAATTTTCTTTCACAATTTTGCCCCCCCCCCCCTTGAACCATGGACCTTCCCGTTGGTGGGGAGGCTTGCGTGCCTCAGCGATACAGATAGCCGTACCGTAGGTGCAACCACAACGGAGGGGTTTCTGTTGAGAGGCCATACAAACGTATGGTTCCTGAAGAGGGGCAGCAGCCTTTTCAGTAGTTGCAAGGGCAACAGTCTGGATGATTGACTGATCTGGCCTTGTAACAATAACCAAAACGGCCTTGCTGTGCTGGTACTGCGAACGGCTGAAAGCAAGGGGAAACTACAGCCGTAATTTTTCCCGAGGGCATGCAGCTTTACTGTATGATTAAATGATGATGGCGTCCTCTTGGGTAAAATATTCCGGAGGTAAAATAGTCCCCCATTCGGATCTCCGGGCGGGGACTACTCAAGAGGATGTCGTTATCAGGAGAAAGAAAACTGGCGTTCTACGGATCGGAGCATGGAATGTCAGATCCCTTAATCGGGCAGGTGGTTAGAAAATTTAAAAAGGGAAATGGAGAGGTTAAAGTTAGATATAGTGGGAATTAGTGAAGTTCGGTGGCAGGAGGAACAAGACTTCTGGTCAGGTGACTACAGGGTCATAAACATCAAATCAAATAGGGGTAATGCAGGAGTAGGTTTAATAATGAATAGGAAAATAGGAATGCGGGTAAGCTATTACAAACAACATAGTGAACGCTTGTCCGCTCTATTCTGGAGTATAGCTGAGCGGTGTGAGATCCTCATCAGGTGGGACTGACGGATGACATCGAAAAAGTACAAAGAAGGCCAGCTCGTTTTGTATTATCGCGAAGTAGGGGAGATAGTGTCACAGACATGATATGTGAATTGGAGTGGCAATCATTAAAACAAAGGCGTTTTTCGTTGCGAAGGGATCTTCTCATGAAATTTCAATCACCAGTTTTCTCCTCCGATTGCGAAAACATTCTGTTGGCATCAACCCACATAGGGAGAAATGATCATCACGATAAAATAAGAGAAATCAGGGCTAGCACAGAAAAATTTAAGTGCTCGATTTTCCCTCGTGCCGTTCGAGAGACAGTATGAATGTGGTTCATTGAACGCTCTGCCAGGCACTTTATTGTGAATAGCAGAGTAATCACGTTCATGTAGATATTGAATAAATTGTGTGAGTGGCTGTTAATAACAACACAGACATTATTCCTTTCTCACTTATTTGATCTTTTCTGCCCATATCCCACTCCTAATCCATTACACACGGAAGCCTTTCTATACGTTTTCCTTGCACTCACAGCGGCAGATTTGCACCTGGTGGTCAAAATTGCAACTATTTTTTTCCAGCTCGGTTCTGCAGTAACACATTGGAATGTCTGTCAAGATTCGCTACCATACGATGATTACAGTCCACACTGGACCTCTGCGAGTGGTGCTCTTTAATTACAACCACCGGTACCGAGGTTACTCTCTTGGACGAGGGATCCAGTGGTGGAACAAGAGCCGGCCGCGCCGAGCTGCCAGTTGGGCGTCTCCTGGTGCAGGAGAGGACAGAGGAGGGGTGGGGAGGTGGGGTCCCCAGGGTGCGCCATCGATTGGCCGCCCGCCCCCGCCCGGCGGCCGAGGCTGAGTCTGAGGACTAACGAGAGGCCACGGCATCAATCATCCGGCCACTGCCGCCGCCGCCGCCGCCGCCTGCCGGCTTACCGGCCGCCTAATGCCGGCATATTAATCGCCTGCCAGCCCCCGGAAACTAAGTCCGTCTCCCCTGCCCCCTGGCGGCCTCTGTGCCTCTTGGGTGGCCTGCTCTGGCTCGTCTCACTGCTCGGCCGCAGCCGGTCGTATCAATAGTAAGTGAATTAACACCGGGCAGCCGGCCAGGCGTTTCTGCGCCGCGGCGAGGAAATTCGACAGCTGACACAGCTCATTCTCAGCAGGTAATCCGCTACATTAATCTCTATCTCTCTCTCTCTAACGTTTGGTTGTTCCGTCTGTTTAATTTTTCAGCGACAGTGGGGATAATGGGAGAGATCCTCCATGACACACAGCGACTGTAAATAAACTTCAAATGGCTCTGAGCACTATGGGACTTAACATCTGAGGTCATCAGTGCCCTAGAACTTAGAACTACTTAAACCTAACTAACCTACGGACATCAAACACATACATGCCCGAGGCTGGATTCGAACCTGCGACCGTAGCGATCGCGTGGTTCCAGACTGCAGCGCCTAGAACCGCTCGGCCACTCCGGCCGGCAAATAAACTTCTACAGAAACCGAGACTATTTCATAACAGGCATAAAACAAAGCATAGGGCTATTGTTGTTAAATGAAACGCGTTTGTTTGTCAAGAGAGTAATGCTTGAAGCCTTCAGTAATTAGTGTAGCAGAATACTGTCAAATAATCTTTCACAAAGACCAAAGAAATTCTGATCATGTGTAGAGGCTGTTAGTGGTACCAAATTAGTGTCCAGTTATCCACAGGCAAGACAGTAACTGACACAGAGTAGCAGAGTGAAAAGAAAGATATTTAACTCCGTTCTCAAACGCTCCTTTACATAGATAAACCAAGGAGAACTGCCCCAATTTAATTTTCGTACCTCATAAAACATGAATGAACTAGATATTAGTGGCGTTCAGAAACATCTGAAATTGTTAAAACTGAACAAAGCTTCAGGGCCGATGGAGTTCCTGTCACACTCTATACCCGATTTGCGATTCAGTTAGCATGATTGGCTTCTTGTTTTAAATGTTCAAAAATATAAAATTGTGCACTTCACAAAGTGAAAAAAGGGGAAAAAATTAGATGGACCTACCAGAATTTTTGTGTTGGTACAGTACTGGGGACGTTGGAAAGAAAGGGAGTGCGAAAGACAAAAGGAGAAGTGCAGTGAGAGAGAAGACAATGGGAAGGGGATGTATTGCAAATCAACGGAAGAAAAAGGAGACAGTAAGAGGAAGACACGTACAGGATGGCCAGAAACAGTCTGGAAAACTTGTAAGGATGGTGCAGGGTATGTTGTGTTGAGAAATCATTGTTAAGAATAAAATTCGATGCGTTACTCCGTTTCCAAGTTAATTAGCATTTATGTTAGCCAATCAGACCATCGTACGAGCCAATTCAAGTGGCCCACCAGATACAATTAGTATCAGTTGTTCTCATAGCGTAGGTGATAGTGCACGAGGCGCTCAGTATCTGGCTCGAGTTCATGCCTTACTACAAGTCCATGTCCAAATTTTGTATCGCTCTCTTGTTCGGTCTTAGGAAACCGAACAAAGAACAGGTTTTTCGGCACCGTATGTGGCGGACGGCTTGCATTTGCTCGTGCAACGACCTGATTGCTAACCTCAATCCTAATTAATCCGCAAATGGCGCAACGTATCGAATTTTTTCTCACCAGTTACTTCTCAGCCAAACCTACCCTGCGACACCCTTACAAGTCTTTCAGTCTCTTTCTGACCACCCTGTGGCAATGCGAGGGAGATGCCGAGTATGCAGGCTTGCCTACAGAGAGAGACTAGGTAAAAGGAGTTAGAATGTTCTGTACTAAAACAGCGCGAATATGTTCGCGTGCTAAAATTGAGAAAGGGGGAATGACGATTGAGCCAGGTATTTACCCAGTTCTGTCATAGTTTTTTTAGAGAGGAACATATTCGCCTTTTTTGTGATCCAACAGGAGCATTAGCATTTTCCCGCTGGTTAGTAAATACTTCAGTATTTATACAAAGAGAGCCACTTATATATGGAACATATAGCGCACTCGCTAGGCAAACGAAAAATCTGCCCCTTCTGTTGGAAAACATAACTGTTGGTTTACATAACTCCACAGAGTAATCTGAAATGGATGTTTAGTGCCGCATTTTTATAACAAGAGTATATCATTACTAATTCTATTACATCCTCTTCTTCCTCGGCATTTGTCCGCAATCTTGCAGCGTCACTCCTGTGTCTTTGCATTTGACGCGATGTCGTGCTAGGTCTGGGTGGACACATACCATATTGAGGTGTATCTAATTGTTATATGCCTCTGCCAGGCACTTAAATGTGATTTGCAGAGTATTCATGTAAAACATTGCCTCGTCCTCCCAATATGTAATTCTATTACACAACAATCTAAAATGCCTAAGAAAACATAAGAAAGACGTGAGCAACATCCACAATAAAGTTTATAGGAAAGAGCAGGCAGCAGTAAATAGTACACTAAAACAAACTAACCTATGAGGATAAAAATCTAATGTGTATGTGCCTGATACATAAGTTGTCGATTTTGGGAATGTTCTAGACAGACATCAAGTCTGGTCACACGTGAAAAGAGACGTTATTTTCACTAATGTTAGTACTAACCAACTACTGCCACATTAGGTTAATGCGGGTTTGTCCAAAGAGGTTGGTACGATGCAGCTCTCTTTTCGCTTTATCTATGTTTATTGTGCCTACATCTACTTGGTCCTACCTACTATATATAAGCCTCGTTCTCCCACTACAATTTTTACGTTCCACTCTTGCTTCCATTACTAAATTAATTATTTATTGATGCTTCAGAATGTATTCTTTCATCCGATTACGTCTTCTACTCTACACCATACACTTCTTTTCCTCTCGATTCAGTAGTTCTTCATTAATTATCAGCTCTATCCATCTAAACATCAGAATTCTCCTGTAATACTGCCTTGCAGTGGTTTCTATTCTCTACTTGCCTAATCCCGTTATCATCCATGTTTCACTTCTATACAACATTACAGTCTAAACAAACACTTTCAGAAAAGACTTTTCAAAACATCAATTTATATTAGGTGTTGACAGATATTTCCTACCAAAAAAGATTTCTTGCTGCTGATAATTTCACATCCTGCTTGATACAAAGAAAAAAAATCGTTGAATGAGAAAATAATATACTCGTATAACGCAGAAAATAAAAAAGTGGTATGAATGTGATAAAAAATAAAACTGGGAAAGGCAGACAAAACTAACAACATGAAACTCAAAGGTGGAACTAGAGCAATAGAAAATCTTTAAAAACTGGCCAAATTTGTGATTATTTCTCTGATACTTGAAGAATTTTCAACATAATCTTCCTAAAACATGTAACATCTCCAATTAATTATACTGCAAGCACACTGATGTTGTCTCCCACAAGAGAGCTTGAAGTTACAGAGAATGCCAGCGTTTCCAGACATACTTGACCAATAATGAAACATACACTAATGAGTTACGCGAAAAAATGAAACCTTTATAACGAAGAACCGTTTGGTTTTGAACATGGGAGAAGTACAATATCGGACATCATGTAATTCGTGGAAGTGGTACTTGAAGCACTTGGGCAGGATGACTGTTACAGGCATATTCTTAGACTTGCACATGTTTTTTGACGCTCTTGACCATAAAATAATAGGAATAGCAAACGACTGCTTCCAGTTCTACCTGGAAAACATGGTGCTAAATCTTGAGATAGTTAACACAACTACTGATGATCAAGTTAATTGAACCAGTTGCTGGGCGAGAAACATGTGCACGTAAGGCAGTGTATTGGGTCCAGTTCTGTTCCTCATATTGTTACGCCACAGAATAGTAAACAGGAAGAAATTAATTTTTTTTAATTCAACGCAAGCACAGCCACAAGCGACACCAGGCAGAGATGATGACATAGTTATGCAGAAAAAAAAATGAACATTAAGTCGGTCACAGATACGAGCAGTAAGTACAAACTGCTACATCAACATCAGTCGCCAGGCGCAAGTTACACACTCAGGAAAATGTCCACTGAGAGAGAGAAAGACATTCTTCAGCTCTTGTTACATGAAGCAACAAGCTTTACTTTGAATGCAACAACACACTTCATAGGCTTGACAGGGAAGTTAAGAGCCTGTAACAAATTGTTAAGCACACAAAACGAACGAGAGCCACTGATCACTGGTAAAGAAGTGGGCCACATTTGGTGATAACGAAAAGAGCCTCACATCATTACATCCTACCCGTCTCCATAAATTCTCTAGTTCTGGATTTAGTCTTCCTTAGGATCGATGGCATTTGCACCACAGCACTTGATTAAACGACGATTATGGTGTAGTAATATCCATGTGTTAGATGTTCCAACACTTTTCGTGAATATGCTGCTTGCCACCCCTAAAATGACAACATATGAGTTACCATGAGTTGCCATTTATGGGATTACGCATTGACTGCTGGCTATCACATGGCTGGCGGGGAGGCTGAGCGTCTTCCCTCGTCTATGCATCCTACGTGCTTATCGCACTAACGTCACCATCACTGCTCTGTGAGGGGGCCATTCAATGCCTCTCGTCCTGATTATCGCTGCTGTCACTTACAGAAGCCAATGGCCTACCTGTCTGGTGCAGCCAGGATCAGCCAACTACGCGAGTTCCCACAGTGTCCTGGTGCTTTATCGCTGGTCATCGTCATGTTCTGGAGCGGGATCGAGGATGCTCTAACACAATGTGGGGCACATACTCACGCTGCGGCTTCCGCTGCAGACTGCCAGACATCAGTGACTTCCCAGGCGTGAAGAAAAAATTCTGTTTATAATGACAGCAGCATCATAGTCACTAACAGATCACCAGAATTCATAATAAAAAAGGCAAATGAAACCTTCGAGGGTGCTTACAATTGGACAGTAACTCAAAATAAACACTGAACGTAAAGAAAACTAACAGTATGCAGTCCATCATAAGGAAGGGAAAACAACTATGACACTTTTAACACAGTTTCTGTGCAAATATAAAGTTGTTAGGAATGGACATTGATTGTCATTTAAACTGGAATGGGCACGCAGAGGTACTGGGAAAAACTATAATCAGCATGTTGTGCTCTTAGGATTCCACAATCAGTTTATAGGAGATACAGTTCCTATGAATACTTAATTCTTAGCTACACAAATATTTCCTGGGGATCTCAGACACAAATCCAGGGCACAATGTTCAAACTACTCAAGAGGGACATAAAAATAATAACTAGGGACAATAGTTCAGCTTATTTCAAAGACCTGTTTATAAAACAGGGCATGCTTACTGCTCTAAGCGAGAACATCTTACAATTTTTTGTGCATATCAGGGAAAATACCAGTAAGTAAGCTTTTTAGTAATAGTTCTATACATTGTCATGAAACAAGAACCAGTTTCTAATAAGCAAACGCAAATAAAAACCTCAAAACAACATTCTCTGTCAGGAAATAAAACTGTATAATAAACTGCCCAGGAAGCTGAAAAGGACTATTGTAATATATCTTTTTAAAAAGGCAGTTTAAACATACTTCATTACTTATGCATGACACGCAATGGAGACTTACTTACAGAACTCACAATAGGGGTTAATAACAAGAGGGAATAACTGCAACACTATGTCACACTACAATTGAAAATTGACGATCAAATAGCCATTTTCAACAGTCAGTTTCACTTTTACCAAAATTTCACTACGGCAGCATTACTGCAAAAGTGATTCTCTAGCCAATGTCGACTACAAACTCGGTATCTTTGTAGTTTCGTCAGTGAGAGTTGAAGAAACGTGCTTTTGGGCACTTCCGGTAGTACTGGCCAACCAGAGGGCTGAACGCTTAGGGTGATCACTGATCCTTGATTTCAAATTCGCTCTACTCCTCTCCTCTGTTCGGTGCTGTATTGTTGGCTGATGTGGTGTGAATGGCAGCGAGGCGGGGCGAGGTGAGGACGTTCGCTTTTGACTACAACTTGTAGCAGGCTTGCTGTTTGTGGTTATCCACAGACATTTCCTGTCTGTAATTGCATTCCATGGTTAAATTTTCGCTGAATCCCTCTGCGAAGTTGTTATAAAGGCCGCGAGCGGACTTCCATTACACGTGGCTTGCTACGCGTCTCTGTGACGTCAGAAGGTTTTAATCACTTCATCCGAAAAGTCTTACACCTATTTCATTCACTCTCCCCTTCAGTAAAGCTTATTAAAAGCTTTATGCCGTGTTTCGAAACGCGTTGTTTGTGGACCTCTTGAGTTAGTCTACTAGTCCAATTATATGCAGTTGTACATATTGTTGTTGTTGTTGAGAGGCACCCACATGCCTTGCTCATACTGTGGCATCAAGCAGACAGGCCTGCAAGATGAGTGGTCTACCAAGCGAGTGGATTTATTCTTATTTATCGCAAAACATCAATGACTGATTGTGAGCTCTAGTACCCACAATTAAGCCACAAATTATTCTCCTGTTTGAATATTACGCAACGAGGACTGATAACGCACTTCTGACTATCAGTATTTTACACAACTCTGATTGTTCACCACGCTCTGGCAATAACACATTTTCCTTCTTACCCAACGGCTTTGATTAACATGTGGCCATCGCATTGAATGTGAATGGCGTACACATTAAAAATTCTGGGTATCGTGATTACACACTATTCGAAGAACAAGGCTACCAATCTTTTTCTATTCACTATCTTTTTTATTCCGATACGTTCTATTATGATTCAAAGATAACCTAAACACACCATTACATTTTATACAACTACACATGGGAAACTCTGCCCAGTGGGCATAGCTTTACATTGGTGATTCTCTATCTTATGGTCTCGTAATGATCTAACGCTACAGTGCACTTTCTGGATAGGATGGTGGATCTTTTGCTATATCTCACACTTCGACTCTCACACCCATCATCACGAAAATTTCCTCCAGACCGAGCGGTACAAAAAGGAACATGCATAACCCACTGCCTCTGAACCTATCTTGCTACTCTCCCATGCAAACCACACATACGTAAATTACATGAAATACACCACACTGGCAACATGGAATACAACACAAAGAATAGTCACAACGTTAGAATCACATCACTTCCAGCTTTCCCACTTCAATTAGTATTCATCCCAGTTTCACACGACACTGCCCCACTTCGTAACTTTTCTTTCCTACTACGAACTCTGGAGGATATATGCACGTCTTCTTGTGCAATGCAAGCCAAGTGGCGTTGCTGGATATACGGCTGACTCACCTTCCTTCACTCTCAGAGTATTATAGTTTGAATAAAGCGTCACACGGAAACATAACACGCAAAGTAATATTAAGATCATATTCGTCACACACGCGAGTCCTCAACTGATACCATGGATGAGTACTTCTCTTTATCCTTTGTCTCATACACAGATTGAGACTTACGTAGTACTCACCACGTGGAAGTACTCGTCTCTAATTTCAAGTCCTGCACACGCCATTTCTTAGATATTTCCAACTTATAGTACACACGCCAGTAATTCAGCTTAACTTTAGAACTCGGAAGTATTTCAACTTATTGCTACACGTGGTTTCATTGTGACCGTTGGTCACTTCCGAAGATTACTACTATCCCCTTAACATTACCTGCCTGACATTTAATTCTCCCCACAAAATTCCTGAAATAGAGAAATTACACTCCTGGAAATGGAAAAAAGAACACATTGACACCGGTGTGTCAGACCCACCATACTTGCTCCGGACACTGCGAGAGGGCTGTACAAGCAATGATCACACGCACGGCACAGCGGACACACCAGGAACCGCGGTGTTGGCCGTCGAATGGCGCTAGCTGCGCAGCATTTGTGCACCGCCGCCGTCAGTGTCAGCCAGTTTGCCGTGGCATACGGAGCTCCATCGCAGTCTTTAACACTGGTAGCATGCCGCGACAGCGTGGACGTGAACCGTATGTGCAGTTGACGGTCTTTGAGCGAGGGCGTATAGTGGGCATGCGGGAGGCCGGGTGGACGTACCGCCGAATTGCTCAACACGTGGGGCGTGAGGTCTCCACAGTACATCGATGTTGTCGCCAGTGGTCGGCGGAAGGTGCACGTGCCCGTCGACCTGGGACCGGACCGCAGCGACGCACGGATGCACGCCAAGACCGTAGGATCCTACGCAGTGCCGTAGGGGACCGCACCGCCACTTACCAGCAAATTAGGGACGCTGTTGCTCCTGGGGTATCGGCGAGGACCATTCGCAACCGTCTCCATGAAGCTGGGCTACGGTCCCGCACACCGTTAGGCCGTCTTCCGCTCACGCCCCAACATCGTGCAGCCCGCCTCCAGTGGTGTCGCGACAGGCGTGAATGGAGGGACGAATGGAGACGTGTCGTCTTCAGCGATGGGAGTCGCTTCTGCCTTGGTGCCAATGATGGTCGTATGCGTGTTTGGCGCCGTGCAGGTGAGCGCCACAATCAGGACTGCATACGACCGAGGCACACAGGGCCAACACCCGGCATCATGGTGTGGGGAGCGATCTCCTACACTGGCCGTACACCACTGGTGATGGTCGAGGGGACACTGAATAGTGCACGGTACATCCAAACCGTCATCGAACCCGTCGTTCTACCATTCCTAGACCGGCAAGGGAACTTGCTGTTCCAACAGGACAATGCACGTCCGCATGTATCCCGTGCCACCCAATGTGCTCTAGAAGGTGTAAGTCAACTACCCTGGCCAGCAAGATCTCCGGATCTGTCCCCCATTGAGCATGTTTGGGACTGGATGAAGCGTCGTCTCACGCGGTCTGCACGTCCAGCACGAACGCTGGTCCAACTGAGGCGCCAGGTGGAAATGGCATGGCAAGCCGTTCCACAGGACTACATCCAGCATCTCTACGATCGTCTCCATGGGAGAATAGCAGCCTGCATTGCTGCGAAAGGTGGATATACACTGTACTAGTGCCGACATTGTGCATGCTCTGTTGCCTGTGTCTATGTGCCTGTGGTTCTGTCAGTGTGATCATGTGATGTATCTGACCCCAGGAATGTGTCAATAAAGTTTCCCCTTCCTGGGACAATGAATTCACGTTGTTCTTATTTCAATTTCCAGGAGTGTATTATTCCAAACTACTCTAAAGTATTTCACATGCATACCATGTCTCCACTCTTTTGTCTTTACGGAGCACACGTAAGACAGGTCTTACCATCACTAGATCCAGCGGCAGAGTGCTGAAACATGGCCGTTCTTCAGGTCATCTCGCACCTCCGTCGAGGTGGGGGAAGACCATGCTACCCATTGGTCAGCCATATTTCAAGCGCTCAAAGCTCTGGTAAATTTCATCTGTTTGGTTCCACCAAAGGTGACCAAAAGATCGTCCAAAGATGATCATATATTCACATTCACCATCTGCAGTTAGCAGACGACCATACATTCATTCATTTCGCAGATCTCACCAAATTGGATGTAGGGATTTATTTTGTGGGAGTGCACATGTGATCAATTAAATAAATAAATTGTCATTCTTTCCTACACTGGTATCCGGCTTCGGTGTATTACGTGTAATAGAGTTGTTATTACAAAAAATATGTTGTTCTGACAAGAATAACGAAGAATGTTGTACCTATTTTCAATGTCGGGCGGTATAGTCCCCTTTCATTGTGGTCTTCAGTCCTGAGACTGGTTTGATGCAGCTCTCCATGCTACCCTATCCTGTGCAAGCTTCTTCATCTCCCAGTACTTACTGCAACCTACATCCTTCTGAATCTGCTTAGTGAATTCTATTTATTTTGCTTTCTCTGGTCATTTATTTATTGCTCAACTGCTTTAAGAAGACTGGTAATTCGCCGCCATTATACGACCGCGCAAGCAATATACGTATAGCTTTTGGCTATATGGACTGATACATGCTATGATTATCACTTTATCCTTTCACATCAAAGGTAGTATTCTGAACATTACGTATCCCGTTCTAAGCACGCATTTGCGGAAAATGAGGTGGGTGTGACGTCGGTATAACCTGCAGAGACACTTTCTGTGCTCCTACAGGAGCGTTTAACATTTGACAGTTACAATCACAAATCTGGGTTTACATCTCCATTCCACGGTGACTGGCTACAAGTTGGGTTGCTAAAACACAGTCATTATTTCTGGAATTTTGAAGATAAATTTTTGTTTTGATTTGAGTTGAAGTTTTTGTCTATGTCCACTAATTTTCATCGTGCTGTTTACGTGAATGTGAACTGTTAAAATAATGTTCATTTCTCATGCTGCAATCACATTACTTTCGTTTATTAATTATATGGGTCATAAAGTTATCCATAATACGACATACAAATTACTTGCAATAATCCAATACTAAGCAGAACAGTCACCTTAAACAATACACCACTCCAATGTAGTACTTTTGTAAGAAAATGGGCCAAAATCTGTAACGCGTAATAGTAAATTCTTATCATTCTCCCGAGACCATCTTTTCGATCGTTATGTAAGACGCTGATTCAGATTTCCAGGCAAACCAGGGAGAGAACGTGGAGAATCGCGTGAGGCATTGTATCATGTTTGCCGTCCTACAGTCAGCTATCCTAAAACTGGAGTGTAAATGGGCACAGCAGCTTGTTCGTCGTCCTGGAGTCATCAGCGGGTATTCGTAGTATAGGGAGTGATGCAGTGCAGAGCTGTGTTTTATATTATGAGTAATCTTGTGAAAATTGTATGTAATTCTAAGAACAATGTACGAGTACAAC
Source organism: Schistocerca piceifrons (assembly GCF_021461385.2). Classification (NCBI taxonomy): domain Eukaryota; kingdom Metazoa; phylum Arthropoda; class Insecta; order Orthoptera; family Acrididae; genus Schistocerca; species Schistocerca piceifrons. Next base: position 508,833,562 of record NC_060140.1, read on the forward strand.
AGTAAGCAGTCGATTAAGGCAGTGTAGTTATTAATACACTGACCTCATAATTGGGAGGACTGAGTTCGCTATGTCCAGCCACCCTGTTTTTCATAATTTTTCCAAATTATTTCAGTGAAGTGACGGGATGGCTTCTTTATCAAGGCCACGGCCGATCACCTATCATAGCCTCATATAAACACACTTATATGTTCTGTATGTGTGTGTTTGTGGGCTACTTTTTGTTTTATTTATTCATTTATATGTCAAGTTTCGTAGGACCAAATTGAAGAGCGAATCACCAAGGTCATGGAACGTGTCGGTACATTAAATTACAACATAGTAGTAATAACAGATAAAAATAAAATGTTCATGAACCCCAAAAAAATCAAGCCATAAGTTTCAGTACCCCCCCATGAACCATGGACCTTGCCGTTGGTGGGGAGGCTTGCGTGCCTCAGCGATACAGATAGCCGTACCGTAGGTGCAACCACAACGGAGGGGTATCTGTTGAGAGGCCAGACAAACGTGTGGTTCCTGAAGAGGGGCAGCAGCCTTTTCAGTAGTTGCAAGGGCAACAGTCTGGATGATTGACTGATCTGGCCTTGTAACAATAACCAAAACGGCCTTGCTGTGCTGGTACTGCGAACGGCTGAAAGCAAAGGGAAACTACAGCCGTAATTTTTCCCGAGGGCATGCAGCTTTACTGTATGATTACATGATGATGGCGTCCTCTTGGGTAAAATATTCCGGAGGTAAAATAGTCCCCCATTCGGATCTCCGGGCGGGGACTACTCAAGAGGATGTCGTTATCAGGAGAAAGAAAACTGGCGTTCTACGGATCGGAGCGTGGAATGTCAGATCCCTTAATCGGGCAGGTAGGTTAGAAAATTTAAAAAGGGAAATGGATAGGTTGAAGTTAGATATAGTGGGAATTAGTGAAGTTCGGTGGCAGGAGGAACAAGACTTCTGGTCAGGTGACTACAGGGCTATAAACACAAAATCAAATAGGGGTAATGCAGGAGTAGGTTTAATAATGAATAGGAAAATAGGAATGCGGGTAAGCTACTACAAACAGCATAGTGAACGCATTATTGTGGCCAAGATAGATACGAAGCCCACGCCTACTACAGTAGTACAAGTTTATATGCCAACTAGCTCTGCAGATGACGAAGAAATTGAAGAAATGTATGATGAAATAAAAGAAATTATTCATATTGTGAAGGGAGACGAAAATTTAATAGTCATGGGTGACTGGAATTCGAGTGTAGGAAAAGGGAGAGAAGGAAACATAGTAGGTGAATATGGACTGGGGGACAGAAATGAAAGAGGAAGCCGCCTGATCGAATTTTGCACAGAGCACAACCTAATCATAACTAACACTTGGTTTAAGAATCATGAAAGAAGGTTGTATACATGGAAGAACCCTGGAGATACTAAAAGGTATCAGATAGATTATATAATGGTAAGACAGAGATTTAGGAACCAGGTTTTAAATTGTAAGACATTTCCAGGGGCAGATGTGGACTCTGACCACAATCTATTGGTTATGACCTGTAGATTAAAACTGAAGAAACTGCAAAAAGGTGGGAATTTAAGGAGATGGGACCTGGATAAACTAAAAGAACCAGAGGTTGTACAGAGATTCAGGGAGAGCATAAGGGAGCAATTGACAGGAATGGGGGAAATAAATACAGTAGAAGAAGAATGGGTAGCTTTGAGGGATGAAGTAGTGAAGGCAGCAGAGGATCAAGTAGGTAAAAAGACGAGGGCTAGTAGAAATCCTTGGGTAACAGAAGAAATATTGAGTTTAATTGATGAAAGGAGAAAATATAAAAATGCAGTAAGTGAAACAGGCAAAAAGGAATACAAACGTCTCAAAAATGAGATCGACAGGAAGTGCAAAATGGCTAAGCAGGGATGGCTAGAGGACAAATGTAAAGGTGTAGAGGCCTATCTCACTAGGGGTAAGATAGATACCGCCTGCAGGAAAATTAAAGAGACCTTTGGAGATAAGAGAACGACTTGTATGAATATCAAGAGCTCAGATGGAAACCCAGTTCTAAGCAAAGAAGGGAAAGCAGAAAGGTGGAAGGAGTATATAGAGAGTCTATACAAGGGCGATGTACTTGAGGACAATATTATGGAAATGGAAGAGGATGTAGATGAAGATGAAGTGGGAGATATGATACTGCGTGAAGAGTTCGACAGAGCACTGAAAGACCTGAGTCGAAACAAGGCCCCCGGAGTAGACAATATTCCATTGGAACTACTGACGGCCATGGGAGAGCCAGTCCTGACAAAACTCTACCATCTGGTGAGCAAGATGTATGAAACAGGCGAAATACCCTCAGACTTCAAGAAGAATATAATAATTCCAATCCCAAAGAAAGCAGGTGTTGACAGATGTGAAAATTACCGAACTATCAGCTTAATAAGTCACAGCTGCAAAATACTAACACGAATTCTTTACAGACGAATGGAAAAACTAGTAGAAGCCAACCTCGGGGAAGATCAGTTTGGATTCCGTAGAAACACTGGAACACGTGAGGCAATCCTGACCTTACGACTTATCTTAGAAGAAAGATTAAGGAAAGGCAAACCTACGTTTCTAGCATTTGTAGACTTAGAGAAAGCTTTTGACAATGTTGACTGGAATACTCTCTTTCAAATTCTAAAGGTGGCAGGGGTAAAATACAGGGAGCGAAAGGCTATTTACAATTTGTACAGAAACCAGATGGCAGTTATAAGAGTCGAGGGACATGAAAGGGAAGCAGTGGTTGGGAAGGGAGTAAGACAGGGTTGTAGCCTCTCCCCGATGTTGTTCAATCTGTATATTGAGCAAGCAGTAAAGGAAACAAAAGAAAAATTCGGAGTAGGTATTAAAATTCATGGAGAAGAAATAAAAACTTTGAGGTTCGCCGATGACATTGTAATTCTGTCAGAGACAGCGAAGGACTTGCAAGAGCAGTTGAATGGAATGGACAGTGTCTTGAAAGGAGGATATAAGATGAACATCAACAAAAGCAAAACAAGGATAATGGAATGTAGTCTAATTAAGTCGGGTGATGCTGAGAGAATTAGATTAGGAAATGAGGCACTTAAAGTAGTAAAGGAGTTTTGCTATTTGGGGAGCAAAATAACTGATGATGGTCGAAGTAGAGAGGATATAAAATGTAGGCTGGCAATGGCAAGGAAAGCGTTTCTGAAGAAGAGAAATTTGTTAACATCCAGTATTGATTTAAGTGTCAGGAAGTCATTTCTGAAAGTATTCGTATGGAGTGTAGCCATGTATGGAAGTGAAACATGGACGATAAATAGTTTGGACAAGAAGAGAATAGAAGCTTTCGAAATGTGGTGCTACAGAAGAATGCTGAAGATTAGATGGGTAGATCACATAACTAAAGAGGGAGTACTGAATAGGATTGGGGAGAAGAGAAGTTTGTGGCACAACTTGACCAGAAGAAGGGATCGGTTGGTAGGACATGTTCTGAGGCATCAAGGGATCACCAATTTAGTATTGGAGGGCAGCGTGGAGGGTAAAAATCGTAGAGGGAGACCAAGAGATGAATACGCTAAGCAGATTCAGAAGGATGTAGGTTGCAGTAGGTACTGGGAGATGAAAAAGCTTGCACAGGATAGAGTAGCATGGAGAGCTGCATCAAACCAGTCTCAGGACTGAAGACCACAACAACAACAACAAGTTTCAGTAAACGCAGTCAACAACATAACATACGAATCAGCTTAATTTTTCAAGGAACTCCTCAACAGAATAGGAGGGACCCATGAGGAAACTCTTCAGTTGCGATTTGAAAGCGTGTAGATTACTGCTAAGATTTTTGAACTCTTGTGGTAGAGTACGGAACATGGATGCAGCAGTATACTGCACACCTTTCTGCACCAAGAGTTAAGGCAGTCCGATCCAAATGCAGCTTGGATTTCTGCCTAGAATTAACTGAGTGCAAGCTGCTTAGTCTTGGGAATAAGATGATATTGTTAACAGGAAATGACATTAAAGATTATATATATTGAGCGAGCAGTGTCCGAATACCCAGACTAGTGAACTGTGGTCGACAAGAGTTTCGCGAACGTACACCAATTATTGCCCGAACCGCTCGTTTCTGAGCCAAAAAGATCCTTTTAGAATGGCAATAGTTACTCCAAAATATAATACCATATGACATAAGCGAATGAAAATAAGAAAAGTAGACAAATTTTCGTGTCGAACTATCACTTACTTCAGATACCGATCGAATAGTAAAAATGGCAGCGTTAAGTCAATGAACAAGATCCCGAACGTGGGCCTTCCGCGACAGATTACTATCTATCTGAACACCTAGAAATGTGATCTGTTCAGTTTCACTAATCATATGCCCATTCTGTGAAATTAAAACGTCTTGTTTTGTTGAATTGTGTGTTAGAAACTGTAAAAACCGAGTCTTATTGTGATTTAGCGTTAGTTTATTTTTTACAAGCCATGAACTGCACTATCTGAAACGGTGGCAATGTCGCACACAACATCCTTTATTGCCAAGCTTGTATCATCAACAAACAGATATATTTTAGTCATCTGTAATACTAGAGGACATATCATTTGTTTAAATGAGGAACAGGAGTGGCCCGAACATTGATCCCTGGGGCACCTCACATATGACCATATCCCACTCAGACCCGACATCACAGCCATTCTCAATACGGCGAATGATGAACTTTTGCTGTTCGTTGTTAAAGTAAGAGGTGAACCAATTGTGAGTTACTTCAAATGGCTCTGAGCACTATGGGACTTAACTGCTAAGGTCATCAGTCCCCTAGAACTTAGAACTACTTAAACCTAACTAACCTAAGGACATCACACACATCCATGCCTGAGGCAGGATTCGAACCTGCGACCGTAGCGGTCGCGCAGTTCCAGACTGTAGTGCCTAGAACCGATCGGCCACCGCGACCGGCAATTGTGAGTTACTCCCGTATTCCGTAATGGTCCACCTTCTGGAGCAATATTTTGTGACCAACACCAACAAACGACTTATTTTAATCAAAAACTATGCGTAGCGGTCGAGACCTTTTGTTTAACCCATCCCGTACCTCGCAGAGAAAAGAGAACACAGTATTTTCAGTTGTTAAACGACCTGCGCATTTGATAGCAAATTAATGATATAAAATTATCAATTATTCTTACATACCTTACATACACAGCCTATTCAATGACTTCAGCAAACACTGATGGCATAGAAATAGGTCTAAAATTGTCTGTATTATCCCTTTCTCCCTTTTTATAAAACGGCTTTACTTTTGAGTACTTAAATCGTTCAGGAAACTGACCATTCCTAAAGGAAAAATTACAAATATGGCCACGTACAGGTTTAACATGTGCAGCACAGTACTTTCATATTCTGCAAGGCACTCCATCGTATCCATGAGAGTCCTTAGTCTGTGCCACAGAGGAGAATTTCAGATATCAGTCTCGGAAAGGCAATTGCCAAGAGAGTTATGTGATTCCTTGTAGAAACTAAATTTTTATTTAATTTACCAGCAGTGCTCTGAAAATGATTGTTAAATACTGTACATACATTTGATTTATCAGTAACAGAAATATTTTTACTACGAACTGACTTTATATCGTCGACCTTGCGCATTTGACCAAACACTTCCTTCACAACTGACCATATGGTCTTAATTTTATCCTGCGAATTTGTTGTTCTATTTGCGCACCACATACTCTTTGGCTTCCTAATAACATTTTTAAGCACCTTAAAATACTGTAATGTGCTGTAGCTTGATTGGGACTACTTCTAACATTTTGATATAATTTCCACTTCGTTATACGTGATATCCTTATCCCATCAGTCAGCCACTCAGGCTGCCTTTTACTGCTAGTTCCCCGTTTAGAACGTTCTAATGGAAAGTAACTCTCGAAGGGCATGAGAAATGTGTTAAGGAACGCATTACATTTGTCATCTATGTTATCGGCACTATAAACATCCTGCCACTCTTCTTCGTTGACTGGTTCTAATAAAACTCTCTACTGCCATTTGATTAACTTTCCTATATATCCTTATCCCACTAGTCAGCCACTCGGGCCGCCTTTTACTGCTAGTTCCCCGTTTAGAACGTTCTAATGGAAAGTAACTCTCGAAGGGCATGAGAAATGTGTTAAGGAACGCATTACATTTGTCATCTATGTTATCGGCACTATAAACATCCTGCCACTCTTCTTCGTTGACTGGTTCTAATAAAACTCTCTACTGCCATTTGATTAACTTTCCTATATATTTTGTAATTGTATATGACATTTGAGAACAAAAGCCTTTTAGTGTTAATATCTGTGCATTATTGTTTGAAAAGCCATTCACCCTAACAGAATGCCTATTTAGTAATGAAGAATGAATAAAAATATTGTCTATGGCTGTGCTACTGTTCCCCTGCACCCAAGTTGGAAAAACACAGTCTGCATCAGATCATATAAATTTAGGAGATCATATACATAATTAACATTGAAGTCGCCACATATAGTTTCTCGTATTTCCTATAAAGTGAATCAAGAACCCTCTCTAGCTTGAGCAGAAATGCTCTGAAGTCAGAGTTAGCCACGCGGAGTGGCCGCATGGTTAGAGGCGCCATGTCACGGACTGCGAGGCTCCCCGCGCCGGAGGTTCGAGTCCTCCCTCGGGCATTGGTGTGTGTGTTGTTCTTAGCATGAGTTAGAGTAGTGCATAAGTCTAGAAACCGATGACCTCAGCGGTTTGGTCCCCTATGAATTCACACACATTTGAACATTCAGAGTTAAGGGCCCTACAAACAACAAAAACTATGTGTTTAGATTCATTAAATTCAACTGTCCCTGCACAACATTCAAATATCTGTTCAGTGAAGTGCCATGATACGTCTATGGACTCCGATGGAATATTGTTTTTTACGTACATGCCCACTCCGCTACTCCGCAAGGAACTCCTTGAAAAACAGCTAATCTGTATCCTGGCAGAGGAAGCCTCTGAATTGTCAAATTATTTAAGTGGTGCTCCGATATGCCAATAATTTCAGAGTCAACATCTAGAAGCAGTTCACTAATTTTATCTATAATACCTCTTATATTTTTAAGAAATATGCTAATTCCTTCTCTACTTGGAAACATGACGTCCTCTGAAGGTGATTCCTTAGTTAGACGGACTTTCTTTAAGCAGGTATATCTATCAGCTGATTTCAATCTAAAAAAGGTGCAGCTCTACCAGTAACTACTAGAGAAATTTTGCCATGAGTGATCACACCACCCCCCACTACACTGTCACCTGTAAGCTTTGCCAGTTTCCCCTTCCCATACCTATTGAGGTGCAGGCCATGCCTAGTGAAATCCGATCTACTGGTAGACTCAACTGGCACCACTCCAATGTGAACCATGCCCTTTGCCATCAGTGCCTTCTCCAGTCCCATGTTCACGGGCCTAACAGCCGCATTAAAATAAGGCCGAACATGACGCTGAAACAGTTGCACGAAATACACATTGGTGCCACCAGTTTGGGTAGCTATCTTTACCAGGCCACCACCTACATCATACTCCCCGTCCCTGTCAAGACACTTCCCTCCTCCACTCACTATACCTTCTTGATCATTGTTTGTAAAATTCCTACGTAACTCTTCTATGCTGTCAGTCACCTGCACCAACCCTGCACTAGGTTTCACAAAGCTGATGACCTGGTACTCACTCCCCAACATTTACGGCAACTGCTGGCCCACACCTCTACCATGTGAACTAGCTAGCAGCAGCACCTGCTTCTTTTTGCAGGCCACTGCAACTGACTGATGCACGTTTCCTACATCTACAGCTACAAGAGGCTGCTCTCCACTCAACTCTGACAGTTGGTCAAATCTAGTCTATACACGCAAAGTACAACTGTCTGAATACCATCTCCTCCTAGCTTCCTTTTTGTCAACTGCCAGTTACCATTCCCAAGCACCCTTCATCCTCCTCAACCTATCTAGTTCCTCCTCTGCATATTGTAACTGCACCTAAAAGGGCACATATCTTACGCTCCTGCTCCTCTATCAACTTATTTCTACTACAGAATCTGCATCCCCAGGAGGGGATCTCACTAGAAGGCCCAGTGGCTTCCCCACTGCATTCCCATCAACGAAAATACTTCGAACAAATCACACACCGTAACCCACAACTCACAAACCTACTACAGAGCCCACACATCTCACTCATGGTAAAATTTTACAGTTACTGAAAAAAAAAACTAAACGTCTACATCATCTAAGTTCAGTTACACCAGTAGAACTAATTATAGAACTAACAGTAGCGGTCTCTAAATCCTGTCTCTACTAAGAAACCAACAACTTTTAATATTTTTTGTGGGATCTGAAATTTAAAAACCTCTCTCACACCGGCCTGATTTAGCTTCACTGATCAGGATAGCAAAAAACATGCGTATATTAAGGGAATTTTCATTCACAAAGCAGGCTTATCACATTCACACAGTTCAATACTATTCTATCCTGATTAAATTGAGCTTAACTTAAATTCCATAAGGCAGTGAAGCAATTTCGAAGTCTCGGTGCGACGAAAATTGTCAGTCGATCTCCTAAAAACATTTGTAATAATTATTAACTTTCGGTGATCACATGAGGAAGACCGGAGATCTGCTGGTAAGACCGTGTTAGCCCATTTATTGAAAGTAATGAACTGGATCTCTTGAGCGTACAAAACGGCAGGTTCGTCCAGTGTAAATCAGACGTTCCCCACTGATCCCGTACAACACAGCGTAGTAAGCAGACACTGCCAATAATAATCAGTTAAATAATACGCAAACACACTTACTTTAGTTTAGTTCATGTATTAAATTCCTTCTCATACAGAATCTCATCAAGATGGCGACTAGCTCAACAATACATACATATACATCTTCGTTCTTTCAGGGCTAAGCGGCAAGATTTGAATCTTTCTTTCCATAAGAGAAAACATAGATAGCAGAGAAGCTATTCCATGGAGTAAATGCACGCTCCAAGGAATAATAGGGCTTGAAACTACTTTGCTTTGATAATAATCGTATATTAAAGTTTAGGAATCGGTAAGATAAGAAGAGATATTTCGAGGTATGTACCGAGTTATATAATTTATAAAAAATTTCTGAAAATAACGCGGAGAGACCGCTGCAAGAGCGACATTACAAACTTTTATTAAACGGCTAAACCACAACTGATAACAATACCATCAAAACTTCATAAAATGTGTTAGCTAAAACCAAAGATTAAAAAAAAAAAACTGTAAAAACAGTGAATGAAAGTTTTACTGAAATATTTCACTAGAAACAATGATAAACGTCAGTTGAAAACTAAAGCACGAATTTTCTAAACTTCTTCAACGTACAGAAAACTCTAAAAAACATAGCGAGAGAACGTTTCCAAAAGTTCATAAAATCGTTATTTCGCCACAAACTGCACGAAACACCGTTGAAAACTATTAAATTTAATGACTGTATAACAGTGCACAAAGAACTTTGTCAGTCCTTAGCTTTATAACCCCCTAAAGCTGCAACCGCAGCCGGCCGGACTGGTCGAGCGGTTCTAGACGCTACAACCGGAACCGCGCGACCGCTACGGTCGCAGGTTCGAATCCTTCCTCGGGCTTGAATGTGTGTGATGTCCTTAGGTTAGTTAGGTTTAGGTAGTTCTAAGTTCTACGGGACTGATGACCTCAGAAGTTAAGTCCCACAGTGCTCAGAGCCATTTGAACCATTTTTTTGCAACAGCACGCCGTGTAATGTAAACACGCTACTGAGGGGTGAGACCTGGATGAACGACGTAGGCACACTGACGAATAACAAACCACTCGAGTCAATAACACAGATAGAAGGACTGAGATTAATGAGAATCCACTAACAAGTTACTTTTACTTTACTTTTACTTTATTAATCTACATCTACATCTACATCTATACTCCGCGAGCCACCTTACGGTGTGTGGCGGAGGGTACTTATTGTACCACTATCTGATCCCCCCTTCCCTGTTCCATTCACGAATTGTGCGTGGGAAGAACGACTGCTTGTAAGTCTCCGTATTTGCTCTAATTTCTCGGATCTTTTCGTTGTGATCATTACGCGAGATATATGTGGGCGGTAGTAATATGTTGCCCATCTCTTCCCGGAATGTGCTCTCTCGTAATTTCGATAATAAACCTCTCCGTATTGCGTAACGCCTTTCTTGAAGTGTCCGCCACTGGAGCTTGTTCAGCATCTCCGTAACGCTCTCGCGCTGACTAAATGTCCCCATGACGAATCGCGCTGCTTTTCGCTGGATCATGTCTATCTCTTCTATTAATCCAACCTGGTAAGGGTCCCATACTGATGAGCAATACTCAAGAATCGGACGGACAAGCGTTTTGTAAGCTACTTCTTTCGTCGATGAGTCACATTTTCTTAGAATTCTTCCTATGAATCTCAACCTGGCGCCTGCTTTTCCCACTATTTGTTTTATGTGATCATTCCACTTCAGATCGCTCCGGATAGTAACTCCTAAGTATTTTACGGTCGTTACCGTTTCCAATGATTTACCACCTATGGCATAATCGTACTGGAATGGATTTCTGCCCCTATGTATGCGCATTATATTACATTTATCTACGTTTAGGGAAAGCTGCCAGCTGTCGCACCATGCATTAATCCTCTGCAGGTCCTCCTGGAGTACGTACGAGTCTTCTGATGTTGCTACTTTCTTGTAGACAACCGTGTCATCTGCAAATAGCCTCACGGAGCTACCGATGTTGTCAACTAAGTCATTTATGTATATTGTAAACAATAAAGGTCCTATCACGCTTCCCTGCGGTACTCCCGAAATTACCTCTACATCTGCAGATTTTGAACCGTTAAGAATGACATGTTGTGTTCTTTCTTCTAGGAAATCCTGAATCCAATCACAAACCTGGTCCGATATTCCGTAAGCTCGTATTTTTTTCACTAAACGTAAGTGCGGAACCGTATCAAATGCCTTCCTGAAGTCCAGGAATACGGCATCAATCTGCTCGCCAGTGTCTACGGCACTGTGAATTTCTTGGACAAATAGGGCGAGCTGAGTTTCACATGATCTCTGTTTGCGGAATCCATGTTGGTTATGATGAAGGAGATTTGTATTATCTAAGAACGTCATAATACGAGAACACAAAACATGTTCCATTATTCTACAACAGATTGACGTAAGCGAAATAGGCCTATAATTATTCGCATCTGATTTATGACCCTTCTTGAAAATGGGAACGACCTGCGCTTTCTTCCAGTCGCTAGGTACTTTACGTTCTTCCAGAGATCTACGATAAATTGCTGATAGAAAGGGGGCAAGTTCTTTAGCATAATCACTGTAGAATCTTAAGGGTATCTCGTCTGGTCCGGATGCTTTTCCGCTACTAAGTGATAGCAGTTGATTTTCAATTCCGATATCGTTTATTTCAATATTTTCCATTTTGGCGTCCGTGCGACGGCTGAAGTCAGGGACCGTGTTACGATTTTCCGCAGTGAAACAGTTTCGGAACACTGAATTCAGTATTTCTGCCTTTCTTCGGTCGTCCTCTGTTTCGGTGCCATCGTGGTCAACGAGTGACTGAATAGGGGATTTAGATCCGCTTACCGATTTTACATATGACCAAAACTTTTTAGGGTTCTTGTTTAGATTGTTTGCCAATGTTTTATGTTCGAATTCGTTGAATGCTTCTCTCATTGCTCTCTTTACGCTCTTTTTCGCTTCGTTCAGCTTTTCCTTATCAGCTATGATTCGACTACTCTTAAACCTATGATGAAGCTTTCTTTGTTTCCGTAGTACCTTTCGTACATGATTGTTATACCACGGTGGATCTTTCCCCTCGCTTTGGACCTTAGTCGGTACGAACTTATCTAAGGCGTACTGGACGATGTTTCTGAATTTTTTCCATTTTTGTTTACTTTTACTGCAAATAAACTTTGAAATAAGTAACTGAAGACTAAAACTTTGTAAAATATTGACGATCAATTTCAACAGCAGTTCAACACATGTGACGTCACACCGAAGAACTCAAATAATGACAAATCCGATATCATTACGAGATGACCTCTGTATGAATGAATAAACGTTCCCTTTTCGTGTACAGCAAATACTTACTTTGCTGAACCAATTGCAGAACTCATCTACTATATTTTTGCCTAATTACCTAATTTAGTACACAGAGTTTCTTCTGACTTAATTCGACTACACTTCATTACCCCTGTCCTACTCTTGTAGATATTCATGTCTCTACTTCATTTCAAAAATATTCGTTCAGTTACACTGATCTACTAAGTTCTTTGACATTTTAAAGAGTATCTTCTGTAACAAACTGAACTCGTCCCATGAGAACTTAAGTAAAGCCCTGAACTACTAAGCTTCGGTGTAACATATGAACCCGTATGCCCCAGAAAACGCTATCTAACATTGAAGGTTTAATGAAATAGTTACACACATACACACACACACACACACACATACACACACGAGCGCGCGCGCGCCTTTTCTTAATAAAGGTGCAATGGAAATGAATTTTGCATAGCTAATTGTTCAAATCTGAAACAATAAGTAAATTTGTTATAAGAAATTATTCAGGAATTATAAAGAGTGTATGATTTTACAGTATACTCTCAAGTATTGAAAATGAGGATGTCCACATGTGTCTGTAAGCATTGAATCTAAACTTGAAAGAATGATTAAGCAAAACCTTTCATCAACTAACAAAACCAGAACACAGCTGCAGAACGAAATACCCCGTATTATTACAACTACCTGAGTACGCGGCGATGCTCAGGTGTGTTTTTATTCCAGTTTTCTACTTCTCCGCCAGACGATGTGTGTCGTCGAATCGCCAGTGCAAATTCATCTGTGTCATCCACTGTTATTACATCTGTTCATCGTTCTTTCGAACGGTGACTGCAAATTTTCCTTTCAGTCCATGGTTAACAGCTTGAACACCTGCTTACACGAAGGATAAAGTTATCTTTTTTGGAAGACAAAATTTATGTTATGTGATTGCTTGATTGCCTAACAATTGCTAGTAAATTGTTTATTTCATTCACATGTGTATGAAATTGCATTGAAATGTCAAGTAAATCGACAGCGTGAATTACACACAGCTGGAAACACTGTCATTAAGCTCTTACTTTCAGCATGAATCGACGTTCGGTTAAGAAGAATATTTATTTGGCGGTGTATAGGTGTCACCAAAATATTTTTAATAAAATTTTTAGTTCAACGAATATATCCCATATGATATAATGAAGAACAGTGTAGGTAGAGGCAGTTGTCCGATAGCATGTATTTCACCTCTAAGAAGCACAAGTCCATGTACACGAAAAGATAGGTCGTACCTTCCCTCCAACATTTAGACATTTAATACAGTAGTTGCTTTTTGCAACTTTATTTTTGAAGGATTAACAGTTGATTTCTTTGTTTCAGCTCACGTAAATCTGCGAGGATACGCAAATGTGAAACAGTTTTCCTAAGCCTTTTGTGATTCGCTAGATTCTAGCTTTTGTCTGTCTCCATATACAACATTGGTAGGTGAACCTCTATCTACGTCGTAAGTTGTTTCAAGGGGAAATAAAGCTTTATTCCAGTAGCAAAGGCCCACCGTACAAGATACGACTACGCAGTCTAGTCCGAGACGCCTGCTTAGCAGTGGTCGCAGCGCAAACGCCGTTTCCGGCCACTGTGCTCTCGTATTCTAGGACATTTCTCGAATTTTTTAACGACAGGTTTCATAGTCAACGTTAACAACACCTATATTACTATAATTGCCTTCTCAGGAGCTATCGAATGCAATCATCAAATGTGTACAGTTTCATTTTTAAAAAAATGTACTTACTTCAATATCTCAGTTGATACCAGAGCTAAGAAAATTAACCAAACAAAAACATACGTACCACTTGACGCTCTAACATTTGCCGAAAACCACTTTCCGATATGTGTAACCATTCACGAAATAAAAGGGATGTTACATCATACATGACTCACCCTGCAGGCACATTTTTTTACACAAATAATATACAGGTGATAACTGTTGGCCCATCCAGCTGAAGCAAGACTAACGTTCTCACGTCACTGCTAAGTCACCCTGATGGAGTCCGCTTTAAGGATGTATGTGTATTTTCAAAAACGCTGTTTCAGCGCAATTACGAGCTACTGCAAAAGGTGCTTCAAGGCGTCGATGGTGCAAGATACGCCACATTCAGTGGAAGAAGTGAAATCCTCTCGCCAGAAAAAGTAAAGCCAAACAATATGTTCGTATTTGATGATCTCGCTGTCGAAAACCAAATTCTACGATGTTGCTGTTCTGGCCATCATTTGAGTGTCTGTTTTATATGAGTCAGACGTATTCCAGAATCCTGTAACAGTTAGTGAGTGATAATGCAAACCTCATTATAGCCTTCAAACAAGACAATTGGAATTTCAAGCACATAGACCAAGCTCATGTTGGAACTGACATGTCATTCAATGAATTTGTAAAGATATGTAGAGCTTGCTGGAATCACACAAAGTGTGGATTTCTTGTTATTGATGAAAAAGCTGAATGACGATAGGTATCGACGCAACTTTCTGGAGTTTCTACATACATATAGCTATAAAAAATGGGTACATGAGTCTACTTCGGCCATGGTCAAATTCACACGCATCCCGGACATTCCACTTAAGAGTATGGGTACACATAGACAGAGACGTCGCCTTTAAATAGGTGGAAAATTTCAGTCATCCAAACATTAAGTTAAGGATCTAGAGACGTATATCCAGACCCTTATGAGACTGACCAACGAATTAGAGGCTGGGGCTACACCACTTGAGAAAGACTTAACTGTAAGTGTTGAAAGATCTGGACGTTATGTATATGTATGTATATGTATATAAGTTGCACCCTGCGAAGGAGTATGCTTAATGTATAACAAGATGTTGATTAATCGAAAGATCATCATGACATGGAAGGCTGTTCGAGAGAAGTTACAACTGCTAAGTTTACGAAATTCGGGTTGAGAGCTGACATTGAATGAAGCATTTAAACCAGTTGTTGAATCTCTCGATGAACTCCCAGCGAAATTACATAACGAAAACCGCTTTGCTAATTTCATTAACCATCAGAGCGATGCTAGGATAGACAAAACATTTGTTGTCAATGGTGGAAAGCCATAAATGATGGCCAGACAGCCTACACGTTTAAAAGAGAAAAAAAATAATACAGACATGTCATGAGGAATTTCAAGCAACTGGTCTAATGAACCTCATTTTTCTAAGTCTCACAAACACTGTATATTGTTCGTCCAGAGATGTGGAGATCTATGGCGAAATTCTGCAATTAATCGTTGTACATAGCAAAACAGGAAACCGGTGCAGTGTAAAATACAGAACCATTATGAAACTCAAATTAGATGCTCGATACAGAATTGGCGATGGTATTGACATCCATCACAAAAGAGTCAGCAATCGACCCCACAGTTTACACACTGCAAATATCCCAATGAGCCAATAGGTCGACTACAGCCGCTCGTGGCATAATCTGCTGCTGGTAATATTGCTCATTTGAATGAGGTTATTTCAATAATCTCTGAGCTTAGAGAGAGACGTATCACTGAATAAGTATGGAGAGAGTAGTTTGAGCACTACGCAAACCAGCACATAAAACACACCCTCGGAGGCATGTTATGATTAAAGATTTGGATGACTTATAACAGGCTGATCTTGTAGGTATGCAGGAATATTCACATGCAGATAATCGAACCAAACATATTTTAATGCTGATTGGCACATACTCTAAATTCGTCTGGGCATTACCAATTAAAACAAAAATGGGATGATATATCACCGAGGAATTTAAGCAGTTGCTGCAGACAGGAACAAATCGATACCCAGACACTTCCAAACCGATCACAGTGGAGAGTTTTACTATAGGTATATCAAGATTGTGATGCAGCAATATGGAAGCCGAGTATCGTGGAACATTTGAATAGAAAAATAAAAGCTAAAATTTGGATGTGTTTTAATCTTTGCAGTTCATTCAAATGGACAGATATCCGCCCAGAAATAGTTGCACAGTCATAACCAAACCAAAGATAGCACAATAAAAACGAGAACAATCGATGTTCATGATAATGGGCTCATCGGTATGATATACTATCGTATGAAAATGTTGGATCCACATAAATAGAAATTTAATGTGGGTGATTTGGTGTGTATCTCAAAACACAAGACATCGTTTGAGAAGTCACACCTGAGAAACAGTTCAAGTGAGATATTAGCAGCTTCTAGAGTGCAGAGAACAAAATCCCAGAAATTACATCAGAAAAGGATTGCAGTTACACTGAAATTTCTGTACGTTTTTACACAGAGAATTGCAGAAGAGCTCAAAACCATGTGTTTCTCATAGAGTGTGTCATAAGATAACAAGGGAAAAGGCCACTAGTTAGATGGGTTGGTTTTCCTGCAACACAATACAGGTGGATTGACGGTAACGATTTGCCATATGATGTAGTGTACAGAGCACCATTGGCACAGCAGCATAAAATTCACTATTGGAGATACATTATAAGAGGTGGTGGGATTCTTCATGAACTTCCAGTTGAACTGCACATTCCTCGGTATTATTACTGCGCACCTGCTACAGAGGTTGAAAAACATTTTGCTCGTGTTTGGAACACCGCATTCACTACGTAAAACATGAAGATCTCCCCGGACGTCACACTGAAGATTGAATTTTGGCTGATAAAGCCAAGGCAATAACTACAAAAAAGGATATTGGTACAGAACAAAGTATTGCAGCAGTTTTCTTGTTGATAATAATCATGTGTGGTAAAATTAAGTTGGTCTTGGACGTGAATTTCGAGCAAGTTATGAACGCCGAACTTTGTGCACTGAAGAAGAAAAAGAAGAAGGAGAAGAAAAAGAAGAATAAGACAACAGTGAAGAAGAAACCAGGAAGGGGGAAGGGGCCGGGGCTGCATATGTCGCGGTCAGGACACAGGTTTCTAAACCTGTACTCTGACTGTGATGTACGCAGCTAAAAGCGCCGTGAAGCATAAAGGTCCAGTTAGAGTACCCTATGTTCTGCCAATACCCGAGACATCAGGTGGAATTATCCACTTCCTCATTCCTGTCCTCACAGGTCTGTCAGCAATGGGTTCACTGGATGGTGAAGATATGACAATTTCCAGAACAGTCAAGAATGCACTGAACTCCCAGATGGAACTATAAGAGGCACGCAGACATAACTGCATGACAGAAGCAATCGCCACCGGAAAAGGACTACATCTGAAACCATGCAAGAAAAGACAAGGTCTCTTCACAAGCAAGAAAAGTCCTTTAGCTATCCTAGCGGATTAAGATATGCGCAAGTTTGTTATGACAAAAATCAGCAGCCCAAGATTCCATAGTGTTCTTATGCGGAATACATTACCGAAGACTATGTGCACAACCAGATAATGTGTAATTGTGAATTCAGATGTTACAGGGGAACAGGAACCCAGTGGGTAACTTTAAAAGAAGACATCATCAGTATTATGCGCGAATTACTTCCCACCGATTGATATTTAACGAATGGAGAGTAGAGTATTATGCTGACTGGACTGGAGGCATACAACAGCACTCCGAATATCACAGAGGCTCGCAACCACACCCACAACGCGGCACTTCGCAGTACAACAACAACGTGATAACACGTGTGAACTATGACTTCCTTAAATCAGTAGGTCGTTCGATGCAATTAACCCAGTAGAATATACTTCAACCACATTTAACATGAATGATAAGATTGAGATTGTCATCCAACACCAAAACCATTCAGCTCTCCTATGCAAGAGTTTCATATATCTATGGATAATTTACGGAAAGGGATGGTACTGCTACAATGGCATCTAACCTTATATGTATTGCTTTTAGAGTTTCTGTTTCATGAGACACAATGTGAATGTAATGGGATCGAGATACACGCAATGTACACTTAGCATCAACATCTAAAACATATGTCTCTGCTTCTCCCTAGGATTTGAACAATTTAGAAAATTCCCAGTTTATTCATAGACGAGCCAGTGGGTAGAACAGTGGAAAAGTACAGCGTATTTACTGCATGTATACCTCTACAACTCCTTATGGAATACTTTGAAGACATGCGGTGAATTGTTACAAATGCTAAACAGAAACTTATTCTGGTGCAACGGATAATAACTCATACATTCAAGGAGCTCAAGAGGAGAACGAGATAACCATCAGTAAAATAATGTGGAAAATGCTACACATCACTGTATCGGATGAGCAGCATTTGAAGCTTTTAAAAGTTCTAAATGCCGATGTATTTGTACCATTAACTTTCCATTCACTGGAGCTTTTTGAGTACCCAGTGCTACCGACTGCATGCAGACAAACGTGGACTATTGAATTAGAGAGACCCAGAATCACCATACTTGCATTTCAGACTAATGGAAGAAATAATATAGTAAATGATACTACAAAACTTGACAATTACAGGTTAACTAACGTCAGAGTCTACCTGAACTCCGAATTCCACACGTGCAATGGGATGAGAACGTATACATTTAGCGTTTGAAATGTATGTAAGGTTCTGTGCTTCTTGCTGTGAAGAGGATGGATGTCTACTAATCCCACAGAAATTCAAAGAGCAGGCTCCAATCGTCGTAATACACTGCTAAAACAGAACGAGAGAATTAAATGTTGACCTATAGATATACGGATTGAATCTGAATCTTTGGCAAAATTCCAAGAACACAGTGCGGGATATGCTGTAGCTCTACATGACTGTGTTAACGACTATTGCCCGCTCACCGGTTTTGTGTAACGAGTTGTATAAATGAACAAGAGCTGTAACATACTCAGAACACTTCACAATGGCATCTCAAGAGTGAACTTCATTGCAGATGCCCAGTGTTTCTACTGTGACGAGCGCAGACAGGTCATATTCAAAGATGTTGCATTCATAGCATATACAGAATGTGACGGTATAATAGACACATTTTCAACAAGCATTGCATCGCCGAGGTCTTTCAGAGATGTGAAATGGGCTAAAAGGTGGAGGAGTGCAAAGTGGTTAATATCTTTCTACCATAGAATTCACTGTGATTATCCTGGTATAATCTACACTACTGGCCATTAGAATTGCTACACCACGAAGATGACGTGCTACAGACACGATATTTAACCGACAGGAAGAAGATACTGTGATATGCAAATGATTAGCTTTTCAGAGCGAGGTTGGCGCCGGTGGCGACACCTACAACATGCTGACATGAGGAAAGTTTCCAACCGATTTCTCATACACGAACAGCAGCTGACCAGCGTTGCCTGGTGAAACATGAAACCTTCCCGTCTCCTCTATATCTCTTTTGTTATTACGCAATAACCGTCTCTTCTATATCTCTTTTGTTAATGATAACAAAAGGATAATAGGATGAAAGAGGAAGCCGCTTGATAGAATTTTGCAAAGAGCATAACTTAATCATAGCTAACACTGGGTTCAAGAATCATAAAAGAAGGTTGTATACATGGAAGAAGCCTGGAGATACTGACAGGTTTCAGATAGATTATATAAAGGTAAGACAGAGATTTAGGAACCAGGTTTTAAATTGTAGGACATTTCCAGGGGCAGGTGTGGACTCTGACCACAATCTATTGGTTATCAACTGTAGATTAAAACTGAAGAAACTGCAAAAAGGTGGGAATTTAAGGAGATGGGACCTGGATAAACTGAAAGATCTAGAGGTTGTACAGAGTTTCAGGGAGAGCATAAGGGAACAATTGACAGGAATGGGGGAAAGAAATACAGTAGAAGACGAATGGGTAGCTCTGAGGGATGAAGTAGTGATGGCAGCAGAGGATCAAGTAGGTAAAAAGACAAGGGCTAGTAGAAATCCTTCGGTAACAGAAGAAATATTGAATTTAATTGATGAAAGGAGAAAATATAAAAATGCAGTAAATGAGGCAGGCAAAAAGGAATACAAACGTCTCAAAAATGACATGACAGGAAGTGCGAAATGGCTACGTAGGGATGGCTAGAGGACAAATGTAAGCATGTAGAGGCTTAGCTCACTAGGGGTAAGATAGATACTGCCTACAGGAAAATTAAAGAGACCTTTGGACAAAAGGGAACCACTTGTATGAATATCAAGAGCTCGGATGGAAACTCAGTTCTAAGCAAAGAAGGGAAAGCAGGAAGGTGGAGGGAGTACATAGAGTGTCTGTACAAGGGCGATGTACTTGTGGACAATATTTTGGAAATGGAAGAGGATGTAGATGCCGATGAAATGGGAGATAAATGCTGCGTGAAGAGTTTGACACAGCACTGAAAGACCTGAGTCGAAACAAGGCCCCGGGAGTAGACAACATTCCATTAGAACTACTGACGGCCTTGGGAGAGCCAGTCCTGACAAAACACTACTACCTGGTGAGCATGATGTATGAGACAGGCGAAATACCCTCAGACTTCAAGAAGAATATAATAAGTCCAATCCCAAAGAAAGCAGGTGTTGGCAGATCTGAAAATTACCGAACAATCAGTTTAATAACTCACGGCTGCAAAATACTAACGCGAATTCTTTACAGACGAATGGAAAAACTGGGAGAAGCCGACCTCGGGGAAGATCAGTTTGGATTCCGTAGAAATATTGGAACACGTGAGGCAATACGGACTCTACGACTTATCTTAGAAGCTAGATTAGGCAAAGATAAGCCTACGTTTCTAGCATTTGTAAGCTTTTGACAATGTTGACTGTAATACACTCTTTCAAATTCTGAAGGTGGCAGTGGTGAAATACAGGGAGCGAAAGGCTATTTACAATTTGTACAGAAACCAGATGTCAGTTATAAGAGTCGAGGGGCATGAATGGGAAACAGTGGTTGGGAAGGGAGTGAGACGGGGTTGTAGCCTATCCCCGATGTTACTCAATCTGTATATTGAGCAAGCAGTGAAGGAAACAAAAGAAAAATTCGGAATAGGTATTAAAATCCATGGAGAAGAAATAAAAACATTGAGGTTCGCCGATGACATTGTAATACTGTCAGAAACAGCAAAGGACTTGGAAGAGCAGTTGAACGGAATGGACAGTGTCTTGAAAGGAGGATACAAGATGAACATCAACAAAAGCAAAACGAGGATAATGGAATGTAGTCGAAATAAATCAGGTGATGCTGAGGGAATTAGATTAGGAAATGAGACACTTAAAGTAGTAAAGGAGTTTTGCTATTTGGGGAGCAAAATAACTGATGATGGTCGAAGTAGAGAGGATAACAAATGTTGACTGGCAATGGCAAGGAAAGCCTTTGTGAAGAAGAGAAATTTGTTAACATCGAGTATAGATTTAAATGTCAGGAAGCCGTTTCTGAAAGTATTTGTATGGAGCGTATCCACGTATGGAAGTGAAACATGGACGCTAACTAGTTTGGAGAAGAAGAGAATAGAAGCTATCGAAATCTGGTGCTACAGAAGAATGCTGAAGATTAGTTGGGTAGATCATATAACTAATGAGGAGGCATTGAATAGGATTGGGGAGAAGAGAAGTTTGTGGCACAACTTGACTAGAAGAAGGGATCGGTTGGTAGGACATGTTCTGAGGCATCAAGGGATCACCAATTTAGTATTGGAGGGCAGTGTGGTGGGTAAAAATCGTAGTCGGGGACCAAGAGATGAATACACTAAACAGATTCAGAAGGATGTAGGTTGCAGTAGGTACTGGGAGATGAAGAAACTTGCACAGGATAGAGTAGCATGGAGAGGTGCATCAAACCAGTCTCAGGACTGAAGACCACAACAACAACAACAACCTTTCCTTTTACAATAACCTATGTAACCTTCCCCTAGGATTTCTATCTCTTGCTTAATCATAACAAATGGAAACTTCCCTTTGAAATTTATTCCCTTTCTCAATCTTCGCATACAAATTTAATTGCTGCTTATTAAAAGTGATTTTCTGATTATTTCGACGAAACATAGAATGTGTCGTCGTCGTGGCCCTCAGTCGTTATGTGCAATAACCCAGAACTGTTCCTTACCTTTTTTACTGTTACTGGATCGCCACCTGACTGCTACATCGAACTGCGACATGAATACTTATTCTGCTTTACTATACTCTATTAGCTGCTGGTGGGCTCTCATAATAAGTGGCTGTATTTATTACCAAAGCTGACGGTATTCTTTAATAGCAAAGCTGACGTTATTCTTTAATTAATTTGACTGAAGTTACGTAATTCATAGTTAAACTTTTTCTTGACAACAATAAAATTTTGCAAAGTTTTACGTTGATGATTTTTGGTATGGATTATAATTAGAAATGCAATATTGTTGGCAAAAGTTAATTATATTCTGAATGAAATGATTGTGCAAACGTTCAAATGGGACTTACTTTTTACAACAATCTTACAACTAGCAATGCGCAAACACACCTTCAGTAGTCGAGTTTCTCAAAAAATTAATTCAATAATATTAGTTCCTCTTATTGTAATAGTTAAATGATGTCTCTTGTAAATCATAGCTAGTGGCTGGCAGGCACACTGCTCCTCTCAACCTCTCACTTCAGATCTGCTACCGACTCGCTTCACTTCTCGCTTACTGCTGACTTCCTACGAACGCTAAAGTGCTGTCTCTCCTGCCAACAATGCTTTCTGATGCAGACAATCCCTGCCACCATTACAAAATGTATCACTGCGCGGTCTTTCCCGCTCTTTTCTTAAAATGTTTCCATACGCGGTCCCTCCCGCCTTTTTAAAATTATATCAATTTTCGGTCTCTGTCGTCAACAATTATTTCCAGCATGAGAAATATTAATTATTCCTACTTAATCCTATTAATAAAATATAAATAGCTTTCATAAATTGTGGTTCGACAATAGACAATAGAAATATACACGTCTTACATAATCCTCCACTGGGTTTGATTAAAATTTTCCTACGTCGTTAAGTCATTTGGACTCGACACAAGGAGAAAACTTGAATATAGAAATATGTGTAGTAATAAGTAAGTTAATGATAAAATATTTCTTTCAACAAAGCGCATACATGTACTGTCATAAGAATTTGTTTTGCTAAGTCTATCAAAGAGAATATTCAAAAGGGTATACATGAAAATATACAAATAATATGAGTCAGTAAGTTGGAAGTGTACATCGGGTAGTAAAAGTTATTTATATCTCTAATAGTAATTGATGGCAAAAATTAGAACATAGTTTATGTTTCATTATAATTTGGCATCCTTTAGTACCATATTCAAGGAAGGGAACGAAAGGAATTGGATAGCATGGTCAAAGCACTGGCAACTGTGTGTGAATGCACTCAAAAGTTCGTTTCTTTCCCTCACATAGCACAACACCAGGTTTCGCCATGTGATTCCGTCGTCTCTTTGACCCATAGTTTTAGTGTAACCAAACACTAAGTTAACCATCGAATTGCCTGAGTTGCCGCAGCTACATCAGGTACAAGTTCCAACTCTAATTGTCCATTAGTAGTGATGGTGTGCATCTTGGTATGCAAGCACCTATTGACTTACATCATGACTGTGGTGTGCATCTTGGTATGCCGACACCTCGTAGAAAACATCGTAGATTGAAGTAACGTGGGTCACTATTCACTTTGTTTGTGCTCCATAACCATGGGATGCACAGGAATTAAGGTACAGGTATAATCATTTTGTCAAAAGTTTCACGGATATGGTGGATACCGTTATTACCAAATTTTACATCATCTCTTTCCTCTGTGCTCATAAAATTATTTATTTTACGTTTAAAAGGGCAAAATATGTCACCTTGTGTGATTGTAGAAAAAGTTTATAGTTTTAAACAATTACATAAAAAACACATTTTCCATCTGTAGTGAAATCAGCTTACAATACATATTACATTACTTGACAGTCAATAAAGTAAACAAATATTTCTGTAAGTGGAATTTAGTAGTACACATAGGCATCAACATTTTAAATAAAATAGACAAGTACCATTATACAAACTATGTCACTTTCTGTTACTCTAAATAAATCATAATCTGGTGCTCATATAAATAATTACATAAAGACACTGTTACTTCACAGGTGGTGAATCCAAAGTTTTTGAAATATGAAAGTACATTTTGACAAAATATGTCACTTTCTGTGACTTCAGTATGTTCGGTAATGTGTTCGTCAGTTACGAGTCATATTGTCAGTCGACTATATATTATGTTTGAGTTGTGTAACACACATCGTCATTGTTATTTAAGAGAAAACATTTGTATTTTATGTAGAGTGCGAATCGATATGCTGACATTTGGTGTGATCTGTTTTTCCTATGTGTGTATCTGATGTAAAAGATATCATGTTCAATGCAGAAAAAATTTCTCGAATAGCAAAGTACATACAGTAAGCAATTTAATGTGGTTTCTCCATCCGTAGTGCTGCGCTGCGCTGTGTCACCTGTCATCAAAATAAACCATTACTAAATTATGTTCCTTACATACTAACATCTTCATTCTCCTCTCTTCTTTGTACCTTGTGTCATCTCTTTGCATAGCCTATAATAAAATATTCATTGTTAATAATCATCAGCGCACGGCATGACTTCAATATCTCTCTGTATTACCTAGAACAAAATATTCGTGGTTAATAATCGTCAGCGCACGGCATGATTTCAACATCTCTCTGGATCTGGAAAATCGCGTCAGCTCGCGGCATGACCTGTAAAGCATTTATCCACATTTCTCCGTATTCAATACGTATATTATAATTAAAACTACGTTTATTTTGATGAACTATGACAACAATGCTGCATGCACGGATTAAAGAATACATCCAATAGCTACTACTGTACGAAAATTATTTGTACGTGTTATACATTTACATTTAAAGTAGTCCTGTTAATTGCTTCACTTACCTTGCATAATGTGAAATACATGTCCTACGAGAGCTCTTCTAAGACTGCTATTAATGTTCAGTGTATTTATCTGCGGTCGAATCGAGGTGACCTGTTGTGCACGTAAATATCCCATTAGTAGCTCACTGCATTCGGGCTTGCTGGAACGTGTCAAAAATCTCATTGTTATACTCTGTCAAGATGTATCCCTATAAGAAGGTTTTTCTATTTTAAGAATTTCTTTATGTTTGACATATGATGGTTTCCTCTCGATTTTTTTTGTTCTGAGTGTCTCAATGTGTACTACATTAGCGTGCGGAATATTTCGAATTCTGTACGGTCCTGCGTATAGAAGGTCAAATTTTTTGCATCGTTTCTTCCCTTTATGTGACATATAATGGGTACGAACTAATACCTTTTCTCCAATCACGTACTTGCGTAATCTACTTACCTGCTTCTGCTGTCTCTGCCGAAGATCTGCAGCTCGTTTAATGTTCGCTAGTGCCATATCTATTATCTCACAATGACAAAGTCCACGCTTCTTTGGAAAAGTAATCATTTCAGTAAGTTTATTCAGTGGGTCTTTATTCGTCAGTATTACAGTTGGTGAGAGCGTCGTTGACTCATTAGGTATTGCATTTATTAATTCCTGAAACTGTGAAATGTATTCGTCCCATGTATGCTTTCTGTGGCAATAAATTCTACAAAGTTTCCCGATCTCTTTCATTATTCTTTCTGATGCGTTAGAAGAACTGTGACATCTTGATATGTAAATTGGTGTTATGTTCTTACTCTCTAACATTTGTTTCCATATGTCTGACCTAAACTGCGGTCCGTTATCTGAAATAACCTTCTGTACATGTCCTACTACTGATAGAAAATCTCTTAAAACTGCTCTTGGTACTGATTTAGCTGTTGCGTTCCTTAATGGAGAAAATGTTACAAATTTGGATGTCAGTTCTACGGCTACTAGGATATAACTATAACCTTTAATTGTTCTGGGGATTTGACCGAAAAGATCTACTGCTGCCATGTGTCTTAACTTAGCCAGTATGATGGGATACAGTGGTGGAATATGTGATACTGTAGATGATTTAGCTTTCTGACATATCTTGCAGGAAGCTATAACTTTGCGAATGTGTTTTTCCATATTGTTGAAGTGACAATTTTGTCAAAGAATTAGGAAGCATTTCTTAGCTCCGTAATGTGCATAGCTTAGGTGCGTATACCATATCAATTTGTTTCTGATCCCTTCTGGAATGCACAAAATCCAATTGTTGGCGTCTGGGGACGAGCGAATAAACAGAATATTTTTATGTATAGTGTAATTATGCCTGACTTTTGCGTTGCTCTTGTCTCGCCAAAGCGTAACAATCTCTTTTAGTGTTTCATGTTTCTGCTGTTCTCTCTCTATGTTCTGTAATGCTGATGATATAAAGTTTTCGAAAGCTACTTGTTTGATATACATGATACTATGTTTGTTGTAGCAGAAGGTATTTTCTTTCTCTAGTCGTTTATGCTGAATAGATCTCGATAGTGCGTCGGCAACAATATTCTGCGTGCCTCGAATGTGTACAATAGTAAAGTCGAACTCTTGTAGATATAATTTCGAACGGCTTAATCCATCATGCGTAAGTTTTGCTGATAATAAAAACTGGATTGCTTGGTGATCGGTATATACTCTGGTGTGTCTTCCATATGGATAATGACGGAATGTCTTAAACGCCCATACTGCGCATAGCGTCTCTAATTCTGTTACAGAGTAATTGCGCTCTGCTGGAGAAAGTATCATGCTTGCAAACGCAATATGTTTAATGATTATCTTACCGTCCTCCTCCACTTCCTGGAAAATATGTACTCCTAGTGCTGTAGTTGAACTATCTGTTGCAATGGAAAAGTTTTGTGTTGGGTCAGGATGCGATAACAAAGGTGCCCTTAGAAGCGCTTCTTTCAAATTCTCGAATTCAGCTTCAGCGTCTTCATTCCATGACCAAATTGTGTTTTTACTTGTGAGTTGGTATGCAAGGGTGTGTCTAATGCTTTATAATGAATGAATTTTCTAAAATAATTAATAAGGCCTAAAAAGCTCCGAAGTTCCTTCTTATTTGTTGGCACGTTGATATCTTTCAATGCTTGCAATTTGTCGGAGTCTGGTGCAATACCTGTTTGTGAAATGATATAACATAGAAATTTTATTGATTTACCCAGGTTTATAGTTACACCGTTCTGCTCGAATGTATTCAGTAAATGTTGAAGGGTGTGGTTGCGCTGTTCCGTTTTCTGCTACGATTAGAATGTCATCTACATATGTAGTAATTTTGTTTTTGAGATCCTGTGGGAGAATTGTATTCATGCCTGGCATAAAGGCTGCATACGAAGTCGTTAGTCCAAACGGAAGTTTACAAAATTGGTAACATTCACCAAAGCAAAGGAATGCCGTATACTTTCGGCAATTTGGATGCAACTGGATTTGCCAAAATCCTGATTTGAGATCGAGGGTGGTATATATAGAGGTGCCATGAAACTTTTGCAGTAACTCTTCTAGCGTCTGTGGTCGGTCAGTTTCTATAATGATTATTTTATTATCCTCACATAAATCTAAAACTAAACGGAGTGATCCATCCTTCTTTTCAACGATGTTTAATGGATTTATATATAGGCTTGCTGCTGGTTCAATTATACCCTGATCAGTCATTGCTCGTAACTCTTTCTTAACTGCTTCTGTGTATACATGCGGAATTGGATAGTGTTTTGCTTTGAAAGTCTCGTGTGGTTTCACCTGAAATTCGTACATAAATCCTGTCATCGTTCCTGGAACATTGTTATGTTGCACAAGAATATTTTCTAATTTTTTGCACTCTGTGTCGTCTTTTGCTACACTGTCTCCAACCCTACGTGTCATGGTCTCTAATACATTATACTCCTGTTCCTCTGCCATGTCGTTATTATGTGTATTCGTGTATAGTGTGAGATAACAATCGTTATCATTAGAATCTGCAATAATCTCGATCCTGTGCATATTTTGTTCTTCTGAAGATACTGTGTTTTGAAATCTCACCACCACTTCACTATCTTCCTTCTGTAATGTTAGGTATGACGATTTAAAGTCAATCTTCGCGTCGTACTGCACGAGAAAATTCATTCCTAATATTATATCAGTTGTTAAATGTGGAACTATGCAACAATTGCTGTGGAAAGTTTGCCCTGCAAAAACAAACGTCAATTGTGTCTGTCTTTTGACTTCAACGATTTTTCCTGGAAATGCTCCCTTAACTTTAGTTTTGTGTAACGGGAATACTGGGTAATCATTATTGCTATTGCATCTGTTAAATGTGTCTTCGTTAATTACGCACATTGGTGAGCCTGAATCAATTATTCCTAAAATATTTTGTGACTTTAAATTTATCTGGATTATTGGGTGGCATATAGTTTTCTGCATGATCGGTTTTTCGTGTAACAATGTGTCTCGCACGTCGTCGAATGCAGTCGCATTCGCTATCGTTATCTTTTCTCTGTCCTTATCCATAGAGTCGTCATTTAGAGATTCATCACAGGCGGTAGTCATAAATGTTCTGACATTTCATTTTCTGTCGGGGAGTGTTGTGTGTTTTCTATGAGCTGTCTGTTCTACCGTTTTGATTATTAACGGTAGGTGGCGGATGAAATCTTGTGTCTGGTATATTCATACGATAACTTGGTTGTTGTGCACTGTTTGAATTTCTATGAAAATTATCATTGTAGTATGTCCTTTGCGGTCGGTGTTCGTTTTCTCTCCTTCTGTCGTCATAACTGTGGTTATATGG
Source organism: Schistocerca piceifrons (assembly GCF_021461385.2). Classification (NCBI taxonomy): domain Eukaryota; kingdom Metazoa; phylum Arthropoda; class Insecta; order Orthoptera; family Acrididae; genus Schistocerca; species Schistocerca piceifrons. The sequence goes on from NC_060140.1 coordinate 508,862,192, forward strand.
CGAGGCACCCGTGTTTCTCTGAAAAGGCTCTCTTTGTTCGTTTTGCGCATTTTGCGGCTGACCCATGTGATTGTTTGCACCTGTCGCATTTTCTTGGTGATGAGTCATGTGAAAGTTTGACCGGTTCGGCATTTCCTGTCGTATATGTGTCGTGTTATTTGGATGGCTTTGTTGTTGTCTTGAATTGTTATGTACATTGTTATTATACTGCTGTTCATTGAATCCCTGTGTGTATTCTCGATTGAAATTTTCATTTTCGCTGTGAAAGTGTTTATTATGATTGTTATTACCAAATCGTGTTTGCTCAAAATTAGTATTGTTTGTCTGGTTTGCGTTATGTCGTGAAAAGTTCTTATTAACAAACGCATAATCTGCCTGGTGTACCTCTAGCAATTGCAGGATGTCTCTAAATGCGTACACGCTGTCATTTTGCTGGCCTGTTAATAATGACACTTTTAATGCTCTGGGGAGTTTTGAAATACACAGCTGTATTAATGCGGATTGAGTGTATGGCTCATTGAGGTATTGGTTTTGTTCAACCATACACTCGAAAAATTGTGTGATTGTTGGGAAAGTAGAATTCTTGAAATCTGGCAGACTAATTAGCAGTTCTTTAATGCTACTCTGTGTGGTATCTGACCAATATGCTGCTAGAAATGCTTCCTGGAATGCTTCTACTCAAAAACACTATCTAGCAATTGGTCGCATTCTTCTCGCTGGTTCCCCTTCAAGAAAACTAATAATAAATTCTAGCTTATGTTGAACTGGCCATGATGGTGGGAGTGCCGCATTGAATTGCTGGATCCAATCCAGTGGATGTATTTGCGTCCTGTCGTTTTTAAATGTTTTATACTTTCTCACTGAAAGGAAATGCTTGTGGTCGAAACCATCATGTCTTTGTGTGTAATAATTTTCGTAATGTTGTGAATATCAATTTGTGTGTCTTTCTGCCTGGTTAAGATCTCTTACTCTCCGAACTCTACCGACATTATATGTATTGTGCATCTGAGTCATGTCGTAATGGTGTGTGTTCTGTTGGAATTGATTGTTTGCAGTTGTTTCTTGTGTGTCAGCTATCCTTTGCTGTAAAGAATTGGTTTTCGAATGTAACAAATTATTACATGATTCTAGGTCTGCGATTGTTTGTTGCACATTTGTAATTTGCATATCTTTACTATTAGAAATCTATTGAACTGAGACTGGTGTAGTGTCATCTGATTTACTGTTATTGGTAGTATCTAACAGGTCTATTCTTGTAGTTAGTTTGTTGATCTTTTCTGTCAATTCGTTTCGTAATTTACGATTACTTTTGGTTACTTTCTTAAAATCTGCTTTCAAATTTTCTGAGTCTTGATTGATTTCTATGTGTTCCATTTTGTCAGTTAGTGTTAGAACTTCTTCTATTAATTTATCCCTAATATTCTGGATTTCGGTGTGTGTAGAAATTTTCGCCTCAATTGTATGTGAGTGGATTTCCGTGAGCCTCTCTTGTATTTGAATATTTGTCTCCTTAACCGTTTCGATTTCTTCCGAAATCGAGTGTATATGATTGTCCACTTAAGTTTTTCCCTGAGCAAACACTTTCTTTTTGTCGTCCTGTCTCTGTTTATTAATTGTTTGTGATGGTTCTTTTCGTTCTTTTACCCTGCGATCGCACCAGTTTGCGGTGACGTATCAAACAGTTTTCTGTGTGATTGTTAAAACGTTCATCAATGTGAGCGTTTTGTTTAGAAAAGTTCTCTGTCATTGTTTCTCGTATGCTTACCGCGAATGCTTCTTGTTTATTTGTTATTTCTTGAATCTTGGCGTGTAATTCATGGTTTGATTTTTCAGCGACTGCTTGGATTTCTACTTTGATTTCGTGTTTTAGATTTTGGTACATTTTGTCTAATTTCTTATCTGTGTGTGTGCGTTCTGCCTTGATTTCGTTTTTTAGGTCTGCTGATTCTTGTGCTCTTCTGTTAAAGTTTTGATTCATGTCTTGTCTCATTTGTAGCAAAAATGCCATTATTGGATCCGTTTCGGATTGACTTCTGTGTGTACTTGTGTTCGTTGTTAAAGCTTGTACATCTGTGTTCATTTGAACATCCTCAGACGATCGTAATCGTGTCACCTCTTCCGTGGTTTCGGAATTTCTGTCAATAAAATTGTGGTATCTGTTATGCAGATTGTGTAGCTGTGTACCGTTAGAATCTGTTTCGGCACGTAATGGAGTCACACCGTTTGACTGTATTATAGTGGTTTCGTTACCGAAACTATTATGTCTGCTACGCGTAATTTGTGGCTGTGTAGCGTCTGTTGTATTTAAAAACAAATTATTTTGCACTAATGTCTCATTATCAATTGGCATATCTGAAATTGATTGTTCGTCAAAAGATTCCATATTATTACTACTCTCGAATGTCTGTTCACCTAACGTTTCACTATTGCTTTTACCTTCAGTAGTCTTGAGTTTCTCAAAAAATTAATTCAATAATATTAGTTTCTCGTATTATTTCTGTCTATTCCTGAAAAGAATTTCTCGTCAGTATTTTCTACACTTTTATCACTTTGAGAACGAGTAATTCTTCTGTGGGATATTGTCTTAATTAGCACAGGCAACAAAATATATCACTGTTTAAAGCGGATTCAACACTGAACATACACTTTTCAACGCAGAATCAATAGAGCAAACAGAATTGCCGATGGGCTGTGAATTAAAGGTATACAGTTTAGTATAAGCGTTGCGCCACTTAACACTAGGTTATTCATACAATTGTCAGAGTCAGTATATTCATTTTCACAGTAGATTCACTAAAGAGTCTTACTGATTGGATGTCGCCAAGTGAAACCTTCCCGTCTTCTCTATGTCTCTTTTGTTATTACGCAATAACTGTCTCCTCTTTTGTTAATGATAACCTTCCCTTTTACAATAACCTATGTAACCTTCCCTTTGGATTTCTATCTCTTGCTTAATCATAACAAATGAAATCTTCCCTTTGAAATTTATTCTCCTTCTCAATCTTCGCACAAAAATTTAATTGCTGCTTATTAAAAGTGATTTTCTGATTATTTCGACGAAACATAGAACTTGTCGTCGTCGTGGCCCTCAGTCGTTATGTGCAATAACCCAAAATGTTCCTTACCTTTTTTACTGTTACTGGATCGCCATCTGCTGACTGCTACATCGAACTCCGACATGAATATACTTACTCTGTTTTACTATACTCTATTAACTGCTGGTGGGCTTTCATAATAAGTGGCTGTATTTATTACCAAAGCTGACGTTATTCATTAATAGTAAAGCGGACGTTATTCTTTAATAGTAAAGCTGAAGTTATTCTTTAATTAATTTGACTGAAGTTACGTAATTCATTGTTAAACTTTTTCTTGACAACAGTAAAATTTTGCAAAGTTTTACGTTGATGGTTTTTGGGACGGATTATAAGTAGAAATGCAATATTGCTGGCAAAATTTAATTATATTCTGAATGAAATGATTTTACAAACGTTCTAATGGGACTTACTTTTTACAATAATCTTACAACTAGCAATGTACAAACATGCCTTCAGTAGTCTTGAGTTTCTCAAAAAATTAATTCAAAAATATTAGTTCCTCTTATTATAGGTAATAGTTAGCTGATGTCTCTGTACATCCATTTATAATCTCTTGTAAATCATAACTAGTGGCTGGCAGGCACACCGCTCCTCTCAACCTCTCGTTTCAGACTTGCTACCGACTCGCTTCACTTATCGCTTGCTACTGACTTCCTACGAACGCTAAATTGCGGTCTATCCTGCCAACAATGCTTTCTGGTGCAGACAATCCCTGCTACCATTACAAAATGTATCAATGTGCGGACTTTCCCGCTCTTTTCTTAAAATGTTTCCATATGCGGTCCCTCCCGCCTTTTTAAAATTATATCAATTTGCGCTTTCTCTTGTCAACAATACTTTGGTGCAGACATTTCCTGCAACCACAATTATTTCCAACGTGACAAATATTAATTATGCCTACTAAATCCTATTAATAAAATATAAACATCTTTCATAAATTGTGGTTTGACAACAGACAATAGAAATATACACGTCTGACAAACGTTGTTGTGATGCCTCGTGTAAGGAGGAGAAATGCGTAGCATCACGTTTCCGACTTTGACAAAGGTCGGATTGTAGCTTATCGCGATTGCGGTTTATCGTATCGCGACATTGCTGCTCGCGTTGGTCGAGATCCAAAGACTGTTAGCAGAATATGGAATCGGTAGGTTCAGGAGGGTAATACGGAACGCCGTGCTGGATCCCAACGGCCTCGTATCATTAGCAGTCGAGATGACAGGCATCTTTTCCTCATGGCTGTAACGGATCGTGCAGCCACGTCTCGATCCCTGAGTCAGCAGATGGGGACGTTAGGGAGACAAGAACCATCTGCACGAACAGTTTGACGACGTTTGCAGCAGCATGGACTATCAGCTCGGAGACCATGGCTGCGGTTACCCCTGACGCTGCAGCACAGATAGGAGCGCCTGCGATGGTGTACTCAACGACGTACCTGGGTGCACGAATGGCAAAACGTCATTTTTTCGGATGAATCCAGATTCTTTTTACAGCATCATGATGGTCGCATCCGTGTTTGGCGACATCGCGGTCAACGCACATTGGAAGTGTATATTCGTCATCGCCATAGTGGCGTATCACCCGGCGTGATGGTATGGGGTGCCATTGGTTACACGTCTCGGTCACCTCTTGTTCTTATTGACGGCACCTTGAAAAGTGGACGTTACATTTCAGATGTGTTACGACCCGTAGCTCTACCTTTCGTTCGATCCCTCCCATACCCTACATTTCAGCAGGATAATGGACGACCGCATGTTGCAGGTCCTGTACGGGCCTTACTGGATACAGAAAATGTTCGACTGCTGCCATGGCCAGCACATTCTCCATATCTCTCACCAACTGAAAACGTCTGGTCAATGGTGGCCGAGCAACTGGTTCGCCACAATACGCCAGTCACTACTCTTGATGCAATGTGGTATCGTGTTGAAGCTGCATGGGCACCTGTACCTGTACACGCCATCCAAGCTCTGTTTGACTCAATGCCCAGGCGTATCAAGGCCGTTATTACGGCCAGAGGTGGTTGTTCTGGGCACTGATTTCTCAGGATCTATGCAACCAAATTGCGTTAAAATGTAATCACATGTCAGTTCTAGTATAATATGTTTGTCCAATGAATACCCGTTTATCATCTGAATTTCTTCTTGATGTAACAATTTTAATGGCCATTAGTGAGTAAAGGTATGGTGACGTCGCTTCTACCATCATCTAGATCACAGGCGAGGAGAATACGCAATATGTTGGGAACACCAAGAAGCGTTTTGTCACATTTGTGGACAGGATTCAGTGTTTAAGTACAGAACTGATATAAGAGACTTTATGATGAAAGCTTGCTTTGCTTATTTAAACGTGAAGCCTGGGGAACGGGACAAAGTAAGTTTGCCGCTCTTGTGTTGAGAGATTAATGTTCTGCGCAACTGGGAAAAAGACGTGCATGCCTTATGCAATCTGCATGGTATATAGGGAGCCTAAATATTACACTAATCATTATTCTTGATGTAGTGTTAAGGGACTCAATTTAAAAAATAAGGAGCAAATTGTGTCTCCAAGTATTCTTTCGGCAATCATGTCAGTTCCATGTCAAGAAGAATTGTCTATTCCTTTTCCCGAGCTCATTTAGTAAACGTGGCAGGACTTGATGATAGTGAAAGCACCTATGGGGACAACAATGCTTTCTACGTGCCTGATTGCTGCGTTAACCCACAAGTATTCTCTCAGAGTAAAACTAATGATCTAGTATGAGATCTACATATGCCCGAGAAATCGTCGCAACTCGCTCTGACAAAGGCACATTGCCTCCTTGCCTTCCTTGGAGACAGACCAATTCAAAAATTCATTCTGGTGTCTAATCTGCTTGGTTTTAATCCAGTACCAGTTTCAGTATCACTTCTCAGACATAATATATTTTTTAAACGTAGCAGAAATTTTGTTCGCCCATGTTTGTGCATAGTCCTCTGATGCTTTATAAATTTTGCACCTCGTCCGACGCCCCACAACAAAACTGTCCTTGCAGAATGCCAAAAAATCGACAAAGTGAGGTCCGTTTTTCCCTGAAAGTTGTTCACATATTAGTCCTCGCATAACAGGTTGAATACAAGGAATACATAATTGACCATATCGAACATTCAAGATTTTCAACACGCTTCATGATAGCCAGCAACTTCGTTTCAGCATTATTAATTATCTGATATTCTGCATGCTCAACTTCTTTTTTGGTTTTGACTCCGCATGCACTATATCTTTTTTCGCCGATTCCACAGAAGATTTAACTTTTTTCTCTTGCTTGTCAAACAATTACCTACTTCCTTCCATTCCTTCCCTCAAATGCCTTTCATTCACGTCCAACTCGGAAGCATTCATGTTTTCCACTTCTGGAGACCTGGCTTCCTACATCTCATATTTTTCGCTCATGTTATTACTCTCAGTTTTGGAACCAATCCTTTAAATTAATTTCAAATCTTCCATTCACGGCACTAAACTTGTCAATTCTCCCAATCTTGTATCATTCTTCCCCATTTATTTAACATATTCTGCACTGGAAATTGCGCTCAGGACCTCACTTTCTCACTGGCTTCTTGTTCGGACCCACGATCATTGATGATTTCCTTATCACGGCTGACAACACAACTTACTACACACAATGAATGCAGCAATGGCTTAGGACTTAACTAACAATAAGCCTCAAAGCCACGAAAAGTCTGTTGTGGTATGACAACGCATCCTGGTCTGGCTATAGCTGCAAAACTCTACAACTGATGTTGTAGCCGCTGCCAAACGTGGCACACAGCGAATCTCAGACTGAAATTGCACTGAACAATGTTCCTATGCATCAGAGTACCGATGTGTTAAGCGCAGTAACTTAGTGTCTCAAAATGCTGTTATGGTGACTGTGTGACGAGGTGCCCAGAATAGTGTCTCAGTGACTACTACAATGTGATATCAAGAACTACTGATGCCTAATTCTGTTTATTTTTTCCTACTCGCGTCGAATAATTTCGACTTACATCACTCAGCTGTGCCTATAATAAATTCAACACATCCCAGACAAGCACATATTTGTTACTTGACACGCGTTCTGTGTCTTTCTTTTTTAAAAAAAAACTAAATTTAAAGTCCTGTTTGCTTATGAGCTTGGTGATGTGAAACTGTTTATATGACCTACTTCATAATGATCAGACAACAGTGCAAAGTGGTGCCAACACAGCACATGTATTAGTAAGTCCGTTAAAGAATACGAGCTGCGTATGTTTATCAGATTGTCGATGGGGTGGTTTAGAATTACTGTTATGCTACAACCGGTAATTACATTTGACACGGAATAGTTTATTACTAAAATTACAATATCAACAGTAACATATCAAACAAATAAGATATAATTTGGTCGATATTAATATTATTCACCTTGAAATTATCAGTTAAACAGCATTTCCAGTTTCTCCACGTCTCCACTCGAAATCAAGTTACTGGTGATATCACGCTAATTTTACATATCGCTTTCCAGTTAGTGAGTGTGCCATAAAGTTAACTTTAGAGAGAGTGCCTTGTCATTCAGGAAACCAACCTGCCTGATCACCCGGTTACACAGTTGCCCTGCACTCAAATCCTTTGAAAACACATACAGCTTCCAGAATGAGATTTTCACTTTGCAGCGGAGTGTGCGTTGATATGAAACTTCCTGGCAGATTAAAACTGTGTGCCGGACCAAGACTCGAACTCGGGACCTTTGCCTTTCGTGGGCAAGTGCTCTACCAACTGAGCTACCCAAGCACGTCCTCACAGCTTTACTTCTGCCAGTACCTCGTCTCCTACCTTCCACGAAAGACAAAGGTCCCGAGTTCGAGTTTCGGTCCGGCGCACAGTTTTAATCTGCCAAGAAGTTACATACAGCTTCGCTCAGCTGTCCCGGTGAGCCTTCCATGCTAAACCTCATACATGACCATTTTGATCTTCCAGATCTCACTCTGTATTTTTAAGTCCTAGGAAAGTTAAAGAACACAGAGATGGGGCTGAATGGTCTGTTAACCAAATACCAAAGAAAATGTACGCTAGAGGCCCCAGAATTAGTATTTTATGATAAGTGACCTATTAGTGACTAAAATGAATAGCTGAGGTGGTACTAGGTTTTTATCGAACAATGTGTGTGAGGCATTTCTTAATAAACTTCTGATATGATCTATTTCTTATACCAACGACGTTATGTATAATGACACGAAAAATAAAAATACGCTAAGAACAGTGATTGCACTGGTCGTGGGACAGGATATTTGAAACTTGCACAATTACTGAACAATATATATACTACTGGAAGTCTGGCACCAAAACAGAACATAACTTTTGATTCAAAATCATTTGGTTTCAATGTGTGTACACATTATTTATGATGCGAATATAATTACTGATCCATCAGTACTCCCAACACTGGACTCCAGCACAAGTAACTCTGCATTTGACAGGCAAGAAGGCAGCTGTTTCTATCACAGAATCATACAATACCTCCTCAAAATTTACTGTGAAGACAGTGCTTCGTCAAAAATCATGACTTGCTCTGTCTGAGAAACACAGTTTCTTGTAACTTTGAATCAAAAGTGATTAATTTCTTCCAGTTAGGATGATATAATAATGAGAAAGGTATCGTCTGTGTAACTTGTTATAGTTTCCTCGGATTGCTGGTTTCGACTTGTAATGCAGATCTTCAGATTCACGTAACTAGTAAAAGAAGAAAATGGGGTATGATAATAGGATACTGATAGTAATGTGATAAAAAGGATGTGATCAATAGCAATATAAAAAATATAGATCAGAGTGAATGGTAAGTATTGAAAACTTTTAGTGCTTACCTTAGAAATAAACAAATCGTTAAGGTTGATAACGGGAACCCAGCAGTCTTGATCCATGATAAACACTGTATAGGTAAAGTGGAATTTTATTATATAAAATAATGTTAAAGAAGTAACCAAGAGCCTGAGATGAAAGTTTCAAAAATATATTAAAAAATGAAATAGAAGACTGTGTCTTCCTTCTTGAAAGTGCAAGACAAAGTATCTAAATGACATGAATGTTCCTATTCCACAATGATGAGCACAAATAATACTACGCAGAGAGGGTAAGTGGATTTACCCTATTTTAAGGAACACTGATTTCTTTATTACCTTCTCAATAAAGAGTTAAGCAACATGTTGAAAGCCCTACATACTTTCTTAGTACCATTTTGTATTAAGAACTGCCATGAACTATATGTCAGAATTAAAGACTCTGAAGCACCTCAAGACTCAATACTGAAATCGCTGGGTGTTCAGATTTTTTAGAAAAATGTGGCATTTAAGAAAAATATTGCGGTAAATAAAGGACTTTAATGCAATGTACAAATCAGTAAAGATGTGATCACAGAACTGTTGGAGCACGTAGTGCTGAAACTTTCGTTTTAGTTCCTAATATTTAATGGAAAAACGTATCAATAGGTTGAGGGTTTAGCTTGGGTAACAGTTGCCTGGCACTATGGTAGACATTTTTTTAAACGATTTTGAAATTAAGAAATTAAAAAAAAAAATGTGGCCAGTGAATAGTTAGTGCTTTGTTATGGAAGTCATTTTATTTCATGGAACTCAGCAAGGCGTCACGTAGGTCGTTTTAAAGATCTGTACCAAGCATTCCAAATTACAACTTACTTTGGTGTAATCACTTCTTTATTATTTTTATGAAGGCGACAAGCAGCGACATTATGTAACCCACGCGAAAACCTATCATTTCGTAAGATATTAGGTGACCAATTTTAACTGAATGCTGCGCTGAGTAGGACGCCTATCGTTATTATACGACGAGATTAAAAAGAACTCGATATTCGTAAGTAAACATTTAGAACAAATGAATGTGCAGGTTCTAAAGTTACACTAACAGACTAATGACCCTCCCCAGCTTCCCACCGGTAGTACAAAGTCCATACGCTCCGACGGCTTGTCTGGCGTAGAGGTAACTACGTTAGCAGGCCATTGCACGGAGTTATGATTGAAATTGAGACGAAAATGTTCGGTAACTGAATATTAGCTCCAAATTCTAACTTAACTTACACGATTTAAACTGTGCACACTAGGGAAGCTCTCGGGATACACGACTTAATCGACAAACATAATCATAGTACAGAGAATTGGAACGAAATATTTATAGATTATTTACACAAACCTTCCTCGTGTATCAGTCTATGTATTAGTGAAAACTATGTCAAAATCCCTACCCTAGTTTCTGAGATAAGCCTTCACGTATAGGCAGAAAAATGCGACATGAGAATTTGGTTCATCATACTTCAGAAGGTTCGTGCGAAATATTTGTAAATTACATACACAAAACTCCCTCGTCAATCAGTCTACGTATTAGTGAAAACCGTATCAAAATCCCTACAGTAGTTCCAGGAATTGCCTTAACGTGCAGGCAGAAAAACGCTATGATGGACTTTAATAATATAATAAATAATTAATATGCTGTGATTAAAACGAAGAGAGAGATAACACAGAATAAATGAGAAATCTGTTTATGTCAGTATAACATACCGCATTATATCATCTAAAAGCAACGAAGCGTTTTCACGTAAAAGAAACTTAAAAGTTGCTTTCAAAATAGAAAATACTTCAGGATAGAGAACTCGAAATAAATTTAAGGGCAAAAAAAGCTACACCCATATCACGTGTGACGAATACTAAAAAAATAGATCGGCCGACATGCCGAACTCCTAAGACTCGTTTGATGAGCACACTTGTATACAAAGTGTCCCGCACCGCCATACACTCTCATACATTGTTACTGACATGTAAATTCTGCATAGGGCCAACAAGGAATGCTATCTAGATTTGCTGGAGGAACTTTTACTGTCAGAAAATAAAAGAACCGGACATGGCATTGTAGGAACAAAATTAGTTTTCTCGGAATGCTTATTTCAACATTTACGAAGAGTTTCTTTGCTAAATCTAGAATTCCTAGTACCTATATAATTCAACCGTGAAAGTGAAATGTTTAATTTGCTGGTTGCTGTTGGCTAGATGAAGGCCAGTGGCCTGGCCGTAGAGGTAGCCCCGGTTCCCGTCGCATCACGGAAGTTAAGCGCTTTCGGGCAGGGCTAGTACTTGGATAGGTGACCATCCGGTCTACCGAGCGCTGTTGGCAAGCGGGGTGCAATCAGCCTTTGTGATGCAAACTGAGGAGCTGCTTGATCGAAAAATAGCAGCTCCGGTCTCATAAACTGACATACGGTTTGGAGAGCGGCGTGCCGACCACATGCCTCTCCATATCTGCATCCAGCATACAATGGCGCCTATGGGCCTTCATGGCCTGTTCGGGGGGAGTTTAGTGTAGTTTTTGGCTAGATGGTGCTCTACACGAACGCCTGACTGTAGCGTTCTCACGTCAGTATAGACTCACGACCGTACCACATCCGAGTCTCAGCCCACTGCAGTTCGCGCTCTTTTGTGGCTATCTTCTTACGTCTTAGTAAAACCTTACATTTTTACTACTGTTGTGTACTAACTCGTATCTATCAATTGTAGTGTTTTATGTTTTCCTACTTTTTTCGTTTACGCTAGGTAATGATAAAGTAGACATTCAACAGCAGCAGTATCTTAAACGTCATTATCACTTGTTCCGGAGTTTTGTCACTCTGTTCAGCTTTGGTGCCCTACATCTCGATGAATTGTGCTCCCACTAGGTCAAATGTAAAGCAAGTGTTATTTTGATATTCAGGAAGATCTCTAGGACCTTCTGACGCTTATCCGACATTTTCTACTTCCATTGCCCAGTATCGTCGTCTGGCAAGCTCACGCAATAGTAATTTTGCCGTTAATTCCACTCGTTCACTCAAACAGAGATGGAGTGACGGACGATGATCACGGCCATGTGAACCGATCTCGACTTCTGTCTGCAAACCGCTTCGATACGAGTCTGGCATTGCAGCAGGATGCCAACGTTGGTCATTCTCTACTCGTTTCTGTGACAGAACACGGGAAGGACTGCCTTTGTGTGTCGATGTAAAGCAGAGCTGGCAGCCTCCCACCTTTCATTACAATTTCCGAAGTACAGGGAGCGGAGGGATAACATAAGTGATCAGTGGCAGTCTGAAAATGGCCAATGTGGTCACCCGAATTACGGTTCTGTTGGTGCTTGTATGGTTCACAGTGAAGTACCCAGTTTAATGAAAGCCAAAAGAGATCATGAGAACCAGAAAGAGAAGAATCACTCGAATAACTTTGAAACTGAGGAAGACAAAGAGGAAGAAATAAATATTTCCGCTATCTATAAAGAGAAATCACAAGAGATGACCGTGGCAAGAAACACATTACGGAAATTATTAATAAAATGCAATGCAATTTCCTTTTTGCCGAATTTCGTGATTGAGGGAATGTTTCGTTTGTTTTATTTATCTAGACCATAATCACATTTTTTAAATCTTAAAATAGCTTGTTTGTAATGTAAACAGCTATTATCTTGAGAACTACAAACAAGAAAAATCTCTGTTAGCAAATGAAAAATCTGTATTACTTAACGCCTAACACGGTACATTAAATGCTTAAAACAATAATACAAATATAACCTTTTGAAAGTGTATATGTGTTTTGAGGCGATGTAAAAAGACCACGCACAAATTACGCAGACTATAGTCATCCAATATTTAAACATAATTTCAAACATTTTCTAAAATTTTCTCGCTTAACGTCAGATATTTAAACATTAATTTCACCGTAAAATAGTCGGACACTGAACCCGTTTTGTAGATGGGAGTTCGATTCTTTAAGAAATTACAATTATCATACCAATCGTTGTTACGCAAAGGGTCTTGTAACAATTGAATTGAGACACATATGTTGTTATACGGCCTGAGATAACGTGTGAAAGAGCTTATGAGCCTATATAGGGACATACTACACACTTAAAGTAAATGACAAACGATGACTTATGGCGATAAAACCAGAAGGTCTTTACGTATTAACATAGTACTAGCATGCATTTATACATAAATCAAAAAAAAGTTTTGCATCAGCTCGGTTCTGAGATTTTCGGAACATGTACAGAAAACTGGAATAGAGATCAACATAAACATCATTTCTGCCCTTTTTATTGCTCATGGAAACTACACATTGCACGTTGTACCACCATACAGCGAGACCTTCAAAAGTGGCGGTCGACAATGCTGTCCCGGCCGTTGTGGCCGAGCAGTTCTGGCGCTTCAGTCCGGAACCGCTCTGCTGCTACGGTCGCAGGTTCGAATCCTGCCTCGGGCATGGATGTGTGTGATGTCCTTAGGTTAGTTAGGTTTAAGTAGTTCTAAGTCTAGGGAACTGATGACCTCCGATGTTAAGTCCTATAGTGTTTAGAGCCATTTTTTTGACATTGCTGTACACACGAGTACCTCTAATACCCAGTAGCACGTCATCTTGCATTGATGCATGCCTGTATTCGTCGCGGCATACTATGGACAAGTTCATCAGGGCACTGTTGGTCCAGATTGTCCTATTCCTCAACGGCGATTCAGCGTACATCACTCAGAGTGGTTGGCGGGTCACGTCGTCCATAAACAGCCCTTTTCAATTTATCCCAGACATGTCCGATAGGTTTCATGACTAGAACATTTTGGCCACTCTAGTCGAGTGATGTCGTTAGCCTGAAGGAAGTTACTCACAAGCTGTGCACGATGGGGGCGCGAATTGTCGTCCTTAAAAACGATTGCCTCGTCAGTATGCTGCCGATATGGTTTCACTATCAGTCGGAGGATGGCATTCACGTAGAGTACAGCCGTTACGGCGCCTTCCATGACCACCAGCGGCGTACGTCAACCCCACATAATGCCACCCCAAAACAGCACGGAACCTCCACCTTGCTGCACTCGCTGGACAGTGTGTGTAAGGCATTAAGCCTGACCGGTTTGCCTCCAAACACGTCTCCGACAATTGTCTGGTTGAAGAAATATGAGACACTCATCGGTGAAGAGAACGTGATGCCAATCCTGAGCGGTGCATTTGGCGTGTTGTTGGGCCCATCTGTACCGCGCTGCATGGCGTCGTGGTTGCAGAAATGGACCTCCCCATGGACGTCGGGAGTGAGCTGCGCATCATGCAGCATACTGCGCACAGTTTGAGTCATAACACGACGTCCTGTGGCTGCACGAAAAGCATTATTCAACATGATGGCGTCGCTGTCAGGGTTCCTTCGAGCCATAATCTGTAGGTGGTGGTCATCCACTGCCATAGTGTCTCTTGGGCGGCCTGAGTGAGGCATGTCGCCAATAGTTCCTGTCTCTCTGTATCTCCTCCATCTCACTCCGTGACGCTAGGACACTTCCCTTGTTCAGAGCCGTTCCTGGCACAAAGTTATAATGCGTACCTGATCGAACCGTGGTATTGACCATCTAGGCATGGCTGAACTACAGACAACACGAGCCGTGTATCTCCTTCCTGGTGGAATGACTGGAACTGATCGGCTGTCGAACCCTCTCCGTATAATAGGTGCTGCTCATACATGGTTCTTTACGTCTTTGGGTGGGTTTAGTGACATCTCTGACCAGTCAAAGGGACTGTGTCTGTGATACAATATCCATAGTCTTCAGGAGTTGTAGGAACCAGAGTGATGGAAAGCTTTTTTTGATGTGTGTAGTTCACGTCTTATCTTACCTCAAGCAAATTTTTATAAAAAGTATACAGACGCGTTAATTACTCTGTAATGTTATTGTTTTATTGTTTGAGAGCGTAGTTCAAATAAGAACAGAATAGGAGCTTCTGAAATGAGAATGTTCAATATCAGATGGGTAGACTGGATGACTAATGAAGATGTGCTGAGTATTATAGGCGAGGAAAGAAATTTATGAGGCACCTTGACCTAAAGAGGGGACTGGTTGACAGGATACATTCTGTGGCGGCATAGTTCGTGTCCTGGTCCGGAGCGCGGATTTAATCTGATCGGAACTTTCACTCATCGCCCACTCCGCTGCAGTATGAAAATTCACTATAACATCGGAGAACAAAGGAAATGGTGGTGGAGGAAGGATTGAAATTGTAGAAGATGACCAGTCGGAAAGATATGTACAGTGCAATAACATGCAGAAATGGAGCGGTTTACACAGTATAGGCTAGTGTAGAGAGCTGCATCACACTTATCTATCCATTGAAGTCCACAATAACAACTTTTAATGTTTTCCTTTTATAGTTCGTTTGTTACTCTTTCATGGTTTGACTTTCTCCCATTTATAGATCTGTGAAGATAACCCCAGCCTATAATCGATACTAATCACTGTCTAACAGAATCTGTGATTGATGTCTGGATAAATAAAGGAGGGTGTGAAATAAGTTTTCCTCCTGCAAAATTTGAACATATTACTACAATTGGGTCTCGTAATTTCATTACAAAGCGCAACGTCAAAGAAGCTTCATCATCTGGAAGACAAACTGATCTTCGTCCAGTACCCCTTTAATGTTCCTCTCTCTTTTCTTATGCATGTTATTCTCATCTGCGTTTTACGGGAGTGAGTTACGAGACATTAATCTATAGCTGTCACTTTTCTACACTCGTCCGTGAGTTACACAAATCTTTCAATGTAGCATTGATTTTGATGTATGGTGTTTGACTCTTCATAGAAGTAAGAGGCTTGCTGAACAAGATTTCTCCGTTCTTATTTTTTGTATTTCTTGGTGTCCTTGGTGACACATACGCTGTTGTGATCTGAGAGTATTGTTTGGCACTTCTTTCATCTGAAACTGAAGCCCTTTACGGCTACGCAAAATTTTTTGGCTGGTGGTCCACCCATATTTTTTCTCCAGTTCCTGCGAATTTTTCATCAGATTTCCTCAGTCTTTCAGAATCTACGCATTTTATGAATCAGAAATAAGAACGGAGACGGCTTCAGGACACTATCACACTTGTAGAAATGCACGTGGTGCTTCCTAACGCATTCTGACGTTTCTGTGGATGTTATTTCACTTCCTCTTTTTATGGTAACTTCTTAATCACACTCCATTCAAAGCGTTCTGTCCTTTACGCCCAACATGTTATTACTCATCTAAAAGCATGATGAACAGTTGTTATTACTCTTAACTTTACGCTAGCACATTCGCTACACAGTTTTTAGTTCTCTTTCCTTTGTTATTCATTCTGTTCAGATCAATTGGCAGATGCATCACACCAGTATCTTCCAACCTTTTTCAAAATGTAGTAAGTTTTGCAACAGTATCACTACCGAAACAATACTTGTTTTCCTTTCTCTCTTACTTAGTAATCAATCTTACCTTGGGTTTGATGTCATGTTCCATTTCTTTCTGTACTACACCAAATATTTCATGTAACAACCGAACTTTCTCGCACCTATTCCGGTCGAAATACTACATTTGTTGGCTTCTCTAATCGCAAAGCATAATACTCTAGCAAAATAAATGGAATCTAGCTACCTATGTCACGTGTTTCGTTAATATTGCAGTCGCCATTGTATTTCATGGAATAATTATTCACTGGTTTTGTAACTCAGATGTATCAGTAATTTTACGTAAATTCATCGTTGTAAGAAGATCTTAAAGTGTCCAAGCAAGTATAATTTTTCTCTCATTTCACGTAAGAGCTTAATTGTGCCCACTGTGAGTCCAGATTGTGATGATGTGTTCAAATTTTGGTGGAAGAAAACTTTTTACATAGAATCTTTTATTCAGTGGTTGAGAAAGGAGTGAGACAAGGTTTAATTCTATCCCCAGTAAAAGAAAAAAAAGGTAATCGGAATTACAGTTCCCTGAGAAAAAATAAAAACTTTGAGGTTAGCCGATGACATTGTAATTCTGTCAGAGACAGAAAAGGACTTGGAATAGTAGTTGAACGAAATGGTCAGTGTCTCGAAGGGAGGATATAAAAAGATCACTAATAAAAGCAGAACAAGAAAAATGGAATCTACTGGAATTAAATCTGGTGATGCTAGGGAATTAGATTAAGAAACGAGACATCAAAAGTAGTAGGTGATTATTTGGGCAATAAAATTACTGATGATATCCGAAGTAGAGAAGATATAAAATGTAGACTGGCAGTGGTAAAAAAATTATTTCTGAATAAGAAAAATTTGTTGACATTGAATATAGATTTAAGTAAATAATTACTATTAAAAACAGTCTTGATCACAATTTATTTTATAAGGTGACCGGTTTCGACCACTGCTGTGGTCATCTTCAGACCTACAAGATGTATACAAAGCACTAATTAGAGGGCTACATGCATTAATGAAAATACATAGAATTATACGGCTATAAAACGTTGAATTACCATTGAGTGGAAACCCCTTTCTGTTGGAGAATCACAACTGGAGAAACCAGTGCACGTCTTACTTTATATAATGGAGGCTCCACCCACTTCTGACTGCATGATGTCATTATTAACCAATGAGTTATAAGTCGAATTACAATTTAAAATTTCTTAGTTAAAAGAACATTGTCAAGAATTAGAAATAAATATACATTAAACTTTGCTTATTTAACAGCTATTGTCAATTAAAAAGCGTTAAAAATATTTAAAAATGTAGGAAAATGAACTTCAGTTTGGCAGTACATGGGTTGCCCTCTCGTGGCCTGTCAGTGAACCATTTGAAACCACCGGTTGCTATGGTGAAGTTAGACGCCATTACAAAGATGAAGGAGCAAGCTTTTTCCACTGAAGTTGTTGTAGAGTCGATAGTTGAACTAGTGGTTGCCATGGTGAGGACAAACGCCAATGCAAAGATGTGGCAGCAGGCTTCTTTCCAATGAAGTTGTTGCAAAGTGGAATGGAAAAGCCTGTGGCGTCAGACGATGTATTATTGAGCAGCAACTTGTCTTTATTGAAACGAAAAGAGTAAGCTACAATAATCTGTAGCTGATATATATAACTCATGCTGCACAAATACGCTATGAAGTAGTTGACTGTATATATGAAATATTATCTATGAAGTTAGTATGTAGATTACCAGTGCCATTTTTTTATAAGGCATTGCTATTCTTCAAGTTACATACCAGTCATATAAGCAAATAAAATTGAAAGAATTTAAAATTATAAAATTATTAAATAAATTAAATTATGAGCCATTGTCAATAATAAAATAAAACGATGTGAATTAGCAGTCTAAAAGCATAAAAGTAATAATTCTAAAACAGGTAGTCAATCATAAAATAATGTTTGGTAAAATACAATTACAATGTAAAGATAAAATTATTTGCTAAAAGTCTTAATAATTAGAAAGACCTTTTTTTAAAACAAATACAGAAGAGTAGACATTCTAAAGCAGATCATCGAAAAGCTCAAAGAAATGTTTGTCTTTGAACTGAAGTTGTTCGTTTAAAACAGATAATGGATTACTTTTGTGAAGTGAAAAAATTTCAATTTCTTCTAAGGTATTTAGCAGTGGTCCTTTTGGCACAGTATGTAATATTTTCAAATTCCTAGAAATGCAACCCTCAGAATGATTGTATTCATCAAGATGTTGACCGAATATTGATTTGATACGTGCAGCACCAGTAGTATGTTCTCTGAAACGTGTTAAAAAGTTTCGGCCAGTTTGGCCAATATACTGTTTCTCACAGTCATTACATATTATTTTATAAACACCTGACTTTTGGTATCTATTTGAGTCTCCAATTGTGTGTTTCAGTTTCATCTGTAGGGGGTTATTAGTTTTAAATGCTATTGCCACGCTTGTAATGGCGTCTAACTTCACCATAGCAACCAGTGGTTTCAAATGGTTCACTGACAGGCCACGAGAGGACAACCCATGTACTGCCAAACTGAAGTTCATTTTCCTACATTTTTAAATATTTTAACGCTTTTTAATTGACAATAGCTGTTAAATAAGCAAAGTTTAATGTATATTTATTTCTAATTCTTGACAATGTTCTTTTAACTAAGAAATTTTAAATTGTAATTCGACTTATAACTCATTGGTTAATAATGACATCATGCAGTCAGAAGTGGGTGGAGCCTCCATTATATAAAGTAAGACGTGCACTGGTTTCTCCAGTTGTGATTCTCCAACAGAAAGGGGTTTCCACTCAATGGTAATTCAACGTTTTATAGCCGTATAATTCTATGTATTTTCATTAATGCATGTAGCCCTCTAATTAGTGCTTTGTATACATCTTGTAGGTCTGAAGATGACCACAGCAGTGGTCGAAACCGGTCACCTTATAAAATAAATTGTGATCAAGACTGTTTTTAATAGTAATTATTTACAATTTTATTGATCACTGCTGTTCCCATAATGCATTCAAAAGTAATAGATTTAAGTGTTGGAAAGTCTTTTCTGAAGATATTTTTGTGAAGTGTAGCCATGTACGACAGTAAAATATGGACGGTAAACAATTTAGAAAAGAAGAAAATAGAAGATTTTGAAATGCGGTGTTACAGAATAATGCTGAAGATTAGACGAATAGATTGTGTAACTAACGACGAGGTAGTGAATAGAAGTGCGGGGAAAAGAAATTTTTGGCACAACTTGACGAAAAGAAGGAATCGGTTCACACAACATATTCTAAGATATCAAGGGCCTCCCCTTCCTAATATTGAAGGAAGTTTGTGTGGAAAAAATCGTAGAGGGAGACAAAGATACGAATACAGTAAGCGAAATCAGAAGGAAGGAAGTTGCAGTAGTTATTCGGAGATTAACCGGCTTACACAGGATAGAGTAGCATCGAGAGCTGCATCAAACTAGTCTTCAACTCCAAATCACAACAATAACAGCATAATAAAACATTCACATGGATCTTGTAAGTTGAAATTACTCAGAGAAATCTAAATTGAAAAAGAAAAGCATCAACAAATCACAAAAATTACAAAACCAGTAGGTAACTACATAAAACTTATATTTATACTGTTATATGTACTCTCACAAGGAACCCCTTGAGTGCGAGGTCGCAAGTTCAATCTTTAGTAAGACTTATTTGAAAGTGTTGCCTTAACAGCTACGACAGAAAAAAAAAACTGCTAATGACGCTCCTTGTGCTCCAGAGGGGCGACAGAAAATACGTGTCCAGTAGGTGCAGAGATCGACCTTCTGTGGGATGTATGTATTAGACTTCACAAAACGGACGTCGTCGACATTCAAGAAATGTTCTAAACAAACCACTAACTTGCACCATGGACATCGAATGAAAAATGGCCCGCCACAGAGATAACAAAGGTTCGCACTATCAAGATCGAAGCTGAACTCCTTGGGAGTTACAAACAGTGCAGTACGTTCAGCTAGGTAACCACTTTTAAGGAATGCATGTACCGTCACATTGGCGTAAAGTGGTGAAGTGGTGACGAAAACTGATGGAATGATACGGCACGCAGCCGAATGTGAAACAGTATGTTGTGAATATTGTCGTGGAACTGGCTATCGTATAAGACGTAGCCGCAGATTGGGCTATAGTCTGTTTTACAAGAGCGGAAAACAAACATCCAGAGTCTGAAATTGTCAAGTGGTTCCAGGTGGTAGAACTGCAATGCCACACACTTTCCAGGAGGGATAGTTTGCTCAAAAGAAGTATAATTTTTATACGTAGACCAGTAATCAAGAAAGCTTTTTGACCAGTTATTGGCCAAAAGTAATACTCATAACGCACTTGAAATTCTCTTACGCCTATTTTCCCACTCTTACTTGCTGTTACGTAAATATTCCCTACTGCCCTTGCAAGATCACGCACTCGAGAAAGAATCGTTGAGGAGGGGGCCAGAGCACCTCCAACCCCTTGTAGCACAATAAAGAACTTCCCAGACAATTTACCATCCAGATTAACAGTCGGCACAATTGTATACGAATGTTAGTTGATCTTGATACAATTCTCCCGAGCCTCTGATTTTCAGGATTCCTTTCATATGTGTTTCCTCTTCAAATCCAGACTGGTCGGAGTTGCAAACAAATTCTTTAATGGACGATTGAATAAGTTTCTTTATCTCATCTACAACTTTTCGGGGCGATCCAGCAGTTTGCTATACATCGTCAAGTTGACTGAAATTACGATTCTGTAGCACTGTTTGAAGCTATGAAACCATCCTCTGCTTCCCTTGAAATCACTGTAAACTACATAACGCACAAATGTGCATAAAGTAGTAGGACACTATCATGCACTTCCCATAAATTGTATTGAGCGTCCTTGAAATACCCACACACCAGTTTTTGTAACAAGTGCGCCTTGTCCTTCCTTGAATATCTGTCGTTTTTCTTATGCACTACATTGTCAAACTGTTGAGGTCTTACTTAATATCTGTTCAGAATTGCATTTTTTTACTACTCTGCAGATCCTATCACGTAATTACGTTTAGTAACCGCTCCTTGGACAACGATGGTCCTTTACAACGATTCACTGGAGACGTAATTTGTGGGTCCCCGTCCGATGAAGATGATGAACTACATGGTTCGGTAGCTGTTTCAACATCACTTTCACTTGTTAAGCAGGTATCGTCATAATTAGACTCCTCATGTACACACATCAAAAAAAGTTTTGCATCGCCCCGGTTCCCAGTGCTCTTGAAGATAGACGTTGACTGTGGATATTGTATCACAGATACAGTCCCTCTAACTGTTCAGAGATATCACTAAATACTCCCAAAGATATAAACAGCCATGCATGAGCAGCGCCTATTAGACGGAGGGGTCCGACAGCAGATCAGTTCCAGTCATTCCACCAGGAAGGAAGTTCACGGCTCGTGTTGTCTGTAGTTCAACCATACCTAGGTGGTCAATACTGCGCTTCAATCGCGTCCGCATTGTTATATCGTGCCAGGAAGGGCTATCAACAAGGGAAGTGTTCAGGCGTCTCGGACTGAACCAAAACGATTTTGTTCAGACATGGAGGAGAGACAGAAACCGTCGATGACATGCCTCGCTCAGGCCGTCCAAGGGCTACAACTGCAGTGGATGACCGCTACCTACGGATTATGGCTCGGAGAAACCCTGAAAAAAAAAAGCCACCGTGTTGAATAACGCTTTTCGTGCAGCCACAGGACGTCGTGTTGCGACTCAAACTGTGCGCAGTAGGCTACATGATGCGCAGCTTCACTCCCAACGTCCATGGGGAGGTCCAATTCTGCAACCACGACGCCAAGCAGCGCGGTACAGATGGGCCCACAAAAACGCCAAATGCACCGCCCAGGATTGACATCACGTTCTCTTGAGCGATGAGTGTCACATATGCCTTCAACCAGACAATTGTCGGAGACGTGTTTGGAAGCACCCCGGTCATGCTCAACGCCTTAGACACAGTGTCCAGCGAGTGCAGCAAGGTGGAGGTTTCCTGCTGATTAGGGGTGGCATTATGTCGTCGACGTACGCCGCTGGTGGTCATGGAAGGCACCGTAACGGCTGTACGATACGTGAATGCCATCCTCCGACCGATAGTGCCACCATATCGGCAGCATATTGGCGAGGCAGTCGTCTTCATGGACGACGATTGGCGCCCCCATCGTGCACATCTTGTGAATGACTTCCTTCAGGATAACGACTTCTTTCGAATAGAGTGGCCAGCACATTCTCCAGACACGAACCCTATCGAACATGCCTGGGATAGATTGAACAGGGCAGTTTATCGACGACGTGACCCACCAACCACTCTGAGGGATCTACGCCGAGTCGCCGTTGCGGTGTGGGACAATCTGGACCAACAGTGCCTTGATGAACTCGTCGATAGTACGCCACACGAATACAGGTATGCATCAATGCAAGAGGACGTGTTACTGGGTATGAGAGGTACCGGTGTGCACAGGAATGTGGACCACCACCTCTGAAGGTCTCGCTTTATGGTGGTACAACATGCAATGTGTGGCTTTCGTAAGCAATAAAAATGGCGGAAATGATGTTTATGTTATCTCTGTTCCAATTTTCTGTACAGGTTCCTGATATCTCGGAACCGAGGTGACGCAAAATTTTTTGATGTGTGTATATCGTCCGCACGGTCGAGCTTATGCGACACCATGCATTTCACTGTGTCATCTTGCAGAAACGCTAATATTTCTTCAGCCATTTCTTTCTCACTCTGAAAAATTCCATCGGTTCTTTTCTGACGATATGTCAACTTCAGTAACTCTTGTAGATATAATGCAATGTTTGCTTTATTTATCCTTGCCATTGCCCTGATTTATAACAACACCGTTAGCACTGTATCGCTGTACTCGTCGACTAAGAGGTTCAAGTATGCTCGGTAGCCTTATTCCGTTCTCACAATTTGATACCTCCAGTCCATCCCCCTGTTGCCACTAGCTGCTAGTATTGCGGCTGCATGGTAGACAATCCGTGTGGCGTCGAAATCTCAAAGGGTTCCTCGTTGCATCTGTGTAAATAATGTAGCAAGTTTCTCATTCGCGTAACAGTTTTTCACAATACCACATTAATAGTTGCATAGAAATAATTTACCAAAACATGAGCGACGACAAGTGTGTCATATCAGCGAGAAGATAGCCACATCGACTTAAATCCGACCGACAATACATGGGTTAGGGCGGTAGGGTATTTATTCACAATAAAATTTAATTTAGCTTCCGTATACTTTTATTCGACAGACAGCTTCGTGCTTGACCTTATTAGTCATACGGTTCTCAATTGTATACGTATCTAAACATTAAAACGTCTTCAGATATACAGTGTATCGTAAAAATCACTGGACACTGGGCACTGATTTAAGCAAAAGGTTGAATTTATACGAGGTCTGTCTAAAAAGTATCCGACCTTTGATTTTCCCGCGCAAAATAGAGACGATAGGGCGGCGCCACTGTACACAGTAAAGAAAGAGGCCTTCATGCGCATGCTTGAATTTTGTCCCCGCCTTCCAGCGCGTCAGTTGCTGGCTGTAGGTCGCTGTGGGAGGTGCTACATAACGTGTTCGTCGGATTAGCGATTCTCTCCAGATGGCTGAACATGTTGAGCAAAGATACTGCATCAGATTTTGTCAAAAGCTTGGTGATTCTCAAAGCGAAACAATTCGTAAGATTCAGCACGTGTTTGGAGAAGATGCGATGGCTGTAACACAAATTAAGGAGTGGTTCAACCAATTCAAAAATGGCCGCACATCAACGGAGAGTGATCAGCGTTTGATAGGCCCCGAACTGCTCGGAGTGCAGCTGTTGTTGAGAGGGTGCCAAATTTGGTGATGGCAGATCGTCGTTTGACTGTGCGAGAGATTACCCAAGAGGTTGGAGTGAGTAAAGATTCTGCACATGCGATTTTGCTTGATGATTTGAACATACACCGAGTGGCTGCGAAACTCATGCCCAAGTTGTTGTCGTCGGAACAAAAAGACCTCCGTTTTGACGTTGCATGGGAACGTCTGGACACCACCAACACTGATCCTGGGTTTCTGAAGACCGTGATAACTGGAGATTAGTCATGGGTGTACGAACCACAAACAAAAAGACAGTCGTCGTAATGGAAACATCCCGCGTCTCCAAGGCCGAAGAAAGTGCGGCAGATGCGAAGCAAAATCAAGGTGATGCTGACTGTCTTCTTTGATGTCCATGGAATTGTGCTTCATGAATATGCACTAGAAGGACAAACAGTGACAAAGGAGTACTATCAAGATGTTCTCCACCGCCTTTGTGACGCAGTTCGGCACAAAAGACCAGACATGTGGACGACGAAAAACTAGCAGCTGCATCACGACAATGCCCCCGCACGTTCATCCCACTTGATCCAAAATTTCTTGGCCAAACATAGAATTACAGCCGTTTGCCAACCTCCCTACCCTACAGACATGGCTCCTTCCGACTTCTGGTTGCTTCCAAAATTGAAGACGCTATTGAAACGATCCCGTTTTGAGAATAGAGAAGAGATAATGCGGAACACGACTATGGAGCTGAACACTATTCCACAACAAGACTTCCAGAGGTGTCTCCAGCAGTGGAAGGATCGGTGGACCAAGTGTGCGCAAGTTCAAGGGGCCTCCTCTGAAGGGGATTAGCGTCCCAACCCTGTTAGGTATTCGAAATATTTTTTTCTGGCCAAGGTCGGATACTTTTTAGACAGGCCTCGTATTTCGTTACAAATACAAAAAATTCTTCTAATTATCTTTATGTACAAACTGTTTTTCGTCTTTGAAGTCTTTTTGGAATACTGTTACGTACTCTGTGACATAGTGTGTTATCACTGCCCAAATCATGAAATGCGCCGTGTATGTAGTCTTTCAGGTCAGCAATGGTCTGAGCTTTTGAGAAAAACCGATCCTTGACGACACTCCATAGGAAAAAATCCTTGGGCATAATGTCTGGTGAACGAGGAGGCATGAAAATATCTGCCCTACGACCAATCACGTATATTTGGAAAGGTTCGTTTAGATAATCGCGGACGGCAGGGGCATAATGTGATGGAACACCATCGTGTTGAAAGTACTTTTCTTGAAAGTTTTCAGCACATGTCATAAGTCCTGGTACCACATAATTCTGAAGCCTATCCAAATAGTTGTCTCCTGTCACTGTTCCTTCAAATGAATATGGTCAAAGTGCTGTTTCAACGAAAGATTTTGATTGTCAGTATACCAGTAAGTGCAGTTATGTGTATTAACTCGTCAGACCATACAGTTTTATTGAATAGTTTAGGATTATGTTTCTGTTGGTCATGCACCAAGTTGAAGAACTGAGTTCGAAGAGGAGCAGCATATTTTGTGTTACCGCGAAATAGGGAAGAGAGTGTGGCTGAAATGATACATTTTGGGGTGGACATCATCAAAACGAAGGCGTTTTTCGTTGCGGCGAAATCTTCTCACGAAATTTTAGCCACCGAGATTCTACTCTGAATGCGAAAGTATTTTGTTGACGCCGACCTATATAGAGACAAACGATCATCATAATAAAATAAAGGGAAATCAGAGCTCGCGCGGAAAGATATAGGCGTTCGTTTTCCCCTTGCGCTGTTCATGATTAGAATAATAGAGTATTATTGTGAAGGTGTACCCTTGAATCCTCTGCCAGCCACTTAAGTGTGATTTGCAGAGTATCCGTGTAGATGTAGATCTGGAACATCTTCAAGTAATCCATGCCACAGACGTGGAATGTAAACTTTAAACTTCTGTTTGCGCAACATTCCTTCCTCAGACTTTCGTGATCCAGTTTAGTTATTAATCGTCTCGTTGGCTTTCGCGGACTTTGGCTCACTGCTAAACATAGCCGCAATTCATTTTCCTCAGCTGTGACTGTCGTTGGGCGGCCAGATCTTGGTGCATCCATAATAAATCCGTGTTCTTCCGATCTACCTCTTATGTCGTACACTGTTTGTGAAGACGGCGGTTTTGATCTTAAACGTCATCCCCACTCATTACAACTGCTGTAGCACCACTTCTATAAAATGTTCCTAACGCGAAGATCCTTTCTTCTTTCGTTAACATCGTGATAATTCGGAAAACCACAGCTGTAATCACGTCTCTCAGATAACGCTTTCAACAATTCACCAGTTCGATTATTGTGTTTGTTTTATTTGTCGCCGCGCGGGATTAGCAGAGCGGTCTATGGGGGCTGCAGTCATGGACTGTGCGGCTGATCCCGGCGGAGGTTCGAGTCCTCCCTCGGGCATGGGTGTGTGTGTTTGTCCTTAGTATAATTTAGGTTAGTAGTGTGAAGCTTGGGGACTGATGACCTTAGCAGTTAAGTCTCATAAGATTTCACACACATTTGAACATTTTTTTATTTGTCATTGCATTGTATACCAATTTGAAAAGGCGTAATTACGATCGTTTGGTAATAACAACTTAATGGGCTAAAACTCCCTATTGTGCTAGGTCTTGCTGTTACTTTTGTTTTCTTTTACCAACTGTCCAGTGACTTCTTCGCTACCCTGTATTATCTGTAGTTCCGAAACCAAAAAAAAGGAAAATGGTTCAAATGGCTCTGAGCACTATGGGACTTAACATCAGAGGTCATCAGTCCTCTAGAACTTAGAACTAATTGTACCTAACTAAGCTAATGACATCACACACACTCATGCCCGAGGCAGGATTCGAACCTGCGACCGTAGCAGTCGCGCGGCTCCGGACTGAAGCGCCTAGAACCGCTCGGCCACTGCGACCGGCAGTTCTGAAACATGTCATAAAAAAAAAAAAACCCTCAAGTATATCTTACTGCTAAAATAACTGTCATATCCAGTATACACTGCGTCTGTGAAAAGTACAACACCGAGAAAGAATTACTCCAATAGCGCCACACTTGGTGGAAGTGGCAACGTGTGTGCAAGCAGTACGTAACACATTTTGCAGTGAGATTGGGTACACGTAGGCCGGGCAGAACCCTCTCGTGTCGGTTCGACAGGGTCGGTGGTGTGCCTAGTGCAGTCGGTGCAGAGCTGTCACATAAGGTGGAAACAATGCAGTGAGTGCCAGTATGCCTCCTCAACGTCAAAGGGAGGCAAATCGGCATGTGTGCGAGTTCGAACCGGGCAGAATGATCGGTCTCCGGGAAACGGGGTTGTCATACCGTGACATTTCGGCTCGCACAGGGCATGCTGCTACGACAGTGTTGCACGTGTGGAAGCATTCGATAAAGGAAGGTCGTATGCAGCGACGAGCGGGAACTGGACCACGGGACATGACCACAGCACGGGACGACCGTCATCTTGTCAGCATGGCCGTTACTGACCGGACAGCGTCATCCACAGTGTTGGCTCGTCGCTGGAACACTGTAACAAGTGTGAACTTGTCTGCATCGACGGTTCGTCGCCGTCTGCTGCAGGTTCGACTGGTTGCACGCATGCCATTACGTCGACTTCCATTGTCCTGAAACCACAAGCTCCTCTGACTGCAATGGGCATGTCAACACCGTCACTGGGGTGCTGAATGGCAACATGTAATCTTTTCGGATGAGTCCCGCTTCAACGTGTCCTTCAGTGATGGCCGCATATGTGTCTGGCGATACCGTGGTGAGCGCAACCTGGAGGGTTGCATTGTGGAGCGGCGTTGCGGACAAACACCAGGTGCGATGATTTGGGGCGACATCGGTTACAACCGATCTCGCCTCGTACGTATTGCGGGCACTTTGAACAACAACGGGTACCTATCGGAGGTTGTGGAGGTAGTCCCCCTGCTTCAGGCATCTCCACAGGCCACATTTCAACAGGACAATGCCCAGCCACATATTGCGAGGAATGTACAGGCCTTCTTCGAAAAGCGACGGGTGCCATTGTTTCCCTGGCCTGCACGTTCGCCAGACATGTCGCCCATCGAACACGTCTGGGATATGATTGGTCGGCACCTGGAGCGTCACGGTCCTCCAGTAACTGGTGTCGCGGATTTGCGGGCTCTGATACAAACTGCGTGGTAGGAAATCCCTCAGGAACGTATTCAAACCTTATTGATTCAATGCCACGGCGCATAGCAGCTCTAATTGGAGCGCATGGTGTCCACACGACATACTGAATAGAAGGGCTCAAAGGACGTATAAAGATTTGAAAAGGTAATATTTCGTTGCTTGTCATGTACCTAACCTGTGGTATTACATTAATTGAATTCATGTCTTTCCTTCTTGGTGTTGCAATTTCCACAAACGGTAGTATATTTGTCGCCTACGTATAGCGTCTATCAATGAGGAACTTCAATAAGAACTTAACAGATTTCTTCTCCTTTATCTGTACTTCCAATTCTAGTTCTGACTGACGCTTTTGGCACACAAGTCTCGGATATTCCTTGAAAGATGTGGTTACCAGTGTGGTGGAGTATTGATCACTGGGTATAAAGAGTCAAGTGAAGTTTGTGGTCTTTATGAAACACAAAAATGTAGTCGCCTTTGACTTGAGAATTATTCATGCGAGTCACTTATACAATACACAACTGAAAGAAGCAACAATAGAGGACAAATCGTCTCTTAGTTGTCTGAGTCTTGAGCGAGTGCACGGAAATGATGAGAATATCTGTTATTCGAACAAACTCACTGCAACACAGATAGGAAATTCTCGTGGCAGTAGTGACTGAAATGACACTACATTAATTTGCACATATGCGTGCATCGTTTCCTCCAAATGTCATCAATTAAATGACTGAAATTTTGGAATGTATTTATACAATAAAATTACTCTTTGCCAAGAACATGTTGAGACTTACAGAGTATTTGGACACGAGGGCAGAGGGTTTTTCCTTCCGAATTCCATGTTTCGGTTACCGAGAGCAGCACTCCGCGGCGGAAGTAGTTGCAGGCGCTCCCGTCAGATGTCTCATCCGCTAAATTCTGCTCCATTAGATTTTAATTCTATTGTCGTGGTGCAAGAAAAAGAAAAATGTTTCAATTCAGTGGCTACGAAGATTGTTCTTGAAGATGGGAATACTCTTATAGCACAGCATAACTTCCAATAACCACTTTCTCTTTTTGTCTGTATTAATTAAAAAGTATCACTTTCGTAATGGTCTACAATGACCAAACTTCTCCCGACCATAGACTTACTAAACAAAAACTAGACCGCGCATTGGCGCTAGTGCTGCGTCCCCACATTGAACGTGACAGAAGCCGCCATTTGCAGGGAAACAGTGCGTAAACATGGTTCGTTCGTGTGCTGCTTTTAATTGCAACCGTAAGAATGGAAGCAAAGACGAAGACGGAAACAATGTTACATTTCACAGGTCAGTCATTTCTGGTTGTTTGTTACATTCTATTACTTGTATATAGTATTTTCATGGAGAAATAATACATCATGAGCGATTGTTTTTGTTTAGATTTCCGCTTACAAATGATTTTCTAAATCGGAAATGGATTGTTGCTACTCGGAGAGAGAACTTCGAACCGACAGCAAATCATCTGCTGTGCTCTCTTCATTTTGAAGATAATTGTTACATGGAAAATTATGTAAATAGACGTCGACTGAAGGACGACGCTATACCGACAGTATTTGGATTTCCAACTCATTTGAAAGAGGTATAGTGTTTGCAAAGCCAATTAATTCAAATGCTAAATGTAGTTGACAGCAGATTGATCTATAGCCTAACCTGATGTCGATATTTACACCTTATACTGTATCTAATAAACTTTCTGCCACAAAAATTGCAAACTACATAGGGAAAAAGTTGCAGTGTTTCATTACAGACAAAGGTACTTTGTTGCATGTCAAGTACTTATATTGTATTTGCATATAAATTACTAAAAATACTAACAGTGTTAATGTACTAACTTGAACTGAATGAAGAAGTAGGCACATGATAGGTATTTAGATTTTTAATCAAATACATATTAAGTATGAATCAGAGGTACGTCGAATAATTGCGTTTAGAAACTTAACATGTGTTGTCAGGTGGTGATTATACTTCGTAAATGGTCAAATATTTTATCAAATGTTGCAAACTCAACCACTTCCACTAATGTGAGAATGAAATTCCAACGGTATTTAAAGTGATATGGGTTACTACAATTAATCATACCAAAATTCGAGTGCAGACAATACTGTGCTAAACAAAAGTAAGTGTGAAAAATGTACACAGTAGTCGGTAAAAATGAAACAGGACCTGCCAGGAAAATTACGTGTATTAAATAATAATCGCACTGTCTGCTACTTTAAAAGTTTCATGTAATTATCTAATGCAAATAGCTCGCTGTAAACTCGCTCCACCTTGTCAGGGAAGAGCCTTACATTCTTAAATTTCGCGTCTCTATGCAGACGTATTTCGGAAATTAGGAAACTTCATTCATTTACGTATACTTTTAAAATAGACTCGAATACTCAGTACTTTTTTAAACAAACATGTGTTTAATTTGTACTTCAATTTGCTCTTGTTGCGTCTCATATACGTCAAATCACAACACCAGTACTAGGATTCATCCCTGCAAATGGCGGCGATCAGCTGCTTCAATTGGGGGACAGTTGCGTCGCTTCTCCGCTGCGGCGTGGTAGGGGCTTGCTCCCGACGTACGTTGTTTTTCGTTACACTAGTGCCAAACATTTAGCTGAAAGCATGTAGTTCTCCGGTCCTGTTACCATGTTTAATCAATAAGGAACGCTCTGCATCAAATTATTGTGTGCCAAAGAAGAATTTATTCCTTAACCATGAACCATGTTGAATACGTGCTGACGGTTATTAGATATTTGATCTGGCACATTCTTATTCCTTCTAGAAATGCCATTTGTAGTTAGGACGCATCTTTGAGTAGTACAGTCCACCTAATCAACTCAATGTACAGCACTTCGAAAGTTACACAAAGCATTTGTCACGTGTTTTCTCATAACTACCGCTGATGTGGCTGTAATACTCGAGATAATTTTTAAGGATATTTTTGTGTGAGCAAGGGCTTCTGAGCACCAAGGTGATCATGAGAAGCGATTCCTAAAGCTTGTCTACTAACAGTTCTTTTATCCCTGATGTACAAAGCAAGTCCTCTGTTAACACGACGTTTGGTTGGCCTAAAACGCTTTAGACTTTTAAGGAATGCATCGGTTAACATCTTACACATTCTAGAGCGATGATGAATTTTGTTGGTGCCCTGAAGTTTCAGTTTCACAACAACAACATCGACAATTTTCCTCCGGTCATTTAACTCCCGTGAAAACTGTCTAGCATTATGTCTGCAACTGTCAACGACTGAAACCTCATTCCATTCGAATTGACTCATTTCTCTTCATCGCGTCTTTCTCACAGAGCAAGTCTGTAGTGATAATAAAACGTGCCTGGAGCTGTTTATCTTTGGATGCACAGTCTGAAGCCGCACAAATAATTGACCAAAGACCGATGATCGCCAAGTTTCGGTGTTGAATATTTCTTCTACGCCTTGACTGTAGAGAGTAAGGGGAGTGTGTGATGATGAGGTTAATTATCAGTATGTTTTATAACTTACGAATCATACAGTCGTTCGATAGGTTTGCTATCCGTGATAAGCAGTAACGATATATGACGTGACCGTGATATTCGTATCACAAATTTACTCGTGGTCACAACGGTTGGCCTCCTTTCGCTCCTCCCTCTTTTCTCCTCTGATGATAGTCGCATTAATGTGCCAAAGAACCATTGCACTTGAAACTTTCTGGCAAATTAAAAGTGTGTGCCGTACCGAGACTCTAACTCGGGACCTTTGCCTTTCGCGGGCAAGTTCTCTACCAACTGAGCTACCCAAGCACGAATCTCGCCCAGACCTCACAGCTTTACTTCTGCCAGTACTTCGTCTCCTACCTTCCAAACTTTACAGAAGCTCTCCTGCGAAACTTGCAGAACTAGAACTCCCGAAAGAAAGGATGTTGCGGAAACATGGCCTAGCCCAGCCCTGGGGGATGTTCCCAGAATGACATTTCCACTCTGCAGTGGAGTGTGCGCTGATATGAAACTTCCTGGTAGATTAAAACTGTGTCCCGGACCGAGACTCGAACTCGGGACCTTTGCCTTTCGCGGACAAGTTCTCTACCAACTGAGCTACCCAAGCACGACTTTTGAGATCTCATGAATGAAAATGTTTTGTATATGGTGCTACGGACTAAAAATATTACGGCGGAGATCTTTCATCTCTGTCTACTGTTGTTGAGGATTCGATCGCAGATACATAGTCGTGACAGGCAAGATTATGAAGATGACTGCTGCTAGTTACATTCCCAGTAATTTAAGTTGTGCTCTTAGATTCCTGTCAATCTGCGTACTCGGAAATCGCTACATATTCGAAAAAATTGTGAATTATTTCTGACAAGAAAAAAAATGTAAGGGTCATTGTCGGTTGTTTCACTCACAGCAATTTCATCTCCAGCAATTTCATATCTCGTTTCTTAAACACACTGAAATCACGAAATCTTTACTGAGCAAGTGAGCTTTTACATGTAATAAATAACGAATAGTGCAGAGAAATCTTAACTTAGACGAATAACAATGTCTCAGAACGTGTTGCATATATGAAGCTCAAAAATAATTTATTTTCTCCCATACGTGCGCGAACCCATGTCCTTTCGTATGGCATTCCAGTGCGCTAACCACTTTTCATTAATAAAAGCATTTATTAAAAACCAATGTTACACATTCCAGTTACATACTAAGTTCATATACTAACCATGTACACATTTTATACATGAAATGATTTAAACAAAGACAGTTTGATCATTTCAGTTATGCTGATGTTAAAGAAAGACAATAGAAGATTGTGTTACTGTCTAAATTACCAGAAAGAATTAAGTTAAACACCCAGAAAAGGTTTTTTTTAAAGACGTTCAAACTTCAACATGAAGAAATAAATTCTACACGTTGAACTACATGTGCTCCAATCTTTACAGAAGCATAAACAGCTCTTTAAGAAAGATATCAGCAAGCTGGTGGGATAATTTTAAATATAAAACAATTTAATAATCATATTTGACAGTTTCTGAAATACTTGAGAATGGTGGATAGGAGATATTATAAAGTTTAGTAGCCTTCGAACTACACTTTCTGGACATTAATTGAATGTTAAGTATCTGAGTGATCAGACCTATGTAATAAGTCTCTCACTGCAGAACTGACTTACACATCACAGTGCAAAAATGAACAGGGCAATGTGCCAGCCATTGAATATTACATTATATTAGGTAGAATCGGAGATAACCGATGGACAGCACTCGGCGAAGCACAAGTAGAGCGATGTAAACACGGAAGTGCAACGCAGCAGTTAACAGCGGCCACTCGCGAGCGCGGCTGAAACGGAAGTGACTTGGCCACGCCAAACAACAGAGCCATAGCGCTCAATTCTTGTACTATTGTGTTGAGAAACGTAGGCTGACTTCGTTGCCAAACAGTTCTGCGCAAGTCATAAATTCATCATAGTTTGGAAGGTTTCCAATATCTGGTTTCACATAATTGCTTTCCATTATTACTTGAAAGTTGTAAACACGTTTCGATAGTTACTAACTAAACCATTTGTGGGAAAAAGTACACAAAGTCGCTAGTAACGTCAGTTCACACTCATGTAATATACGTAAGCAGAGAAGATGTCTCGATATTTAATGCTCATAAACTCTTATTTGCATAAAAATAACACGTATTTTGAGAGAATATTGACCGAAAACCTTTTTAACCAATTGATAAGGACATTTCCATTAAAACTGTCAATTTCCAAATTTCTAATATAGACCAATAATGATGCTCTAATGTTTTGTGTTTTGACACTATTAGACACACAATCTGACTGTCATATAAGTTCTGTACATTAGCTTATAAGTTTCAAAAACTGCTCTCTGAAGTAGAACAAGCGTAGAACAAGCACACACCAAAATATACTGTAAAATTTTAAATAATATCCTTAGGGTAACTACAATACACCACTGCCAACACAGTCTTCTTTTTTATATTAACCAACGCCCATTCTTTCAAATACATTTTTAACATATTACCGAACTTTTTCTTGTGATTCGAATACCTTCTAATTTTGTGGAATTCACACAGCATGTGTACCATCAACTCTATGGTGCTGTCGGATCCTAATTTTTTAAGGACGTAATAAACAAAATTTCCCAGCAACCAGTGCACAGCGTTATTTTTCGCTTCTGGGAAATAGCGTGCTTCAGGCCTGTGTATCAATGACAGCGATATATACTCAGGGGATGTTCTTGTAATCAGAGCTATTTGCTTCCGGATCCACTTCCAACTATTCATGTGACCACAGCAAGTATTTCTATGAATTATTGTGTCAACTAGATGGCATTGTTGACATAAATTTGTTTCACGGAGTCCGACTGCGTGCAGTCTACCATTGGTGCTAAGTATGTTGTTAACTGTCTTGTATTATGTGTAAGTAGGCTGTTTAGGTTTTTACACTGGTAACGCCACGTAGCGCTCTGTATGAAAATCACTGGCTGTGCTGTGTACACTCTGTGGCTGTGTGGCATTGTTGTAATATTCGCAATTGTAGTGTTGGGCTGTTGGCTGTTAACAGCGCGTAGCGTTGCACAGTTGGAGGTGAGCCGCCAGCAGTGGTGGATGTGGGGAGATAGATGGCGGAATTTTGAGGGCGGACGATCTGGACGTGTGTCCATTAGAAAGAGTAAATTTGTAAGATTGGATATCATGGACTGATATACAGGGCTATTACAAATGATTGAAGCGATTTCATAAATTCACTGTAGCTCCATTCATTGACATATGGTCACGACACACTACAGATACGTAGAAAAACTCATAAAGTTTTGTTCGGCTCAAGCCGCACTTTAGGTTTCTGCCTCCAGAGCGCTCGAGAGCGCAGTGAGACAAAATGGCGACAGGAGCCGAGAAAGCGTATGTCGTGCTTGAAATGCACTCACATCAGTCAGTCATAACAGTGCAACGACACTTCAGGACGAAGTTCAACAAAGATCCACCAACTGCTAACTCCATTCGGCGATGGTATGCGCAGTTTAAAGCTTCTGGATGCCTCTGTAAGGGGAAATCAACGGTTCGGCCTGCAGTGAGCGAAGAAACGGTTGAACGCGTGCGGGCAAGTTTCACGCGTAGCCCGCGGAAGTCGACGAATAAAGCAAGCATGGAGCTAAACGTACCACAGCCGACGGTTTGGAAAATCTTATGGAAAAGGCTAAAGCAGAAGCCTTACCGTTTACAATTGCTACAAGCCCTGTCACCCGATGACAAAGTCAAACACTTTGAATTTTCGGCGCGGTTGCAACAGCTCATGGAAGAGGTTGCGTTCAGTGCGAAACTTGTTTTCAGCGATGAAGCAACATTTTTTCTTAATGGTGAAGTGAACAGACACAATGTGCGAATCTGGGCGGTAGAGAATCCTCATGCATTCGTGCAGCAAATTCGCAATTCACCAAAAGTTAACGTGTTTTGTGCAATCTCACGGTTTAAAGTTTACGGCCCCTTTTTCTTCTGCGAAAAAGACGTTACAGGGCGCGTGTATCTGGACATGCTGGAAAATTGGCTCATGCCACAACTGGAGACTGACAGCGCCGACTTCATCTTTCAACAGGATGGTGCTCCACCGCACTTCCATCATGATGTTCGGCATTTCTTAAACAGGAGATTGGAAAACCGATGGATCGGTCGTGGTGGAGATCATGACCAGCAATTCATGTCATGGCCTCCACGCTCTCCCAACTTAACCCCATGCGATTTCTTTCTGTGGGGTTATGTGAAAGATTCAGTGTTTAAACCTCCTCTACGATACTTTCGAACTCATTGATGGGGACATGCTGCGCCGAGTGTGCGACAGCTAGACCAAACCACAACAGTGCAGTACAGCCACACTCGCAAACACGGTCGTCATCGTAAACATGTCCCTGCAGATGCTGCTCGCCGACCGTGGCCCGTGTTGGTTACAACACGCAACTGAACGTCGGAGGTTTCAAGCGTCAACTTTAGGTTACAATATCTCCGGATGTAATTAACATTTTACAATGCAACAAACGGCACTGATTACGTATTTGTTTATACGTTCAGATGTGCTAACAAAACTAACGTGGTTCCATTTAAAAAAACGTAAGTTTGTGTTAAAAAACATACTTCCGTGCATTTTTGTATGGTTTGTATTAAACAGTTACACTAGTCCCTCTCCCCACGTTCGGTCTGTGGAATCGGTTTGCAGTATTTGATGTGGTTTACGAAATATATCCAGCGGTAACGTTAGGTGGCTCACCCTGTATATTATGACTTTTGAACACTATTAAGGTAAATACATTGTTTGTTCTCTATAAAAATCTTTCATTTGCTAACTATGCCTATCAGTAGTTAGTGCCTTCAGTAGTCTGAATCTTTTATTTAGCTGGCAGTAGTGGCGCTCGCTGTATTGCAGTAGTTCGAGTAACGAAGATTTTTGTGAGGTAAGTGATTTGTGAAAGGTATAGGTTAATGTTAGTCAGGGCCATTCTTTTGCAGGGATTATTGAAAGTCAGATTGCGTTGCGCTAAAAATATTGTGTGTCAGTTTAGTGTTGATCAGAATAGGTAAAGAGCGAAATGTCTGAGTACGTTCAGTTCTGCTCAGCTGTTTGAAAATCAAATAACGTAAGGGATTTACCAGCACAGTAATTCACTAATTTTTCTATGGGGACGTTTCACATGACGTTTTTATATTAGACGTGACCACATTAGAACTAATGTTTTTCCGAATCTCAGTCCACTCAATGTTTGGGAACTGTCGTTCTATTTTGTTCTTTCCTTCGCTTTTTTTTCGTTCCCGCATTATGGCTCTTGATGTTAAGTGTCGTGACTGCCTGAGTTCGACACTTACATAACTAAACTCAACATAAAAAATCCTCACATGTAACCGACTGTTGATAATCTGCACGTCAATCGAGGTTTAATGATCTCGAAAAGTTGGCTGGTTACGCTTTCTCGCGAGTCTTTTATTAAATTAACTTGCCTTTTGATAAAAAGTGCAGAGGTTTTATCCATTATATCCGTTAATCCTAATCCACCATTTTTAGGATCTGAAGTAGCTACTTTAGCAGGTACTCTGAACACTTCACCTCTCCACAAAATGTTGGTGATTTTGGACATTATTCTCCTCGCTATCATTCTCGGAAACAGCTGAACAGTATAATAAGGCTTAGCAAGGATGCATGAGTTGATATACTATGTTCTTTGAACTTGGTTCATATATCAAGTTAAATTCTGTATAATGGCTCCTTGCACTTTATCTGCTGCTACTTTCCAATTTAAAGCCGTTATTTTCATGGGCCATGCTGTCAGGGTGATCCCAAGTGTTTTATGGTGTCGGACTAATTTTGCCTACTCGATGTTGATATTATCAAAACCTCTGAGATTTAGCACCTTACTTTTTCTTTCGTTTGCATTGTCTCCAGATGCTCTACAGTACGAATCAATCACTGTTGCTAGCGTGGTTACCTCGTCATTATTCCTTGTAATGACCTCTATATCGTCAGCATAGGCTCTTATAACTGTTTTATTTCTTGATAGTGTTAAGCCTTTGAATCTAGCATGGATATGTCGGAGGAAAGGTTCCAGCGAAATGGCGAAGAGCTACATGGACAGAGGACTTCCTTGAGGAACACCTCGTTGTATTTGCATCGGCCTGGATTGTTGACAATTCACCGCTATTTTAGCATTTATTCCAGTTGCTATGTTCTTAAACAACTGTATGACCTTATCGTTGAAACCTGTTTTCTTCAATGTCTGTAGAAGACATTCATACGCTTTATAAAAATCTAAAAAAATAAAGCACATTTTATGTTTGTTACAGAAGTTATTGCTATGATATCCCTGAATTCTATTAGATTTTGAAAAATGGTTCTGCCTTGCGCGCAGTTCTGACGTTGTCTAATAATTTATATTTAAATCTTTGTTTCCATTATTTTTTGGTGTCAGAACAATTTTACTCTCCTTAAACTCAGCCGAAATCATTTTACCCTGAATAACCGCATTTACAATGTCTGTGATTTTCACATCTACTATTGGCCGGTAACGGATGTAAAACTCTGCTGGCAGACCATCCAGTCCTGGGGATTATTTGGTGGTGAGACGCATAGAGTCTCATACACGTCTTCTTCACTGACAACCTCGAGAAAATTTTCGTTGTCATCTTCTGTCAGCTGTGGGGCTAGGATATCA
The DNA here is from genome assembly GCF_021461385.2 of Schistocerca piceifrons. Taxonomy (NCBI): domain Eukaryota; kingdom Metazoa; phylum Arthropoda; class Insecta; order Orthoptera; family Acrididae; genus Schistocerca; species Schistocerca piceifrons. Next base: position 508,900,685 of record NC_060140.1, read on the forward strand.
AGGAATTCTTCCAAGGAAGCATCACTACTTTGATGTACAGAATATAGCTCGCAATAATAGCGATAAATCTTGTCCATGATACCCTGCTGGGTTCTGAGAATCGTACCGTATTTTGTTCGAGTTTCATCAATAAAAATCCTTCTCTCGTTTTTCGTATGCTTCACTAAATGATATAGGAAAGTCGTTTCATCTTCTGACACCGAATTTGCCTTCGACTTTAATTTCAATCCTTACATTCGACTTCTCTTGACGTTAAGTAATTTGGCTTTGAGTTTTTTGATGTCTGCTATCCGAAGTGAGGAACCTGCTGAGACTTGATCATATAAATCTTTCAAAACGGAATAGTAATATTCTACAGTGCATTTCATTTCTCTTGCGCTCTGGGCACTGTATTGAAATAAGAACCTTCCTCGACTTGGGCTTCGCCATTTTAACCCACCAGTCGATAGCAGTGGCATATCTACTACGAGCACGCAGGCAAATTGCCCATGCTTCTTTAATCAGGTCTTCTAAATCATGATTTACTAACAAGGAAGTGTTCAAATTCGACTGATTCTTGAATCGGCGAACCGACTGTCTTGTTAGATTTATGCAAGCTAAGACACTTGAATGGTCTGAAAAGTACGTAGGAATGGTTTCTACTTTTGTCACGCAAGTTTCAAGGTTTTTAGTAATATATAATCTATCAATCCTGCTACGTGATGTTGCCGTGACCTAAGTGAACTCAACAATGGAAGGGTATTTGATTTCCCATATATCCTTTAATTCTAAACCATTTACTAGTTGTTTTAGTTCACTTGAGAAGTTAAAATTAGGTAGCTGATCTTTTCGATCTGAACACAATCAAAATCACCTCCAAGTAATTGTCTTGGAGTTTTCCTTAACAAGTATATCAGGTCATCTTTGAAGAAGCGTGCCCTGTCAGCTCGGCGAGAACTTCCTGAAGGGGCGTACAAGTTGATGATAGTCACATCATAAATATTTAATTTAGTCTTATTCCCCTTCCGGACTCCAGTCGTTTCACCTCACTTACTGTAATCCCTTCCCTCACCAAAACAGCTGTTCCAACACTTGTTTCGGGAGACACATTCATGTAACTGACAAAACCGGGAATTACTAAATCCGAAATTAGAACTTCTTGTAACAGGGCAATATCAGTCGCGGATTCGTACAAAAAATCCTTAAGGGCCCATAATTTCAAACTGCACGTAATTTTACTTATGTTTATAGTGGTGACAGAATAAGATTGCGTCATTGTGCTGTCACTGGGTAGTTGTTTTGATGAACTAATTTATTTTCCTGTGGCTCAGGTTTCAGTTAAGTTGTAACAGTTTTCTCGGAAGGCTAACATGGAATATTCAGAGGTCGTTTTTTCGGTTGCATTTCAGTTTCACGAGTAGTTGTAACAGGGTTTCCCTTTGTTGTTAACGGGGAAATTGACTGTTATCGTGAAGGGAGACATCTGCTTGGCCCGCTCCGTTAACATCCTCAACACGTTGATCCGGGCTATTCTTTGGTAACAGATCATTTAAGGTAAGCTTCTGACGCTGTATCAAATTACTTTTAAGAACAACAATTCGCCGCGGACATTCTGTCTGAAGTGGCCGGTTTCGTTACATATATGACATGTAGCTCCCTGACCTATATAAACAATTTGTGCCTTATACCCGCAAACAACTATGTGAGACGGAATATTCGTCTTAACGTCCATCGCTACACAGCGGACCCCGTTGAAACACTGCAGTTGAAAGCGAAGCGACCATCTTTCATTTGCAATTGATTTAACGTCCCCGCAGTTTGAAAGAGATTCCTTAATCTTACCATTTTCTATTTCAATGGGAAGATTCAAGATACGAACGGTTTTGTAATGAATGTCCGCTCTATAGAGGAAACCTTACTTTTATAATCATTTCTATGCACAAAATCTACTTCATAGCCCCACTTTCGTAACAATTTATCAACAGTCGCAGCAATGATTAACTTGACAAAAACACAATATTTTTCCTGATCCAGTTGCCAGATATGGACAACCGAAATTCCAATTAGCAGCAGCAAGACCAGAAAGAGTGATCAGATGACAACGAATAGGAACGAACACGGAGATAACCGATGGACAGCACTCGGCGAAGCACGAGTAGAGCGATGTAAACACGGAAGTGCAACGCAGCAGTTAACAGCGGCCACTCGCGAGCGCGGCTGAAACGGAAGTGACTTCGGCACGCCAAACAACAGAGCCATAGCGCTCAATTCTTGCACTATGTTGAGAAACGTAGACTGACTTCGTTGCCAAACAGTTCTGCGCAAGTCATAAATGCATCATAGTTTGGAATGTTTCCAATATCTGGCTTCACATAATTGCTTTCCATTATTACTTGAAAGTTGTAAACACGTTTCGATAGTTACTAACTAAACCATTTGTGGGAAAAAGTACACAAAGTCGCTAGTAACGTCAGTTCACACTCATGTAATATACGTAAGCAGAGAAGATGTCTCGATATTTAATGCTCATAAACACTTATTTGCATAAAAATAACACGTATTTTGAGAGAATATTGACCGAAAACCTTTTTTATGTAATCATTCACAGTAACAACCTAACCTAACCATATTTCCAACACAGGAAAATAGTGTATTATGAACTCACTTTCCAACCAGATGCGTCCTCTGGCGATTCTTTAGTAACACAATCACTAAATCCAAAGCTAAAACCGCAAAATATGTTTAAAATAACAAATTATAGGTGTACATAAACCACAGCTCACCGATCGACAGGGCCACACCGAAATCCAAAACCTCTCTGTACAATTGTCGTAAAATCGTTGGGAGGACTGTTCCGTAACAGGTCTCAGAAGCTTACTGAATAGGATATTTCGATAAAGAACAGAAAATTACGTCACTACCGAAACTAACCTACTACACCGTTCGGTATAAACGATACAGAATAGGGCCCCTGCCGAGCGGCCCGCGCCCGCCATCGGCCCGTGCGGCCACGCCAACTCCGAACTTAGAATATTTCCAGGGAGCCATAACTCACCCGTTACCTCACAAGGGTATCCACATAAGAGCCAAATGAAAAAGGTGCCGACTCTAAAGACGCAGACCCACGACCATGATAGCAGAGGCAGCAATAGTTCTTCAACTGTCGCATGCATGTTATTTCAAAGGCCATCGATAACACAAATAACGGGACCTGCGTTCTCAGTGGGTGACCGCAGTTATGAAGCAGAACGCCAAACAAACATGGTGTTTGAGACAGGGAGGAGCGGGCGTGAGATTCAGTCAGCTCTACGAGCGACTACACTCTCCCGGGCGAGATTCCAGCGAAGCCGCCGCCACGAAACAATGAGCACAGAGGTTCAATGACCAGGAGAAATCTATTTTAACGCACTCACAGCTCAATCGCCTATACTGTTGTGTTACTGTCACTAAAGTTTCGCCGGCCAGGGTGGACGAGCGCTTCTAGGCGCTACAGTGTGGAACCGCCCGACCGCTACGGTCGCAGGTTCGAATCCTACCTCGGGCATGGGTGTGTGTGATGTCCTTAGGTTAATTAGGTTTAAGTAGTTCTAAGTTCTAGGGGACTGATGACCTAAGAAGTTAAGTCCCATAGTGCTCAGAGCCGTATGAACCATTTTTGAACTAAAGTTTCAGCCATATTTGACACAATAATAGATTGGGTAACCATAAGTTAACATTATCAGAGGATGCCACTGACATACGTTAACTCTTTACTTTTTTGCGAAACAACAACCACCCATCGTTAATCGGTACACATGTTATAGCTTGTGCTACGTAGTAAGTTAAAGGCCGAGCGTAAAAGGTGTTTTCCGGGGCTCATATGTCCGATTCTATTTGTGACGGAAAGGTGGCGCCAAATGTCATGGTTAGCCCTCGGGTAAGGAAACAACTACCCTAGAGGGGGTCAAACTGTGAATATTCCACACTCCTTCCAGCTGAGGAAAATTGAGCACTTCGGTTGGTTCTTGTGGCATTAGACGTGGTCTACTGTGCGCCTTAGGGGGCTTATGAAGGCACCACATAGTTCATGGGCAGTTCCTGAAAAACCCGACAAAACATGGTTATCAGACTCGCATATTCCACGCACAGAAAAAGACTGTAGTTTTTACGATATTTTCCTAAGATCCCAGTATCGAACATCCCTGAAAATTTTCTTGATATCTTGACCCGTTTCCCAGGTAAACGCTACGGCCGCAGGTTCGAATCCTGCCTCGGGAATGGATGTGTGTGATGTCCTTAGGTTAGTTAGGTTTAAGTAGTTCTAAGTTCTAGGGGACTGATGATTCCAGAAGTTAAGTCCCATAGTGCTCAGAGCCATTTGAACTCCGGTAAACAGGTTCAGATTTACCCTACTGCACAAGGAAAATACGCTGGAAAAATCTAGTTTATGAAATGACGTGGCGGAGGGAAATGCTGTAATGTGTCTCTATTATCATCAGAAGTATTCTGGGAACCCCTGTTGTTGTCGTGAGGAAGCAAATACAAAATTTTTGTGCACACAAAATCAGCTCTAAGGTGTTAAATTATATGATCTAGCGTCACTTTAACTTCACATAATTAAACTATTAAATCTTTATTGACACAAAAAGTTCTTTTCATATGAATGACATGCCTTGCTGTAGCAGGGAAAAGAAGGGAACCAGCGGAAAAACGTTCCCCTTTGAGCACAAAAAAGGCAAATATGCTCTTGTTTATTTAAAGATTTTTACTGAAAAGTACAGTACCAGCTGCCCCATTTTGCCTTCCTCGCCATCCTTAAAAGATTTGCCAAATACGTTGGCATGCAAACATATTCATACTTTTTTGTGCTGAGAGAGGAGGAGACAGTCACAGTCGGGAAGAGAAGTAATAAATATTGGAAGTACTAGACAATGGTTGTGGTACATAAACAGCGAAGGAGACAATGGCAGTGTGAGAGAAACAGAGGCACACGGCGGTAGTGGAACATAATTGACGATGACAGAACAGTGTTAGGAAAATAAAGAAATAGGGCCAGTGGGTGAGAAATAAAGAGAAGGAGAGGGTTTAAGTAGGTGGAAGCCAGATAATAAGAGACTATGACAATGACAGCGAAGGAGAGAGAAATAGTGATAGTGAGAACAGACAGCAGCAGTGGGAAGGAATGAAGGAGGTAGCAGGAGTAAGAGGGAGGAAGATGGCGAAAGAGAGAGGAGATCGTAGCAGTAGGACAGAACGAAGGAGACTGCTGCTTTGAGACAGGGAACAGTGACAGGTAGAGAGACAAGAAGAGATAATGCAATGATTTGGCCTGAATGAGTGTTTGAGAATGGGCAAATGAGAGTGGATTGCTTTGAGCGGGTTACAGCGATGGACTAGTGAGTGTGAGCGAGTTATAGTTATGCAGCTTGTGGCAGTGAGAGTTGTTTTGCTTATTAAAAAGAACGCGAATATATTCGCATGCCAAAATTTTTGCGAAAATTTTTAAAGGTGCTGAGGAAGGTAGAATAAGGCAGTTGGTACCCCACTTCTCAGTCAGTCTTGTAATTAACAGGGGCGTACTGGCATTTCTTGTGCTCCGATAGGAGCACTTTTCCGCTGGTACGCTGTTTATTAAGGATAAATAACACTATTATCGGCTTCGGTCTAACAGGTTTACGTCAGAGGGATGTTCACGTTGAAAATTACATTTATCATGTATATGCGAAGATTGCTGTTTTGCGTTGTGACGGAAGTTTCTTGGGGCGGCGGTGCCCTATAGTGAAAAAGCGATGTAAGAAGTGGGGCCACTTGGCCGTCACTAGGGAATTCGAGACATGTTTATTTAGTTTTTGAAATATGTCACAGTCAAAAACGAGAAGCAGCCCTCTTAGATTGTTTGTGGATCATACTGTTACTCACCGTCTACTAAAATCATCGCAAAATCAAAAACAATTGGAAAACGGTTTAGACAAGATAACCTGTAAAAATGGAAAGTGTGAAGCCATCCTCACTTGTACCGATGGGAATCAGCTAAAATCGGTTACATGATAAATCAAGCAAATCTTGCGGTTCAAGGCGCTGCAGTCTGGAACCGCAAGACCGCTACGGTCGCAGGTTCGAATCCTGCCTCGGGCATGGATGTTTGTGACGTCCTTAGGTTAGTTAGGTTTAACTAGTTCTAAGTTCTAGGGGACTAATGACCTCAGCAGTTGAGTCCCATAGTGCTCAAAGCCATTTGAGCCAGCCAAGCAAATCTAAAGGCTGTCATTTCAACTAAATAATTAGGGATAAGAATTACGAAGAGCTTAAACTGGCACGATCACATATATCATATTGTCGGTAAGGTGAATCAAAGACTAGGTTTTGTTGGCAGGACAATTAAAAAATTCAACACGCACTCTAAAGAGACTGCTTACACTAGGCTTGGCACCCTGTGCCAGAGTATTGCCGTGCGGTATGGGATCCTTACCAGATAGGATTGACGGAGGGCATCGAAAAAGTCCAAAGAAGGATAGCTCCTTTTATGTTATCGCGAAATAGGGGGAGAGTGTCATGCACATGATACGCGAGTTGGTTCAAAATGGTTCAAATGGCTCTGAGCACCATGGGACTTAATATCTGAGGTCATCAGTCCCCTAGAACTTAGAACTACTTAAACCTAACTAACCTAAGGACATCACACACATCCATGCCCAAGGCAGGATTCGAACCTACGACCATAGCGGTCGCGCGGTTCCAGTCTGAAGCGCCTAGAACCGCTTGGTCACACCGGCCGGCCGCGAGTTGGGACTGGCAGTCATTACAATGAAGGGGTTTTACGTTGCTGCGAGATCTTAGCACGAAAATTCTATCTCAAACTTCCTCCTCCGAATGCAAAAATATTTTGTTGATGCCCATCTAATAGCGAGAAATAATCATCATAATAAAACAAGTGAAATCAGAGCTTGCACGGAATGATTTAAGTGTTCGTTTTTCCCTTACGCTTATCGAGAATAGAACGCCAGAAAAACAGTATGAAAGTAGCCCGTTGAATTTGAATGTGAATTCCAGAATAGTCATGTAAATATAGAGCGGGAGGAGTGGGCAACAATGAACAGTCGATGGGTGAATCGATTTTTCTCGGAAACAACAGGCGATGGGTGAATCGATTTTTCTCGAAGAGTGCATCGCAGCTCATGTAGCATCAAATAATGACTTGCTGATATGCTTACTAGCATTTTCCATCCATGCGCCGACAGGCTGACATAGCTTCTAATTTTTGATAGCGAAGAGCGAAAGTTACACGTCTGTCTCTAAGCTGTCGTTTATAATTACGGGCAACTATGACACTCACCGAGAAACGTTGTTGAGTAATACATTGTATTACGTTGGATGTGCTAACAGCACTGGTCAACACTTTCGTTTGCCCTAATTCCTCTTTTAAATTTCTTTGTGTCTTCGATGCTGCACAGTTCGCAAGAATGCCAAATGTGTAACAAAATTTAGAATTTGTCTAGACGACTCTGAAGCACTGAAGACGCAGGCACATTCGTTCCTATCTTGAATGACCATTGAACTTACTACACCAGCTTACAAAGACACACCTTGAATATTTCTTCTTTTTTAAAATGATGTCCTCTGGCTTTAGCTGTTAGTGTTTTATTTTACGCTTGTAATTTCGGTATTAAGTCTTTCAAGTATCTAAAAAACATAATAGAAGGTAATGACAACAACATGAAGTGGGATTAACAGTGTGTACAATCAAATTTGTATTATGTTACTTAAATGATTGAATGCCGAAATTGCAATTGTAAAATAAATCTCTAACAGCTTAAAGCGAGATGACATCATTTATAAAATTTTATAGACGCTGTGGACCCAAATTACAATAAAGTAATGAAAATCTCTTGTTCAAGTTGTGTACCCTCTTCCAGGTGTAGTTGTATACTTGTTCCTCCTCAAGAGAAGGTTTAATTGTAGCTGGCGCCCTAATCTCAGCTGAAGATTAAGTTTACTTTATAAAAGAAAAAGAGAAAAAGGAAATACCTCTTCGAAGTTAGTAAGGAAGAATGGTTAACAAAATAGCTTGGTGTGTTTAGAGCCATGCGACAGCATAAAGATAGTTTCCTTAACATTTTTTTTTTTTACATAATGCACGTTGTAATTACTTTTAATTTAGAGAAACAACAGTTTCAGTGTTTGAGGGAGATTGTGTACTCTGATGCCACGTGGAGGTGAATTCTGACTGAAAACCGTCAATGGTAAAACAAGTTTATTTATGGAAATTATGACAGGTCTCCATATTGTCTCATCATTGTTCATTAAAAGAAAAATACGGTTAATGTGAGAAACGATACCTTGAGAGATAGCCAACCGGTGGTTCTGCACTGATCACCGAGACCTACGTTGTGGCCTGTCTTTCGAATCATCGGTATTTCTATGAAACAATGTAGGATTGAGATGTCCATGTCGCATCAAAGCATTTTGACAGTCTGTACAAGTTACTTAAAGAACAGCTTGAAGAAATGGAGTAGCATTCTGAAAAAGGCTGCAGCTCATAATATTCGAAGGCAACCGTTGCTAAGAGCAACGACGTTCGCGTCGCTCGCCGAAGAAGTTACTTCGTCGACCACCAGATGGTGACACTGCTGGCACCACCGTTCGAAGCGGCAAGGCTAGTAGTTGTTGGTGGATGACGCCAGATGTCGCCAACTGCACCGCTGGTACCGACCAGCGCATCTAGGCATGGGCTCCGGCGTAAAAGCGAAATAACAGACTGCAAAGATTCTCAACATCTCAGAGACGCACTTAGCAGTAATTAAAGGTTTTCCGCTACACTGAACACCCAAATAGGATAATGAGTCAAACCTGTTACTATGATCAACGTCGCGAAGCATTACACCGACTCCAACAATGTGGCATTAGTCACTCGTTAATTTTCATGCTAAAAACAAAATTTTTATTGTTTTCACGAACCGAGCTGGAGTATTTCATATGTCGGAGTCTGGCAGAACGACTCGGGTGCATCACTGACTTCTTCGAAAGTCATCAACATCAGCAATATCACTAATATAATTACCCTTCTGCAGGAACTGTTCGCATATTTCATCAAGACCCGAAGCTTACGCATCAACATCTGGACTTGTGGAAATACAGAAAACAAAACAGAAAGAAGTGATAGAACTTCTCGAGTGCCGGTTCTATCTAAAAAAAAATTGTATACTGTCTTACAAGGGCCAACGGCCTTGCCGCAGTACACCGGTAGCCGTCGTATCGCCGAAGTCAAGTGCTATCGGGCTTGGCTTACACTTCCATAGGTGACCATCCGGTCTGCAGAGCGCTGTGGGCTAGCGGTGTGCTCTCAGCCCTTGTGAGGCTAATGGAGGAGCTACTCGACTGGGAAGTAGCGGCTTCGGTCACGAAAATTGACAACGACCAGGAGAGCAATGTGCTGATCACACACCCCTCCACATCCGCATCCAGTGGCGCCTATAGGCTAAGGATGACAAGGCGGTCGGTCAGTGCCGTTAGCGTCTTCCAAACCCGCTCGGACGGAGATAATTTTACAACAGATTTATTCATTTTAAATAACCATTCTCATCTTGAACTATGCTTGGCGAGAAACTTCTTTACCAATTAAGTTACCTGATTTGCAATTGTCTTTACTATTACCTCCTAAAACTAGACTGTGCTTCTTATCGTGAAAAGCGAAATTCAAGTCACTAGTTTGTCCCAGATAGGTCAGCGAGTTTCACGCTCTTTATATTGCATTACATAATGTAACCATTTCGTATTTCTACAAAATACTGGTACGATTTTGATTATAAAACTGTGTATCTTCTTCATATTAACTTTTTGTGGATGGTAGACTGCATTCGTTTGGAGTTGTCTTGCTGAATGATCAAAATCAAACGGTTGTTGACCCGCTATTTCGCTTTCTGAGCTTAAGGACACTTTTACGTGAGGGGGCTATCTGGAGTCTACAATGCTAGAGCCTCTTTCTCCGACAGATCAACCAAAATTGAAGAATCGAATGCAGTTGCTTTGATCTGTCTGACCGGAAAATGGTGTATGCAGTTTTCGAAGAACACATCTCCCGACCTAATGTACACGGAATAACGAAGTGATAACATATGGACCAATTCCCATCATTGCAGCAGTCACAACCTAAGTGCGTTTCTCTTTCATATAATTGGGGGCACAAAAACAACGATAGAATGACTGGAATGAATACAAAAATACATATCAGCAATCTATCTACTTTTTTCTAAGAACAAATCATTATCCTTGAAAAACTTTTACCATTGCATATCCTTGAGTTGTAGAAATCGTTGATCCTTATCAAATTGTCTAGTTACTGTGCACATTAGCGTGTGAGTGTGCATCTCATGGTTCAATAAAAATCTCACTTCAGATTTTTTGTTATTCATATTTTACTGACGTTTAGTATATATGTTACACTCACATGTATAGCACCTTATTACATGTGCGATATATCGGATGATTAAACAGTTCTGTATTGGTATACTAAATCCATAGCTGTGTAACATATCGTTATAACGAGTCACAGTAACTGGAAACAAATCAAATTCTTTCTTGAGAGGCGAAATCTGTAAACAATAGTAAACATGCAGTAATTTGTTGTAAAGTGCAATTGGTAATTATTCTTCTGTTACACAATGGCCTCCATTAAGTATGGTCATACGTTGGTATGGAACTATCGCCTGAAAGACAGATTGGTAGGGAAGAGTTGAGTGGAAATAGACACTCAGTTATAAGCACAGATCCCAGTCTTAAAAATGTATGATGGCTGTATTAGAGGCTTTTTCTGATGCGAGGTTAGCCGTAATACTAGTGGGAAATTTGTGTCTTAACTTGCTTACTTTCTTGCAGAAAATGAATTCGTGGAAACGGTACCCTTCACACACCAAGAATAAATCACTTGAAACACTTTACAATGTTTTTTCGTTGAACAAACCTTTACGATGTTTTTTTGTTGAACAAACGAGTTGGGTGTTTTTGACACCCATACTGCTCAGGTGTCTGGGGAATGTGTAACAGAACAATATTAAAAGGCAATCCATAGTCTCCCAAGACATGAGATGATTTAAATATTGTAACATTCATGTTAACTTTTCGTTATGTTTTTGTTTTAAAACATTTGCTGGGGCTAGCTCCGTTTCATTGTACCAGTTACTTCTTAGCTCCTCTCCTGTTTGCACAGAGAGCAGAAGATGATATTGTGAATCATTGTACAACTTAGATTAATGACATACGATTCAAAGCTGTATTAATTTTGTTCAGTGTTAGTAATATTTCCTGTTTTTTCAATCCTAGGTGTCGAGCGGGCTGTTCGAGATACGGCCCTGTAAAGGGCCGCGGTTCTACTCAGACGATTGAGAGACAAGCTGATAGTGGGGCAAATGGGGTACCCCAACTGAGAATAAATGGGAGATGCTTATCAGTTCTGGCAATCGTCTTACTATCAAGGTAAACCTCCCGAGAACCTTGGTAGAAACTGGGGTCTGGCACTTTATTAATTTACTTCTGCGACAGTATCATAATATCCTTCGATGAGAATGTTATCCCAGTAAAAAATCAGAATGTTGTTTACCTGTAACGTTTGTATGTGTTGCATGAGTGCGCAGATGCTACTGAACGGGGTGGCTCTGAGCACTATGGAACTCAACTGCTGTGGTCATAAGTCCCCTAGAACTTAGAACTATGTAAACCTAACTAACCTAAGGACATCACACACATCCATGCCCGAGGCAGGATTCGAACCTGCGACCGTAGCGGTCGTGCGGTTCCAGACTGTAGCGCCTTTAACCGCTCGGCCACTCCGGCCGGCCTGAACGGGGTAAAATGTCGTGTGTAGCTGAGTAAATTTTCCTGTACCAACTCTCTTTTGAAATGTTTTTCCCAGAATTATAATAGCGAACGCGAAATGAAGTTGGGTGTTATTAATACGGTGTTGCTATTGATCGGCTGCCCTCGCTGCAGCTTTAATGCGTTACTGCATAATCAATAAATGAAACTGCGTTTATTCGGAATTGGTTTTCTGAAGTCCCGTCCTTTTAAAGGAAGCACTGCTATGCAACGCAGATACTGGTGTTGAAATACTTGTTTTTCTTTCCGTAGTCGCGCATCACTCTCTTAATAACGGAATAATAATCACTATTGCGCCGAGTTTTTATCGGCACTCCCGTCGTTAGGATAATACCGTTTCCTCTTCTTGATAATCACATAAAACAAACAATATTTAATTATTCAACAAAGAGAATGATAAATTACGCTTGGAAATTACACGTGCTTCAATTTAGAACATATCTTCAAAAATACATCACAATAGTGGGTACTTCGAGACCAGTTTTTCAGACGAAAATTATATTACAAACATTAACCGCATTTAGTCATAGAATGTGTGTATTCTACGTCAGAAAAAAACCTCCAAATTCACTCTGAACCTTCAAGAAAATTGTCATTTTTATTGACGGACTACATGACCTATAGTCGCAATGGTAAGTTAGTATTTCTCATTGCACGTGCTATATCATTGTGTTTACGGGTGTTACTAAGCAACTGCTATTTTTCTCAAATAAGTCACGGGAATGCAACCGGGTGACGTCATCGACAACCGCCGATAATTCGATTGCTGAACTCATCTTGCCAAAATATCGGTGGTTGTCGACGTCACACGGTTGCATGCCCGTGACTTATTGGAACACTGCATACGCCGAGAGCAACTAAGGCCTCTACTGCTATTTTCATTTTTGCCAACACAAATTAAACTAACGGAATGTTATTTATTACTTGAAGCTGTTACCCACGGCTGCGCTCGCATATCAGTAGTTTTGTAATGACGAGTGACGTGGGTAAGTGAGCTACAACACATGCAGTAGCAGCAGCTGCCTTCTACCAAGCGGTCCCAACGCGCAATGTACCGAGTAGCGCGTATAGAGGTGCGCCTGCCTATGCATTGTGCTGTTGATTTAGCTATACGTTATACAACATGTACATAAAGCAACAAATAATGTGGAAGTAGGGACTAAATACACTGAAGATTGTACAAGCATTGTATTCATTGCTTTGAATCGTATCACGTAGCACATATCAACCAATAAAAGTATTTTCATACGTATAATGAAGATCAAAAGTCAAAGAGCAAACAGCTTTTTCATAGAGTAAATATTTTTCTCTAATGCACGTAATATTCTTCAAATCAATGAGTATCTTGTGTTACACAGTGTATATAGTAGCCTATGTTCTTCCTCGGATTTCACGTCAGCTCAATACCAAACTTCATCAAAAAAGGTTCAGCGGACCAATTGAGAAAAGGTAAAAGACAGAGTTACCCGTACTTTCGCATTTATAATATTAGTATGCATAAAACTTTTATCACGATATCTTTTCTTCTCAAGATCCGATTTTGATGGCTAAGGCCTTTACGATGCCCCAAGCTATATTCAAGCTTGTAAGTAGGCTGTTTAGGTTTTTATATTGGTAGCGCCACGTAGCGCTCTGTATGAAAATCACTGGCTGTGCTGTGAGCAGTCTGTGGCTGGTTGGCATTGTTGTAATACTCGCTATTGTAGTGTTGGGCAGTTGGCTGTTAACAGCGCGTAGCGTTGCGCAGTTGGAGGTGAGCCGCCAGCAGTGGTGGATGTGGGGAGAGAGATGGCGGAATTTTGAGAACGGACGATCTGGACGTGTGTCCATCAGAAAGAGTAAATTTGTAATATTGGATATCATGGACTGATATATATATATATTATGACTTTTGAACACTATTAAGGTAAATACATTGTTTGTTCTCTATTAAAATCTTTCATTTGCTAACTATGCCCATCAGTAGTTAGTGCCTTCCGTAGTTTGAATCTTTTATTTAGCTGGCAGTAGTGGCGCTCGCTGTATTGCAGTAGTTCGAGTAACGAAGATTTTTGTGAGGTAAGTGATTTGTGAAAGGTATAGGTTAATGTTAGTCAGGGCCATTCTTTTGTAGGGATTATTGAAAGTCAGATTGCGTTGCGCTAAAAATATTGTGTGTCAATTTAAGGACAGTCATGTATAATTGTTCTAAGGGGACGTTTCAAGCTACGTGCGAAAACCCTAAGAAAATTCGTCTAGTAGTTTTGGAGAAGCGTGTTCAAAGAGACGGACAGACACGACAGTTTTACAGATTAATATCAGTGTAGATAGCCTAAACAGTAAGTTAGGAATTTTTTTGAAAACTGACATCCTCAACTGAAGGATGTTGTTCTTGGTATCTGATTTAAAGAGTGGAAATTCTGAGAAAAATAAACACACTACACTTAATTTAAGTCGTCTGCAAGTGGTACAAATTAGAAATCCGGCTTCTTAATTTGCACCAGAAGATGCATAAATTGCACCATCCTTATAAAAAAAGGTCCCTGAGTTTAGAGAGATGTAGTAGTAGTCTAAGTTTAAGGACCTGTTCGATATTTTAGTTCGTACGTTGCTATTGGCAGGCCCTGCGTTATGAAATTTATCCTCCTTTCCCTATCCCTGCACACTCTGCATGAATCCACATATTTCATTTTATGTAGCAGATCATGTCTTTCATTCGATCTTCCTCACACAACTCGCTAAACTATTCCTCTGTTTTACGAATGAGGTTCTGTGGTGGCTTCCTCTCTTAGAGCCCCAAAAGGCTTCCTTTCCCTCGGTAACAGCGGAATTTTTTGGGTGGTCACCTTCAGCCCACTTTTTTTCTGAAACGCCGGCCACGGTGGCCGAGCGGTTCTACGCGCTTCAGTCTGGAACCACGCAGCTGTTACGGTCGCAGGTTCGAATCCTGCCTCGGACATGGATGTGTGTGATGTCCTTGGGTTCGTTAGGTTTAAGTAGTCCTAAGTCTAGGGGACTGATGACCTCAGTTGTTAAGTCTCACAGTGCTTAGAGCCATGTCAACCACTTTTTCCTGCCACATGTTCTCCTTGATTGAATTTATGGGGTTCTGCAATGTCGAACGCATATTTTCGTATCTCCCACATGCTTATACCCGACACTATCTGTTAAAATGCAACAATATGCTCTTCTAATTCGTTTTAACTTCGCAGGAAACACTCCGTTGCAGCCAAACATTTTTTAGATGATAGTTCGCGATTTCACTTTTATTTTCAGCATGCCTCTTCATTGTTGACTTAGGTACATTTCACATGCGTGTACATTCGTTTGATTCGTCTTCACCCATAAATATATTGTTACAGCTAAATGGAGTTCATCTGTGCTCCACTTCCCATAACGCTTTTCTGTTGCCATACTGTAATACTAAACAATTATTTATAATAACTTAGGATAAAGAACACGTTAAAAATTTACATGAACTATAAATATTTATTGCACTAATAATGCTACAGGCATTTTGTAAAGTTCACTATATGACGAAGTTTCTGACACTGTAACGGTGCAGCATCAGAAACTTAGAGCAGCGCATCATAAGCAAAGTCGCCGTTTTCGTTTTGTCAGTTTCTTACAAACGAAACAGAACTAATACAGATTCATGGCTGTCTGAAAACTAAGATTATATCATCTATTTTCGCCCGCAAATAAAACATTATGTTGCCACTTTCTTTGTAAGAGTAATTCTCTTTGCCACATACACACACAAAGAAAAAATAGATCAAAATACAACAAAACCAATATTGTCTGGAGACGATCTGTTCCTCATACCTGACAGTATGGCTCCAAGAAGCACGTAGTTCACGCTGACCTCACTAAATTTTGGATAGTACAAGAGGAACGAATATTATAGCAGTGGTACAAATTAGGTGCCGGTATAAAACAGACAACTCTCACCTGTTGATACATATTTATGTTTGCTGGCTTAGCGCCCGTTGCTTCCCTCGCGTAGGCTGTATGGTCCGCAGTGATTTTTTTTGTTTTGTTTTTTCTTTAACCGACTTTTTATGCTGTTCACAAGTCACAACACGCTCTGAACTTTTCACGCAAATTAAGGCCACAGAAGCACGGTCTTTTCCGTACGTGTGACAAAGAAACGATTCTGATAGCTTGAGTCCAAAGTCTTTGTTCATCATGCCTTTTGCATTATTGTGGTGAGATATCCATAGAAACTTTCATACCCTAACACATTTATCTTTATATCTAACTGGGAAATGGAATATCAGTTTTCATAGATTTAGCTTTAAAAACATTTTAATGTAACGAAATATTTTCTTAAGGATTTCCATGCCCTATTAACACCCTTAGGGGCTGAATTTCTAGACACAGTGGAGCACGATTTTTTAAAATTCGGGCAGATAAGCCAAGTGTTAATTTTCAGAGAGTTAGCTTTCTAAATGCTTTCATAATGAAATAATTTAGTGAAACCTCTCATCCTTATTTCACTCCCTTTGGGGGTTGGATTTCCAGAAACACTCAAACACATATTTAAAAAAAAAAAAATTCCTAACCGAGAAGTCAAATCACATTTTTCATAGATGTAGCTTTAAAATGCTTTAGTTGTTCTTTAATGATGATTTATTTTCAAGAAACTTTCACCTACTATTTTACCCTCTTCGTGCTTGAAGTTGCTAAATGCTAAAACACGTATTTTTTATTTCTGACTGAGAGATCAAATACCATTTGTCGTAGTTCTGTCTTCGAAATTGCCCTAATGGCAATCTATTTTCAAAAAGCCTTTCATCCCCTATTTGACACCATTAGGAGTGGAATTTCGAACAAACCCTTCTTAAACGATGCCTAGAGGGTAAGATCCACATCTTCTCCAAATTTCAAGTTTCTATCCTTAGCAGTTTGGGCTGGGCTATGATGACTCAGTGAATCAATCTGGCCCTATTCCATCCCCTTATGGGTCGAATTTCCAACAACTGTAAAAGACATAGTTTTTCCTATCCAACAGAAAAGTCAAATATCAATTTTTGTGGACTTAGCTTTAAAAATGGTTTCACAGTGAAATATTTCGATAAAACTGATTTTTTTGTATTTCTGACAGAAGATAAATACGAATTTTCATAGATTTAGCTGCAAATATGCTTGCTTAGTGGAATATTTCCACGGAAATTTTCATCCCCTATTTTACTTCCGTTTGTGCTGCGCTTCCAAAAACAGTGAAACACGTTTCTTTACTTCTAACAGAAAAATCAAATTCGGATTTACATAAATTTAGTTTTAAAAGTGGTTTCACAATGACATGATCATGAAACATTTCATCCCTTATTTCACCCCCTTTGGGGTTTAATTTCCAAAAACACTGAAATACGTCTTTTTTGTTTCTGGTCGAGAAGTCAAACACCAATTTTTATATGTACCTTTACAGATATTTTACTAGCTCTTCAGTAATGATTTATTTAAAAGATGGATTTCCTTATTTATGACAGAGAAACCAAATACCTGTTTTTGTAGGTTGAGCTTCAACATTGCCTTAATAGCAACGTATTTTTAAAAATATTTCATCCCCTATTTCACCCCCTTAGGGGCTGAATTTAGAAAAATCCCTTCTTGAACTGCACTTACTGTATAAGTTCAACACCCTTTCCAAATTTAAAGTTTCTACCCATAGCGGTTTGTGCTGAGCAATGATGAGTCTATCAGTCAGGACATTGCCTTTTATGTAGACAGACCATGTTTTCCAGTTCTTCGAATTATTGTTTAAAGACATTACCGTGTCATGAGGAACTCTGATGATTCAGTGCTGGGGATCTGTGCATGGTACCACGCAACCTGCGACTGAAGAATGCAAACAGTCATATTTTCCGACCAACAGGACATTACTTCAGAGATGTTCTTTCCTACTAAGAAATCTGTGTGTTCATGAGTATACTGCCAATATCTGCCTCGAACTGGTTACTATCGTCTTACTATTAACCTGATGGGTCAAACTATTGTATAAGCACTTGGTACTGGTCTCACAAAATACACCCCACGTGGTTTGAACATAAAGAAAAGTTGCTATATTGAAAAATATTGTCAAGACGAGACGTTATAATCTCACACACATTCGCATTTGAGATTGATGATCTTAGTTAGAGTTACGGATCATCAACACATGGTTCCACTTTACTCACAAAGTAGTGACAGAGCAACTACTGGAAGATATTCTGAACTTCACACTCGAATTACACTGCATTGCGATTTAAGAAAAACATAAGATATTTTAGATCTAAACCTGAAATAAAGGTGATTAAATTTTCAGTTAGGCTGAACTTGAGAAATCCAATTAGCGCATACGCGCTTAGCCGGAGATCTTACCACTTCAGACGCTTGCCGCGGACAGGCTGCCGTGGGCCCCTCCTGAGGGTGCCTCACAGATACAAACGGAAGTGACCAGAGAGGCAGCTTCCTGTACCAACATGACAAGGGACAGAGAGGACCATACCAAGAATAGAAACCTCTTTGCTTTTAGAAAGCGTAGCTACCTGTTCTGACGTTGGTCCTACTGTTCTCTACCAGACAGGCTTGTCTGCTACCATCAAGCATGCAACTAGAAATACATTTGCTCATTCATCCTTTCACACAGAAGGGAAGGGGGATGACAGTATCTTATCATATACAGCATATAAAAGAAAGCGGATGTAGGTTCCGTATGAGACTGTGTGACATGAATTACACATAAGCTTTGTTTTAAAGTGTAGTAGTGTGACAGATCGTTCTTGTTTATGTATAAAAGTAACACGTTCCACTGCTCAGTCTCCTCCCAGATAGAGTCAGAAACACCACAGTAAATTTAGAAGTGGAATGTATGACGTAAATGACAACAGATTTAAGAAATTAACATGAAAGGAATCCAACAGAGACCTTTCAACCTTCTGCTGTGAACGCGAGCAGCGCCACCACCGAGACGGTTAAGGAAGATGCAGCAGCCTTATTCGTAGTTTTTTCTGTACTGCGATTGTTTGTGACGACTACTATCTGGCTGACGAATTTCTGGATCACAACTGGACTCGTTTCGTTAAGTAAACACCATTGGCACTCATATTACGTGTACTTCTAATTATGTCTGCTTTCTGTCTAAGTACTCATCTATTCCTCGGCACCGACCTCTGGCGGATCGAGTACAGAGGATGGGCGGCGGGGTGTCTCACACTATCTCACCAAATTTCACTAAGAATGGAGGAGCGTACGAATTTTAAACAAAACCCCTCACATAATCAATAGACGTCCTCTGGGTGTTCATTAGAGTTCTCAGTATAACGATGACTAGCCGGGTTTTGTGTATCGTTTCTTGTTTCATAGTCCTACTGAAAATGACGAAAGTGTGGAAACTATTTCAGCAGGTTAACAATATTGTGGAACAGACAACCTTTCTCGTTAACTTTAGTGCGCCAACGAATACCCCAAACCGCAACATGACAGATAAGAAGAAACACCTATGGTAGCGCTCTGCAAACTAACTCATAATGCTGAACGTTGCCTGAGCAGTGCGCAGAGGCAGCCTAATCATGAATGAAAAAGTGTTGTGGACAGAAGCAGTTTAGAGCTCTCTTAAGTAGTCCTCTGTCGTTGATCCAAAATATTGAAGTAGTCCACTTGTCGCGGCTGTTTTACTGCGGGGTGGAGCGTGAAGCATTCTCACGGTGACTTTGGGCGCCAGAACGAACACGTGTCGCCGCAGTCGTGCGACCGCCAGATCGGCGCTGCCCCTCGCCACGCCCGGCTTCCCACGGTCCACGTGGCGGACACGTGCCTGCCTCTCGTTATCTGCCTGGCACCGTCGCCCCGGCTCTTCTGCGGCGCTCCCCCTTTCGGACACACGGCGACCTGACCTGTGCGAGGTAAACAGCGCGCGCGTGGGAAACGCACTGCTCGACCGTTGCCGCGCTTCTCAGCACGCTCAACGCGTATAAGCTCCCTCTATTTTTATTGCCGCACTTTCGAAGGTTTCCCACCACAGAGGAGTCATTCGCTTGTTACGTGTTTTCTTTCAGTCCCTTTCTCTGTAGAACTCAACGTGCAGGCAACTGCAAAGCCAAACGGCGTGTGGGCAAATCAACCCCTTATAACAGACTGAGTAAAAAAGTCACTGTCAGAGAGGAACTAAACCGACCCGTATTTGGAAAAAACTGGAGTCACACGTCCGTAACTGAATTCTCTGCCGTTTTCCAATTTTAGCTGAGTGATTATTAGAGGAAGGAAGGAAGATTAGTATTCAACGTCTCGTCGACAGCGATGTCCTTACAGACGCGGCACAAACTCGGAATATTTCAAGGATAGGGAAGGAAATTGGATGTGCCCTTTCGGCGGGACCTTTCAACCATTTGGCTCAAACGGTTTAGGGATATCATGGAAAACCTAAATCTGGATTGCCGGAAGGGAATTTGAGTCATCGCCCTCCCAAATGCGAGTCCATTGTGCTAAACACTGCGCCATCTCTCTCGGTGTGATTATTAAGGAGTTCTTCTCCAAAAAGTTCACTCCCATTTTGATCACCACATCGCTGTTGACGATGACAACTCTTAGCCACGCAGTCGCAATGTGTTTTGATATGTGAAAGAGCACAGACTTGTTTTAGGGATACTGATTATTTATACAATGTACGTGATAGATTTCTTAACACAAATTCCATCAACTGATGTACCTGGGAAGCTAATCACTTCTACAATTATTCAGTGATACACTGTTTCATCAGAGGTGCCAGGAGACCTACACTCCTGGAAATGGAAAAAAGAACACATTGACACTGGTGTGTCAGACCCACCATACTTGGTCCGGACACTGCGAGAGGGCTGTACAAGCAATGATCACACGCACGGCACAGCGGACACACCAGGAACCGCGGTGTTGGCCGTCGAATGGCGCTAGCTGCGCAGCATTTGTGCACCGCCGCCGTCAGTGTCAGCCAGTTTGCCGTGGCATACGGAGCTCCATCGCAGTCTTTAACACTGGTAGCATGCCGCGACAGCGTGGACGTGAACAGTATGTGCAGTTGACGGACTTTGAGCGAGGGCGTATAGTGGGCATGCGGGAGGCCGGGTGGACGTACTGCCGAATTGCTCAACACGTGGGGCGTGAGGTCTCCACAGTACATCGATGTTGTCGCCAGTGGTCGGCGGGAGGTGCACGTGCCCGTCGACCTGGGACCGGACCGCAGCGACGCACGGATGCACGCCAAGACCGTAGGGTCCTACGCAGTGCCGTAGGGGACCGCACCGCCACTTCCCAGCAAATTAGGGACACTGTTGCTCCTGGGGTATCGGCGAGGACGATTCGCAACCGTCTCCATGAAGCTGGGCTACGGTCCCGCACACCGTTAGGCCGTCTTCCGCTCACGCCCCAACATCGTGCAGCCCGCCTCCAGTGGTGTCGCGACAGGCGTGAATGGAGGGACGAATGGAGACGTGTCGTCTTCAGCGATGAGAGTCGCTTCTGCCTTGGTGCCAATGATGGTCGTATGCGTGTTTGGCGCCGTGCAGGTGAGCGCCACAATCAGGACTGCATACGACCGAGGCACACAGGGCCAACACCCGGCATCATGGTGTGGGGAGCGATCTCCTACACTGGCCGTACACCACTGGTGATCGTCGAGGGGACACTGAATAGTGCACGGTACATCCAAACCGTCATCGAACCCATCGTTCTACCATTCCTAGACCGGCAAGGGAACTTGCTGTTCCAACAGGACAATGCACGTCCGCATGTATCCCGTGCCACCCAACGTGCTCTAGAAGGTGTAAGTCAACTACCCTGGCCAGCAAGATCTCCGGATCTGTCCCCCATTGAGCATGTTTGGGACTGGATGAAGCGTCGTCTCACGCGGTCTGCACGTCCAGCACGAACGCTGGTCCAACTGAGGCGCCAGGTGGAAATGGCATGGCAAGCCGTTCCACAGGACTACATCCAGCATCTCTACGATCGTCTCCATGGGAGAATAGCAGACTGCATTGCTGCGAAAGGTGGATATACACTGTACTAGTGCCGACATTGTGCATGCTCTGTTGCCTGTGTCTATGTGCCTGTGGTTCTGTCAGCGTGATCATGTGATGTATCTGACCCCAGGAATGTGTCAATAAAGTTTCCCTTCCTGGGACAATGAATTCACGGTGTTCTTATTTCAATTTCCAGGAGTGTATTAGTGGAGACAATAATATAGGGTGTGGCCACCCCTCGCCTTTATGATGGCTTAAAATCTGCTGGAGACAGACTCATCGAGGTGTCCGAATGTCTGTGGAGGAATGGTAGCCCCTTCTTTCTCATGAGACGAAACCAGGTAGTGATTCTCGACGCTGGGGCCTGGAGCGAAATTGACGTTCTAACTCATCCCAAAGGTGTGCTACTGGATTCAGGTCGACACTCTGGGCAAACCAGTCCATTTCAGGAGCGTTACTGTTCAAAAACCATAACGTCACACATTCTGCTTTATGAGGGGGTGTGTGGTCATGCTGGTACAATCATCGGTTCCGAACTGTTCTTCTACTGTACGCCATACGTAATATTGCAAAGTGTGTGCTCATATTGTTCTACAGTTAGCGCGTTCTTAAGTGCAATAAGGAGAGTTAACCCTATCCACGAAAAACACTCCCAAACCATTGCACCTCACATGTGACGTTCTCCAGGTATTTGCCACAGCCAAACTCTACCATCGTATTGTTACAGGGTATAGCGTGAGTTACAACTCGAAATCATTCTTTCCCAGTCATCCAGTGTCCAGTTGCTTCGCTCCTGTCACGACCTCAAGCGCCACTTACTATTCACTGCAGGCATATTTGGCTCACATAGAGCTACTCGACAGTTGTAGCTCATTATTTTTAACTCCCTACCCACAGTCATTCTGCCAGATGAACTGCTGGTAGCATTTCGAAACTCACGAGTGATTCCTTCCGCCGATTTCATGCTATTTCTTACAGCAATCCTTCGCAACGCTCAACAGTGCCTGTCCATCGATAGCCGGCCGCGGTGGTCTAGCGGTTCTAGGCGCTCAGTCCGGAACTGCGCGACTGCTACGGTCGCAGGTTCGAATCCTGCCTCGGGCATGGATGTGTGTGATGTCCTTAGGTTAGTTAGATTTAAGTAGTTCTAAGTTCTAGGGGACTGATGACCACAGATGTTAAGTCCCATAGTGCTCAGAGCCATTTGAACCATTTTGTCCATCGATATAGAAGGTCTGTCTACTCTTGGTTTAGCTGCGGTTGCTCCTTCGCGTTTACACTTCACAGTCGCATCATGAAAACTCGAATAGGATAGTTTCACAAGGATTGAAGTGTCCCTGAAGGATTTGTTACTGCGGTAACAACCAATGATTACTTCACATTCAAAGTCACTGAGCTCTTCTGACAGATCCATTGTGCCGTTATTGCTCCCCGTCCTTTTATACTGGCGTCTTCTCCTCTCATGACATCTGCTGGTCATTTCCGCATTACAAAGGGTGTACGGATACTTTTGATCAGATAATGTATATGCCCATGCCTGAATAGCCGATAACCACAGGTATTCACTTTACGACGAAGGTTAGCTGATGTAAAGTTATGCGAAAATAATTGTTTTCACCACATACGTAATCTAAACTGGCCGTGGAGCGTACCAACCAAAATTGTTTGTTTTCTCAGCGTAGTACGTGTAACTATATGTATGTGCTGTAAGAGAGTCAATTTCGTTGCTATCTGTTTAATATGTGAATGGAGTGTTTAAAGAAAGATTGTCGGTACCCCTCTACTCAGATTTGTTTAATACAGTACTTCCCTCTACATCGTTACGCGAAGTATAAGCTGCAGGTAGTAAGATGCATGTTGACCCGTGTTGGTACGTTGGCTCGCGGAATTCTGAAATTAAAGTTCTCCGCGATGATTAGCGCATTGCTTAGCGTGTCTCCTATTGGAGTTTCTTAAACATTTCTGTGTCGCTCTTGCGTTGAAAAGCAGACGTGTGACACTGTGTTCTTCTGTGAGTGCTCACTACCTCTTCCACTTGTCAGATTTGGTAATGGTTCCTGACTGATGAACAGCGCTCGAGGATTAGTCAGCCGAGGGCTTTGGGAAATACTTTTTTCGAGGATCAATTTCGCTTTCTGAAGCTGCTTCCATTAAATCTCTTTCTGATCTACCGGTATCAGAAATGCGAGCACGACGCTGATTACCCCTTCCCTCCATCTCATATTGAAGTTATGCTCGCTACCTAATTTAGCCCTAGTATTCAAAACATTATCTTTGTATTAATTTTGTTTTAGGATCTATATAAATACACATTTTACAGAAAATTCATTTATTATCACAAAAGCAAAACTAAGACAAATAATTAGGCTTTCACTCTAAAAATAACGAAAATATTTATTTAAAATCTCCTTACTTAGCTTCCAGTTCAATGGAGTCAGGGAATGAGAGTAAGGGGGAGGGGGGGGGGGGGGGTGGACACAGATCCAGGAATCCAGCTTCGCCGTTCGAAGCAAGGATGCAGTGATGCAGTGGGCGTGGTTTGCCGTTTTTGTTTTGTTTTTTAGATGTCATAAAATCCTTGACAATGGCTGTTGTTTCCAAGACCACTCAATTGTAAATTCGTTAGTCTGTTTCACGACAACGTCAGTCTGAGGTAACTTCTTATTACTTTTAATTTTGAGAAATATATTTTTGTGAGCTACTTTACTGACAGTGTTACCTAAATTCGAAGTGTTGTCGGTAAATTCTAAAATGCTGAAATTAAATTATTTGAAAGTGAATAATTCAGCATATTTAATTTGTTTGCACAGTCATTGGTCTTCTTCTTAGTCTCCTTCTTCTTCTTTGTCTTACTCTTCTTCTTATTCCTGTTCAGCACAAGGCCTAGTTACATATAGCGATCTCAGCAAATCTCCTTGTCATGTCGGTCCCCCACCAGTGTCTGGGGCGTCTCCAGACACACTTTCGGCCTGGAATCTCAATCAGTGAAGTAGAACTGTTTTTAGTGATAACTCTAGTTTCCAACTGAGCCTCGATGACCAGTGAAGACGTGTCTGGAAACGCCCTGGGCAGCAGTGGGATACTAACCTGATTTCCATTCACCATTACACATTTTTTGGTAAACCTTCAATATTATTTAGCCTGTTTGCCTGTTTATTGAGACCATCACGACTTTACAACATATTACAAGGAATGCCTTTAACTAAAATATCTAAACGTAGAAAAACCCTAGATAAATAAAAAGTAGTAGTATTTGTAATAAATCGTAGCTACCAGTAATGATAACAGAAGGTACTAATAGTTTACAACAGATTACCAAATGCACTTTCTCCATAAATCACGTCAAATAGCTAGTGAAATTTTAGTTGGTGTTCGTAGTGGATTAAAAAATGATTTTACCATCATTAAGCAAATGAATGAAGAAGATATATTAGAAGTTATGAAATTAAAAGTATAGATAGACGTCTAAAATTTTGTTACTTATAGTCTGTGAATTCTTCCAAGCAACAAACCTGATCTAGATATCACCAATATTTATCACAAGACACTGATAATTGGTTGCATTTGCAAAGAGCTGTCGTAGAATTCATTTCTTCAAATGTGATAGTAGTCATGTACAGCTCCATCGACATATCCTCTTACATACATTATAATGGTAATACGACATGTCCGGATTTAGCTTTCGCATCTGCTGATATTATTTCTAATATAACCAGAAAAATAATAGTTGATCCTAGCAGTGGACACCGTATGATAATTTCCAAAATTCAAATACAAAATGATGCATGAACTAGACAAAATACACTACCAAAAAACATCTGGAACTTCAAGAAGGCAAATTGGAAACAATTTCGAGAAGAATTGGAGGATAACTGACATTCATGTAATTTGGTTTTCATTAAAGATGGATCAGGTAAAACACAATGAAAAACTGTGTAATATCATCACTGAGGTAGCTAAGAGAGGTAACTCCAAAGGAAAAAAGTTTAGGTATAAACCCTCCTCGAATGATGCACTAACAAATCTGAAAACAGGTAGAGAGTATGCTGGAAAAAACCTGGATCACAAGAAAGTGATGTGATAGGCTGCAGAAAAACGGCAGCAAAATTTAAAATAGCAATAAATAGATCAAAAACAAATACTTTCAATAAATTCATTGAAAACTTAGATTGCAGAAAAGACAGCGGCAAGGTTCATAAATTCATCAGAAAACTTCAAACTTTATATACAGGATAAAATATAACCAAATCCTTCAACAAATTACACTCTCAATCTAAATGTATACCTAAAGGGTTTAAAAAGAACAGAAAACAATGAAACTTCTATACAGAAAAATGTGTTTAATACATCTAATAAATTGTTTGGTTATAATTTTACTTTTAGAAGAAGTTACACAAGCGGTTTGAAGTATTAAGGACAGGAAGAAACCTAAACTATATAATCTCATGTCTGAGTTCTTAAAACATCTTGGTCCAGAAGCAATGGGAACATTATTGAAATTAATGAACCAAATGTGGAAATCACACATACCTGCAATCTGGAAAAAGACCATCATTATACCAATATTAAAACCAGGAAAACCAGCAGATAATTTGGAGGATTATTAACCCATAACTTTAACGAGTAAATTAGCTAGAACTATGGAGAAAATGATAAATTCTTACCTTGAAAAAGAGAACCCTCTCTCTGTGAACCAACAAGGATTTAAGAATCTACATTCAACAAATAATCAGATTCCAAAGCTCTCAAAGAAGTCAGAGATTCCTTGAGCAATAGAAAAACTACCCTAGTATTATTTGCTAATTATAAAGTATATTATGATAACATATTGAGAGTAAAATTTCCAGCAAAACTAAGAAACTTAAACACGTCTGCGAAAATGTTGCACTGGATATGTAACTTCACACAAGAAAAATTATATGCAACTAAAATAAATAATGCATTAATTAAATATAGTATATCAAATAGGAGAGTTCCTCAAGGAGATGCAACCAGCATGACGTTATTTAATACTTTCATCAATGACCTCTCCTCTTACATACACACCACAGAAGAAGCGGCAACCGCATTATGTGCAGATGATCTTGATATCCGGATTTCATTAACAAACAAAAGGAATCAGTTATCATATAAAATGAACGAAATGGTAAATCACCTTGAAGAGTGGGTATGTGAAAACTATGCCAAAATAAACTACCAGTAAACCTAATACCAAATGTTTTCTTTGTGTCACTCTCATCCAAAAGGAACTCTAGAAATCGGTGGAGAAGATATACAGCAGAATGAACACCCTAACTCTTTAGGGGTATATAACGATCAAAAATTAATCTGGCAGACCAACTTAAATGAAACTGCTGAGAAAGTAACAAACAGTTAGTAGTAATCGAGGATGTTCAAAGACAATGTTTACAACACCTACAAAACCTCATAAGACCAATTTTAACGTGTGTTACTGTTACTGCAAGAAATATTAACAAGTTAGCAAAAGTCCAGAACAAAAGATTAAGAGTTATAACTGATTGATTAAAAATGAAGACCGTTAGCATCCAGGAGAATTATAATTGGATTAGAACCTACTGAAGTAAGTATTCAAAGGTTAGCACAGCTTGAGTTTGAGAAATTGGTTCGTGTATCATATTAAAAGAGTGAAATGTAAAGATTCGTGTAACAATAATAGTAGAGAGTTGAAAACACAAATTGGCTTCATCCAAAAAGCAGAAGACATATGATGACAATATTAACTGCCGACAACAGACGCTGAAAAATGTATTTTCCCCCTCTCCCTAATTCTGCTTCTTCAATTGCAGTACCAGTTAGACATAACAGCCGGCCGGTGTGGCCGAGCGGTTCTAGTCACTTCAATATGGAACAGCGCGACCGTTACGGTCGCAGGTTCGAATCCTGCCTTGGGCATGGATGTGCGTGATGTCCTTAGGTTAGTCAGGTTTAAGTAGTTCGAAGTTCTAGGGGACTGATGACCTCAGATGTAAAGTCCCATAGTGCTCAGAGCCATTTGAACCATTTAGACATAACGATGATTATAAAAAAAAGTGAAACAGCTAACTTAATAAAGAGAGTTACAGTACTGGAAACAACAAATCTGAGATATCATGAATATCAATAGCTCCATATCTACACAGGTGGTCCGTTGTTGTAAAAAGACAGAAACTTGGCATATGAATATACAGTAAAATTTTATCTTTCTATGAAGTTTAGGACTACACCACCCAGATTTTGAAGGTGAAGTCGAAGCCATCAGCACTGCAACGAGTCAGCTAAATAACTATTTACACACACTCGACAAAACGCTTGTATTTTGTGATTCCAGAGCAGCAGTACCGGCTATTATCAACACACATGTTCCAAAAATTGTTCGAGTTAAAGAAGACCAAGAAGCAATTAAATGTCTACAACAGAACAACAAGCCAATTGGAATTCAGTGAATACAGTCTCACTGTGGGTTAGATGGTAATGAAAAAGCACATTTTCTAGCCAAAAGGGGCACAGAAATTAAACATGTTGGAAAAATTCACATGTATTATTTCGCAGTGAAACTCATTATTAGCAATACATTTCAAGAAGAGTTAAAACAATCCAATAAAATGTCATGTGAGGGAAAAATTTGGAAAAGCTGACTGGACGACTCGGTAGTGCCTGATGGACAATGAAGGGAATCAGTAAGCCATATTACGTTTGATTAATGGACGTGATTGTCTGGCCACCCATCTACATTTGATCTCCATCCTGCCGCCTCTAGAATGTTTTACGGGTCACAATATTAGTTCGATCAAGGACCAAAATCATTTAAAAGCGTGTATAAAATTAGGTGATTGTGGTTCAGACTTAACAACATTGTATTTGGAAGCATGAAGGCAAATGACAATAAGTCAAGTGCCAGAATATTAAAATAATAATAATAATAATATTAATAATTCTTTTTCCCATGATAGAGTTCAAAAGACAGACCGACACACAAGCCGAACTCACGTTAGTTGCAGCAATATCGCGATTCCTTTTCCACTCTTTCATTTCTGATCAATACAAAACTGTAGCACCAAAAGACCATACGCAAAGAATACATTTTTCCATTGCAGTAGCTCAGTTGCCTTAACAAGAGTGTCTCGACCTAGTAACAAGAAAAACGTGTCTGTACCACCAGGGAGAGATGGATCTGAAGGTAGTTATGATAGTTTTGTTCAACGCGGTTCAAGTTTCCTCATGTGTTCTCCATTTACGTCTACACCCATATTTACACCAAACAGCGAAATTAAGACCACATCAAAATGAAGTAATCTAAGAAGTTGATTTGGCGGGCTTGTCTCTTTTTGCCCTGGATTAATTTTGCTGACAGATTCCGATACTGCCACATGAAATGCCGCATAGGGAACACGGCTTGACTGCAGCGCGGGGTTACGTTACACCGATATTGGAATCAGAGCTAGATAGCATAAAGCTTTCCATAATCAAGAGCTTGTCGATCCTTGTTAAACGCCGCGTTATTACGGGAATGATAACTAAGATAGATGTTGCATATGTATTTCGGTGTTATTATTAGTTTCTTTTACTGCTTTCACTAGAACAAAATATTTCTGCCACAAGATTTTCTCTTTAAATTTAAAAATCTTGTGTTTAAGAAAGCTAAGAGGTGGTTGTTTTTTGCTTCGGGGACAAACTGGAGTTCTGGTAGCACGTTCCCCACGGGAGATTCGTCGAGAGACCTTAATGCAAATGTTTGCTTCAGTTCTCCCATTACAGCACTTTTTTGTAGAAAATATTCTTTACTTTTTGCTCCACAGCTTAGAGTAATGGTACGAAACACCTTCTCACACCATCGTAAAGCTGTTATTACATTTCTGTTCGTCTCGTTGCCTATTTATTTCAGTTATCTTCTACATTACACTACAGCAGTTCTTTATATGTATGATCCAAGTTTCATCGAGCTGTGCTACTTGGCAGTGACTCATCATGCGAAAATTTCTTTCATCCTTAAGTTTTGCTCATCAGCGTACGTTTCTGGAGCCCTTTCAATATTCCTCCTCTTGTGTCTTGTGATTTTGTAGCCTGTGTGCGCTCCGCGTCTAGAACGTTTGCAACAAGTTACACTGCGAAATCATGGCATATAAAAAATACTCTTGAGCAGCTGAATTTGATATATCGTCTGTGTTGCGGAGAGAGCGCTCCTGTGGCCACGGAGAATGAAATAGTTGAGCTTATCACGCGACTAGGATGTCGACATAAGCTGAGCTGGCCGTTGTCGTGAACACGAGAGCAAGAGGGACCACACGCGCGTTTGATACGTGTCCAGTTCATTGTACCCAAAGCATGGCAAATTCAGCCTCTGGAGTCGTGCAGGCACTGGCCTATACTATCCAGAAGCACCTCCTCGTAATGAGGCAAAATAGCCACCAAGTCAACCTCTTCTCAAGTCACTGCGTGCAGATATTAGCAATGCAGTAAGAGTACTGCCATTGAAATCTCGAAGCACTGAATCAGCTCATCTATATCTACATCATACTCCGCAAGCCACCTAATGCTGTGTGGCGGAGGGTACTTTTTGTACCACTAAGTGAGCTGTCCAACCCTGTTCCACTCCGGGGTAATGCGAGGGAAGAATGATTGTCGGTAAGCCTCTGTACTGACTCCAATTTCTCGAATTTTCTCCTTATGATCATTACGTGAGACGTACGTAGAGGCAAGTAATATGTTGTCCTACTATTCCCGGAAAGTGCGGCCGGCCGCTCTGACCGAGCGTCCTAGGCTCTTCAGTCCGGAACCGCGCTGCTGCTTCACTCGTAGGTTCGAATCCTGCCTTGGGCATGGATGTGTGTGATGTCCTTAGATTATTTAGGTTTAACTAGTTCTAAGTCTTAGGGGACTGATGACCTCAGATGTTAAGTCCATAGTGCTTAGAGCCATTTGAACCATTTCGGAAACTGTTCTCTCGAGATTTCAATAGCAAATCTCCCTGTGATGCACAACGCCTCTCTTGTAAGGTCTGTCAATAGTGTTTGTTGAACATCTCTGTAACGCTCTCATACCGACTAAACGATCCCGTGATGAAACGTGCCTCGCTTCGTTGGACCTTCTCTATCTCTTCTATGAGTCCTATCAGGGAGGGATCCCAGGTAGATGAACACTACTCAAGAATTGGACGAACAAGCACTTTACAAGCCACTTGTTTCGTGAATGAGTTACATTTCTTTAAGATTCTTCATGCGAATCTGAGTGTAGCATCTGCTTTTCCCACTATTTGTTTTATATGGTCATTCTACTTAAGGTCGCTCCAGATAGTTACTCCCTATTATTTTACGGGAGATACTGTTTCCAACAGTTTGTCATCAGTGCTGTAGCTATACAGTAGTGGATTTCTTTTCCTATCTGTGCGCAATATGTTACATTTATTTACGTTCAGGGTCAACTGCCAGAGCCTGCACCATTCATCAGTTCTCTAGAGATCGTTCTGCAAATTGTGACTATCTTCTGGCGTTGCTACTTTGCTAAAGACAACCACATCGTCTGCGAACAGCCTTAGAGAGAATCCGACTCACTAGATTATTTATGTATAAATTAACAGTAACGGTCCAATCACACTTCCTTGGGGTACACCGGAAATTCCCTTTACACCTGTCGATTTTCTTCCGTTAAGAGAGACATGTTGAATTATGTCGAATCCAGTCACGAATATGCTCGTATTTTTTTCACTAAACAGCAGTGCGGGACGGTATGAAATGCCCTCCTGAAGTAAAGGAACAAGGCATAAACCTGAGTGCCATTGTTTACGGTACTGTGGATCTCATGGAGGAACAGAATGAGCTGAGTTTCGCGGGATCTCTGTTTGCAGAATCATCTTTCGTTTCGGAACCAGTGTGGTCACTGAGTGACCCACTTACTGAATTTACATACGACCAAAACCTCTTAGGGTTTTCACTCAGATCGGCTGACAAAGTTCAGCTTTCAAAGTCACTGAACGCTTTTCTCATCGCTCCCCTTAGGCTCATTTTCGCTTCGTTCAACTTTTGTTTGTTAGGTTTTTACTTCTCTTGAATCTGAGGTGAAGTTCTCTTTGTATACGTAGCAGTTTTCTAACATGGCTATTATGCTTCCCATCCCTTAAGATTTAACTCGGAACATATTTCCATTTGTTTTCCACATCTTCTTCCTCATCACAGAATATTTGGTACTGACTGCTCGGATTCTCTGAAGTTTATATCCTATCACTCTTGCTAAGCAAAAATAACTTCCTACCTTTCTTAACATTCTTTGTCAGATCCGCTATCACAGGTGCTATCACAGACATATGATCACTAATACCTTCCTCTACGTTTACTGATTCGATAAGTTCAGGTCTGTTTGTTGACAGCAGGTCTAAGTTACTATCACGAGTTGGTTCTCTAACTATCTGCTCAAAGCAATTTTCGGACAAGACATACAGAACAATGTTACACAAAGTACTGTATCTGGCATCAGTTTTGATAGCACGACACTCCGAATCTCTACCTGGCAAGTTGAAATCACCTTTATTACAGTGGCATGATCAGGAATATTACTTACAATATTCCACAAGTTCTGTCTGAAGCGCTCTACGACCAGAGCTTCTGACCCAGGTGGTCTATAAAAGCATCCGATTACCATTTTTAACAGATCTTTGATACTTAACTTCACACAAATTAATTCACAATCGGAATCCATACAACTTCGCTATCTTTTATCGAATTCTTTACTGCAACAAACACAACGCAACCATTGGCGCCTAACCTACCCATACGATAAATATTGTAATCTGAACTTAGGATTTCGTCGTCATTAACGTACGGTTCCAACCAACTATCTGTGCTTTATAACCTTTATAACCTCCGCACAAAAATGAATGAATGATATTTATTAAATATAAATAGGACCATAAGTGTAACATCCCCATGAAAATATATAAATGAAAACAATTGAATAGAATTGCAAATAGTGCCAAATGTTAGCTTCCCGCAGTAATAAAACTCAATGATAATAAAAATGTGCAAAAATGTTAAGTCCCCACAAAATTAACGTTAAGATCAACCTGATAAATTTTATAAGGGCAGCATCGCTGACCTTAGGCCCTGTGCAATAATTAATCCGATAAATTGAAGCGCAGCGTCGCTGACCTTAGGCCCTGTGCAATAATTAATCTGATAAATTGATTCTGGGAGGAAAATCATAGGAAATATTGTTCCAATTGGAATGATTCTTTTCTTAAAAAAGATTGCTTTGAAAACAAAATTATTATTGGGGCATTTCTCGAACAAATTAATTACAATTAACAGATTTTGTTGGCTGAGCGCAATGCTGCTTCATTACCTTATTTAACAATATACCTCGTCCCGAATCTTGACCAGAGACCCATGTCGACGCCCACCGACTACTCACACACAACTCCGACTCGCAACTCGCAACTGCAACTGAACTACATGCTCTCGCGACTCGCTACGTACAACTACTGCACTCACGCGCGGTCAAGCGCAGACTAGCAACGATAAATAACTCTCTGGTCAGAGATTCTGTCATGCCTCGCCATCGCTGCTACTGAATACATACGTGTTTCATAACCCTCCACTGGGGGGGGCAAAAATTTGGCAGCGATGGTGAGTCATTTGGACTTGCCATGAGCAACAATTTTTTTTAACTAATTAACTTTACAATCACAGAATATTCAGATGTAGATCATGAAGTAAATGTGGTGCACATGCACCGAGTACAAAATATATATACAATGAGTGCAAAACAAATGACATAAGTGCACATGCACTGAAAAACTCTTTAGCATTTTCACAAAAAATAAACATAATGGCAAAAAATCATGTTGACAAGTGACATAAGCGCACATGCACTGCAGTTCAGAACATATCAGCAAATCAAAATGTACATACAACGAGTAGTAATCACGTTAGAAAAATGACAAAAGTGCACACGAACTGAAATTCAGAATATATCAGCAAATCACAAAATGTATATACAATAAGTAGAAATCATGTTAGAAAATGACAAAAGTACACACGCACTGTAGTTCAGAATATATCGAAAAAAATGTATAGGCCATGAATACAAATCATGTTTAGCAAAAATGATTTTCACTATGTTACAAGAATTACGATAGGAAAGGGAAGGATTGCATCATGGTTGTACCACTTTAGGTTGCACGCAGCTGCACTGAAAGTCCATATCTTTCCACAGAAGTACAACACCAAGTCAGAAAATCTGAAGTTCTTTTCCCAGAAGTATTTATCAGCGTACCCAAGACACTGAAATGTCGTAGTAATATTCCATGTTATCACTTTGGCAGTACATCAGGTACACCAAACAGTGCGACCATAATAACGTCTCCATCGCTCACGGTGGTGGACAGCATGTCGTGTCAACACCACGCTCTTACAAGGCACACCAACGTAGAATTAGTGCAAAAACCAAATATAGTGCTCCATGATCAAGAGGATATACAGGACAGATGGATATTACAGTAATTCAGGGTAGTTAGGTCAGAAAGTGAAGGACATTAAGTCACATACTAGTCTTCATTGGGAATTACATTAGTAGTTTGCGGCATTCATAGCCCAGTTATTGAACATTTCTGTACCATGTATGTAGTATTACAGAAAAATGTTCATTAATTGATTTACAGACAACATTGCCATTGGTCATTTCAATACCGTAATCAGCAGCGTTCATTTCCCAGTTACAAAGCATAATCAGTAGAATTCATTTCCTTGTTACAAAGCATACTTAGTAGCATTCATTTCCTAGTTACAAAGCATTACTAATTAATCATTGGTCATTTAAATACAGTAATCATCTCAATACAGTAATCAGTAGCATTCTTTTCCCAGTTACAAAGCGTAATCAGTAGCATTCATTTCCTAGTTACAAAGCATTACTAATTAATCATTGGTCATTTAAATACAGTAATCATCTCAATACAGTAATCAGTAGCATTCTTTTCCCAGTTACAAAGCATAATCAGTAGCATTCATTTCCTTGTTACAAAGCATAATTAGTAGCATTCATTTCCTAGTTACAAAGCATTATTAATCATTGGTCATGTTAATACCGTAATCAGTAGCATTCATTATTCAAGTGACATATTATTCATAGCTGATCATCATTACTCAGAACTCTCTTAAACTGGTATCATTATTTGGGACTGGTAATACATTTTTTGTTATTTTTTTTGTTGGCAATGCATTGCGTTGGGTAATTACAAGGGAAAGAGAAAAAAAAATTGCTTTTGGGTTGTTGCTGTAAATGAAAATGTGTAACGTCATTCGTCATGAGTCCGCTGTTGCAAGATTATGAAACAAGTAGAGTATATGTAATCACATTCATAAATGACATAGATTTAATGAACAACTGCTTATAACACAATAATTTCTCCTGCAAAAATATACAAAAAATGGATTATTAAGCTGAAAGAAGAAATGCATTTTATGCTGAAAAGTAGTAAACTTCGAATTAACAGGTAGTGAAATGTGTATAAAAATGTGTTCCATAGCTGTCCTTTCCAAAACCTTCAGTCATTATACTATGCAATGTAACACCTGCTGTCAAAGCAAACTGCAACAAATACTTAAAATAACTACATAGCATGAATACATAACTTCAGCAACATCCTCATCTGTAAAGAAAAAACTTCATTATCCATCACTTCATTATCATAACTCCATTATTATCATCACCTATAAAGAAAAACTTCATTATCCATAGTAGCATATTCTTCATCATTATTCATCAGCATTCATTATCATTTGCAAAAAAATCACTTCATTACTCATTACATAACTATTCCTTATCTCTAGCATATTTCATCACTAAAACTAAGATGTGTAGTTCTGTCTGACAGCTTGCATCAATCGCCTTGTATTCTGAAAGAAAAAATTAGTTAAGACTGCTATTCTACGATGTGTATAGTATATTCTTGTTAATGCTTGTTAATCCTGATCCATTTACTCTTCATCACGAGGTTTGCATCTTCTTTCGTTCATTCCGAAGTTGAAATTCCAATATCTGTTTAATTTACTTCTTTTACACATCATTTCTTTCTGAAATTGATGAACAAAGATTAATGTCTTGCATTTACATCATATACTCACTAAATAATGAATAGTTTATGATAACATAATTAAGCATATAGCATACCATGACAGAAAACGTAATATGAAAAAAAAAATAGACATTGTTCAAATGCAAAAATGTACACAGAATATGACAATGCAGCAGCAAAATATGTAAAACAGTCACGATTTTGAGATATCATAGGGCAAAAATGTCAAAGTCAACTGGTGTGTGTTATATCTTAATTATTTCACAGTGCATATGAAAACAATCATACATACATAAAAAAAAATGATGACAAGAAATGTGACCTTCTTTGAGTTCACCTTGTATGTTGTGTAGTTAGTAGAGGCGAGAATTAAAGACTTTAATGGAGAGAGAATTTAATAAAATTAATATGTCACTAGATAAAATTGCATAATTATTCATAAGATACGTAAGTTTCTCTGAAAAAAATGTGCACAGTCTGATATGTAACGACAAGAAGAGCGACCTGCTAACCTTACCTTGCTGGGCACTAGCCAAGAAAAATATGATAATCATCAATAATTAGTCACATAAATATAATTGCAGAAGTAGTCATAAATGTGTAAATTCATCTAGAAAAATATGCACGGTCTGATGTGTAACGACAAGAAATCATCAGTAATTAGTCATGTGAATATAATTGCATAAGTTATCATAAAATTAGTAAATAGCATCATAGCATGTTAAATCATAAAGTGTCTTCATTCAATAAAGGGTTTAATATTTGAGACATGGTGGTTGCCTTTGCTTTTTCTGGTTCTCA
Organism: Schistocerca piceifrons; assembly: GCF_021461385.2. NCBI lineage: Eukaryota > Metazoa > Arthropoda > Insecta > Orthoptera > Acrididae > Schistocerca > Schistocerca piceifrons. The sequence continues at coordinate 508,937,333 of NC_060140.1, forward strand.
GAGTTTCGACGTGTACTACATTGGGGTAAGGAATGCTGCGAATCCGATATGGACCTCCGTATAGAAGTTCAAATTTACTGCACTTACCTTTTATTCTGCTGGATAAATAGTGTGTACGTACCAATATCTTCTGTCCAATGTGAAAGCCACGGCGTATACAAACTTGTTTTTGCTGTCTTCTCCGGCGCTCTGCGGCATGTTTGATGTTGTTCAGCGCAATGTTAATTATTTCGTGGTGTCATAATCGACGAGATGTAGGAAAGTTTACTAATTCTTTAATTTTGTTAGGTGGTTCAACATTTTTCAGTATAATAGACGGAGATAGCATAGTGGATTCATTTGGGATGGAATTAATTACATCTTGGAATGAGAATATATGTGTGTGTCCCAATCAATATGTCTTTTGTGGCAGTATATTCTACACAGTTTACCAATTTCTTTCATTAATCGTTAACAGGAGTTCGAAGAAGCATGGTACATGGATATATAGATCGGAGAAATGTTTCTAGTTCGTAACACACGTGTCCATATAGCAGAACGAAATTGTGATCCATTGTCAGAAATTACTTTCAACACATGCCCTACATGAAATAGAAAATGTTTTACAAATGCTTTCGAAACAGTTTTAGCAGTAGCTTTGCGTAACGGAGTGAAAGTAACAAATTTTGAAGTGAGTTCAACAGCGACAAAGATGTAGCAGAAACCTCTATTAGTTCTCAGAATTGGACCAAAAATGTCTACAGCGGCCATATGTCTTAATTTAACAGGTACAATGGGATATAATGGAGGAATATGTGAATTTGTGTCTGACTTAGCTTTCTGGCAGATTTTACATGACGCTAAAACTCGTCGTATACGTTTTTCCATGTTGGTAAAATAACAGTTCTGTCTCAGTATAAAAAAACATTTTCTGGCTCCGTAATGTGCGTAACTTAAATGAGTATACCAAATTAATTTCTTAAGCAGTTCGTCAGGAATGCATAATAACCAATTGTTGCTGTCAGGATGAGAGCGGCGAAACAGAATGTCATTGCGTACAGTGTAAGGGTTTCTAATCGTAACATTATTCTTATCTAGCCAAAGGTGTTTAATTTCTTTCCATGCGTTGTCTTTATTCTGCTCTTGTGCTATGTCCTGTAATGACGACGAAATAAAATTTTCAAATGCAACTTGTTGGATGTACATTACGCTGAAAATTGCTTTGCAGAAGTTGGTTGCGACGTCTTCCTGATTGTTGCTGAGAGAACGAGATAATGCATCTGCTACATTTTGTGTGCCGGGTATGTGAACTATTGTGAAATTAAATTCCTGTAAATAAAGCTTCCATCTGCTTAATCTGTCGTGAGTGAATTTAGCTGAAAGTAAAAATTGTATCGCTCTATGGTCTGTGTAAACTGTAGTGTGTCTCCCATAAAGAAAATCCCGAAATCTCGTAAATGCCCAAACAACACATAATGTTTCAAGTTCAGTAACGGAATAATTTCGTTCTGCAGGTGACAGAATGCGGCTTGCAAATGCGATGTTTTTAATTATTGTAGAACCATCTTCTTCAATTTCCTGAAAAATATGTACTCCTAAAGCGGTGTTAGAACTGTCGGTGGCAATGGAAAAATTTCTAGTAAGATCTGGGTGCGATAAAAGTGGTGCATTCAACAAGGCGTGTTTCCAGTGCATAAATTCAGAATGTGCTTGCTTATCCCAGGACCAAATACTGTTTTTACCTGTCAATTGATATAATCTGGGGGTATCTAAAGCAGAGTAATGAATAAATTTACGAAAAAGGTTAATTAAGCCCAAAAAGCTGCGTAGTTGTTTTTTCGTTGTAGGAACAGTAATGTCACGTAGAGCTTGAAGTTTTTCCGGATCAGGCGCAATGCCTTCTGCTGAAATTACGTGTCCAAGAAATTTTATAGAAGTTTTGCCAAAATGCGATTTACTGAGATTAACTGTGAGTCCTTGTGTACGAAAAGTTTGCAACAGTTGTTCTAAAATCAGATTGTGTTCAGTCCAGTTAGCTTCTGCAATAAGAATGTCATCTACGTACGTCGTGATTCTGTCTTTAAGTTCTGTCGGAAGTATTGTGTTCAAACCGCGAATAAAAGCAGCAGAAGAAATTGTTAAGCCGAACGGTAATTTACAAAATTGATAACAGTCACCAAAACAGAGAAAAGCTGTGTACTTTCTGCAATTCGGATGAAGCTGAATTTGCCAAAATCCCGATTTCAAATCTAGTGTGGAATAAATAGCCGTATCATGAAATTTCTGTAGAAGTTCCTCTAATGTCTGTGGTCGATCTGTTTCACTAATAATAATGTCACTGATGTGACGCGAATCAAGTACGAGGTGAAGTGAGCCATCATTTTTCTTGACAATATGTAGTGGGTTTATGTACGGACTAACTGCTGGTTCAATAATTCCTTGGTCAAGCATATCTTGCAATTCTTTTTTAGCTTGTTCTCTGTGGATATATGGAATGGGATAATGCTTTGCTTTAAATGTGCCGTGCTGTTTGACTTGAAATTCATACATAAAACCGGACATAGTACCAGGAATGTTGTCGAAAACTGGAGCTTGCTGTAAAAGAATTTTGTATAGTTGCGTGCGTTCGTCGTCTGTATTTGCACTGCTCTGTTTAACTTTATCAAAAATCATCTGCATTACGTCGTAGTCAGCTTCGTCTGGAGTGTTATAGTTATGTACGTACGTATCTGTGAACAATGTGGAATTGCAGTCTATGCTACGTGATACGGAAATGACCTCTGTGCGATTAATTGTTTTTTCTTCCGCAGATAGTAAGTGCTGAAATTCCAAAGCCAATTGTACATCCTCGTCCTTCAACATTAAATAGGAATTTTGAAAATCAATAACTGCGTCGTGTTGTACCAGAAAATTAGTACCTAAAATAACGTCTGTTGTCAATAAAGGAACAATCCAAAAATTTGAGTGAAATGTGTGACCTGCAATGCAAAACGATAAATGTGTCTGTAATTTAACGTCTACTCCTTTACTCGATACTGCTCCTTTTACTTTCGTTTTGCCTAATGGTAATGTAGGATAGGCATTGTCTTTGTCACACTTGTTGAAAGTCTTTTCATTTATAACTGACATAGGTGATCCAGAATCGATTACAGCTGAAAATTTCGATGAACCAATTTTAAATTCGATGACAGGATGTGAAATGGTTTTCTGAACAACGGGTCTTTCCTGCAAAAGAGTGTCTCGGATGTCGTCGAAAGTAATAACATTGTCATGAATAACATTCTGCTTGTCTAAAGTAGTGCTTGTGTTACTGGAAGATGCGACCTGTACAGTATCTAGTCAGATTCTATCTGGTGTGTTGTTATTTTCTGGAGGATGTTGTGGCATTTCGACTATTTGAACCGTTCTGTTATTTCTTCCAGACGTATTACGCTCTGGATGATACCTACTGTTTGGTTCATTCATGATAATATGTTGTTGCTGATGTTCTTGCTGCTGAAAAGATCGACTGTTATTAAATGTACGCTGAAAATTGTGCTCACTGTTTTTACGTCTGTCATGATAGTCATTTCTATACGGTGCATTTGCGATAGGAATTGAAATAGTGTGTTTCTATACTTAGTTATTTCTTTGTTGCTGTGTGTTACTATTTGTTGTAGCTGAGACTACACGTGAACGCGGCGAAACATTAAAGCTTGGCTGACCATGTAGACTGCATTGTTGGTTTGGTATGCTAAGCGGCTGACTTTCATGCTGTTGTGGTGAAAAACGTCTATTGTTAGTAAAATGTGGTTCCTGTTGCTAAAAAATATTTTACACTTACTGATGATTACGATTTTATCTGTTATCACAATTACGCTGGTAGTTCTGGAGTGCCTAATGAAAATTGTCACTTTCGGTAAAAATTTGTCTTATCGGGTTTTAATTACATATTTCTTAATTCTAGATAGAGCAATAGTTAAAGAGCTGTTTTAATAGATATAAAGGATAGTAGAAGAGAAAGCAGCAGTGCAGAAAACTAAAGATGAAACAGCACTACTACAGCTCGGGGCCCTATGCACGCTACGGCACATATTCATTAAAGCGTAATGAATCCCTTGAGGTCAATTACGCGCTGCAAATAAACTTCAGCTTTTGTGTTACAGGCAATGGCGGTAAAAATTCCGAAATAAATTGCTCTATCCATGCTAATTCTAATTTCTGCATTACAGGTAATGCTGTTGAAAGTACAAAAATAAATTGACGTATCCAGTTCAAATCGTGTATCTGTGCTCTGTCATTTTTAAATACTTTAAATTTCCTCACTGATAGAAAATGTTTGTAATCAAAATTATCATCTCTGTATGACGGAACAGGTTCAGGATTGTATGGGAATCTGTTTGACTGTGACTGTTCTGAATCTAACTCACGTACTCTCTGTAGATTACCTAAATTATATGCGCTGCATGAGTCTGAAAAATGTTCGCAAAGTGGCGTCTGCTGTGATGTGTTATTAACTGAAATATTTTTTATCTCTGTTACCTCTTGCTGTAAACTTGACAATTTTCTACGCAATGTGTTATTAGACGAATCGATCGCATTGACTGTCTGATGTAAATTTTGAAATTCAGGTGTTTGGTTAAACGAAATCGGTGCAGTATCGTCTGATTTGTTGTCATTACTACTTTCAATAATATCAATACGACTGGCCAATTCATCACATTTTTCAGTCAGTATTTTTGCCTGATCATCGTTTTTAGTGTCAGAGGCATTAATCTGTTTTTGCATTTTACGTGTGGTTTAGTTCAGTTTTTTAACGTCAGCTTTGATGTCATCGGAATCCTGTGTTAGTTCTAATTGTTCGAGTCTGTCAGTCACTGTTTGAATATCTACTGTGTGTGTATCTGTTTTCGATTTAAGATCGGAAATTTCGTCACGTAATTCTGTGTTCGACTGTTTGATGGTATTAATTTCGTCCGATACTGTAGCAATATTGTTGTCTACGTATGTTTTTGCCTTCGCAAACATTTTACTTTTATCTTCTTGTCTCTGTGCAGTGATTGTTTCCATGACTTGACGTTTTACTTTATTTTGATCCTGAATAAATTTGCGGAAACGCGTATCACTGTTTTGTATGTGGTGATTAAAACGTTCGTCAATCTGTGTGTTCTGTTGGTCGAATTTCGCGTCTATCTTTGCATCCATTGTGCGCGAAAGTTCCGCTGTCATTGCTTCAAACTCGTCGCGTAATTGTGTAGCTTTTCCAGAGCATTGTTTACCGACTGAACTAATTTCGTCTCTGAGTGATTCTGTTGCAGCTGTTTGCATATCCCTTAATTCTTGAGCAACAAATCTAATTTCTTCGCTACTTTTTTTTGAACAAGCCTCAATTTCCTCGCGTAACTGTTCCTTAGTATCATGACACTGCGCGGCAACGGCTGTAATCTGCTCGCTAAGCTGTCTGGAATTGTTGTCTAATTTTTCATTAAGGCTGTCATGTTTTTCATTAAGCTGTTTGATCTGTTCACTAAGCTGTCTGGAATTGTTGTCTAATTTCTTACTAAGGTTGTCTTGTTTTTCATTCTGTTGTTTACCCTGTTGTAGCAATATTGCCATAATTTGTTCCAGGGTAACATTACTTACACTATTCTCTGTACTGTTTGATGGTGTATCTGCATTTGTCGCGTTTTATGTGAGCATTTGGTCATTCTGTAATTTACAAAAAGGTTTGCCAGTCGGATGTACACTGTCAATCACTATTTCGGAATTAAATAAATCGGTCCTACTTTGAGTATCCTGTTCATTTTCATTAGAAAAATTCGTCTGTCCGTTACGTGAATTTTCCAAACCGGGTGTGTTAAGCTGGGCAGCGCTCATTACAATAGAGCGCCCCGCGTCATCAATTGTCGTTAAATTAACAGAGGAGACAATTGAGTTAGTTTGTTCATCATTAAGATAAAAATCATCATTAGTGGTTGGAACGCACTGATTGTCAGTGAACGCATGATTGTCATCATTACATTGCGTGTCACAATTACTATCGGTCAAGTTGTTTAATTCGGTTATTTCACTCATAATACCTTGCGATGCACTATCGATAGTCTTTCGCGGCATTTTTACACTAATCACAATTATTAAATAATGAGACAAAGACAATGCAAAATCCAACAAATACAAATACAACAAAAAGCAACGAATTGCCGATGATCTGAGGAAAGAAAGCCAAAAAATTAGTAAAAGCGTTGCGCCAAATGCTAATTATATTAAGTAAATAAGAGCAGATATCTGGCTACTTTTCAGAAGATTCTCAAAGTAATACGATCCTGGTCCGAATGTCGCCAAGTGTAACCTCCCCACAAAAATGAATGAATGATATTTATTAAGTATAAATAGGACCATAAGTGTAACCTCCCCGTGAAAATATATAAATGAAAACAATTGAATAGAATTGCAAATAGTGCCAAATGTTAGCTTCGCGCGGTAATAAAACTCAATGATAATAAAAATGTGCAAAAATGTTAAGTTCCCACAAAATTAACGTTAAGATCAACCTGATAAATTTTATAAGGGCAGCATCGCTGACCTTAGGCCCTGTGCAATAATTAATCTGATAAATTGATTCTGGGAGGAAAAGCATAGGAAATATTGTTCCAATTGGAATGATTCTTTTCTTAAAAAAGATTGCTTTGAAAACAAAATTATTATTGGGGCATTTCTCGAACAAATTAATTACAATTAACAGATGTTATTGGCTGAGCGCAATGCTGCTTCATTACCTTATTTAACAATATACCTCGTCCCGAATCTTGACCAGAGACCCATGTCGACGCCCGCCGACTCCTCACACACAACTCCGACTCGCAACTCGCAACTGCAACTGAACTACATGCTCTCGCGACTCGCTACGTACAACTACTGCACTCACGCGCGGTCAAGCGCAGACTAGCAACGATAAATAACTCTCTGGTCAGAGATTCTGTCATGCCTCGCCATCGCTGCTACTGAATACATACGTGTTTCACCTTCAGTAAGCGATACTAATTCTGCGACCTTTCCTTGGATGATCCTGAAGTTTACTAAACTCACATTAAATTTTTCTATCCTTGATTTGCGTCGACGAACGTTCTCTGAGGACATTGTGGCTGATTTAGCGGTCAAATCACCTTTGATTCCAAGGGAGGGTTTCTCTAAACTAAAGAAGCCCCATGTGCACGCTATATGTACTCTGCAACACTAGTATCCGCTTCCTGCGTATACTGCACGACTGACCTATTAAGGGGAACCCTGCAATACTGCACCCGATAGCGGATGTCGAGAAATTCACATACCGTCGCAAAGACGTCTGTGCCTCTGGTTTAGACCTTCCACTCTTCTCTAAGCTAAAGGAGCGCGATCAATCCTGGGAACAATGCTACAGACAGCTAAGCCTGCATCCCGCATTGCACTGAAAATTCTTTATTTAAATGTGTGAATCTGTACCTAAATTGCCGAATGCCTGAGAAGATGAAACTTCTACGTTATTTGATTCTGAAACAGCTGCGTAAAACTGAACGTACTGAGCCTACTTTCTCTTTTCTTTTTCTTATCATGTCTACACTGACCCACAATATTCTAGCTCAACGCAATATGACTGCTCAGAAAAAAAAAAAAAAAAAAAAACAACGTACAACCTGACTTCAAATAATTAATTCGAAAGAAAGAGTGGCACTGAATAAGAAGCAATCCTGACAATAAACTATATATTTCATTAAGCACTTATCTCACAAAAATCTTCATTACGTGAACTACTGCAATACAGCGAGCGTCAATACTATACAATCATGAATAATTTTCAATCTCCAGGTCGCATACTTCCAGATCGTTAACCTACGCTAATACTTCAGACCTCTACCCTCCATCAATGCTAACTTCTCACATTTAACATCCATCTCTGCTGGCTGTTCATCTCCAAAAGCCCAACAGCACTTCCATCACTGCTGGCGACTAACTTCCAACTGCCCACCACTACTGGCGATTAACTTCCAACAACAAGTCCAGCCAGCCACAGAGTCTCTTACAAAGAAAGCGCAGTCAGAGATCCAACGCAAAGCGCTACACAGCGCTGCCAACACGGAAGCAGGCCACTTACAGAACGCTAGTTGCCTTTACCACATCAGCCATCCGCCGAAAGGAGCCGAGGATGCCCTTAGAACCCAAGCGGCAGGCGTCATTCGTGCCGACATGTGCCACTAAATGCAACCGGTTGTACCCATTGCGCTCAATGGCTGCCGGCAGGGCCTCTTCCACATCATCTACATCTACATCTACATTGATACTCCGCAAGCCACCCAACGGTGTGTGGCGGAGGGCACTTTACGTGCCACTGTCATTACCTCCCTTTCCTGTTCCAGTCGCGTATGGTTCGCGGGAAGAACGACTGTCTGAAAGCCTCCGTGCGCGCTCTAATCTCTCTAATTTTACATTCGTGATCTCCTCGGGAGGTATAAGTAGGGGGAAGCAATATATTCGATACCTCATCCAGAAACGCACCCTCTCGAAACCTGGCGAGCAAGTTACACAGCGATGCAGAGCGCCTCTCTTGCAGAGTCTGCCACTTGAGTTTATTTAACATCTCCGTAACGCTATCACGGTTACCAAATAACCCGGTAACGAAACGCGCCGCTCTTCTTTGGATCTTCTCAATCTCTTCCGTCAACCCGACCTGGTACGGATCCCACACTGATGAGCAATACTCAAGTATAGGTCGAACGAGCGTTTTGTAAGCCACCTCCTTTGTTGATGGACTACATTTTCTAAGCACTCTCCTAATGAATCTCAACCTGGTACCCGCCTTACCAACAATTAATTTTATATGATCATTCCACTTCAAATCGTTCCGCACGCATACTCCCAGATATTTTACAGAAGTAACTGCTACCAGTGTTTGTTCCGCTATCATATAATCATAAAATAAAGGATCCTTCTTTCTATGTATTCGCAATACGTTACATTTGTCTATGTTAAGGGTCAGTTGCCACTCCCTGCACCAAGTGCCTATCCGCTGCAGATCTTCCTGCATTTCGCTACAATTTTCTAATGCTGCAACTTCTCTGTATACTACACCATCATCCGCGAAAAGCCGCATGGAACTTCCGACACTATCTACTAAGTCATTTATATATATTGTGAAAAGCAATGGTCCCATAACACTCCCCTGTGGCACGCCAGAGGTTACTTTAACGTCTGTAGACGTCTCTCCATTGATAACAACATGCTGTGTTCTGTTTGCTAAAAACTCTTCAATCCAGCCACACAGCTGGTCTGATATTCCGTAGGCTCTTACTTTGTTTATCAGGCGACAGTGCGGAACTGTATCGAACGCCTTCCGGAAGTCAAGAAAAATAGCATCTACCTGGGAGCCTGTATCTAATATTTTCTGGGTCTCATGAACAAATAAGGCGAGTTGGGTCTCACACGATCGCTGTTTCCGGAATCCATGTTGATTCCTACATAGTAGATTCTGGGTTTCCAGAAATGACATGATACGCGAGCAAAAAACATGTTCTAAAATTCTACAAGAGATCGACGTAAGAGATATAGGTCTATAGTTTTGCGCATCTGCTCGACGACCCTTCTTGAAGACTGGGACTATCTGTGCCCTTTTCCAATCATTTGGAACCCTCCGTTCCTCTAGAGACTTGCGGTACACGGCTGTTAGAAGGGGGGCAAGTTCTTTCGCGTACTCTGTGTAGAATCGAATTGGTATCCCGTCAGGTCCAGTGGACTTTCCTCTATTGAGTGATTCCAGTTGCTTTTCTATTCCTTGGACACTTATTTCGATGTCAGCCATTTTTTCGTTTGTGCGAGGATTTAGAGAAGGAACTGCAGTGCGGTCTTCCTCTGTGAAACAGCTTTGGAAAAAGGTGTTTAGTATTTCAGCTTTACGCGTGTCATCCTCTGTTTCAATGCCATCATCATCCCGTAGTGTCTGCATATGCTGTTTCGAGCCACTTACTGATTTAACGTAAGACCAGAACTTCCTAGGATTTTCTGTCAAGTCGGTACATAGAATTTTACTTTCGAATTCAATGAACGCTTCACGCATAGCCCTCTTTACGCTAACTTTGACATCGTTTAGCTTCTGTTTGTCTGAGAGGTTTCGGCTGCGTTTAAACTTGGAGTGAAGCTCTCTTTGCTTGCGCAGTAGTTTCCTAACTTTGTTGTTGTACCACGGTGGGTTTTTCCCGTCCCTCACAGTTTTACTCGGCACATACCTGTCTAAAATGCATTTTACGATTGCCTTGAACTTTTTCCATAAACACTCAACATTGTCAGTGTCGGAACAGAAATTTTCGTTTTGATCTGTTAGGTAGTCTGAAATCTGCCTTCTATTACTCTTGCTAAACAGATAAACCTTCCTCCCTTTTTTTATATTCCTATTAACTTCCGTATTCAGGGATGCTGCAACGGCCTTATGATCACTGATTCCCTGTTCTGTACATACAGAGTCGAAAAGTTCGGGTCTGTTTGTTATCAGTAGGTCCAAGATGTTATCTCCACGAGTCGGTTCTCTGTTTAATTGCTCGCAGCAACAAGGCTTGGCAACGATGCTCTGTCCCTACCACCCGTCCTAAACATCTGAGTGCCCCAGTCTATATCTGGTAAATTGAAATCTCCACCTAAAACTATAACATGCTGAGAAAATTTATGTGAAATGTGTTCCAAATTTTCTCTCAGTTGTTCTGCCACTAATGCTGCTGAGTCGGGAGGTCGGTAAAATGAGCCAATTATTAACCTAGTTCGGTTGTTTAGTGTAACCTCCACCCATAATAATTCACAGGAACTATCCACTTCTACTTCACTACAGGATAAACTACTACTAACAGCGACGAACACTCCACCACCGGTTGCATGCAATCTATCCTTTCTAAACACCGTCTGTACCTTTGTAAAAATTTCGGCAGAATTTATCTCTGGCTTAAGCCAACTTTCTGTACCTATAACGATTTCAGCTTCGGTGCTTTCTATCAGCGCTTGAAGTTCCGGTACTTTACCAACGCAGCTTCGACAGTTGACAATTACAATACCGATTGCTGCTTGGTCCCCGCATGTCCTTACTTTGCCCCGCACCCGTTGAGGCTGTTGCCCTTTCTGTACTTGCCCAAGGCCATCTAACCTAAAAAACCGCCCAGCCCACGCCACACAACCCCTGCTACCCGTGTAGCCGCTTGTTGCGTGTAGTGGACTCCTGACCTATCCAGCGGAACCCGAAACCCCACCACCCTATGGCGCAAGTCGAGGAATCTGCAGCCCACATGGTCGCAGAACCGTCTCAGCCTCTGATTCAGACCCTCCACTCGGCTCTGTACCAAAGGTCCGCAGTCAGTCCTGTCGACGATGCTGCAGATGGTGAGCTCTGCTTTCATCCCGCTAGCGAGACTGGCAGTCTTCACCAAATCAGATAGCCGCCGGAAGCCAGAGAGGATTTCCTCCGATCCATAGCGACACACATCATTGGTGCCGACATGAGCAGATGGGTGCACCCTGTACCCTTCATGGCATCCGGAAGGACCCTTTCCACATCTGGAATGACGAGACCTTCCGACAAACGTACCGAGTGCAAGCTGACATTTTTTCCCGCCTTGCTTGCTATTTGCCTGAGGGGCTCCATAACCCGCCTAACATTGGAGCTCCCACCCTGTGCACTTGTCCGGACTGGGTAGGAAAATCGGCCACTGGCCCAACAGGAGAGGTATCTCGTGCTGGCTCAATCATCAGCTCTGGGTAGCACCATGTACCTGTTGCTAAGGCTTAGTGAACCAGCCACGTGACCTGCTCCCTCTTTCACGTACCGTCCAGGGACACACGAACCCACCACTGTCTGCCACTCACTCTTAAGTGAGGGCGAACCTGTCAGATGTTGCGAATCAGGTGCAGCGACATCCGGGTCATCAGGGGATTCCAACGGCACCAGAGGTGTAACAGGTCTCGTCCCCAGCGCCCCGATGCAGCCGCAACTTTGAACATTAGCCAGAACCATGACGACGGTAGCCAACGTTGCTTCTAGCTGTACACGGACAGAAGCTAATTCTCCTAGCGTCCGCTCACAACAAGCACAATTCCTAGCCATATCGTAGTGTGTAAAAATAGATGTAAGATCTCAAATGGCGCTACTGAGTTTCGAATCTATGCAAAATATATACAGGAGAATAAAGAAAGACTAAAATCTGCTCTGCGGATTTCTCACTATGCCCTGAGACGGCGAAGTCTTAAACAGAAATAAATTTCTCTACTGAAGTGTATGTATCTACAGTTACCTGTTTCTAGAAACTCTCCTTACCCGAAAGCTACTCCACGAGATAAGTATGCAAACTGGAATGCACTGATCTAAACTACGTGGTATGTACCAGCTCGATATTTAAAGTTAAGGGCGTGACGCAGTGGTCTAACGGTGGCATGATTACACTAAGAAGCCGCCTTACTCAAGGATATGCACGCAAAAACAAAAACTTATAATAGTTTGCTAGCCACTAGTCTACACAGCAAAATACAAAGATACAGTTCACTCCTTTGCAGAAACACGTGAAAAAACTAGAAACTAAACTAAATCACTGTGTATCAGACAAATGCTGCTGCTGCTGCTGCTGCTACCGCTGCCGGCGCGTTCGCACGGCTCGGCGTCTGCCGGCACATTGGAATTCATGAGTTGCGGTGGTACGCAGCGATAGGTGGGTACAAGTGCATCGAAAAACACACGGGACGATGCTTCCTGTTTGCCGAGTAAGTTCCTTTGAGGCCAGGGTGGCAGGTGTTAGGAATTTACTCAGGGCTGAAATGCGGCCCTTGAAACGCCTTTTACCAGCAAACGATACAGAAATGTATAGATCGCGTCACATCGCAAGGCGTCCAGTTTCCAGTCGCTTCGCGGTTTTTCTCTCCCGTTAAGCGCCCGCAGACAATAAAGCGCCTAGTCCTGCGTTACAGGTAAACGGCCATAATTTATACCTTTCAGACTGCGCTGTTTTTGTATTTCACGGCGGTAAGTTCTCAGATAGCCCTCATAATTCATTGTAACTAAACTGTTGGTGAGCTTTTTGTAACATTGGTGTAGCTGCGAACTCGTGCCCTAGGGGTGCTATTGTGATCCGTAAACAAACGCCAGTAGCGGCGCTAAACGTGAAGTGCTTCACAATCGGGCGTGAGGGGAGGGGGCGGGGATTACTTACTTTTAAAACTGTTGGAAACGTAAAAATATTGTTGACATTTCGAAGGCGCAAGAACGGACTGCAGTAGCTATTGGGTCTGTAAGATAACTGCACAACGAATTTTAAAAGTAGTATCTAAGCTGTAAAACGATAGGAAAAGTTAGTTTATTGTCGGCTAGAGGCACCCAAGCCGCAAGAAATCAGTAATACTCCAAATACCGCCATTATCCATAGTGAAAATTTCTAGAGCTTAGACATTTAATATTTGTTAACTCATGACTTCCCGTTGAGGTTCATAATAACAGGCAAGTACTACTTAAAAAACAGTCCAAACACCACTACAATAAACAATGTAACTGATCAATGTGCGTCTAGTAGTGAAAAATCATACTTGATGTCTGCATGAAACTGTCAACTGCTCTGCACCTCTTGGCAGACTCATCGGGAAGAGTCTCGCTCTATAGCTTAACAGCAGCTGACGTATCGTCGTCGAAACGTGAAGTACGATTTCTTTGAAGCACAAGATTGTATGATGACAGACGGAACGTAGTCTGTTGAATCATATGTTGTTTTCCTTACATACTCGTATTTGAACTTATAATACGACGTTTCGTTGCCCAATGAAGCTAACTGTTGCTCGCAGCAACAAGGCTTGGCAACGTGTACGACGTCTCCGTGTTTTTTGCTGCAGAGAGTAAGCACACCTCACATACTCCAAGTCAACGGCCTTACCTCGATGAATGCACCGGTTTTTCTCAGACCGCCAAAGGAAATCAGAGTCGGGTGCGGCCAGTACGTGGATGGGTAACGGCCTTCTGTTGCTTTCCGTTTCCCCTGTGGCATAGGGGAGGACAGGCGGTTATGTGAAGGGGCATATGAAAATGGCACAGAGCGAAATTTGCAGCCAACCAGAAATCTGTGAAATTTGCTCCTAGTTTACATGGAAACTACCTGCTCATTACGTCACTGCTTACCTGCCACCCCTCCTCCCTCCCTATGGCCGTAGTGGAGTGCTGCGCGGCACTGTCCCAGTTGTGTCAACGCCGTCATGCAAATAATTAGCATCAGCAAAATACTCTACTGCCGGAAGAAGAGCAAGAGCGCCACCAATTGTCTACGTACGCTTTACGGTATTCCTTCTTATATACACATAAGACACTGGATCTACTCGTTTTACCTCATATTTCTCCTTTTATGATGTATATCTACATCTACGTCTACATCTACATGACTACTCTGCAGTTCACCGTGTCACCGAACCACTTCCACACTATTTATCCACCGTTCCACTCTCGAACAGCGCGGGAAAACTAACACACAAGTCTTTCTGTACTGTATCTGATTTCTCTTATTTTATGAGAATGGTCATTTCTCCCTATGTAGGCGTATTTTCGAAATAAAGTGAGAACACTCAAGGCTGAAATTTTATGAAGAGAAATCGCGGTAACGAAGAACGCCTTTGTTTTAATAACTGCCACCCCAACTCGTGTATCGTATCCGTGATATCCTCTCCCGTATTTCACGGTAATACAAAACGAGGTGCCCTTCTTTGGACTTTTTCGATGTCCTCCGTGAATCTCTTGTGGTAAGGACCCCATACTGCACAGCAATACTCTAGCAGAGGAGGAACAAGCGTAGTGTAGGCAGTGTCTTTAGTAGATCTGCTGCATTTTCTGTTCTGGCAATAAAACGCAGTCTTTCGTTTGCTTTCAATGCAACATTATCTATGTGATAGTTCCAATTAAAGTAGTTTATTACTCTTATCCTTAGATAATTACTTTAACTGACAGCCTGTGGATTTGTGTGATCTACCCTGTAATCGAAATTTAACGGATTCCTTTTAATATTCAGGTGGATAATCTCACACTTTCATTTTTTAGTGTGGCCACTCTTTGTACCACACCCGTATTTCGTCTAAATAACTTTGCAGTTAATTTTGCAATTATAACGACTTTACTAAATGATAAGTGACAGCATCATCTGCAAATAATCTAAGAGCGCTGCTCAAATTGTCTGCTAAATAGTTTATGTAAACGAGAAACAACAGAGGGCGTATAACATTTCGTTGAGGCTTGGCAGACATTACTTCTGGTTTATTCGGTGATTCTCCGTCAGTTACTATGAACTGTGATCTCTTTGACAGAAAATCGCGAATTCAGTCACACAACTCCAGAGGCACGCAATTTGATTAGAAGTCGCTTGTGAGGAACGGTGTAAAAAGCCTTCCGGAAATCTAGAAATAAAAAGTCAATCTGAGATCCACTGACGACAGCACGCATTACTTCGCGCGAATAAAGAGAGAGTTGTGTTTCATATGAAAGATATTTTTTGAATCCATGCTGTCTATGTGTCAATGGATCGTTATCTTGGACGTAATTCATTGTGTTCGAACGCTGTATAGTTATGTTCCAAAAACCTACTGTAAATCGAAGTCTGTGACGTGTGTCTGCAGTTCTGCGGATTACTCCTATTTCTTTGCTTGATTATTGGTATTGCTGTGATCTGTGCAGCTTTCCCGTTTTCTGGAAAGGATCTTTCGTCCTCGAGTGAGTGGTTGTATATGATTGCTAAATATGGAGCAATTACATCATCATAGTCTGAAAGGAAATTTGACCAGAAGACTTGCCTTTATGAAGTGATTTAAGTTGTTTCGTTACACCGAGAATATCTTCTTCTATGGATTATTTAGGAATAAAGGAGGCGACTCATCGAAAGGCAGAAGCGCTAAGCCGTCGGTAGGTAGGCCAAAACAAACGAAAGGTACAGCGTTTTGCAAGCTTTTTGAATGAACTTTCTTTTTCAAGCTTGCAGGAGAAACATGCATACGAACACACACACACACACACACACACACACACACACACACACACACACACACATACTCATATGCACACGCCTATCTCCCTGAATTGTGCTCTGTCGACTGCCAGCCTGACATTGTAGGTAGAGGTAGTATTCAAAATTATCTTTGTCTAGGAGTAAAATTCTACGATTGTTATCATACAAAGAGTAATCCCGAATAATATGATAACAAAACTTCCTTCAACTGTAACACTTGCTTCAGCGTGTTCATCTTCCACAAACGTACGAAATTATCAACTTTCACCCCTTCGTCGAAAAATTTACGCATGGTCTCCCACTCTCTTCCAGTCGATAGGTGCGCATCGTAACCCCAGATACCTACGATAAACTGCTGTTAAGAATGGAGCTACTTCTTTCTCTGTGTCTCTGTGCAACCTCACAGGTAACTTATCCGGTTCAGTTGATTTTCCACTGCTAAGCAATGGTAGATAATTTTCTATTCTGCGATCACTTAACGCATCTCGACGTTCATACTGTGATTGTAAGGGAAAGCTGTTATGGTCATTGATCGACTAAATAGACTATTTCGATCCGTTTACTTACATTACGTCCTTATGACTGTTAGTTACATCGTTTTGAAAAATTTTACTTCCGAATCCAGTGAACGCTTCTCTCAGCGATCCCTTTAAGATCATTTTGCCTTCGTTCAGTTCTTGTTTGTGAACTAGACGTTGACCCACTAAGATCTGTGATGGAGTTCATATTGTTTTCATAGCAACATTTTGACGTGGCATTTCATATCACACACAACCTTTGCTCGGATGTAAGGCATATTGTATAATGCTTTCGTAATTAATCCGTTTATGTTCCACATCTTTATCATAAGAGGTTGAAGTTCGTTATTGACAGCTTGGAATTCGTTTCACGTCACTCTTCTTAAACACAAATATTTTCTTGCCATTCTTAAAAGCCTTCGTATCATCTAGGGACGTTTAATCTAGCGTCAAGGGGAGGTGTAGAAGAGGAAAACAACTTAGTGCAAGCGAGGGCTAGAATACGCATAACAGATTAGGAGTGGCCCTGGATACATGAGTTACGGAGAGATGAAAATACAGTACAAAACCAGTCCAAAAGCTGATCACACACACATATATAAAATCGTCAAAACTACGCAATACTTCTATCAATAAATTTGTGAAATAAAGGCCTGCTAGCCTGAGTGCAGGAAAGAGTTTAATTTCATCCGAAAAAATATGTATATTTGACGTCTTTATCTCGGCCGTTGACAAAACTTACGGCAAAGTGCTTGCCATTACTTAAACTTGTAGGTATTCGTCATCATCATCATCATCATCATCATTTAAGACTGATTACGCCATTCAGCGTTCAGTCTGGAGCATAGTCCCCCTTATAAAATTCCTCCATGATCCCCTATTCAGTGTAACATTGGTACCTCTTTTGATGTTAAGCCTATTACTTCAAAATCATTCTTAACCGAATCCAGGTACCTTCTCCTTGGTCTGCCCCGACTCCTCCTACCCTCTACTGCTGAACCCATGTGTCTCTTGGATAACCTTGCTTCTCCCATGCGTGTAACATGACCCCACCATCTAAGCCTGTTCGTCCTGACTGCTACATCTATAGAGTTCATTCCCAGTTTTTCTTTGATTTCCTCATTGTGGAGACCGTCCTGCCATTGTTCCCATCTACTAGTACCTGCAATCATCCTAAATACTTTCACATCCGTAGCCGGCCGGAGTGGTCGTGCGGTTCTAGGCGCCACAGTCTGGAACCGAGCGACCGCTACGGTCGCAGGTTCGAATCCTGCCTCGGGCATGGATGTGTGTGATGTCCTTAGGTTAGTTAGGTTTAACTAGTTCTAAGTTCTAGGCGACTGATGACCTCAGAAGTTAAGTCGCATAGTGCTCAGAGCCATTTTTCATATCCGTAACCTCAACCTTATTGATAAGGTAACCTGAATCCACCCAGCTTTCGCTCCCATACAACAAAGTTGGTCGAAAGATTGAACGGTGCACATATAACTTAGTCTTGGTATTGACTTCTTCTTGCAGAAGAGAGTAGATCGTAGCTGAGCACTCACTGCATTAGCTTTGCTACACCTCGCTTCCAGTTCTTTCACTATGTTGCCATCCTGTGAGAATATGCATCCTAAGTACTTGAAACCGTCCACCTGTTCTTTGTTCATCCTATTTGGCACTCAATCCGTTTATATCTCTTTCCCACTGACATTACTTTCGTTTTGGAGATGCTAATCTTCATACCATAGTTCTTACATTTCTGATCTAGCTCTGAAATATTACTTTGCAAACTTTCAATCGACAACTAAGTCATCCGCATATGCAAGACTGCTTATTTTGAGTTCACATATATTGATCCCACCAAGCCAGTCTATTGTTTTCAACATATGATCCATAAATAATATGAACAACAGTGGAGACAGGTTGCAGCCTTGTCTTACCCCTGAAACTACTCTGAACCATGAACTCAATTTACCATCAACTCTAACTGCTGCCTGACTATCCATGTAAAGACCTTTAATTGCTTGCAAAAGTTTGCCTCCTATTCCATAATCTCGTAGGTATTCGTCTAGCTTAAAAAACTGACGTCAATATAGTCAACGTATCATGTTTCTCTATGCGAGCATATACTGACTGCTTCTGTTGCTGTGTGTGTGTGTGTGTGTGTGTGTGTGTCTGTACGTGTGTGTGTGGGGGGGGGGGGGGCGCTTCAAATTACAAAAAATTAAGCAGCAGGTCAGTCTTACAATTCTGCTAATGGGATTTTCGCGGAACACGTACCTGTATTCTAAAAATAAGTGGGATGCACTGCTAATCAAAAACCTGTCCTGCAAAGCCCTATGTTCGGCGAAGGCAAACGTAGCGAGGTCAGGCGGCATTTTGTAATTACTAACGCATCCTGTGATCAGGACACCGGCCTAAATGAACGCGCGCTTACTTCCTTAAGAGGAAGCGGACGTGTGCAATTAAATTTAAACGGGCATTACCAAAATAAGGGCGTATTTACATAAAATTATTTACGATCGGTGATTACGATGTCGTGCAACGGCAGCCGAATGAGGCACCTTTGTAGTGGGACGAGATATTGTTTCACGAAAACACGCTAACGCTTGTGTTTATGAGCATTTTAATGCGGTCACTGACCCCTATAAGTGGGAAAAACTCCAATTTGCATGATGAAGCGGTGAACTCTACAACAAACTTGATTACAGCTACTAGTCGAAACAATTCTGGGGACCATAGGGGTGTTTTACAAATCGTTTCACAAATTTCAATGAAGGCAGTTACTTAATGTTGAACATACTTTGACCTCGTGGTTTAGCATATTCACCAGCCGTACGAGTGTTTCTGCTCGTGTAATGACCGCTTATGACTGGCGTTGCCCTGAGAACAGAAGTCAGTAAATATACATTTAGCCCTTAAAAGTAAGTGTGTGCCTGAGGTGCACGCATACATTTCAATTTTGTTAGACTGACAGCACTGTTTGCGCTACTGGCGGGAATACCTTTCTAGCTTCACGCAATTTCTTGTAACACTAGTGGTGTGAATCACTTCTGATGGTTTGACGGTTACACGTGAAGTAATATTGTTGTCTCAAATATCAAGATGTCTATGAAACATGTATTTCCAGTAACATTGTATTTGTTGCGTTCTATTAGAGACGAATTTCTGAAAGTGATAAAAAGTTTCTGGTGGGTAGACTTAGACGCCTCTAATTGCATTTTCATTTAGGCACTCTTTTAAGTTACAAGGTCTAGCATTTTTAACAGATTATACAGGTGGGAAAATGGAGCAGGTTCCATCTACGTAACGAAAAAATAAAAACGGCGAACCGAAGTATTGAGAGAGCATGATGCAAATTCTGGAGAGAAGCATGCTACGATGGTGGAAGAAGTAAATGGAGAGGAAATTTTTAAATTATTCCAGTGGTGACACTCTGTTTTGTCCTGAAAAAGAAACCTTTGGATCTTCCTCTGATGAACAAGACTCTGCTGCAATGTTGATTTTTCCTGCACAGGTGACCAAGCAAATAACGATATTTCAGTTAATTTTGGTTAAAAAAGGGAAAACGGGTTTTATTGGAAATCAAAAGAACTGGATATAACAAGGGATTGTTAGAAATCTAGCTGATAATTGTAAGATGAGAGCTATTTGGTCTTTGATGTTTCATGATGAACTCATAGAACTAATTGTGAAGTAGGCAAATGTTAAACTGGAATAGTACAGAAAAATGATTGAAGTGTGTCAGAAAACTAACTACAAAGCTAGTCATCTGTGTGAAATAGAAGAGGAAGTGCAGTCTTTGTCCTTACCATAACAAAGGCAACGTTGCATATGAGTGTGAGAATTGTGATACGTCGGTGAACAGTGATAAACGTGTAAGCCTGGAATTTTTCAGAAAAATGTGTGTTAAGCCTTTAAGAGATTAATTAACTAAAAATATTTGTGAATTTGAAGCTTATCCCTGGAATTAATTTTTCCTTTACGCAGTTCATGTATTTTTGTAGAGTTTCTTTATATGAATATTCATGAAAGCAGTACATAGTGGGATCCTTACTTGATGGGAAGTTTTGTGAATTATTGTTCAATTTATAAATTGTGCTAATACACATATTTCCTGTTCAGTATTAAAAATCATTCTTCCTGTCAAGAATCAAGACCATTTTGAGTATTTACACATATTGTAAGTTATAGTCCCCGCCGCCTTTTTCTGTCTGTATGTGAAGGTTAATCCCAGGAACAACTGTGGGAAGTTCTGATACGGTTTTCACTAACAGACAGACTGAAGGTTTGTGAATATAATTTATTACCGCTACGCCAGACAAGTCTTCCGTTCGTATATACTTATTTACTTTATGTTTCCTAGAAATCGCACATTAGGCAATACAATGAAGTATATAACGTACATCCTAACTTCAAAAGTGGCTTATTAGTATGTAGATTTGCGTCTTAATATACGGAAGGCGATACTTTTTTGCTGTAGAGTTCATGTAACATAAATAATAATACAATCAGTTCAAGTGCTTGAACACTTAAAGTACAATAAAAAGACCGTTAGTAGAAATGAAAGAAGCAGCCATCATAAATTCAATATTCGGCAGTTATATAATTGAGTAACTAGTAAATGACTTTTGGTTCTCGTATAATATATGACGCTAGGTTGGTTTTCTATCCATAGGAGTAGAACCGTTGGTTCGAAGAGACAAAGATTTGGCAAGAAAACAGGCACAAATTTAATTATAGTAACTATGGGACGTACAACTTTGAGCAACAGTCAGCTGTCAGACATATGGAAGTAGTGCCCTAAGAAGGTCATCAGCTAAAGGGAAAGAAAGCTCGTGGATTGAAAAACTGTGGTATCCTCATTTTTGACTTGATTGATTCACAGTTTGACCATAGCACTAATTTATGGCGCCCACAATCCGTATTAGATGTTAACCCTCATCGTTCTCGCAAGTTTTGTGCTTGTAAATAATTGTATGTTTTCGTTATTCACTTAATGATCACGTAATGTGTATATGCAGGCTGAAAATTTGTACCAAGGCCAGAAATCGAAGCCGGGTCGCTTACTCAGTAGACACATGCACTAACCACTACACCACCCTGGCACAGTGGCTTTGCAGAACGGCATGGACTACCCTAGCACGCCACCCTCCTGAATCCAAATTTCCATTCACTCCTCAGCAAACTTGGTATTTCCCCAAATTGAAATGTTTGCTAGCTTCCCAGCTATAAGTTATTAAGACAAATGAACTACAACCAGACAAAGATAATCAGGCAGAACCCTCATATTAGGTGCATAGCAGGAGGCTAGAACAAGTAAACGACATGAAAGTCCATTGCTAACCAAACTGGATCCCCCGTAAGAGAAAAGCCAGATCGTAGTCCAGCGGTACAGTCACGTACCAAACCGAGCCCAACGCTACGGAAGTACCAGTGACCTGCCCGGCTTGCAGTGTCTGCTCGCTGCAGAAGGCGGATGTCGTCATGAGATTCTGCCCAACACAGGAGGCAGTGTGGTGAAGCCGCACTTTTAGCAGCAAAGATGTTTCCAGAACACCACTACCAAAACCGCAAAAATACTTAACGTCTAAGAAACTCTGAGTCTAACAGGAACGTTCTGTATGTGGAACGCTGTACATGTTGTGGCCTTTAGTACCGAAGAACGTCTTGGTGCAGCTCTCGACGCTAGTCTACCTTGTGCAAGCCCCTTTATATCCAAATAACAGCTGCAGCTATTTGAACTTGCTTACTGTAATCGTGTCTAGGTCTCGCTCTGCAAGTTTTACTAGACCCCTCCAAGCCCCCCCCCCCCCCCACCCACTCCCCTTACGAAACACACTATTCCTTGATACCTCAGAACGTGTCCTATCAACCGATCCCTTCTTTTAGATAAAATGTACTATAAATTTACTTTTGTCCAATTCGTTTCAATACCCCATTATTTATTCCATCTAGCCACGTAATCTTCAGCACTCTTCTGTAGCACCTCATTTCAAAAGCTTCTATTCTCTTCTTGTGTGAAGTGGTTATCGTGTATGTTTCTCTTCCGTATAAGGATTCATTCCAGTAAATAACTTCAGCAAAGGCGTCCTAACACTTAAATTTTTATTAAATGTTAACAAACTCCTCTTTTCCAGAAATGCTTATTTGCTATTGCCAGTCTGTATTTTACATCCTCTCTACTTCGGCCTTCATTAGATATTTTGCTGCTCAAATAGAAAAACTCATAGACTACTTTTAGTGTCTCATTTCTAGGCCTAATTTCCTCATCATCGCCTGATTTAGTTCGATTACATTCCATTATCTTTGTTTTTCTTTTGTTAATGTTAGTATAACATTTTTTCAAGAGACTTTTGACTCCGTTCAAGTGCTCTTCCAAGGCATTTGCAGCCTGTCATAAAATTTCAACATATACGGCAAATCTACCCAGAACTTTAATTCCATTTCCATATTTCTCATTCGTATCCTTTACTACTTGCTCATTGTCCGGACTGAACGACATTGGTGATAGGCGAACATTCTGTCTCACTCCATTCTCAACTATTGCTTCGTTTTTGTTTCTTTCCATCTTTACAGCTGCAGACTGGTTTCTGCACAATTTGTAAATAACCTGTACTTTTTTCTTTTGTATCCTCATAATTTGAAAGGGTGCAGTGCGTCAACACTGTCAAAAGCTTTCCGCAAATCTGCAAACTCTATGATTTGCCTTTCTTCTGCGTATCTTCTAAGACAAGTCGTAGGGTCGATACTGCCTCACTTCTAACTCCATTCTTCCGGAACCCAAGCTGATCTTCCCCGAGGTCGGCTTCTACAAGTTCTTCATTCTTTTGTAAATAATTCGTGTCAGTGTGGAGGCTTTCACGACTGGATGATACTGCTGCTGCTAAGCCTTTTGGGGTATAAGCTCGGGGTCCACGAAACACTTGTGTTCCTAAGGTTTCGACCAGAACTGCGTTGGACATCTTCAGAGGCGCTGTTCCTTCTTTAAATCTTGTAGACTCAATAAGTCGTACCTAGCCAATTCTTTGTCCCTGAAATTTGCAGTCGGTAAGACTCAACGGAGGAGCAACACCTCTGAAGATGTCCGGCGCAGTTCATGGACGAAACTTTAGGAAGAGTTTCGTGGACCCCGACCTTATACCTCTAAAGGTTTACCAGCAGCAATTCGTGTCAGTATTTTGTAATGATGACTTATTAAATTTATGGTTCGGTAGTATTGACACCGGTTAGCGCCTGCCTCTTTTGGAATTGAAATTATTACATTCTTCCTGAACTCTGAGGGTATTTCGCCTGTTTCATATATCTCGCCCATCAAGTGGATTGGTTTTGTCATGGCTGGCTCTGACAAGGATATAAATAATTCTGAGCGAATGTCGTCCACCCCAGTGGTCTTGTTTCACTTGTATCTTTCAGTACTTTATCAAATTCTTCTTACTGTTTGATTTCGCCTATACCATTTTCATTTACTTTCTCTTCCCTTCCTATAATACCGTGTAGAGGACATATTAATTTTTTGTACATGTTATCTCTAGGGAGCTAAAGGCATTGTAAGGAAAATCATCTGAGTTATTTTCGACATATTTATTTCATTCCAGGACCGGTGTAGGAGCTAATGTAATTATCAACTGGATGTTATAAATTCATCGAGCTCTATGGTCCAGACCGGAGAAAACTGTCGTAATATGTTTTTAATTTAAAAAGTGTGACACGGATTACTGAAGGACACAATAACGCAGTAGATTCAAACACGAGTATATCAAAAGCAAAACTCTGGGTGTTTTTCCTTGACCATCTATGTCCCATCTCAATGATTTCATCTAATGTATTCTGTGACGACAGTCAGTCCTATCGTGCAACTAAGCCATATGTAATGAAACAGGATCCCCTCGAATATTGACCTAACCATAGATGACCGTGCTCGCCTAATGAAAAATACAGGAATCCTGTTCTGCCTCCCCTGAAATCTCACGTCCGTAATTTTGGAGGTAACTGTAGCTAAGAATCTTTAAGATTTCCGAGGATTAGCTGAATATTACGTCCACACACGCAAACTATAACATGATGAGTATTCACACATCCGCCAAATTAAATATTTCCTCTTACGAAAGTACTTCGCTCAACAGACTGGACAAGCCGTGGTTGGCTGCTGTCTGTGGACGTAACGGCGGTCACTGCACAACGCACCTATTTTCAGCACACGACGGTAATCCACTCGACATTTGACACCGAAACAAGACAACACACAGATTCGGATAAACACAAAAAAGTAAATACATATACATGTGTACGAAAAACTTACGAACGAGAAGTAGCGAGTGAGAACTTTGGTATCGCGGATAATAATTGCAATTATGAGAATACTATTGAAAGACACAAGTTTTGCAAAGAAATGACATTTATAACACTAATTGATTTAATGAACAAAAATGGTTTTAATCATTAATTTGCAACGTTAAGTACTACTTTAACTGTTCGATAGACAGTGACCATAAAAAAGTAACATAACTTTTAACCCAATAAGTTGACTATAAAGTTCTTTTCAGCAACAGCTCACTTGAGTTGAACTTCCGTATATCTTTTCGGCGAGTCGTCGACGTTCGCGTTGTTGGTCTGTAATTATTGAGCGTGCAGTCCAGAAATTATTGTCATCTTTCTGATTCTCTTAGTCGCAACCGCTTGTTGTGAGGCAGCAGGTATCTACATGCAGTCACGAAAATAAGAGACCCTTCGTTCAACTAATACGTCATAATGTTTGTTTGCCGTTAATACAGTTTTAAATGTAGGGTTTTCCGTTCAGTCGCAGCTCGGCACATTTAACAATATCACCGTCTGCAATAAGAAAGAAGATTAATAAATTCGTAAACTAAGAGTCCAAGGTACGCACCAAGCAGTCAGTGACTCGCACAATAGTCACCATGCATTCACATTAATCACTTGGCAATTGATATACCGTGTATTCGAGATTAAAATTATCGATACCTGCTGTACTATACTCCAATTTATTTTAACCATTCGCGGTATGTGTTAAACAGGCAGTGCTGTCTGCGATCAAAGCCCTGCACTTACAGCACCCACGCACCATGGCGGTTTGCACTTCGTAATTTTTAAGACTAATGTGTCAAGTTGCAGTTATAACTAATTAGTAACGCGACATGTGTGATTATTAGTTCTGAAATCGAGAAAGAATATCACTTATCAAACAGCTGCATTACATCGAGAACATCGGCCACGAAACACGGTAAACACTAGCACTCACGAACCACGAGAATCACTTTTTACCTTCTCCCTCTTGTTGGTGCCTTTTTCTGTCGACCTATCGATGTTTACCTATAGCTCAACACATATCGCCTTACACTAGACCGAGTATGACGACTTAACGGTGCCATACGGACTTACAGCACATTATCATTTTCATGGAACATGAATTTAAACAACATGTTAGTAAAAGTACGAACACACATCAGGAGAAAAAAATGAAAATATCGATTATAAGCATGACAATTGCATGACGCAAACAGAAAAATAGTTGTACAAAGAATTAAATTTGCAAAAATCATTCTGGAATAACTCTTTGAATTTATCACGAAATTAGAACAGAAAACAAGGAAAGTGAGTGCACAGGAAAAAGGAGATACACCGATATCCTCGTGTATTGTTACCTTCAAGGTTCCAGGCAAAGAGTCAAGGCTACTTTGGTCGGTTGGCTTAGCGAAATTGTTTGCTGTACATTACGGAGATTATGCGACTTTATGCAGATGGTTTGGTTATGCGGGTTTGCTAACACCATACGTAATTTGACCACTGGATAATTGGATCTATTCCCGAAACTGGTCATGCGACTGAGTAAACATAAACCTCAGTGGAGGTGAAAGTAAGCGAGCGTTTTTAGATTGGTTAAGTGGAGCGCGCAGAGTCTCTAAGCGTAATCGGGACGATACGGTTTGATACCCGAAGATTTGGACTCACTTGAGCAGCATCGTCCAGACAATCTTGTGGAGAGCTTTGTTCCTGTAAATGATAACAAGTAAATTAATGATCCGGAATTATTTCGTTTGTCTCGTATTTGTACTGTGGAAATCCTCCGGGAAATTGACAATTCTTCCGAAGTTCACTATAAACTCATAGTTGTATATCTGCTGACAAAAATAGTATCCAAAAGTAGAGGTAATCTTCATAACAATTAGAGCGAAACCAACTGCCGGATTTCTGTACATATCTCTGTGAAACTGAATGACAATATATGTAGTAGTAGCCAGTACGACTCTTCAGATACGAAGAACGTAAAAACTGATTTAACTTTTTATATTTGTAAATAGGTGCCCTTACACATTTCTGTACAAGTTCATACATAATAAAACTTGCTAAGTTCATTTGTAATATTTTTTCACCAATGATGGCACAACTGAGTAAGTGATGTGTCTTTGTTCAAGAGGCACCTGCAATGTTTACGGCATCGAATTTATGAATTGCATGTAATTAAAAAGAAATTGTTGAAATAGTACCGTTTATGGAATTCTACTACAGTTCATCGTAATATTTTGCTTAATAGCGCAATATATACTTCAAATCTAATAAAATAAAGCATATTCCATTTGCGATCTGCATGTCAATGTTCGGGTTACACTAGAGTTCTGAAAATATACTACAGAACTGTAATTGTATTTGGCTCTAGTTTTCAGATATTCGTCTGCTTTTCTTCTCCAGAGATCTAGAACTTCGAGAGAAAAATGAAAATTTTTTTGCTTCCTAGTGAAACTTTAGATGGCCTTCTTGTAAATCGTTAAGTACCGAAATTTTTTTCGTTGTGCTATGATAGCTACGGTTAGACATCTAAGTTACATCGAGGTCGTTGGTATATAAAACAGAAAGTATGTGACACTAAAGCTAAATTTTGTAAAACATGTTCAAAAAATATTCGTAATTTTGCTGTTTCGTACGATAATGCTACACAGTGAGCTCACGGTAGGCACGATTTCGAAAACAAACTACTTAAAACTGAGCTGTTATGTTATATAGAGTCTTAAACACGGACTTTCTCGCATTCAAAAGACATAAAGAAATCTAAATAGAACGTGGCAGTTAATAATACGTTGTGGTACAGCAAGGAGCGCTAAATAAAATGAGTCAGTCAGTCTGTCCAGGCATTCCGTCTCTTCCGTTGACGTCGAAAGATTACCTCCGCTGAAGAAAAGGAGGTTGTTGTTACAGTCTGTAAGGACATTTTATGACAATGAAATATCAGCGTTATATGTTCCAAAATGCCACCCATAAAAACTGCGTTTTTTCGGAGTTCATATTCCGAATTGGGTCTGTGACAGAAATGTAGGGTCAAGTGCTTTGGATAGCCCTTGGGCTAGGAACCATTTTTTAGACAACCGAGGGATCATCTAACTGTAACTATCGTACAATACAGATTTAAAGTTTGAATATTACACACACCATCTAGCTTAGGAAAGTGGAGCAAATCTGTTGGTTTTTTTTCCATTACATGTGGTCTACTGTGTGCGTTAAGGAGCCTGTCGAGGCACCATTTAGTTCATGGGCGGTTCTACATCTACATCTACAAGGATACTCTGCAAATCACATTTAAATGCCTGGTAGAGGATTCATCGAACCACCTTCACAATTCTTTATTATTCCATTTTCGTATAGCGCGTGGAAAGAACGAACACCTATATCTTTCCGTACGAGCCCTGATTTCCCTTATTTTATCGTGGTGATCGTTTCTCCCTAAATAGATCGGCGTCAACAAAATATTTTTCGCATTCGGAGGAGAAAGTTAGTGATTGGAATTTTGTGAGAAGATTTCGTCGCAACCAAAAACGCCTCTCTTTTAATGATGTCCAGCCCAAATCATGTATCATTTCAGCGACACTCTCTCCCATATTTCGTGATAATACAAAAGGTGCTGTCTTTCTTTGAACTTTTGCGGTGTACTCCGTCAGTACTATCTGATAGGGATCCCACACCGCGCAGCAGTATTCTAAGAGAGGACGGACAAGTGTAATGTAGGCGGTATCCTCAGTAGATCTGTTACATTGTCTAAGTGTCCTGCCAATAAAACGCACTCTTTGGTTAGCCTTCCCCACATTTTCTGCGTGTTTCTTCCAATTTAAGTTGTTTGTAATTATAATTCCTTGGTATTTAGTTGAATCTATGGCCTTTATATTTGACTTACCGTGTTAACGGATTCCTTTTATCACTCATGTGGATGACATCGCATTTTTCGTTATTTTATAACAACTGTCAATTTTCGCACCATTCAGATATCTGTTCTAAATCGTTTTGCAATTTGTTTTGATCTTCTGACGACTTTAGTAGCCGATATATGACAGCGTCATCTGCAATCAGCCTAAGACGGCTGCTAAGATTGTCTCCCAAATCGTTTATATAGATAAGGAACAGCAAAGGGCTGTAACACTACCTTGGGAGACGCCAGAAATCACTTCTGTTTTAATCGATGACTTCCCGTCAATTACTACGAACTGTGTCCTCTCTGACAGGAAGTCACAAATCCAGTCACATAACTGAGACGATATGCCATAAAAACGCAGTTTCCCTATAAGCCGCTTGCATTGTACAGTGTCAAAAGCCTTCTGGAAATACAGAAACACGGAATAGGGTTGAAATCCTTAGTCAATAGCACTCAACACTTCATGCGAATAAAGAGCTATTTGTGTTTTCTACACTCATCTTGACTGTGTGTCAATAGACCATTTTCTTCGAGGTAATTCATAATGTTCGAACACTATATATATTCCAGAATCCTTCTGTGTATCGAAGTTAATGATATGGGCCTGTAATTAAGTGGATTACTCCTACTAACTTTCTTGATATTGGTGTGACCTGTGCAACTTTCCAGTCTGTGGGTATGGATCTTTCGTCGAACGAACGGTTGTGTATGATTGTTAAGTATGGAGCTAATGCATCAGCATACTCCGAAAGGAACCTAATTGGTATACAGTCTGGACCAGAAGATTGCCTTTATTAAGTGATCTAAGTTGTTTCACTACTCCGAGGATATTTACTTCTCCGTTACTCATATTTCCAGCTGTTCTTGATTCGAATTCTGTAATATTTACTTCGTCTTATTTTGTGAAGGCATTTCAGAAGGCTGTGTGTAGCAACTCTGCTTTGGCAGCACTGTCTTCGATAGTATCTCCATTGCTATCGTACAGAGAAGGCGTTAATTGTTTCTTGCCGCTAACATACTTCACATACGACCAGAATCTCTTTCGATTTTCTGCCAGGTCTCGAGACAACGGTTCGTTGTGGAAACTGTTATAATCATCTCGCATTGAAGTCAGCGCTAAATTCCGAGCTTCTGTAAAAGATTGCCAATCTTGGGGATTTTGCGTCTGTTTAAATTTGGCATGTTTGTTTCGTTGTTTCTGCAACAGTATTCTGACCCGTTTTGTGAACCAAGGAGGATCGGCTCCGTCGTTTGTTAATTTATTTGGTATAAATCTTTCAATTGCAGCCGATGCTATTTCTTTGAATTCAAGCCACATCTGGTTTACACTTATATAATTAATTTGGAAGGAGTGGAGATTGTCTCTCACTAAGACGTCAAGTGAATTTTTGTCTGCTTTTTTGAATAGGTATATTTTTTGTTTATTTCTGGAGGATTTGGGGGTTACAATATTAAATCTCGCAACAACAACCCTGTGGTCACTAATCCCTGTATCCGTTTTTATGCTCGTTATTAAGTCAGGATTATTTGTTGCTAAGAGGTCAAGTGTGTTTTCACAACCATTTACTGTTCGCGTGGGCTCATAAACTAACTGCTCGAAATAATTTTCAGCAAATGCGTTTAGCACAATTTCGGATGAGGTTTTCTGCGTATCTCTGGAATTTAACATGTATTATCGCCAACATATAGAGGGTAAATTAAAATCACCACCAAATATAATCGTATGAGTCGGGAATGTGTTTGAAATCAAGCTCAAGTTTTCTTTGAACCTTTCAGCAACTGTATTATCTGAATTAGGAGGTCGGTAAAAGGATCAAATTATTACTTTATTCCGGTCGCCAACAATGATCTCGGCCCATACTAACTAACAGGAACTATCTACTTCAATTTCGCGACAAGATAAACTACTTCTAACAGCAACAAACACGCCACCGACAACTGTGTTTGCCTATCCTTTCGGAACACCGTTACTTCTTCGCAAAAATTTCGGCTGATATTATTTCCGACTTTAGCCAGCTTTCAGTGCCTATAATGATTTGAGCATCAGTGCTTTCTATTGGCGCTTGGAGCTCTGGTACTCTCCCAACACAGCTACGATAATTTACAACTGTTATACCAGTGGTTCCTGTACCTACGTTCTTTCAGTGTTCGGCCTGCACCCTTTGTGTTTCGCTAAGAAACCCGGAAAACGTGGTTTTTGGGTACCAAAACTGAGCCACGGATTTCAGGATAGTTAAGCAGAAGAAATTGCTGCAATTTTTAAGATGTATTCCTAAGATGCCTATCTCAAACATCTTTGAAAATTTTCTGGATACCTGTATTCGCTTCCGAGATACAGAGATTGAATGTTACCCATCTTCACACGTAAAACATAGGCATAGAATCCAGTGTGAGGAGAAAATGTAGTTTGTAAAGTGACGCAGCAAGCAGAATTATGCTCCAGTACCTCCACTATCATGAGAAGGCTTCTGGGAACTCCATATTATAGTACTGAATCACATGAAAAACTTCTGTGCAACTACACTGAGGCGCCAAAGAAACTGGTTTAGGCATGCGCATTCAAATACACATACACTCCTGGAAATTGAAATAAGAACACCGTGAATTCATTGTCCCAGGAAGGGGAAACTTTATTGACACATTCCTGGGGTCAGATACATCACATGATCACACTGACAGAACCACAGGCACATAGACACAGGCAACAGAGCATGCACAATGTCGGCACTAGTACAGTGTATATCCACCTTTCGCAGCAATGCAGGATACTATTCTCCCATGGAGACGATCGTAGAGATGCTGGATGTAGTCCTGTGGAACGGCTTGCCATGCCATTTCCACCTGGCGCCTCAGTTGGACCAGCGTTCGTGCCGGACGTGCAGACCGCGTGAGGCGACGCTTCATCCAGTCCCAAACATGCTCAATGGGGGACAGATCCGGAGATCTTGCTGCCCAGGGTAGTTGACTTACACCTTCTAGAGCACGTTGGGTGGCACGGGATACAAGCGGACGTGCATTGTCCTGTTGGAACAGCAAGTTCCCTTGCCGGTCTAGGAATGGTAGAACGATGGGTTCGATGACGGTTTGGATGTACCGTGCAATATTCAGTGTCCCCTCGACGATCACCAGTGGTGTACGGCCAGTGTAGGAGATCGCTCCCCACACCATGATGCCGGGTGTTGGTCCTGTGTGCCTCGGTCGTATGCAGTCCTGATTGTGGTGCTCACCTGCACGGCGCCAAACATGCATACGACCATCATTGGCACCAAGGCAGCAGCGACTCTCATCGCTGAAGACGACACGTCTCCATTCGTCCCTCCATTCACGCCTGTCGCGACACCACTGGAGGCGGGCTGCACGATGTTGGGGCGTGAGCGGAAGACGGCCTAAAGGTGTGCGGGACCGTAGCCCAGCTTCATGGAGACGGTTGCGAATGGTCCTCGCCGATACCCCAGGAGCAACAGTGTCCCTAATTTGCTGGGAAGTGGCGGTGCGGTCCCCTACGGCACTGCGTAGGATCCTACGGTCTTGGCGTGCATCCGTGCGTCGCTGCGGTCCGGTCCCAGGTCGACGGGCACGTGCACCTTCCGCCGACCACTGGCGACAACATCGATGTACTGTGGAGACCTCAAGCCCCACGTGTTGAGCAATTCGGCGGCACGTCCACCCGGCCTCCCGCATGCCCACTATACGCCCTCGCTCAAAGTCCGTCAACTGCACATACGGTTCACGTCCACGCTGTCGCGGCATGCTACCAGTGTTAAAGACTGCGATGGAGCTCCGTATGCCACGGCAAACTGGCTGACACTGACGGCGGCGGTGCACAAATGCTGCGCAGCTAGCGCCATTCGACGGCCAACACCGCGGTTCCTGGTGTGTCCGCTGTGCCGTGCGTGTGATCATTGCTTGTACAGCCCTCTCGCAGTGTCCGGACCAAGTATGGTGGGTCTGACACACCGGTGTCAATGTGTTCTTTTTTCCATTTCCAGAAGTGTATATGTTATCAGGCAGAATCCGGCGCTGCGGTCGGCAACGCCTATATAAGACAAGAAGTATCTGGCGCAATTGTTGGATCGGTTACTGCTGCTACAATGGCAGGTTATCAAGATTTAACTGAGTTTGAACATGGTGTTGTAGTCGACGTACGAGCGATGGGACACAGCATCTCCGAGGTTGCGACGAAGTGGGGATTTTCCGTACGACCATTTCACGAGTGTACCGTGAATATCAGGTATCCGATAAATCATCAAATCTCCGACATTGCTTCGGCTGGAAAAACATCCTGCAAGTACGGGGCCAACGGCGACTGAAGACAATCATTCAACACGACAGAAATGCAACTCTTCCTCCAATTGCTGCACATTTCAATGCTGTGCCATCAAAAAATGCCAGCGTACGAACCGTTCAACGAAACACTATCGATATGTGCTTTCGGAGCCGAAGGCCCATTCGTGTACCCTTGATGACTGCAAAACACGAAGCTTTACGCCTCGTCGGGGCCCGTCACACAGACATTGGACTCTTGATGCCTGGAAACATGTTGTCTGGCCGGACGAGTCTCATTTCAACTTCTATCGAGCGGATGGACGTGTACGGGTATGGAGACATCCTCATGAATCGATGAACCCTGCATGTCAGCAGGGGACTGTTCAAGCTGGTGGAGGCTCTGTAATGATGAGGGGCGTATGCAGTTGGAGTAATATGAGACCCCTGATACGTCTACATACGACTCTGACAGGTGACACGTACGTAAGCATCCTGTCTGATCACCTGCTTCCATTCATGTCCATTGTGCATTCCGACGTACCTGGGCAACGCGACACCCCACACGTCCAGAATTGCTTAAGAGTGGCTCCAGGAACACACTTCCGAGTTTAAACTCTTCCGCTGGTCACCAAACTCCCCAGACTTGAACAATATTGAGCATATGTGGGATGCCTTGCAAAGTGTTGTTCAGAAGAGATCTTTGCCCCCTCGTACTCTTATGGATTTATGGACAGACCTGCAGGATTCATGGTGTCAATTCCCTCCAGCACTACTTCAGACATTAGGCGAGTCCATGCCACGTCATATTGCTGCACTTGTGCGTGCTCGCGGCGGCCCTACACGATTTTAGGCAGGTGTACCAGTTTCTTTGGCTCTTCAGTGTACAATACGGTCTAAGTTGTAAAGTTAGATTCGCGTTATTTCAGTTTCACGTAAGTAAACTACCAAATTTTTACTGAACCATGAAGTTCTTTTCAAATCAGATGCCCTGCTGTGCAGGGAAAAGAAGGGAGCCATCCGAAAATGCTCCTATTGGACACAAAAAGGGTGAATATATTCTTGTTTAAAAGTCTCTAACTGAAAAGTCGAGTACCAACTGACTCCTTCTACCTTCCTCAGCACCTTTAAAAATTTTTCAAAAATTTTGGCATGCGAAGATATTCGCGCTTTTTTTTTTCTGAGAGAGAAGAAGATGGTGGCAGTGGAAAGAGACGGAAAAGTAGTAAATACTGGAAAATAGTAGATAGTGGCTGTGATACAGAAAGAGCGAAGGACACAGTGACAGTGCCAGTGGACCGTAGGTGACAGTGATAGAACAGTGCTAGTAAAAGAGTGAAGGCGACAGTGCCAGTAGTAGAGGAATAAAGAGAAGGAAAAAGTGGAAGTGGGTAGAGCTAGTGATAATGAGCGACAGACTTTATGACGATGATAACAAGGAAGAAAGAGATAGTAACAGTGAGAACAGACTGCAGCAGTGGTATGTAGCAGTAAGAGACAGTAACAGTTAGAGTAGACAGAGGAGCAGAACAGAACGAAGGATACTGTGGCTGCGAGACAGTATACGGCGACAGACACAAAGAGATCATGACAATCAGTTGAACTGAATGAGTGAGTGAGTGAGAGTGGGTAAACGGTAGTGGATGTGTATGAGCGACTCACAGTGATGAATTAGCGGGTGTGAGCGGGTAGCAGTTAGGGGAGCTTATGGGAGTGACAGGTGAGTTGCATATTCAAAAGAGTACGAATATGATGTTTGTTTGCCAAAACTTTAGGGAAAATTTTGTAGATGCTGGTGAAGGTAGGGCTGAGGCAGCTGGTATCCCACTTCTCAGTCAATTTTTTTTTAAACAAGAACATGTTTGCCCCTTTTGTGATGTGACTGGAGAATTTCTCCACTGTTAAAAATCCTTGTAAGCTGTTACCAGTAATGCACTGTTTGCCTTAATCTTCAAAATTTAAAACTACACGCATGATACAGTTCTCCAGTAAATAGTGTGCAGGTTTGTAATAAGAGGTAAACGTATGTCCGCTGTACAATATAGAGGATGACGCACCTGGCACATCTCTTCCCCCACCTAGCTGCCTCACACCAAAGTTCGTACGACGAGTTCGCGCAGTTGCTGCCGTAGCATCAGTTATAAAATGACGATTAAACGCTGCTGCAACAAAGTGGCAACACGATATCGCGATCCTACAACGATGCCAGCAAAAATGGGGCTTGTTAGCTATGGGGCTACATTATCTCATTTCTGCAGGAGATTGGACGAAACGTTGTCTGAACTACATTTTTATCTTCTTTCATTATTCATCATTCAACATACGTCTGCAAAATTACGAGACTGATTGTAAGAGTTTCAACAACGTCTAGAGTACAGCTCGCTAGTACTAACATCAAACGTGCACCGAGACTGAACTATCATGTAGACGAGGCACTTGGAGCAGACTTCACGACGTAATGCATTACTGAAACGTAATCAGGCACCGGCACTTAAGCTGTCGTGCGTGTCCTACTTACTTTCGTTCAATGAACCGGAGCAAAACCGGTTAGCAGCTACGCGGAGCAGCCATCATTCTCATTACTATCAACAACGTGTTCTGCCCGCATTAACGAATGAGAATGTGATCAGGGGATACTGTTATTTTGTTATTATCATTCTGAAGCTAGTGCCCTCCCGCTCCAATCAAGTTACGGAATACCGCCATTCCTCCTCCCGTACGAATTAGCCCAATCTGCATTTAGATACGTTGCCCCTGATTCATGGTTCTGTGTCGGTTGAGTTTCCAGTCTGAGGCTGGAGTCTAACAAATTCACCAAGGGACTGCAGCAGACCGGCATTTTTCTTAACGTCGCCAGAGTCATAAGGCGTTTATCTTCGCTTCGAAATATGTTAACTAGTAGAAGCAACATGCGAATTTTACATTCATTTCGACAATAACTAGATAACAGAGCCGCAAACTGCAATCCCACTTACAGGATGAAAGGTGCCACAAATATCAACCTTGTTGATCCAGATGTAAGTAAACACCGCTGGTAAGCTTCGTGTGTTTCATACTATATCTGTAACATAATGGGTTGATCTTGAGTCCTCATACACGCTATAAATTGATTTTGAGTAGACAATACTGTTCGATTAATTTCGTCAGGATTTATCAAAGCACAGGATCGAATTGTTCGGCATTGTACGTCTTCGCAAGTCGCCGACGTCAGCATGTGGGCCACTTGTTTGCTTAACATTGTGGGCAGTGGGGCAGAGGTTTGTCGGACCTCCTCTACTCACGTCAGGGCAGTAACGTGTAGTGCAGTTATTTTCTCACTACCTGACAAACTTGGGTATTCGTTTTGATAATTTTCTATTAGAAACGAAAACAAAAAATGAACAGTGTTTGCACTGTAATACCGAAAAAAAGTTTCCCTATATTCGTGAAAACACCTTTGAAATTATGAAGCAGTCGTACAAAGGAATAGGTATAATGTACAGATGTATAAGTATAGTGTCCTGGACAGTTTATGTAGGCTTGGCGAAGCTTCTCCGTGTGTCGACAATACGATTTTGTAAGCGTCACTATGGCAACGCCACCTCATAGCTCTGCAGATAGCTATTGGTTTCGTCTACAGCCGTTGGCGCTTTTCACTTGAAAGCTGTCAAAAGCGCAGCCAGGTGTCAGAGATTACCTTAAATTGATTCAGCTTTAGGAGTATCTCAGCAATAAAGAATAAATGTATTGAAATTTCTTGTACGACCCCTATCATAATCATTTACAGCGGATTCAACTCCTTCGGAAAGGATATGAACGTAACAACTGAAATTTTGTCATTGGTTATTTGCAAAGAGGTGAGTAATCCCATTAATACTGTTTACTGATGAAGCCCAGTTTCACCCGCAGCGTATCATTAACACTTGTGATTCAGATCTGTGGTCCGACGAAAACAAACACGCCTTTCTGGAGAAACGTTTTGAAGAATACCGCACGGTAACTGCATGTTGTGGTATGACAGACAATATTCTCATATGGCATGTTGTGTTACCGAATCATCTTATAGGGCCTATTTATCTACACTTTCTCGAAAACGAGCTTCCAGCATAACTGGAAGAGGACCTTTAGCTTACAAGCATGATGAGGCCTCTGCAAGTTCTAGTCACCAGCTGACATCATTTAAACCTAATATTCCCCACAAGATGAATCGCCAGAAATAGTAACTTTCTAGGTCAGCAGCGTCCCCAGACCTTACTGCTTTTGATTTTTATCTGTGGGATTCATTAGAAGGTGAAATATGCAAAGAAAAAATACGCACGAGAGAGACGCAATAGAACGCCAAGACAATCTCATAAGCGTTACATGTGGTGCTGTCAACAGAATTCGGAAGTGCAAAGAAATCATAGATTAATTTTATGAAAATGAACTTTCAGCTTATAATCATTTATTTACTTAGTATCTTCTGTGAGTATCTGTTTGGGTTACAGCGTAACAGCTGTATCTTCGCAACCAATAAAATTGGACTCTTTTTATATCTAATAGTTTATACTAGTAAATATTAAAAATTTACTACTCTTTGTAGAACACTTTGTGCATTTGTAGGCAGTCTTTACAAGATTTAACACAGTCAG
Source organism: Schistocerca piceifrons (assembly GCF_021461385.2). Classification (NCBI taxonomy): domain Eukaryota; kingdom Metazoa; phylum Arthropoda; class Insecta; order Orthoptera; family Acrididae; genus Schistocerca; species Schistocerca piceifrons. The sequence goes on from NC_060140.1 coordinate 508,974,885, forward strand.
CAGATTCCTTTATAGATGAACGTCGACTTCCTAACTCTCTGCCATTGAGTTGTCTGTTATGGTAATCGATTTTGATAATATTTGGTGAAAAGTAATTGCACATCTTCCTGGAAGACGCATGTTACAGGTAATAATGTATTATAAAACTTTAGTAAACTAATAAAAATCCGAAAGCTGATTTGTACAAGACAGTCCTTTAATCAAAATGATTCGAATAGATGATGCTGTCTTGTTCATAGGTCGCCCATCCCTTACTGGAGACCTAGCGAGGTAACCCAGTTGTTAAGACACTGTACTCTTATTCGATAGAAGTGGATATTTATTTCCAATCGTGCCATACTGATTTACGTCACCTCTAAATAACATTAGATGGTTGCTTCAACGAGGTGGATTTCGTGAATACACCCTGACCAATCGAATCTTGTGCTCCGTATTTGATTACCTTGTTGCCGATGAAGCATTTAGCGCTAAAATTCCTTATTTCTTGCCGGTATCAAGACAGCTACACTCCGAATCTACAACGTGATTTGATATTTTTCACACGTGCAAATTATTGACACAAGTAGTGTCGGAGAATACGTGGGACAACATGATAAGTGATTTCGGAACCTTCGGATTCTTTCATTTTATCTGAAGCCTTAAAGCGTTCTCAGTGAAAAGTATTCTTGAACTGGACAGTTATTCCTGGCGTTGGTGCTCGCGTCTCGTGTATGGGCAGACATTTCAGCATCGTTTTACTTCAGTTTTCGTTTTCAGTGGTTCCTTTGTTGTTCGAATGGTTAAGAAATACTGGTGCTCAATAGCGCACGTGAAAACGCCAGATCTTAGAAAATTTCAGTCCAATAACCAGACATATGATGAACAGTTGTATTGTAGTAACGACGTAATGAAAATATTATCGTGCTCTAACAATCTCAAGTACTCTCACGTGCTGAAGTAAAAATGGAGACCAATGTGTTAATTTAAATTGTTGTGGCACTAGAAACCTTCAAGAGGTTTCCATTGCTAATGAGAGAGTACACTGACTACATGATCGCATAGCAATGATTGGCGTGTACTAGAAAGAAGAGCTATAGCATACCGCATGATGGCGACCCAACTTCAGCTAACATTCGCAGTCTATTTGCAAACGAATTTAAACCATTGTAGAATATGTTAGCAACAACGGTCTGCATACATTCCTAGGTGTGAAAACTGTGGCACAGGAAGCGGTGGGAGTGGCTAGAGGCTGGATGGGTATGTGTGTGTTAATACGTATTATGTAACAATCGAACTAAATAAAATTCAATAAATCGGAGTGTATGAGTAAAAGTGAAACACAAGGAAAATGTCTAGCACTCAGTCCAGAAACATGCATTAACTTAATAACTAACATAAATCCCAATCGTAAAACTCCTGCCCTTCAAAATAAGGGCACAAAACAACAGACAACCATACCATACAAGCTGCAAGGAATGACAAGAATAATAATAGGAATGTTCTAGCTAAGGGCAAATATCCAAAATTAAACCAACTAAAACTGACACACCAAGCCCCACAACTAATATATATATATATATATATATATATATACAACTACTGCGCAAGAGAAATAGTAAATAATAAATTAAGGCACAGTGAGCGAGGCTACACAGTGCTGGGCACAGTGCTAAGTAGATCATCCCAATAAATCAACCAAGGCGAGCAATCTTGATTCAGGAAAATGAAAGAGTTAAGCACAATTGACAATGATATATGGTACACTCATCATCCACACTCATGAGGCTGCTATCAACAGACGCCAGCAGCCAGCTCTCCCATCTTCCCAGGCAAAGCTGCCACAGCAAATCCCTTAACCAGCCACTCCAGGACGTATACAAGGTGCATTCAAGTTCTAAGGCCTCCAATTTTTTTTCTCCAGACTGGAAAGAGATAGAAACATGCGCATTGTTTTAAAATGAGGCCACGTTCATTGTCAATACGTTCCAGAGATGGCAGCACCATACGGCAGATGGAATTTTACCGCCAGCGGCGAGAATGAGAACTGTTTTAAATGCTTAAAATGGCGACGTTTTCCTTACTTGAACAGCGTGCAATCATTCGTTTTCTGAATTTGCGTGGTGTGAAACCAACTGAAAGTCATCGACATTTGAAGGAGACATGTGGTGATGGAGTTATGGATGTGTCGAAAGTGCGTTCGTGGGTGCGACAGTTTAATGAAGGCAGAACATCGTGTGACAACAAACTGAAACAACCTTGGGCTCGCACAAGCCGGTCTGACGACATGATCGAGAAAGTGAAGAGAACTGATTTGGCAGATCGCCGAATGACTGTTGAACAGATCGCCTCCAGAGTTGGCATTTCTGCGGGTTCTGTGCACACAATCCTGCATGACGACCTGAATATGCGAAAAGTGTCATCCAGGTGGGTGCCACGAATGCTGACGGACGACCACATGGCTGCCCGTGTGGCATGCTGCCAAGCAATGTTGACGCGCAACGGCAGCATGAATGGGACTTTCTTTTCGTCGGTTGTGACAATGGATGAGACGTGGATGCCATTTTTCAATCCAGAAACAATGCGCCAGTCAGCTCAATGGAAGCACACAGGTTCACCGCCACCAAAAAAATTTCGGGTAACCGCCAGTGCTGAAAAAATGATGGTGTCCATGTTCAGGGACAGCGAGGGCGTAATCCTTACCCATTGCGTTCCAAAGGGCACTACGGTAACAGGTGCATCCTACGAAAATCTTTTGAAGAACAAATTCCTTCCTGCACTGCAACAAAAACGTCCGGGAAGGGCTGCGCGTGTGCTGTTTCACCAAGACAACGCATCCGCACATCGAGCTAACGTTACGCAACAGTTTCTTCGTGATAACAACTTTGAAGTGATTCCTCATGCTCCCTACTCACCTGACCTGGTTCCTAGTGACTTTTGGCTTTTTCCAACAATGAAAGACACTCTCCGTGGCGGCACATTCACCAGCCGTGCTGCTATTGCCTCAGCGATTTTCCAGTGGTCAAAACAGACTCCTAAAGAAGCCTTCGCCGCTGCCATGGAATCATGGCGTCAGCGTTGTGAAAAATATGTACGTCTCCAGGGCGATTACGTCGAGAAGTAACGCCAGTTTCATCGATTTCGGGTGAGTAGTTAATTAGAAAAAAAATCGGAGGCCTTAGAACTTGAATGCACCTCGTACTAGGTAGGCCGGTGTGCCACACATGACCTGGCAGTGCACGCGGTCTTGTACTGCTGCTGCTGCCGCCCATGGGGCCGTCGGAGCTGGCTCCAAGTTGCTGCTGCTTCCTTGTCCCACACCAACCTGCTCTCTGCTGTCACCAACGTCTGTACGACGCGTCGCTGTGGCGCCGCACTCTGCTGTTTTTCAGTTACGTGTGCACGTTACTGCAGAGGGGACATACATCACTACGTGTGCACTTTACTGCAGAGGGGACATACATCACTGGCGCTGGCGCCAGCTGCCAAGCGGAGTGGAACTTCAGTCTCATATCTGTCAGTAGAACACATATAAGCAACTACTTACATTGCCGGTGCTCTGCTTCCGCGAGGTACAAATAGACTGTATACAATGTGAAACGTGAGCTTCTCCCTCTATACAGAGTATACAGATATGTGACGAGAATGCAGTCGGGTAACGTCCTCAAACGATCGATTGTATTTCGACAGGTGGGCACCGTCATTTTCAAGGCCCAGCGGAAATTAGAGATCCCAGTGCATTGCAACTTAAACCCTCGGTGGCTGTGGCTATCTCAACCATGAAACAAAAAATGTTGTGTACAAACAGAGAACACACGATCTAAACAAATAATTATACTAACCTCCGTCCGAACAGGCCACAGGAACGGTACCGATAGACCGCCGTGCCATCCCCTGCCGATAGGCGTCACTGGAGGCGGATATGAAGGGGCATGTGTACAGCACACCGCTCTCCAGGCCATTGCGAGCTTTCGTGATCGGAACCGCTACTCCTCAATGAAGTAGCTCCTCAGTTTAACTCACAAGGGCTGAGTGCACCCCACTTGCCAACAGCGATCAGCAGACCTGGACGGTTGGCCATCCAAGTGTTAGCCAAATCCAAAAACACTTAACTTTGGCTATCTGACGACAACCAGTGTCACCACTGCGGGAAGCTCTTAATGTAAACGACTAACACCACCAAATAAACAAAGATAACCACTGGCAAATACCTTAAATATTAGCGTATTAATTAGGAACAGGTGAGCAAGAAGTGCCAACTATGCCCCTATTGTCTGACCAAGGGGACAGCAGGATTCCCGATCGAATTTAAGCAAAACTCTGTGTAGGTATAAGGCGACTTGCTAGCGTAACCTCAACAGCTTCCTTAATGACACTATTCCAGTAATTGAAGTTGAAACACGTATGTATTCAGTAGCAGCGATGGCGAGGCATGACAGAATCTCTGACCAGAGAGTTATTTATCGTTGCTAGTCTGCGCTTGACCGCGCGAGAGTTCAGTCAGTGCTAGTAGCGCGCGAGAGACAGTCGGAGTTGTGTGTGAGGAGTCGGCGGGCGTCGACATGGGTCTCTGGTCAAGGTTCGGGACGAGATATATTTTTTAAATAAGGTAATGAAGCAGCATTGCGCACATCTGATAATGTAATGTATATTAACTGTAATTAATTTGTTCAAGAATGCCCCAATAATAATTTTGTTATCAAAGCAATCTTTTTTAAGAAAATAATCATTACAATTGAAACAATATTTCCTTTGCTTTTCCTCCCAGAATCAATTTATCAGGTTGATTATTGCACAGGGCCTAAGGTCAGCGCAGATGACCTTATAAAGTTTAGCAGGTTGATCTTAACGTTAATTTTGTAGGGACTTAACATTTTTCACATTTTTTATTATCATTGAATTTTATTACTGTGGGAAGCTAACATTTGGGTCTATTTGCATTTTTATTCAATTCATATCATTTAAAAATAATTACGGTGAGGTTACGCTTACCACGATGAATATTCACATTTAAATAATCTTTTCTTTCATTTTTGCGGGGAGGTTAGACTTAGCACGATGTCTATTCACATTTAAAATATTGTCTTTCATTTTTGCGGGGAGGTTACACTTGGCGACATACGGTCCGGGATCGTATTTCTTTGAGAATCTTCTGAAAAGTAGTCAGACATCTGCTCTTATTTACTTAATATAATTAGCATTTGGCGCAACGCTTTTACTAATTTTATGACTTTCTTTCCTCAGATCATCGGCAATTCGTTGCTCTGTTGTATTTGTGTTTGTTGCTTTTTGCATTGCGCTTATTTCATTTGTGAATAATTGTGACTATTGTAAAAATGCCGCGAAAGACTGTGAATAGTGTATCGCGAAGAATAATGAATGAAATTACCGACTAAACAACTTCACCGATAGTACTTGTGACACGCAGTGTAATGATGACAATCCTGCGTTCACTGACAATCAGTGCGTTCCAACCACTAATGATGATTTTTATCTTACTGATGAACAAACGAACTCAATTGTGTCCTCTGTTAATTTGACGACAATTGATGACACGGGGCGCCCTATTGTAATGAGCGCTGCCCAGCTTAACACACCCGGTTTGGAAAATTCAAGTAACATACAGACAAATTTTTCTAATGAAAATGGACAGTGTACTGAAAGTACGATGGATTTATTTAATTCCGAAATAGTGTCTGACAGTGTACAACCGTCTGATAAACCTTTTTGTAAATTGCAGAATGACCAAATGGTCACACAAAACGCGACAATTGCAAATACACCGTCAAACAGTACAGAGAATGGAGTAGGTAATATTGGGTTGGATCAAATTATGGCATTTTTTAAACAACTTGATAAAAAACTAGACAATAATAAAGAAGATCTCAAACAACAATTTAGTAAAGATTTCAAACAACTTAATGAAAAACAAGAAAACAATTCCAAACAGCTTAATGAAAAATTAGACAACAATTCTAGACAGCTTAGTGAACAGATCAAACAGCTTAATGAAAAACATGACAGCCTTAATGAAAAATTAGACAACAATTCCAGACAGCTTAGCGAGCAGATTACAGCCGTTGCCGCGCAGTGTCATGACACTAAGGAACAGTTACGCGAGGAAATTGAGGCTTGTTCAAAAAAAAGTAGTGAAGAAATTAGATCTGTTGCTCAAGAATTAAGGAATATGCAAACAGTTACAACAGAAACACTTAGAGAGGAAATTAGCGCAGTCAGTAAACAATGCTCTGAAAAAGCTACACAATTACGCGATGAGTTTAAACTAATGACAGCAGAACTTTCGCGCACAATGGATGCAAAGATAGACGCGAAATTCGACCAACAGAACACTCAGATTGACGATCGTTTTAATCACCACATACGAAACAGTGATACGCGTTTCCGCAAATTTATTCAGGATCAAAATAAAGTAAAACGTCAAGTCATGGAAACAATCACTGTTCAGAGACAAGAAGACAAACGTAAATTGTTTGCAAAGGCAAAAACATATGTAGACAACAATATTGCTACGGTATCGGACAAAATTAATACCATCGAACAGTTGAACACTGAATTACGTGATGAGATTTCTGACCTTAAATCAAAAACAGATACACACTCAGTAGATTTTCAAACAGTGACCGACAGACTCGAACAATTAGAACTAACACAGGATTCCGATGTCGTCAAAGCTGACGTTAAAAAACTGAACGAAACTACACGTAAATTGCAAAAACAGATTAATGCCTCTGACACTAAAACCGATGATCAGGTAAAAATACTGACAGAAAAATATGATGAATTGGCCAGTCGTATTGATGTTATTGAAAGCAATAATGACAACAAATAAGACGATACTGCACAGATTTCGTTTAACCAAACACCTGAATTCCAAAATTTACAGCAGACAATTAATGAGATCGATTCATCTAACAACACCTTACGTAGAAAATTGTCATGTTTACAGCAGGAGTTAACAGAGATAAAAAATGTTTCTGGGTTTAACACATCACAGCAGACGCCACTGTGCGAACATTTGTCAGACTCACGCAGCACGTATAATTTGAGTAATCTACAGAGAGTATGGGACTTAGATTCAGAACAGACACAGACAAATAGATTCTCTTACAATCATGAACCTGTTCCATCATACAGAGACGATAATTTTGATTACAAACATTTTCTGTCGGTGAGAAAATTTAAAGTGTTTAAAAATGACAGAACACAGATTCATCCACTAGATTGGATACAACAATTTAGCTTTGCTTTTCCACCGACTTGGCCCGTAACACACAAACTTGAAATTATTTGTAGTTTTTTGGAAGGCGAACCGGCAACTCGTATGAGACCGATCGCGAGACAATGCTATTCGGTAGAAGAGTTTCAGAATGGTTTTCTATCAGCGTATTGGTCGAAGACGACACAGTGCGGGATTAAAGATCAGTTAATTAGTTTACCGAATTATGAGAACACAAATTTTCCCAGTGTCACGCAATTTTTTGAACACATGGTCCAACAAAACTAGTACTTAAGTGAACCATATTGTGAATCTGCACTAATACAATTATGCATTTCTAAATTACCATGGTTAAATTACAGACATATTTATCATTTTGCATTGCAGGTCACACATTTCACTCAAATTTTTGGATTATTCCGTTATTGACGACAGACATTATTTTAGGTGCGAATTTTCTGGTACAACACGATGCAGTTATTGATTTTCAAAATTCCTATTTAATGCTAAAGGATGAAAATGTACAATTGGCTTTAGAATTTCAGCACTCTTTATCTGCGGAAGAACAAACAATTAATCGTACAGAGGTCATTTCCGTATCACGTAACATAGACTGTAATTCCACATTGTTTACTGATACGTACGTACATAACTATAACTCTTCAGACGAAGCTGACTACGACGTAATGCAGATAATTTCTGATAAAGTTAAACAAAGCAGTGCAAATAAAGACGACGAACGCACGCAACTACACAAAATTCTTTTGCAGCAAGCTCCAGTTTTTGGCAACATTCCTGGTACTATGTCCGGTTTTATGTATGAATTTCAAGTTAAACAGCACGATACATTTAAAGCAAAGCATTATCCCATTCCATATATCCACCGAGAACAGGTTAAAAAAGAATTGCAGGATATGCTTGACCAAGGAATTATTGAACCAGCAGTTAGTCCGTACATAAACCCGCTACATATTGTTAAGAAAAAAGATGGCTCACTTCGCCTCGTACTTGATTCACGTCACCTCAATGACATTATTATTAATGAAACAGATCGACCACAGACATTAGAGGAACTGCTACAGAAATTTGACGGTACTGCTATTTATTCTACATTAGATTTGAAATCGGGATTTTGGCAAATTCAACTTCATCCGAATTGCAGAAATTATACAGCTTTTCTCTGTTTTGGTGACTGTTATCAATTTTGCAAATTACCATTCGGTTTAGCTATTTCTTCTGCAGCTTTTATTCGCGGTTTGAACACAATAGTTCCGACAGAACTTAAGGACAGAATTACGACGTACGTAGATGACATTCTTATTGCAGAAGCTAACTGGACTGAACACAATCTGACTCTTGAACAACTGTTGCAAACTTTTCGTGCACAGTTAATCTCAGTAAATCGCATTTTGGTAAAACTTCTATAAAATTTCTTGGACACGTAATTTCAGCAGAAGGCATTGCGCCTGATCCGGAAAAACTTCAAGCTCTACGTGACATTACTGTTCCTACGACGAAGAAGCAACTACGCAGTTTTTTGGGCTTAATTAACTTTTTTCGTAAATTTATTCATCATTCTGCTTTAGACACACCTAGATTATGCCAATTAACAGGTAAAAACAGTATTTGGTCCTGGGATAAGCAAGCACATTCTGAATTCATGAACCTGAAACATGCTTTGTTGAATGCACCACTTTTATCGCACCCAGATCTTACCAGAAATTTTTCCATTGCCACCGACAGTTCCAACACCGCTTTAGGGGTACATATTTTTCAGGAAATTGAAGAAGATGGCTCTACAGTAATTAAAAAAATCGCATTTGCAAGTCGCATTCTGTCGCCTGCTGAACGAAATTATTCCGTTACAGAATTGGAAACATTATGTGTTGTTTGGGCTTTCACGAGATTTAGACACTTTCTTTATGGCAGACATACCACCGTCTACACAGATCACAGAACGATACAATTTTTACTTTCGGCTAAATTCACTCACGACAGATTAAGCAGATGGCAGCTTTATTTACAGGAATTTAATTTCACAATAGTTCACATTCCCGGCACACAAAATGTTGTAGCAGACGCACTATCTCGTTCTCTCAGCAACAATCAGCAAGACGTCGCAACCAACTTCTGCAAAGCAAATTTCAGCGTAATGTACATCCAACAAGTTGCATTTGAAAATTTTATTTCGTCGTCATTACAGGACACAGCACAAGAGCAAAGTAAAGACAATGTGTGGAAAGAAATTAAACACCTTTGGCAAGATAAGAGTAATGTTACGATTAGAAACCATTACACTGTACGCAATGACATTCTGTTTCGCCGCTCTCATCCTGACAGCAACAATTGGTTATTATGCATTCCTGACGAACTGGTTAACAAATTAATCTGGTACACTCATTTAAGTTACGCACATTACGGAGCCAGAAAATGTTTTCTTATACTGAGACAGAACTGTTATTTTGCCAACATGGAAAAACGTATACGACGAGTTTTAGCGTCTTGTAAAATTTGCCAGAAAGCTAAGTCAGACACAACTTCACATATTCCTCCATTATATCCCATTGTACCTGTTAAATTAAGACACATGGCCGCTGTAGACATTTTTGGTCCGATTCCGAGAACTAACGGAGGTTTTTACTACATCTTTGTCGCTGTTGAACTCACTTCAAAACTTGTTACTTTCACTCCGTTACGCAAAGCTACTGCTAAAACCGTTTCGAAAGCATTTGTAAAGCATTTTTTATTTCATGTAAGGCATGTGTTGAAAGTAATTTCCGATAATGGATCACAATTTCGTTCTGCTATATGGACACGCATGTTACGAGCTAGAAACATTTCTCCGATCTATATATCCAAGTACCATGCTTCTTCGAACCCCTTGTGAACGATTAATGAAAGAAACTGGTAAACTGTGTAGAATATACTGCCACAAAAGACATATTGATTGGGACACACATATATTCTCATTCCAAGATGTAATTAATTGTATTCCAAATGAATCCACTGTGCTGTCTCCGCCTGTTATACTGAAAAACGTTGAACCACCAAACAAAATTACAGAATTAGTAAATTTTCCTACATCTCGTCGATTACGACACCACGAAATAATTGACATTGCACTGAACAACATCAAACGTGCCGCAGAGCGCCGGAGAAGAAAGCAAAAACAGGTTTGTACACGCCGAGACTTTCACATTGGACAGAAGATATTAGTACGTACACACTATTTATCCAGCAGAATAAAAGGTAAGTGCAGTAAATTTGAACTTCTATACGCAGGTCCATATCGGATTCGCAGCATTCCGCACCCCTATGTAGTACACGTCGAAACTCTGAGAACCAGAAAAAGTAAAGGCAACCAACATGTCTCTAATATTAAACCCTTTATTGAATGAAAACACTTTATGATTTCACATGCTATGATGCCATTTACACATTTTATGACTATTTCTGCAATTATATTCACATGACTACTTATTGATGATTATTGTATTTTTTCTTGGCAAGTGCCCGGCAAGGTAAGGTTAGCAGGTCGCTTTTCTTGTCGTTGCACATCAGACCGTGCACACTTTCCATTTTTTTTTGTTTTTTGTATGTACGATTGTTTTCATGTTTTGTTTGTATGCACTGTGAAATAGCTGAGATATAACACACACCAGTTGACTTTGACATTTTTTTTGCCCTATGATATCTCAACATCATGACTGTTTTACATTTTTTTTGCTGCTGGATTGTGATATTCTGTGTACATTTTTGCATCTGAACACTGTCAATGTCTTTGACATATTACGTTATCTGTCATGGTCTGCTGTATGCTCAAATTATGTTACTATAAACCAGTCATTATTTAATGGGTATATGATTTAAATGCAAGACATTAATCTTTGTTCATCATTTTCAGAAGGAAATAGCGAATAAAGGAAATAAATTAAACAGAAATGGGAATTTCACCTACGGAATAAACGAAAGAAGATGCTAAAACCTTATGAGGAAGAGTAAATGGATCAGAATTAACAAACATTAACAAGAATATACTATACACATCGTAGAATAGCAATCTTAACTAATTTTTTCTTTCAGAATACGAAGCGATTGATGCAGGCTATCAGACAGAGCTACACATCTTAGTTTTAGAGATGAAATATGCTAGAGGTAAGGAATAGTTATGTAATGAATAATGAAGTGATTTTTTGCAGATGATAATGAATGCTGATGAATAATGATGAAGAATATGCTACTATGGATAATGAAGTTTTTCTTTACAGGAGATGATAATAATGGAGTTATGATAATATAAGTAATGAAGTGATGGATAATGAAGTTTTTTCTTTACAGATGAGGATATTGTTGAAGTTATGTATTTATGCTATGTAGCTATTTAAGTATTTGTTGCAGTTCGTTTTGACAGCAGGTGTTGTATTGCATAGTATAATGACGGAAGGTTTTGGAGAGGACAGCTATGGACCACATTTTTATATACATTTCACTACCTGTTAATTCGAAGTTCGCCACTTTTCAGCATAAAATGCATTTCTTCTTTCAGCTTAATAATCCATTTTTTGTATATTTTCGCAGGAGAAATTATTTATGAAATTAATGTGCTATAAGCAGTTGTTCATTAAATCTATGTCATCTATGAATGTGATTACATATACTCTACTTGTTTCATAATCTTGCCACAGCTGACTTATGACGAATGACATTACACATTTTCATTTACACCAAAAACCCAGAAGCAAATTTTTCTCTCTTGGTTTCCCCTATAATTACCCAACGCAATGCATTGCTAACAAAAAAATGTATTACCAGTCCAAAATAATGATACCAGTTTAAGAGAGTTCTGAGTAATGCTGATCAGCTATGAATAATATGTCACTTGAAAAATGATTACTGTATTTAAATGACCAATGATTATTTAATAATGCTTTGTAACTAGGAAAAGAAGGCTACTGATTATTACTATATTGAAATGACAAATGATTAATTAATAATGCTTTGTAACTGGATAATGAATACTATTAATTAATAATGCTTTGTAACTGGGAAATTATGATTAATTAATAATGCTTTGTATCTGGGAAATGAATACTACTAATTACTGTATAGAGATGACCAATGATTTGTAACTAGGAAATGAATGCTACTAATAATGCTTTGTAACTAGGAAAAGAATGCTATTCATTATGCTTTGTAACTAGGAAAAGAATGCTACTAATTATGCTTTGTAACTAGAAAATGAATGCTATTCATTATGCTTTGTAACTGGTAAAAAATGCGATTACTTAATAATGCTTTGTAACTAGGAAAAGAATGCTACTAATTATGCTTTGTAACTAGAAAATGAATGCTATTCATTATGCTTTATAACTGGGAAAAGAATGCGATTATTTAATAATGCTTTGCAACTAGGAAAAGAAGGCTACTGATTATTACTATATTGAAATGACAAATGATTAATTAATAATGCTTTGTAACTGGAAAATGAATACTATTAATTAATAATGCTTTGTAACTGGGAAATGATTACTGTATTTAAATGACCAATGATTATTTAATAATGCTTTGTAACTGGGAAATGATTACTGTATTTAAATGACCAATGATTATTTAATAATGCTTTGTAACTAGGAAAAGAAGGCTACTGATTATTATTATATTGAAATGACAAATGATTAATTCATAATGTTTTGTAACTGGAAAATGGATGCTACTAATGCTTTGTAACTGGGAAATGATGACTGTAATGGGATGACCAATGATTGAGTATCAACATTATTATTGACTACCTCCTGTTTTAAGTAATGACTTCTGATTATTTGTAATTAGAGAATGGGGGCAAATATTCTATGTAAAACACTTAATGAACATTTTCTGTAATACTACATACATGGTACAGAAATGTTGAATAACTGGGCTATGAATGCCGCAAACTACTAATGCAAATCCTAATGAAGACTAGTATGTGACTTAATGTCCTTCACCTTCTGACCTCGCTACCCTGAATTACTGCAATATCCATTTGTCCTGTACATCCTCCTGATCATGGAGCACTATATTTAGTTTTTGCACTAATTCTACGTTGGTGTGCCTTGTAAGAGCGTGGTGTCGACACGACATGCTGTCCACCACCGTGAGCGATGGAGACGTTATTATGGTCCCACTGTTTGGTGTACCTAATGTACTGCCAAAATGAAAACATGGGATATTACTACGACATTCCAGTGTCTTGGCTACGCTGATAAATACTTCTGGGAAAAAACTTGAAATTGTCTCACTTGGTGTTGTACTTCTGCGGAAAGAGATGGCCTTTCAGTGCAGCTGCGTGCAACCTAAAGTGCTACAACCATGATGCAATCCTTCCCTTTCCTATCCTAATTCTTGTAACATAGCGAAAATCATTTTTTTGCTAACATAATTTATATTTATGGCCTATACATTTTTTTCGATTTGCTGAACTGCAGTACATGTGCACTTATGTCACTTATCAACATAATTTTTTGCCATTATGTTTATTTGTTGTGAAAATGCTAAAGAGTTTTTCAGTGCGTCTGCACTTATGTCATTTGTTTTGTACTCACATTTTGTCATTATCTAATATGTTTTGTACTTGATGTATGTGCACCATATTTCCTTCATGTTCTATATCTGTATATATGCTGTAATTGTAAAGTTAATTAGTTAAGAAAAAAAATTTGTTGCTCACGGAAAGTCCAAATGACTCACCATCGCTGCCAAATTTTTGCCCCCCCCCTCCCCCCACAGGGTTATGAAACACGTATGTATTCAGTAGCAGCGATGGCGAGGCATGACAGAATCTCTGACCAGAGAGTTATTTATCGTTGCTAGTCTGCGCTTGACCGCGCGAGAGTTCAGTCAGTGCTAGTAGCGCGCGAGAGACAGTCGGAGTTGTGTGTGAGGAGTCGGCGGGCGTCGACATGGGTCTCTGGTCAAGGTTCGGGACGAGGTATATTTTTTAAATAAGGTAATGAAGCAGCATTGCGCACATCTGATAATGTAATGTATATTAACTGTAATTAATTTGTTCAAGAATGCCCCAATAATAATTTTGTTATCAAAGCAATCTTTTTTAAGAAAATAATCATTACAATTGAAACAATATTTCCTTTGCTTTTCCTCCCAGAATCAATTTATCAGGTTGATTATTGCACAGGGCCTAAGGTCAGCGCAGATGACCTTATAAAGTTTAGCAGGTTGATCTTAACGTTAATTTTGTAGGGACTTAACATTTTTCACATTTTTTATTATCATTGAATTTTATTACTGTGGGAAGCTAACATTTGGGTCTATTTGCATTTTTATTCAATTCATATCATTTAAAAATAATTACGGTGAGGTTACACTTACCACGATGAATATTCACATTTAAATAATCTTTTCTTTCATTTTTGCAGGGAGGTTAGACTTAGCACGATGTCTATTCACAATTAAAATATTATCTTTCATTTTTGCGGGGAGGTTACAAAGTGAGCACTAAAATTTTTTTATTGTTTTATTCCTGTGGGTGGCTGGTACCAGGGCAATGTTCCGCAGTTGCAGATTTACTTGACTATGTTAAGCGTGTATGACACAAATGTTCTATACGATAGTCCCCCTCGGTCCTCATGGTCTTACTGATCTATGACATGTAAGAGCCGTGCATGATATGATAGGCACGAGCCTTATGTAAAACATCATCCTTTACGTCCCTACGAGGACCTCAGATGGTGGGTGAAATACACATTTTACACAGTCCTTCCTCAGAGTAACACCAGACCAGTTGGAAATACCACCTGATTAAGGCAAGAAAGCTTTAGACTTTGGTGCTACATCACTATTATCATCACTCAGCCGATTCACAGTTATCGATGGCACAACACGAGTCTTATTTGTCGCTCGCTTTACGTATTCTTGCGGAAGGTAATTTTAAGATGGGCTGACTCAGCTGAGAAATATACAGAGTCTAAAATGACATGGTTCCTATGAACCAAGCTAGGAAATACTCCTGCACGTTGTTCCAGATGGTGACAATTATCAACCTGAAGAGAAGCATCAGATTCAGTTAGCTTTCTATCAGTGATATGTACTAGTTACCATCACCCTACCTCCTGACGTTCACATCAGGGAAGGGAAGGCAACCATCCTTTTCCACCTCCATAGTGAAGCGACTATTCGGATGGATTGAACTGAGACGTTCTTAAGATCTGCACCCGCTTCGTTGATGTGCGACATGCTGAAACCTGTACCGGACTATTTCACAAAAAAGTAATAAAGATTTAGATGTTGTAACATACGAAATGCGTTTTGTATCAAAACAAAAGATGAAATTTGTACAAGAAATCCAAATGCTGATTATAGGCTTACGCCTGAAACGAGTTTCGATGAAATAAATGTTTAACTAAAACGTGATCTCACTGACATTTCCAATGACAGGCGTATTGTTCTCAAGCCATCATGGATAAACTAGTGACGATTTTCTGTGTTCTTTGTGTCAAATATTGCTTGAGGCAGTCACCAACCTACTTTAATATCTCCTAACACCACATTTCTTATTTAGATACTACTTAGCGCAGAACAAACGTTTTTTCATAAATATAGGTCCGCTGAACAGTTCTTACTACTTAGCCCTGTATGATATCTAAACTGCGCCTGTAATGTTTCATATGTTTAACTCTGTTCTTTCGAGACAAGTAGAAAATGATGAGACAGAAGACGTGCGCGAAGATATTGAAGGGACAGTTCAGTATGCAAAGGGAGATGGCCGTCTAATAATCACGTCAGATTTGAATGCGACTGTAGGAGAAGGAATAGGAAACAGAGTTACGAGAGAATATGGGTTTGGTAGTTGGAATGGGAGAGGAGAGAAGCAGTCAAGTTCTGCAATAAATTTTAGCTAGAAACAGCGAACACACTGTTCAGATATCACAGTATATGCAAGTATACTAGGAAAATGCTTGGAGATACGGGAAGATTCCAGCTAGACTACTGCATGGTAACACAGAGATGCCAAAATCTGACGTTTGACTGTACGGGGCACCTAGGTGTAGATACAGACTTGCATAACAGTTAAGGTATGATGAATAGTAGACTGGATTTTGAGAGAATCGTAAAGAAAAATCAACATTGGAAAGACGTGTGATACTGAAGCGCAGCAGAATGATGAGATGCGTTGTAGGTTCTCTAAGGCTGTAGCTTCTGAGATAATGAACACAATACTAGGCAGTTCAGCTGAACAGGAAAGGAAGTATCTTCATAGGGCAGTCACAGAACTTAGACAGACAAACACAGGAACAAAGAAGTTAACTGCGAAGAAACCTTCAGTAACAGAAGAAATACTTCAATTGATAGTGTCTTTTCAGTCACGCAGATTCTACACATAAACTTGCCCTTTGGTTGCAACTACATCAACTGACTGTGCCCTCTGTTTTATTTTATCGCAAGTCGCGGAAATTCAGGCCCGCCTATCATGCAAACAGCTGCTGTGTATACTTGGCCGAACACATTTTGACTTAGGGAAGCAAAAAATTGTTCAGGAAAAGGCAGGAATATAACAATTTCATAAGAGCGAAATGACTGCAGGAAAAATATGAGACGGCGCAAAAGAATGACTGATTCAGAATATAGAAAAGTCAAAGCAACCTTCGATGAAGTTAAGAGCAAGGGCGTCAATGTTAAGACTGCAATGGAAATACCACTGTCAAAGGCAGAGGAGAGAGCGGATGGATAAATGAATCCATTGAAAGCCCCTACGAAGTGGGTCATTTGTGTGCTAGGACTGAAGAAGAAATGCGATTCGATATGGACGACAAGTGGGATCCAGTATTAGAGTCAGGATTTAACAGAGTTTTGGAAGTATTTCCATCAATACTCATCATTTGGCTTTGAAGCTCTAGCAGCAGCCATGTTTGTAGACTAAATTGTGGGAATTCAGGTACAACAGGTATGCAAACAACTTTTGCTTATAGATGCCCAAATATATTTCAGTACTTTTGTGCCATGATCAGTGGGTACCTTTATTAATTTCCCTAAAATACAAACGTGTTTGAAGTACTGATGATTCTAACAAGTGGACTCCCATTAAAATATGTACCGTATTTGCGTGTGCATTTTCGCAACAATGAGCATACAGATGGGGCGGATACTTCGAAAATAACTGTAAGTAACAACAAGATGTAGTCACGAAATATCTTCTTGCGGCAGAGTTACGTTTATAAAGTGATTCGGTAACTCACCAGCCAAATCACAGTAACTTCATTTCGATACAAATGACAATCTACCAATATGCAGAAAAATCAGCGTAGGAAAGTAAGGTAATAACCCGCAAAAGACAGAAGCTCTCTAAGGGCTAATTTCGTTGCAAAAATTAGTACTTAAAACACTTTTATTTTAAAGAATTGTAAAAATGTCCGCTGATATTGGCACAAAGCTGGTGAAACACGTTGGTTGGTTGATTCAGGGAAGGCGATCAAACAGCGAGGTCATCGGTGCTATTGGATTAGGAAAGGATGGGGAAGGAAGTCGATCATGTCCTTTCGCAGGAAACATCTCTGCATTTACCAGAAGCTGTTTATGGAAATCACGGAAAACCTAAGTCAAAATGTGTTCGGCCAAGTATACACAGCAGCTGTTTGCATGATAGGCGGGCCTGAATTTCCGCGACTTGCGATAAAATAAAACAGAGGGCACAGTCATTTGATGTAGTTGCAACCAAAGGGCAAGTTTATGTGTAGAATCTGCGTGACTGAAGAGACACTATCATACTTTCGGAAAAATGTTACCAACACAATCCCAAAGTATGCAGAAAGTAAGTGCGGAAACTACCGGACAATCAGCTTCAAGTATCACGCATTCGAACTTCTGACAATAATAATGCACAGAAGAATGGAAAATTGAAGACTGTTCACTTAGGATCAGACTGACTTTCGGAAATGCAAAGGCAGTAGACAGGCGGCTCTGACGATGCGCTTAATAATGGAAGAAAGACCTACAAAAATAGAGACACATTCATAGAATTTGTTGATCCAGAAAGAGCGTTCGACAATGGTGCAAGGTATTCGTAATTCTCATGAAAAATAGACGTAGGCTATAGGTAGAAGGGGAATCCGTAACATGTAGAAGAAGCAAGAGGAAAAAATAACAATGACAGATCAAGAACGAATTGTGCGGATAAAAAAAGAATGTAAGACAGAGAAGTAGTGTTTCACGCCTTCTCTTCAATCTACACATCTAACAAGTAATGTCGGAAATAAAAAGAAAGTTACGGCGCTGAGACTATAATTTAAGATGAAATTATATAAATGATAAGATTCGATGATGACATTGCTATCCTCATTGATAGCGAGGAAACTGGAGGACATGTTAACTGGAATGGACAGAGTAAAGGAAGAACGTTGAAAGTAAAGAAAAGTAACAGAAGTGAGAACAGCGAGAAACTTAACATCATAATTAGTGATTACGAAGCAGGCAAAATTAAGGAATTCTACGAACTAGGCAGCTAAATAACTCATGACCATGGAGCGAGGAGGCCATAAAAAGTTGACCAGCACAGGCAAAGAAGAAACAGAAAGCTACCAGTGTCGAACCTAGGCCGTACTTTTAGGAAAAAAACCTAAGAAATGTGAAAGGTTGGAGCACAGCATTGTATCATCATCATCATCATCATCATCATCATCATTTAAGACTGATTATGCCTTTCAGCGTTCAGTCTGGAGCATAGCCCCCCTTATAAAATTCCTCCATGATCCCCTATTCAGTGCTAACATTGGTGCCTCTTCTGATGTTAAACCTATTACTTCAAAATCATTCTTAACCGAATCCAGGTACCTTCTCCTTGGTCTGCCCCGACTCCTCCTACCCTCTACTGCTGAACCCATGAGTTTCTTGGGTAACCTTGCTTCTCCCATGCGTGTAACATGACCCCACCATCTAAGCCTGTTCGCCCTGACTGCTACATCTATAGAGTTCATTTCCAGTTTTTCTTTGATTTCCTCATTGTGGGCACCCTCCTGCCATTGTTCCCATCTACTAGTACCTGCAATCATCCTAGCTACTTTCGTATCCGCAACCTCAACCTTATTGATAAGGTAACCTGAATCCACCCAGCTTTCGCTCCCATACAACAAAGTTGGTCGAAAGATTGAACGGTGCACAGATAACTTAGTCTTGGTACTGACTTCCTTCTTGCAGAAGAGAGTAGATCGTAGCTGAGCGCTCACTGCATTAGCCTTGCTACACCTCGCTTCCAGTTCTTTCACTATGTTGCCATCCTGTGAGAATATGCATCCTAAGTACTTGAAACCGTCCACCTGTTCTAACTTTGTTCCTCCTATTTGGCACTCAATCCGTTTATATTTCTTTCCCACTGACATTACTTTCGTTTTGGAGATGCTAATCTTCATACCATAGTCCTTACATTTCTGATCTAGCTCTGAAATATTACTCTGCAAACTTTCAATCGAATCTACCATCACAACTAAGTCATCCGCATGTGCAAGACTGCTTATTTTGTGTTCACATATCTTAATCTCACCCAGCCAGTCTATTGTTTTCAACATATGATCCATAAATAATATGAACAACAGTGGAGACAGGTTGCAGCCTTGTCTTACCCCTGAAACTACTCTGAACCATGAACTCAGTTTACCGTCAACTCTAACTGCTGCCTGACTATCCATGTAAAGACCTTTAATTGCTTGCAAAAGTTTGCCTCCTATTCCATAATCTCGTAGAACAGACAATAACTTCCTCCTTGGAACCCGGTCATATGCCTTTTCTAGATCTATAAAGCGTAGATACAATTCCCTGTTCCACTCATAACACTTCTCCATTATTTGTCGTAAGCTAAAGATCTGGTCCTGACAACCTCTAAGAGGCCTAAACCCACACTGATTTTCATCCAATTGCTCCTCAACTAATACTCGCACTTTCCTTTCAACAATACCTGAAAAGATTTTACCCACAACGCTGATTAAAGAGATACCTCTGTAGTTGTTACAATCTTTTCTGTTTCCATGTTTAAAGATTGGTGTGATTACTGCTTTTGTCCAGTCTGATAGAACCTGTCCCGACTCCCAGGCCATTTCAATTATCCTGTGTAGCCATTTAAGACCTGACATTCCACTGTATTTGATGAGTTCCGACTTAATTTCATCCTCCCCAGCTGCTTTATTGCACTGCAATCTAGTGACCATTTTCTCCACTTCCTCAAATGTGATCCTACTTCCATCATCATTCCTGTCCCATTCTACCTCGAAATCTGAAACATTACTGATCGTATTTTCACCTACATTGAGCAACTCTTCAAAATATTCCCTCCATCTGCCCAAGGCATCCACAGGATTCACCAGCAGTTTTCTTGACCTGTCCAAAATACTTGCCATTTCCTTCTTACCTCCCTTTCGAAGACTGCTAATTACACTCCAGAATGGTTTTCCAGCAGCTTGACCCAATGTCTCCAACCTGTTTCCAAAGTCTTCCCAAGATTTCTTCTTGGATGCTGCAATTATCTGTTTGGCTTTGTTTCTTTCTTCAACATAACTTTCACTGTCTACCTGAGTTCTAGTATGTAGCCATTTTTTATACGCCTTCTTTTTCCTTTTACAGGCTGCCTTGACTGTGTCACTCCACCAAGCTGTTTGCTTCCTCCTACTTTTACACACTACTGTTCCAAGACATTCTTTAGTCACTTCTAGTACTGTGTCCCTGTACCTTGTCCATTCCTTTTCCAATGACTGTAATTGACTACATTCAACTAACTGGTACGTTTCTGAGATCGCTGTTATGTACTTGTGCCTGATTTCCTTATCCTGAAGTTTCTCCACTCTTATCCTCCTACATATGGACCTGACCTCCTGCACTTTCGGCCTCGCAATCCCAATTTCACTGCAGATTAAATAATGATCAGTGTCATCAAAGAATCCCCTGAATACACGTGTGTCCCTCACAGCCTTCCTGAATTCCTGATCTGTTATTATATAGTCAATGACAGATCTGGTTCCCCTGTTTTCCCAAGTATACCGGTGAATGCTCTTATGTTTAAAAAAGGAGTTTGTGATTACTAAGCCCATACTGGCACAGAAATCCAAGAGTTGCTGCCCGTTCCTGTTGGCCTCCATATCCTCTCCAAATTTACCCATAACCTTTTCATACCCTTCTGTTCGATTTCCAATCCTGGCGTTAAAATCACCCATGAGCAAAACACGGTCCTTGTCCTTTACTCTAACAACTACATCACTGAGTGCCTCATAAAAACTATCCATCTTATCTTGATCAGTCCCTTCACAATGTGAATATACTGACACAATCCTAATTTTCTTGCTAGACACTGTCAAATCTATCCACATCAGTCGTTTGTTTACATACCTTATTGCAACTACGCTGGGTTCCATTTCTTTCCTGATGTAAAGCGCTACACCCCATTGTGCTATTCCTGCTTTGACTCCTGACAAGTAGACCTTGTATTCTCCCACTTCCTCTTCTTTCTCACCCCTTACCCGAATGTCACTAACAGCTAAAACGTCCAGCCCCATCTTACTTGCAGCCTCTGTCAGCTCTACGTTCTTCCAAGAGTAGCCCCCATTGATATTAATAGCTCCCCATCTCATTACCATTTGTTTGCCAAGTCGTATCTTAGGAGTCCCTGGTTTGTCAGTTAGAGGTGGGACTCCGTCACCTCCAAAGGTCCGAGGCATTTTGCTCTGATTGTTGCCAGCATCATATTTAAAGTACCAGGGAAGCAGGTTGCTAGCCTTACTTGCCCCGAGTCCCATTGGGTTTTACCCCTAACGGCTGAGGGACTAACCGGTGGATTTGGTAGTCTTTGCCGTATGAGCACAAAGGTGACCACGACTCAGAATATGTCCGAGATGACCAGCCTTATTCCAAAGTAACTGGTATCCCGACTGTCGGGACCACTTACTTGGCCACTCATACGTTGCCCGTGGTTCATGAACTAGGACATGACTACAGGAACCCACACCATGAACCAGCATTGTATTAAAGAAAATAATAGTCTGTGAGAATACTGGAAAAGAAGATAATGGGAGTGTTTGAGTTGTTGTGCTGCAGAAGAATTTTGAAAATTATGTGGATGATAAGGAATGAGGAGGGTTTGCAGCGAATCGGCGAAGAGAGGGACACAAAGAAAATACCAACAAGAAGAAGGGACAGGATGATAGGATACTTATTAAAACATCAGGGAATAACTTCCATGGTACTAGAGGAAGCTGTATAATGAAAAAAACTGTAGCGGAAGGCAGAGACTAGAATACATCAAACAAATAATTGAGGATGTAAGTTGCAAGTGATACTCTGGGATGAATAGGTTGGCACAAGAGGGGAATTCGTTGCGGGCCGCATCAAACCTATCAGAAGACTGATGACTCAAAAGAACGAAAGAAAGAAAGAGACAAGTGGTTATATTTCAGACTGGAATATATTCTACGACTGTAGTGCATGCCTATCTTGGTATTCAGAATTGGATTTGTGAGTTTATTATCCGTGGTCCTGTCCTGTTTGTCAAGACAATTTTCCACTCTCTTCTGGGGACTCTATTGAGTTAACGGCCATTGGAATGTAGCTCTGCACATAGTGCAGAGTCTTAAAGTGGTTTTCCCGATAGCCGGACAATATAGAAACTCCATTATTTCCATATTAGTTCGCGATGACCAAAGATGCTCCTAACATTTATTTCTCCAGCGATTACACTCACAGAAGTACTGTAAAGGGATTACGTGCTATGAAATGTTTAAGAAGAGAATGACATTTCAGTTTACACATTCCTGTTGTCAACTTCCGTTCTCTTAGGCTCACAGAGAAACAAATGTGTGTCCAACAAGACATACAAAATGACTCCGGCTTGGAAGGCGGCATACATGAGTGGCACAGTTTTCCATGGAAATATTGTTGTAATTTATTTTCATTATCTGGTTTACGTAGACACTGCTCTAACTGTTATCTCTAGTGATAAATTTCACTATGACGAAGATTGTTCACATTTCTTCCGTAATGCTATATCGCTTATAACTTATCATTTCTCTACCTCCCTCTCACCGCCTAAATATGTACCGCTCGCACGCAGCATATACACGCAGAAGTAGAGAGAGACACTGAGTAAGAGCGAGCATTAATAATCACAGGTGGCCGAGACTCAGTGGGCAGTGTTCCGTTGTAGAACTGTTAGCCGCCGCGGGCTGGCAATGGAGGTTCGTGCCCTCTGCTGCTGGTCGCATTGTCTGTTCGGAGCACGCACGCAACGCCTATTGGCGCTAGAGAATTGTAAATCACCCGCATTCTTTGCCCCTTGTTGACTCAAAAGGTACGTGGGAACCAACAGCGTAGCGGATGCGACGTTAGAGCAGCGATGTTTACCGAAACTGAAACGCTGTGCACATATATGAAGAAGCACTTTAACAAATACTGACTAATTTGAATTTTAAGTGTTGTTGTTGCGGGCTTTAGTCCGAAGACTAACTTGATGGAGCTCCCCATACTATTCGATCCTATACAAGCTTCTGCTTTCCTGAGTATCTACCGCAGTCTACATCCGTTTGAACGATCTTATGTATTCCAGCCTTTGGCTCCCTCTGGAAATTTCCGTCCACCCCGCTTCCACCATCCCCCCCACCCCCCCATCCCCACCCCATGGCAACAATTCCTACCCATTGTCGAACTAACGATCCCTTCTTGCAGACAAGCTTGCACAAATTCCGTGCGGTTCTGGGCGCTGCAGTCCGGAACCGCAAGACCGCTGCGGTCGCAGGTTCGAATCCTGCCTCGTGCATGGATGTGTGTGATGTCCATAGGTTGGTTAGGTTTAACTAGTTCTAAGTTCTAGGGGACTAATGACCTAAGCAGTTGACTCCCATAGTGGTCAGAGCCATTTGAACCATTTGAAAAAATTCCGTTTTTCCTCAGTTCATTTCAGTAACACTAGTGGATCTATCAATCTAATCGTCAGCATGTTTCTGTAGCTGTACATTTCAGAAACTTTCGGTCTCTTCTTTCCTGAACCGTTTATCCTCCCCTTATCACTGCTGTACAACGCTGCACTCCAGATAAATACCATCAGGAAAGGCTTCCTAACATTTCATCCTATGCTAGTCTGCAATTTATATCTTCGCTACTTCGGCCAACGTCAATTATTTTGCTGCCCAAGTAGAAAATCTTATCGACTTCTTTTACCACCTCTTTTCCTAAACTAATTCCGTCAGCATCGCCTAATTTAATTCGACTACATTCTATTACACTCAGTTTCCTTTTGTTGATGTTTGCCTTATATCCTCCTTTCAAGACACTATCCATTCCAAATCAGATGCTCTCGCTCCATGAACTTTAATTCCTGCTCCGAATTTCACCTTGGTTTCCTTTAGTGCTTGCTCAATGCACAGATTGAGTAACATCGAAGAAGCTAAAACCCTGTCTCATTCCCTTCTCAACCACTGCTTCCTTTCACGCCCTTCGATTATTATAACTGCCATCTGGACTCTCTACAAGTTGTAAATAACATTTCAGTCCCTGCACTTTACCCCTCCTACGAATAGAATTTCAAAGAGTGTGCTCTCTAAATCTGCGAATGCCAGCCTATAAATGTGATACTGCCTTTGATTAACCTATCTTCTAAGATAAGCTGTAGGGGCAGTATTGTTACACGCGTTCCTGCATGTCACCGGAACCCAAGCTGGTTTCCCCGGAAGTCAGTGTCTACCAATTTCTCCATCCCTCTGCAAATAACTTTTTTTGTATTTTGCAAAAATGACTTATTACACTGATAGTTTTGATAATATTCCTGCATGTCATTATCACCTTCTTCTTAGAGTCTGTTTGATATATCAAGCAGTTTTGATCACTTTTAAGTATGTCATTATAATTACAAACGAAGTTCAGTGTGTAGTGTTCCCAGGTAAGTACTGCTGTACTACGTTAGAACAATCAATCTGCTACTGTGAGACAATATTTTTAAATTATTTTTTACGAATTTGATCCATTAGGAACCATACTCGGTGTTCAAACTTACGCTCTCAGGTTATGGATGAAAGTGCTGATAATATTTCTTCTAGTGTGACCCTTCCACACGTATGAAGCTAAAATCTTGACAAACACATCTCCATTCACCTTTAGCAAATCACCCTTAGAGCATAGCAGAAGATAGTTACTGAGCCGTGGTGCTCGTTACTGGCGCGCCAGTCTCTTGGATGTCCATTATCGATCCTTCGATGTTGCTTATCTATGCTTTACTTGTTGTTTTCCGCATTCGCGGGGCGAGTGGCAGTTGACGTTTGCTCGGGCTACCTGCTGAGATGCCGCGAGGTACGAGGTGGGAAGCAACCACGTATATGTGTAGTTGGTTGTACGCGGTCTTCCGGTTCAGGATGGAGGACATGTGTTGGCTGCCTGCCTGTCCTCTCTCGTGATTTTGCTCGCTGTGCCTTGCGACCGCCTAGCTTGGGTTGCTGCCTGGTGTATCCTACACGAGCAATACCGGACGTCCAGCAGAAAAAAGTTTCTTTTAAAGAAAAGGAACAAATGTATAAGACTTTTTGTAACCAATTTTAGTGGCCTCTTAAGTGTGGCTTTAGTGTTTACACTGCCTTTGGGCAGGGCCAATTCTTTCAAATTTAAATAGTTGGGGTTCCCTGTCCTTTATAATCTTTTGGGGGTTTTATTTGAATTTTCTCTTTGGGGTTCCTTCCTTGTGCTTGGTTAAATGTTTACTTCTATAGCGGGAAGTGACTCCTGATTAAAACTCGGAGAAGGTGTTTGATGTTACTGCCGCCTTCGGCATTCGTCTTTTCAATGAAGTGTTGTCATCCCTTCGAGCGACCTGGTGTCACTCCTCGTTAATTAATGATGGTTTATGTGTACATTTGAATTAATATTTTGGAGCGCAGTACAGCACTAAGGCAACCTCATTTTATACCACCTTGTGCCCTGATCTAGTAC
Organism: Schistocerca piceifrons; assembly: GCF_021461385.2. Classification (NCBI taxonomy): domain Eukaryota; kingdom Metazoa; phylum Arthropoda; class Insecta; order Orthoptera; family Acrididae; genus Schistocerca; species Schistocerca piceifrons. The sequence continues at coordinate 509,001,037 of NC_060140.1, forward strand.
CTTAATTTTCAGTGGCACGAGTTAGCTCCACTACCGGTTTTACTGGTGTGCTCCCTTCAAAATCTTGTCTTGTATAAGTTTGCACCATGTGTGTCTGGGAACACAGATGAGCTTTAGTGTGACTTCAGTGCTAGTCAGTTAATTGAATCTTCATTTTGGCTTGACTTCCACTGAAGAGTTTGAGTGGAGCGTAGTGTGTTTTATTTGTTATTCATTTAATTACTGTGAGTTTGTTTATTTAATGGGGAGCAAGACACTTAAAGACGGTTGGTATTAACTCCCCTAGTTGCTGGGTGTTGCTAATTCGTTCCAAATGGCCTACTACTTATTCAATGGCAAGGCTGTTGATTAGTTGATTACTGTGAGTACAAATTCAACTATTTATTTGTTGCCGAAATTGTTACAGTGTCTGTGTCGTGATTCAATCACTAGCTAAGTGTTTGAGCTAAATTGATATAAACCTTACATTTCCTGCTTAAAGTTTGTTGCCAGCAGAAACCCTTAAGAGAACTAAGTTTTGTCACTGCTTATGTTAACCTTTACTGGGAGCAATATTTCATGTAGTTAAATTTTGTCTTAAAATGTGTATTTCTCTGATGTAATAAACGAGTGATAAAAGAAAAAAGCAAAGGGGCCTAGTCCTTCCTATTGTGTCCGGTTTGTAACACGTATCAGTTACTACATCGTCCTCATCATTATCATCAGAAATTTGTCATTTACTGCTGGCTTTAGTCTTCTTTCGACGTTCGCAGTTTTCGCTTGGACGCACCCACATCGCTACATGTTTTCTTGTGTTATCTGTTCACCCTCTATTAGGTCGTCACATACATTTGTTACCTCTTGTATACCAGGAAAGAACTTACTTGCTCTACCTATCATTCATTCTCTGGCTACATATCCCACACACCATTTTATTATCATTACGGTCATAACTACATTTTTTTCCCGCGTCCGGCCATCCTGATTTAGGTTTTCCGTGATTTCCCTAAATCGCTCCAGGCAAATGCCGGGATGGCTCCTTTGAAAGGGCACGGCCGAATTCCTTCCCCGTCCTTACGTAATCCGATGAGACCGATGACCTCGTAGTTTGGTCTCTTCCCCCAAAACAACCAACCATAATTACATTTTTCACACCATCCAGTTCTTCGTCCATTTATTTGTTTCCTTGTTTATCCAGTAAATTCAAACAAGCATTTCTTCATTTCTTCCTGGAAAACCTTAAGTTTTAGAACAGTTTTCGCAACAAATGTTCAAGTCCCGCAGCTACAAGTAACACTAGTGATACATACTGATTGTAAACTTCTGTTTTAGAACTTGCTTGCTTTGAAGAACCCGTCGGAAATCAACATGGCGAGATCGTGACTGAGTAACGACGCAGATTAAGTACTACAAAAGTAAAAAGAGCAGCAAACCTATGTTAATAATGATATTCACACTGAGGTGACAGGAAGTCATGGAATACCTGCTAATATAGTGTCAGAACTCATTTCGCCCGTTGTAGTGAAGCCGCTCGACGAGGCACGGACTCAACGTGTCGTTGGATGTCCCCTGCAGAAATACTGAACCACGATGCCTCTATAGGCGTCCAAAAAATGGTTCAAATGGCTCTGAGCACTATGGGACTTAACATCTGAGGTCATCAGTCCCCTAGAACTTAGAACTACTTAAACCTAACTAACCTAAGGACATCACACACATCCATGCCCCAGGCAGGATTCGAACCTGTGACCATAGCGGTCACGCAGTTCCAGACTGAAGCACCTAGAACCGCACGGCCACACCGGCCGGCAGCCTTCCACAATAGCGAAAGTTTTACTGATGCAGGGTTTTATGTACCAACTGACCTGTCGATCACGTCCCATAAACGTTCGACAGGATTCATATCGGTCGATCTGGGTGGCCAAATCATTCGCTCGAACTTTCCAGAATGTCATACAAACCAGTCGCGAACAACTGTGGTCAGTGACGTGCCCCATAGTCGCCCGTAAAAATTCCATCGTTGTTTGGCTACTTGAAGTCCATGAATGGTTGCGTATGGTCTCAAAGTAGCCGAACATAACCATTCCCTGTCAATGATCGGTTCATTTGGACCAGAAGACGCAGTCCACACCATCATGGAGCTCCACCAACTTGCACAGTGCCTTGTTGACATCTGCTGTCTGGAGTCTGCACCACAATCGAACCCCACCATCAGCTCTTACCAACTGAAACTGGGACTCATCTGACTAGGTCACAGTTCTCTAGTAGTCTAGGGCCCAATTGATAAGGTCACGACCCAGAAGAGCCGTTGCAATCGAAGTCATGCTGTTAACAAAGGCACTCGCGTCCATTGTCTATTGCCATAACCAAATTTCACCGCATTGTCCTAACGGATACGTTCGTCGTACGCCCCATATTGATACTGGCAATTATTTCACGCAGTGTTGCGTGTCTGTTAGTACAGACTATGCGAACGCTGCTGCTCTCGGTCGTTAAGTGAAGGCCGTCGGCCACTGCATTATCAGTTGTGAGAGATAATGCCTGAAATTTGGTACTCTCGGCACACTCATGACACTTAGGATTGCGGAATATTGAATTTCTAACGATTTCCGATATGGAATGTCCCATGCGTCTACCTCAAACTACCATTCCTACCATTCCGTGTTCACAGTCCGTGAATCACCTAAGTGCAAATGAAAGGTCCGCCAGTGCACTGCCCTTTTATACGTTGTATACGCGACACTACCACCATCTGTATACGTGTATATCGCTTCTCATGACTTCCGTCACCACATTGTATAAAAAAATTAAACTCTTAGAAGAATAAACTCTATTTAATTGACCAAATGCAAGTGAGTCCCGGTAAATTTCTTTCGCTGTCTTCAGCTACTCTAAATAGAAAACTATTCAGTTGGATCTATGACTGCACTGTCAGTTTTTATTGTCATTTCGATCTGCTTCTTATTGTGTATTTTAGTTATTTTTATTTATTTTCAGTATATTTCCAAACTTTTTCTATTGAGTACTGCCACTCGTTGTTGAATATGTGTGCTAGAACAAAACGAAGACGACTCAGATATGAAATATGTAAGCCAGAAAGTTTTCGAGACGTCTCCCCATCCGAGGCCGCCAGCGTACGCTGTGTGATGGCGCACTACTCGTAGAATTAAAATTACATGTAACTCTGCGCACCGTACGAATATGTCCTTGTGCGTGTTGCACTAAACTTAGAAAAGGGTGGCCTGGACTGATAATTTCAGATGGTACGAACCTACAGTTACAGTCAGGCGCATTCGTTTACCAACAGCCTTCAGCAGACGAACTTCATTTTCAGCGGACTTCATTCCATCGCTCCTGTATTGTGTGAGAATGGTTTCAGGACATTACAGTGGTTTTGTACGGCGCCATCACAGGTCACCTGACAACGATCATAATCACATCATCTGGGATGCATCCGTGCAATATTTATGTGCTTTGGAAACTGCTCCGACTAGTTTCCCCGAGTTGTGGGCGATAGTTGAACAGCTTTAGGCCAGGATATCTCCTGAATGCTTTCGATGTCGCATGCAAATGTCACGACTGTTCATCACGGCGTAAAGCGGTGAGACACGTTACTGTATGGTTTTCCAATTAGTCTCGTGTACCTAAAGAGACCTCTGCAAGCTGTTCGGTCATCAAATTTATACAATATTCTTTTTCATACTTCTGCAAAATAAATACTTTTTTTGATTTAACTGCATCGTTAAAGAAGATTGTGCCACAAAGCAGTAATGAGTGAAATTATGCAAAGTTTGCAAGTATATCTGACTGTTAGTCAACACAGTAAGTGAGCTTTCTACGTGTAAAACATGCAGAACATGGGTATTTGGTTAACTTATTCACCTGCTGGTAACACTTCATTTTAGTATCTACCTAGATACTCAAGCACTTGAGATATGGTACCTTTTACAGTGAATAATAGTTGATCTCTACTTCTGGTACCTGTAGTCATTCTTATTTGTTTAAAATTGCATTCCAATATGTTGTAAGATTAAGAGTTAAGCCATTGGCTATGAACCAGGTTTAAGTCTATTCTATCACTCTGGCGGCTGTGTCAGACACGGACGTTTTATCAGAAAACATTTATTTTTGAATAGTCCTACCACCTAAAAGGGTGAAGGGCTTTAATGTCTTACCATGTTGATACCAGGCGGAATCCTGTGAGCTACACAATCAAAGGCCTTGGTAAGACTGTAGAAATAACCAACAGGATAATTTGCCTTCTTTAGCTCTACTATGAGTTCATGAGACACGTATTTCTTTTTCAGTAGAGAACCGATCTGTTGTTAACAGATTATTCTCAAAAAGATGATTCAATAAAATACGTTTACCAGGTGGTTAGATTTAAACTGATGGTGTTACGAGTATTGCAGTGTGGGTTGTATACATCGCAGGACGCTGACCGTGCAGCACATGGCACAAATTCTGGGCCAGCGCCCGAACTGTGTCATGGGAATTGTCTTCCCTCGTTCAACAGTTCGAAAGATTTTGCGGCGCATTTTATTCTGGTATCCCTACAATACTCAGAAGGTGCACCAACTGAAGCTCCAAGATAGGCTACAACGCCGTAACTTTGCTCTTCCGTTTTTGGCATACGTGGAAATGGATGATATGTGGGCGGGGAATATTCTTTGGATGGACGAGGCACGTCTTAATCTGCACGGTGCCGTGCTTGCACAGAACTGTCGTATATGGGATTATACTCCGCCACAAGTTGTGTAGGAACATCCATTCCACTCATTTTATTCGACGGTGTGGTGTGGTTTCACAATCTCTGTCATTCTCGGTCCGAAAATGACAACTAGCGTGCCTGTTAGGTGTACACTGACGTTGAAAGGACCTCCTTGTGCAACACGTGTCTCCAACTTTGGAAGAACAAAAATGTATTCACATGCAAGACTAAACTACACCAAATGTCGCATCTCAGGTGAAAGATGTGCTTCAAGAAACCTTCCGTAACAATGGCATTATCTCTAGGTAGTTTCAAAATGTATAGCTTTCCAGAACCCCCAACTGAAATCCATGCGACTTCCGGTTGTGGGAAAATCTAAAAGGTATTGTCTGTCACGGATGTAAGGACTATTCCTGATCTTAAGGATAGCGTATGATGACATATCGCTCTAATTACAATGGATGTGCTGCGAGCAACTGACCGTGCCGTGTTGCTGAGTTGGGAGACCTTACTGAATATGTACTGTAACTTGTAATCATATCCTCATAACTGTACCACCACCACCGTTATCATGTGATAGATCGTTCCTCCCCTCTTCCTGCAGACACAACACATAGTGACTGCTTAAGGCGCCATATTTTCACCTGGTGGGAGGAGGTGGAACTATTATTTTTTTCGGCATACTCTGCAAGCGCACCGATTAATCAACATACTTACGACAGTGATGACTCTTTTGATGCATACAGTCTGCACTGAGGCACCGTCAGTTCAATTACAACCACCTGTACATCTACAGTTACAAATCACTGTGAAATGGCTTACCATTGTACCATGTATTAAGGCTTCTTCACATTCCACTTGAGTGTGGACGGCACGATGAATGATAGTTTAAATGCCTCGGCGCCCGCTCTAATTAGTGTAATCTCGCGAAACTTCCTGGCAGATTAAAAGTGTGTGCCATACCGAGACTCGAACTTGCGATCTTTACCTTTTGCGGGAAAGTGTACTACCGATTTCGAGTAGCACTTGCAACCTACACCCTGAATTATTTGTTTCTGCCCTCCAGAGCTCCCTCTAGTACCATGGAAGTCATTCCCTGATTTCTTAACACATGTTCTGTCATCCCGTCCCTTTTCCTTGTCATTGTTTTCCACATATACCTTTCCTCTCCGATTCTGCGGAGAACCTCCTCATTCGTTACCTTATCAGTCCACCTAATTTTCAACATGAGAATATCGTAAAATCAGTTTAACTGTTGCTCACAAAAACAATGTACTGCAGAAAGGAAAAGAATATTGCAGATCTGTTAAATGATCAGTTCAGCATTTGGAGAGGTTAATGAATCACAAAGGTAGTTCTGACGCTACTATTTATCAATAGTAAGCATAACAAAGATCTAGAAACTTTCTTTGGATTAATCGGTCCGTAAGAAGCGTTCAAGACGTAAAAATCTTCGAGATTATCAGCAAAGCAGGTATAAATTCAAAGGGCAAAAAGGTAATTTACGGCAAGTACAAGAACCATGAAGGAACAATAAGAATGGAAGTTAAAGACAGAAGTGTTCAGATTAAAAAGGGCAGGGATGCTGCGTTTCACCCATATTTATCAACCTGCACATCGAAGAAACACTAATGGAAATAAAGATTCATGATTACCAAAAGATGTCACCAGTAAGACTCGCTGATGGCATTGCTACCTAGATTGGAAGTGAAGAAGAATAACAAGGTCCGTTGAATGGACTGAATAGTCTGCTGAGAGTTAACTAAACAGGGCGAAATTAATGAGAAGTAGCAGAAATGAGATTATCGATGAAGATTGAATTTGGAGAGCATGAAATAGAAGCAATGAAGGATTTCATTTACCTTGGAAGAGCCCGCAGCTCGTGGTCTAATGGCTAGCGTTGCTGTCTCTGGATCACGGGGTGCCAGGTTCGATTCCCGATCGGGTTGGGGATTTTCTCTGCCCGGGGACTGGGTGTTTGTATTGTTCTCACCATTTCATACTCATCATCATCGTCGTTAGTAGCAGTGGCTAGATTGGGCTGTGTAAAAATTGTACTATGTACAAATTTAGACTTTGTACGGGCACTGATAACCGCGCAGTTGAGAGTGTCACAAACTAAACATCATCATCATCATCATACCCTGGAAGGACAATAATCCACAATGGGCGCACTATCAAACAGAGATCTTAATTTGAGGAAGAAATTTACGAAAATATGCATCTGGAACACAGAATGGTTTCGAAGTGAGCCAGTGACTGACGGAAAACCATGAAAGAAGATACAGAAGAATGCTCAAAACTAAATGAACTGATAAGAACTGATGAGGTCTTCAGCGGAATAGGAAAGGAAACGAGTATGTGATGAATACCGAATAAAGGAAGTAACATGATGACAGGACATATGAAGACATGAAGAAATACATTCAGTGGCACTAAAGGGTGCCGGAGAGCGCAAGAACTGTAGAGGGAGGCAGAGATTGAGTTCGGCAAAGTAAAGGACGTTTTGGAGTGCGACGTCCTACCGATCTGATGGATGATGACTGATGACATAAAAGCGATGATTTTTGTCATTTATCGGATAGGGAATGAGGTACGTGCGGACCATCCTCTTCACCGACTTCACATCACATAGCCAGCTCCATCGTTGATCGGTGTTACGTGCTGTAGCCTTTGTCTGGGGCCACGGATCAGCCGCCCTCTCCCACAGCCAGGTGACCGCTCGGTAATTACAATCCCCTTATTTCCGCCGCTCGGGGAACCGGAAGAGAAGAACATTATATCCTTCGCACAGCATGAGGTCGGAACTCGGAGCGCTGCGCTGCGTCCGCTAGCTGAGTGCTTTGGTGCGTGACGTGCATACACACACATATTTATGTACGGGTCACTTGCATCAAATCGAAAATGAAGTAGCGGTATTTTCCTTTTACTGGTGTGAGGGTGGACATTCGTTGTCGGCGCTGTCACAATTATACATACAACATGCAAAGCTTATAAACATTTTGGAAGTGTCGAGTCGGAAGACACACATCTACTAAAAAGGGACCCAACAGCCTTGAACCTGCAGAAAAAATATGGTCATGGACGTATGGTATTGCATGTACATAGACGAGGAAACTCATTATTATTCCATTACGAGATTGGTGATCACTCTCTGAAAACTGTCACAGAATATGAATAAATTGATTTCTTATGGTGAAACGGGCACATGAATCCAGTAGGAAAAGCGGAAGACACACTGATTCTCAGAAGTATCCTCAGGAAATGTACGACGCACATTCAAAAAGTAATGCAACACATTTTTTTTTCTGGAAGCAGATTGGTTTTATTCAGGATGCCAATACGCCATATTACTCCTCACTCTTTTGGCTACAAAACCCTGTTTTTTAACATAATCTCCATTCAGTGCGACGGACTTAAGCCAACTTACTGGGAGGGTATGTATGCCCGCATGGTACCACTCTACTGTCTCCTACATCAATAACCTCCCCATCATCCACGTACTGCTTCCTGTGAAGTGCATCTTCATTGGAAGTAGGAAGCTGCGAGATACGGGCATTGGAGTGACTGAGGAAGAACAATTCATCGAAGTTTTGTGAGCTCCGGTCGTGTGCGCAGACTTTGGTGAGGCCTTGAGTTGTCATGGAGAAGAAAAACTTTTTCATTTTTGTGGCGACGAGCATGCTGAAGTCGTTTCTTTGGTTTCCTGAGGGTAGCACAATACACTTCAGTGTTGATCGTTGCACCACGAGGGAGGACATCTAACAGAATAACACCTTCAGATTTCCAGAACACTGCCACCATTGAGGGCGCGGCTTTGAGCTGTTTCTTCGAAGGGGAAATGGTGTGGCGCCACCCCATGATTGCCGTTTTCTACCCCGTTCGAAGTGATGAACCCATGTTTCCTCGCTTGTGACAGTGTTGGACAAAAACTTGTCACGACCACTCTCGTAACACACAGTCAATTCTGCACAGATGGTTCTTCGTTGCTATTTATGGTCTTCTATTAAGCGACGGGAAACCCAGGGGCCACAGAGCATCTAGTACCCAACTGGTGAACGAGTGTGTCAGCATTACCAACAGAACGTCCAGTTGTGCAGCGAGGTGTTTGGTTGTAATCCATCCATCACCTCGATTGAGAGTGTCCGCACGTTCCAACACTGTAGGAGTCACTGCTGTGTACTTCTGGCTGGCAGGTGGAAGATCGAACAGGTTTGCGTGGCCTTGTTGTAATGACAACAGTCGCCTCGACCAATGACTCACCATGCTTTTGTTCATTACCTTGTCTCCGTAGACATTTTGCAAACGCCTGTGAATATCCGCGATGCTCTAGTTTTCCGTTAGAAGTAACTCTGTGACAGCTCTCTGTTTGGTACGCGCCTCCGTTGCAGACACCGTTTTGAAGGTTGCGTGTAGTGCCGCCACCTGTCGGAACTTCATAAAACCATAGGGACCGTAACGGGAATATTCCTCGACGTCCTACAACAAATTTCGCATTTTTTTCAACCGAAACTGATCGAGTAAAAATGTATTGCATTACTTATTGAGCACCCCTTATAATACAATTTATAAAACAGATATTCGATTATTCGATATCGTCATCAGTTGGAGCAGGAATAACAAACGATATAGAGAGGATCCAAATGTTACCAAAAAGTGTAGCCGAGAGTCTATTTGGCAAGTACGCGAACATCACGAAGACGGTCATGAAACTCCAATGAAACTCCCTGCTTGAAAGAGATAAACATTTTGAGTTGAAGAAGGGTGAATGCAAACGTCTGTGAACCCCGATACGTTTTAAGGAGGTTACTACGAATCTAAGATAAACTGCCTGACCCAAGAAAGTGAAACACCCAGATAAAGAGGAGGCTACGAAAAGAAACTTCACGGGTTGGAGGATGTGAGACGCTATTCCAGTGATTACATATCGAGTCAAATTTACAAAGAACTTGGCCCCATCAGCCCACTTTTCATTACGACGCTACACTCCTTTTGGCCTGGATGTACGCGCTGACTTGGTTGAGAAAATGCTACAAAGCCGTTGCATCTTCTCCTGAGTGTAGCTGGCCCATAACATTTGGTACTGGCCAGTTACGTCCTCGATGCTGGCAACAGAATGCCGTTGGCATGCGAAATGATGACACTGATATCCTACTGGGATTAGATCCGGGGAGCTTGCTGGCCGTGGGGGTACCTCAGCATCATGCAGTTAGTTCTTAGAGACACCTGCCATATGTGGACGAAGATTATCCTGTTGCAAAATGACACCACGACATTGTCGCATGAGAAGGAACACATAAGAACACAGAATGCCTATGATGTACCATTGAGCCCTCAGAGTTACTTCGATTATTACCAGCAGTGACTTGAAGTCGCACACTACGGCTCTACACATCATGACACCAGGGTAACACCGCTGTGCCACTTTAGAACGTTGGGTAATGTGACCGCTTCCTGGTCGCAGGCATTCTCGCCTACGATGGCAATCCTGGATAGTGCAGAACCTCGGTTCGTCGCTGAACACAGTGCGGCGCGATTCATAAGCAGTCAATGCTTCCCAGTCACGGCATCACTCCTAACGCAGTCGTTTGTGATGAGGTGCGAATGGCAGCTTCAAAGCTTGTGACGGTAAACCCATACTGTAACTACGTTTAGATTCTGACCAACATCGCAGATGACACAGAATGTTGCAGGGAGTCCATAACTTGCTCTCGGATAGCAGTGGTAGAGGTAAAGAGGTTGCGATGTACTTGGTGCACCATACAGCGATCGCGCCTGGTGTTGGTCAGACGGGGTCCATCAGAATCTTGACAAAGAGTCCGCCTCTTCTCACGTTTCAATGCGGTCCAACAGCAGGCCACTGTCTCATCCAAATGACCTAAAAATTTCGATACTACAGGATTCGACGAACCAGCCAAATGGAGCCCCACAGTGTGAACCCTTTCAAACTTTATTAGGTGCTGATAAGACTGTCTCGCAGAATCTCTGTATCCTTCACAGCAGTCAATCAACAATTGACATTGTTCACGCCCCTTACACAAGGGGTATTTGGAAAGTAAGTTCCGATCGGCCTCGAAATGGCAACCACTGGAAAATTAAAAATGTTTTATTTGCAGCATTTAGCTCCAACTTCCAGCTACTTGTCTACACAGTCGCTCCTCCAACTTAGACATTTGTCATGGCATTGTACCAACTTTCCAATACCCTCGTCACCGCCAATGCTTTCCGCCAATTCTCTATGCTGATCTACAGCGCGTTCCCTGTGCCAAAACGTTGTCTTCATAGCCAGCGGTTCATGTGAGCAGAGATGAAACTCAGAGGCAGACAATTGCCGGCTGTATTGTGGGTGATCAAACACTTCCCATCCAAAACGCTGCAGGTGTATCTTCATTGGCCCTGCAGAATGCGGCTGAGAATTGTCTTGAAAAGGGAAATGCATGAGAGTTATGTTATGTGGGCTGCATAACTTCAGGCGAAATTTCTCACCAATCACTCGTACTTGGTGGGAGACACTATTTTCTAGGCATCTTTACGTGCTCACTGTGCACTCATAACTGAAATGAGCGACGTGACGGGATCGACGTGTGTACTAGAGACACTGTCCAGAACAGCTGTGTAAAGCTTCATCGGATTTTCACAGTGATTTCCATTCTGCCACCGATTGAAAGTTACCTTCCAAATAGTCTTCGTGTATCCTACAACGCCTAAAAAAAAAAAAAAAAAAAAACTAAACATGAACTACACTAACGCACTCTGGTAGCCGCTAGATTGGTCATAGAGATTTGCACGTCCATTCATTTATGTACCTGCCAATGATATGCACGTGTACGAAGTTGACGTCCGGCCATGTGTTATGGGTATTTCACCTTTTTGACACCGAGCACGCACACGCCCACCACACTGCAACATGTTGGGTTGTGGTCTTCAGTCTGGAGACTTGTTTGATGTAGCTCTCCACACTGTCTACTGTGTACAAGCCTCTTCATTTCTGAATAACTAAAGCAACCTACATCCATTTTAACTTGCTTACTGTATTCACCTTTTGGTCTCCCTCTTTGATTTCAGACAAACTGATAATTGCTTGTTGCCTCAGAGCATGTCCTGTCAACCGATCTCTCGTTTATTTAATTGTCCATGAATTTCTTTTTTTCCCATTTAGATTCCCTACCTCCTCATTTTTATTAGCTCTTCCTATCTAATCTTCCGCATTCCTCTAGAGCAGCAAATTACGAAAGTTTGTATTTTCTTCTTGTCTAAATCACCTATTGTTTACATTTCACTTCCACTGAAGGCCGTACGCCAGACAAGTACCTTCAGAACATATTTCCACACATTTAAATTTATGCTAGATGTTAACGGATTCCTCCTGTAAAGAAATGCTTTTCTTGGTTTTGACAGTCTCCATTTTATTTCTTCTCTACTTCAGCGTACATTAGTTACTTTTCTGCCAAATAGCAGCACTCATCTATTACTTTTAGCGTCTGGATTCCTAATCTAACTGCCTCAGCATCGCCTAGTTTGATTCGACTACATGCCGTTACCCTTGTTGATGTTCATCTTCTGACGTCTTTTCAAACTACCATACAATCCGTTCAACCGCTCTTCCAAGTACTTTGCTGTCTCTCACACTATGACGATGTCGTCGGTACATATCAGAGTTTTCACTTCATTGCCCCACCCTGTAATTGCCTTTAAAAATTTCTTCTGGTTTTCTTGTACAGTGTGAATAACATTGGGGACGGACCTAAACTCTGCATCATTCCCTTCTCAATCACTGTTTCCCGCTTATGGCTTTCGACTGTTCTGACTGCAGCATAATTTTGTACAACTGGTGTACAACCTTTCATTATCCGTATTTTATCCCTGCTGTTTCCAGAATTTCAAAATCTGTAGCCCAGTCAACATTGACAAAAACTTTCTGTAAATTTATGAATGCCGTAATAGTAGGTTTGTCTTTCTTCAGTCTGAGAGGAGTCGTAGGCTCAGCATTACCTCGCATGCTTCTGCACTTTTCCACAACACAGACTGATCTTGCCGGAGGTAGGATTCCACCAGTTTTTCCGTTCTTCTGTTGACAGTTCGAGTAAGCATTTTGAAACTATGACTTATTAAATTTTAGAATTGTAATTTTTATATTCTTCTTGAAATCTGAGGGCATTTCGCCTGTCTTATGCATCTTGCGCACCAGATGGAATTATTTTGTCACAGCTGGCTCTGCAAACACTATCATCAGTTCTGAGGAAAAGTCGTCTGCTCCGTAGGTCTTGTCCAACCTTAGTTCTTTCAGTGCTCTGTCAGATTCTCTGAGCCGGCCGATGTGGTCGAGCAGTTCTAGGCGCTTCAGTCCGGAACCATGCTGCTGCTGCGGTCGCAGTTTCGAATCCTGCCTCGGTCATGGATGTGTGTGATGTCCTTAGGTTAGTTAGGTTTAAGTAGTTCTATGTCTAGGGGACTGATGACCTCAGATGTTAAGTCTCATAGTGCTCAGAGCCATTTAAACCATTTTTCAGATTCTCTGACAGTCCCATATCTCCCATTTTCCTCCACTTACTGTTCGCTTTCTGTAATTTTGTTTTCAAGTTCATTTCTATTCTACAGGCCCTCTATACATTCCCTTCACCTTTCACCTTTGCCTCCTTTGCTTAGTGCTGGCTTGCCATCTGAGATCTTGATTTTCATACGGCTGTTCCTCTTTCTTCCACACGGTTCTTCACTTTTCTTAAAGGCTGCACTTCTTTTTTTTTTTTTTTTTTTTTTTTTTTTTTTTTTTTTTTTTTTTTTTTTTTTTTGTCATCAGTCTGCTGACTGGTTTGATGCTGCCCTCCACGAATTCCTTTCCTGTGCTAACAACCTCTTCATCTCAAAGTAGCACTTGCAACCTACGTTCTCAATTATTTCCTTGCTGTATTCCAGTCTCTGTCATCCTCTACAGTTTTTGCCCTATACAGCTCCCTCTAGTACCATGGAAGTCATTCCCTCATGTCTTAGCAGATGTCCTATCATCCCTTCTCCTTATCAGTGTTTTACACATATTCCTTTCCTCTCCGATTCTGAGTAGAACCTCCTCATTCCTTACCTTATCAGTCCACCTAATTTTCAACATTCGTCTGTAGCACCACATCTCAAATGCTTCGATTCTCTTCTGTTCCGGTTTTCCCACAGTCCATGTTTCACCACCATACAATGCTGTACTCCAGACGTACATCCTCAGAAATTTCTTCCTCAAATTAAGGCCGGTATTTGATATTAGTAGATTTCGCTTTTCCAGAAATGCCTTTTTTGCCATAGCGAGTCTGCTTTTGATGTCCTCCTTGCTCCGTCCGTCATTCGTTATTTTAATGCCTAGGTAGCAGAATTCCTTAACTTCATTACCTTCGTCTTCCTCCGATTTACTCTCAAACCATACTGTGTACTCATTAGACTGTTCATTCCGTTCAGCAGATCATTTAATTCTTCTTCACTTTCACTCAGGATAGCAATGTCATCAGCGAATCGTATCATTGATATCCTTTCACCTTGTATTTTAATTTCACTCCTGAACCTTTCTTTCATTTCCATCATTGCTTCCTCGATGTACAGATTGAAGAGTAGGGGCGAAAGGCTACAGCGTTGTCTTACACCGTTCTTAATACGAGCACTTCGTTCTTGATCGTCCACTCTTATTATTCCCTCTTGGTTATTGTACATATTGTATATGACCCGTCTCTCCCTATAGCTTACCCCTACTTTTTTCAGAATCTCGAACATCTTGCACCATTTTATACTTTCGAACGCTTTTTCCAGGTCGACAAATCCTATGAAAGTGTCTTGATTTTTCTTTAGCCTTGCTTCCATTATTAGCCGTAACGTCAGAATTGCCTCTCTCGTCACTTTACTTTTCCTAAAGCCAAACTGATCGTCGCCTAGCGCATTCTCAATTTTCTTTTCCATTCTTCTGTATATTATTCTTGTAAGCAGCTTCGATGCATGAGCTGTTAAGCTGATTGTGCGATAATTCTCGCACTTGTCAGCTCTTGCCGTCTTCGGAATTGTGTGGATGATGCTTTTCCGAAAGTCAGATGGTATATCGCCAGACTCATATAATCTACACACCAGCGTGAATAGTCGTTTTGTTGCCACTTCCCCCAATGATTTTAGAAATTCTGATGGAATGTTATCTATCCCTTCTGCCTTATTTGACCGTAAGTCCTCCAAAGCTCTTTTAAATTCCGATTCTAATACTGGATCCCCTATCTGTTCTAAATCGACTCCTGTTTCTTCTTCTATCACATCAGACAAATATTCATCCTCATAGGGGCTTTCAATGTATTCTTTCCACCTATCTGCTCTCTCTTTTGCATTTAACAGTGGAATTCCCGTTGCACTCTTAATGTTACCACCGTTGCTTTTAATGTCACCAAATGTTGTTTTGACTTTCCTGTATGCTGAGTCTGTCCTTCCGACAATCATATCTTTTTCGATGTCTTCACATTTTTCCTGCAGCCATTTCGTCTTAGCTTCCCTGCACTTCCTATTTATTTCACTCCTCAGCGACTTGTATTTGTGTATTCCTGATTTTCCCGGAACATGTTTTTACTTCCTCCTTTCATCAATCAACTGAAGTATTTCTTCTGTTACCTATGGTTTCTTCGCAGCTACCTTCTTTGTACCTATGTTTTCCTTCCCAACTTCTGTGATGGCCCTTTTTAGAGATGTCCATTCCTCTTCAACTGTACTGCCTACTGCGCTATTTCTTATTGCTGTATCTATAGCGTTAGAGAACTTCGAACGTATCTCGTCATTCCTTAGTACTTCCGTATCCCACTTCTTTGCGTATTGATTCTTCCTGACTAATGTCTTGAACTTCAGCCTACTCTTCATCACTACTATATTGTGATCTGAGTCTATATCTGCTCCTGGGTACGCTTTACAATCCAGTATCTGATTTCGGAATCTCTGTCTGACCATGATGTAATCTAATTGAAACCTTCCCGTATCTCCCGGCCTTTTCCAAGTATACCTCCTCCTCTTGTGATTCTTGAACAGGGTATTCGCTATTACTAGCTGAAACTTGTTACAGAACTCAATTAGTCTTTCTCCTCTTTCATTCCTTGTCCCAAGCCCATATTCTCCTGTAACCTTTTCTTCTACTCCTTCCCCTACAACTGCATTCCAGTCGCCCATGACTATTAGATTTTTGTCCTCCTTTACATACTGCATTACCGTTTCAATATCCTCATACACTTTCTCTATCTGTTCATCTTCAGCTTGTGACGTCGGCATGTATACCTGAACTATCGTTGTCGCTGTTGGTTGCACTTATCTTACCCTTAAAAATGTGTGCGTCTACAGCTTCGCATTTGTCCTATACCTGTTACTTACTGCTTAGCCATTTTGCACTTACTGTCAATCTAATTTTTAGACATCTTTGTTCCATCTCACCTGGTTCATTTGGTGCATTTAAATTTACAGCTTGTGATACACATTGAAAACTCGGTGCCGCAGTACCATAACTCGCCGCTAAAGGTGCCAAAATAAAATGAGCAACCCATCGGCAATAATGTGGATCGTGCGGTACTATGTTTTTGCATTTGAAAGGAAACAACGTTGCAACAGTCCGTGCTGTATTGATGAAAATGTACGGGGAGGGTGTACCACAGTATGACACAATGATTAGGTGACGCAGAGGCTTCCATTGTTGTCATACGAAGTGACAATTCGTTCTCTGTGAAGAACTGCAAGAGGAGGTACTGGTGTTCGAGGGCAGGCATCTCACGATTGATCCAGTAATAGTAAACTGGAAGTCTTGAACGATATTTAGAACATGACAGAGGGCGCCGAATCTTAAGGTACGTAACAACTCAAATACATTCAGAGGGACCATGGAGCATAGACAACAGCGAAAATTTTGCAGCTGTGCCAAACCAATCCATATGATTTCTTTAGCAACCAAATAACCGCGTATGTGTGCTGCGTATATCAAAATGACCCCATGGCGAAGGAGCAAAGCAACAGTTCAAATATGTGATTTCATCACCACTCAAAAAGGCCTCAAGGAACGAAGTCACGATGAGTGATTTTAGGCCTGCCGTGGTGTAATTATAATATATCATGCTCATACGGTGCAAATCTTCTCAAGATCACACTACCAAAATCTCCTGACTTCGTCACGTGAGGCTTTCAGGCGGAAGCGTCACGGGAGGCGCCCCAGGGAGTGTTTTTGTTCCAGGACAGAGCCCTAGCTGATTCAGCATACGGCACGATCAGACGCTTTCCTTCTCAAAAAAAAAAAAAAAAAAAAAAAAAAAAAAAAAAAAAAAAAAAAAAAAACATTGTTCACGTGGCTCTAAGCACTATGGAACTTAACATCTATCTGAGGTCATCAGTCCCCTAGACTTAGAACTACTTAAACCTAACTAACCTAAGGACATCTAAAAATTTCAAGCGTTCACTACAATGGAAACACTCAGTTCATTACCAGTATAAAAGAATTCAGCTTCACTGAGTTTATCTAAGCGCTACTTAATAGCTCATGACGGATGTGGTGTGTAAAACAGATAAATGATCATGAGGAAACAGATACGAAATTTTTTTCCAATTTTAAGTTAAAGTACACCATAAATTCTCATTGGTCGCAGTCACTGAATTACGCTTGAAAAAATGTATGGAAGTATTGTACGTAATAGCAATCGCCAGGTAGGTCAGTGGGAAGGGATTCCCATCAGGAATTCCTGTCCTCCACCAGTTTCCAAGATTGTGTGTGCACTCATACTATGTCCACATGAGCAAGTTCTTAAAGGAGGAACGCTGTATTAAAAATTGATCATAACAAACCAGCAGATAAAGGCATTTACATTTATCAGACAAAATCCTACTTACATGTGTTGCCACATCAAGAAATGAAGGATGATATGCTGCTGGTAACTTTGGGAAACAAGGTTGCCCACCCTGTCACTCGTAATGGTGAGCATTCTGGTCTTCTATATTTTAGAGATGTAGTGCGTCAGTTGTTTTTCGGGTGTCAAATGGGTAAGAGATCACAATTAATTGCTTAATAGTATTGATTACACGGAATCAAGGTAAGCCCTACTTCGTACCGCATAGTTGTGTATTAAGCATTTTAAGCACTTAGAGGCAATAGCAGCCACTAATCAAATTAAACATCATTAATCACTGACAATCTTTGATCACTAACCATCATTGATCACTAACATCACTGATCACTAACCATTAGCAGTCAC
Organism: Schistocerca piceifrons; assembly: GCF_021461385.2. Taxonomy (NCBI): domain Eukaryota; kingdom Metazoa; phylum Arthropoda; class Insecta; order Orthoptera; family Acrididae; genus Schistocerca; species Schistocerca piceifrons. Next base: position 509,018,947 of record NC_060140.1, read on the forward strand.
TTATCATCATCGAACTCTGATCAACACTTATCACTGACCACCTGTGATCACTGACCGTAACTGATGACCAGTCATTACTGCCATCAGTTGTCAACTTGCCTCCAAAGTGTATGAACTTGTGCCAGAAGTGTATCAAATTACACCCTCAAACCGACCCAACTTGCCTCCAAACAGTATCAACTTGCCTCAAAAGTGTCTCAAATGACACCTCAGACTGTATCAACTTGCCCCCAAAACGTATCATCTTCCCTCAAAAGTGTATGAACTTGCTCCAAACGTGTATCAAATTACACCTCAAACTACATCAACTTACAACAAAAGTGTATCAGCTTGCCCCAAAAGTGAACCAAAGAACCCCTCAAATAGTACCAACTTGTGTCAATATTTCTGTTGTTCCACACCTTCCTTCCTAGTGACAAAAAGCGAAATTTGAGTCTTTCAATAAGTAATAGAGACAATTTAGGTGAGAAATATTTAATTTTAAGCTTTATTTCCTGCTTGCATTTTTGTAGAGATCTTGCATGTGTTATGATAATAAAATATGTACTAAACAGTACAGATAATGCTGAAGATTCTGGAAATATTTAATTTAAAAATTAAAGTTAAAATCAGCGCTTGCAAACTCTGAGAAATCTCATATTAAATGAAAAATAATTTCATTAATTTTCCAGACATCGACTGTGACATTGTCTCTTGAGATGTCATAACTCTCACTGTTACCATTGTTTATATTGCTGACGTATTTTACAGATATTTTAGAATACTGTGACATCATGGATGTGGAAAATACTTATTTTAACGCTCTGTTGTGTCTTAAGCGAAGTGTGGTACATAGATCGATTTTTCAAAGTTTTTACCCAGTACAAGACACCTGTTGGGGACTATAAAAATAACCTGTGATATAGAGATCGAACTTTCACTTTTTAACAGTGGAGCCATGTGTTACTGACAGTAAGCGACAGGGATGTGAAACGGCACTTGACTTTATCTCGCATTTTCATAAATGGTTCAAATGGCTCTGAGCACTATGGGACTCAAGTGCTGAGGTCATTAGTCCCCTAGAACTTAGAGCTAGTTAAACCTAACTAACCTAAGGACATCACAAACATCCATGCCCGAGGCAGGATTCGAACCTGCGACCGTAGCGGTCTTGCGGTTCCAGACTACAGCGCCTTTAACCGCACGGCCACTTCGCCCGGCCTCGCATTTTCATAATTTACCGAATAGTGATTAAAGTGAAACTCATGTTTGACAAATACATAATCACAATTCGTTAATTATATTTTATAAGAAAATGTTAGTGTTTAATTATTTACAAAGAATGTGCTACATATTCATTATATTATTGCACAGCGAATTATGTATACAGCTCTGAATGATTGTTAGAAGCTCTGAATGATTGTTAGAAATCATTAATGCCGACATAGTCGATAACATTTTCGTAATTTTCAGCAATTCAGACACTTCGACATTTTTTTGATAAATATTTCAAATAATTTTTAGTGCACCCCAGATGGGGCTACATTGTAATTGGCTCTTGTGCTAGGTTGTCACTGGAAGAGAGAGAGAGAGAGAGAGAGAGAGAGGTTTGTGATAAATATTTCATATTGTTCAAATACGTCTGAGCACAGCCCTGATAGGGCTCTTGCAAATTAGTACTAAGCACTGATTAGGGGAAGGGTGGAAGGAGGTGGAACACTACACAGTGTGAGTGTGTGCGCCATTTTACATAATGAAGCATACCTGTGAACTTGTATCATTTTATAATTACATTAGAAGTGTCTATATGTACTTAAATAATATAATTTGACACAATTTTTACGCCAGTTTTAGATGTCTTTCGCAAAAATGAATACCTCTGACTTTGACATAAGGTTACATAATTTTTACTGCATATTTGGCGGCATTTTTAATACTACAGTATAACCGGTTGGAGAGAGGGGAGCTTTCGTCAGAAATAATGTAATTTGACACCATTATTACACATTATTTAAATACTATGCTCTGACTGTTTGGAAAGAGAGGTGTGCATTGGGTGTAATGTACGCCTGACAGCAAAAACGTGGGCCATTGCTGAATGCAACCAACTCAACATAGCTGTGTCACAGGTCCTCCAAACGCCGAAACCCTGTGGGGTACAATAGTTTGACTTATATAAAGGATACCACAAGAGACCAGTAAAGAACACTGCTCGTTATGGCAGTCAGTCAAGTTGTAAATTAATACCATGATACAAAAATATTAGAAAACACGTTATGAGAGATGAGACAGTCCCTAACGCTTGTAAATTAAACTTCATTACAATAAGTAACACTTCAGAAGTCTTATCACACAAATTGAATGACATGAGTTTTTGTTTGTGATCTGAATTTGAACCCACTATTAACCAAACAAAGTTTGCGTGTCTGATCGAGACTTGGCTAGACGTAAAGAGATGTAAAATATCTAAGTTTTTACCGGTATCACTTTATAAGTCCGGTCTGAACTTGGAAATAAATGATGATGCGTTTGGCATTACACTGGAAACACCATGATGCTTATATTTCTCCCGAGAAGTAACCACGAAAGGTATGTCATAAAGTGCAACGCACAAGTGTGAAACGCCGTGAATTAAAGCTGTGATGCTGGGTGAGGAGTAAAACCCAGTGCGTTTATCAATTGTTAATTAAGCACAACCAGGTGTCAGATATTAAATATGTTCACCAACAGCGTGATACAGGGACCGGGAATGATGATACTACGGACTGAATCCCGAAACCTTCCGCTGTTGTCTTATAGCTATGAATAGACATGAAATAGTTTTTGTTTCTTCACCAGTAGCAAGATTTGCACATGTTTGGTTAGTGGTAACACAACGAATAGTTCTGTGCTGTCTGGGGCTCCAATCCCACGCATATCGTCATTGTTTAACCCACACGAAGAGTTGTCAACTATTAACTCGGATCGCGCCGTTCATAGAGACCTGGAGGAGTTTGACACAGTGAGAAAGCCACAAAATGGTAGGACAGTATCATCTCAAAGGGCTCAAATCCAGAGAAAGATTGGAATCAGAGCTCGAATCCCTGTCCAGTGGCAATATTTTCGAAATCTCAAGATCACTTAAAATAAGAAATGAAGGTCCTATCACCTTACGTGATGATAGGTTCGTGAACTAAAATAACATTACTAGTGTAAGGAAGCTTATTAGAGGCAGAGTTTTTGCAAGCAGCGACTTCTGCGTCTGACAGCCAAAACTAATCCACCTTTATTCCAGTCAGTAGCGAATAGACGTGTTTAATGTTGATTTGGAACCACGACACAGTTCTATGTTCTTTATTTTGCGTTACTGGAGGTGAAGAGGGCATGTTTGTGGCCATTAAATACTGGAACCCCAGCGGGAATCGAACCCACACCTTAGTCATTAGAAAATAATCTCAATCCAACCAACCACTGAATTTCACATGTGTTAGCACCACGTTTCTTCATAATTGTGTGCGCAGTACATGATACGAGAAGTGCTGACTTCCTCTTGAGCTGTTGTGAATAACCTACTTGTGGTATAGTAGCCAACATCAGGCAATGTGAATGCAAATCCATGATATCAAACCCTTCATTTTTCTTGCTTTTTTAAACCACATTCTGGCTCTCTGCTCAGAGCATCAGTCTGACAGAAGTTCCGAGATAGTTTCGTTCATTTTGTAACCAGCCAGAAATTGTAAAATCTTGCGGAAACATGTTTGTGAAAGGGATCGTGGGTGTCTGCCACGGTGCGGCCAATTTCAGCGTCATCAGCTAGCGGCCGCTTGATAAAAACCAACGTCCGCCCAAAAAATGGTTCAAATGGCTCTGAGCACTATGCGACTTAACTTCTGAGATCATTAGTCGCCTAGAACTTAGAACTAATTAAACCTAACTAACCTAAGGACATCACACACATCCATGCCCGAGGCAGGATTCGAACCTGCGACCGTAGCGGTCGCTCGGCTCCAGACTGTAGCGCCTAGAACCGCACGGCCACTCCGGCCGGCACGTCCGCCCAACTAATAGTGGCGCACTAGGCATAGAACCTACGATCTACTGCTCACTTTTCTGCGCTCGAATCAGCAGGTACAACATTATGTAACGCTGCGTATGATTTGATCCTGTGTTTCAGCATGCTCCGTTGCGATTTCGTATGGCATGTTGCAGTAAGTGTATTTAACTATGGTTTTTTTTGTTCAAATTTGTATATAGCTCATGCCATGACAGCTTGAATGTTTTTCAATTTTGACGTTATGAGGAGCGCCGTTTACGCGTTAGAAAACGGAGTCTAAAACACGAGTAAAGTTTAATATTTGTGACATTTTGATCTGTTGTGTTTAATAAAAGGGCGGGAGCAGTGGAGGCAACTCGTATCACTTATACCCTACTTGAAGTACTAAGTAAAGCCAAGTTGTATCATTTCAAGCACGATCGTTCTGAGATAAATTAATCATCACGTTCAGGAAGACAAACAAGCAATGATGAAGGACTTTTCTGTAATTTACTCGCTGTGGTCAATGACAGTGTATCCGACAATGGACAAGTCTAACGACGAACTAACCTTCATATGACACTTGCCTTCAGTAATCATACCGAGGTTAAAAGAAAGGAAGGAGGATTATGGTACAACGTCTCGTCGAAAACGAGATTAGGCGTGAAGCAGAATCTTGAACTTGGAAGGATGGGGAACAAGTCGTCTGAGCCCTTTTAAAGGATTGATCCTGGAATATGCTGTAATAGATTTAAGGAGCTCACCATAAACATAAACCAGTGTGGCCTGATGGCAATTTGAAATAAAGTATGGAAACTTCATAAGGAGAAAATAGTGGGTAAGCTGTAACAAGCATTATCTCATATGATGGCCTGTATATGGCCACCAAATGTATTGTTATTGATATACATCTGGTGGAACAAAGAAAGCGTTTTGTGTTTTGAACTGCTTCACAGGGATATGTCCTTCGCAGTTGACATTTGCTGCCAACAAATGAGATGCCTTGCTGTCACAGAGTAACAAATGCGACCTGGAAGACAGCTCCAAGGAGCTTGGTTGGCAAACAAGCCTACTGCACGTCTTCTAACCTGGCAACCGTATATGTTTACCTTTCTCACCCTTTATCGATCAACCAATAAGAAAGTTAGTTTATTGTTTTCTTTTATTTGTTTTTGTTTTGGCGATTGCGTTTTAAACGTGGCTTAACTCAGAATAAGCAAGTCGATACATGTGTGGGATCGTAAAACCACCTGGACAGCATCAGACGGTTTTCGATAACGACATGTAATACAGTGTTGTCAATTTCGCTGATATTTGTGACTATAATTTCTGATTAGTATATCACAAATATATGTAGCAAATCTTGTAAGATAATCTTCTGTCATTCCAGGAAGTAACAGAAATATGACAGCGTCACCAAACATATTCCACTATGTTGTCATGACCGTATCATAGTAGTAGCAGGAAGATTATATTTCTATAGGCATTGTCTTTCTTGAGTGGGTTAACAGGAGTGTATCTTGTACATCAACGATGCAGCAGCTTAGTTACTTTTCTTACGACGTCATAAGGAATATTCTAGGATTTATGGCGAGATAGAAGAATGAAAAGTTGCACAGACCATCCCCTAGCGATCTTACAATTAAATGCTATCATACGTAAATTAATTCGTTATATTAATTAATAACGGTAGATGGAATATGAGACACTATCGCAAAAGTTTACTAAATGTTCTTAATGTAATTTTTCCGTCACTCATTGTACAGTATTACAACAGTCTTAATTTGAGGTCCTGTCCCCTGATGTAAACATACAGCTGGATCCACCAAAGTCAATTAAAACTAAGCACATCTTCAAAATTACTATTTGTGTAAGTATCTTTGTTACTGAGCAAGAGAAATGTACACTTAAAAAGCTCTTAACGTTAACTGACGTTTTAGGATTCTGCTGTTATTGTGGTCTTCAGTCCAGAAACTGGTTTGATGCAGCTCTCCATGCTACTCTATCCTGTGCAAGCTTCTTGATCTCCGGGTAACTACTGCAACCTACAGCCTTCTGAATCTGCTTAGTGTATTCATCTCTTGGGCTCCCTCTACGATTTTTACCCTTTTTACCCTTTTTATCTTCCTACATATTGTTACATCGATCTCCAACTAGGTAATCAATATTCATGTACTTATGCGCTTTACTGTAGAACTAACTTGAATGACACCAGCTTTGAATCCACCCCAAGTTTTTTACTGTATTTTTTTTATAAAAATCATAATTTTTTGCGTAAATCTAATTTTTATGATATGGCTTAACAACTGCAAGTCAGTTTCAAACTATAATAAGATGTTTAAGTAGGATATTACAGTCATTCTCCTCAGTAATGTTCTACCTCCCAAATCCAAGTCGTTTTTATTCAGACAAATTCTAAATGTGTCTCATCAAATATCTTGCTTTTTGGCTTTTGCAATTGTAGTTGTTTAGTGCTCAGAGCAGAACAACGCGTTATCCAAGGCGACACCATTAGGAGGTAAGAAATTTATTACACACAGTTTACGGATGTCGGCACAGGGACCATTTTCGTACTCATTCAGATTTACAGGACCGTTGTAAGATCGAGTGGATCTGAATGTATTTGTCTTTATGGTGGACAGGTTTTAATCAGTTTTGGTTTAGTGGTAGTGCTTTCTTGCTAGTAGATAGATTGTTTAAAATAGGATCAGGTAAATATACAGTTACACATAGTCAGACACGCAGTCAGCACACCACTTGATACAATTGTTCTTTGTTAGACATATACAACACACCTTACTTTATACATGAACGTTACAAGGTACGTTAGAAAATTTTAAAAAGGAAAATGGATAGATTTAAGTTAGATATAGTGAGAATTAATGAAGTTTAATGGGAGGAGAAACAGGACTTCTCGTCAGGTTAACAGGGGGCTATAAATTCGAAATCAAATAGGGGTAATGTAGGAGAGGTTTTAATAATGAATAAGAAAATAGGAACGGGGGTAAGCTACTATGAGCAGTATAGCGAACGCATTATTGTAGACAAGACAGACATGATGCGCACACCTACTAAAGAAGTTCAAGTATATATGCCGGATAGCTCCACAGATGATGAAGAAATTGAAGAAATGTATTATGATATAAAAGAAATTATTCACACAGTTAAGGGAGATGAAAATTTAGTTGTGGTGGGGCTTGAATTACATAGTAGGAGAGGAAGAGAAGGAAAAATAGTAGGTGAAGATGAAAAGGAATGAAAGAGGGAGACACATGGTAGAATTTTGCACACAGCATAATTTAATCGTCGCTAACACTTTGTTTAAAAACTACGAAAGAAGTCGTGCACATGGAAGGGACCTGGAGACACTGGAAGGTTTCAGATGGATTATATAATGTTAGGCCAGAGGTTTCTGGACCAGATTTTAAATTGCAAACATTTATAACGGCAGATATGGACTCCGAGCACAATTAATTGGTTATGAACTGTAGATTAAAACTAAAAAAACTGCAAAAAGATACGAAATTAAGGAGATGGGACCTGGGTAAGTTTAAAGAACAGGTGGCTTTTGAGAGTTTCAGAGGGAGCATTGGGCAACGGTGACTAGAGCAGGGGAAAGGAATGCAGTAGAAAACGAATGGGTAGCTTTAAGAAGTGAAATAGTGAAAGCAGCAGATGTTCAAATAGGTAAAAGGACAAGGCATAAAAGAAATCCTCGGATAACACAGGAGATACTGCATTTAATTGTAGGAGAAATATAAAATACAGCAAATGAAAAAGGCAAAAGGGAATACAAAAGTCTGAGATTGACATGAAGTGCAAAATGTCTAAGCAGGAATGGCTATGGGGCAAATGCAACTATTTATAAGCATGTTTCACTAGGGGGTAGATAGATACTTCCTACAGGAAAATTAAAGAGGCGTTTGGGTAAAAGAGAAGCACCTGTACGGATATCATGAGCTCAGATGGAAAACCAGTCGTAAGCAAAGAAGGGAAAGCTAAAAGATGGAAGGAACACAAGGGATATGAACTTTAAAGGTGTATGAGACTGGCGAAATACCTTCGGACTTCGAGAAGAATGTAGTAATTCCAATTCCAAAGAAAGCAATTGTTAACAGTTGTGAATATTAGAGAACTATCAGTTTAATAAGTCATGGTTGCAAAATACTAACACAAATTCTTCACAGGAGAATGGAAAAACTGGCAGAAACTGAATCTTGGGGAAGATCAGTTTGCATTCCGGAGAAAAGTAAGAACACGTGAGGCAATACTGATCCCGCAGCTTACCTTAGGTTAAGGAAAGGCAAACCTGCATTTATAGCGTGTATAGACTTAGAGAAAGTTTTTGACAACGTTGACTGGAATACTCTCTTTCAAATTCTGAATGTAGTAGGGGTAAACTACAGCGAGCGAAAGGCTATTTAAAACTTGTATAAAATCCAGACAACTATCATAAGAATCGTGGGAGATAGAAAGGAGGCAGTGAAGAGAAGAGGGGCATGAAAGGGAAGCCGTGGTCGAGAAGAGAATGAATAAGTGTGTAGCTTTCCTCGATATTGTTCAGTCTGTGCACTGCCCAAGCAGTAAAAGGGAAAAATAAGAAGAAGAAATAAAAACTATGAGGTTAGCCGATGACGTTGCAATTCTGTCAGAGACAGCAAACGACTTGGAAGAGCAGTTGAACAGCAGTGTCTTGAAAAGTGGATTGAAAGGTGGATTTGAGATAAACATCAACAAAAGCGAGGCAAGAATAATGGAATATAGTCGAATTAAATAATCTTGCTTAGACGCTGGTCAACAGCATGTAAGAGTTTTACAAAATGCACTGTGCTGTCTATGATAATAATATTTTTTCTGCTACCGATTTTGCTATTAAACCATCTTTAACGGAAGAAAAGTTATCACAGACGTAACCGTGTCATACATACTTCGACATTTATTACTTCTGAAAATTATAATTGCCAATATAAATGGAAAATCATAGCAAGATTAGAATACAATGGCTCACTCACAAAAGGACATCATGTGATGTATCAACATGTGATTGTTACATCACATGTTTTCCTTTTGCGAGTGAGCCATCGTACTGTAATCTTGCTACAATTTTCTATTTATATTGGCAATTATGGTTTTCAGAAGTAACGAATGTCAAAGTATGTATGACATGGTTACATCTGTGATAAGTATTCTTCCGTTGAAGATGGTTTAAGATCAGAACCGGCAGCGGAATAAACGTTATTATCACAGACATCACAGTGTATTGCATTTTGGGGAATTGATTCAGGTAATACCGAGGGAATTAGGTTACAAATGAGACAAAGTAGTAGATGAGTTCTGCTATTTGGGCAGAAAAATAACTGATGATGGCCAAAGTAGAGAGGATATAAAATGTAGACTGCCTATGACAAGAAAAGTATTTCTGCGGAAGAGAAATTTGCTAAGATCGAAAATGGACTTAAATGTTAGGAAGTGTTTCTGAAGGTATTTGTCTCGGGTGTAGCAATCATGGACGATAAACGGTTTAGACAAGAAGCTTTCGAAATGTGACTAGTTGATAGGATACATTGTGAGACATCAGGGAGGGAAGTGAGGGACGTAAAAATTATGCAAGGATACGAAGACATGACTGCAGTAAACAGAGTGTAGGTTATAGTAGCTGTTCAGAGGTGCAGAGACTTGCACAGGATAGAGTAGCGTGGAGAGCTGTATCAAGCCAGTCTTCGGACTTACGACCACAACAAGAACACGAAAAATAATTAATATTTTTGAAAAATAATTACAGTTAATAATATTTATGTCAGACCTATCATTTGAAAACATGTTTTGTGAATTATAAGTGTAGAAAGGCATTTTATTGCTGTCATTAAAATTATACGAAGTCTAAAATTACAATTTAGAACTGTTTTATGTAGTATAGGGAATAGTCCATTTGCTTAACTGTATCGACAATTACTAAACGCAGCGAAAGAGGGCTTTTGATTAGTTCCCTGCGGTGCAGGGATGCGGTGGAGTTGTCGCTGGCAGACATACTAAATAAATGTCGTGTGACGAGGGCCTCCCGTCGGGTAGACCGTTCGCCTGGTGCAAGTCTTTCGAGTTGACGCCACTTCGGCGACTTGCACGTCGATGAGGATGAAATGATGATGATTAGGACAACATAACACCCAGTCCCTGAGCGGAGAAAATCTCCGACCCAGCCGGGAATCGAACCCGGGCCCTTAGGATTGACATTCTGTCGCGCTGACCACTCAGCTACCGGCTGCGGACGCAGACGTACTGTAAACGCCTCTCCGTCGACGTCACGTAATCCGCCAGCGAGGGCCTGTGTTGTGGTCAGCTGGGCTGCCGCGCTGCGCTCTGCGGCCGGGCCGTTAGGAGCGGTCGGGGCGGCAATTACGGCCGAGACAAAGCGGTCGGCAGCGGGTGAGGGGGCGAGGCGGGGTAGCGGAGCGAACTCCGAGGCCGAGCGTAGAGCAGGCGGCTGACTCACGCCCAGGGTCGCCGCCACCGGACACAGTCCGCCAGCGCCACAGGCGGCGGCGCCTCTTCCATTGCGTTTCTCCTAGCGGCACTTTTCGTAGATAGAAGTGACCGCTCAGCGTTGCCTAAAACTTCCTGTAGTCCTAGCAACATGCCATCACACAGTTCCGGTACCTTCCAGACAAATATTTAGCGATGTTGTATTTCTGAAACGCATCTTGGCTTTATGAATATTGTACATCTAGAAATACGCTCCGCAACCCGCCTTATGCGTGTACCTTGTAAACCAATGTCAGTCCTCCACCACCCACCTTTACCTACAATTACAACGCACACGGAAACGTGCAGACTTATGTATGTAGTGAATTGGCTGATTGTGTACAAACGTATGCCTCGGTAGCTGCGCTGTCAGCGCAGTGGATGGCTGAGTGAAGGGCGTCAGGTTCGATTACTGACTGGATCAGAGATTTTCCCCTTTCGGGGACTGGGTGTTGTGTTGTCCTTGCTTTCGTATCGTCAGACATGACATTGCTATTGAGATGACCAGTCTGCCTTCGACATGGCAGTAGTGCGGACCGTGCTCAGCCGTCCACGCCACTGCGCGTGCGGAGAGTTTGTTTACTTTCTCGTCACCGCAATTCTCAGTCGAGCAAGCTATAATAGCCAACTTTTACTGAACACTCTTAAGTTCACCTTTTCAAATAAATACGCACGACACAAAGCAATGGCCGTCGAACGCTTCCTGCGCGAAGATGTGAAGATCCCCCGTGACGATCTCATCGGCATACACCTATCGACCGTTAGCAGCGTCATTCGTATTAAAATTACTCCCGACGCTGCCTGCAACGAGATTAATCAACGGACGCGATATGGATTAAAATTTCGACACTCCTACGGCAACGTCGGCCCTGTGGATGTCGACCATGCAGGACTTGGCCTTCGAACGCGTGTAGTCGTACTGCCTTACGAGGTGAATGACGATGAAGATATCGCGTTGTTCAGCCCGTACGAAAATGACCCGAGTCACGTAGCCAAGAGATGGGTACAGTTTATGACGTATTGGGTGATTAATGATGTGAGACAAGTCCGAATACAGCTCAAACGGCACATCCCATCTTACCTTTCTATTGGCGGCTGCTGTGCGGTGGTCATTTACGACGGACAACATCGAACAAGTTCCGGTTGTGGCAAAGAAGGCCACGTCCGTAACGAATGCCTGCAACGCCGCATCACACAACTACGGCACGACGATACGAACACCGACCGTACCACAACCGCCCATCCAATCACCTATGTCGCGACACTACACATCCAGCCCTCACAAGACGCAGTTTATAAGCGTCTCTCTGGACCGATACACCCGGAGGCAACACAGCACCTTGCCACTGGAAGTGCAGTTAGCGAACATGACTTACAGCCGGACACACCCCGCTAGAAGATCACAAGGCTACCAGTGAGAGTTTTATGGAGAATGAAGACCGCATCATAGAGCCCGCGGCTTTTGTACCGGAACGACGCAAATCTCTTCCTTCCTCAGACGCCAAAACACATTGCTGGAAGCAAAAGTCGCCCAAAAGACGAAAAAAAAAGCGCCGCAAGGTATCAGAATCGACCACTAAGCCCCCTACGGAGGATGGAGAGATGGAACATAAATCTGACGGAGGACACGATAAATCTTTTCACTCTGCCACGGAGATGCGTCATCCACAAGACGGTGAGCCGTTCAACAGAGATCGTGAGCAAGCCCCGCGCCCAAAGGCCATGGAACATAGCACGCCTGTCGTCACCGAGCCATTGAGCCGAACTGGCCTGCGCTGCCACCTCTCACCAATGTTGAAACTGATGGACATTTTTCACGGGCGAATGACACGGGTTTACCACCTCCACCCGATGCGGAAATGAGATCTGTTCCTCCGTTAGACCAACACTAAAATGGGGGATGTTTCTACGACGACTCCATCGACTACTATGGACTTCCAGAATCCACCACGACAATCTTCACCAGCCACGAACCTATCTACGGCACGGATCCACCATCAGGTATACCTAATACGTACCATCAACACCAGTAATATCGGCTTCCACCTTAAACTTCAACTGCTTCACGACACGCTAAGAGCAGGGGACATCAACATCGCCCTGCTATCTCATCCTAGGTGGAGATTTCAACTGTGTTCAGGTCAATACCCTCATTTCACCACATGCCCAGAATGCTTCCTCCTCCGCCACCTTTATTTCCTCAACCCTTGGAGAGTGGTACACGGCGACCGCCCGGGCCATACACACATTACGAGCCACTCCGCCAGGCGACTCGATAGAATATATATCTGACGCTCTAAAACCCGTTCTCCTCTACGCGGAACGTTGGCCATCTGCCTTTTGGAATCACGATATCTACATCTGTACCATGAACCTACGTAGACGATCTATATGGTGCAGTGCAGGACCTTGGAAACTCAACGTCACGCTACTGCGAGACCCTGAATGTCGACGACAGGTCACCGACACGTGGCACGCTTGTGTTCAACGCATCATGCGTTACGAGACCACACTACAATGGTGGTTACTGTGCGCCGAAGCACCTTGACACACCATGTCAGAGTCAAAGCCAGGTGGAATCACCACACTACAGATTTCTACTATAGCGCTCTACGCGAGCTCGTGGATCATCTTCCATCCATGGATCGTCTAAAAGGAGCTCAACGCATCAAGGCAAAGATTTTAAGCTTGACCAGGTGCCGTCTAGAAGGAGCCATTGTACTAGCACGCAGCCAAGATAGGGTTAAAAGTGAAGAACCTTCTGTGCATCATATTGTTCAAAATGTTCGTCGATGCCGACAGGCCTTAACGACAACTTTAGACCTAACTGATAGACGACGGCTGACTTCTCAAGATACCATTGCAGACGCTTTCACAACACACTACAGACTTCTCAATCAAGAAGTACCTGCCAGAGCAGACGCCATTGCTGAGGTTGCCCATGAGATGCATTGTACACTAAACGCCATGGCTGCAACCCTCATGACTGCGGAAGTGACCACTGACGACGTCCATGGCGCTATGGCCAAAGGATCACTGAGTCGGTCTCCCGGCCCGGATGGTTTACCGCTAGAATTTTACAGAATCTTCTAAGATTTGATGTTGCCACGATGGAGAGACATGTACTGGGAACTTCTGTCCGGCGTGCCACTTCCGCCACCAACGTTCATGGAAGGCTTACTCATACCAGTCCCGAAACCTGCTGGAGGAACATGACTCGATAGTTATCGGCCGATCACTTTACTCAATTCCGACTCAGACATGTATTACGAGCAATTGTTTCCCACCAACAAATAACCTTAGGCGGCGATCTTAATATACAGACAGCCCTCGGGAATATCGAGATGTAATCGCTGTGGCAACACACTCGCGACTGCCATGCGCTTTGATCTCCATTGACTTCAATGAAGCGTTTGGCTGCGTCAATCATGCATTCCTGAACGCAGTGATGGACTGGGTGGCGATTCCCCCGACGTTCGCACAAGCGACTATGCGGCTCCTTCGTGGGCAACGTCCAGGCTCCTCGTCAACGGCAGACTTACAGAACCTAAACGAACTGAACGCTCAGTAAGGCAGGGTGGCCCACTGTCGACGGTGCTTCATGCCATTGCGATGGAACCACTCATTTGCGGGCTTACGGCGACGCTTGACAGGTATTCCACTCCTGTATCATGTGTTCCGCTGCCGAGCCTACGCGGACGACTTGGCCCTCGTCGTACATTCAGCGGCTGACGTAGAAGCTGCGATGCAGTGGATTACCCGTTACAGTGCATGGCAGGGAGCGCTATGAACGTCGCAAAATCATGCGCCATGAATATCGGCCGCGGCCTTCCCGCAGACAGCGTAGTCCCCTTTCAACTGGTGGACACCCATCGCTGTTGGTGTACGCGCGAGACATTTGCAGCAACTCGGCTATCAATTTTCGGCCGCTACTGCAACGCGTCTGGGCAAACATACAAAATCACCTACTACGTCCGGCCAATATGTGCCAGAGAGTCATCTTCGTCAGTACCCATCTGGCAGCCCGGATACCCCACATCGCGCAGATTCTGCCCATCACTGCGACAATGGCAGCCAGACTACAGGCGGCTTTCGTGTATTTTATATGTTCTGGACATCTTCGAAGTCGATTGTGATGCTCTCACTTTACTGAGGCGGGATGATGGCCTCGATTAGTTTAACGTGACGGCCAGGACTACGGCATTTTACACCAGTGCTATGCTCTGGTTATGGAAAAACCAAAATGCTAGTTTTACTGGAATGTTGACCACCGAGCTCGCATCTTTTTCGAGAACCACATCTTCGTCTTTGGCACGCATCCTACCTCCGATGTCGCACATCGGCCGTTTGTTTTTGGAATACAGCTACATATGCACCGAGCTCCCCAGGACCACGAAGACGACCACCCGCGACATCTACCGCCTTCTCCGAAAGTACCTACCGAGCGAGGTGGCGCAGTTGCTAGCACACTGGAGTCGCATTCGGAAGGACGACGGTTCAATCCTGCGTCCAACCATCCTGACCTACGTTTGCGTGATTTCCGCAAATGGCTCCAGGCAAAATACCGGGATGGTTCCTTTGGAAGGGCACGGCCGACTTCCTTCCCCGTCCTTCCCTTATCCGATGAGACCGATGACCTTGCTGTCTGGTCTCCTCCCCAAAACAACCCAACCATCTCCGAAAGTACCCACCCCGAAACACCATCGAAGCACGTCATCCCCAGGTTTCATGGCCTACAGTTTGGAAAACGATCCATCAACCGTACCACACCACTGACACCACCGCGATGTGGTATCTTCTCGTCAATGGAAGATATACTGCAAGAGAGAAACTGCATCGCATTGCGCTGGTGGACTCACCCCTGTGCCTCAAGTGCAATATCGAAGATGCAGATTTACGTCATTTTGAGTGTGGGGAGGCAGCAACTGTCTGGATCCTCGTACAGATTGTAGCTTTCTACCTCTGCGCACCCTCACATCACGTTTCTCCTTCCATGATGATGTGTCCTGACACGACCTGCTTTCCATCGTGTAGGTGGCACGCCATCAGATGGATCAGTGGCATGGCTATCAACTACCTCCTCTGGGACGACACTGTCGATCCGGCGGACTTTTGGACACGCCTCCAACTACACCACCGCACCCTTCGCTGACATCGACACTATCGGGCCACTATCGCGAATTGTTTACAGATTATTTTTGCCAACCCGCCTCGGAGCTGTAATCTCGACCAAACGTGCCAGCCAAAACTGGACGACCCTGCGTTCCCCTTCTAATGGTTAATGATAGAACGGTCGTTGATCCGATGGCGCGCCAAAGCGGAGCATGGCGCAGCAAATATTCCTAATTTCTTTCACTTCTCTTTTCGCCTCATCTTCTAAGTTCTTTTTTTCTTACGCATGTTTATCCTGTTCACACATAGCTCTGTATCTGCAGCCAATTTGTTCTCTTTCTCATGTGCACACCCATAAAAAATTTAGAAATAAAAACAAGTTGGGTTGCTGCTGATGAGACTGTACTTATTTACGTTTAAAAAAAAATAATGTTGAGAAAATATACTTATTTATGTTTTACGCTTTCGAGGAATATTGTTTTATTTTATGAAGTACAATTTTCAAACAATAGAAGTTTTTATTTGGTTTGTCATTACCTGCAACTTTTTGCTCATGTAGTAGGTGTTTACTCCTTTTGTTCTCTACGAGGAAGACATTATTTAACAAAAAAAATGACTGAATGGGGTCCGCCCAAAAGCTAATAAATTAAACAGAAAATCTTCTTTAAGCGTACGCCCACGCAGTTATAGCAATAACCCCATGGTGATGCACTTTCATAGTCTACCACTGGAGCTGGGTGAGCATCTCCGGTGATGCTAAAGAACGAAAGGCGGTGCTCTTCTTTGTGTCTTCTCTACTTCCTCTGTCCTTTCTTCCCAGGGTCTCAAACTACTGACAAGGGAAACACCCTATCGCACCCACTTCAGATTCAGTGGTAAGATGTCCTAGTTGATATCCCGTCAAAAACTGTACACAGATAAAACAGGAAGAAGATGTACCGAACTGTGGAAAAAGAAGAAAACTCGATACAGTGAACGGTTCAAGCTCAAGGTATGGAACATCGAGCGAACGTGAATAGCTGCGGCATCGTGGTTATATGATCACGGTATTTGACTGCAAAGCGAAAGGTCCGTTTTAAAATCTCCCTCGTGCCCAGTATTTTATTATTCACTAAATTATGAACTGTGTGTCCGTTATTGACGTGTCTGTTTGCTGTATTCAAATTCGTGTCTGTGTTTTGGTGTAACGTCCGTTCGCAAGAGCGAGGTGTAAGGAAGGGACCTTCAGACGTATGCACCTTCTGCTTCTTATACACAAGTACCACATGATATGCCTCTAGCGTTCCGTTTCGCAAGCTTTGACTCTTGAATTGCTTCGTTGTAGCACAGTTCACATTCTATTATTTGTTGTTTACATTTCTCTGAGAGGTCTATGCGGCATTTCACCTGCTCTTAGCGTTCACCACAGTGACTTATGATGGTAATATATTCTTGCCACATGACTCATATTCTATAACCAACGTACATACTGACAATTGCCAAGACTACAGAAGGAGAACTACAAGTCAGTGACGTGACGGATAGTTCATAGTTTTGTGGGGAAAAAAACTGGGCATGAGAGAGTTTCGATACGGACGTCAGGTTTTGCAGTCCAAGGCCGTGACCACACAACTATGACGCTATGATTCTTGCAGTGCGCTCGATGTTGCACATCTTGAGCTTGGAGCGTTCATGGTTTTTATTTTGCTTCTTTTTTCACAGTTCAGTATACCTTCTTCCTGTTTTCATGCTTGAACTATGTTCAGTTTTTCACGGGCCATCCACTGGGCCAGTTTAACACCGAATCTGAGGGGGGGTGCCATTGGGAATTTCTCCTTTTAGCAATACTCAAGTGTCGGTCGAACGAAGGTTCCCTAAGTAGCATCTTTTTTTAATGCACTACGTAACGAGTCTTCAGATGAATCTCAACGTGCGAGAGGCATTCAAGTAATGCAACACATTTTTTTTCGGAAAGCAGGTTGTTTTTATTCAAACTTCATTACAACATATTATTCCTCACTCTTTTGGCTATAAAATACTATTTTTCAGCATAATCTTAGTTCAATGAGACGGCCTTACGCCACCTTATTGGAAGGGTGTGTATCCCCGCATGGTACCAATCCCCTTTGTTTTTCTTTTTTTTTTTGCCGACCGATGTGGCCGAAAGGTTCCAGGCCCTTCAGTCCGGAACCGCCCGACTGCTACGGTCGCAGGTTCGAATCCTGCCTTGGGCATGGATGTGTGTGATGTCCTTAGGTTGGTTAGGTTTAAGTAGTTCTAAGTCTAGTGGTCTGATGACCTCAGATGTTAAGTCCCATAGTGCTCAGAGCCATTTGAACCATTTTCTTTTTCTTTTTTCCTATTCGTCGACGTCAAAGCCAACGTCTTGCTGTATCAGTAACCGTGCCAACATCCACGTACTGCGTTCCGTGCAGTGCATACTTCATCGCATCAGTGCAATGGAATTCGGAAGATGCGAGATCTGGGCTGTAGGGTGGATGAGGAAGAGCAAACCAATCAAGTTTTTGAGCTCCTCTCAGAAGCGCAGGGTTGTGTGCGGCTTTGTGTTGTCATGGAGAAGAAGTAAGTTTCCATTTTTGTGGCGACTAACACGCTGAAGTTGTCTCTTCAGTTTGCTGAAGGTCTGTGCAGCCGGTCGGCATGCGGATGATCGGACAGGTTTGCGCGACTTCGTTGCGATGGTATCAGGCACCTCGCCCAACGACTCGCCTTGCTTTTGTTCACTGTCAGGCCTGCGTATATATTAAGCAAGGGCCTCCGCATATCTGAGGTTCTCTAGTTTTCCGCCAAAAAAAACTCAGTGACAGCTCTCTCCACGCAACGCACCTCGGTTGCAGACGCCATTTTAACGACTATGTATAGCATCGGCACCTATCGAAATTTCATGAGACTGCAGGAGCTGAAGCGGAAATATTCCACGATGTCCCACAACAAATTCCGTATTTTTCCAAGAGAACTTGCCGCGAAAAGAATGTATGTTGCCTTACTCAATGAACGTGTTATGCCTTCTCTACGACATACACTCCTGGAAATGGAAAAAGAACACATTGATACCAGTGTGTCAGACCCACCATACTTGCTCCGGACACTGCGAGAGGGCTGTACAAGCAATGATCAAACGCACGGCACAGCGGACACACCAGCAACCGCGGTGTTGGCCGTCGAATGGCGCTAGCTGCGCAGCATTTGTGCACCGCCGCCGTCAGTGTCAGCCAGTTTGCCGTGGCATACGGAGCTCCATCGCAGTCTTTAACACTGGTAGCATGCCGCGACAGCGTGGACGTGAACCGTATGTGCAGTTGACGGACTTTGAGCGAGGGCGTATAGTGGGCATGTGGGAGGCCGGATGGACGTACCGCCGAATTGCTCAACACGTGGGGCGTGAGGTCTCCACAGTACATCGATGTTGTCGCCAGTGGTCGGCGGAAGGTGCACGTGCCTGTCGACCTGGGACCGGACCGCAGCGACGCACGGATGCACGCCAAGACCGTAGGATCCTACGCAGTGCCGTAGGGGACCGCACCGCCACTTCCCAGCAAATTAGGGACACTGTTGCTCCTGGGGTATCGGCGAGGACCATTCGCAACCGTCTCCATGAAGCTCGGCTACGGTCCCGCACACCGTTAGGCCGTCTTCCGCTCACGCCCCAACGTCGTGCAGCCCGCCTCCAGTGGTGTCGCGACAGGCGTGAATGGAGGGACGAATGGAGACGTGTCGTCTTCAGCGATGAGAGTCGCTTCTGCCTTGGTGCCAATGATGGTCGTATGCGTGTTTGGCGCCGTGCAGGTGAGCGCCACAATCAGGACTGCATACGACCGAGGCACACAGGGCCAACACCCGGCATCATGGTGTGGGGAGCGATCTCCTACACTGGCCGTACACCACTGGTGATCGTCGAGGGGACACTGAATAGTGCACGGTACATCCAAACCGTCATCGAACCCATCGTTCTACCATTCCTAGACCGGCAAGGGAACTTGCTGTTCCAACAGGACAATGCACGTCCGCATGTATCCCGTGCCACCCAACGTGCTCTAGAAGGTGTAAGTCAACTACCCTGGCCAGCAAGATCTCCGGATCTGTCCCCCATTGAGCATGTTTGGGACTGGATGAAGCGTCGTCTCACGCGGTCTGCACGTCCAGCACGAACGCTGGTCCAACTGAGGCGCTAGGTGGAAATGGCATGGCAAGCCGTTCCACGGGACTACATCCAACATCTCTACGATCGTCTCCATGGGAGAATAGCAGCCTGCATTGCTGCGAAAGGTGGATATACACTGTACTAGTGCCGACATTGTGCATGCTCTGTTGCCTGTGTCTATGTGCCTGTGGTTCTGTCAGTGTGATCATGTGATGTATCTGACCCCAGGAATGTGTCAATAAAGTTTCCCCTTCCTGGGACAATGAATTCACGGTGTTCTTATTTCAATTTCCAGGAGTGTATTTTGTCTGGTCATTACATTTTAAACAGTTCCTGATGTATATTCCCACATATTCGTATTTAATTCACATCACTGCTAAAAGTCAATGATCACAAAAAGTGCAATCATACGATATGGCTGTTTTCGCTTTACAAACCCTTGATTATGTTCAGAGTCAAATGCAAATCCCTCCTCCAAGCGTCGATCCCTTACAAGTCTTCTGGCATTTCGCTACAGTTTTCTACAGTTGCGAATGCTTTATATTCACTGGCATCAACTGCGAACAGCTTCATTCAGCTTCCGACGTTATCGATAAGGCTATTCGTACGTCGATAATTTTCTTTGCAAAGGATCCACAACCTCGATATATTTTTCAAAATGAAACTTCGTCCTTTATACACGACTATCTACTGTTTCATGAGCTTACCGATCCCCTGTCCAGAAATCCTGTGGCTGTGACAGGAGCCAGTCCTCCTCTTTGTACTTTAGTTCCTCGTTCGAGTTGAAGCGTTTAGCCTGGAGACACACGGAGTCGCAGGGCGACACGACCGGGGTGCAGGGCAGAAGCTGAAGCTGTTGCCGCTTCAACTTGGCCATTACACTTTATGTGACCTTAGAGAAGAGTGGACGGGTTATTGTAGATTAAAATTTCTCCCTCCGTCAGCATCCCAGGCTGTCTGCTATTGGTGAACTTGCGTAGTGTCTCACAGTTCACGTCGCTGTTAATGGTTTTTTCGGGCGCGAGGAAGTGGAAGAATATCGGGTATCGAAGAAGACTGCCACCATTAGCTTGTCTGCTTAGGGCATAAATTATGTGATAAAAAGTATCCGGACACCTGGCTGAAAATGAGTTGCAAGTTCGTGGCGCACTACATCGGTAATGCTGGAATTCAGTATGGTGTGGGCCTACGCTTAGCCTTGATGACAGCTTGCACTCCCGTAGGCATACCTTCAACCAGGTGTTGGAAGGCTTCTTGAGGAATGGCAGCCCATCTTCACGGAGTTCTGCGCTGAGGAGAGGTATCGATGTCGGTCGGTGAGGCGTGGCACGAAGCAAGCGTTCCAAAACATCCCAAAGGTGTTCTGTAGGATTTAGGTCGGGACACTGTGCAGGCCAGTCCATTACAGGAATATTATTGTTGTGTATTATGAACAGGTGCTCGATCGTGTTGAAATATGCAATCGCTATCGCAAGAATTGCTCTTCAACAATGGGAAGTAAGAAGGTGCTTAAAACATCAATGTAGGCCTGTGCTGTGATAGTGCCACGCAAAACAATTAGGGGTGCAAGCCCCTTCCGTGAAAAAGACGACCATACTATAACACCATCGCCTCCCAATTTTACTATTGGCTCTACACGCGTTGGAAGAAGACGTTCACTGGGCTTTCGCCATACCCACACCCTGCCATCGGTTCGCCACATTGTGTACCGTGATTCGGCACTCCACACAACGTTTTTTCACCGCTCAATCTTCCATAGTTTACGCTCCTTACACCAAGCGAGCCGTCTTTGGCATTTACCGGCTTGATTCGTGGCTTATGAGCAGGCGCTCGACTTTGAAATCCATGTTTTCTCACCTCCTGACTAACTGTCATAGTACTTGCAGAGGATCCTGATGCAGTTTGGAATTAGTATGTGATGGTCGGGATAGATATCTGCCTTATTACACATTACGACCCTCTTCAACTGTTGGCGGTCTCTGTCAGTCAACAGACGTGGTCAGCCTGTACGTTTTTGTGCTGTACGTGTCCCTTCACGTTTCCACTTCACTATCACATCAGAAATGGTGGACCTAGGTATGTTTTGGAGTGTGGAAATCTCGCGTACAGACGTATGACAGATGTGACACTCTGTCACCTGACCACGTTCGAAGACCGTGTTTCCCGGAGCGCCCCATTCTGCTCTCTCACGATGTCTAATGGCTACTGAGGTCACTGATACGGAGTACCCGGCAGCAGGTGGCAGCACAATGCACCTAATGTGAAAAACATATGTTTTTCGATGTGTCCGGATACTTTTGATCACGTAGTGTAACTTTGAATTTTTTGGTTGGATGTGACGACATTACATTCGAATTCCCAGGTTTCTCACTACATTATCCAGAAGGCAGTAGATGCAAATTTCAACTAGTCCAGTTGTAGCGACGTTTCCTACCTTTTCGTTTGAACACTCTTTGCATATTGTTAAGAGAAATGGTTCAATAATAATTCTCTGAGACGCGTCTCAAAGCCGGCCGCGGTGGCCATGCGGTTCTGGCGCTGCAGTCCGGAACCGCGGGGCTGCTACGGTCGCAGGTTCGAATCCTGCCTCGGGCATGGTTGTATGTGATGTCCTTAGGTTAGTTAGGTTTAAGTAGTTCTAAGTTCTAGGGGACTTATGACCTAAGATGTTGAGTCCCATAGTGCTCAGAGCCATTTGAACCATTTGAACGCGTCTCAAATTACATTCAGGTTTGACTATTTCCGTCCGTTAAGGGTAGCTTACTACGTCATATTTGTTGAGAATTCTTCAAACCAGTATCATAACTGGTCTGATATTATGTCCGCTCATTTTTTGTTCACTAAATGACAGTGCGGTACTGTATGGAAATGCTGGAAGTCAAGGTAGACGGCAACTGCCCGGTCGCCGATACTTACTGTCATATGGGTGTAGTGGACGAAGAGAGGAATCTCATATGTGCAATCGTAGTTTGTCAAATAGACATTGCTTAATGCAGAGGATATTTTCGGGCTCAAGCCTGCTGACTGGTTTACTGTGGAGCAGTAGTTAGCTCAATGTACTCGCCTTCGGGAAAGCGAGGGTTGAAATCAGCGTCCGAGCATCCAATGACGGTTTTCGTGATTTCTGTAAAGCGCTCCAGGCAAATGCAAGATGGTTCCTTTGACAGGACACGGCCGATTTCCTTCCCCGTAGTTGAACACAGCTGAGCTTGTGCTCCGTGAAACACTAATTCGTTTGCCTCTGTAGCTTCGCTGTAAGGGCGTCGGATTGCTGGCTGGAGGGGCCGAGAATCGATTCCGCTCTGGGACAAGGTGTTGTGTTGTACTTACGTTCGTATAGTCGTAATTAACACTCCACTTTTGAGATGGCTGTATGGGCACATCTCGAAAGCCAATGAAATTAAAAAAAACTCCTAATATGTTTTTCCTACTGCAGCCTGACTCGAATTCCTACCTTGAGCTAAGCCCTTCATTTCAGAGTGGTACTTACACTTCACGTCCTTACTTATTTGTTGGATGTGTCCCAATCTCTGCCGTCCCTTTCGGTCTTCACCCTCTACAGCTCCCTCACAGCAGCGTGGAAATTATTCCCTGAGATGAAAAAGTTTTTATATTCCGCTACACCAAAAATTTTGTGACTTTTGGCGGTGTTTGAAAACCTTTTCATATTTCTGAAACAGTCACGGTCGATTAATAGTCAATATGGCTTCAAATTATTTTATTCGCTGATGCCTTAACACATGTACTATCATTCCGTCATTTCTTCTAGTCAGTGTTTTCCACATACTTCTTTCATAACCAATTATGTGTAGAAGAGAACCTTCTCATTCCTTACAAGTCCTCCTAACATTTAACACCTTTCTGAAACAGCACATCTCAAACACTTCTATACGCTTCTTTTGCAGTTTCCCCGTAGTCGATGACATACCACTGTGTATGTACGTATGTATGTATGTATTAAACTGGGAACCTGGAAACGACGGATAGTCTACGTCCCGCCATAGCCCTCAGTAGTTTACAACCTCACAATAGGCCACAGCAGTCCACCCACCCCACCGCCGCCCCACACGGAACCCAGGGTTATCGTGCGGTTCAGCCCCAGTCTCATAACAGACGAGTGTAACCTCAAATGTTTCCGTGGCAGTGTAATTATGGTGTACGCGTACGTGGAAACGGTGTTTGCGCAGCAATCGCCGATACAGTGTAACTGAGGCGGAATGAGGTGAAACAGCCCGCATTCACCGAGGTAGATGGAAAACCGCCTTAAAAACCATCCACAGGCTGGCCAGCACACCGGACCTCGACACTAATGCGCCGGGCGGATTCGTGCCGGGGACCGGCTCTCCTTCCCGCCCGGGAAGCAGCGCGTTAGACACTATGATACAATGCTGTACTGCGAACATACATTCTCAGAAATTTTTTGCTCAAACCAAGACCTATGTTTGATGGTAATACTGTTTTTATTGCCAAGAATGCCCTCTTTGCAAGTGCTAGTCTATTTTTTATGTCATCCATGCTTCCTCAGTTATATCTCATTTTGCTTTCAGGGTAGCAGAATTCCGTAATTTCGACTTCATCGTGATCCGAAATTTTGATGCTTAGTTTAACGCTAATCTCTTTTCTCTTACTCCTCATTGCTTTCTTCTATCATTGATTTATTTTCAATCCATATTCTGTAATCACTAGGCTATTCACTGCATTCGAAGGTCCCATAATTTTTCTCCACTCTCACTGAGGATCTATATCATACTCCACAAGCCATCTAAGAGTAGGTGGCAGAGGGTACTTCTGGTACCAATAACTGATCTATCCTTCCCTGTTCCATTCGCGAACGGTGCGTGGGAAAAATTACTGTCGGTAAGCCTCTGTATTTGATCTAATTTATCGAATTTTCTCGTCTTGATCATTTCCCGAAATCTATGTTGGAGGAAACACTGTTCTCCAACTCTTGCAGGGAAATGATCTTTCGAAATTTCAGTAATACATCTCTCAGTGATGCACAACGCCTCTCTTGTAACATCTGCCACAAGATATGTTGAGAATCTTAGTAAGGCTCTCGACTAAACGATTCCGTGAGGAAACGCGCTGCTCTTAGTTGAATCTTCTCTACCTCTTTCATGAGTCCTACCTGGTAAGGATCTCGGACAGGTGAACTGTACTCAAGAATCTGTCGAGCAGGCGCCTTGTGAACCACTTTCTTTGTCGATGAGTTACATTGCCTTAAGATTCTTCCTATGGATCCCTGTCTGGTATCTGCGTCTCGTGCTATTTGGTTTATGTGATCACTCCACTTAAGGTCACTCTAGACAGTTACTCCTAAGTATTTAACCGTGGATACTGTTTCCGGCAATTTGTCATCGATAGTGCAGATGTGCAGCAGAACGCACAGTATGTTATATTTGTATACGTTCAGGGTCAACTGCCAGAGCCTCCCATTTCCTACAGGTCATTCTGGAAATCGTAACTGTCTTCTGGCGCTGCGACTTTGTTATAAACAACCGCATCATCTGCGAACAGTCTTAGAGTGCTTCCGACACTTAATACTATATCACTTATGCACATTGTAAACAGTAACGGTCCTCTCACATTTCCTTGGAGCATTCCGGAAATTACATTTGCATCTGTCGATTTTGTTTCTTTACCAGCAACTTGTTGAGTTCTATCTGCAAAGAAGTGTTGAATCCAGTCGCACACCTGGTCGGATACTCTATGAACTCATACCTTTTTTCACTAAACGGCGGTGCGTTACGGTGTCAGATGCCTTCCTGAAATCAACCAACACGGTATCAACCTGAGTGCCGGCGCAATGGATCTCTTGGAGGAACGGAGTTCCGCAAAATCTCTGTTTGCGGAATCCATGTTGATCATTAAGTAGCAGATTTTCTTCCTCCAAAAAGTCACAAGATAAAAAACAGGAAAAGTCAGCAGTGAATAATTTCGTTCTTTTATCGTTCTTTTAAGCCCATACTTGAAATTTTCTTTTATTTCTGTCATTGCTTCTTCTATGTACAGATCTTACAGTAGAGGCGAAAGACTCCCTTGCCATGTGAAAATTGTATATTATCCGTTTTCCATATAGCTTCCTCCAATTTTTTCAGAATTTGGAAACTATTGCAGGATTTTACATTACCGAACGTTTTTTGTACCTCCTGAATTTTCTTAAACCTTGCTTATGTTTCCTGTTCATGAGGTGACAATGTGGAACTGTATCGAGTGCCTTCTGGAAGTGGACAACGGTAGTGGAGCAAGGGCAGTGTCACTCCACTTTCCATTGTTGCCAGATGTATCCAATATGGCGGCGATGACGTCAACCAAAATGGCGGCCTGTAGGCTTGGAACAGCATATGACGACATTCAAGATGGCGGCCGTGACGTCCGCTGATGAGGCAAGTACTGTTATCCAAGATGGCGTCTTTTGATGTGAAGGTGCCACACCCCCCTGCCATGCCCCCCTAGTGGGAAGTTCAAATTCCATCAGGACACTGCAACAGAACACAGCTACCTCCACTAAGCTAAGAAAATGGTGGAAAGATAGGTCGACTGGGCTACCAACGTAAGTCACCCAACCACCACCTCTCCCTAGGAACTGGCAGGAAGTTCAGTTTCCAGTAGGACATTGCAACACACCACAGCTACCTCTACTAAGGGAAATTTCTGGGAAAATAGGTCACTTGGGTTACCTCCACTAACCTCAGTCACTTGACTGCCACCTCTTCCTAGGAATTGGCGGGAAGAGGACTTGGCCTGTGGTGGTCGTAAGTCTTTATTTTCAGTCTTTATTTAAACAATCAGAAGCAGTACCACCATAAAGTGTGTTCACCATGGGGTCCAGAGTCCAACTGACCTAGTAGACAGTACCGCCACCAGAGGGCGCTGTCATACAGTCTGTGATGTAATCCAAGATGGCAGTCTGGGGTGGGGGATAATGGTAGGAAAAGGACGTTTGTCTTTATTTAAACGATTAGAGGCAGTACCTCCATCCAGTGTGTCCACCACAATGTCTGGAGTCCCACTGACCTAGTATACAGTACTGCCACCAGAGGGCACTGTCATTCCTCCTGTGACATAATCCAAGATGGTGATCTGGAGGGGCGAAATGGTGGGAAAATGACACAGCTTGCGCTGGGCTGCTGGAGAGACGAAGGAGTGTACCTTATGAAATGCACAGGGCAATACTGCACATGCTCCCAGATGTTGGGATGCGCTGGCATCCTCCGCAAAGCTACGATGCAACCATCAGCTGCCAAGCCACACACAGGTGCCCATTTGGGTCCTGCAAGCATGAGGCAGCGACATACCTTTCACACTTGACGCCTGAGAAAATCCTGTCAAAATACATGACCACCTAGGCACCGTTGCCGATGTGACCAGACAGGAGCGAAGACCTATTTCCAGAGCGACTCACCCTTGCAGATGCTGCAGAAATCAGTTCCATTGCTTTCCAGAGGGCACTTATTTCGAGATATGAGAGTGTTAGATGATTCACTACTTGCTGTAATCATTAAAGGGCTTCTCTATAGGATCCAGGTATGTGCTGAAATAGAAGGACTTGATTCCAGACAGCATTTCTTGCAGATAGCATAGCATTAGAGATCTGAAAAGTTAGTCTACATTTCCTATGACCTCAATCAGCCCTTCATCTACAGTTTGTGGTCCTTCTCAATAAGCCATCACCTATAGTCCAGTGAATATATCAGTCTGACATGGCATCAAGACAGAATGTATTACAAATACTTTAGAAATATTAGCTGTGGTCGTATGAGAGAGTCGGAAATACTGGTTTCATACCACATTCCTTAGCCGAATCACTTTCTAAACTGGGTATTTTATTATGAAGTTGTACCGTCGGCGCCGTGTAACTGCCCTGCTGGTCTGATACTATATACCCCAGCGATCACTGTCTGTATTCAGTGTCACGGCATTTGTCTGGCCAAAAATTCATCTCATACACAGGTAGTGTCGTACCTCGATTTATGAAGCCAATATAGCGATTAACATAGATACCAGTGTGCACCTGTAGAAACAAGAGCGCTTGTGTTAGTAACATAGCGTAGTTGTTGCGATCGGGTTTTTTAACATGTGGCGGTTTGTAAGAAAATTATGTCTTTCTTCCTAAGACACAGTGGTACCACTGCAGATTTATTGGTGGAGTATTCAACAACTTAGTAGTAGGGGATGCATGATAGGTTCACTTTGAGCATCAGGCTTACAAAGTATGTGTTTGTGCTGTGACATGTGGAAAGGAAATGACTGTGGAATACTGTGATAGCAAAGGGGAGAGTACGTCAAGTCATAAGAATGATAAAGATATTATTGAATGTCGTTCAATTGAGAAAGCGATTGTAACATTTAATTGTAAGTATAGCGATCAAATATAAATGAGGCCAGTTACTTTCCGAGGATGATTCTGTCAATGCGTGGCCTGTGGTGGGATTGATTCACGTTTCCCGCTAGCAGCATGGAGTATCCGAATGGAGCAGGCTGTTGTAATGCAGGAATGTATTCTAATTAACTGTGTTGTCCTCTAGACGACTGAACAGCGAACTAATACTTAGTATGTGCTGGACAGCTTTCGTTATCACGTGGAAATTTGAGAAGATTCAATATGGACCTGTGTTTGCGCTGGGCCATTATTCCAGCCCATGTAAACTGTCAGATTGACTGTTTCTTCACAATTTCCCATCTTTATTTAGCTGAGGAAACATCGATTGTGGTGTGTGCATCTAGCAGGTGGAAGACACATTTGCTGGTTCTCTAGAAATGAGAAACACGTTATTTGACTTTGTAAATTATAGGGATGATTTGTA
Organism: Schistocerca piceifrons; assembly: GCF_021461385.2. NCBI lineage: Eukaryota > Metazoa > Arthropoda > Insecta > Orthoptera > Acrididae > Schistocerca > Schistocerca piceifrons. The sequence continues at coordinate 509,047,517 of NC_060140.1, forward strand.
ATCTGTTACATCACCGACATCGGTATTAGCGAGTGGAAATATCGATTTCCTGTGTTTGTTTCGAGTTCTCACCTATACGTCTTTGCAGACGGGATAAGTTTCTATTTACTCAGTGGTTTACAGCAGACTCCATCTCGCTAAAATTTCGGGTTTGTAGCGAAATAATTTGGAGTCTATATCTTAGGAATTATGATTCTCGAGCGATCGGTAGGATACTATTCTGTGCTTGATATCGAGAAATATGGCGAACATTGTATATATTATGGCAAACTATGTGAAATTAGATATGTTCTTGTAATCCCAGAGTGATTACACTTACATCCAGCACAAGCTGAGTCCTTTTCCCACCATTTTCCCCCACCCCAGACAAGCATCTTGGATTACGTTACAGAAGGAATGACAGTGCACTCAGGTTGCGGCACTGTGTACTAGGTCAGTTGGACTTTGGACCCCATGATGAACGCACTTGATGGTGGTACTACCTGTAATTGTTTGAACAAAGACTGAAAATAAAGACTTATGTCCACCACAGGCTGAGTCCTCTATCCGCCAATTCCTTGGAAGAGGTGGCAGTTGGGTGACTTAGGTTAGTAGAGGTAGCCCAATTGACCCATCTTCCCGCAATTTTCTTAGGTTAGTGGAGGTAGCCGTGGTGGGTTGCTTTGTCCTGGTGGAATTTGAACTTCCCGCCAGGTGGTGTGGCAGGGGGGCGTGGCACGTTCCTTCCAAAAGATACCATCTTGGCTAACAGTACTTGCCTCATCAGTGGACATCATGGCTGCCATCTTGAATGATGTTATGCGCTGTTGCCAAGTCCACAGGGCCTTATCTTGGATTATGTCATCGCCACCATATTGGATACATCTGGCAACAATGAAAAGTGGGGTGACATCGCCCTTGGTTCACTACTGACAACGACATAAATTCCTCTCGCACCTTCACTCATCCGATAGCTAAACTCATTGACTGATCGTCATCTGATATATCCTCAATTTCTTTTCCATTTCTCTCTACGTTATTGATGTCACAAATATGGTCGAATGAGCAGTTAATCCGTGTTTTTTTCTGGCCTCATCGCGCGTCTTCACGGAGTCGGCATGTTACGCTGAATTTGTGATTTTGGTAATGGAAGGTGTACGGTTGCCATTCCCCCGTATGTACTCTTATTTCTTCTTCTATCACATCATGAGACAAGTCATTCCCGTTGGACAGGCCTTCAGTGTAGTTTTTCCGACCACCTGCGTTCTCCTTTGCAATTAACAGGGAAGTTTTCATTGCATTCTTAATTTTAATGCCTTTGCTTTAAATTTCACCAACGGTTGTTTCGACTGTTCTAGTTGCTGAATCTGTTCTTGCGATGACCATTTCTTTTTGGATGTCTTCACATTTTTCTTGCAGCCAGCTGGCCTTGCTTCAGAATATTTTATAATTATTTGATTTCAAAGTAATTAATATTGCTGTACTCTTGACAACCCTGAACATTTTTATGCTCCCCTCTTTCGTCGTTCAGTACGTAAAGTATTTCTTATGTTACCCATGGTTTCTTCGCCGTTGCCTTCCTTTTACCTAGCTTCTGTGATTGTCGGTTTTAGTGATGGCAATTCGTCTTCAACTTAACTGTCTACTGAGAAATTCACTATCGCAGTATTTACAGTCTTGAAGAATTTCAAACGCATCTCTTTATTCTTCAATATCTCCGTATCCCACTTCCCTTACCAACGATTTTTGCAAACGATTCTCTTAAACATCAGTCCACTCTTATAATTACCAAATTGTGATTCGAGTCTACATCTTCTCCTTGATACACCTTACAATCTAATATCTGAGTTCGGTTCTTCGTTTGACCATGGCGTAATCCAATTGCAATCGTGCACTGCCTCCAGCTATTTTTCGTGTATACTGCGTACTTTTGTGGTATTTAAACAGTTTATTCGCTATCAATAGCTGAAATTCATTGCAGAACTCAATTAGTTTTCCTCCTCTCTCATCCCTATTGCCAGTCTCATACTCTCCCGTAGTTCTTTCTGATATTCCTTCTCCTACAACTGCGTTCCAATACCCCATGATAATGACATTATCATCTCCCTTTACATACTGCATTGCCCGTTCAGGTTCTTCATATGGTTTCCCTGCCTTCTGTTTGTCATGTCGGCGTGTATACTTGATAGGTTCTTGATGTTCCTTTGTTTTTGATTTTGACGAGAACGAAACTGCCACTGAAATATTCACAGTGATTCAGTCTCTGCCCCACATTCAAAATCATGACGAAACCTGCTGCCGTGATACGTTTTCCTGCTACTGTTGATATTACCCTCTGATCGTCTGACCAGAAACTCTTATCTACTTACCATTTCACATCACTGACCCCCTTTATGTCTGGACGGGGCCTTTGCGTTTCCCTTTTCAGATTTTCTAGCTTCGCTAGCATTCTCAAACTTGTATCAATCCACAACCCCAATTCGTAGAATGTTATTCTATCGCTGATTATTCTGTTCACTTCTATAGGTTTGTGAGTGACGATCTAATCCTGAATCTTTTGCCAATGGAGAAATACGTTTTCCGTTAATTATAGGCAACATGTCAAATACATGCATATAATATGTCATCAGTGCGACGGTTTACACAGTCTTCTACTTTCAAATGCTGTTAATTACTGCTGATTATTTCGTCTTTTAGAGGCAGTTCCCAGTCAAGGGCAATAGGTCGCCTTGAGACACTGCACACTCCTCCGCCCTCTTGAATAAGAGTGTTCGCAAACCGAGAGTGGCTCGTTCATAATACGGGAGCACAAAACAAAATTATATAACGGAATGACACTGGTGATGTTGGCCTATAGTCGTGTGCGTGTATTCAACGACCATTTTTGAATACGTTAATGACCAGTCGCTTGGAAAGTTTCGTGCCTCCTGCAGGCTACTTTATACTTCCATGGTATGTAATATGCTTCTCTACTTTACGAAGACTAATTCAGAGTAGGAACTGACATGAATACTGATACTTTTGTTTCAACGCCTATCGATATGAAATATTTTTTAATTTCCTGTTGCTTACAAGAATAATATACAGAAGAATGGAAAAGAAAATTGAGGTTGCGCTAGATGACGATCCGTTTGGCGTTAGGAAAGGTAAAGTCACGAGAGAGGCAATTCTGACGTTGCGTTAATAATGGAAGCAAGACTAAAGAAAAATCAAGACTCTTTTATAGGGTTTGTCGACCTGGAAAAAGCGTTCGACAATGTAAAACGGTGCAAGATGTTCGAAATTCTGGAAAAAGTAGGGGTAACCTACAGGGAGAGACGGGTCATATACAATATGTACAACAGCCAAGAGGGAATAATAAGAGTGGACGACCAAGAACGAAGAGCTCGTATTAACAAGGATGTAAGACAAGGATGTAGCCTTAGCCCCTACTGTACAATCTGTACATCGAGGAAGCAATGATGGAAATAAAAGAAAGGTTCAGGAGTGGAATTAAAATTCAAGATGAAAGGATATCAATTATGCGATTCGCTGATGACACTTCTATCGTGAGTGGAAGTGAAGAAGAATTACATAATCTGCTGAACGGAATGAACAGTCTAATGAGTACAGAATATGGATTGTGAGCAAATCGAAGAAAGACGAAGGGAATGAGGAGTAGCAGAAATGAGAACAGCGAGAAACTTAACATCTGGATTGATGGTCACGAAGTAGATGAAATTAAGGAATTCTGCTACCTAGGCAGTAGAATAACCAATGAAACACGGAGCAAGGAGGACATGACATCAAAAGCAGACTAGCACTGGCAAAAAGGGCATTCTTCGCCAAGAGAAGTCTACTAGTATCAAACATAGGTCTTAATTTGTGGAAGAAATTTCTAAGAACGTACGTCTGGAGTACAGCATTGTATGGTAGTGAAACATGGACTGGGGGAAAATCGGAACAGAAGAGAATCGAAGCATTTGAGATGTGGTGCTACAGACGAATGTTGAAAATTAGATGGACTGATAAAGTAAGGAATGACGAGGTTCTGCGCTGAATCGGAGAGGAAAGGAATATATGGAAAACACTGATAAGGAGTAGGGACAGGATGATAAGACATCTGTTAAGACATGAGGGAATGACTTCTATAGTACTAGAGGGAGCTGTAGAGGACAAAAAGTGTAGAGGAAGACAGAGATTGGAATATATCCGGGAAATAATGTAGGTTGCAAGTGCTACTCTGAAATGAAGAGATTAGCACAGGAGAGGAATTCGTGGGGGGCCGCATCAAACCAGTCAGATGACTGATGACCAAAAAATAAAAACAACGGTATGGCGGGAAATTAAGATGTATGCATAATCTATGTAGTATACAGGAAACGCAACTGCAGTAATCAATACTGCATAGAATGAGCGATCTGTAATGTATAGGTGAGTTTCCAGAAATACAGTCCAGTAATATGTAACATGTGCACACTACCTCCGAGAGGTGGTTGGAATATTGGTTTATAACTTAGGTGGTCTACACGCAGACAAAGTATGACTTCGATTTTTGCATTGTTGCTCTAATTAAGTGCTTTGTTCTGAAAAAAAAATTATTTTAAATCAGTACTTTCGTCTTGTGGAAAAATTTTAACGATGCCTTGTAATAACAACGTGTCTGTATAGCATAACATTTGTACAAAGATCTATGTTTTGTTTGTGGTTCGAATATTTGATCGTTACTACTTGTGATTCTACACTGAAGAAAAAAAATCGCGACGCGAAGAATGAGTTACGTGACGTGAACGAAAGATGGTAGGCATGTTTCTCCATCTGAAAGATGATGTCCGTTCAACTATCGCGCCAGTCGCTCCATCCTGAGAATGTAAATCAGGTTTGATTTAGACACACTCTGTAACGGTCGCGAACGTTACTAGCGTTAGTTACTTTTGAGAATGGAGGTTAGTTGATGTTAGTCGAGAATGCCTTTAAGGCGACAAAGACGCCATTATCAACAATTCACTGACTCTGAACTAAGTCGTGTAATGGGGCTACGAGAAGCTGGATGTTCCTTCTGAAACACTGCAGAAAGACTTGCCAGGAATGCGGCGACTGAACATGACTGCTGGCAGCGGTGGTCACCAGAATGCACAGTCGCAAGAAGACCGGGTCCCGGACGGCCATGTTCGTTACCTAGAAAGAAGATCATCGTCTTCGGTGTATGGCTCTGGCACATCGGACTCCATCTGCAGCAGCGACTTGAGCAGCCATTGGCACCACAGTGACGCAACGAACTGTTACAAATCGGTTAGTTCACGGACAGCTCCGAGCCAGAAGACCCGTGGCGTGCATTCCTCTAACCCCAAACCACAGCCATTTGCCAGTTCAGTTCATTGGAGGACAGGGCGGGGGCCTATTGTGTTTTCTGGTGATAGCTGCTTCTGCGTCGGTGCCAGTGATGGCCATGTGTTGGACAGAAGGAGGCCAGTAGAGGGCCTACAACCGACGTGTATCCAATCGAGCCCATATGGGACGTCATTGGACTACAACTCCAGCATCGTCAACAGCCATCATTTACCGCCCTTGTATTGACCGACCAAGTGCAGCAGGCTTGGAACGCCATGCCACAAATTGATGTCCGGTACCTGTACAACACAAAGCATGCACGTTTGCTTGCTTGCATTCAACATTCTGTGATTGAACCAGTTGTTAATGTACCAGAATTTCACATTTGCAATGGCTTACCTTGCACTTAAATTAACGTGTGATCTTACAATGTTAAGCATTTGACTGCAGATTGCTTGAAAATGCTATGAGAGGAAGCGGCCATTTGGATGAACTTTAATAGCTTTCCTGAAGTCTTGACCACATTTTTTTTATTACTTCTAAAATAACCTTACACGTTTCGACAGTCCATCATTTTCAAAGGCAACGTTATGTCAATCATATACATTAGTGCATTAGATACACTGCGTGTAATGAACAATTTTATATGACTGATATAACACTGCCTTTGAGAATGACGGAATGTCGAAACGTGTAAGGTCATTTTGGAAATATTAAAAAAAAAAAATGTGGTCAAGACATCAGAAGAATAATTAAAGTTAAGCACAATTTTTTTGACGTTCCCGACATGTCTGTCTCCGGTAGACGTCGAAGGGCGTCCTGAAAGAGGGTCATCTTTAACTTCCGCCCTGGCATTTTTAAACCGTGTGAACCATTAAAACAGCGAGTACGGCTTAAGCACTCATCACCGTGGACTTCCTGCATCATTTGGTGTATCCGTGTAAAGGTTTTCTTGAGTTTCACACAAAATTTAATGCAGACGCATTGATCCTCTAACTCTGCCATCCAGAAATTCGCAAATGCAGCACTGAACAACAATTAACAGACGTACAACAATGAAACTTCCGGCAGTTACACATTAAACACAAGCGTGTGTAGGAATATCAACCGTATTTCCCTCCAACATACCATTAGCGCGAAATTACGAATGTTTCGGAATATTTGAAGAGACCTCATACACACACACACACACACACACACACACACACATATATATATATATATAAATGCAGTTACAATTAATAACACATCCAGTCACGCGCAGCGTCGATAATATTGTTTGGCATATCCGAGGTATGGCTGACACCAAGTTCTCTGCGTATTCTCGTGGAAGAGGATTCCAAATGCGTCGATTCGCTTTGATGACTGTGTCAAAGTGAAGATTTTTTTCCCTGCTACTTCTTTATGATTTAAGACCATACATTTTCAATAGAATTAACGTCAGGCGACTGTGAGGGCCAATCCAGTACCTGCACACCTCTCTCCTTTATCCAGTCGCTGCAAAGCCTGCTGTGGTGCTTCGGATCATCCTCCTCCTGCAGTATCCAATCTTGTCGATGAACCAAAGTTTGGCGGTCGGCATCAGACATCTTTGATAACCGCGACGCGTAAGCTGCACTCGTGTCTCTTCTTCTGTATCTAGGTCAAGAATTTGAAGCAAACTGATGCGTTATGGACAAAGCATGGAGGACAATGGTTCCCTCCGTTGGGTTGTGAAAGAAATAATGCGAAATCTTTTCCCATATGTGTGTAATGCCGGCCACGCTCTAACTTACCAGACCGTAGTACACAAACAAATGGTTGACAATATACAGGGTGTCCACAATGAGACTCCAACATTTTGATATCCTATATCTTTCTCATTTCAGATGGTGGACCTGTGAATCCTGAAGGGTCAGACAGAGCAACTCAACAAGTTTGTGGTGTGCAAATTTGATACGCCAAGTGGCGGTAGTGGAGCTGCAGTCAATTGTTTTAGCAAAATGGAGGATATGAAGGAGCGTGCGGAAGTGGTCTGGTGGTATGCAGAGACGAAATCGGCGACCCAAGTGCAAAGAAACTTTCGTCGAGTTTGCAACAAAGCGCCCCCTTCGTTCAAGACTATAAAGAAGCGGTGTGATCAGTTTTTGGCTACTGGGAGTGTTGCGAAAGGGCATGGTGGTGGTAAGCCTGGGATCAGCGAACATCATGTGGAACAAGTGCGGCGGACATTCGAACAAAGTCCACAGAAGTCAGTGCGACAGGCAGCTCGCGAACTTCGTATGAAACGTTCAACAGTGCACAAAGTGCTTCATCAGCGATTACGTTTGTACAGATATAAAGTGCAGGTTGAGCAAGAAATCAAGCCTGATGATCGAGCAAAGCGAGAAGAATTTGCATGTGTCATGTTAGATCGCATTGCCGCGGACGAGACATTTTTATCACGCGTGATGTTTACTGACGAGGCAACCTTTCACGTGTCAGGTTCTGTCAATCGTCACAATGTGCGCATCTGTGGGTCCGAAAATCCACATGCACCTAGGGAACACATGCGCGACAGTCCAAAAGTTAATGTGTGGTGTGGTTTGATGATAAATCGCATTGTTGGGCCGTTTTTCTTTCAGGAGCCGACTGTGGATGGAGCCATCTACCTGGACATATTGGAACAATTTGCCGTGCCTCAGATAACAGGCCTGCAGCCAAATGTGATGTTTCAACAGGACGGTGCACCACCCCATTGGAGCCTTGATGTCCGAAAATTTTTAAATGACACCTTCCCGCAACGATGGATCGGCCGTGGAGGTCCAATTCCTTGGCTTCCACGTTCTCCCGACATAACCCACATCGATTTTTCCTTGTGTGGTTATGTGAAAGACCGGGTATACGCTACACCAGTAAAGGACCTGCAAGACTTGAAACAGCGCATAAGAATTGTCATCATCTCTGTCACAGAACAGATGCTCCGCAACACATGGCACGAAATCGATTATAGACTTGATATTCTTCGCGCTACCCGTGGCACCCATGTTCAAGTGTACTGAACCGTCCACCTGTGTATGAAAACTTGATGAGCTGCTGTATGATTTCCCTATATTTGTTCGTCAATAAATTGTGTTTCCTCAGATTTTACGAGTTCAAATATTGGAGTCTCATTGTGGACACCCTGTACTTCGCTAAGAATAATTACGGATGTGTTGCGAAAAGAAAATACGCACTATCGTGATACCTTTATTTTTGTTTAGGTTCAACAAATTGAAACTTGTGTTTGGCTAGCACGACAGGTAACAGATGAACTGTCCAACGCGAAATTTATGTGGAGGCGAACCGCTCCAGAAAAGTCGCCATTGATTACACTCCTCATTTCTGTGTAGTTTCTTTTCCTGCGTGTAATCATAATTCCTTTCCGTCGTTTTTTCCTCCTCCTCCCCCGTGAAATTGGGCACACATTTGGACGGGGCGTCCCCAGAGGCAGGGGGATCAGTTTTTGCGCGGCTGGCTAACTGCAAAAGAACAGTTAGCCGGCGGAAGAGTAGCAGCCGCGTCAGAGACGCTACAGACCGGGGAAGCCAGAGCAGACGCGGCAGAGCGGGGCGGTTAGGTAGGTGGGAAGAAGGGCTGCTCGGCGGGCGCTGCCTTGGCCTTGGACAGGGCAGAGGCGCGCCATCTGCTGGGCCATATGGCCCGCCAGCCAGCTGTCGGTCAGTGCCGTGGCGGTGGCGGAGGCTCCTGGCTCTTCCCGCCCACCCTTTGTTGCCGCAGAGAGGAGCCGTTCCTCGGCCCAGCTCCCCCCGAGCGAAAACGGGACCGCGATGCCACGAACTGTCTCCCCGAGGTCCTTGCCCGGTCCCGCTCGCCAAATTTCCGTCACACTGCAGCTAGCGAGCGAGGTCAGGCACTGCTATAGTAGGAGCTGCCGTCAGCCAAATGTTACTGGCCAACAGCTGCTGCTCTAGGTGTATTCTCGATTCCATTGAGGTTGGTGAGAGCTCGTCGCTCTTTTCATAAATCCAAGAACGACACCGAGCACTAGACCTATTCCAGATCGATTGGTTCAGATGAAATGTGCATCTGGCCAGGGCCTCGTTAGGATACGCCGGTCGCCTGGTGCAAGTCTTTGTTGATGACGCCAATTGGGCGAACTGCGTATCGATGACGATGAAATTGTGATGAACGGAACACCGAGACCCCGAGAGGAGAAATTCTCCTACCCGGCAGCGATTCGGACCCGAGCCAATCGCATGACATTGTGCCGCGCTAACCACACATCTACGAAAGTGGACGATTCAGATGAGCAGTGGTTAGTAAACTCCAACCTAAAACTCTACATAATAGAATTGTGATTTAAACTTTCGGCTGCTGCATACAATTACTTAAAACTATGCTCCCCTTCGCAGAATTATCATTTTACTTGCATTTACTTTATCAGCTTTTCTCGTGTACTCTTTTTTGTCTTTGTACATTCTGAACTTCAGTCGGAGAAAACGGAACCCTTATCGCATCACTTGATCGTCCGTCTGCCTGTCTGTTCAACTGACAATAATCCTTTCTGTCGGGAGCACTACTCGCATTCGGGAGGACGACGGTTCAATCCCGCGTCCGGCCGTCCTGATTTAGGTTTTCCATGATTTTCTTTAAATCGTTTCAAGCAAATGCCGGGATGGTTCGCTTGAAAGGGCACGGCCGACTTCCTTCCCCGTCCCTCCCTAATCCGATGAGACCGATGACCTCGCTGTTTGGTCTCTGCACTCACACCAATCCAATCCAGTCTCAGGAGCATTGGTGGTATAAAAAAAAAAAGTTTCAACGTCAATCTAGTCAAAAGATACAGGCATATACGTGACATATTTCGATACTCGGAAACTTATTCATCAAAACCTATAGCGCACTTCCCGCTGACCAAGAATCTTGAAATTTGTAAAGGAAAAAAATCTGAAAATTGTTAGTTGTTTACTATATGACATGTAAAAATATTGTTTTTGACATGTAATCACATTGTCTGTCTTTTCTTCTGTGAAGCCCCTTTCTGTTTGGGACGTATAGACGTATCAAGCTAACATTTATGTCACGTACTAAAGTCTACAGACCGTTGGTGGTGTAAAAAATTGAAGCTCCTGCGTCAATGTGACCAAACGATACGGCTATTTACACCAAGAATTTTGATACCTTGCCTGCATCGACGTCGATAACAGGCAAAAATTATCGGAATTCTCGATTCCTGGGTCGGATGTACAGTTTATATAAATAATGAAGTTCCTCCGGAGCTGACGGTGCATGCGTCACACTCACCCTTACCAGATTTTTTAGAAACTATCCCAAGCTGTACTACGACCAGCCCGGATAACAGTGCGTGTTAAAGCTCCGCTTCCGGTAGGGGGAGTCAGCAGGCTTCGGATCGAATGCGCCGCGACGGTTTAACTACGGTGGCTGCTGTGGAAACTATCCTGGATATGGTTTTTAGGCAGTTTCTCACATCCTACTAGGTCAACACCGGGCTGGTACCCTCGTCCCGCCTCAGCTACACGATTCGCAAACGTTTACAAAACATTCGCGCTCTTTCATATGGATAACACTACCCACAGACAGTTGAGGTCATACGTTGACGGAAAAAAATCGCGACATCAAGAATGAGTTTCCCATATAAACGACAACTGGTAGGCGAGTTACTGCATATGAATATGATGTCTGTTCAGGTTTCACGCCGGTCGCATAATAGCCACTAGCATCAGTATGAGCATCTAAATGAGGTTTGCCTTACATGCAAGCACTAAGGGTTACCTTCGGGATTGGACGTAGTGAGTGGATATGATTTAAGAATGCCTGTAAGTCGACAATGACGTCATTTTCAACACCTCGCTGAGTTTGTACGAGATCGTGTAATAATGTGACGAGAAGATGGTTGTTCCGCCTGCCATACTGTATGAAGACTCGGCAGGAATGTAGCCACTGTACAAGACTGCTGGAAGCGGTGGCCACGAGAATGCACAGTCGCAAGAAGACCAGGCCCCGGACGGCCACGTGTCACTACCGAGAGGGAAGACCAACGTCTTCGGCGGATGGCTCTGGCACATCCTACTGCATCTGCAGCAGCAACTTGAGCGACCGTTGGCACCACAGGGACACAATAAAATGTTACGAAACGATTACGTCACGGACAGCTCCGAGCCAGAAGACCCATAGCGTGCATTCCTCTGATTCAAAACCACAACCATTTACGACGTCAGTGGTGTCAAGCGAGAGTGCTTTGGAGGACAGGGTGGAGATGTATTGTGTTTTTTGATGAAAGCTGGTTCTGCCGCGGTGCCAGTGATGGCTGAATGTTGGTTAGAACGAGGCCAGTTGACAGTCTGCAACCAACCTGTATGCAGACACACTGGACCTGTACCTGGAGTTATGATCTGACAGTAGGCACGTTCTCGTGGTTATCACACGCACACTGATTGTAAAATTGTACGTCAGTCTGGTGATACGACCTGTTGTGCTGCCATTCACGAACGGCATTCCAGGAGGTGTTTTCGATCAGGATAACGCTCTCCCACGTAACGCTATAGTAACCCAACATGCTCCACGGAGTGTCGAGATGTTGCCTCGGTCTGTTCGATCTCCAGATCTGTCTCCAATCGTGTATCGGACGACAACTCCAGCGTCGTCCAGAAACAGCATTATACGTCTCTGTATCCACGGAGAAGACACTGAGAAGGAAGTTAATAAATATATAAATATCAATCTTTCTGTGGAACAATTGTAAGAATTTTGGAAAGATAAACAAGAAAAGAAACACAAATAGCTGTACTTACTCTTGTATGTGGTTCCGAATCACGGAGAGCAACAAAAAGAAAAAAAGTCACGTATACATGTGGCAGAGATGAAGTTCAAGAGATGTGTAAGAGGTTGTAATAAAATGGATGAAACAAGAAGTGAAATAATGATATGATTTAAAAATCTTTTTAGTTAATGCCAACAAAGAAGCGAACAGAAGAAGTAACAGGATCATGTTGATAGAATGAGAGAAAGTAGATTGCCAAAAAAGATAATGAATTATTGGCCGACAGGGAAGAGAGAACTATGTAGACCTCGCAAGAGATTAGTGGATGGATGGATGACAGAGACCACAACATGTGATTACATCACCTAATGTTTGGAAGGAGACGATGACGGTGATGTACTGGCCAACGAAGTGGATCAAGCTCGGAACTACATCCCCCAAACTGACATTCTGCACCTGTAAGACAGAATGCGTGCACCTTTGGATGCTTGCATCAACATTCTGATGGTTAACCGGTTATTAATGTACCAGCATTTCACATTTCCAGTGGCTTGCCTCACGCTTACAGTAACCTTGATCTTAAACCTGTTACACTGACAAATGTATTCCCAAAATTTCATTACTCTGCACTAATTATTTTTTGGTGGTGTGATTTTTTCCGCCTAATATTTCTGTCCCTGGGGAGTGGGAGACAGGAAGAGAATTCCTTAAACTGAGCATGTCATATCAAATAGTGACCACGCCGAGTCGTCGCAGATGTGGGACAATGACACGAGAAGAAGATGAAAGGTCCCCAGCTTTATTACCACATACTGGAAGACAGAACCACCTCTTAGTGCCAGTGACATGGAGTTTGTGGGGCGTAACCTCCATGAACGAACCCGCAAACCCTGATATGAAAGCACAGCTCATTTTTGCACTTATTTTTAGTAAAGCCTTTTGAATCAATTGAGGTATTTTAAACGTAGTTTGAGGTCAAAATACTTCGCTTCAGATGAGTAATTTTACTCGAAATACGAAGTATAAATCACAATTAATTAATCAAAAATCTATTAAGGCACATCGATAACGTCCGTAATACTTTCCCTAAGCAAAATTCAGTCTGATTTTTGTAGTCTTCTGACCAATCGGAATTGTTTGACGCCGCGCGGGATTAGCCGAGCGGTCTCAGGCGCTGCAGTCATGAACTGTGCGGCTGGTCCCGGCGGGGGTTCGAGTCCTCCCTCGGGCATGGGTGTGTGTGTTTGTCCTTAGGATAATTTAGGTTAAGTGGTGTGTAAGCTTTGGGACTGATGACCTTAGCGGTTAAGTCCCATAAGATTTCACACACAATTGTTTGACGTTCATCACAATAACATTGTTTGATTTTTATTTTCGAATTTTTCCTTCAGTTTCACTGCTTTTCTCCCTTTTTATAGCAATTCAGTCCGTCTGTTATAAACACGATTTACATGCGCATAGAACCGGCAAATAGTGAGGGACACACAATGTCCCTTACGAACTGAATTATCCACATAACTGGCCATCAGCATAAATTAAAAATCTGTGTAACGTAAGTTGATTCATTAAAACCTCGCAATTCTGACGTTGGGCCTGTGCGATGCCATGAAAATGATTTTGCAAGCCACCAGAATACAAGAAGCAGCTCCCGCCGAAGGTCGGTTGTTGTATGGGCAATTTTAGAGCGTGTTGAATGTTAGCCTGTGATTCTGATCTTTCGATGCCGATCGTGATAAATTGAACAACGATAAACAAACGTTACTCAAAGCTTTTGTATGTTATGTATAAAGCCAAGATTCCATCAGTGCTAAAACTGAATCGTGGACCTGCGACTCTGGACAAAAATCGTCCAAAAGATAATTGCTGTGTCGGACGAAAACACAGTCGCTGGTACAAAAGTGGGTTATGTTGGTTTTCTCTGGAGGAGACCAAGTGGATTCTATAAAACGTAAAATACTAGTTGACTTTATTACAACACTTATAACAAGAATTATTTAACTTTGTACAATCTATTTTCACAGGAATGTCATGAGTGTTTGCACCTGTCTGAACGGTCTAAGGCGCTGCAGTCATGGACTGTGCGCCTGGTCCCGGCGGAGGTTCGAGTCCTGCCTCGGTCATCGGTGTGTGTGTTTGTCCTTAGGTTAATTTAGGTTAAGTAGTGTGTAAGTTTAGGGACTGATGACCTTAGCAGTCAAGTCCCATAGGATTTCACTCACATTTGAACATTTTTTGAACCTGTCTGAACATTAATGTGTCACTTGATTCAGACAAAGTATAGTCTCTCAGAGTACATTTAATTAAAAAGTTCACGTATAGTTCCGTCCATAACACTAACGATATTGCCGACATACTAGAGGACGATGCTGTCGTATTACTCGATGGTCGCGGACTTGGCTGAACGGTACTGTGCTCAGTCTTAATACAAAAGCGGAAGGGGCGGCGTAGCGAAATTTTTGTGAGCGTGGGACTACGCCGGTGTGTCTCATCCGTCGATGCGGCTTGCAGCGGTTGCGGTTACGTTGCGAGGTGCAAACCTTGATTTAGCACCTCGATCTTCGGACGAAACCACAATAAGTATATCAACAGGAATGCTGGATTCGAAAATCTGGGGACTCATTTTGTAGACACAATGGGTATTTCATGCCGCCTTGTGACGAAAGTGTTCGAAGAACTTCGTTCTCTTTATACAGTGTGTTCAAATAAGTGTCAGATACTTTGAGAGGTGGAAGTACTCACCGAAACAAGAAAAATAAGTCCAATAAAAATGGGGCCGGAAATGCATACTTTCCGAGATAAACTGGTGTCTATAGGAAGGACTGCGAAACGCTTGGTTGTGGAAGTTAAACAGTCATGGCATTGACGCTCCGTCAAATGTGTCAGCAAGGTACTATGATATCTTACTCACTGTACCCTACCTGTCATTTGGTGGTCTGCAATAAGTTGTGTGGTTCTAGTCGTGTTGTAGGCTACTTAGGAATCACTTACATGTTTACTGTTATTGCGCTGTTCGTACGTACAAATGGTGCAGTACATTTACATTTTATCTCTTCCACCGCTTGTTGGCAATGGAAACCTCCTAATAGACACAGCATGTTATTCTCAATGGAGAGACGTCTACAGACGTTAAAGTAACATCTGGCGTGCCACTAGAGGAATGGAAGGTTCCAAATAATTGGAAAAGAGCACGGGTAGTCTCAGTCTTCAAGAAGGGTCGTCGAGCACATGCGCAAAACTATAGACCTATATCTCTGACGTCGACCTGTTGTAGAATTTTAGAACATGTTTGTTTCCTCACTTATCATGTTGTTTCTGGAAACCCATAATCTAATCTGTAGGAATCAACATGGATTCAGGAAACAGCGATTGTGTGAGACTCATCTCGCTTTATTTGTTCATGAGACCCAGAAAATATTAGATACAGGCTCCCAGGTAGATGCCATTTTCCCACAGGGGAGTGTTATGGAACCATTGCTTTTCACAATATATATAAATGACCTAGTAGATAGTGTCGGAAGTTCCATGCGGCTTTTCGCGGATGATGCTGTAGTATACAGAGAAGTTGCAGCATTAGAAAATTGCAGCGAAATGCAGGAAGATCTGCAGCGGATAGGCACTTGGTGCAACTGACCCTTAACATAGCCAAATGTAATGTACTGCGAATACATAGAAAGAAGGATCCTTTATGGTATGATTATATGATAGAAGTACAAACACTGGTAGCAGTTACTCCTGTAAAATATCTGGGAGTATGCGTGCGGAACGATTTGAAGTGGAATGATCATATAAAATTAATTGTTGGTAAGGCGGGGACCAGGTTGAGATTCATTGGGAGAGTCCTTAGAAAATGTAGTCCATCAACAAAGGAGGTGGCTTACAAAACACTCGTTCGACCAATACTTGAGTATTGCTCATCATTGTGGGATCCGTACCAGAACGGGGTGACGGAGGAGATAGAGAAGATCCAAAGAAGAGCGGCGAGTTTCGTCACAGGGTTATTTGGTAAGCTTGATAGCGTTACGGAGATGTTTAGCAAACTCAAGTGGCAGACTCTGCAAGAGAGGCGCTCTGCATTGCGGTGTAGCTTGCTGTCCAGGTTTAGAGAGGGTGCGTTTCTGGATGAAGTATCGAATATATTGCTTTCCCCTACTTATACATCCCGAGGAGATCACGAATGTAAAATTAGAAAGATTCGAGCGCGCCAAAATGGGTTTGCGGCAGTCGATCTTCCCGCGAGCCATGCGCGACTGGAACAGGAAAGGGAGGTAACGACAGTGGCAAGTAAAGTGCCCTCCGCCACGCACCGTTGGGTGGCGTGCGGAGTATAAATGTAGATGTAGATGTAGACGGACGAATAAAAGGGGGATATGATACTCTGCTATAGTTTAGCAAATGGGTGTAGCCTGCGAGCCGCTCCCTCTTCGCCCAGAGTGCCCACTGATATGCTGTTCGGCAGACTTTTCCAGCTTCTGACAGACACAGGTACGAAAGACTGACAGTGGAAGGCGTCACTCAGTCTGCACACCTGACGTGGAGGTACGTTTGGTGGAAGGAATCCCTGCGACCCGTATGCGACGAGTAGCAGCAGCACAAGGAGTGTCTCACTCTCTTATCTGGGGGGTACTTCATGAACAAATGCTGTACCCACATCGTCTACCGCGCGTTCAGTCCTTTTGCCACAGGATCATCATGGTAGACGGCGCTTCTGTCAATTGCTGTTGCAGAAGTGTGCCGCAGATCCACTGCTCACATCCAAGATTTTATTTACTGATGAGACAGGACTCACAAGGGATGGTCTCGAGAATTTCCATAACAAGCATATATGGGCAGATGTAAATCCCCATACAATTCAGGAGAGAGGACATCAACACCGATTCTTAATCAACGTACAGGCATGCTTACTTGGCGCTAGATTAATAGGGCAGTACATGCTACCTCAAAGGTTATCTGGGGTCCATTATCTGGACCTTCTATTAATATGTTGCCTACCTTGTTGGAGGCTGTGCCGTTGCAGCACAAATGCGGTTCAAAGATGATGGCGCACCAGCACACTTTCATCACAGTGTGCGCGAATATTTGCAGACATTTCAGAATCGCTGGTCTCGTCGGGGAATGAGGGTGGGGGGTTGGAGGGGTCACCTTGGCCTGCTCGTTCCCCAGACTTGAATCCCCTAGACATATGGTTATGGGGACACTTAAAGGAATTACTCAACTCCGCGCCAACAACGATATACAGACGCTACAAGGTCGCGTCTTCGTTGTGTGCCAGCTGGTACAGCAACAACTGGGTATACATCAGAGGGTGCGTCATTCCTTACGCCGGAGGGCAGGGGGGCGCATCGACATAAATGGACGCCACGTCGAAAATCTCGTGTAAACACATGTTTATCGCAGAAGGTATGCATTTACGGACCCATTTTCATTGGGATTATTTTTCTTGTTTCTATGTACTGCCACCTCCCAAAGTATTCGACACCTTCCTTTGAACACCCTCTATGTAGGTGTTCAACTGGTATTAGCTAACCTTACACTAATTTTCGTGTTAGCGGACCATCGTCATATAACAACTGAACACGAGTCCCTCGTCAAGGCCCTGAAGCTCCAAGGGATGTCTACCGGCCGCCGTGTCATTCTCTGCCTTGCGGCGTCATTCTTATGCGGTGTGGAGGGGTATGGGGTCAGCACATCGCCCTGCCGGCCGTTGTACAGACTTTCCAGACCGTAGTGTCGCTACTACTCCATCAAATAGCTCCTCAGTTAGCATCATGAGTCTGAGTGCAACCCGTACCGGTTCTCCCACCAAGAAAAGTCTTTGGCAGTACCAGGAATCGAATACGTGTCCTCTGTGCGGCTGCCACCTATGCTGAACACACAGCGACAGAGGAGGACTCAACAGCTGAATAGTATCCGCAAAAATGTCGCTACTAGGCAAGTCAACAAAATATTCAAAAAATACGCTATTTGTGAGTCAGCCATGATGTAAACATACTGTTACCTCGAAACTGGTTTCGATAGAGTTTTTAGTCTAAAAGGGTTTTTCTGCGAACAGTGGTTCTAGTCGTGGTGTGATGAATTGCATGGGCAGCAAAGTAAAGGCAGAAGTAAAAAAGATAAAAACATACAAAATGTAGACCGTTAATAACAAGGAACGGTTTCGTGAAAAAGAGATATTTGCTGTCATAATCGTAAACTTAAGTCAAAGGAGAGTGTTTTTTCGGAACGTATATTGTTATCCAAAAAGGTGGATCCAGTTTAATAGATTTGTATTTCATGAAATATGAAGTGCACATGGACAGTCTGTATACAAATGTAAGAAGGAAGTTTCAAAGTTATTTTTCAACACGTTATAACTCTTCAATTCATTCACCGCATGGCAAACGTTTAAGCGGTAGCCAGATTCGTCCCACACACGAGGAAGCGTGTCTTGTGTTAACGGTGTTCAGTGCAACAGCCACGAGATTCCGTTGGTCGGCTAGAGCTGTTGGTAGAGGTGGGACGTAGCCCTTCAAGAAAAGTCACAGACTGTGAGTTCAAATCTCCTGGCCATTAGTATGGGCTCACGTCTTAATTTCTCATGCGACCTATCCATCGCTGAGGAAGGGATTTATTTAAAATTCCTCGGGCAATACAGTGTCAATGGGCCGGAGCTCCATCCTGTTGGAAAGTAAAGTCTTGTGAAACTTCGGTAAGTTGAGGAAAAAACCATTGTTCCAACAAGTCCAGGTACACATGTGGCCAACATGGAGTTTATCCTTTTGCAGAGACTTGCAGTTTATTGAAACTGTTTAAACCGGCGCCGTATGCTATTCCTCGCTGGTGGCTCAATGTCGAATTGGAGATTAAATTACAGTGACATTATTAACTGCCGACTCACTTTTTGCAAACTCAAGAACTCAGAAAATCTTCCGCTGATTGATAGCCATCTTACTCTCAACTGTCTATTGGCCCGTTACAATAGCGGCCGCTTACGCAACTACCACCGCCCTAGCGTCCATTTATGCGATGCAGCCCACCATGAATTCTTCTCCTGTGCCAACCTCTCCGTCTAAGAGGACAACTTGCAACCTACCCCCTCATTTAGTTGCTGGTTGTATTCCAACCTATGTTTCCCTCTACAGTGTTTGCCCTCTACAGCTCCCTCTAGTACCACTGAAGTAATTCCCTGATGTCTTAACAGATATCCTATCATCCTGTTCTTCCCCTACAACTGAATTCCGGTCCCTCATGATAATTAGATTTTCATCTCCCTTTACGTACTGCATTACTAGTTTAATATATTCATATTCTCTCTCTCTCTCTCTCTTTATGCTAAGCTCACGACGTCGGCATGTATTCCTGCACTGTCGTTGTCGATGTTGGTTTTCTGCCGATTCTGATGAGAACAACTCTATCGCTGAACTGTTTACAGTAACACACTCGCTGCCCTTCCTTCCTATTCATAACGGGTCCTACTTCCACTCTATCATTTTGTGCTGACGTTGATATGACCCTATACTCATCGAACCTGAATTCCTTCTAGTCTTTTCATTACACTTCACTGACCCCCACTATATCTAGAGTGAGCCTTTGCATTTTTTCTTCAGATTTTTTAGCTTCCCTACCACGTTAAAGCTTTTGACATTCCACGACCCGACTCGTAGAACGTTATCGTTTCGTTGGTTATTCAGTCTTTTTCTCACGGTCACGTCCCCGTTGCAGTCCTCACCCGGAGATCCGAATGGGAGACTATTCCAGAACCGTTTGCCAGTGCAGAACTCCTCATGACACTTTCTCCGTTACAAGCCATATGTCCTGTGGATACATATTACATTTCTTTAATGCAATGGTTTCCACTGCCTTCTGCATCCTCATGCCGTTGAACGTTGGTGAATCTTCCGCCTATAGGGGCAGTTTCCCACCTCAAGAGCAAGAGATGTCCTGAACCTCTGTCCGCTCCTCCGCCCTTTTTAAGGCCGTTCGCAGAGTGATGGTGACTTCTTATGCCGGAAGTCTTCGGCCGCCAATGCTGACGTTAATTCGAAATTTAATAGATCATGGGTTTCGAACCCGGGTCCAATAACGTTTTGATTACTAATCAAAGACGTTAGTCCCAGACCACCGATTCCTTATAATAGTGACACGCAAATCAATTAAATTCGTCAATTTTTTTGAATAACATTGTATCTGTTTGACATGTAGCCTTTGTAGAAAATGGATGATTAACGGCACAATAAGACGAGAATAGAAGATTCTGAAATGTAGTGCCACAGAAGAATTTTGACGTGAAAACGGTTATCGAGCAGCTACTGGAAATGTACAGAACTGAATTCGAGAGAAAAAAAATTATGGCACAGCTTGACCGGAAGAAAAGATAGGACAGCACTACGCATCCTAGGGTATCCAGGAGTAGTTAGTATTCGATAAGTTGCAAATAATGTTCCCTCTCCGAGTTTTCTGAATGGTTCGCTTTGGCCGTCCACCATTTCCTCACTCGTGTCAGTCTGCTCATCTCATAGCGGCACTTACACCTGACGTCATTAGTTATTTGCTGTGTCTACTCTAATTTCTGTCTTATCCTGCATATGTCTTCTTCTGCGGCTCCATCCGGTACCACAGAAGTTATTCCCTAGCCTGTAACTTCATGTAATTAGTGTTTGTCATACAGTCTTCTCCTCGCCGATTTTGCGGAAATTCTGATCATTTCTCATCATAAAAAAAATGGCTTTGAGCACTATGCGACTCAACATCTGAGGTCATCAGTCCCCTAGAACTCAGAACTACTTAAACCTAACCAACCTAAGGACATCACCCACATCCATGCCCGAGGCAGGATTCGAACCTGTGACCGTAGTAGTCAGGCGGATCCGGACTGAAGTGCCTAGTACCGCACGGCCGCCGCGGCCGGCTATCATAAAGAATCCAGTAGTTAACTATAACATTTGGGTTGCATTCTAAAAGTACTGATATAATCAGTCAACCTTAAATAGAGCAAGAAGCCAAATATTGCAGTCAGTTCCGACCTGAAAGATTGGTAAGTTACTTTGCACCTCAAATGTCTACACCAATATTGGGACAACCTATGTTCTGCACCACTCCGCATTGTTGCCAGATGTATCCAAGATGGCGGCGATCACGTCATCAAGATCGCGGTGTGTAGACTTGGCATAAGCACATGATGTCATCCAAGATGGCAGTTGTGACGTCATTCAAGATGGCAGCTTTTGGCGGGAAGTTTGAATTTTGCAGGAAGATAGTTCAATTGGGATACCTCCACTAGCCTAACCCCTCTTCCTATCCCCTCACACCAAAAAAATGACAGGAAGTTCAAATTCCAACAGGATAATGCATCACACCTCTATAAGCTAAGAAAATCGTGGGAAGATAGGTCACTTGGGCTACCCCCACTAACCTAAGTCTCCTGACTGCCACCTCTTTTTAGGAGCAGGCACCAAATTTGAATTTCGATGCTAAAGAAAGGTCAATTTGCATATCTCTGCTAAGCTAAGAAAATGGCGGGAATGAAAGGCTACCTCCACTAACCTAAGTCACCTGACAGCCACCTCCTCCTAGGGATTTGTGGGCAATGCACTCGACCAGTGCTGGACATAAGTCTTTATTTTGCATGCACCAGTCTTTATTTAAGCAATTTCATGCAGTACAGCCATCCATTGTGTTCGCCACAGGGTCCGGATTCCAACTGACCTAGTACACAGTACTGCAGCCAGAGGGTGCTGCCATCCATGACATAATCCAAGAAGGCAAGGGAAAATAGTGACAAACAGTGTCCCCACCCGGAGATCTAGAGTCCAACTGACCTAGTACCACAGGGTGCTGTCATCCCTCCCTCCAAGATGGTGGTCTGGATGGGGAAAATGGCACAAAAATGATTCAGTCTGCGGTGGGCTGCTGGTGAGAGTAAGGAAGGAGTGTACTCTATTTATTTTGGGACAATTTATTTTGGGATGGGGTATATTTATCACACTGATACAGAACACATGCTCTGACACGCTTGGGGTCACACCACTTAGCCCACAGACCTGTAAACTACTCCTAAATAACACTGCAGACACACAAACAGCTACTAAATTACCAAAATAATTTCAGTACAGACTCCTCCTAAATAATGCAGTACACAGATGTGCAGACACGAAATCAACTTGTAAGCCATCCAAATAACGCATAGTGCAGCCCACAGACCCCACTCACAAAGTAATGCAACAGACACCCAAAGAACGTACACAGACACTGCCAGCTGCCCCCTGTCCACTAGTCCGCTCAGGAGGATACCGACAGCCCCATGAAGTGACGTGGCCATCAGCTGTCAAACAACACACAGGTGCCCATTTGAGTCCTGCTTGCGTGAGGTGGTGACACCCCTTTCATATGTGGTACCTGAGAAATTCCTCTCGAAATACATGTTCACCTAGGCACTGTTGCTGACATGAACGGACGGGAGCAGAGACTAGTTTACAGAGCGCAGACGCTCCAAGCTGGGCCACACATGTGTTGGTTCACTGCTACCTTCCCTCTACCTGCAGTCTGGCGAAGACGCTGCAGAAATCCGTTCCAGAATAGCACAAGCTGCTTTCTCCCTAACGATTCTAACAGACCATGCGTGATGTTTGGCTGACGCATCGCTGTGCATAGCTACTTACCATTGCAAGTGCATCTAGCAACGTTTTAAATGTTATACTGAAGCCACATGGCTATCTAAAATAACAATCAAGTCGAACTCTAGTAAATTGCATAGTGTCCCAGAAATACTTAACGTGCATTTTTGTTGGAGTTTTCGTGATGTCTCAGCTTGTATGCACGGAAATTCTTGCCCTAATAGGACCTTTTTACGAAAGTAGGGCAGAATAACATCAAATGCACTCTTCCCAGCTGTCCTAATGTGATACCCCCGTCCATCACATCTTACCCTTCCTGCTTTCAACACACACAAACGTTCCCACCGATATGTCGAGGCTCCTTTATCCCAGCACAAAGGTTGTGAATAAATCAATCAGTATGATTGGGTGTTATCGAATTTACCCACCAAATTACTGATGCCGTCGGTATAGAAGCACCATCCACCTTTTCTTTCTTTCTGCAGATTGGACTTCCAGCAGTAAAATTATTTTGCACAGATTGGTAAATTGCATTGACAGTTAACCTGCAAAGATGTCTACAGATCATCAAATACGAGGGTTATTCCAAAAGTAAGGTCCGATTCGCCGTAACTATTGAAATTTGGCGCCAATGACAAAACACGCACGCGCGCCGACTCCCGGCAAGCCTTGCGCGTCAAACGCCGCCATTCGCTTTGTTACTGTTGCTGAGTGTAGTTCACAGTGTCACTTTACAATGTTTAAGACAATTGATCAGCCCGCCGATTGTGAAGTAAGGGCAGTGATACGGTTTTTGTCTGCAAGAAACAATTCAGCGGCGGAAATCCATCGGCAGATTACTGAAGTGTACGGTCCTAACATAATGAGCGACAGTAAAGTGCGCAAGTGGGTGCGAGCTTTTAATGAAGGACGGGATAATGTGCACGATGAACCACGGTGTGGCCGACCATCAGTGATTTCAGACGATTTGGTCAATGCGGTTGACAAAAAAATTCGTGAAGATCGCCGATTCACTATTACAGACGTAGACATGCATTTTCCGAATGTGAGTAGAACAACTTTGTACAGAATTGTGTCTGAACATTTGAAGTTTCACAAATTGTGTGCCCGTTGGGTTCCCAGCCTGCTTACTGAGCCCCAACGAATGAAAAGAATGGCTTTTGCTCTTGATTTTTTGGAGCGATATCATAAGGAAGGTGACAGTCTTTTAGACAATGTTGTCACAGGGGATGAGACATGGGTTTCTCACATCACTCCAGAGTCTAAACGTCAGTCAATGCAATGGCGTCACACGTCATCGCCAGTCAAGGTCAAGGCAAAGCAGACAATCTCAACACGTAAGGTTATGGCGACTGTGTTCTGGGATAGACGTGGAGTATTGTTAGTCGACTTTATGGAGAGAGGAACAACGATTAATAAAGCCGCCTACTGCGCTACCCTGACTAAACTTCGACGTGCAATCCAGAATAAGCGACGTGGTCTTTTGTCGTCTGGAATCTTGTTGTTGCATGACAATGCCAGACCCCACACTGCAAATGAAACGCAAGCTCTGATCAAGAAATTTGGATGGGAACAGATGGACCATCCTCCTTACAGTCCGGACCTGGCGCCAAGTGATTTCCACCTGTTCCGTTACTTAAAGGAGTTTCTCGGCGGCAAGCGCTTCGACACAGATGATGAAGTGAAAGAAGCAGTTAAGGACTGGTTATCGTCACAGGCGGCCGATTTCTATAACATGGGCATTCAAAAGCTTGTTGAACGATGTGACAAATGTTTAAATAAGTATGGAAGTTATGTAGAAAAATAGATAAAGATGTAAGGAATGTAAATAAAACAATTGTTTTGAAAAAACATTTTAGTTTTGATTTTTTTTTATAACCGGACCTTACTTTTGGAATAACCCTCGTACATATGAGACTCACAAGAATATTGGAAGCCAGGAACATATTTACCAGTGTAACTACATTTAAATATTACGATTGCTGCTACTGTCTGACACCAATCGATGTACAGGTTATGTCTCCTCTTGATGGCTGTGCCTCTGGAACGAATCTCAGTGCCTATGGCACACATATTTTCCACATAAAAAATCTCTCTCATACCCTCACGGTTATCGATGTGCTCAATATATGCGTCCCTCACGATAGGACACACAGTTATCCTCTCTCTCTCTCTCTCTAATCATGCCTCAACATAAACCACAATAACTTTACAGTGCAATATATACACATTTTACACAACATAAGCCACAGTAACTTTACAATGCAATATATACACATTTTACACATACAGTGCATTGATCTTTTGTATCTGTACAGCACCCGAAAAAATTATGGTATGCTTACACACACACTGAGTATATGTCATGATGCTCCTCAGTCCTAGGGAAGCACCGTCCGCCTTTTCTTTCTTTCTACAGACGTGACATCATCAGCAATAAACTATTTTACACTGACCGCCATATTGCACCGACAACTAAACCTCGCAAGGGAAAGACTCTTACTCAACTGCACTGCTCTCCCACTGACGACAGAAGCTTGAATATTATAGTGTGAAACCGATCTCCAACCCAGCAATATATCACTGCGTATTGTGTCGATGTAGTGAACATACAATTCATATCCTCCACCATACAAAATCATCCCTTTTACATCAGAAAGTCGTCTGTGGATCGAAGTCACTCTCAGAACCATTGTGCAAAGACTGTCTCGTTGTCCACCATCCTCTCCCCTTCGGTACAAACGCGTTACTGTTTCTGGCCCAGACCTGTCTCCTTGGTCGCGCTTCTACATCCATCTCAAGACTCTGGGATTGCAAGAACATATCTAATTTCGCGTGGTTCGCACACTGCAGTGTCCTACCGATCGCTCACGCAACATAATTCCGAAGACATAGACTGGGAATTGCTTCTATACAAACTCGAAACTTTAGCTAGGTGGAGCGTGGTCTAGAGCAGTGAGTAACTAGAAAAAAACAGACGAAAAGTGATATTTCCACCCGCGAATACCGATCTCAGTGATGTATCTGATTCGAAATCATCCCTATAATTTACAAGGTCAACTAAGGTGTTTCTCATTTCTAGAGAACTGACAAACGTGTCTTCCACATGCTAGATACACACCCCAAAATAGATCTTCTCTCAACTAAATAAAGGCGTGAAATGTGCAGAAGCATGAAACGCCTGCGCAAACGCACCTCCATTTTCATTCTCAAATTTCCACGCGATCACGAAAGCTATCCAACTCATACTAATTATTAGTTCGCTGTTCAGTAGTCTAGAGGACAACACCTTAATTCATCTACATTCCTACACTCCAATAGTCTTCTCCATTCTGACAGCTCCTACCGTTAAAGGGAAACATGAATCACACCCACACAGGTCACTGGCGCTGCAGGCCGGGCACGCACAGGTAGAATCAATCATCGGTCACATATATACGTCATCCCTGTACCTACAAGTAAATGTCACGATCGCGGTCTCAGTTGAACGACATTCGACAATGAGCCAAGTATCGGAAACACACTCTGTTGAAGGCTATGGCTCTGGAAATAGAAATATCAATACCATTCTTATGACTTCCCTTTGCTATCAGAGCGCTAGATCTCAAATCCACACCTTCCTTATGAATGGACATAGTCATTTCCTTTGCATGTGTCGGAACACAAACATAGACTTTACAAGCCTGATGCTCAAGGTGAAACTATCACGCACCCCGTACTACAAAGTATAATTCTTCGTCAATAACTGACTACCTACGACAGCGACACCTGATTAACACAAGCTGACCTCTTTACGTTCGACTAAACAATGCACCAGTTAAAACGAAGTTATTTTAAATATCTGCCAGTTTTCGTCTCATGAGCTTTTAGAATGAAAATCAAACGCTGATGACCAAATTACCGTCGAAAATGTTTTGGTATAATGAAGTGTTTGCTTCCTGGTGGACCGAGGACCTATGTTGTTTTTCTGCAGACACAGGCTAGCCAGGAAAACAGCTGTAGTTGATGGATGGATGGATTGCCACGTGCGATTTTATGTGTTAAATGTGCTGAAATTGACTATCACTTACCAACTAGTGGCGTTTCCCTACTGTCGGGTGGGATGAATGCAGATGAAATACGCAGGTTAAAAGTAAATACAAAAATAGCCATTAAAAGAAATACTCATGGACACGTGACATCAGCACAGGCTATCAGTAGGACGATATCATTTTTTTGCCTCGATTGTTCGGTAGAGACGCAGCCTTCCGGAACTCACTGTTGTTCGCATACTAAGGCATTGAAAAATTCAAGATCCTTTTATCTTTGAAGCTGTTTTGTCAATGCATGGAATGTTGCGAATATCTTTTTTGTATGGTAAGTCAAGTTGTGAAAAAGCTGCGACCCACTAAGCTGTTGATACAAGTTAATACTACTTCTTGCCGTGTACTGTATCGGTTGGAAAGACAGTACTAAGAGGAATCACTCATCGTCTGTCACCCGTGACCAGTATGTGATAGTAGGCATGTAGAGCCGGTTCTAGATTTAAAGAGACGATTATTTCAGTGGGATTTAGACACGGTTTACCCTCTATGAAATGACTTTTTTTTTAGGAAACCCATTTCTGTTAAAAAAATGAGAGTGCGGTATTACACAAAAAATGCTACGTAACAGGTTGAACAAAGAAATATTGATTTATTCCGCATCATTTATGTTTGTTGACAAACTGCAAAAAACCGAAAATATTGATGAATTAATAATAGTTATGTCACAGACACATGGAAACATAATCTGGTCTATGACTAAGCATCATTTTACATATCTTAAAAATCCAACTACATGTGATCTAAGCGGCAGAAATAAATCACTATTTCAGGTGCTTCCTTGTGTGTTAACGTGCACTCGATTTTCAGCAAAGATTATCGGTTTTGAACTGTTCCTCCCAACATAATGACGTTAAGAACAGTCCGACTCTACCCAGCCAGAACAGTTACAAGACGGTAACACCTTATATTATTCATAAATTTACAGTTTGTTGCCGCATGGCAACACCATGCAACAAAGGGTTAATGGGACAGCAGTTATCAAGGTCAGTTACGATGCGAAATAACGATCTTACCTCCGATGTCATAATTTATGCATTAAAAGAAGAAAGTTTCTGGAAACAATGGCATCATAGCAAAATTCTGAGATTTATTGACGTCCAACCAGAGATAACGTGTGTACAAAACACGCACCTAGAGAGAGCTGACCGGTATCTGCAACAAGCCCTAGAGAAAAGTGTGTTGCCTGCAGGACAGAGCACCCTTCTAGCGTTGACGTGTGCAGTGTAGAAGCGAGCGAGACTATTGCATTAGCAATGACTGTGAAGCCTGCGTTATTTTAGGTGGAATCGTCTCCGAACTGGTGGCTGACTCAAAAGACACTCCTCCTACTGTATGAAGCATTCAACGAGGGACCTCTCACGCTCGGTAATAACGGCAAACAGCTCCAGACACGTCGGCGGAAATATATGTCCTGCAACGCAGATACACTTTAGGTATTCCCCTCCCTTCTTTCCCTCTCTCTGCACCTATCATAATCCAGCTTTCAAAAATAGCGCTCATGCTTGTACAGTGTTACTTTTGGTCAGCTAGAGCTCCCGGGCAGTATAAAAGGCCATGTAACATGATATAAACTACTGCAATATTATTATTAGAGAGTATGTGACGTTGCTAGAAGATGTAAAAAATTCGAGTAGGAGAACTACGGATGATTTTGTGTCCATCCCCGAATGCTTCAAATGTGGACCAGAATGGCGCAACCACTACATATGCCCCTACCTGAGGACCATCCAGGGCTATCATAAAAAAAATTTAGCGACACATACAATCCAGCAAGCACAACGATGGTGTCAAGATCTACTAGTGCTCCTAGACAGAATAAAAAGACACGTAACGTTTGTAGTATTAGTTTGCAATGTCACTATAAGACTTATAAATAGAAATGTAATATACATAAACGTTCCTGTCACCAAAATGAGACTGAGCGTTGACCACATTGCAGAAAAAAAACTGTTTCTACTCACCAAGTCGTCGACTCACAATGGGCACGATACCTCTGCCGCTATACGAGAAAATGCAGCCGGAGAGGATTTCAGTGTTCAAGAGCTACCTGTCGACAGACCTCCGAAAAAAAATTTCAGATGAGTTACTGCGCGTCTCTGTCGGCGCTGATGCTGCGGAAAATACAGCCAGCTCTGAGCTTAGGTGGCCAGACTTCAATCGCCAAATACGTAATCCTTTGTAATGGAGCTCCTCAAGTAAATGAAGCATCCAGCCCCAGGAAGAAATGCTGCAGTTCAACTTGTGGATATTTGTTGACGGTAACCACTGGACAGGAGAAGCCTGCATACGGGATATTATTAAATTTGTTTTTTATCTGTTCTCTTGTAAGGCGGTGAATGTGACAGTTCATTTGGAAAATGCCTATAATCTCTATACGTGATGATTTTCTCATATTGCTAACACCCTGATGGCTAATTATTTTAGGGTACCTTGTTGAAGGTACTTAATGCAATATTTATGTAACATGTATTAAGCCAATAGACACGCAAGTCATGTAATGTAGTTTATTAGGTTGCTTAACAGCAGTGTTACTCGCATATATGCTGTTACAAAATCCTTAGTAACTTAGTAGAGTAATACAATGATGGAATTGTCAGTGGTGGGTTAGATGAACACGCTAGTATTACGTGAACTCGAACTGAACACACTGTTTATGAACCCCTATTGTGAACTGTCGTTTGGGGCCAGCGAACATTTTGCGTAAGATAAGAGGAATTAGGTCTCGTGCAAAAAAAATGCATTTCTCTCTATCTCCATTTCCGTAAGTGGGTACAAGGTACCATATTGAGTATGTGTCTATTTTCTAAAAGATATTGGATTGCGTGATCCTCTTCTTAGCTATATGCAAGCTAGAGTCCTGACAATCATTAAAAATATAATGAATCTGTGTGCAAAATGCTCTAATACTTTTTCGGAAGTATTCGTGTGTAAAACCTGGACTGGCAGTGAAACAGCCTGCTATGGAAGAACTGCAACATCTTTCTCGCAATAAATATAGCCTACACTATTAATCCAACCTGGTAAGTGTCTCAGTGGGAAGAACAAATCACTTATTTTGTCATAATACACCGTTAAAGTACTAAATATGTTTTGCATGTGATAAGTAATGAGAGATCCGATTGATAATCGTAGGTATTTACCTACAACAACGTAGCAACGTTTGCACAGTGTGGTAGAACTTTAAGTCATCTGAGAAGGCTATGTTGGCGTAGCTGTGAGTGTATAATAAAACATGTCGTCAGTCTTGGTTTTGCAGGAAGTCTCCAACACCAGCAACATGACTGAAAAATTAATTTCAGTCATCCGGCAGAGTAGCTCTGAATTCTACCATTTGATCGTCTGCAAAATATCTGTCAGTATCACCGTTTGTGTAATCGATTTAGACGATAAAATAATTAATTCTGAAGGCATACAGCGCATAGTTTTATAATCTATTCTAGGTCCTGAGAGTACTGATGTACGGTACTGCATCCTGCCGTTACCGAATATTCCATTAAAACTACAGTCTCCCGCAACATGTACACATCCAGCTAAAAGTACAACACTTATGTTTGCTTATCAGAAAAACCATCACGATCGCGTGATCAGCATCTTATAAGTTAATATTACTAACAAGCTGTCAAACTGCAGAATGACATTAGGAATATATATACGAAAACTATGGTCTAAGTCTTTTCACTACATTGCCTACTTTACCTATCATTTGTTCCATAATTTTTCCAGCTCGGAAGTCGAACCCTCTAGAGATGTATAGCTGTTCAT
Organism: Schistocerca piceifrons; assembly: GCF_021461385.2. Lineage (NCBI taxonomy): Eukaryota > Metazoa > Arthropoda > Insecta > Orthoptera > Acrididae > Schistocerca > Schistocerca piceifrons. Next base: position 509,077,984 of record NC_060140.1, read on the forward strand.
TGCACTCTCAGGTATATTGCCACTACAATTTTCCATAGCCTTAACACTAGCAAACAAACCCCTGGGAGAGTACTGTATCCTATACTGATTTCGAAATGTAATTTGCTTACGACTCATAAGTTACGACTAACAGGCAGACATTCAGATGTGCAACATAGAATACCACCAAGATAAAGCCTACAGCTGATCTGTCAGCATTACTGTTTGTTAATTTATGTAAGCGGTTTCCCCGTTAAACAATTAAAACTATAGACATAAAGAGGATGGTTTTATAACCAATTATTGGTCTTGTTTATCTGCAAAGTATGTACAGCCACACAAATCAATTGCATTTAGTTTAGTTTTCCGAAGATGTTGAATAATATCACACGGCAGGCTTCATACTCGCAAATGTGTAAGACAACTTTAGCTTCCATTTTAGTATAGCAATATGATCAGAATGACCTCCAACAGCACGCTGAAGAAAGTGACTTGCAACAGTGAGCGAAACGTCGGTAGTTTTAAATATTGACAATACCGTCATGAAGACATAAAAATTTTATTATACCTATTTATGATTTTAATACCTGAGTGCTCTAGAGTTACAAAAAATTTGAAAGGTAAATATTAAAACTGAAAACGAAATTAAGAACAAAACTCAATGAGATACATCTGGGTCTCAGAGAGGTGAGAATGGGGCAAGTTGTGGGCTGATTGGCTTTTAATAAATACGTTTTTGTAAATAATTTGTTTTCCCTTCCAGGTATTAGTAGAATGGCCTTTCATTCTGTTGTACTTAGTTGTGTTGTTGTTGTTGTTGTCTTCAGTCCTGAGACTGGTTTGATGCAGCTCTCCATGCTACTCTATCCTGTGCAAGCTTCTTCATCTCCCCGTACTTACTGCAACGTACATCCTTCTGAATCTGCTTAGTGTAATCATCTCTTGGTCTCCCTCTACGATTTTTACCCTCTACACTGCCCTCCAATGCTAAATTTGTGATCCGTTGATGCCTCATAACATGTCCTACCAACCGGTCCCTTCTTCTTGTCAAGTTGTGCCACAAACTCCTCTTCTCCCCAATTCTATTTAGTACCTCCTCATGAGTTATGTGATCTACCCATCTAATCTTCAGCAGTCTTCTGTAGCACCACATTTCGAAAGCTTCTATTATCTTCTTGTCCAAACTATTTATCGTCAATGTTTCACTTCCATACATGGCTACACTCCATACAAATACTTTCAGAAACGACTTCCTGACACTTAAATCTATACTCGATGTTAACAAATTTCTCTTCTTCAGAAACGCTTTCCTTGCCATTGCCAGTCTACATTTTATATCCTCTCTACTTCGACCATCGTCAGTTATTTTGCTCCCCAAATAGCAAAACTCCTTTATTACTTTAAGTGTCTCATTTCCTAATCTAATTCCCTCAGCATCACCCGACTTAATTCGACTACATTCCATCATCTTCGTTTTGCTTTTGTTGATGTTCATCTTATATCCTCCTTTCAAGACACTGTCCATTCCGTTTAACTGCTCTTCCAAGTCCTTTGCTGTCTCTGACAGAATTACAATGTCATCGGCGAACCTCAACGTTTTTATTTCTTCTCCGTGGACTTTAATACCTACTCCGAATTTTTCTTTTGTTTCCTTTACTGCTTGCTCAATATACAGATTGAATAACATCGGGGAGAGGCTACAACCCTGTCTCACTCTCTTCCCAACCGTTGCTTCCCTTTCATGCCCCTCGACTCTTATAACTGCCATCTGGTTTCTGTACAAATTCTAAATAGCCTATCACTCCCTGTATTTTACCCCTGCCACCTTAAGAATTTGAAAGAGAGCATTCCAGTCAACATTGTCAAAAGCTTTCTCTACGTCTACAAATGCTAGAAATGTAGGTTTGCCTTTCCTTAATCTATTTTCTCAGATAAGTCGTAGAGTCAGTACTGCCTCACGTGTTCCAACATTTCTGCGGAATCCAAACTGATCTTCCCGGAGGTCGGCTTCTACTAGTTTTTCCATTCGTCTGTAAAGAATCTGCGTTAGTATTTTGCAGCTGTGACTTATTAAACTGATAGTTCGCTAATTTTCACATCTGTAACACCTGCTTTCTTTGGGATTGGAATTATTATATTCTTCTTGAAGTCTGAGGGTTTTTCGCCTGTCTCATACATCTTGCTCACCAGATGGTAGAGTTTTGTCAGGACTGCCTCTCCCAAGGCCGGCAGTAGTTCTAATGGAATGTCTACTCCCTGGGCCTTGTTTCGACTCAGGTCTTTCAGTGTTCTGTCAAACTCTTCACGCAGTATCGTATCTCCCACTTCATCTTCATCTACATCCTCTTCCATTTCCATAATATTGTCCTCAAGTACATCGCCCTTGTATAGATCCTCTATATACTCCTTCCACCTTTCTCCTTTCCCTTCTTTGCTTAGAACTGGGTTTCCATCTGAGCTCTTGATAATCATACAAGTGGCTCTCTTTTCTCCAAAGGTCTCTTTAATTTTCCTGCAGGCTGTATTTGTCTTACTCATAGTGAGATAAGCCTCTGTATCCTTACATTTGTCATCTAGCCATCCCTGTTTAGTCATTTTGCGCTTCCTGTCGATCTCATTTTTGAGACGTTTGTATTCCTTTTTGCCTGCTTCATTTACTGCGTTTTTATATTTTCTCCTTTCATCAATTAAATTCAATATTTCTTCTGTTACCCAAGGATTTCTACTAGCCCTCGTCTTTTTACCTACTTGATGCTCTGCTGCCTTCACTATTTCATCCCTCAAAGCTACCCATTCTTCTTCTACTGTATTTCTTTCCTCCATTCCTGTCAATTGTTCCCTTATGCTCTCCCTGAAACTCTGTACAACCTCTGGTTTAGTCAGTTTCACCAGGTCCCATCTCCTTAAATTCCCACCTTTTTGCAGTTTCTTCAGTTTTAATCTACAGTTCATAACCAACAGATTGCAGTCAGAGTCCACATCTGTCCCTGGAAATGTCTTACAATTTAAAACCTGGTTCCTAAATCTCTGTCCTACCATTATATAATTTATCTGATACCTTCTAGTATCTCCAGGATACTTCCATGTATACAACCTTCTTTTATGATTCTTGAACCAAGTGTTAGCTATGATTAAGTTATGCTCTGTGCAAAATTCTACCTGACGGCTTCCTCTTTCATTTCTGTCCCCCAATCCATATTCACCCACTATGTTTCCATCTCTCCCTTTTCCTACTCTCGAATTCCAGTCACCCATGACTATTAAACTTTCGTCTCCCTTCACTACCTGAATAATTTCTTTTATCTCATCAATTTCTTCATCATCTGCAGAGCAAGTTGGCATATAAACTTGTACTACCGTTGTAGGCATGGGCTTCGTGTCTATCTTGGCCACAATAATGCGTTCACTATGCTGTTGGTAGTAGCTTACCCGCACTCCTATTTTTTTATTCATTATTAAACCTACTCCTGCATTACCTCTATTTGATTTTGTATTTATAACCCTGTATTCACGTGACCAAAAGTCTTGTTCTTCCTGCCACCGAACTTCACTAATTCCCGCTATATGTAACTTTAACCTATCCATTTCCCTTTTTAAATTTTCTAATCTACCTGCCCGATTAAGGGATCTGACATTCCACGCTCCGATCCGTACAACGCCAGTTTTCTTTCGCCTGATAACGACGCCCTCTTGAGTAGTCCCACCCCGAAGATCCGAATGGGGGACTATTTTACCCAAGAGGAAGCCATGAACATTTAACCATACAGTAAAGCTTCATGTCCTCAGGAAAAATTACGGCTGTAGTTTCCCCTTGCTTTCAGCCGTTCGCAGTACCAGCACAGCAAGGCCGTTTTGGTTATTGTTACAAGGCCAGATCAGTCAATCATCCAGACTGTTGCCCCTGCAACTACTGAAAAGGCTGCTGCCCCTCTTCAGGAACCACACGTTTGTCTATCGTCTCAGCAGATACCCCTCCGTTGTGGTTGCACCTACGGTGCGGCCATCTGTATCGCTGAGGCACGCAAGCCTCCCCACCATCGTCAAGGTCCATGGTTCATGGGGGTAGGACTTAGTTGCGTAAAAAAAAAAGACAAAAAAAAACCAAAAAAACTTGGTTGTGTAATTTTTTAATATAGCCACATTTACCTTGCCAATTTAAAAAGTAATGAAAAGACTTTGTCCATGGCCAAGATGAGAAAATCGATAGAAGTGGAATACCTTTTTATTCTTAGAGATTATAAGACATCATATTAATTAATTAAATATTCCAATATTCGTGTGTCGTTCGTAATGATTAGTATTGTCATGAATGTAATGTCATGGAGATGAGCTTCCGTGAGTAGTGTACGTCGTCCTTTACGCTTCTTGTGATGAACGCTTCCCGTTTCACAAAATTTATTCACTAATACGTGAACTACATCACAACTTGGAATCTGAACAACTGGAAACTTCTGTTCAGTCTCCGGGCAGCACGAGCGACATCGGTACGCAGTTGCGAGTCGTTAATAAAAGCTCACTGTGGAATTTAATAGCTCGGTCTTGCTGTTGTTCCGTTCGCAGACTTCACTGTACATCCGTGATGTTTGTCTCTCTATTCGAATGTCACTGACAGATAAAGCGCGTTGTGCGGCATTAACAGAAGAATGCGCGACCCTTTCGGCTGGTTTGCGCGGCTTCTGTAGCCGGCAAACACAACCCCGAGCGTGCAGCCATCAGATACGTGGAACACCCTGTGTCAGGGAAAAGACACGGAAGGACTAGGCCCCTTTAATTAACGCCATATGTCCTTGGACAACAACATTCATTTTTATGTATTTTTTGGGTAACAACAAGTCCCCTTTGCAAAACACATAGGAAAACTGAAGTTAAGTTCCCATTACAAGATGAAGGGGTTCAGAATGGTGAATGAGACAGCCGTTGACAAGGATACAATACGTACTAGTAAATTAGAGATTGCGGCGAGCAGTCGTCATTTTTAAATTTTATTGTACAGATCTAGATTTCGGCTAGAAGCTAGCCATTCTCTCTGCCTCGTGATGGCTGGGTGTTGTGTGCTGTCCTTAGGTTAGTTAGGTTTAAGTAGTTCTAAGTTCTAGGGGACTGATGACCATAGATGTTAAGTCCCATAGTGCTCAGAGCCATTTGAACCAACTAGCCATTCTCAATGCACTATTATTTTTGCTCAATGCATGTAAGGCCTGTTGGTCGGGCTTCATCCACAGTTCATTGAATACTACTGTCAAACTACCGTGAAACATTAGTATTCGTTGGACTGTGGATGAAGCCCGACCAACAGGCCTTACATGCATTGAGCAAAAATAATAGCGCATTGAGAATGGCTAGCTTCTAGCCAAAATATAGACCTGTACAATAAAAATCTAAGAAGGACGACTGATCGCTGCAATCTATAATTTACAAGTCAATACAACAGTCGCTGAGTGCAACCGCTTTCTGAATGGAAACTAACCTGGTACAATATGTAATTATCATCAAAGAAAAATTCTTGTGCCAAACCAGAGTTTTTTATTGGCAACTCCTCCCATTCTATAGACGAATATAGACCAACGTAAGTGAAAATGGTTGTTAGATTTCAATTTTGACGACAGTTGGTCACAACAGTGAAAATTAGGTGTTTTGTACATGATAAATTTATTAAAAGTACATAACTATGTTTCATTCTGACAGTGTATTAATTGTGCAAATATTAGCAGCTCCAGTTTACCTATTCTAACTATCTCCTGACTAATGATCAGAGTAGTGACCATTATATTCGAATTTTTTATGTTTTCTGTATTATGCTTTCTGACGTATTCCGCAGCCACCAGAATCATCTCATTTTTTATTCTATCTCTTGGCCAACAAAAAAATTTCGTTTACAGTGCAAGTCAGGTAACATAAGAGACATAGCTCGAGGACACAGCCAAGATGTGCGACTGTAAGCAACTAGCAAGCAGCACTAAGAAATGCTCGAGAGCCATGAACATGACCACAAGAAGCTGCCGACGTGGAACACTCTCCCAGCAACTTAGTAAGTGCAGTTAAAAAACAAGAAAGATAAGTGAAACTTCCTGGCAGATTAAAACTGTGTGCCCGACCGAGACTCGAACTCGGGACCTTTGCCTTTCGTGGGCAAGTGCTCTCCCATCTGAGCTACCGAAGCACGACTCACGCCCGGTACTCACAGCCTTACTTCTGCCAGTATCTCGTCTCCTACCTTCCAAACTTTACAGAAGCTCTTCTGCGAACCTTGCAGAACTAGCACTCCTGAAAGAAAGTTTGGTAGGTAGGAGACGAGATAACTGGCAGAAGTAAGGCTGTGAGTACCGGGCGTGAGTCGTGCTTCGGTAGCTCAAATGGTAGAGCACTTGCCCGCTTAAGGCAAAGGTCCCGAGTTCGAGTCTCGGTCGGGCACACAGTTTTAATCTGCCAGGAAGTTTCATATCAGCGCACACTCCGCTGCAGAGTGAAAATCTGATTCTGGAAACATCCCCCAGTCTGTGGCTAAGCCATGTCTCCGAAGTATCCTTTCTTTCAGGAGTGCTAGTTCTGCAAGGTTCGCAGAAGAGCTTCTGTAAAGTTTGGAAGGTAGGAGACGAGATACTGGCAGAAGTAAGGCTGTGAGTACCGGGCGTGAGTCGTGCTTCGGTAGCTCAGATGGTAGAGCACTTGCCCGCGAAAGGCAAAGGTCCCGAGTTCGAGTCTCGGTCGGGCACACAGTTTTAATCTGCCAGGAAGTTTCATATCAGCGCACACTCCACTGCAGAGTGAAAATCTCATTCAAGAAAGATAAGTGTGTGACTGGATTATACTACAAGTACAGTTATGATTTAACCATGAGTGCATTTATAGAGCGCTTCCAATTAGTTGATGTGACCTAGAAAATAGGGTCCGCTAACAGAATTAAAGAAGGGGAGCCGTAATTTCTTCCAGGAAGGAATATAACAAACAGTTTCCCAGGGTCTTACCATTAGCTGGAGCTCACAATATGCTTAAAAGGGGTTGGGTAACAGTGATACCAGCGAGCCCACCAGTTTCTAAAACATCTTGAAAACAAGTATTACGGCTTACAAACAGCTTGTTCTTCTCCATAAGAATTTTAAAACAAACAAAAGCTAAAAAAAGGAAGTATGTAAGGCGTAGGCGACTGATATAGGAATGAGTGATAACTGAGCACATGGTATAACCATATCAACATTAACCATGGCAAATTTTTTAAGAGAGACAACTTGCTTCAAGCAAGTCACACAGAGAGGACAGAGCAACACACTAGTCCTAGAACCACAGAGCCAACTAGCAGGGTCTGCATGACGACTCAATGAACATAAACACCAACATCTGCCCAAACAGTATGCGGAGCGGGAAATAGGCGTATAGAGCTAAACAACTAGTTGCGCGCAACATAAGCGAACCAGACCGTTGCCTTCTGTCTCGTCCTGGCGAAGACTTCATGCCGATCTGCACCGCGTGTCTGTTGCTCCAAACTGTCAGAAAGCTACCCATCAACTATTGCGTCGCGCTCCTCGGAGGCCTCTCTGTAAATGCCACTCTAGCGACCGCTTTTGGAAAGTAGGCGAGGCAGCGATAACCGAACAACGGATTAACCCGCGTCCCCCGGTTGGACGCCAGCTAAAAGGTATCGATGTAAAATGAACCACCCCGTCTCATTGAATACAGGGTGTAAATTTTAAGTTGACGAACCAGAATAACTCGAAAAATAAGCTTCACACGAAAAAATGTGTAGAATCCCAAGTTGATTACTTTCGAGTGGAACATCTACTGATGCTCAAATTAGACCACCACCCCAGCCCCCTGGAGCGGGAGGCAGCTTTAAAGTTTCAAATGGGAATCCACATTTTTTTATTGCAGAATCAGCTTCTACATAAAAAAAACTACGTACATTTTATCCTGAACATTTGTTTTGATTCTTGGTAGTTGCCGCTGTAATTCAAGAAAGTCCTTCTTCTCATTTCTGCGTTTCAGAGAGGAATTAGAGTTTTACAAATGTTGACCCAAACATTAATTTTTTCCGCAGATTCGGATAAGTATTGTTTGTTTCATAGTCATGAGGCCCGCCCTATGGGAAGAGAGGGAGAGTTTTAGTTTTAGCGAATCAAAATTTACGAAGTAAATAAGTATTTTTTATATATCCGTAACCATTTTCCACGCAAAAATGAGAACACGGATTTTCTTAAATTACAGACCCAACTATCAAGAATCGAAACATATGTTTAAGACAAAATGTACGTAGTTTTTTTTATGTAGAATGTGATTCTGCAATTAAAAATGGGGGTTTACATTTGAAATTTTAAAGTTGCTTTCCGCCCCACCCCAGGGGGCTGGGATGGCTGGCTAATTTTAGCACCAGCAGATGTCCCCCAGGAAAATAATCAACTTTGGACTCTACACATTTTTTCGTGTGAAGCTTATTTTTCGAGTTATTCTGGTTTGCCATATTAAAATTTACAACGTGTATATTAAGAAAACAGTTATACGAAATGCGGGTATTCGAGTGCGACGTTGTGCCACAACTTCAAAACGGTAGGTGAAGAACTTCCGGAGCGTTACGATTTGTAACAAACGAACATTTACATTTTTATTCATATAGATTATAAGTTTCGACATGATACAAATATTAGGTCATTAGAGAGAAACTCGGATGTGAAAATGACGTGGGAAGAAGCTGATGGTGTAATGTCAGAATTTCCCTTAAGCGATGTGGGGTAACCACGGAGAACCAACACCTTTGTGCCAGGACGGGAATTTGAACCACCGTCCTCCAGAGTGCGAGTCATGTGTGTTGTCACTGCGGCATCTTGTACACATGCAGTCTAGCTTCCCTATCACGAAGGTATGTATTTTCTCATCCCATTCAGGATTAAAGACTATTAACTATGTAGCTATGCGACACATTATTTGTTACCAAAGATATCGCATTTTAAGCCGCATTTGGCTGGTTCGATTGACCGCCGTAAGACGACTCATGATTCGGAGCTTAGTGTTGCCCTCTGTACTGATGTCGAGGAAGTTCGTCGGAGTAGCAAGCTAGATTGTCTTGCGTTGACGTCCGAACGGGAAGTTTCTCCTTCCGAAGAGGGGACACAGTTCGGCAACTAAAAAGAAAGCGAAAACACTGAAATTGTCGTTGTACTGCAAAGGAAGAGGGGTTGCATAGAGTCGTGCCACGGGTATTGGTTGCATCTGTACTTGCATAGTGAACTTACGTACAGCGCGGTACGCAGCGGGTGTACTAGGATGAGCTGTTGTCAGCAATAAAAAAAATGGCTCTGAGCACTATGGGACTTAACATCTATGGTCATCAGTCCCCTAGAACTTAGAACTACTTAAACCTAACTAACCTAAGGACAGCACACAACACCCAGCCATCACGAGGCAGAGAAAATCCCTGACCCCGCCGGGAATCGAACCCGGGAACCCGGGCGTAGGAAGCGAGAACGCTACCGCACGACCACGAGATGCAGGCTGTCAGCAATACTTGGGCGCATCTGTTGGATAGTGAATGAATTACTCGGAGGGAACATGTAAGAAGAGAAATCAGTTCTTTCAACAACTTCGTGTAATTGATTCCCCTCGATGGGTATCGAATTCATCTTCTGCAGTGCGGATGCACGAATACGTTCGACATCCTTTGGGTATCTCAGAGTGCCAATCATAGGGGACACGGACAAGGACTGCAGATAGAAGGCGCTAGATGGGAATGTGGGTCGGTCGAGAGGCGTCCTTAGTCCGTTCAGGGGACGATAAACACTGTGTCCAGCGGGCGCTGTGGTTAACGTAACAGCATAGTAAACACGGGATCCCAGGTTCCAATCCCACTCCACCACACATTTTCACTCTTCACCATTGATTCCGCTTCAATTCTCGATGCAGGTGACATCAATAGTCTCTTTGCTTCCTGTCCCACTCCCCTTACCCAATCCCCCCCCCCCCCCCCCCCCCCCCGCTCTCCCCGCCGCAACCTTTGATTTACGTTTCATATACTGAATTGGTATGTTGGTATATTCTACTTCGCCCACTTACCTATGTGCTTGCTAATTCTAGGACTGTCAATTTGGCGGACCCTTCTTGTCACGTACTTGAACCTGTGAGTGTTCTGGAATTAATATGTGAGAAGACCACACTACCTTGGGAGTGGGTTCCAGTAAGTGAGGTTTTGTGGCACAAAAGTTGGTTTGAGTTTTATGAATTGTGTTTAAGGAACGGTCTCATCACGCTTTCGGAGACTAGCGTTTGTTCTGACCTGACTTTATTGCCTTGTGAAAGTATTGGCTCAGAACAAGCTTGCAACCCGACGCCAAGCAGTGTTAATTACAGTTCCCCAAGAATGATTTTTTTTAAATGTTGTAGTGGGATAACTTGCCTGTTTCACTTCCAGGAAACGCGTCATGTTAAAAAAAAAATTAAACATAAAAATAAATAAAAACACCCTATTGGTTGCTGCTGCTCACAACTCATTTCACCGCAGTCAGTACAAGTACTGGGCATCAGTTGTTATGATTCATCTTGTTGTCAGTGTATGTCGTGTCTAAGTTGAACATGCGCCATTTGTAAGTCCTTGTGTCTATACTGCTTGTTGTCTGTGTCTGCTACTAACTGTGTTAACTTTAGTCAACGGTCTTCGTCATAAGCGTGGGTATTGAGCGTCAAAATCCCTTCTCCAACTCTTATCTTAAGGGAGAATTTTTTTGTTACTGTGATTGTACATTGAGTGTTGTAGTCTACGGGTTTTTAAATTTAAATTGTATTGGAAACGCTGAAGCTTTTTAAGGTTTGCATGGGGGCTTAATTAAATAAAATTCAAATAATTCTTAGTAGTTGTATGTCCGGCTACGAAGTCTCGTAACCGGTTGGCCCTGAGTAGTATTAGTACGCAATCTGACTGCATAGAATAACAACAAACAATGAAAGGAAACTTCCGTTAACACAATTAATTAGTTAAGTCCCCAGCAACTATGAAAGCTACGAAACAGCAAGGCACAAGTGTAACTGTTCTGTGTGTGGAAGTGTGATTCAACGTACACATCTGGCACGGTTCTTCGTCAATACGACAAGATGCTTTAAACGCCATTTACAATGAAGTAATAAAAAATAACAGAAATACTATGATTGCACATAGAAACCAGAATTACACTCTAATACATGAACACAAGCCAGATGCTTTGTTGACTGAACCTGTGACCAAGAAGCATTGTTATTTAGGAAATTTGAAATACTGTACAAAAAAATTTTTATTACCTCATATATATTGACGAAAAATGCACTCTGATCATTACAACATCCCCAATCGAACAGCATCGGCTGTCTAGCCCATCAGAACAACTGAACATGACGTGCTCACAACTAGTACTGCTATCAACATCGCCTCAACAAGCACTGCCCACGGCAATTTCTCAACTACGACTGCCCACGGCAACTTCCGAACTACCACTGCCCACGGCAACTTCCGAACTACTACTGCCCACAGCAACTTCTGAAGAAGCACTGCCAGTGGAGGCGGCGCAATAAAACTCTTGAGCGCAATCTCTGGCGCTCTGGCTCAGTGTAGCCACCTTTCATATGCCCCTCCTCAACGGTCTAGAATTTGATGGTATTTTTGCCAGCATTGGTGGTGAAAATACCACCAAATTCGTCAAAAAAAAACAGACAAAAATAAAAGATAATATTTATAAGGAAATACCACATAACTAAATAAATTTTGGCTTTGCACTGACCCTTCAATAACCTAATACATAAAATACAGTAAGGAATACAAATGCTTTCATACATGTGATTTTACATAATAGTTTACACAAGTATCATTCACTCAATGGCACCAGCAATGACGAATAGGTGTAGGTGAGAGTCTCATAAAATTTCATAAACAGTAAATACAAAAAAATTTGTTTATACAAATATTCACATAAAATCCTTTCAATAGTTCAATAAACAAGTAGCACTCCTCAGAGTAGTTGACAGTTCCAGCAGTAGCACCCAGCAATGGTCAACAGGTGCAAATAGTAGTCTCATAACATTTCATCAGCAGTATTTAAACAGCGCCAACAGTGGCACTCAGCAATGTTAAACTGGTGCAGACACCAACAAGTGACATCATTTCAGTAGAAGCAGTTCCATCAGTGGCACCCAGCAATGTTGAGCAGGTGCAGACACCAACAAGTGACATCATTTCAGTAGAAGCAGTTCCATCTGTGGCACCCAGCAATGTTGAGCAGGCGCAGGTAACAGTCCATAATATTCACTAACACTAATCAAACAGTTCATCAGAGTTTATCAGCAGAAATTAAATATTTCCAAGTGGCACCCATCATGTTGAACAAGTGCAGGTAACAGTCCATAATATTCACTATCACTAATCAGACAGTTCATCAGAGTTCATCAGCAGAAATTAAACATTTCCAAGTGGCACCCATCAATGTTGAACAAGTGTAGGTAACAGGCCATAATATTCACTATCACTAATTAGAAAGTTCATCAGAGTTCATCAGCAGAAATGAAACGTTTCCAAGTGGCACCCGCAAACAACAGTTTGAATGCACACACAACTGCTTTTACATTATTATCAATGCTCTTACCATAAACATACAAATTATAAGAAACACACAAATGATGTCAGATAATTGTCATATTAAATATTACAAATACACAAATATCAGTAAACCTATAATATTTATGGGTGTCAGTGCAAGCCACAACAAACAAGTAAAATAATATTTAGGAGATAGTCGGTACCAATTATTTGGTATTAGGAAGGGAAAACACACTCACTCATCTTTCATTCACATTTAAGTACTACTGTGTAATTGAGTAGTGTTAACTGTGTAAATGCAATTCTGTCAAAATTTGATGTTCAACATGTGTATCAAGTAGTAGTGGCAACAGTGTATAACAGTCCATAATAGTTAGTCAACGTCATAGTCATCATGTCAAGACCAATGTTTGCCAAGCCAGATCAAAACGTACAGTTGCTGAACAACTGTCAGTGTGCCAATATATGCAAATACTTCCTTTCTCCAAAAAAAAGTATATACTGCTCATTGATTTAACAAAGTCTGTGTGTAGACAATCTTCCTTCCACCTGAGTGTTCTAGTGTGCCATCTCCATTCTCCTTGTTCCATATAAACCAACCAAAAAAAATTATGCTCCTCACTTACTTCACCTCTTATCCACCAAAACTCCAATAATCATCAGCATCACATAATATTAATACTTCAATAATACCTCTTATGTCGATACATATAAACCTTATCATCAATATCATTTACCTTACCTCTTGTCCACCAAAACTCCAATAATCATCAACTTCACACAATCTCAATACCTCAATAATACCTCTTCAATACGTCGACACATATAAACCTTATCGCCAATATCATTTCACTTCCATAACATCTCTCTCCTCTAGTCAGTCTCCTCGAACAAGTACAAAGAAAATCCTTGTGCAAACTTCAATTCATCATCCCATGCAATCCGAAGACACGATGTCCACACACAACCTCTTTGTAATCCATCTGACCCAAATCTTCTACTCATTATGAATTATAAAATACATTTTGGTTACCTTGCCCATCATTAAATAAAAGAAATGCATACATGACCTCTAACAACCTTTGGTTTGAATAACTTTCAGTAAGTAGGTACGAGTACAGAGTGTGAATGATCGCAATGTTTCACAGTGTATACACCTCTTCACGAATCATGGCAAAACAGAAGCAAACATGTGGAGCATTTCTTGTGTTAAGTGTCACTCGCTATTTCAATTGCTCACGAAGAATGCAGTGTAATAACTGCCAATGGTCTAAACCTAGTGTTGGTATGTCATGTCGTTAGCTTCCTTTCTATTAGCACAAATTTATACAGCTTCCATAAAACCTCCAGCTCATGTGACTTCAATGAAGTTTCTTGTACCAATGCCGTTCGTAGAATTATAGCAGTTCATTTTCTTATCTTAAAATATAATGCACTGTGTTGTGACTTGGCAAGACAGCCAAGCCACTAGGAGGTAGCCGAAAGGCACGCGTTTAAGCTCACGCAGGCTGGCGTGAGGTCTGGAACAGTTAAAGGAGTTGAGTCTAGTAAAAAAGTACGTAGCTTCTGGAATACTTAACTTTAATCCATAATTGGTAAACATCGGTCTGACGGTACATGCTTCACAAGATAAATAGCAAATGATAATGGCGCCTTGCTAGGTCGTAGCAAATGACGTAGCTGAAGGCTATGCTAACTATCGTCTCGGCAAATGAGAGCGTAATTTGTCAGTGAACCATCGCTAGCAAAGTCGGCTGTACAACTGGGGCGAGTGCTAGGAAGTCTCTCTAGACCTGCCGTGTGGCGGCGCTCGGTCTGCAATCACTGATAGCAGCGACACGCGGGTCCGACGTATACTACCGGACCGCGGCTGATTTAAAGGCTACCACCTAGCAAGTGTGGTGTCTGTCGGTGACACCACACACTGGGCGTAAGCAAAACATGCAATAGCGAGTAAATATACCAGTAGAGAACAGAATGTCAACAAGTGGATGCAGCACAATCCCTATAACGGGGCTCTGCCAAGGGAACAAGCTATAATTAACACCATACTGTGGCCTAAACTCCATGTTCGTACACCCTATATCAGCATTACTATATACCAAATTAGAGTGTATTTATGACAACATAACAGAAATGTGTAAATATGCAATCAATACGCAAAGCAGCAAAGATATATCTTACATAAAAAACAGGTCATTAGCATCATATCAGCATAAGCAAATAAATGTTCATATGTAATCTTAATAAGTGAACATGAAGGCGCAAGCAGATACATTACAAAGTATAGCCTACATACATAACCATATCAGCACAACTAATCAGGTGACAATTATAATTTAAATAAATAAGCACAGCAGGCACATAGTAAAAAAAATGTGACATCAGTGAAAAGCATAGCAGCCAAGCGATGCATAATATACACAAGTAACAACCCTGTTCATTAATAAAACATTGTCAAAATCAGCAAATGTACGCAAGCACGTCGCTTCACAAGTAAATTCATAGAACATAAAATTAGCACAAAGTATAAATCACGTAATCGCGAGCAGCAAATTACGTCTAAAGTACTTACCTAAGTGGAAATATGTTTCCTGAAAAATAAACTCAATTAATAGTTACCTTTTTAGTTTATTAGTTTCTTCTTCGAAATTACATTCTTCCTGAAATTTTCTCGATAGCAAGTCCTCTTAACGTCGGACACACACAGAATTTACCTGAAGTTCTTAAATATTTTATACAACTGTATCCTGAAGAAACTGAACGTTAATAACATAATTTATCAAGTCACTATAGCTTTATACTGAATTTATTCGGAGAAATTAGACTGTGTATTTGTTTACGGCTGTCAGTGCATTCGCACTGAGCGCTCGATCAGCTGTAGGTACGCGTGACGTAGGAAGTAATTGTTTGCGGTCAACGACTACCTTGTGCGCCGCGCAGACTTGACTGTTGCTTTGAGTATGTGCCGCCGCCGAAACACGGCGCGGTATCCTTGTACTCCCCGCATGTTTACGTATAAGGTTCACAACTTCAGAATGCCGCAGTTTCCGTGTAGGCGGAAAAGGAACGATTTCAGAAGTGCGATTTGTCAGTGCTTTATTTTTTAATATCAATATAGGCGGTAAAGAAGTTGAATCATTAGGAAGTTAATTCAGAATGTTTTGAAAAATATGAAGATACTGATCCCATGTTCTGTGATTCTGATGACAAAGTCAACACAATTTATTGATTTCCTTCATCCATCTCTCTGAAGTGTTAGATTGAGGATGAAAAAGTGAAACGAAAATTGGTTTAATCTTAAGACGCTGTAGAGTACGAAGCCAAATTTTAGAGTGAAACTGTGATCCATTATCTGATATAACCTTATCAACATGTCCCACTTCTTTAAGAAAATGTTTGATGAAAGCATTAGATACTGAACGAGCTGTTGCTTTGCGTAAAGGTGTGAAACACACATATTTTGATGTCAATTCCACTGCTACCAAAATGTACGCAAAACCATTAGTAGAACGAACCACTGGACCGAACAAATTGACTGCAGCCATCTCCTTTAATTCCGCTGGAATGACAGGAAACAACGGTGCTCTGTGAGAAATAGTTGGCGGCTTAGCCTTTTGACATAATTTGCATTTGGCAAGGACAGATCGAATACGTTTTTCCATATTACTGAAGTAGCAATTTTCTCGTAATTTATGAAAGCATTTTCTGGGACCAAAGTGTACATAACTGAAATGTGTATACCAAATCAATTTATTAACCCACTCACCAGGAATGCAAACTAACCAAACAGAGTTGTCGACCGATTTTCGTTTAAAAAGAATATCATTGCGAACTAAATAATACTGTCTAATCGCTACGCTTTCCTTTCTCCTCCACTTCTCCTTAATGTCCTTCCAGATTGGATCCTTGTTTTGCTCCTTAGCGATTTCCTAGAGCGAAGACAAAATAAAATTTTCAAACGCAATACCTTGAATATACATCAAACAATAATTGTTTTCTTTGCACTCCTCCTCAGCACTTTGTTTCAAACCTACAGGTACACGTGATAAAGCATCAGCAATAATATTTGAAGAACCCTGTATGTAAACAATACTAAAGCCAAATTCCTGTAGATACAGCGCCCATCGTGACAATCTTCCATAAGCTAATTTTGTTGACATAAGAAATTCCAGAGCTCGATGATCGGTGTAAACCTTAGTATGTCTCCCATACAAAAATGTCCGAAATTTTGTGAAAGCCCAAACAACAGCCAAGCCTTCAAGTTCCGTAATCGAATAATTCTTTTCTGATTTAGAGAGAACACGACTTCCAAATGCAATAGTTTTCTGTACTACAACGCCGTTTTCTTCTATCTCTTGAAATAAGTGTGCACCTAGGCTTTTGTGTGATGAGTCCGTCGCCAAACAAAAATCTTTAGATAAATCCGGATGTGAAAGAAGTGGAGCAGCAACTAAAGCATCACGAAGTTGTTCAAATTCTGATTGAGCTTCCTCATCCCAACACCAATTAGAATTCTTTCCAGATAGTTCACATAAACGAGGTGTGGCCAAATCGTCCAATCTAACAAAGCGTCTAAGAAAATTACAGACACCATGGAAACTACGAACATCACGTTTTGTAGTAGGAACAGCATAATTACGAACAGCGTCTAGTTTCTCTGGATCAGGAAGAATATCTTCTGTAGAAATAATATGACCAAGAAATTTCACCTGAGAACGACCAAATTCAGATTCTTCCAAGTTCACTGTAATGCCAACTCTTGCAAAACTACGTAATAATGAATCCAAAATTTTGTTGTGCTCATTCCAAGAACGTTTAGCAATAAGAATATCGTCAACATATGAAGTAATATTGTTATGAAGATAAACAGGTAAAATTTCGTTTAAACTACGAATGAGTGCTGCAGAAGATACAGTAAGTCCAAATGGTAATTTCCGAAATCACTTTTGGGTAAAATAGTCATATCCGGTTATTCTTTACCGACTCTCTAGATAGATTGATAGTTGAAGAGTTGTTTTGATAGATACAAAGAATAGTAAAAGGGTAGGCAGCGGTGCAGAAAACTAATAGGAAAATAGCACCACTACAGCTCGGGGCCCTGTGCACGCTACGGCACATATTCGCTTAGTGTAGTGAATCCCCTGAGGACATAAACAGCCGCACATAAATTCCAGTTTGTGACTTAAAAGTGGCCAATTTGGTGGAAGTGCGTACATAAATTGATCTAACCATGAACATGCATGTATGTAACTCTTAGAATTGCGAAAGATCTTAAATTTCCGAACAGTTAAAAAGTGTTTATAGTCAAAGTTTTCGCCTCGTGGCGACAAAGACCTACCACGTCTGTCCCATTCCCAATGTCGATTATTGTCAAGTTCGCGCGCCTGGCGCTCTCTTGTTGCTTCTCGTAAATGAAATAAATTATTTTCTTCAAAGCCCTCTGCTATCTGTGATTCAAAATTTCTTCTACTGTCCTTTCCTACGATTTCGCTTTCAATTTGTTTGACTTGCTTTCGTAACGCCTCAAATTGTCTTTTAACGCGTTCATTAAATTTTCCCTGATTTTCAACATGTTTATTTATGTTCTGGTACTCTTCTGTTTCTGCAAATTGCAATGGAGCTGTATCATCTGAATCTCTGTCCCCATTTAAACTAAGACTTGTCAGTTTATCTGAAATCTCCTCAACTCTTTCCGATAAGTCACCTATCTGTTCTTTCTGTTTATTTACGTCTCCCGTAAGTGTCGCGACTCGGGTTTCGGTATTGACACATTTGGTAGTTAACTGTTCATACTGTTGCGTTAGGTTATTTATTCTGTCAATTGGTACTGATTCCTCGAATCTTTCAAATATTTCTTCCTTTCGTGTGCACGTTGTAAATGTAACTCTGAAAATTTTTGTACTATCATGCGATCTCTTTCTTCCTGTTCTCTATCCTCCTCCTTTTGTCTAATTTCTATTGAAATTAATCTATTATTGTGAGAATTCAAAATTGGTTGTACTTCTTGTCTAATTTCTTTCTTTAATTCATCTTTCATATTTTTGAAACATGTCCCTATTCGTGAGTCTAACCGTGTTTCCATTGTTCCCATATAAGTTTTAATTGTTCCTATTTGTGATCCCACCGTTTTTAATTCAGATCTTAACTGTGTTTCTATTGTTCCCATATCAGTTTTAATTGTTTCTATTTGTGAGTCTAACCGTGTTCCCAAATTTAATATGGCACTCATCAACTGCTCCATATTAACTGGTTCGAAATTCTTTTCGCCCCTATCATTTCCCGTAAAACTAACTTCCTTCGGCATAGCCGTAAAGCTACCTGTGTTCGATACCATTTCAGAGTCTTCTATCGTTAATCTCGTATTCTGTGAATTTTTTGATTGTGAAAAATTTTGAACTGGTTCCGGACTGTTTTCCTGCCTTATTAAATTGTTTTCTACTTCATTATTCATCATACTGTTCTCCTGTGTTGGCGAGTTCGCCATGTTAACAATTTCGTCATTCTGACTATCCATCATTTTTGCCTTTTTCATCGATCGCGTAACCATTTACAAAACATACAAAACTCGTCACTATCCGAAAATTACACACAACATAACACTTTATCACCAACAATACCATTCACACGAAATGCTTCCCGACAAACACGCCTAACGAACAATTAAAACATTCACAATTGCACAAAATTATCAAACCCGTATACGACTCATCAAAAATTAAATTCCACAAAACTACCGTCAGAAGAATGACAAGACAACTACAAATGTTCAATTACAGAATCTATACATGCAATATAGAATACAATTACTAAACTACAAATTACTATAACAATCCTACTGTCTGCTATTTTTACTATCAAAAGAATTCCAAGGGACGATCCGAAGCAGCGGTCGCCACGTGCATGGGGGCTTAATTAAATATAATGCAAACATTTTTAGTAGCTGTATGTCCGGCTACGAAGTCTCGTAAACGGTTGGCCCTGACTAGTATTAGTACGCAATCTGACTGCATAGAATAACAACAAACAATGAAAGGAAACTTCCGTTAACACAATTAATTAATTAAGTCCCCAGCAACTATGAAAGGTACGAAACAACAAGGCACAAGTGTAACTGTTCCGTGTGTGGAAGTGTGATTCAACGTACACATCTGGCACGGTTCTTCTTCAACACGACAAGATGCTTTAAACGCCATTTACAATGAAGTAATAAAAAAAAAAACAGAAATACTATGATTGCACATAGAAACCAGAATTACACTCTAATACATGAACACAAGCCAGATGCTTTGTTGACTGAACCTGTGACCAAGAAGCATTGTTATTTAGGAAATTTGAAATACAAAAAATTTTTGTTACCTCATATATATTGACGAAAAATGCACTCTGATCATTACAACATCCCCAATCGAACAGCATCGGCTGTCTAGCCCATCAGAACAACTGAACATGACATGCTCACAACTAGTACTGCTATCAACATCGTCTCAACAAGCACTGCCCACGGCAATTTCTCAACTACGACTGCCCACGGCAACTTTCGAGCTACTACTGCCCACAGCAACTTCTGAAGAAGCACTGCCAGTGGAGGCGGCGGAATAAAACTCTTTGGCGCAATCTCTGGCGCTGTGACTCAGTGTAGCCACCTTTCAGGTTATTATTTTGAACGTGCTGACTAGCTCTCCTGTACAAGATTTTATCACCGAATATGGAGTACTGTTTTTACAAACAATTAGTGTACTTTTGATGGTTATTCAGTATCTTAAGTGTTCCAGCAAGAAATTTAGTTGTTCTACCTCATGATAGGATGTTACGTATATGCATTGTAATTTTTGCTATCTTGTCATGATGTGATCTCTTTTTTCTGATGAGCAAAATGATGTGCTTGTGTATACTACGACGGGGTGCTGAAAAGTAATGCTTACGAATTTTCTGCGTGAAAACTCTTAAGGCCTTTTATATAAAACAAACGTTATTCTATTTCTGTATCTTTATTCTTCATGTCTACATATTTACAGGGTGTCCAGAAAAGGACTCCCTGATTTCAAAAATATCTCGAAAACAAAGACCGATAGAGGAATGCAGTAAACGGCATGTTTATTGTGAAAGCTGTAAGAAGTTTATACAGCAGTTTGAAATAATAGTTACAAAAGCTGCTAACAGATGGCTCTGTAATCACCATACGTAATGCCTAGTATAAATAGTGATCCGAAGCCCAGACCAATCAGTTCCACTATTGAAACGTGAAAGGAGGTTAGCGTACCGAAGGAAGAGATTAAAACCATGTACTCCATTGAACAACGCGTTTTTCTCGTGCTAGAGTACCACAGGTTAGAAGAGAGTCCTACGGCAACAAGGCGAAGTTTTCAAGCACGATTTAATGTTCCAAAAAGACCCGATGCGAAAACCATTCGTACGCTCTTCGCAAAATTTCAACGAACAGGCAGCGTAACTGATGATCTACTGGGGCATGTTGGCCGCAAGCAAACCGCAGTTACGCCTGAAAATATCGCCACAGTTTCTGGAATTATTAAGCGAAATCCAATGTCATCCGTCCGTAGAATTACATTTGAGACTGGTTTGAAGTGTTCCAGCACGCAGAAAATGCTGGGAAAGAGCCTACACATGTTTCCATTCAAAATTCAAACGCACTAGGCCATACCCGTCCAAGCTGTGCAACAAAGGGTTGCCTTTGCTAATCGGATGCTCACAATGATTGATAGTGAAGGATTTGATGTTGGCTGCATCTGGTTTACAGATGAAGCACACTTCCACCTGAATGGATACGTGAATAAGCAGAACTGGTGATTTTGGGGTTCCGAAAAGCCATATTGGTGTGAAGCGAAACCCCTGTATTCTCCTAAAGTTACTGTGTGGGCTGCATTCGAGAAACGGTCACTGGTGCACGTTACGTTGCAGTTTTGGGACAATTTGTCGCCACACAGCAAGCGTTAGAGGATCGACCAGGTACTGAATGGTTTACGCAAGATGGAGGCCGACCACATCGGACCAAACAAGTGTTTCGCTTTCTTGAGGAATACTTCGGCAATCGAGTCATTGCTTTGGAATATCCCAAATTTACTGGTGCAGGCATGTATTGGCCTCCATATTCGCCGGATTTGACTCCCTGTGACTTTTTTTGTGGGGCACAGTGAAAGACATGGTCTACCCGAAGCATCCCGCCACGCTGGACGAGCTTGAATCGACGATCTCTGTGGCATGTGAATCCATTTCGGTTGAGACACTACGAAATGTGATGGCGAATTTCATTCTTCGTTTGCGCCACCTCTGTAGTGCCAATGGTGACCATTTTGAAAACATTGTGATGTGATTGTTTGCAAAGATTGTTTTCATACGATTATTTCACTTATGTATGCTGATATGAGCTGTACAGCGTACAGCGCCAGCAGCTTTTGTAACTATTATTTCAAACTGCTGTATAAACATCTTACAGCTTTCACAATAAACATACCGTTTACTGCATTCCTCTATCGATCTTTGTTTTCGAGATATTTAATTTTGAAATCAGGGAGTCATTTTCTGGACACCCTGTATTTCTCAACGTAGACATTTTGACGACGAATAAATTTGTCCCAGCGACACAACAGTTAGCTGATAGCGTCACTGTGGAACATTTGATATTTTTGACGGAGAGGCAACCCTCACCTGTGCATGTATGTCTATGTCTACGTGAAGTGCTCTAAGGCGTTCTGTAAGCTTTGGAAACAGATGATAGTCGGATGGGACCAATTCGACATTGACTGGAGGATGACAGATGACAGAGAACACAAGTCGTCGGATTGTTGCAGATGTCGCAGCTCTCGTATGTGGTCTGGCTTTGTCATGATGAAGGAGAGGGTGCTCCACGTGTCGACGAGCCGTTCGAATTCGAAACTCGATTACAGCACGCTGTTCCTCACGCCCCGTCGTAGCTACGTTACACTCCGCCATGTTACACGCTACAATCCGGGGGCCTCTAGTGACAGAAAATGGTTCAAATGGCTCTGAGCACTATAGGACTTAACATCTGAGGTCATCAGTCCCCTAGACTTAGAACTACTTAAACCTAACTAACCTAAGGACATCATAACATCCATGCCCGAGGCAGGATTCGATTCTGAGACCGTAGCGGACGCGCGGTACCAAACTAAAGCGCCTCGAACCGCTCGGTCACAACAGCCGACTCTAGTGACAGAGGGCTGCAAATATGTAGACGAGAAGAATAAAGATGTAGAATGTTCATAACATTTTTTTATTAAAAAAGCTTTAAGAGCTTTCACATCAAAACTCGGAGGCATTATTTTTTAGCACATCCTCGTAATTCCCAAAAGAGATGTATGTAAGTTGATGTTGTGTGTATGTGTGTGTGAATTGCTAAGGGACCAAACTTATTAGGGCACCGGTCCCTAGACTTGCAAACTTAACTTATGCTAAGAACGACAAACACAGCCATGCCCTGGGGAGGACTCGATCCTCCGGCGGGAGCGGCCGCGCAGTCGGTGTCATGGCGCCTTTAATCACGCGGCCACTCCGCGCGGCAGTTGGTGTGGATGAAGTACTCTGTTTACATGATGGCTTGTAAGCTTCTGATGATATCTACTCGTATATAACCAAAAATGTAAAGGTTCGTTTATTCAAAATCGTAAATCTCCGATAGCTCTTCACTAATTGCATTGAAATTTTGAGACAAAATTGCATTCGAATACCTGCGCTTTTTGGACTCCTGTAGGTAGCGGGGAGGGAGCCTGGTAATTACGGCGATAAATAATCACTCGCACTCCCGTCACTTACTATGAATACTTTTACTCTCGCAGCTTTTACACAATGCGTATAGCATAGGGCGCGTACTATAGAGAACTGATCCGGTAAAGATACAGTTGTTCTTGCTGCGACAGGGCAGCAATATTGTTGGGGGAGTAGAGCCGGTGGTTCTATGTCCCCACACATCTACTGGAGCGTATATCCAACGTTTCACTATTATATATTTTATAAATGTTTTTATATATGGCACACATTACAAATATGTAGTCTGTGTCTATACGAATGTTCATTATACTGTCATACACGTGTTATGTTTATTACATTCGTAGTTATTATATACAGCAAGTGTATAAAACGCGCGCAAGCGCGTATTTGAATACATCATTGTGTCAAAACTCCAGAGGAGTCGGTGAAGAACCTTCGGACACTTAAGATTTTCAACAAACGAATATTTTCATCTATTTAAACAAAAATGTCAATGTTCGTTTTTTCAGAATCTTAAATCTCTGAAAGTTCTTCACAGATTGCTTCTCAATTTGTACACGACGTTCCAGTCGAATATGTGTGTGTTTTCATATGCATATTTTTAAAATATATGTAATGTATAAATAAATATGTAATATTGTATAAAGGGGAAATGTTATCACCATGAATCTCGAAAAGTCCTTCACAGATTTACTGCAAATATTTACATAATATTCTAAGAACATTAGGACAGACTCAGGCTACATCTTTGTAATATATATAATATATAAAGACATTTATAAAATATGTAATAGTGAAATGTTGTTAACAACGAGGAAAGTTGTATTTACAGCTTATCAGCTTATAATTAGAATTCTGCTACAGAATCTGAATTTGCAGTCACAATAAACTAGTTTCACTGTTAAAAAGATAGCGAGGGGGGTGGGGGGGGGGGGAAAGAGAGAGAGCCTTGGGAGCAGATGGATATAGAAAGTTGAAAGGAGAAAATGGACAGAGAAGAGGAGGCAGGAGGAGATAGAAAGAGATAAGGAGGAGAAGATGGACAAAGAAAGGGGGGGGGGGGCGGAGTTGATGGACAGCGAGAGGGTGATAGAGAGGGGGAAGAAGGGGAGAGAGGGGGAGGGAAAGACGGACAGAGAAAAGGGTAAGGAGTTGATGGACAGAGAGAGAGGGAGAGAGAAGGAGTGGGATATGGAGAGAGAGGGGGAGGAGAAACTGGATAACGTGACAAGCGGGGAGATGATGGACAGAGATGGGGAAAGCGCAGAAGATGGATAAAGAGAAGAGGAGAAGGACAAACGGGGGCAAAGTGAGATTAGGACATGTATCCGATTGCAGTATGCATTACAATCATGTGCTTTCTCTTTTCTTTGTTTTCCATTTAACCAGACTGAGTCAAAGCAACAAGTGTCAGGGGACAACTAGTGTAGATATGCGGTCGAAGAGCAACGCTGTTACCAAGGAATGAAGGAAGCTATTGTCATTTCATAATTGCTAATTGGGTTAATGAAAGCTGATGAGTCGAGCTATCTGCATTATGTACGCATATTTCACTTTGTTATGAACTGCCAGACTCTGGTTTTCAGAATTTGTAATATTAAGTTAACAAATCATGACTGATCATCCTGCATATTATTAAGTTTATCGCTCTCACTACCTACGAGTGTAGCATAACAAAACGGAAACATCCAGAATAAATCAAGAAGGAATATTTGTGTTGCTTCAGAACTATCTAAACCTAATAACCACGCCTTCGATTTCCTGGCAAAATAACGCCTGCTCGTTTGGCAAAGAAAGTTAGTACAGGATTACCTTCCACTAAATTCAGCAGTTTTCTGCCTAATGCGTTTCCTCCTCTATCGTAAGTACATGGAAGAATGTTCCAGTTACGCTTACAGCGGCACTTCATAAAATTAAGGTCCTGTGCCACAACAGAGTAACAATTATAACACCGACCCTCTTTCCGACAGTCTCGACCCTTGCACCGGATGAAGGAGTGGGGACAACGGTGCTGCTTTAGGGGGGCAAATCCGTGAGGCGTGGTTTCCGCCAGGTCGGAAGTAGTGCGTACGGCGTGTGACAGTCGGACACGGTTGTTGATACTCTGCACAGGAAGTGCAAGGCACGAGCCGGTGCGATGCGATGTAGGGCAGTGCGTGCTTTACGCAGCTGCGTACCGCAGGTGTGGACAGGGCCGACACGGTTCGCCGCTCCAATTATAGCGCGCGTAGGCGTAGCGTTCCGAACGAGCGCGAAAGTTTGGGCCGTTTGCGGATGTCAATGTTCGAACGTCTATGGGTACATTTGGAAGAAAGGATTACACCTTTCTTTCGTGCACGTGCACGCGAAGAAAGGGTCCCCGACTGATGTCGACATGCTGCAGGCGAGATGGAATGCACACGAGTTCGCAATGGGATAGTAATCTGCAGACAATACTGAGAAGAACGATTAGAGCGACACGGCTTGTGTTGAGGCATCAGGATGTAACTTCCGTGGTCCTAGAAGAAGCTGTAGCGCATAATAACTGTATGAGAGCCGCGTGGGATTAGCCGAGCGGTCTTGGGCGCTGCAGTCATGGACTGTGCGGCTGGTCCCGGCGGAGGTTCGAGTCCTCCCTCGGGCATAGGTGTGTGTGTTTGTCCTTAGGATAATTTAGGATAAATAGTGTATAAGCTTAGGGACTGAAGACCTTAGCAGTTAAGTCCCATAAGATTTCACACACATCTGAACATTTTTGAACTGTATGAGAAGGCCGGGTTGTAAACACGAGGCGTATTCGGAAAGTAAGGTCCGATTTGGCGCGAAATGGAAACCACTGTGAAAATCAGATGGAATTTTGCACAGATGTGTTGGGCACTATTTTTATTGTGTCTGTTGCCTTCAAACGCGTTATTCTGTTTGATGTTCTCCCTCGTAGAGCAACCATTAACTCTGAAGTGTACTGCACAGCACTCAGAAAACTGAAGAAACGACTTCTGCGTGTTCCACACCGCAACAATGCAAACGAACATCTCCTTCTGCATGACAACACAAGGCCTCACATAAGTCTGCGCACAAGAGAAGAGCTCACAAAATTTAACAGGAATATTCTGTCTCATCCACCCTACAACTGGGACCTCGCACCTTCCGGCTCCCATGTGTTGGGCCTAGTGAAGGATGCACTCCGCAGGTAGCAGGGATTGGATGATGGAGAGATTATTGATGCAGCAAGACGTTAGCTCCGACGCCGAGCAGTACATTGGTCCCATACTGTCACACGTCTCCCGGTAAGGTAGCTTAAAGCCGTCGCACTGAACGGTGATTACCGTGGAAAATAGGGTTTTTTAGGCAAAAGAGTGTGGAATAATATGGTGCATTGGTATCCTGAACAAAACCAACACGCATTCAGAAGAAAAATGTGTCGCATTACTCACTGAACGCTCCTCGTAAATCTTTTGCTCAACGTAGCACAACTACACAACTACAGCGCAAGTACGCATCCATTTCACCATACTCCACAACAATGTCGCTTTAACGTGTCCATTTCTTTATCACAAGGCAGAATGTCTATAGTATGTAGATCTGCAGGTCTTCAGAGTACCAAGTGGAAGAACTACTTTGTCCACCGACCACGCAGCCCTGGCTAACTGACTCTGCTGTCAAGTATTTCTCTAGGCTAGCTCTTCACATTCAAAGATAAGCCTACTCTAGCAGACGGAAAATGATTAATGTTCTTAGAGACAGGCAAGTATACTGCCCATTCACATTAATGTGACCACCTGTGAAAAGCCCGAATAGCAACATTTTGCAGTGCGGAGCGCAACAAGACGTGCGGGAAGAGAGTCAAGGAGATTCTGGAAGGTATCGAGAGGGATGTGGAGCCATGCCGACCCCAGTTCCGCGGCCAGCTGTGTTAGGGTTCTCGCTTGAGGATCAATGACGCGGACAGCCCGATCGAGGTGGTCCCACAGATTCTCGATTGGCTTCAAATCCAGGGAATATGGTGGGTAGAGGAGAACGGTAAATTCATCTTGGTGCTCTGCCAACCACGGCACGTGCACTGCGAACTGTGTGACACGTTGCATTGTCCTGCTGGTAAATGCCAAGGAAAATGTCGAAGAAAAACAAACTGCAAATAGGGGTGAACGTGGTATCCAAGGATGCATGCAAGCATGCGTTGATCCACTGTGTCTTCCAGAATGACTTGGTCACCTAGGAAATGTCACGAAAACATTCCTCAGACCATAATGCTCCCTTCCCCGATCTGGACCATTCCGACGATTGTTGCGAGGTATTTGCTTTTAGACGTTTGATGCCGTACGTACAAACGACCGACTGTCAGATGGAGCATAAAACAAGATTCTTTAGAAAAGGCCACTTGTCGCCACTCAGTGGACGCCCAGTTGTAGTACTGGCCCGCAGATTCCGGTCATCGTCGCCGATGATCAGCAGTCAAATGGTTCAAATGGCTCTGAGCACTATGAGACTTAACTTCTGAGGTCATCAGTCCCCTAGAACTCAGAACTACTTAAACCTAACCAACCTAAGGAAATCACACACATCCATGCCCGAGGCAGGATTCGAACCTGCGACCGTAGCGGTCACGCGGTTCCAAACTGAAGCTCTTAGAACCGCACGGCCACGCCGGCTGGCGATCAGCAGTCAGCATGGGTGCATGAACCAGGCGCCTTCTACGGCGGCGAATACGTAGCAACGCTCGGTGCACGGTCGTTGAGGAGACGTTGTTGGTAGCCCCTTTGTTCATCTGGGACCTCAGTTCCTCAACAGTTGTGCGTGTGTTCGTTCGTACACGTCTCCGCAGTTGTCGTTCACTCCTGTAATCTGTAGCACGTGATGCACCAAAGTTGCCTCAGCGCCAGTTATGGCTACCGCTGTTTTGCCATTTTTTTTTTTTTTCGTGTAACTAGGGCCTCCCGTCGGGTAGACCGTTCGCCGGGTGCAAGTCTTTCAATTTGACGCCACTTCGGTGACTTGCGCGCCGATGGGGATGAAATGATGATGATCAGGACAACACAACACCCAGACCCTGAGCGGAGAAAATCTCCGACCCAGCCGGGAAACAAACCCGGGTCCTTAGAATTGACATTCTGTCGCGCTGACCACTCAGCTACCGGGGATGGACTGATTTGCCATGCTTATACTTTGACCAAGGCTACACGCGGACAGTCCACGATCTTATCCGTTTTGGAAATTGTTCGACCCTTGGCCAGAAAACCAAAGATAATGACCTTTTGGACGTCAGGTAAAGCGCTCCGTTTCCACAGTATGACAATGACTGCACTGTTTGCCGCGTCCCCTTGACACGCTTCATATACCCTCCACTGCTAGTGCTGCCATCTGCCGTCTGTGAGAGGGATATTGGTACTTGAAATCAGACACAGGCGGAGGTCACATTAATGTGAGTTGACCATGTAAACGTCAAAGCTCACATGAAAGCATGGCATGAAAGCTGTCTAACAATAGACAGCTTTGAATCACTTCTGGATTTCTAAATATAAAACGCTTTGAGCAACGTGGTGATTCACCTGATGGCCTCCTTTCAGTCTGTTAATTATGATTAATATCTAAATTATTGTAATGATTAGCAGTATTTTGGAACCGCTCAACAGAGGGTCTGCGGTGGGGAATTGAAAAAAAAGAAGATTTATGTAGCAATGGAATGTTGTAATGAAGCAAAGCACGCTGTCGACAAGTGAGAACCACTAACTGACGTTCCATTCGATAAATACTTGCTTTTCTTTCAGATAGTATCTACAAAATAATATAAATTTCTTCTTCGGTGATAAACAAAAGATTTCTCTATAATGACTACAAATACATTCGGCATCTCATTCTGTCTAATTGCTCAACTTAACTCGTATCCATATGCGGGATGAGCAGAGATAAAGCCAGACTTTATAAACACTCTTTAGGGCAATCAGTGACCAGAGATCAGTGCCTATAGCGCACAACAGGCTGCCGAAGGACCGCGTATAAATTAGGCTATTAATCGGAGCTCGAGTATTTATCTGTTTGTTGACTCCCTAGTTGAAACGAGACCATTGGAGCGGTAATTTATTTATTGGCCTGTTTACCGAAATTGCCGCTAATAAGCGTCTACTGCAGTGCCAGATCCGCTATTAATCCCGGCAGAGGTAATAAATAGTAAATGCAAATGCACGAAGTAATAATTAGCGTTAATTCCACGGTACGGAACGCTGAGGAAGGGGCGCGGAACGTATCTGGCGGCGCGACAGCCGCGGGAGATTTGTGTCCGGTACCAGCAGATCTGCGGCCGGTCCTGACGTATGCCCTCGGTGACGTCGCCTGGGTCCTCATTACTGCCCGGACCATTATGCAGATGCCGCCGGCCATTAGTAACGGCCGCGCGTCCCGCGGGGTGTGGGTGGGAAACCCACCAGAAAAGGGGAACGCTCCCCGTGGAAATTAACTCGCAGGTGGAGCTAATGGAGACTATTTTACGGTGCAGAGGCGTCCGCTTTATTCCATTTTGTACGCCTCCTCTCCCACTACCTGTGTCTTCATTATTTTCGTTCATTAACGGCACCCAGATGTAGCTTCTTTGTTGCTTTCTCCTCACCGAGATTGCCCCCCCCCCCTTTCCTCCCCTCCCTGCATTATCGTCCCAGCATGGTCACGATTGTTCTCGTATGCACGCCGCTAGTGAATAGGAAATTTCGAGTCCATTGTGGCGGGATTTGTCTGTGTCGCGGTCTAACGATTCCAGCAGAGAGGTGCGTAATTTTCTTGACCTTCACGCTGTGGAGCTTGACCACCGTTTGCGAGAGAGTCGCTGGGAGACATGCGGAGGATCGATATTTGGTGCAGGGAATGGCATTTGACTGAGCGTAAATAAGTGTGACACATTATACGTAAAAGGGCGAAGAAGTTATTTTTTGTTTGATCACGCTATCTGCTTTACTGAAAACAGTAGAAACAGTGGCATGTCTAGGAGTAATCGTCCTGAGCGTCCTAAAGTGCAATGACCACAATCGAGGGTGGTTTGGTAAGTCTGGTAAATTCCCATGGAAGAATGCAACATTTTTGTTGCACCTTTGTGGTTTGTAAACTTGATTGCTCCAAGGATCGTATAAAGAATTCCAACAATGTACAGAGTTCAGTTCATTGTTGACACCTGTCTGAATTGGTCAGTGTGTCGACTGCGATTGAAATTGGAGAAAGCGGAGTTTCGTGTTGTTATTGAACACACTCACTTGGAGTTTTTGACTGCTGCACAAATCAAGACGGAAATGGATGAAGAATACGCAGAATAAGCACCATCAATGAAGACCATTAACTTTTGGATTACTGAATTTGAACGTTATTGAACAAGCACGAAGACGAAGCGCGCTCTGGGCATCGAACTGAGGTCACCACAAAGTAAACCGTTGAAGAAGTGCATGATATTGTAATAAAGACCGCCCAACAGAAATTCTTGAGATTGATGTTACTGTGGGCATCTCAACTGAACGAATGCATCATATCCTGCGTGGCGAATTGGCTATGAAGAAGCTGTGTGCGAGCTGAGTGCCATGATTGCTCACAGTCGTCCAAAAGCCCACCCACCACAACATTTCATTGCGTTGCATTGGCTGAAATAAGACCAAGGCTGTCATACAAAAAAGTGCTCTTTCACCCGGATAATGCACCATTCCTCATAGCGGTAACAATGGCGAAAGTGCATGAACTGGGCTTTGAACTGGTTCCTCATCCATCCTATTCACCAGACATAGCCACAAGTGACTTCTTCTTGTTCCCTATCCTGAAACTTTGGCTTGCTATTAAGAAGTTTTCATCAAATGAGGAAATGATAGTTTCAATCAACGAGTGTCTTACAGAGTCTGACAGAAGCTATTTTTCCGATGGTATGAAAAAGCTGGATAATTGCTGGACGAATTCTATATCCCTCGAAGGAGACTATGTCAAGAAATAAGGTAAGCTGTTTACGAAAGAAACAGTTGTTCTCGTTTTACCAGATTTATCAAATAAATCACGTATAGCTAACAAGTAAACAAACCGCCGCTCATTCTTTAATGAATGGAATTCCCATGTGTAAAACAACTTTAATCGTCTGGTTATTTTGCAAATGAGTTAATGTGTTAAATAGTTGTCTTTAAGAGTATAAGCGAGAATAAGTTTACAAAAGATCTGAGTTTATGTTGAAAGTCTTTTGTATGTCACTGAGTGCTATTATTATCATTGAATCAGTGAAGTCCGGATTCATTTGCGCCTCGTTTTAAGCAAAATTTAACTTTTCACGCGTCTCTATGGTCATGAAGTTACATCGCTTGAACTATACATCGAACAATGATACAGTTTTGCAGGTACATTGAGCGGTATATGTGGCTGCTACCTGCAAAATGTGTTGCGGAAGTAGTTAGTTGTAAAGAACTAATAAATTAAAACGTCATGTCGGATGCGAAGTTTTATTGCATGAACAACGAAAATGTAATAAGCCATAAACTTCATTTTGTTTCGTCGCTGTCCAGGGGATGTCAGCAAGGGAAAGTGACGTATAGGTTCGAAATTATTTGTAAAAAAGCAATAAGTGCTCTCATAACCAAATACTGGGTGAAAGCACTCAGGATGCTTTTGGCGCCATGAGTTACAGGATGCAACTAAATTCCCTCCGCAGACTTTGAGGGCAGGTTTCTTACACCAAAAGAAGAAAAAAAGTCTATTAAATATGGGCTCTAAAATACATTCCGTAAGAGCAACGAGCACTTGTTCAACAGAAGAGATGTGTTTCACGGTAACAAAGATGAGTAAGAGCTCATAGCATTTTAGAGCCCGTGTTTACTGGAAATTTTTTCTTGTTTTAGAATAAGAAACCTGTCTTCGAAGTCTGCAAAGGGAGTTTAGTTACACCCTATATACACAGTTTGTAACTGCAATACTTACTTGTACTTATGTGTTAAACGTTTAATGTAAGATTATATCTTTTGATGAATAGATTATGAGATCGTTTCAGATTTTTAATATCGGGCAATAACTGTGTAAAATATTGAAATTTAAATTGTTGTTGCGCCTAGATGCCGATAGATAGGCAACCTGCAACTGACATCGTGCCATGCAATTGGCACTGTGCCGTTTAGTAATATAGGCTACTGACATTTAAAAAAAGGCAAAGTTCTACGTTCTGGCCGTGGACGACCTAATCAGGCCGACCGACCACCGTATTATCCTCTCCTAATGAAGTCATTGGATCTGTTAAGGATGGGCATGTAATCAATACACCGCCCTCCCAATCATTGTCGGATTTCTTCCCCTTGGAACCGTTACTGAGCGGATGAGTGGCCGCCCCGTTGGGTTCACGAGGCTGAGTGCACCCCGTACAGTGCATCCAACAAGGAAAATCCCTGGTAGCAGAGACCTGGTTTACCGCATAGCAGTCAGCCTCGCTGACCACTCAGGCGCATAGGAAAAAGATATATCAGACTGCTATTCATTTGAAGAAACTTAAGGAAATGTATTCCATTCACGAAAGAAGCTGTTTACACACGTCCACCCGACTCTTGATTTCTGCTGATCAAATGGCTCTGAGCACTATGGGACTTAACTTCTGAGGTCATCAGTCCCCTAGAACTTAGAACTACTTAAACCTAACTAACCTAAAGACATCACACACGTCCATGCCCGGGGCAGGATTCGAACCTGCAACCGTAGCGGCCGCGCGGTTCCAGACTGTAGCGCCTAGAACCGCTCGTCCACCACGGCCGGCTTTCTGCTGATCAGTCGGGGACCCTTGCAAGTAAGGATTATCATGAGAGAAAGAGAACCTAACGAAGTGCGGCATATTTCGGGACGAGATAATTCAGTAAGCGCAAGAGCCTCGACTCCTCACTCATTGGACCTGACAACACTGGATTTTCATGTGTGGGGGTACATGATAACCCTGATGTATAAGACACCCGTGAATGCCTCAAGTAGCAGCTGGCGTCATCCGTGATATGCTAGGAATCTTATCAAGAGTTCGGCAAGACATCATCAAGCGATACACAAAATGTGTCGAAGCTGGTGGCAGTTATATCGAGCGGCTGCTGTGACTGAGTTAAACTTCTGTCTACTGACAGTAATGTACTCACTGCCTAGCTGGTGCTTTTAAAAGTGCCTGTGTCCTCCTCCACATTTCAGAGACGCTAACACGGAAAGAGGTGAATACACTAAGCAGATTCAGAAGGATGTACGTTGCAGTAAGTACTGGGAGATGAAGAAGCTTGCACAGGATAGAGCAGCATGGAGAGCTGCATCAAACCAGTCTCAGGACTGAAGACAACAACAACAACAACAACAACACGGAAACGAAGCATTTTCAGACATAAATTTATGAGCACAATGTGGTCGCATTGAACCAATCTGCTAACCAACACTCGTTTTAAGATACCCTTCGATCAGCACAATGTGGTCACATTGAACCAGTCTGCAAGCCAACAATCGTTTTAAGATACCCTTCGATACACCCTGTATAATATCGATATTTATATGCTGCCTAGCGAAGCCGGCAATGTTTGCAATTGATAAATATGTATGGGAACTGCATATACATCCTAAATTTCTTGCTCCCCTCTCTCTGTCCACCTTCTCTTCACCCTCTCTCTTAACACTGCTTCTACTCCTTCCCCCCTCCCCCTCCCCCTAAGTCCATTTCCGTTTGAAAGTTCAGTAGAGTACCGTATAAAATTATGAAATGAGTCAGTCAAGATGTTTTTGAGATTTTCAGTAACAACGTTTCGCCATTATACATTACATATATGTTTGAGTATGTACTGTATTGTAAAATATATAGCCTATGTACGTCCGAATGTTCATTAGAGCTTCGTATAAAAACTGGAAGTAAATCGGTCAATACAAATATATACATCCTGTCTACCTCTATCCCTCCAGATGTTAGTTACTGTGTAAAAATTTGAAGAAAATTTTTCAAGAACAGAACGAGATTTGTGGTAACTACAGTTCCTCTTCACATACTTCATATATAGTATATATTATATATATTACGAAAATGTGTAGCCTCTCTGCCTTTATTCGTCCGAAAGTTCATTAATCGTGTCAAAATTTGTAGTAAACTGGTGAAGAACTTTTCGAGATTTACGGCAACAATGATTCACCTTTATTACATGTGTGTTTATGTTGTAAGTAGGCTGTTTATGTTTTCTTGTTGGCAACGTTACGTAGCGCTCAATATGAAAATCACTGGCTGTGCTGTGGGCAGTCTATGGCTGCTTTGCATTGTTGTAATACTCGCCATTGTAGTGTTAGGCAGCTGGCTGTGAACAGCGCGTAGCGTTGCGCAGTTGGAGGTGAGCCGCCAGCAGTGGTGGATGTGGAGAGAGAGATGGCGGAGTTTTGAAATTTGTCATGAACTGCTATATTTGTATATGATGATATCAAGGTAAATACATTGTTTGTTCTCTATTAATATCTTTCATTTTGCTAACTATCCCTATCAGTAGTTAGTGCCTTCAGTAGTTTGAATCTTTTATTTAGCTGGCAGTAGTGGCGCTCGCTGTATTGCAGTAGCTTGAGCAGCGAAGATTTTTGTGAGGTAAGTGATTTGTGAAAGGTATAGTTTAATGTTAGTCAGGGCCATTCTTTTGTATGGATTATTGAAAGTCAGATTGCGTTGCGCTAACAAAATATTGTGTGTCAGTTTAAGCACAGTCCTGTATAATTGTTCAAAGGGGACGTTTCATATGGCGACCCTGCCAGGATTCGAACCTGGAATCTTCTGTTTTTTTCTTGTAGTTTGTGTATTTAGTGTAGCTTTTGTTTATTGCTAGCGCGTAATTGTAGAGAGAATCTCCTTTGTAGTTGTAGTTTTTCATTGTTGTAGAGTAAAACAGTTGTGGCATGCATGTAGATTTGCACCAAGTATTTCGCAGCTGCAATTAACTAGACATTATTTCCATTGCTACGTTATTTTATTTTGCTCTTCAAATTGTGTTTTTCTGTGTTGTCGTGTGAAATACTGTGACAGTAATGGCGTGTGAAAAACGTAATACTAGGCTCCAAAGTAAACTGAGAAATGACAGTGAAGACGAAGGCAGTGTGTTAGCGCCGCAGAGTAATGAATTAACTGATGTTCAAAGTAGTAATTTGGTAATCGTGCATAGGGAAATGGAGCGGGTGGCAAACAATGGCACGGACAGTGAAACAATTAGTGAAGAGGGAAGCATTATCGATCGATCGGTCGGCAACAGCTCGCCTCAGGAATCCGAAATGACAGGACACAATTTCGCAAATACTGTAGATTCAGGTTTTGGGTTAT
Organism: Schistocerca piceifrons; assembly: GCF_021461385.2. Taxonomy (NCBI): domain Eukaryota; kingdom Metazoa; phylum Arthropoda; class Insecta; order Orthoptera; family Acrididae; genus Schistocerca; species Schistocerca piceifrons. The sequence goes on from NC_060140.1 coordinate 509,113,518, forward strand.
CACCGTTTTCTCAAATAAGTCAAGACGCATTTTCTGCTTGTCAAAATGTGAATGTTGCCGGTGCAAATGCACTGCCGAAAAGCGTAGAGAAACAGATTCCAGACGCTAATACATTATTATTGCAATTAATGCAACAAATGGAACAAAATCAGAGACAAATGGGACAAAATCTTAAAAAGTTAGACACAGTGGAACAAAATCTCAAAAAGTTAGACACAATGGAACAAAATCAGAGACAAACACAGCAAAAGCTTCAAAAGTTAGACACAATGGAACAAAATCTTAAAAAGTTAGACTCATTGGAGCAAACTCTTGAACGAACACGTGAGGATTTAACTGCTGAGTTACATCACATTGAATCGAAATGTCAAAAAGTCTGTAATGACGTAAAAACACAAATTTGTGAGCATTTCCAACCTATTTTTTCGCGTCATGAAAATGCACTACAGAATCACGAAGCAGCTATAAAAGAACTGCAAACTATTGTTCATGAAAATCATGAGACCTTGCAAGCAAAATTTGACTCAGTTGCATCTACCGATATGGTTATGCAACTTGCAAAAACTCAGGAAAACTTAAAGGTCACAGTAGACACGATTGCAACACAAATGGACACTCTGAAACTTGGTTCAGAAAAACATAGAGAGGAAATGATTTCACTATCGGATAAAGTAGCCGAACTTTCAGATCAGTTCACTAACTTATCTACAAAGGTAGATGATGATCTGAATGACACAACACCTGTAGCTTTCATGGACACTGAAGAGTATGAACAAATTAGAAAATTCAAACAAAATCAAAATCAAATCAATACACAGTACAAAAGAGAAATCCGGGAAGTGCAAGATCAGTTGGCACAAGTAGTACAAGAATTACGTATTTCAGAGGACACTCGCGCCCCAATAAGGGAAGAGGGACATATAAATACGGAACAGCCACAAAATAATAACACAGGGCATTTCGGTAATTATGAAAGAAATTGGCAATGTGCACCGAATTTTGAGATGGAACGGCCGACACGACCTAACAATGACCGATATGCGACTCGCCGACATGATGATTTTGACTATAAGCTGTTCATTACTACACGTAAATTCAAAACATTTAAGAATTATGGCAACGACATTCATCCACAAGCGTGGCTCCATCAATTCTCTCATTGTTTTCCTCCCAACTGGTCATTGGAGCACAGGTTAGAATTTATGTGTGGCTACTTAGAGAATGAACCAGCTGTAAGAATGCGATCGGTCATTCACGATTGCCACAGTGAAGGAGAATTTTACCATGCCTTCCTCTCAGCATATTGGTCTCAAGCCACACAAGACCGCGTAAAACATAGCATCATAATGATGAAACATTTCGAACAATCTGAATTTTCCAGTCTTGTGAAATATTTTGAAGACATGTTGCACAAGAATCAATACCTGTCAAACCCATACAGCCCCTCAGAACTCATCCGCATTTGCTTAATCAAACTGCCTGAACATTTACGACATATTATTTTAGCAGGACGTTGCAAAGACGACATTGAAGCTTTTCAGGGACTGTTACAAGAATTAGAAATTGACACAGACAGTCGCGGGATGCGAAAACAGGAAAACAATCACTACAGGTCACATCCGTCACAATTCCGTGACGACAGAAACGATAACTGGACGCGACAAGGCTATTCTCACCACACAAATCGTGACCAAAATAGACACCACCCGTACGACAACCGTTGGCAGAGTAATAATAGTTACAGAGAAAGATCGCATTTCCGTAGTAATGACTATCACAGAGATAACCATAGAAACAGACAATATGGTAACCAGAACTGTTATTATCAAGGGAGACGGAATAATTTCAGATGCAACGGTCCAGCGCGCAGTTACGATTCAGGGAGAAATTCTCCACCACTTAACCGACAAGAAAGAAACTACAGGAACTACCGACATGACGACAGACGATATATTCGTAACGACAGACCTGAATTGCATCAGAACTGGCGGGATTCAAACAGGGCAGGGCCTTCTCGTCAGAGTGAATTTGTAGAAGTTAGGTCTCCTAATCCCAATAACGGCGCGCGCCAACAAAGAGACAGACAATGACTCGCACAGCAGGCAGCCGCGTGCGCCCGCTGGCTCCGAGAAAATAACATAAGACGCTAGCCTGGAGAAAAATTTTAGCATTCTTTACCGATGTATACCACATGATAATTGCGTTGAAGTTGAAACTCTGCGTACTAGGAAGAGTAAAGGTTTACACCACATTTCACATGTAAAACCGTTTATTGAAAGATAATCTGCTTTTTAACTTTGTCTTTGCCATAAAACTTTTCACTTCACATTTCTAGTATGCTTTGTCAGATTTAGAATCTGTTAACATGTAACAATGTTTGAAGTTAAATATCCAATCAAGAACCAAGAGAACTTATTTAAACAGAAATGACGAATGCATTGTTATAGTGAACAGACGTCACAGTGTTATTGTGTGTGTACATTCTTGCTTGTTTGTTGCACGATTACGTAACGACTATAAGGCTCACATACTTAGAACATTTACCAGTACTGCTAATGAGATTTTAATGCAACATTTTGGTTTATTTGAAAATAAATTCTGAATTTAAAGTGCTTTCTGAGAGATACCAGATGACACAGAGGTTAGTTTATGTGACAGCTACACGATTTTTATCACGGCACTACTAATGAGTGACAATTTACAATGTTGCTTTTGCGGTGTATCTGTTTTATATCTGCACAGTTTTCTGAATTCTTCTGGAAAGAAAAACATGTTTTAGTAGTAACTTTTGTGGTATAGCAACAATGAGACAGCCTTTTTCGTGGCACAACAATACGTTACTGTACAGTACTTTCTTTATCACGCCAATAAGCATAATAGCTACGATATCTATACGCAAAGCATTTCACTTTTGTTTATCATGAGGTAAGTACATTGAATTCTGCAGAACTTAGCTTTCGGAGGACGATAACTACGACACTTCCACAGAGATTATGTTACAAGACGCACAGTTTAGCGCTACAGTACACGTATTTGAGTGATCAATTTTATACTTAAAACATTTATTTTTAAAGATTTTTGAATTACAAAGAAAGTTTTCCGTGATATATTTCATTCCATTGGTGTAATCTGTAACACCTGAGGGTATAATTACAATAATCCTCAGGGGGGTACACGCTTACTTTGTGCACCATGTGTTTGGCAAGCACAAGGAGCCCTAGCTAATATGGTATTTGCTTATACAACTTTACACATCGGTACCATATTTCTCTAACACAGAATTACACAGCTATCTGATTATTTGACAGAGAAACAAACATTCTTTTTACTATGTCAGTGACACATGTTTACGCAATTACACCGTTGGATAACTTCACACTTACGAAATTGTATTTTGTCTGTACTTAGTGAACTGTTCATATTTTTTTGGAACCATTGTGATACTATGAGAGCTTTGAATGATGTATTTGGTATGGATTCATGATTTTTAAAGTACGTTTGAGGCAGATGACACTTTTGACATCAGCAGAGAATTTTTTAATTCTTGGAGGAAGCTACGACGATTTTGAGATTTGACTGAGGTGTTATGATGTTATTTTTTTACGACGACGATGTGTATTATGCTGCTGAGGTATGTTTATGATTAATAAGCTGGTGCTATATGAGGAATTTGGTTATGCTATGTATTTATTATGATGAAATATTGAAGTGTCGTCACAAGGTTGACGTGTCGACGAATATAAATATGTGTAATAAGGTAAGGAGTAATGAATAGTGATTAGGGACTCTGCTTATGGAAAAGGATGTTGGAAACCAAGAATCGTACTTTAGAATTATGAAATGTGTGTACATGTGTGAATCATGTGTGAATGTATCACAATGCCACTGAAAATTTTTTTGGACACTGTTATATTCATAGAATTTTGTTTCTACACATTTGCAAAGTAAATTCTCGACCTGTGAAATTTTGTATATATGACTGTCACTGTAGCGGAAACTGCTGTCGTAAATATTTCCGTACGAAAGTTAAGTGACCACCTGCACATAATGCGTCGTGGGCACCCAGGTGTGTCAGACGCCTGGAGAACAAGCCATTAGTGTGAGTGCCTCGTCAGAAGCACAGGTAGAAAAAAAAAAGAAAGGGAAGGCCATTGTCCGCGCTACTGACATCTCCTTGTTGAAAGCATACTGTGGAGCTCGTAATTTTTTGATATTTACTGAAATGCCTAATGAAACGATGAGAAACATTTCACAGCTATTGCCTTGCTAGTTAAGAAAAATGCCATATGGCTTACTTTATGTATTTATTTACACATTTTGTTTAATATCAAGTTTCTAGCTGCACTGCAGCATTGGTTAAAATAAAATTTTATAGATGTACTAATATAAATATTTTCTGTCTACAGATCGAGTATATAATAATTTTTTTCAAAAAAATGAGGGAGCACAAAGCGACATTTACCTTCACAGGAACTGCATTCATAATTTTCTTTTCAAGTACTTGGTAATTTCTTTTGTAGAATAAATTGTGATGCATCACTCTAATGTTAAGATGTGACATAGGTATTAGACATGGCCATTTTAGTGTAATATTTTTTCTGCTTGCGCTATGTCATGTTTAGGTATAAGTTGCTGCTGTTTGCCAGGCATAGTGTTACTGAATTTGACTTTTGCTAATTTATACTGTAGCTTGCTTTGCAATTTTCCATTTTTTTCATTGCTGTTTATAATAATTGTTTTACGTGCTGCTGCATTGCCTCGTCCCTTAGTTTAGCATCTGAGCTCAGTAGATTTAAGTTAGCTTAAGAGGGGGTAGACTATATGAGAAACTGACTATGGAGAATAGGTAAAGAATGCATTGCGAAGTTATATAAAAAGGATTTGGGCCCAAATGAGTATTGTACAATCAGAAATAATTATTTTGAAAGAAATATGAACAGAATACAGAAAGCATGCTTGGATAAGATTTTTTTGGTGGAAGCAAAGGTTGAAATAAGACGAAAGATCTATGGAATGAAGTTTTGGGATGGACTGCAGTACCAAATGTTACACTGAAAACGAACCCTGTCCTTTCCTTTTGTGTTATCCCTCTATGTGTTTGTGTACCCTTGTGTAGTTGTTTTCTTCCTGTCTCTGTGTAGTTTCATAGAATTTTTTTCTCTTTTAATATTAAGCTACATTCACTATGATGAGGAATACTGTTATCCTCAAATATAATTGGCATTAATAATATGTTATTTACTTTGTAAAGATGTTAGACATTATTCATTCTGTTTAAATGCTCATGTGTGAAGTTGATGTTTCAATAATTATTCTGATCTTCTATGTATGTACTCATGTCATAATTCCTGTAACACTGACGTATATGTCTATTTCTATTCTTTTGTAAAGCCCCTATTACTACAAATGTTATCTGTATTGTTATGTTCTTTAATGATGTATTTTGTACCTTTATTGTATTCTTATGTTATAAAATTGTAATTGTCACCAGTTCATGATATTATTAACTTGTTAGTTACATTTCACTGCACACATTTCCGTTGGTCATAGTATATGGACAATATGTGAAAAGTAGGGACTGTTAGTGTTTGCACATGTGTTAATAACTCAGCAAGGGACTGGATAACAGCATTGCTGGTTCTAAGGACAATTCCAGAAACTTTGTGAGTGCACAAGTGGTGGTTTATGGACTTGCTCTATTCTCCGCAAGACTCTTCGATGGTGAATGTGCACCTGCACAATCGCAACAGATGGCTGCTGGCCATCTCTACAAGGACTACAGTGGGTCTGCACCTCTGGTGGCCCACCAATACCATTATCTCTACAAGGACTACAGTGGGTCTGCATCTATGATTACCCACCAACGGCATTATTTCTACAAGGACTACAGTGGGTCTACATCTTTGATGATCCATCAATACCATTATTTCTACAAGGACTGCAGTGGGTCTGCACCTCTGGTGGCCCACCAATACCGTAATCTCTACTAGGACTGCAGTGGGTCTACTCTGTGATGACCTACCTACCAATGTTCTTCAAAACGTCGAATGACTCTGCTATGGGTTTGCTATGTTGTGGCCCATTACCTGTCTGCATGTCAAGAGTCAGCACTGTCTTTCCGCTGGAAGGACAACACTACTTCTTCAAGACTGCATGGAAATCCACTACTTCTGTGTGCATTTTCTTTTACTGCTCAGACTTTGAGAAAACCTGTAATTACTGTTATAAAGAATGATCAAGACTGTCTTTATAGACTGTGAGAAAATTTGAGCTTTTGACCAACATAATATCAATAAGTGTGTGCATTTGATTTCTTTGTTATTGTAATTACGATGGTGAAAAATTTTAACAAATCATTATTGGCCACTGCCCAAAAAAAAAATTTGTAAAATTTTTTGTGGGGAGCATGGGGGCTATGTAAGTAGGCTGTTTATGTTTTCTTGTTGGCAACGTTACGTAGCGCTCAATATGAAAATCACTGGCTGTGCTGTGGGCAGTCTATGGCTGCTTTGCATTGTTGTAATACTCGCCATTGTAGTGTTAGGCAGCTGGCTGTGAACAGCGCGTAGCGTTGCGCAGTTGGAGGTGAGCCGCCAGCAGTGGTGGATGTGGAGAGAGAGATGGCGGAGTTTTGAAATTTGTCATGAACTGCTATATTTGTATATGATGATATCAAGGTAAATACATTGTTTGTTCTCTATTAATATCTTTCATTTTGCTAACTATCCCTATCAGTAGTTAGTGCCTTCAGTAGTTTGAATCTTTTATTTAGCTGGCAGTAGTGGCGCTCGCTGTATTGCAGTAGCTTGAGCAGCGAAGATTTTTGTGAGGTAAGTGATTTGTGAAAGGTATAGTTTAATGTTAGTCAGGGCCATTCTTTTGTATGGATTATTGAAAGTCAGATTGCGTTGCGCTAACAAAATATTGTGTGTCAGTTTAAGCACAGTCCTGTATAATTGTTCAAAGGGGACGTTTCAATGTGTTGTATTTATAAGCGAAAAACTCATATTTTGTTATGAACACACGTGACAGCAGAACAGTCAAACTGAACGCGAGCATGCTTTTTATTTTCTTTTTCATACCAAAAATACCATTACCATTCACAATTAAGGACCATAAAAATCAACCAATTCGGTTGATCCGTTCTCGATCTATGATCTTTCACAACTTATATTAATTTCCACTTTTCCGGAGGATTTTCCAAAAATTTTCTTTCATACAACCTTGTCCTGACAGTTACGAACACAACAAAGGCTAAAATTGACCAAATCTTTCGAGCCGTTCTTCATTGATGATGTTTCATACAAGCGCTAACTGATGTTAATTTCCGTCTTGTCTACTGGATGTTCCAAAAATCTTCTTTCATATAAGCCTTATCTTGATAATAACGAGCACAGCAACAAAAAACCAACAGAACACTATCTAATAAAAAGCGTCGTTAAATCTATCAGAGACTGTGTAATTGTGTTACAATTAACTTCTACCACACATAATTAGAAAACCTAAAACTGTATATTAGAGAAATTATCCCGTGGAGTTCTGTATTGTGCGGTGTGGTGAACAGTACTGCAATGCGTGACGTCAAAATATGTGTGTCGCAGTTCCAACACACAAAACTGCCAAGGTAAAAATTCTATATAAAATTACAAATCAAACTTTGAAAGAATAACTAGCCACGATGCATCTGTTGAAATGCCCTATAACTATACCTACGTAAACTGGCTAAATAAATTTTCAAAAATTACATGACGTACACACAGATATGTAACACTGCACTATAAGAATGAGAATATGTGAAAAAGAAATGAGATCTGAACTGAACTTCACCTCAACTGACCCTGAAGGTAATTTTGGAAGACAATGGATAATGGTGTATGATTTTATTGTGTCCTAACAGTGATGCCAAATTTCCCATACCAAATTTTCATGACTTTCCCTGTGGCAACTGCTCGAAGGTGATGAATATTAAAACACAGCGCCGCAGCAAACCAGCTCAACAAAAACCTTGCCAAGTGTAATACAAGGAAAAGCAGCTATGCTGAGCTTTGTATTTTGAGTAACTGTGTTTTGTTAAGTGCAAAATCTACAAAATTTAACTTTCATGAGAAGACGGTGGGAAAGACTCGACTTAGTGAATGACTGAAAAGACAACAGCATTCAAAAACTGTGTCGCGAAACTCTGATTTCTTGACGATTACAGGCCTCTTTCCAAAAACACTTCTTATGAAAAGAATATGACTCTGTCAAGATAGTTAACAGAATGATTACTGAGTGGTGAGTTTATAAATCTGAGCGGAAGCCATGTGAGCAGATAACTTTGTTTAATCATGTCTCGACAGTCAAACTAACTCTAACCAATAAAGAAAAATTATGTTAAAGTCTGTCTTTCTGAAACTCTTGATAAATTACGAGTGAGCAAGCAGTGCAGCAACATTACCTGAATATCTTCACACATCTCAAATCGATCAAGATCGTATTTCGCAAAAGCAAAATCATTTGCGTTTTCCTTTCTGTGCTCTGCGAGTTGTTTCAAGACGGCTCAGCTACTCAAAAAACATCCATGTCTCTCTCTTCTCACTGAATGCTACGCTGGCAACGATAATGCTGCTGACAACCAAAGATCATATTGCTCTGTGACTTAACATATCGAGTATTTAAGACATCTGTTTCAAGAATATCCAGTAAACTAGTATGAAATATGATACAACGAATAAAAATAAAGTTCACATTACTTTCATAAATGCCAGAAATAAGCTATAAATTTACAATGTCATCTGCAAACCTCTCTGGCATTTAATAAGAAATCAGTGTGTACTATAGAAGTAAAATTATGATATATTAAGAAATAGTAAACACATTAACTCACACAAAGCAGTACGCAATAGGGACAGAAACATTGTGAAAGCTATATTGCCTTCTGTAATGCGGATGTTTTTGATAGCGGTCGTATGCGCCCGATATTAGTTCGGCAGTAAATAAGGGTTCATTGGGTGATTCAAAAATTTGTGCATGAACTAGAAGAGCTGACAGAGGAGTTAAAATATAGCACTGGAATAGGAACTGATGTTCCCGGAAGTAATACTGAGTAAGCGAAGGATTTCGAATGTCAGGAACAACAATGGCAATCATTTAACATGCGCAGTAATTTCAGTAATGATAAAGCACTGTTTCTATGTCAGGCGAAGCACCTGCATATTTTTACTTGCAGGTACGTGATGTACCTCGGTGATGGGTCGGAATGAGTGGTCCAATGACGTGGCTACCTCGCACCCACTGGTCCGATGCATCTCGATTTCTTTCTTTTTTTCGGCGGGTTTGATGAGTTTTGTGCTATGTCCGGTATATTTGGCACAGTGTGCCAGAAGTATCTACGAAGATGTAGTGCCTGTATTGGATTTGGAGGTAGCCATTTTGAACAGCTTCTGCAATGTACAGCATTAATGAATAAACAGTACACTACCTTTTTTGAACTTACGACGCGCGTACGTTGATGGTCCTTGTCGTTACCGACATTCCAACTCTTTCACTGGCTCAAGATTCCTTCGAAACCTTTGAGTTCCTATTCCACGACTTTTCTGCCAGAACCGACAAAATGTGGGTATCCTTTTGAATTATCCTGTATAAACCGTACGCTGTATTAGGGAGCACACGTCAGTACATGAACGTAATGACACGACACTTCAGAGTGATTTCCAGGTGCAGATGTATATGTGAAATAAATTTCCTCTAAATTAATGAGAAAATCGCTGGTCGAAAACGAGTTAACTGCATTAAGAGCGATGGTAGTGTGCTGGCGCAGATCGCAGACCAGGTGGTGGCAGAGCCGAGGCAGGAGGAAGCGAGATCTCGCGTGTCGTGGCGCCACGCCTGGGCGCATCTGTTCGCACTGGTGGGTCCAGGAAGGCGGCTGAGGCTCTGGTGGGGAAGACCACAAACACTTGTGATCGACTCAGGGTGACGATCGCTAGACACTCCGGGATGATGATGGCATTGAAACAGAGGATGACACGCGTAAAGCTGAAATACCAAACACCTTTTTTCAAAGCTGTTTCACAGAGGATGACCGCACGGCAGTTCCTTCTCTAAATCCTCGCACAAACGAAACAATGACTGACATCGAAATAAGTGTCCAAGGAATAGAAAAGCAACTGGAGTCACTCAACAGAGGAAAGTCCACTGGACCTGACGGGATACCAATTCGATTCTACACAGAGTACGCGAAAGAACTTGCCCCCCTTTTAACAGCCGTGTACCGCAAGTCTCTAGAGGAACGGAAGGTTCCAAATGATTGGAAAAGAGCACAGGTAGTCCCAGTCTTCAAGAAGGGTCGTCGAGCAGATGCGCAAAACTATAGACCCATATCTCTGACGTCGATCTGTTGTAGAATTTTAGAACATGTTTTTTGCTCGCGTATCATGTCGTTTTTGGAAACCCAGAATCTACTCTGTAGGAATCAACATGGATTCCGGAAACAGCGATCGTGTGAGACCCAACTCGCTTTATTTGTTCAGGAGACCCAGAAAATATTAGATACAGGCTCCCAGGTAGATGCTATTTTCCTTGACTTCCGGAAGACATTCGATACAGTTCCGCACTGTCGCCTGATAAACAAAGTAAGAGCCTACGGAATATCAGACCAGCTGTGTGGCTGGATTGAAGAGTTTTTAGCAAACAGAACACAGCATGTTGTTATCAATGGAGAGACGTCTACAGACGTTAAGGTAACCTCTGGCGTGCCACAGGGGAGTGTTATGGGACCATTGCTTTTCACAATATATATAAATGACCTAATAGATAGTGTCGGAAGTTCCATGCGGCTGTTCGCGGATAATGCTATTGTATACAGAGAAGTTGCAGCATTAGAAAATTGTAGCGAAATGCAGGAAGATCTGCAGCGGATAGGCACTTGGTGCAGGGAGTGACAACTGACCCTTAACATAGATAAATGTAATGTATTGCGAATACATAGAAAGAAGGATCCTTTATTGTATGATTATATGATAGCGGAACAAACACTGGTAGCAGTTACTTATGTAAAATATCTGGGAGTATGCGTGCGGAACGATTTGAAGTGGAATGATCACATAAAATTAATTGTTGGTAAGGCGGGTACCAGGTTGAGATTCATTGGGAGAGTCCTTAGAAAATGTAGTCCATCAACAAAGGAGGTGGCTTACAAAACACTCGTTCGACCCATACTTGGGTATTGCTCATCAGTGTGGGATCCGTACCAGATCGGGTTGACGGAGGAGATAGAGAAGATCCAAAGAAGAGCGGCGCGTTTCGTCACAGGGTTATTTCGTAACCGTGATAGCGTTACGGAGATGTTTAGCAAACTCAAGTGGCAGACTCTGCAAGAGAGGCGCTCTGCACCGCGGTGTAGCTTGCTGACCAGGTTTCGAGAGGGTGCGTTTCTGGATGAGGTATCGAATATATTGCTTCCCCCTACTTATACCTCCCGAGGAGATCACGAATGTAAAATTAGAGAGATTCGAGCGCGGACGGAGGCTTTCAGACAGTCGTTCTTCCCGCGAACCATACGCGACTGGAACAGAAAAGGGAGGTAATGACAGTGGCACGCAAAGTGCCCTCCGCCACACACTGTTGGGTGGCTTGCGGAGTATAAATGTATATGTAGATGTTGATGTAGAATCCATGAGAACGAAGTCAGGGCCGAATAAATCGCTGAAAAGAACGTCGTGGGCGAGGAGTACAGTGTCATTATAACGCTGAGCTGTGAGTGTACCGTGTCCAAAGATTTAGAATAAATTATTCAAAATGACAGTCACAATCGTATTAATTATTTTGTCACCAATCGGTTTCAACCCGCGATAGATTCATCTTCAGGGCAGTTTACACCATTTGGTCGCTCGCTGGAGTCGTCACCCTATGACATAGTTACTAACCGTGCACAGGCAGGGTGACGACTCCAGCGAGCGACTAAGTTGTGTAAATTGCCCCGAAGTTGACCCCATTGCGGGTTGAAACCGGTTGGCGGCAAAATAAATAATGCGATTGTGACTGTCATTTTGAATAATTGATTATAAGTAAATTAATAGCTGTTTATCTCCATACAACTATGTTGTCTAAAAATCAAGGATTTAGAGATCAGTACGCCCATGCAACACTATGCCTCCACACGCCATAACAACTACACCACTACAACGATCATGTTCGGCAATATTCATGGGTGTATTACGAGTTACCACCTTTCACCATATGAGGGTACACGCAAAATTACTATCAGACTGGACCGGCTCTCATCTGAAAAGAGCACACACCTTAACCCCTCACTGGTCCAGTCGCCACACTCCGGGCACCGTTAACAACTGGTGGTGCTCAGTGCTGGTGTCAATAAAACTCAACATACTGGTCAGTGGGCGAAGGGACCATCACATGCTCTCGCTGTGTCACAATGGAGAGTGAGATCGTGTGCCTTGCAGTCCTCTTAACTATTTGATGTGGGTCCTTCTTGCCTCTCGCACAACGCAGCGGTCATATCCTGCACCAGTTGACTGTGGTCGTCGACCTCCTCTCCCGTAAATTGGTTCAGAAAGCTCCCCAAGCAGGTGAAAAATGCTCTGAGCAACATCAAACTCTTGGACTACACTCGTCACGCTTTATCCTTCTAATTTCCCAACGATTCTTCCCCATGTGAAGTGACCTACATGTTGTCTTCAGGCCATGTTGTAATGAAGAACACCATCAGAATGCACCGTAATTGCTCGCTGACTGACACAAACACTCTTTTCCCGGTCCATCAACTGCCACGTGTTGCATGGCCAGCCCCACTTGGCGTTCTATTCACCCCGATCTCACGCCATGTGGCGTCCAGCATTCTATTCACGACTGGGAGGCGAGCCGTTAGCCTTTGGCTTCTGGGACACCACAGCACCAACAGCTCAGAACTAGTACTTGAGTCATGGCTGCGTTCAGTAGGGATTTGTACATGCCGGCACTAATCATCAGTCATCCGCCTTCATTCTCCAACAGTAGATTACCATCTGCTACCTGTCCTTGACATCCAAAAGCTGATAGCTGACAACAATGTCCAGAGGTAACGCTTGGAACATCAACTCTTACCACAAATGTATAACCAGACAGGCCGTGGGTCAACCTGGAATGATTTATGGGGGGACTGCTCTTATCTATGATAGACTTTTTCTTTGTGCTGCCCATAAAAGTCGACACCATATCATAATAATAAATATCAAGTGTAACACTCGTTTTGAACTTTTACATTGGTGTAGACATAATGTGATGGACAAGTGACAAAAGTGTAAAGTCATCCATGTAGTTGAATTTAATAATTTTACTCCATTTGCTTGTGTGTGAGAATCAACATCGCTTGGCAATCCACCAAAGCATCAGTTGTGAACCTACAAGACCGACTGTTCATATTGTATCGCTAATGTAATTAGGACACTGATCACTCATAAGGTCCTGTAGTCATGAACCACATAGTGACAGATGTAGAGAGGAGCAGAGAAATGAGTGATGCTATCTTTTGTTGCAAGCAGACTATGGATATGAACATGAATACCACCTAACCTTTTGACCAAAACCGACATGTACGACCAATCAGTCAAAGGTAATCTTAATATAAACTCGCGATTCATGACGCGCTTCCGGAAATGAATTGGGAAACTCTGTGAACATTAACATTTCTGAGGTTGCCTCCTTTCTCGTGGCGAACTTTCAACCAAGACTATCCATGTGTTGAACAGTTTGTGTTTGGTCCCAAACAATGCAGTGTATTTTTGTGTTTTTCTTTTCAGGGACATATTTAATTTCTGTATGTGTATATATGCGTTTCTCAATAAATGTATTAGCAGCAAATGTCCTACAGGTCCATTCTGAGACATTATGAAAATAGTTTCGTATGAACCGCCTATTTAACAGAAAAACGTTGAGATGCACCATTGGTGATGATACACGTTGTGCAGTTCTGTAACTTCATGGTATTGTATTGTGCAGTTACTCTATGTGAAAATAATTGTAATCTACTTTGAATATGTCATTGTTATTTTGTGTTGTTGACACGTTATCCCTACAACAATGTTTTATCAAATTATGCTTAAATTTTCTCCTACAGTGGCAGAAATGGTATTATTGACGAATTTATAACGTCTTGAAGGTCAAGGTTGTACTTTATGTGCACATATGTTCAATTTGTACTAAATGTATATGTGATTCATATCAGACCTTTTATGACGAATAATACTGACAGGTATAAAATCTAAAGGTGTGACTGTTTTGCGACTATAATATAGTAAGTGTGAATATCTAAAAAAAAATAACCGTTCAATTGATTTTGAGTATGAGTGAATCTGAGCAACAGGATCTCAATATGTGTATGAGATTCTTAAGACTTTAACTTTTCTCTTGACTATTATAAAAGTAAATAGTAGGAATGAGTGGAATTTGGTGAGCTGATGTTCCTTTACTTTTATATAATTCGAATAAAAATTTACCATCACATCAGCAAATATAATTGTGTGGAGGATTGTGGTTAAGTGTGAATGTGAACTTAAAGTTGTGGTCTTGGCAGGATAACCAATTCCATACCATAATCTGTGACATGAAGCATGTTCATCCAACAACCACAAAAACAAAATGAAAAAAATAGATTCAAAGCCAGAGGAAAATTCTTTTGATGTACGTGTGTTATAGACAAGTCTCAGTGAAGTACATTGGCATCAGTTTTAAAACCGAGGAAGGAGTGAAGTTACAGGACAGTTTCTCCGAAACTGCTCCAAAGCTTATTATTCTTTCAACTGAGTTAACACGAACATAAAAAGCATATCTGCGTATGGTGCCTCAATGCCTTTTCGACAAGTGAGTATTTAGCGAATCATCTAGAAGATTGCGCTTTCAAGGGTCCAGTATGTGTTATTATCCCTACTGAGAATAATAAATTCATAAAGTTTAAAAATGCTCAACATCAGGAGTGATGCCCGTTTGTGGTGTATGCCGATTTTGAATGCATCCTTGTTCCTGTGACCTGCTGTGAAGGTGATCCCCCCAGCCTCACATACTACCTTCACAGGAAATCATATACCACATGCAGCTACATTCCAGGTGGTAAGTACATATGATTTGAGTCTTAACCACTAGAAATCTTATGTCATGGGTGCTCTTGCAGTTGGCTGCTCAATGGGCTCGAGAAACTTTCATGAGAAGTTGATAAGCCTTACAGTACCAAAATTACCATGACCAGATCAAAGGAGAATGAAGATTTGTATAAAAACTGAGTTGACCGTAATATTTGTGAGTTGTCGTTAGAATGGAAAGCGGAAACTCCTCATAGAAATCACTGCCATTTAATGGGAAAGTTCTGTGGCGCATCTCACAATACGTGCAACTTGAAGTACCACTTACCAAGGCACATACCTACTTTCTTCCATAATGCAAGCAGGTATGTCTGACCCTAGTAGCCGACCTGTGTGGCCGTGCGGTTCTAGGCGCTTCAGTCTGGAACCGCGTTGCCGCTACGGTCGCAGGTTCGAATCCTGCCTCGGGCATGGATGTGTGTGATGTCCTTAGGTTAGTTAGGTTTAAGTAATTCTAAGTTCTAGGGGACTGATGACCACAGATGTTAAGTCCCATAGTGCTCAGAGCCATTTGAACCATTTTTTTGCCCCTAGCAGCTGAGTGGTCGTCTGCTTTCGGCTGCGGTGGGGCGAGGACGTCCGTTGCGCCCCGCCTTGCGCGACCGTGAGCGCTTTCTTGTGTTTACCTTCCTCGCTGCGCGAGTTGCATTTGTTCCAAGTTCAGTGCGACTATGGCACACATATGGCACCACGATACGATCAGAATTACCTTCCAACCAGATCACGTTCGTCCTCGAGCCTATGAAATAGAACACTTCAGACGTGACGATCTACATTTAGGTCTGGCGACTGCCGTCGGAATACATTTTTCTATAACGGCGAGCGTGGTTTATGTTAAAATGACCAGTGCAGAGGTCTGCGCGACAGTGATGTCTAAATACGCGAACTCACTCAATTCAAACATTCTGAAGGCCATATCGGTGCAGTGACGGTGGATCAGGCAGTCATGGGCCTGAGGACTGTAAGGGTTTTTGAGTTCCCCTTCGAGGTCCCAGAGGAAGCAGTCAAGGACGCCTTCTGACCATATGGCAATGTCATCAGCCACGTTGCAGAAAAGTGGCAAACTTTTTCAACGTATAAGGTCTACAATAGTGTGCGCCAAATTAAACTTGAGCTCAAGAAACATGTGCCGTCCTATTTGAACATCGGTGGCTGTCATGCAGTCATAATGTACGACGGTCAACCGCGTACCTGTTCCGGATGTGGGCAAGAACTCCATGTTCGATCGGGCTGCTTAGAACGTAGAATTAAGCAGACACCAATGGGAGACTCCGTTTCCCCGACGGGAACGACAATCCTGCCCCTCACGTACGCTCAGATACACCATACATGAGGATGATACGGGCGATCGGGCACATCCATCGACGTCAGAAGGACCAAGGGAGGAAGAGGAAGGACCGCCGATGCCAACCCACAAGTCGCCCCCTCCACAGCAATAACAACAGCAACAGTCCCACGGAATCCAGGCGCAACATAACATTCAGGATGAGATGGTCGTGGACGCGAACATCGTCCCGACTGCGGCTTTCCTAGCGGAAGGTGATACGACGCTGGATTGCCTCCCACATTCGGATACGGATGTCCACGTTCGAAAGCAACGACGCAAGTGACGTCGGTGGACCCCTGCTGACGGTTGCTTCCTACACACGGCTGGTCAAGAAGGTGACATGTCGTCAGACGGCATGGATGCTGCGCCCGTTGAGGATCTAAGTGGTGTAGACGGTTCCCTTGCCCATACTACGAGTGCCCAGTTACTTCCTGCACCACAGATGCAGCAGGTCGCGTCGATGGATGGCACTCCGTCCGCCTCTTCCAAAGACGACGTGGGTGAGAGAGATTTAGGTGCCGATCAGCTACACAGCATCGTGTTGCACCCACTGTGGTCCAGGATGTTGAGGAACTTCCTGCAGAGGGCACGGGTGACAGGGAAGGGGGTGGCATTGGGGACGACACTCCTAGTGTGAAAGCCTCATAATCTGTAACGGGTTCGATGGGTCCTGCATCTCTTGCGGTTATCTCCGATTGCCGTGGCTTCTACACTAGGTGAAGAGGCTAGGCAGCACATCTTTCGCCTTGCCACAATCAATATCAATGCGATAAGGGCACCACACAAACTGACAATGCTACAACGCATGTTCGATGCGGCGGGCATCGACGTGGCCCTCTTGCAGGAAGTATGTGTCGCTAGTTTACCTGACTTTTACGGATATACCGCCCACATCTCCCACGCCTCTGCTACCGATTGTGGTGTGGCTATCCCGCTACGAGACGGCTTGGCGGCTGCGGACATACTGTACCTACTGAGTGCAAGAGCCAATTCGCACACACGCACACACACACACACACACACACACACACACACACACACACACACACAGAGAGAGAGAGAGAGAGAGAGAGAGAGAGAGAGAGAGAGAGAGAAAGTCGCACTCAAACCTTATAGCCTGTCAGAATGCAGATTTAATGGACTACTCCCGCAAGAAAAAGTACGTAAGAGGACATCTTACAGACTCAAGTTCTAAATGATTCACCTTCAAGTAAGCAGTCACAAGAGAACAGACACACAATTTTTGTTTTACAGCAAAAGTAGAAAACTAATCTCTTTGCATAATATTTTAGCAGCAATAAAAGCAAAATCCACATAATATTACACACAGAGGGCGAAACATGTATTAGTAAACAGAGAGACGGAAGAGATTGTGTTTAGTGGTAAGATAAATTTTTTAAAAACCATATTCGAACTGCAAACATGACAAGATACGGCAACAGGTGCTTAAACTTCAGCAAGACGATTTAAAAAGTCTTAACACGATTCCTGAACTGAGAAAAAAAAAAGAATTTGCTTCAGAACAATGTATCAGCCATAAAGATCTTTAGATAACTGAAAAACACAGTTTGAAAAACGAATTGTTGGGACATCCATTATTGACGTCCTCTGTTTTCCACTGATAAAAATGCAGCCTCTAAACATTTTGGATTAGCGTTGTCATATATTTCATTGAGAGAACGTAATTAATGCAAAAAGGTGCATAAAGTGCTTTGATTTGAAACGGGACGCGTCGGAAAATTTCATAGCTTAAATTTGGTAACTGGAAACAGTGCGTGCTATAACCTCTCACTAGCAATGTGAAAGCAAGTGCTTTTAAATTCCATTTATAGTGTCGCCCTTGTATTCTGGTCTAAAATAGCCTTAACTATCCTACTTTTGAACACGAACATTAACTATGTAATTGCTTTTTATGTGTATGATACCATTTAATCTAAATCGAATCTGACTATTAGTCAATGAAACTGAATGTAAATAATAGTTATCTATAAAGCAAAGAATGGCTTCCTCATCAAACAGCCAGTCACAACGGCTAACTGTTATTGAAACTATGCCCTGTTAGAAAAACTCATCTTCTGAATTTACGTAGGCCCTAGAATTGTGTTACCTGTGTCATGGATAGCTCAGCTCTGCTCTGTCTTGTTCAATTGTAAGAATATGAAGAACTGAACGGCATGAACCTAAAGTAAATCACTGCACGGCTGTTTACCTAATTTTCCTTTGGGCTGCTTTGTCAAATGAGAATTTTGCTGTCTTTCCAAGAATGCGCAAGACGTGGCAGTGCAATAATGTTGCGTTTTCATTCAAACCGTGTCGGATAAGCTTTAGTGAAACGTTTGCAAATGAGTAAAAGCGTGTTTTGAAATGATGTTAAAGTCCTTTTAGTAACACAGAAGCGACTCATACTAACATGAACTACGATTTTTTACTAGAACTTCATTTAGAATAAAAATTAACTAATAGAAACAATATTGAAATTACGTAAAAT
Organism: Schistocerca piceifrons; assembly: GCF_021461385.2. Lineage (NCBI taxonomy): Eukaryota > Metazoa > Arthropoda > Insecta > Orthoptera > Acrididae > Schistocerca > Schistocerca piceifrons. The sequence continues at coordinate 509,132,446 of NC_060140.1, forward strand.
TAACTTTTTGCTTTTATAATGAAATGCCTTTTAATGAAGGAGGGTGAAGAATAGTTTTTAAGATACTGAACACATAACTCATAATTCCCCTCAGATACGAAAACGTAGATATTGTTAATCACAATGTTATATTATTCACAATGTTATCTTTACCGTATAATAATTATTAGCGGTTGCACCAAATAAAACTCAGTGCATATTACCTTTCTCCAAAGGAGCCGTCCCTCTATAAAATCATCTATACATAGTTCTCTATCCTCAATCAACAACGGAGCATCGCAAATAAAGTTCATTCTCTGTTCAGCACGTCCGCCATTAAAGCTCCTCACTCAACTGCGACTCAACACTCTCTCTCCAACCGACTCACTCGCTCATTGGTGGTCTGTTAATAATAGAACCTCTGGCAGCCAAAGAATACATATCACTCATACGTCCAGGCATCCAAAGACGCTCTTAGTGACAATCATTTCAAACAGACTGTCATTTCTCATGATTTATATACTTTGCAAACTAAATACGTGTGTGGAATCAAATGAAACTATATAGTTCCAGAGACCTTTTGAAATCTCAACCATCTGTGTTGTGTATACGCAGACTGAACAGACAAATGGAAATTTGAAGTTAAAATCTTCTGGATTATTAGGCCGCGTCATGTTTCTTCAAAAATGTTCGACGTTTCGACCCCTCTGCTGGGATCTTCCTCAGTATCTTTTGGTGTCCACTACTACTGTTCCAGCCGTAGTGGATACCAAAACATCCTATTCCATCAATAGTGGAAACCAATAGATTCTGAGGAAGATCCCAGCAGAGGGATCGAAACGTCGAACATTTTAGAAGAAACATGACGCGGCCTAATAACTTCAGTGACAACTGCCACGAAAGCCTGCAGACTTACATAAATGGAAATTTGTGCCAGGGCCTGGACCCGGGGGTCCTATTCAATAGGTTACAGGCAAGATACCCCATTTCGTTCGATCCTGAAATGCTATTCTAATACAGTTGGAGAGCTTCGATAATGCCGTTCCAATTTCGGGGGAAAGCCAAGCAACTGAAGTGTGAATGGGAATTTGGATTGAGGAAGAATATGTGCTAGTAGGGTAGTCCGCGCGGATGTGTAGAACCTCTGTGACCGGGTGGCGTAGCGGTTGACGCATCTTCCTAGTGAGTGAGAGACCTGGGTTCGAATCCCGGCCTTCATATATCATATTCATAGAACGTTTCCATTTGCCCTGGCTGGCCTGTAGTTCTTAATGTCTGTCTTGCGATTCTCCTTAGAAAATGCTACGTCTTGTTTTATTTTCCTATCACGTACGATACCCCACTGGTAGGACAACCTCACAGTCGGAAGGATCCATATACGCCCTTTGGTGCATTATACATTTACTCGAAAGCACAAGCGCTTTGCGACGTCTACAAGTCCCGACGTACCGCCGCTGCTATACTTCTGCCGTCTACTGCGGCGCATTACCTATTATTCATGTACATTTAAGGCCGGTTGCGTGCCGCGACACGGCGCAGCCGTTTCATAAAGATTAGTCCTTCCGGTGTAGGGCCGCCTTCCGAGGCCAGCACGAGTCGGCCGACGCCAGTGGAGTGGAAAGCGAGAGCCATGTCGGCGCATTCAACGAGATGGGAAGAGCCGGCGTGCGAGATTTGCGGCTGCCGACGTCACGGGCAGCTGCTGTGTGGCTCGCGGAATTTCCCGGCGCGGCCGCCATCGCAGGTGGAGCGCAGCCGTCGCGTGCCTGCGTGACTGGCACTCGGCCATTATTCACCTCCTCTAAGGGTCGTCTGCCGGCACCATGCGGCTACCGCCGCCACCGGAACGGAACCTGTTACATTAGCATCGGACTTTGTTTTGCTCCAGGAAGCTGCAGTGACGTACTCGGCATTGTTACGTGACCCGCGGATAGGAAGCTGGTGTACTCCTATTTCGCTGTCTCGTTTCGATTGTGAAAAGAGTTAGGCGATAGCGTCACCTTTAGGCGAGCATTCACTGGTTCGCATCACGTGACTCGTGCGGCTGCCGCATGCGTTCATTCACCAACACCAATAGCACAGGGCTCGCGCGAGTGCGTAGTGAGTAAAATCTCGAATGCTTTATGTCCACAATTTTTGGTGAAACATTAAGTACATCGTCCAGTCACGTTAATGTGATCACTGTATATATAGAAAATTTCTGACAGATTAAAACTGTGTGCCGCACTGAGACTCGAACTCCGGAACTTTGTCTTTCGCGGGCAAGTGCTCTACCATCTTTTATTTTTTTTCCATTTATTTCGTTGTAGATCGTTGTGTTTGGTCGTTGCGGACGTCACATGACATCCGTCCAAGTTCGATTGTCGATCCTTCCACTCAGTTTTTTTATTACAGAGGCTAACCATCTATCTGAACGAACACGCTCAGCTACCTTGCCGGCGTGCCTATCTGAGCTACCCCAGCACGACTCACGACCCGTCCTCACAACTTCAATTCTGCCAGTACCTCGCCTCCCACCTTCCAAACTTCGCAGAAGCTCTTCTGCGAAACTTGCAGAACTAGCACTCCTGGAAGAAAGGATACTGCGGAGACATGGCTCAGCCACAGCCTGGGGTATGATTCCAGAATGAGATTTTCACTCTACAGCGGAGTGATAGTTCTGCAAGGTTCGCAGAAGAGCTTCTGCGATGTTTGGAAGGTAGGAGACGAGGTACTGATAGAAGTTGTGAGGACCGGTCGTGAGTCGTGCTTGGGTAGCTCAGATGGTAGAGCACTTGCCTGCGAAAGGTAAAGGTCCCGAGTTCGAGTCAAGGTCCGGCACACAGTTTTAATCTTCCAGGAAGTTTCATATCAGCGCACACTCCGCTGCAGAGTGAAAATCTCATCCTGTATATATTCGACGCCAACGTGCAGTAATAACTCACGGGCGGCAGCGGCAGCACTAGCAATGGAGAGTACATAAAGCGTGTCGGAGGACGCGCAAAACAGTACAGTCGTTGCCTTAACCTGGAGACAAAACGATTTTTCTGGCACTGAAAAGGGCAAGTCACTGGTTTTCGGGTCAAGGGTGGAAGCATTTCCGAAATGGCTAAGTCTATAACCAGTTCGCGCGATGTCATGTTTACAGTACATTGAGCATGGCAAGGTGGCACGATTGAAAACTGGCGCCGTCGCAACTGTGGTACACCACGAGCCATAGATGAGAAGGGTGCACGACGCCCGCGGAGATAAGTACGGGCGAATAGGTGTGCAGCTGTTGAGCGACTGACCTCCCATATGAGCCAAGGGACTACCAATGTTCAGCGAACGTTTCTGCCTATGTGCCTCGGCAGCAGGCGTCTGTTTCACGCACCCAAGCTGACTGCTGTTTATTGGCGACGAAGACTGGAATATGGATGCTAACACCGCAACAGGGCGTTCACTAACGGGCGACAGGTAGCTCCTTCAGACGAATCATGTTTTATGCTCCATCGGACAGATGGCTCGGTGGTGCGTGCGGCGTGAAATGTCTGGAAGCTAGCTAGCACTCTGCAACACTCGAAGGAGGTGGGAGCTCTGTGGTCTGGGGAACGTTTTCGTTACGTTCTCTAGGCGAACTCGAAATTCTATAAGGCAGAGTCGATCAACACAAGTATACATATATACTTGGGGATCATGTCCACCCCTACACGTAGTATGTTTGTACTCGGAACGGGGGCATCTGCTAGCAGGAGAATGCAACGTCTTAGACACCTTTCAGTGTTCGTGGATGGTTCTGAGAGCACCAAGACGAGTTTACCATATTCCTCTGGTCGCCAAACCGCCTAGATTAAAACCCAGTCGAGAATGTGTGGGACCACCTCGATCGAACCGTTTGCACCTGGATTCTCAACCTGGAAATCTAGAGCATTTGGCCACAGCACTGCTGTCGGCCTGGCTTCACATCCCTACTGGTTCCTTGCAGAACCTCACTGATTCTCTTCTTGCACGTCCGGCAGCGGTCCGCGCTGCAAAAGGTGATTATTCGGGCTCCTGTCGGGTGGTCCCATTAACATGACTGAAAAGTATAGTATTCGTTGAGTAACCTCGATTCGAGATTGCGTTAAGTCACAGGTAAGAATAAAAAGTATATATTCGCCTATTTTCTTACGTTTTCCCTTCCATAGAAGGAAGCGGTATGTAACCTTTGTTTTAAAGAGACTGTGCATTTCCACCTTCTGACAGAAGCGTACGCAGTAAGTCTATAGACCCAACTGTACAGAGTTTCAGCATAAGGCATAAATGATTTATATTAATTAAGACTGATTAAGTTGTAAAGTGTTAAAAGATTACTATGTTAGTCTTACAAAAATAATAAACAAAAAAAGGCTTACAAAATGTTATTATTATTTTCAAATAATACTAATCCCATTTGAAGTGGTGTTTCAGATCCTGTCTCAGCTCTGCAATTAAAACTATTTTTCCTGGGATGCACGGGGTGAAAATTATTTTGACAAGAAAACAGGGATCAATCTTATACATGAACAGTTTGAAGCTGAACGCGGCAGTCAGTACTGTGTGGCAATGAAGAAACGAATGAAGGTGAAGAAATGAACGGTAGTGACGGAAATTGCAGGTATGAGTGCTTCGTACACATGTAGTTTTTGAAATATTATTGTATCCCGAAAAAATTATGTAACGGTAATATATTACACTAGTGGCCATTAAAATTGCTCCACCAAGAAGAAATGCAGATTATAAACGGGTATTCATTGGACAAATATATTATACTAGAACTGACATGTGAAAACATTTTCACGCAATTTGGGTGCATAGATCCTGAGAAATCAGTACCCAGAACAACCACCTCTGGCCGTAACAACGGCCTTGATGCGCCTGGGCCTTGAGTCAAACAGAGCTTGGATGGCGTGTACAGGTACACCTGCCCATGCAGCTTCAACACGATACCACAGTTCATAAAGAGTAGTGACTGGCGTATTGTGACGAACCAGTTGCTCGGCCACCATTGACCAGACGTTTTCAATTGGTAAGAGATCTGGAGAATGCGCTGGGCAGGGCAGCAGTCGAACATTTTCTGTATACGGAAAGGCACGTAGAGGACCTGCAACATGCGGTTGTGCATTATCCTGCTGAAATGTAGGGTTTCGCAGGGATCGAATGAAGGGTAGAGCCACGGGTCGTAACACATCCGAAATGTAACGTCCACTGTTGAAAGTGCCGCCAATGCGAACAAGAGGTGACCGAGACGTGTAACCAATGGCACCCCATACCATCACGGCGGGTGATACGCCAGTATGGCGATGACGAATGCACGCTTCCAATGTACGTTCACCGCGAAGTCACCAAACGCGGATGCGACCTTCATGATGCTGTAAACGGATTCATCTGAAAAAATAACGTTTTGCCATTCATGCACCCAGGTTCGTCGTTGAGTACACCATCGCAGGCGGTCCTGTCTGTGATGCAGCGTCAAGGGTAACCGCAGCCATGGTCTCCGAGCTGATAGTCCATGCTGCTGCAAACGTCGTCGAACTGTTCGTGCAGATGGTTGTTGTCTTGCAAACGTGCCCATCTGTTGACTCAGGGATCGAGACGTGCCTGTCATCTCGACTGCTAGTGATACGAGGCCGTTGGGATCCAACACGTCGTTCCGTATTATCCTCCTGAAACCACCGATTCCATGTTCTGCTAACAGTCATTGGATCTCGACCAACGCGAGCAGCAATGTCGCGATACGATAAACCGCAATCGTGATAGGCTATAATCCAACCTTTATCAAAGTCGGAAACGTGATGGTACGTATTTCTCCTTCTTACACGATGCATCACAACAACGTTTCACCAGGCAACGCCGGTCAACTGCTGTTTGTGTATGAGAAATCGGTTGGAAACTTTCCTCATGCCAGCCCGTTGTAGGAGTCTCCACCGGCACTGACCTTGTGTGAATGCTCTGAAAAGCTTATCATTTGCATATCACAGCATCTTCTTCCTGTCGGTTAAATTTTGCGTCTGTAGCACGTCATCTTCGTGGTGTAGCAATTTTAATGGCAAGTAGTGTATTACATTTTTTTCATTAACTTTATAAGCTAAGATTTTTCTGACATCTTTGACAGTGGAATACATTTACCGGTACTGTTGTCGCTAAGACAGTAAGGATAGGAAACTTTCAGGGGTGGCAGTAAGGACTAAATCAAGAAAAAATTTCTAATAAAGATGGGCTCTAAGATACTTAACTGAAAAGCTATGAGCACTTGTTCGTCTTCGATACTGTGAAACACATCTCTTCTATTGTAAACTCTTTGGTATTTTTTGAGAAGGTATTATGGACCATAACAAGAAAAACGGTACTGTAGATATGGCCTCTAAAATGCATACCTTAAGAGCTATGGACACTTGTTCAGTAGAAGAGATTAGTTTCACAGTAACGAAGATGAACTAGCTCTTAAGATACGCATTTTAGAACACATATTTACTGGACGTTTTTTCCTGCTTTGATCCATGCTACCTCCTCTATACTACTCGCCACGTGGGCACGGTGGTCTACCGCTCCCTGGTGAGTCCTGTCCCGCAGTTCGGTCGCCGTTCGACTGACCAACGTGTACGTTAAGTGGCACAGCGGTGGAGCCAGGAGAGTTTTTCGGAGAAACTGGACAAGCGTCTTGCGGGCCTGTAGCGATATGGAGTAAGGAAATAGCTCGAACTGTAGGAGCTGTGCGTTTCTTTACGTGGTCTCCCATTCACCAAATTAACCCCTCAGTGCTTGCTGGCTGCACGCCGGACACTGTTCATAAGAATGGCGATAACATTTTGACGGTTCCATGGGCGTGCGAAACTTGCGGAATGTTGGGCTTACTTTGAAAAAATCAGGAATGACTTCCTGTCAACAGACCGCTGATATTGTTGACCGAAATACTGAGAGTGGGGCACACAATGACTGGAAGGCGCCCAAAACTGTAGACATAATGGGATGCTGGGCGCTGTTTTCCAAGAAAAGGAAGTATGGGTTTGCTCTCATTAGTCTGAGTCGCAATTTTTCTCGAGAGTGGGAGTTTGACATCAAATTGTTAGGATGTAGTTAACTTGGGAAAGCAAGACACCGCCTAGCTCCGCATAGAAATCGGAGTAGCTTCATTTTGCAGACACTTCTTATGTTACGGATCCAGGAAGAGAGAGTTGACTTGGAGAAGTAGAGACAGGAGTCCATCTTCGCTCTCGAGATTTCGCCTTGGCGCTCGTTTCTCGGGGCAGTACTTCTCGTGACGAAGAACTGCGGTACGTTCACGCTCCCAAGGCGAACGCTGCGAGACAGATGTAGACATTTCTTTCTAAGTCAAGGGCATCTTTTAAAGATTTACACTTTGTATGGATGACTTACGCATGAACCCTATGGGTTCCTGTATTTCATTTCCTTTACCCCATAGTATTGATGCAATCATCATGTCTGATACAGAACATCTTTGATTTACTGCGATGGGCTTTGTCGTTCAGTACTAGTATTTAATTGAATTTATTGTAAGGATTTTTTGTTCCAATTTTCTCGATCTCCATTGTTTTGGAGACATTAATATATCATTTCTAAATCAGGTTTTTGTTTCATTTTTCATTTTTGTAACAATAAACTGTGAACCTATCTTTGATTTCAGTAGGTAGATGAACCTGATTTTGGCACGGACCACACCCTCGATCCATTTGTTACTCATTTCGGTTTTGTACAGTTTTCCACTTCACATCTGAGTCGGAGGGTATGGCAGTCTGCATATCGAGAGAGTTCATTCGATACAGATCAGAAAGGCACTGTTTATAGTTAACCATAGCCCACTGGCATCTCGAACCTCTTCCAAATGAAAATGTTGTCCATTACGAGACGTATAGTTTCCTACTTTATTTGCTGTTAGCCAATTTCGACTTTGTAGTCATTATCAAGCAACATTTAAGTAATCAGTTCATCTACTCACATGTGGACCCACTTATAAACTCTACCTTGGGGTCTAAGGCAACTTGTTACGGTTCACGTGGCTCCCCCCCCCCCTCCCCCCCGTCGGCGGTTCGAGTCCTCCCTCGGGCATGGGTGTGTGTGTGTCGTCCTTAGGGTAAGTTAGATTAAATAGTGTGTAAGCTTAGGGACTAATGGGCTCAGCAGTTTGGTCCCATAAGACCTTACCACAAATTTCCAAAAACCTCTACCGTGGTCACTGAGAAACTACATTATTTCATGGACCAACATCAATCTTAGTCTGATGACAGGTCTTCTTGCGGATTTCTATCTAAATCATGTAGAACGAGTCATTTGCAGCCTATGTGTTCGTGTTACGTTTGCATGTGTGGTTGGACGTTCGCCAATTGCAGATAATTAAATAAAGCAGTGGCTTACATAGAAATGAACGTATTATTCTTTGTCAGGGGTTATATTACAAGTAAAAGAAATATTTAACGACAAAGTTTTTGTCGCTGCCTACACATGACACAAATATCTAATTAAATGTTCATCTAGAAATAATTATCCGTAGGAAATGCTTCTGGATGACGGCGGTTCAGATCTCCATAGGGCAATCCACACTTAGGGTTTCCGTGATTTCCTTAAATCACTTATTCTCGTCGTATATCTGCTTGCACACGTCTATCGAAATGCTTGCCAACCGGTCAGACCTTTCATAATATTGAGCAAATGATCGATGCATTATGTGTCTGCGTACTTAGTTCATTTCTAATCCACTGACAGCTTCAGTAATGAGTCAAACGTTTACTGTTTCTTATTATGCTTTAGCTACAGACATTACTTACCATCTAAGGTTATTTGCATTTGTAACTCTGCTCTCTTTTGTACAGTCAGTGCGATAAACTATCCAAGAAAATTATGCAACAAGACATGTGTAGGTAACTGGTTAATAATTCTTTGAAACAGATTATTACAGTTTCCTCTGTTAGTCTTTCTCTAATTAGATGCAACTCATCACGTTATATGCAAAAAGTACCATCTCTGTTAGACATATACGTATACCAGGTATAGGGCTGAACCACAAATTAATCCCTGTGGGATTACATTCGTAAATTCGATGCAGTCCATCCCTCTTTCTCGCATCGTGTTAACTATTCAGTTCTACTTCATGTATTGTGTCTGTTAAATATGATTCAGACTACCTCTTTGTAACATCATTTACTCCAAAAAAATATGTGCTACAACTATTATGATATACTCAAGCAAATTTCCAAGACTCGCAAAAACTACCAACCATTTTACAACTAAGGATAATAATATTTGGCATTCTCGGTCAGACAGGCCTTACGGAACCCAAAGTGGAATGATTAAGAAAACGGTGCTACTAAAGTGTAATACTGCTGTGGAGACTGAACGTGCTTTCAAGTTGTGAAAGTAAGTCAGCCAGACAATTGTTAATCGGCCTTTGGCCCAGAGGTGTGAAGCTTAATCCTGAAGTATATTGAGTCTAACATTTAAAAGGAAAAATATATGTCGTGTTCGTGATTGAAAATGCAAAGAAAGCAATTCGTGAAGCAAAAATGTACAGAATGCGTTTTTAGCACTTGGAAGACCGTGGAGTGTTAAGTGAATGTTAGAGCATAACAAACAAATTTATAACAAACAGATGTATAAATGTTGATTATCTGCTAACGTTTCTAAACAGCGTGAGATAGATGAAAGTAGCCAGCACGTGTGACTGATGTATCTGACTACTGTTCCATTGAGAAAAGCAGCTGAGTGAGCGTAAACTGGTCACAAGCGAGAAAGTGAAGTGGATTTAAATTTAGAAGAGTGTTATCATTTCAAGAAAATCATTTACCGCAGTTCTCTACATATGGAGAGAGAAATACGTAGGCTGGCTTACGCACTCGGTTCAGATAACAGCCGGCTGCGCGATTGATCAAATAACACTCTTCACTCGTCTCGTAGACGTGAATTTGGGTGAACACATCAACTACATTCGGCGAAGTAGATAGAGGTGACAGTTATGAGCTGTATATCGATGTTATACACTATCTAATCAAAGGTATCCGGCCACTTCCTCTGTAATGCTGAGTTGGCAACTGGATGTAGTTAGAAAAACAGTAACAGCGTAACGAGTGGGTCAGGGGAGCTCAGTGGCTTCGAGCGTCGATTAATCTTCTGATGTCACCTGAGTAATAAATCTGTCAGGGACATCTCCCTTCTAAATTTGCCCAAGTCGACTGTGAGTGAAATGATGGTGAAGTTCCAAGATGCTACTCCAGGCGGGTGTAAAATGAATGAGCGCAACAGAGAATAATAAGCGCTAAAATGAAGATTGGCCCTGTCTGACTACCCCCTGAAGCAAATCTTAGGATCTCTTAATTCTATAAATTACAATCTAAACATCAATGAATGATGAAGGCAACTAATCCTACTAAATGATAAACGTTGTTCCTGCTTATATATTTATTGCAGATTAAAAAAAAAACTTTATACAACAAAGTTTACAGTTCCTTAATCAATTGCCCAACTTTGCCCCTTATTATGATTGCGCGGTCTAATATCAATAACCCGAAATGACTGACGTCATCTATGTACCAAACACTAGAAGACACTGCCATCAAAGATGATCTACGTTGGTGTGGAACCTCAATGGAAATAAACTAACGTGATCACAGATGTTTAGCTTTTATAGCCTTCATAAGGAGAAGCAATTTGCGATATCACCATATGTACTGCGTCTGGTGCGTTCTCGTACTCGTCTGCGACGATGGAAGAACTCCAGCCACAAATAAACTCTTTCAAACACCAGGATGGCAGATGGCAGGTGAACCGTGAATTTACTTTCAAAATTTTTTCTTAAAGAATTTAGCTTATTTACTAGCGATTCATCAAGAACATTAACAGATTTAATCACACTAGGTGAGCGTGGAAGTAGCTGCCAGGGAGTAACTGATGAAAATGAAATTACCTTTAACAAATGGGAATTTTATTAATAAAAGCCTTTTCAAAAGCAGATTTAAAATTTTTAAGCAGAAAAGCACCCTCGAAATATCAAGTTACAATTTTATTTAGAGGCAGAAAGAACAATCTTGACAGTATGAGCCTTGGGGCTGAGAAGCTTGCCGCCCACTTTCAACTCGGCCGTAGTCACGACCGCCCACAACAACCTCTGAAACACTGGTGCAAATCTGGAACACAGCACATTACCTTAAACTAAAAATTTTAACAACTCACACAAACACATTAGCTACGCGCCCCGTAAGAGGGATGGAAATGGTACAAACACTCACACTAAGAAATTATTTGCCAACGAAAGTGCATTTGTTTTTAAAAGGGCTCTTACGGTGGAAGCGTGGCAACTTTATAAAAATGACTATTTAAATAAAACCCATGAAATTCAGACTTACATAAAATGTACAACATGCTCTACATTACACATATACCGCCTCTTAACATGATAGGCAAGATAAAAACATATTTCAGGAATTCGGCCTTTACACCTTAATTCTATAAATTCGTTAACACCGAATCCGACAAACATGACAGACGCAGCTATTAACGTGTGGCACATTGACAGGGGGATTGCTGAACAACCCGAATTACAGATTGCTCTAACCCTCTCCAGCTCCACAAGGGAAAAACGAACCACCCAATTCACAAATAACCACTTTCCCGCGGGTGAGCAAACGGAGAAGAATGGTGGGACGACCCCAAAACAAAGCGGCTGGTGACCTCACCAAGAAAACAAGTAGAATTTAACAAGTAAATGAAACAACATATCTCCAATCACTTCTAATAACTGCGACTTCTGGCGAAGACCTGGGCAGCACCCCCAACGCTCTCCCGAACCGTCCGCTGCCAGCCGCTTCAATGGACGCAGGAAGGCGCGCCGATCTCCCGTCTCACGGCGTCGCAGCTCGCCCCGCCCAGCCCGATGTCGTGGTTTCACTCCTGTTGCTCTTGTGCCAACCGCGAAGCCACTACCCCTTTCTACAAGGCGCGGCCCACTGGATTCCCGTGGGGACCTCACATGCGCCGACGCTCAAGGCGGACAAGTCATCTCGTATCTCAGTGCGCGACCGACCAACCGACCGATCCAACCGCCAATGACCGTTGCCCGAGCTACTAGAGCAGACTGGCGTCCTAACGCGCAGACTCAGATGCAGGAACTCAGCCCCGACCGGGCGACCACTAGCGAAGTGGCAAGACTCTCATTTTCCGGCTTAAAGTTTGATCCAAACGACAGACATACTCGCACTCCGACGACAGACAGACGCTAACTGCCGCACAAATGCGAACGAGAGACAGACCAGCAACTGTTGACGCGAGACTGACCTAGCCTCACTCCGACTGACCGACTGCCGAGCTGATAGCGCTCCTTAAATGCACGTCAACAGGCAACCTTTCCGCTTTCCCACCAGAGGGAGACACCAAAGCTGCGTTCGCGGCGCCACCGCGAGAATCGGAGGCCGACTGCTTCACACAACGCGCTGCGGCGCGCTCTTCAAAACAGCAATTTATTACCACGGCTCAGCGGGCCTCTGATAATATACTCTAATGCTGTCTTCTCCTCTTTGTGGTCTACAGACGAGACAAGCCAACTCCCAGCCACAAGAACAGAGTTCAGAAAACGTCACAACGTAAGTATAGACAGAGGAAGTGCTCTCAATTGCTGAACGCTGCGCATTCAACGACGACTTCCAACCCGGAGATGAAGTCCAGAATCGTACAGATTCGCAACAATACATTGCATAACTGTTCTAACTATAAACTCTTCTGAGAGCAAAGACAAAAAGTCCGTCTATACCAACAAAGCTGATACCGAGCGACCGTCACACACGGGCGCTCACAACAGAAGACCTCGTCTCTCTAGCGCTGACTTCCCAGCAAGGCTTGGCTCCACACCATCATAATTCCGAAAACGAGTCATATTCCCGAAATCAATTCTCCCTCTCTACAGATTCTTCCGAACGCCGACCAACCATATTTTAGTCTTTTGTCGTCCAGCGCGGAAGGTTTGAGAGGAAAAACCTGTACTCGTACAATAGTACCCTTCTGAGTAGAAATCCTTGGAAATAACCCAGCCTGCGTGGTTTCCGAGGTGCCGCTTCTTCGTTCCTCTCACCTGTGTCCAAGATTTTCAGCGTTCGGAAGTATTATCCGGTTATCCTTCCGTCTCCTACTACAATAGCTGCCTGCCGTCACCTTATTGTGCTCCAGAGCTCAGGTGCCACGACGTCCGTCTAGCTGCTTCGTGTGTTTAAGCAGGACCACCACCTGTGCGGCCTTCCACCCAGAGCTTGAGTTCTGCCTGCCGTTTCATCTCCACCGGCGTTCCAAACTCTACTAGTATAGGAAATCATTTTTATAATAAAGACACTCCGTCACCTTTCATGCAATAAGCGTTAACAATTATTTACAAGACGTGCGTGACAATGTCAGTCTCCTCTATATATTCATATATACAAAGTACAACCTATCACACGATACCTAATCGTGTTTGTAGATCATGGCAAAGTATGTGGATTAGTTCTTGTATTGTTCGAAATTATAGCCACTTTACAAAGTGGAAACGCAAAGGAACAGCCACAGTTATACCGAGACCTCATGTAGAGACGGACAAGGACCATCCAGCGTTGCGGACGGTGGTTGTAAAAAGCCACATGAAATCTGCGGAAGGAATCATTCGCCACTTCCAAAGTGCTGCCAGCGCTACAGCTATCACAAAGACTGGGCATAGGCAGTTAAGAAGAATGGTGTACATTGGTCGAGCAGTTCCTCACAAGAGACACATCTCTGTAGTCAATGTTAAGCGACGTTTGAGGTGGTGTGAGGAGCTGCGACATGGGACAGTGGATTACTGGGAGCGAGTGGTTTGCAGTGACGAACCGCGCTATACCCTGTGGCCATCTCATGGATGGATCTGGTTTTTACGAATTCCTAGCAACCATGTGTAGTGTCAACAGTGAAGGATAGAGGAGGTGGTGTCACGGTATGGGTCGGTTTTCGCGGTTGGAGTGTGCTCCCCTTTTCGCCCTTAAGGAAACGGTGAATTCCGAAGCATCGTGTACTGGTCCAGCAGAGGTACAGTTCGCAAGTAATGACTGATTGCACCAGAGTGACAAGGCATTCTGTCATGAAGCAGCAACTGTGAGGTAATGGATTACGGTCAATAACATTCCTTTCGTACTGGTCTCGCCAGAGTCCCGGTCTCAAACCAGTGGAACACCTTTGGGATGAGTTAGAACGTCAACATCCCTACCTACTGTAGTTTCGGCCCCGGAGGAAGAACGGGCTGCCATCCCTCCGCATACATTAAGGGACCTCATTAAACATGTCCGCAGCAGAGTTCATTGCATAGAGACGATGTATGGACATACCCCATTTGATTAGACAGTGTATTTTTGGTGTAACAGAAAGGCAAACAGTCGTTTGCAACAAGACAAACAAGGTGAATGATGCCAAGATTTTAAGATCGAGATACTGGGACAGCGTCATCAAAGAATCTATTGAGATTAAGGTTGCTAAGAATCTCATTAACCGGCACACCGGTTTCCAGCTGAGCTCGGCCTGGAACCCAGCACTCGATCTGCTGAAGATGCGACGTAGAAAACATCCAGACCCCGTGGGACACAAGGATGGAATTAGAGATGACAGCCCAGGACCTGTAACAAAGGACGTACATGAAATGGCACATCAGGCAACAGACAAAGTATCTGAGGACGCTCTTCCGAGTATCGACCGACGATTTGAACACAATCGGCCTGAAAATGACGCTGCAGCCGCTCCTGGGGGGCAAGCACTTCGGACGGAACGCCTAACACGACACAACACGGTAACAGAAAGTCCTCATTCACAGAAGGACTCAAATGACGACAATCGGAAGATAAAACGTCTATCACAACTTGAACGCCATTCAGAAATTAATTCAGCTGTATTGACAACGGATAAGAACCACAAAGTACGCGTACAGCTTTCGGAACTGCCGCGGCTAGAAGAAAATGGTACAGCCGTTGCTATTGGTCGGCGCACACCACGGACAAGCGCCAGACGCTGCGCGGACCGCAGAGGGAACGCCTAGTACAACGTAGGCACAAATACCGGACTCGTTCCACACTGGAATCAGTATCAGATAGCACCTGAAGAAGACTGCGACTCACGCAGTTGAAATATCGTGCAGTAAAGACGCTAATAACCGGCAGAGACCCGATTAGTCAACATGACAACGCCTCGCCGGGAAAGCTTGAAGAATTACAAGGTGAATGAAAGGCTGCGCAGCACACAGACCCCTTTCAGCCGAGATGCGTATTTTTACTTCCATTATGGTTACTACAGCGAGGCAATTCTGTGTCAACGACTCTGCAACGAGACTCGCAGTTTGGATGACTGCGATGACACGCATAAGGCAGAGGACGGGGTAACCCTCCGACCATCACTAGCAGCGGAAGCAGTGTTTTCTTGGTTACGAAACGGGCTGATATCGGAAGCGCACGTGGGTGGGCAGCGCCCCTGCGCTCTGCAGGACTCGGCCCGTCGGCCGCCGCCAATTACGCCTTCCTGTGGACGGCCACAATGGACGCGCCTTCGTAGCAACCGTCGGTGCGCTGCAGTCAATACGTAATGAATTGTGCGGCGGAAGCGGGGTGGCTTACCGAGTCGCGCCTAGCCGGCCAGCGAGCGGCCGTCCTCAGCTGGAACAGATTGGGCGTGTTTCCTCGCGTGGCGGAGTGGCGGTTCGGCACGTGGCCCACACATCTGCGCAGGTAGGCGTCGCCACGCGCCACCCGCCACCCGCCACTTCCGCTTTTGCGACCTCCCTCTCACCCTTCCGGTGGGCCTCTGCGACCTGAGGGCGGAGAAGGTCAGCAGATGCTGCCGCTCATATTCCAGTTCCAGCTCGACTACGATTACAGACAAAGAACTACATACCGATAATCCCACTGTCCGTAACATATAGTATACACTGAAGCGCCAACGAAACTGGGATAGGCACGTGTATTCAAATCCAGATATGTAAACAGGTAGAATACGGCGCTGCGGACGGCAACGCCTGTATAAGACAACGAGTGTCTGTAGCAGTTTTTAGATCGTTTACTGCTGCTACAACGGCACGTTATCAAGATTTAAGTGAGTTTGAAAGTGGTGTCACAGTTGGCTCACGAGCGACGGGACACAGCATCTCCGAGGTAGCGATGAAGTGGAGATTTTCCCGTACGATCATGTCTTCAAGAATCCGGTAAAGCATCAAATCTCCGACATCGCTGAGGTGGGAAAAAGATCCTGCAAGAACGGGACCAACGACGACAGAAGAGAATCGTTCAACGCAAAAAAAATGGCTCTGAGCACTATGGGACTCAACTGCTGTGGTCATCAGTCCCCTAGAACTTAGAACTACTTAAACCTAACTAACCTAAGGACATCACACACATCCATGCCCGAGGCATGATTCGAACCTGCGACCGTAGCCCTTCCGCAAACTGCTACAGATTTCATTGCTAAGCCATCAACAAGTGCCAGCGTGCCAATCATTCTGCAAAACATCTTCGAGACGGGCTTCTGGAGCCGAAGGTCCAATCGTGTACCCTTGATAATTGTACGACACGAAGCCTTACGCCTTCCCTGGGCCCGTCAACACTTAAAATGGACTGTTAAAGACTGGTCGTATGAGTCTCGTTTCAAATTGTGTCGAGTCGATGGACGTGTACGCGTATGGAGACAACCTCATGAAACCATGGAACATAAGTATCAACAGGGAACTGTTCAAGCTGGTGGAGGTTTGTAATGTTGTGAGCGTGTGCAGTTGGAGTGATATGGGGCACCTGATACGTCTACATACGACTCTGACAGGTGAAACGCACGTAAGCATCCCATCTGATGACCTGCATCCTTTCATGTCCATTGTGCATTTCGACGGATTTGGGCAATTCCAGCAGGGCATTGCCACACTCCAATGCCAATCCAGGATTACTAGAGAGTGGCTCCAGGTATACTTTTCTGTGTTTAAACACTTCCGTTGGCCACCAGACTCCCCAGACATGAACATTAGGCTATTGGGCATATCTGGGATGCCTTACAGCGTGCTGTTCAGAAGAGATATCCACCCCCTCGTATTCTTACGGATTTGTGGACAGCCAGGCAGAATTAATGGTGTCAGTTCCCTCCAGCACTACCCCAGACAATAATATAGTTCATGCCACATCGTGTTGCGACACTGCTGCGTGGTCTCGGGGGCCCTACACCATATTAGGCAGGTGTACCAGTTTCTTTGGCTCTTCAGTGTATATGGTGGTGCCGCGAGCACCAGCGACATTACAGCCGTCAGTTTGAGTACGCAAGAGAATACTAGCAGTGTAATGGCTGTCGTACCACTTGGCGACGCTCAAGGAGTGTTGGTTGGAAGCTCCTGGAAATTAAGAACTTGGTGCGGCTAGAAGCCCGAGAACTTTTTATTCAATGTTACCATCGCGAGATTCTGTCTCTTACATGACAATGTATCCGACATCAATCAAACAGTTGCTGTGCCGAAACATCGAGGTCCCTGTAACGTCATCTTTCAAGGAAAGGCAAAACCGGATGTTCCACATGCTGTCCTGATCTACCTCGGCACGGAGGCCGATTGACTGTTGCCGTGGCTAGCACGTTTTCCAAGTTTCACTCCCTGAAAACATCCAATGTTTGGTGAGGAGAGACGGGCGCGCCGCCACCCGCCAGCTGTTATGACTGATGACCTCAACTATATAGTTGAAACATCATGGAATGACACACCCATATCTGCCACTCTAGTTCATTTCGACTCGGCACCTTGCCGTTGTTGCTGTTTGAGGCGGTAGTTCTATGTCCTAAGTTTTTCTCCTAGTGTGCCCCAATTCTATAAATTTAATAATGTTTTCTCTCTACTACACTTCATACGCACAATTACTAAAAGTTATTACATACCATCCTTCCTCATTTTGCAATTTTAGTGGCCAGCAGTGAAAATACTGGGTGAACATTAAGAAAGGGAACGACAAACTTCAGTAGGTCATTCTGACAGAAAAAGGATTAAAAAATTTTTTACCAACTTGTGTCCGGAAATGAATAGTGTGACTGAAGTAATTAACACTGGTGCATTATTTTATACGTTATACAGAATTGTTATTTAATTACTGTATGAGAGTTGTTCTAAAGAAAAGGTACGAAACAACACTGTCGATATAATAGCGATTTTTATTCAAAAGTAATGACGAGAGGCCTGAGCACACCTACCCCACTGTTTCACCAACCAAAGGATTCTCTTTTCCCAGAATTCCTGTGGCTGTGACAGGAGACTGAGTCCTTCATTTCGTCGCCCGAGTGGATGCGCTCTGACTAAACACGTTGAAGTCGCAAGGTGACATGTCTGGGCTGTAGTACTGATCCTCTCTCTGCTCCCAGCTGAACTTGGCAATCACGGTTTGTGCAGCCTAAGGAGCAGTATAGCTCACCCCGTGAGCAGCCCAGGTCGTGCGCTCTCGATGGTCTTGCGTAAGCAGGTCAGTGTTTCACAATGCACGCTGTGTTGATGGTTTCCTCGCTCTCGAGGAATTCGAGCATCGGACCTCAGACTTCGAAGCAGACGGCGAGCATCGCCCTACTTGTTGAGCGCACAGCTTGGAATTATTTAGGAGGAGATGTTATATTCGTGTTCTAGATGTCTCACTACGTTATCCCAAAGCCGTATTCAATTTTCTGCTTGTCTGGTTGTTAGGACGTTTCCTACCTTTTCATTTCAACACTGTGTATATGTATGTGCCAACGGAGATGGCACTGGTGAATAGCATTATTCCGTTTACTGCAGGTTGTTGATTTCAGCACTGGTGCGTTACTCATTCCTGAAGAAAGCCGAGATGGTTACCATTCACGTGAAGCATTTAGAAACTTTCGAGATTTACTGATTTACCTAGCCACTTACCGTCTGCAGTCGGCCTTTGTGTGAGCTTATGACCCTTCACATGGATGAACGGCCGTATTGTCGTAGTTGTCCGTACGCCTGCTCTGGATCAACAAATTCTGCTCGATATAGAAAGTTACCCCAGTACAAGCTCTAGATACGTGGTCCACCCGCATAAAAAAAAAAAAGAACGGCTCTGAGCACTATGGGACTTAACATCTTAGGTCATCAGTCCCCTAGAACTTAGAACTACTTAAACCTAACTAACCTAAGGACATCACACACATCCATGCCCGAGGCAGGGTTCGAACCTGCGACCGTAGCAGTCTCGCGGTTCCGGACTGAAGCGCCTGGAACCGCACGGCCACCGCGGCCGGCAATAAGCCAAAAGGATGGTTTACTTTACGTTAGAGGTTTCGTCACTAGATGTTGCATTAGACCACAGTCATAGTTACTATTTACCGATGATGCGATCTTCGGTAGAGATGGCATAATAAGTCTACGCAGTTACCCCCTGTGTGAGCTGTATAATACCTTCGGGGATGGATGAATCATCGCATTGCCAATGATTTAGCATCCGTGTTTGGCCACGTGCTATTGGCGATCACATACTTTGACCATATGTTTTACCACAACATCGCAATGGACACACGTAAGTGGAAACTCCGCAGAGCACTTTCTTCCTGAGACTGTGTCCTTATCAAGACGATAAGGTAATGTGCCTGATGCATGATGGGCCACCACCCCACTTCTGTGTCATTATTCGTGAACACTTCAACATTTGCTCATGACACGAACAGGACGTGAGTCTTGTACCTGGCGAAGTCGATCACCGGACTTAAAATAACTTGATCGTTTATTTGTGGGAGAATCTGTAGAGTGTTGTTTGTCTTGAATCATTTGCTGAGGTGCAAAGCCTTGCCCGTGTAGTCTGTCACGCAACTGGCTACAGCGTTTGAAATAATGACGCAGTTTGTGATGCGATGCGTGCACGATTGCACAGGATCCCATGGTGACCATTTCGAATATCTGTAATGTACGAGTACCAATTGCTTTATTACCGACTTACCGCACATTTCCTAAAATTTGTTGATACGAACTTTTTTGTTCCTTTTCCTGCTATGAATCACCCGCTGAATTTGTCCTCTCACCTAATATTCACCTTGTTTAAAGGATCCTGCATGTGACGTTTCATTTAACAGCCTCTTTCATAATGCTCGAGAGGAAGTGTTCTGCGTCCGATATACAGGTGGTTTCAAAAACTTTACACTAAAACAAAGAGCTTAAACACTAAAGTAAATGAAGCAACTTTGAATCAAGTACCCATCTTCTTGAAAGTTATTCCGGGGCAGCACTTTATCTGTAGTGGTGTATCCTACATCTACCTACCACTGAACTGCTGATTCTAATATTCCACCTCTCCATCTTAATGGAGATGGATCCAAAGAGTAGCAGCCATATTATTTGTACGGCTGTTAGTTGTGCCGTTGACATACGCAATGCTAGGAGTAACGGCAAACACACAATGTGTAAAAGAGCATAATAGCTCTACCATAAATACATAACACGGCGTGGTGAACTGATCGAGCTCTTCATATATCGTTCTTGAAACTGTATTTACGTTCTTTCGTAGTTTTCTGGACGAAATTATTTCAAATTCGGTAGGAGGGTGTGTTGTTAACTAAGTGGAGTCTATCTCTCGTTCAACGGTGCTGATTCAGACTCACGTTTCTTGTAGGCGTAACGTTAACGCTGCACTACATTTCCAGCTATTGAGTTCAGATCAACATTGATTTCCACACGTCAGGTGCTTTTGTTGCAGTGAGGTGTCTTTTTTCGTGACAGGCTACAACACAGTACTTGCTACTAATCTTAACGTTATTTTCTATGCACATGGTATCTACATGCTCTTTGAGCTGTACCTAAATTTATTCGTCATTTATCAGTTCTTCAACAAATTTAAAGGACTCGTTGAATGTAAATGAGTCAGATCCACGGCTCGTCTTTTATTCAGTTTAGGTTTCAGGTTGGTTTCCCTATGCGGCAAACGAGTAAATTAAATGCGATATTTCGTATAATTGATGTGTTTATTTATCCCTTTGATTATAGATGATACCACTGATATTGTCTAGATGTCGATAAGGCTGCAATCGATGTTATCGAAACAGTAACACGACTCACACACCTAGCGTCTCAATAACGAACTCCCTCGTTGTGTCTGGAGGGGCTGGTTTTATACCTGTGCGTCGTGATGTCACTTTCGAGTGTCGGGCGAGACGTACGTTGTAATGATGACATACCAGACAGGTCAATTACTACGCATTGTACAGTAATATAAATTGAAGGAGAATGCAGAAAACAAATCAGTGAGTAAAAACTTAAACGGATTTCCCTCACACTGTACTATTTCTCTGTTTATATACGTAATGTGGGTTATGATTGAATCTGGTTCCCATGAGCATGGTAGTCCTATAAACACAAGGAAATTAACATAATACGACGAAATAAAATTCAGCGTTAAGTCATCATCATGCATATGAGAAATACGAATGTGTTGTCATATTTTGTCTAACGTATATGAGAAGTATAGAAGTTCCAGTTGATCAATATCAATTTAAGCACTGCCTTAAGTTCAAATCCAATTACGCAGCCTGACAAAAACATTGAAGCGCCTACAAGAGAAGGCGGAAACTAAATAAAACTTTGTGGATTGAGAAGATGTGTGGTGTTATTTTAGTGATTACAAATACGAGTCAAATTTACAAATAACTTGGCAGAATTAGCGTACTACCACTATGACGTTGCACCCCTCTAGCCTTTATGCATGCACTGATTCGGTTGGGCATGGTGTCATAAAGCGGTTGTATCCTCACCTGTCCGCTCCTGCTAGCTGAGTGGTCAGCACGACGAAATACCCTACCTAACGTCACGGGTTCGATTCCCGGATGGGTCGGAGATTTTCTCCACTCAGGGACTGGGTATTGTTTTGTCCTTATCATCATCATTTCATCACCACCGACACACAAGTCGCCAAAGTGGCGTCAACTCGAAAGACTTGCACCAGGCGAATGGTCTAAACGACGGGAGGCCCTTGCCACAAGGCATTTTTATAACCTCTCCTGAGGCCAACTGACCCACCATCTTAGTATTTGGTTCCTCACATTGTTACACAGCAGAAATGTTTTATGGCAAACGTACGAGGGCGTGGAGAAAAATAGTGCCTCCAGATTTTTTTATGTGAAAACTATTATGGCTTCTTAAACAAAACAATGGTTCAAATGGCTCTGAGCACTATGGGACTTAACATCTGTGGTCATCAGTCCCCTAGAACTTAGAACTACTTAAACCTAACTAACCTAAGGACATCACACACATCCATGTCCGAGGCAGGATTCGAACCTGCGACCGTAGCAGTCGCGCGGTTCCGGACTGAGCGCTTAGAACCGCTAGACCACCGCGGCCGGCGCTTCTGAAACAAATAGAACGTTATTACATTCTAAATCTTTATTCTTCATGTCTACATATTTATTTCTCAACATGGTCACCCTAGCGACGAATACATTTCTACCAAAAACGGATCATTTCGTTGCTACTGCCACTGTAGAATGTTTGACTATACTGACGGAGCCACAACCTCACCTCTGCTTGCACCACTTCATCACTACCTAAGTGAAGTCCTCCAGGAGTTCTTTTAGTTCTGGAAACAGCTGAAAATCCGATGGGGCCAAGGCGGGACTATATGAGCTCAAAGCGTCGGATTGCTGCAGATGTCGCAGCGCTCTTTTATACTCTGGCATTTCATGCTGAAGGAGAGGAACTTTTCGAATCCGAAACTCCATAACAGCAGCTGTTTGTCACGCACCGACGTAGTTACGTAACACACCGCCATGTTAACAAGCTATTATTCGGAGCCTACTAGCGGCAAAGGACTGCAATGTGAAGATACGAAGAACAGAGATGTAGAATGTTAATATCGTTAGTTCCATTTTAAAAAGTTAAAGAAATTTCACATTAAAAAATTACTCTGCGTGGCGGTTCCATTCACCAAGGTGCTTATAAGAAATTGCTCTTGATTATACCCGTACGCGTCTTTCGAACTGCCACACATGCTGGGACTTCAGAAACAGGAAAATTTTCTAGGAATTTATACAGGCGCCAAAACTAACATCTAGCACTAAGACGGCGCATGAAACAAAAACCTTACGGACGCAGACCAAGAATTACACGTCAATGCACTTCCATAGAAAACCTGAAGGCACTCTAACAGCCGGCCGCTGTGACCGAACGGTTCTAGGCGTTTCATTTCTGAACCACGCTGCTGCTACGGTCGCAGGTTCGCATCCTGCCTCGGGCATGTATGTGTGTGATGTCCTTACGTTAATTAGGCTTAAGTGGTTCTAAGTCTAGGGGACTGATGACCTCAGATGTTACGTCCCATAGTGCTTAGAGCCATTTGAACCATTTGAAGCACTCTAAGAGCAGTCTAATAACGGAACTCTATCATATTCCAACAAAAGAACAAACGCTTAACATGGTGTCTTTAAAGCACTGAAAAACAGACGCTAGCTTAAGATAAGCACTTCAATGGGAAACTAACATCCAGGTAGAGTGACATACAAATCTCTTAACAGCCAGCCGTGTTCCGAAACAGAGTAAACACAAGATTACCACAAAGTTATCTCACTCGGCAACTTGAATTTTGAACGAAGTATACCTTCTTTTGCCGCGGGTGTGTTCTTCCTGGTGCGAGCACTTGGTGTTTACAAAGTCATTCAGCGCCCATTGCTTCACCTTCTTCACTAACAATTGTTGAAGCCACAACAAGTTGTAACTTTAGTAACATCATTACAGATACATTTGAACAAAGTGAGACACAAACTAAATCAAGGCATATCATGATCAATCACAACCTACAACATAAATTTGCCAAAACCAAATACTAAGTAGAAAAACCTTTTGTCTCTATGGGCCAGCTAATACGCAGTTGGGTCAGCAACACAATTTCAAACTGAAAGCATCTAATCCTTTGTGCCCGTCCCTTCCTAACACAATTCCTCAAAACTTTATAGCCAGTAACGCGCGCCGTTATTAGCTACATGCTATTCGTACAGTAAAAAAACAACAATAGATATATAGGAAGCCAGTAAAGCCAGTTAATAAACACGAAAAACACAGGTACACACAGC
The DNA here is from genome assembly GCF_021461385.2 of Schistocerca piceifrons. Lineage (NCBI taxonomy): Eukaryota > Metazoa > Arthropoda > Insecta > Orthoptera > Acrididae > Schistocerca > Schistocerca piceifrons. The sequence continues at coordinate 509,156,443 of NC_060140.1, forward strand.
TGCTCGTTGTTCAGCTCCAAACATTCAGCAGAATGAAGGAGTTACAACTGTCATATGACTTGCCAAGACATACGACCGTAAACAACTTTAAATAAGATGTTGCCACAACTACGGTAGTATCACGTGCAAAATCAAAGTACGCGAAAACAAGTACTCAGTCACTCACTGTTTATGTCCGAACTCCCAGATTTACAGAGGAGGTACCCAAAAAGTCGTATGACTTGCAACGATTCATTATGCTTCATGGCGTGAACAATACAAATAAGGGACAGCAGAATTTCCAATCAAACAGGAGTATGAACTGACGAGCTAGTTCTAAAGGTACGTTCAGGCCACACAGAGCCAGCTCAAATTCAAGAAATGACAAAGATTTAGCACTTCCAAACTACGAGCCAAAGTAGAAAAGTTATCATCAAAAAGGTAGCGCTTTGTCTGCTAGCAAAATAATAAATCCAGCTCTTTCTGGTAACTGTGGTATGTATAGCCAAAAGGCATAACTGCTTCGATGTCTAACTGTTCCTACTTCAATATTCAACCTTCTCCACCAGAGTGGCATTTTGTCCACTAACACCGAACACGTAGTGATGTCCATTGGCGTTAACACTTTGCTCACACTGGAACAACTTCCGTAGTCAAGCACAATCACATCCTAGCTACACATTCCCAGTGCCCTCAGGAGGCATTGTGGCTCCACCATAGGTAAGCTCATGACCAAAGTGGAGTCAGTAATGTGCCATGCCTCTGTAGGACTGGGATGCGTGGCACAGCTGGTGAAGGTTATTCTGTGATTCACATTCTATCTCGATAAACATCATGCCACAATCGGTCTTTCACGGAATTCCGTTGAACTCAATTGAACTGTTTCCACTGAGAACAGGAGCTGCAAGAGAGACCCTGTCGCGTCGTACACCAGTCACGAAGGTTTTACCAGCTGAACAGCAAACACCTACAGTAAAGATGGATTCATATGATACCACCAGGCATGGGAAAGCTGTTTTGGATTCCCATACATGTCGATGTACCCCAGGCAGTGTTGTGTGTGGTAGAACCACAACAAAGTAACAAAGAGTTAAATGAAATACATTGTTTTGTATGCAGAAGATTAGCATGCATTAATAATATAAACGGAGAGTTTATGCTTCCTGTCATCCTAGATAATTTTGGCAGATATGAGATAAGTGTACCAGTGGCCTTCATGATTTACAATTTAGATGTTCTGGATGAAGAAGACTTTGATGTGTCATGTGACAACTAGAGCCACAAGTAAACCATTAACGCATCTGCATTACATAGGGAAATGGAGCACTTTCAAAAAAGTGACTCACTTGCAATGGTAGCTTTGTTACTATGAGCTTTAGATTTGTTTAACACAAATGGTGCTTCACTAGCGACACATGTTGTACAGCATCATACATCCACAGGGAACAGCACTCCATAGTTCAGTAAATCATACCGTGTACCCAGTTGTTTACAACTACTGATGGAAGAATTTATTGACCAAAACTAGGTGGAGGAATAACAGAACATAGTCATAGTCTATGGAGTGAAAAGTCATCATCATCCTAAAGAAATCATCAGATGACACTAAGAAGTACAGATTCTGTCAAAATTGCAGATACGAGTACCTGGATGCTAACACAGAAACTGATGCATATCCTATCACAAAAATTACACAGACATTGGACAATCTTGGAAAATGCAAATACTTTTCAACGATGGATATAAGAAGCATGTACCACCAGGCTAGGAACAGTACATCTGACGCTCAGCTACTATAAATGCCGTTTTACACAAGTAAAGTTAAATACCTTGCCCATTCGAATATTCCAGAAGGTGTAGAGACTAATACACAACTAATTTCAGCATTTCATGGCTTCGCAACACCGCAAAAACTCAAACAGCTTCAGTCATAGGTAGGCCTATGTAATTATTGTAAGAAGTTCATTAAAGGTTATGAAAGTTATGCAAAAACTTCTGGAACACTAAATTGCTTGTTGTAAAAAAATGTAAAATTCGAGTGGAAAATAGACTGCCAAACAACATTTGAGATGTTGAGGAAAACACCGCCGTCAGGTCACCTACTGATAATCCCAGATTTCGAAAATGAATTAACCCTTTCGTATGATGCTAATAATAATGCCCTGTGGTGCATTCTCAGCTAAATTTAAATGATGAAGAACATCCTGAGTGTGTATACAACTCAAAAAGGAAGAACAGAATTATTACATGACTTAAAAGGAGATGCTAGCACTGATTTATGGAATTACATGGTTTCATTGTTATGTGTATGGCCAAAAGTTCAAAGCAGTAAGAGACCACACAAGAATAAAATGGTTGTTAGGATTAAAGGATTCTTACGATTAGAGGATTAACAAGATGGGCGCTCAGCCCGAGTGAATTAGTTTATGACTTAGTTCATAAGCCAGGAAGGAGGCATACAAATGTGGACATATTGAGCAGAAAAATCGGAGTACTATGATCAACAGATAAAAGAGTAGCTGAATCACAGAGGGCATAAGTAAGTGATGTACAGTGTTCGACATTTAAAATGCTGCCACTGTTCATGACAAACAATGGCTTACTCTGCAGATACACAAACTGTGAACTACTTGTGGTAACTCCAGCAGCATTCAGGGTTGAAGTTTTGCAAGTGCATGGTCACAAGTTATCACGTCATGGAGCTACAGATAGCAATGTTATTGAAAAATCCTGGTGGAAAACTATTGAATGTTATGTGAAAGCATACATACAAAACCGTATAATGGTGTACGAAAGTTCATGTTAGCCATCAAAGATGGCAGGAAGTGAATAAACCATTTGATATGCTAGGATAATACGTTTTAGGAAGATTTAATAAAAATTCAGGAAATAAGTTGATATTAACAGTAACAGATCACTTTTACCAATACAATGAAATGGTAGCATTCTCAGACCAACAAGTTCATAAAGGAGCACAACCCTTAACAAATACCTTTGGCGTACCAGACACCATACTAACAGAGCAAGGTTTAAATTTCACATTGTACTTAATGAAACAGCTGTTTCATTTACATTGCATGGTAAGTTAAGAACAATTTCTTCCATCCATAAGCAAATGGATGAATAGTTAGGCTTCACAGGACGATTTCTAAAATATTGAGCCACTATGTTAACAGCCAACATGATAATCATGGCATGTACATAACATTCATAATTTCGATGTGCAACTCTAAAGTTCACACGAGTACCAATCTTTCACCGTACTAGATGGTATATGGTTGCAAAATGTCATCTCCTTTTGCCATGATAAAATCCAAGCATGTATCAAAATTTGCAAAATTTTATGTAAATTTTGACGAAGAGGAAAACAATCCAGTAAAAAAGCTTTTGAACATCATGAAAAGGGAATGTATAGAGAAACTGCGACAAAACAGAGTTGTTCAGTACACACAAAACGAGAGTTACGAGGATGTATATGAGAAAGCATTACGAACTGTCCAGCCATGGCAATACAAATTAACGTACAGGCATGTGTGGTACAATTGTTATTAAGGAAAATGGAAGTATCAAAGCGTCAGAGAGAAGAGCTAGAGCCCCATAAACATATTTCCAGAGAGTGAGAGCACATTCAGATTTTGCACCAGAAGTTGCCACCGTAAATTGTTACCAGAATGGAAAACCCATGGGTATGACCAAAGAATGACAGTGGTGTATTAATGAATGGAACAACTTGTGATATAGCAGGCGCACAATTTCGTTTTCTAGCTACTATCACGAGTATTACGATGATCTAGTTTTTCACAACCTACGTTGTGCTGGTCACACAAGCCTTAGAAGTCTTACCCACACAAAACTTTTCATTTCTCAATTCCCCTACCTATTGCACCCTCTAGACAACCTGATAAGAGTCACTAAATTTGTCAGAAAAAATGTTCCAGCACATTCCGAGCTATAGAGATGAACAATGATATATTCCTAGCAGGATCACTCTAGGCGCAAATGAATTTCTTACAGAACCACAAGACATAGTAACTCAAAAGAGGGGAATGTTACACAGCAGAAATGTATTACAGACAAACGTAAAATTTTCTCAGAGTTCTCACCAGCCAGTATCAAGCCAAGCTAAGCCAAGCCAACAATCTATGTCACGATAGAAACGAAAAACAGGCAGAACGTAGGCATTTCGGAAAGCAGAAGAAACGCGGAAGGTATTGCCTTACCTCACATCTCACGTGAACCGCAAACTCAGCAACATAACCTCAGTGAAGAGATGACATTACGTCGTTCTAATAGCACAACTTCATTTCGTAACAGAGATTAAAAGTGTCACAAAAAAACTTACCAGAATGCTGATATGGTGGAAAGGCTAAAAAAGTCCTAAAAGTCCTAAAAGCCATTCTTGCGCTATAAATGGGTGATGAAGACCACTGATCAACCTGGAAAAATAGGCCACATTCGGTCACAACAGGCCAGACATAATGTCATTGCTTCAGACGAGCAGTTATAAATACTCAGGCTTCCGAGCCTTGGTCTCCATCTTCGTATTGCAATATACCAGCTACAAAGTTGAAACTGTGAAGTGCTGCTACCGTTCGCCAAGGTGACTTCCGCCGTCGAGACTGCTACCTGTCTGGTCTGCTGTACTCTATTCCTATGAGCTGCCGACTTCACAGTCACTGATGGAAAGACTTGGAGACGTCTACCTTCTGTTTGTTGAGCTGAAGTGATGGTGTTTGGTACACTGTCCACCTGTCGTAGTTCTCGTGAGGTGCGCTAACCACTGCTCGTCCACCGACTAGTACCTGTAGGCACTCATCAACATCCCCGGCCTTCCTTAGTGGAAGAGCTATGCTGTTGCTCATCTCCACACTTTGCAGAGCTGCTGATACATTACCCGAGCATACTCCTTTGATGTCTACCGGGGTGCTCTGGCGAAAAGATACCATGTGTGCTGGGCAACAAGGCAGGTTGTAAAGGCTACGCTGATCACCAACGCAACCTCCACCTGCCCCACACCGTGGTTCCGTGGGCAGGACGCTGAAAGACCATGCGACGTCTACGAGAGACTGCTGGGACGTCGCCAGCAAGACCAAAGGCTGTGCACTACACTACTGCCGGCCAGGGCGCCGACACAGAGAAGGGTACACGACCGTAAACTTTACTGTAATAAATTCTTGTTCTGCTCATGTTGTATCATTGGTGGTCACTGCACCGACCAGCCTGCTCCACCGCACTTCCATCCATCCTCTCAGCAGAGTAGGGATCTGGACGCAGGGGCGTACAATATCCTGAATACTGGCAGTGGGATGGAATTGGCTTTTCAGCTGGCCTCACACATCTTCTATCGAAGCCATATCAGGAGATCTTGCTGGCGGTGGAAGTTTTTCAACAGCAAAATGGCTGGTTCAAATGGCTCTGAGCACTAAGGGACTTAACTGCTGTGGTCATCAGTCCCCTAGAACTTAGGACTACTTAAACCTAACTAACCTAAGGACATCACACACATCCATGCCCGAGGCAGGATTCGAACCTGCGACCGTAGCGGTCGCGTGGTTCCAGACTGTAGCGCCTAGGACCGATTGGTCACTCGGGCCGGCTTTTTCAACAGCAAGTAGACAGTTCGTTGACATCATTTCCTGTGTGGATGAGTATTGTCCTGTTAAAAAATGGCAACACTATATTACCATATGGGAGGTGCCACAAGAGGACATACACTGAAGAGAAAAAGAAACTGGTACACCTGCCTAATATCGTGTAGGGCCACCACGAGCACGCAGAAGTGCCGCAACACGATGTGGTATAGCCTCGACTAACTTCTGAAGTGGGGCTGGAGGGAAGTGACACAATAAATCCTTCATGGTCGTCCATAAATCCCTAAGAATAGGACGGGGTGGAGATCTCTTCTGAATAGCACGTTGCAAGGCATCGCGGATTTGATCAATAATATTCATGTCTGCGGAGTTTGGTGGCCAGCCTGATCAGTACCCTGCTGACATTCAGGATCCATGGATTCGTGAGGTTGTCTCCATACCCGTACACGACCATCGGCTCGATGCAATTTGAAAAGAGACTCGTCCGATCAGGCAACATGTTTCCAGTCATCAACAGTCCAATGTCGGTGTTGATGGGCCCAGGCGAGACGTAAAGCTTTGTGTCGTGCAGTCATCAAGGAGTACATGAGTGGGTCTTCAGGTCCAGAAGCCCATATCCATGATGTTTCATTGAATGGTTCGCACGCTGACACTTGTTGATGGCCCAGCACTGAAATCTGCAGCAGTTTGCGGTAGGGTGGCACTTGCGTCACGCTGAACGATTCTCTTCAGTTGTCGTTGAACCCGTTCATGCAGGATCTTTTTCCGGCCACAGCGATGTCGGAGACTTGGTGTTGAACCGGGTTCCTGATAGTCACGGTACACTCGTGGAATGGTCGTACGGGAAGATCCCCACTTCATCGCTACTTCGGAGTAGCTGTGTCACACCTCTTGTGCCCCGAATATAGCACCACCTTCAGATTCTATTAAATCCTGATAACCTGTCATTGTAGCAGCAGTAGCCGTTCTAACAACTGCGGCAGACACTTATTGCCCTTTATAGGCGTTGCCGACCGCAGCGCCGTATTCTGCCTGTTTACATTTCTTTGTATTTGAATACGAATACCTATACCAATTTCTCTGGCGCTTCAGTGTAATACGTCCATAGCGTACCGTTGGTCTGTCAGAGTTCCTCAATCACTACCAGCCGTGATATGAAGCCGTCCATGGTGGCCCCCCCCCACACCATTATGCCAGAAGAAACGACGCTGTCCACCTCTGAAGTACTGAATGAACGGGACCTCACCCCAGGTTACCGCTATACACACAGACGATGGTAACATGGGGTGGTGCAAAACCGTGATTCGTCGCTGAACATAATGCGACGTCATTTAGGAGAAGTGTATGCTTCCAAATCATGGAATCACGCCAAATTCAACCGTCTGTATTGCTGTGGTGGTTTACGCGTGGCATTACGACTCTTTAGTACATCTGCTGCTAGTCTTTCACCAACGGTGCAGGATGACAAAAAATGTTTCACGGAGTCCTTGCCCTCGGGCAGCAGGTACATATGTTAAGGGTTTAAAATGTGCTTAGTACACAATATGGCAGTCCTCCCTTGTCAGGTCAGGACCGGTCGACCGGAACCGCGACGATGGGTATGCCTGCCCTCACGTTCCCATGCAGTCCCACAGTCAGCCTCTGCACCATCAAAATTCCCGAAAAATCTGGATACGCCACGATCTAAGAAGATGGCTAAATGGAGGCCTACAGTGGGGCGCCTTTCACACTCTGTTAGATGCTGATAATGCTGTACCCGACATCTGAGTGTCCTTCACAGCGATCACTTAACATCCGACGCTGTTCACGCCCGTTACACACCTTACCAGGCCTCGTAACAAAACTAAACACGAACAACATTAATGAACTATGGTGGCCGTTTTAGGTGTCACGGGGAATTGCTACTGTAATTATTTACATACCTGCCGAGAGTGTGTATGTGTACGAAGGCACACTGCGCTTCCCTTTGTTTATAAGGCAGTGTTATGAACTGATGTGTTTATCTCCGATATGTATAGAGACAATTCAATTCCTCACTTGCAAAGTCCGTGCTGACAGGCCGTGGTCGATGTACAAAACTCTGCCCTGACGTTTCGTCTCCGACTGCGGGGGAGATCCTCCGAGGTGCAGCGGCGAACTGCGAAGAGAACTAGAGAAAGCGCTGATTATACATGCAGTACAGAGGGCGCCTCTGTCCATCACGTGGCGTCGGCTATGAGACTGTCTCTGGTAATGCCAACATTTTCGATCGAAAGTAATCGATCGTCACGCTTGCGGTGCAACGCTGACATCAAAATTTTATCCACTTTAACACCTTCGTCTTTCCTGTTAAAATTATTACGGCGTTTATCAATCTCGATAGCCTCTCTATACTTGTGTGCGAGGTTTTAGATATGACGCTCGTCTCGCTGAATTTTATTTCATGGTCACCTCATGGTAAACATGTTCCGCTATGGCCGATTTATCCAGGCAGCAATTCCTCGCATGTTCAACAAGACGGGTTTTCACACTCCTCTTTGTGGTACCGATATAAACCTGTCCACAACTACAAGCAATTTTATGTACCCCCGGTGTAGCCAAAGGATGTCGTGCATCTTTTGCCGATCTTAAATATTCTTTAATTTTCCTGGTGGATGTGAAAATAGTTTCCACCCCATACTTGTTGAAACTTTCCGAATGCGATCTGTGACCTTACTAATGAACGGAAGGAAAACCTTACCTTGGACGACTGTCGTTGCTCCTGATTCTCTGCCTAGAGCGAAGCGCTCGATCTATATCCTTGTTAGAATAGTCATTCTTCACGAATACAGACTGCCAGCAAGAGACCAGCCAGATGGTATCGCTATTTCTTTACGTACTACACATGTAATAAAAAATGGGGGTTCCTATTAAAAAAAAACGCAATTGATATCCGTTTGACCTACGGCAGCGCCATCTAGCGGGCCAACCATAGCGCCATCTGGTTTCCCTCTCAAGCTAGACAAGTTCCGTTCTTTGTAGTTTTTTCGTTTGACGCTTATTTCGTGAGACATTTGGCCTGGTCACGATCGGTGGACCACCCTGTATAAGTTAACGCAAAGCGGTGTAATACTTTTGTGTTTTTGATTAGCACTTGGGTGCAGTACCCTACTAGGCATCCTATGAGACTGTAAATATAACGTGGTTCAAATGGCTCTGAGCACTATGGGACTCAACTGCTGAGGTCATTAGTCCCCTAGAACTTAGAACTACTTAAACCTAACTAACCTAAGGACATCACACACATCCATGCCCGAAGCAGGATTCGAACCTGCGACCGTAGCGGCCTCGCGGTTCCAGACTGCAGCGCCTAGAACCGCAAGGCCACTTCGGCCGGCCCTATAACGTGGTATGGACTGTAAATAAATATGAGAAAATTTTACTTAAACTCGCAGGAAAGGGAATTAGAACTGAAAACTTGACTCAAATCTTGATGTCTTTATGAGTAAATAAATGTAATTAGTTTCGTATTAATAGAGGCTGGAAAAATTTTTAACTTTTTGTTCCCAGATGAGGAGAATGATTAAAATTATTTAGCTGATGAGTTTTATTTCTTATTTTCGCACAATTTCTTCAGTTTCGCGCTGAACTCTCTATTCTGTTTTTCTGTCCAGATTGTGATGGTTCTAGTGCTCGGTTGGTCTACAAGTTGATGATCCTCGATGCGTCTTCGATATGCGTCTCTATCCTGTATTACGTCATCTGTGACGCCAACATCCTAAAGACTCTTTCAGTTTCAAGCAGTCGGTTGATGTTATACTTCACTGAGCTGACAACCACTCTTCGACTAAACTCAGCAGTGTTTGTTACACCTGTTTTAACCTAAAGTGCTTTGAATATAAAAAATTATGGATTCGTGAGAAATATAGGTTCATTAGTCAATGTGGTTGCAATTAAACTAACGGTGTTCCGTGTGCTGCAGCAAGGGCTATATACATAGCAGGACTCTGACAGAAGTAGGTACATTCACTAATCGGTCCGAGAGCAAACTTTGTTGAAAAAAGTAATGGAACTTCCTGCCACTAGCTGAAAATATGGCACTATAAGTAATCACAATGTAGGGTAGGCGTGGGAAAAGGGGGGGGGGGAAGCGATCAAATACATGATAACGGTGATTCTTGCACGTTTGTTAGGATATTTTCGCAAGGTACAACATATGTTCAGTATGGTCTCCCAACTCAGCAACACGTTGCATCCGTAAAATGGCATAGTCCACAGTTGCTCGCAACATGTCCGGTATAATTAGAGCAATTTGTCGTCGTGTGCTAAGCTTTAGATCAAGAAGAGTCAGGATAGACGCGATATTCATATAACCCCACATCCAAAAGTCACGTGGATTTGGGTCGGGGCATCAGGAAGACCACATATCCTGAAATTGCAAAGAGATGATCCGGTCGTTACTGATCGTTTCTCGAGGCATATCTTTCACGTGCTGCAGAACAAGGTCTTTATAACGGTGAGATGTGACCATACGCCTAACAGGCCCGCGATATATCATCTTCTCTAAGAAAAACGGACCGCGATTGAATGTGCTTGTGGAACCACACCACAAAATCATATAAGCTGAGTGCATTGGATGTTCCTGCACAACACGTGGCGGTGTAGAGCCCCATATGCAACAGTTCTATGAATTCATGCCGGCCGGAGTGGCCGTGCGGTTCTAGGCGCTGCAGTCTGAGACCTAGCGACCGCTACGGTCGCAGGTTCGAATCCTGCCTCGGGCATGGATGTGTGTCATGTCCTTAGGTTAGTTAGGTTTAATTAGTTCTAAGTTCTAAGCGACTGATGACTTCAGAAGTTAAGTCGCATAGTGCTCAGAGCCATTTGAACCATTTGATTTGAATTCATGACATCGAACAGAATAAAAAGTGCCTCGTCCGCCCAAAGAATATTCCCCGGCCCCATATTCCATTCATTTCCACTCGCGCCAAAGCTGAAGAGCAAAATCACGTCGTTGAAGCCTATCTTGGAGTCTCATTTGGTGCACATTCTGAATGCACCGCTAAATCTTTTGAATTGTTGACCACGGGAGAGATAATTCCTGTGACAGCTCGAGCACTGGCTGCAGAATTTTACGCACGTGCTGCACGATCGGCTACAGCTACAGCAATTTTACCAAGAACCAGCTGCCATGGGAATGGAAGGCCTCCCTCTCCCTGCTACACCACCTAGTTCACATGTTTCTTAAAATATGTTGAGCCTTCCGTTCAGCCCATTTTGTGACATGGGGCCTCTTCGCAGCTGTTTCTGTCAGCGATATTCCGTAATGCAGCGCTGCTACTGTTGCCATTCTGCTAAAACAAGTTTACCAGCAGTGGAAGGTCTTTCTTCTCGATTGCCATTGCATTTCGTACGGAAAATGTCAACCCTTTTAATCCTTTACAACAACCGTTACTTCAAAAATGAAATCGATGCACGTCACCAAGTTACGAACAGGATACTGACGTCAAAACAGGAAATTTACAGAGCCGTATTTTCACCTTGTGGCAGAAGTTAGAACTTTTTTTTTCAGCGCGAGCCACTATAAAAGCGATTAGTGAACATAACCTACGATGTTTTAGCGTTCTGCGATGAATATAGGCTGCGCTGCAGCACGCGGAACAGCGTCAGTTTAATTATAACTACCAGGTATAAATTTCGTTTAAACAAACCGGCAATAAATTCACTGCAGACATTGCAGCACTTCATGGTGGCAGGTGTACTACAGAAAGACAACAATTCCTGAAGAAACTCAAAGTTTTGGAAGGTAATGGAATGTGAAGTTCTCTACCAGCCAGTTACACATTTTGTTTCTGTTTCCACATAGAAGGTTGTAATACATTTTGTACAACGATCAATGAACCGATCAGCCACATTTTTCTGCTGGGTCTCCAATGTTTTTCCCTGACTGCACCAGAAAAACTGGCTTATGCATTTGGAAAGATTCCAGTTAGCCGAATACAATCAAGGATTTCGAAAAACTCCAGTGTTATGTACCTGACGACCACCTAGCTTTCTACGAGCAAGTTTTGAAGAGGCCTGGTTGGTTGGTTGGTTTAAAGGAGAGGAGGAAGGGACCGAACTGCGAGGTCATCGGTCCATTGTTCCCAGTAAAATAATTATACACGGGAAAGAAAAAAAGAAAAGAGGCGTCCAGAACAATAACAGGAGAATGGAAGAACCGAAGGAACGACAGAAGGACAACCAACACTACAGTGGACAAAACAGGAAAAGAAAACCACAGAGAGAACCAAGAAATTGGTAGAAGGGATAAAAACAAGAGAACAGGTGACAGTGGCTGGCCGACCATGAGAATAAAAAGGAAAAGCCAGCCACTCTGCGACACGTTAAAACATCCAGCCTAAAAGCATTAGAGCGGAGAACACAAAGGGACAAAGGACATGCGCGAAAACTCATATGGAATGATAAAACCCACCGTTACGTATAAAAAATAAAACTAAATTGCCCAATGAGGCGTTGTCAGCTAAAATTAATGGTAACGAGTCCGGTAACGGAAGAGTCCGTCGCAAGGCAGCCAAAGAAGGACAGCTCGCCAAGCTATGGGCCACTGTCAGCTGGGCGTCGCATCGACATTGAGGTGGGTCTTCACGGCGCAGGGGGTAGCCGTGTGTCACCCAAGCATGGCCAATGCGGAGCCTACAGAGAACCACAGAGTCCATGTGAGAGGCCCGCGTGGAAGTCTTCCACAGATTGGTAGTCTCCTTAACGGCAGGCAGTTTGTTGTGCGTACTGAGGGTATGCCATTCCGTCTCCCAAAGCTGAAAATCTTGCGGCGTAGTACTGAACGCAGGTCAGTTGCAGAGAAGCCGATCTGCATAAGCGGTTTCCGAATAGCCTGTTAGGCCAGCCTGTCGGCAAGTTCGTAGCTTGGGATTCCGAATTGAACTGGGATCCAGACAAACACCACTGAACGACTGGACCGTTCCAGGGCATAGACGGACTCCAGGATGGCCGCTACCAAAGGATGACGAGGGTAGCACTGGTCGATAGCTTTCAGGCTGCTCAAGGAGTCAGTACACGGAAGTAACGGCTGTCCAGGGCATGAACGGATGTGCTCAAGAGATATAGCCAGCAGCTCGGCAGTGAAAACACTGTGGCCATCGGGCAAGGAATGCTGTTCAATATATCCTCCATGGACATAAGCGAAGCCGGTGTGATCATCAGCCATCGAGCCGTCGGTGTAAATCACTTCATGGGCTCGGTACATGTTAAGAATCGACAGTAAGTGGCAGTGGAGAGCTGCGGGGTTAACTGAGTCCTTAGGGTCATGTGTAAGGTCCAGGCGAAGCCGCGGCATAGGGGTACACCGTGGAGGTGTACGTGAATGGACCTCAAGTAAATAAGGTGATAAAGGCAAGGACTCCAGTTCGGAAAAAAGGGACTGCAATTGGAAGCACTGACCTGGACCGCCGATGAGGGAGATTAACCGCCATGGGTGGGAAATGGAGACGGTAATTCAGATGCTCAGGAGAACTACGAACGTGTGCAACGTAACAGGATAGCAGTCGTACACGCCTAACCTGCAATGGAGGGACTCCAGCGTCCACCAGGACGCTGGTCACCGGACTCGCCCAAAAGCTCCTGTCACTAGGCGAAAACCATAGTGGTGCACTGGGTCGAGTAGACGCAACGATGAGGGCGCCGCCGAACCATAAACCAGACTCCCGTAGCCAAGGCGGGATTGAACAAGGGCTCTGTAGAGCTGCAGCAGCGGAGAGCCATGTGCACCCCAGTTGGTGTTGCTCAGGTAGCGGAGGGCATTGAGGTGCTGCCAGCATTTCTGCTTAAGCCGACGAACGTGAGGAAACCAAGTAAATCGGGCGTCTCAATCGGGCGTCGAAAACCAGTGCTAAGAATCGATATGTCTCCACTACAGTGAGTGGATCGTCATTAAGGTAAAGTTCTGGTTGCGGATGAACGGTATGACGCTGACAGGAGCGCATAACACGGGACTTTGCGGCCGAAAACTGGAAACCGTAGGCTAGAGCCCATGACTGCGCCTTGTAGGTGGCTCCGTGTAGGCGCTGCTCAGCAGCACCAGTACTGGTGGGGCAGTACGAAATGCAGAAGTCGTCTGCATATAGAGAAGGTGAGACGGACGGCCCTACAGTTGCTGCTAGACCTTTAATGCCCACTAAAAATAGAGATACACTCAATACAGAGCCCTGTGGGACCCCATTCTCCTGTGTATGGGGAGAACTATGGAAGGCTCAAAAATGGTTCAAATGGAACTGAGCACTATGGGACTTAACATCTGAGGTCATCAGTCCCCAAGAACTTAGAAGTACTTAAACCTAACTAACCTAAGGACATCACACACATCCATGTCCGAGGCAGTATTCGAACCTGCGACCATAGCGGTTGTTTTGTTCCAGACTGAGGCACCCAGAACCGCTCGGCCACGGCGGCCGTCGAACTATGGGAGGCACCAACTTATACAGAAGGCACAAAGCGGTAGGAAATTTTGGATAAAATCGGGCCTCGAAGATCTCACTGGCAAGGATATTATGTCGCCAGGTCGTGTCATACCCTTTCCGTAAATCAAAAACAAAAGACGTCAACCATGTGTTGGCATTTGGAAAAGGCCGTTCGGATGGCAGACTCTAGGGACACAAGATTATCAGTGGGAGAGTGACCCTGGCGGAAGCTGCCTTGACATGGAGCCAATAGGCCACGTGACTCCAGGACCCAACCGAACCTCTGACACACCATACGTTCCAGCAGCTTACAAAGAACGTTGGTGAGGCTGATGGGCCGATAGCTGTCCACATAAAGCGGGTTTTTACCGGATTTAAGCACCGGAATGCTGGTGCTCTCCCGTCATTGCGATGGAAAGACGCCATCGCACCAGATTCGGTTGAAGATGACGAGGAGATGTCGCTTGTAGTAAGATGAGAGATATTTAATCTTCTGAGTGTGGAATCGGTCTGACCCATGATCAGTGTCGGGGCAATGTGAAAGGACACGGAGGAGTTCCCACTCTGTAAATGGGGCGTTGTAGGATTTACTGTGGCGCGCAGTGAACGAGAGGACTTTCCCTTCCAGCCAACGTTTGAAAATGCGAATGGCTGTGCTGTGATTCTACGATGCAGAGGCTCTAGCATAGTGCTCAGCAAAGTGCTCTGAAATCGCGTTTGCATTGGTAGATAACACGCCATTTATGTTACCACTGGGAATATCTGTTGGTGTCTTGTACCCAAAAACTCGTTTGATCTTTTCCCAGACTTGGGAAGGTGACGTATGACACCCAATGGTCTCTCCCAACACTCCTGCTTCCGTCGTTTGATAAGTTGACGAACGCGGGCACGGAGCCGTTTAAAGGCTATGAGGTGCTCCAGGGAAGCGTGCCACTTATGCTGCTGTAGAGCTCGCCGAAGCCCCTTAATTGCTTCAGCGACTTCCCCAGACCACCCAGGGACTGCCTTTCACCGGAGGCACCCTAAAGAGTGAGGGATCGCGTTTTCTGCCGCAGAAAGGATTGTTGTAGTCACCTGATCAACCATCACATCGATGTTACCATGTGGGGGAGATTCAGTGGTGACAGCAGAGGTGAAAGTTTCCCAGTCCGCCTTGCTTAAAGCCCACCTGGCCAGGCGTCCATGTGTCTGACGCTGGGGCAGTGGCAGAAAGATGGGGATGTGGTCACTACCACACAAGACGTCATGTGCTCCCCAGCGGGTAGATGGGAGAAGTCCTGGGCTGCAAACTGATAGATCAATGACCGAGTAACTACCATGAGCCACACTGAACTGATTGGTGGTCCGAGTGCTTAAGAGGCAGAGGTCGAGCTGAGACAGTAAAGTTTCGACATCTCTACCTCGACCAATAAGCATAGTGCCACCCCACAACGGGTTATGGGCGTTAAAATCTTCCAAAAGTAGGAAAGGTTTAGGGAGTTGATCAATCAGTGCAGCTAGTACATTCAGGGATACTGCACAATCTGGTGGAAGATATACATCGCAGGCAGTTATTTCCTGTGTCGTCCTTATTCTGACAGCCACAGCTTCAAGAGGGATTTGAAGGGGCACAGTTTCACTACAGAATGCGTTTAGGACATAAATGCAAACTCCACCTGACACTCAATTATAGTCGCTACAGGTCCTGTAATATCCCCTATAGCCACGAAAGTCAGGGGTCCACGCTGCCGAGAACCAGGTTTCCTGGAGGGCAATGCAGAAAGCTGGTGTAAAGCTGAACTGCTACTGTAGCTCAGCCAGGCGGTGGAAAAAATCGCCGCAGTTCCACTGGAGGTTGACGTCATTGTGAGACTGGGAAGGCATGGAAAATTCAATGAGGCAGTTTATCCCTCAGGGTCACCTGCAGCCACCGACTTATTGTCTGAGCAGTCTATATCCATTGTGTGTGAGAGTCCGGTGACATCTAGGTTCTCAGCAGACGCCAGTATTTCCACCTCATCTGCAGATGCAAAGCTTGCAGGTAGTGGTGATGTGGGCTCCACTGCACATCCCTTGGTCTTTTAAATTTTCTTTTTGGATTTCTCTCACTGCTCCTTGGGTTTCTCTGGCTGGGAGGACTTCACTGATTCAGGCTCTGGGACTGAGGATGAGTGTGAAACCCTACAACCAGCTGCTTTTGGACTCTTCAGCCACTGGCGGGTGTCCTCTTTCCCACTAGCAGAAATCTGGGAAAGAAGTGACCAAAGGGACCCCATCGTAGCAAGAGGTGCCAAAGAAGACTTACAGTTCTCTGGCACAAAAGTATGGACTGATATCCCCGATGGTTGGGAGGGAGGGGGGTGTTACCTCCAAAGTAGGTGGTGCAGGAGCAACAGGGGGAAGTGCCCCCCCCCCCCATTATCAAGGGGGTAAGTGTAGTCTTCCGGCTCTGAGAGGTGACTGGGGTTTGCGGAGCTGTTGGGGCTAGAACTGTTGTAGTGTCAGCGTAAGATGATGTCATACATACAGGATATAGGCATTCAAATTTCCTGTTAGTGTAGGTCAGGGTCTTGTACTCCATGATTTTCCTTTCTTTCTGGAGAATCCTGCAATGAGCAAGTTGAATGATGCTCTCTGCATTTGACACTGATGGGAGGCGGGGCACATGGAGTATTGGGATCTCAAGGACGTCCACAATCTCGACATGTGACGCTGGAAGTACAGTGGGAGGACATATGGCCGAACTTCTAGCATTTAAAGCACCACATTGGGGGAGGGATATAGAGCTTTACTCACAGTGGTAGACCATCACCTTGACTTTCTCGGGTAATGTATCACCCTCGAGGGCCAAGATGTAGGCACCAGTAGCAACCTGATTATCCCTTGGAGCCCGGTGGACACACTGAATGAAATGTCACCTCAACGCTCTAAATTGGCGCACAGCTCATCGTCAGACTGTAAAAGGAGGTCCCTGTGAAATATGATACCCTGGACCATATTTAAGCTCTTATGGGGCGTGATGGTTACAGAAACATCCACAGCTTATCACAAGCGAGTAACGCCTGTGACTGGGCAGAGTATGCTGTTTTGATCAAGACTGACAAAGATCATTTTGGACAAGCCCTCCACCTCCCCAAACGTGTCCTCTAAATGCTCAACAAAAAACTGAGGCTTCATCATCATCAAAGATTCCCCATCAGATCTTGAACATACAAGGTGAAACGTCCCCTTAGAAAAATTAATGAATTACTGTGCTGATAAACCTCTTGCATTATATGATTTTCGAACAGCTGAGCAGAAGTGAACGTACTCAGACATTTCGCTTTTTACCTATTCTAATCACACTAAACTTACACACAATATTTTTAGCGCAACGCAATCTGACTTTCAATAATCCCTACAAAAGAATGGCCCTGACTAAGATTAACCTATACCTTTCACAGATCACTTACCTCACAAAAATCTTCGTTACTCGAAGTACTGCAATACGGCGAGCCCCACTATTCAATGGCTCTGAGCACTATGGGACTTAAAATCTATGGTCATCAGTCCCCTAGAACTTAGAACTACTTAAACCTAACTATCCTAAGGACATCACACAACACCCAGTCATCACGAGGCAGAGAACCCACTATTCAAACTACTGAAGGCGCTAGCTACTGATAGGAATGCTTAGCAAATGAAAGATTTTGATAGAGAACAAACAATGTATTTACCTTAATAGTGTTCAAAAGTCATAATATAAATAGCAGTTAATTACATCCAGTCTTACAAACTTACTGTCTTTGATGGACACACGTCCAGATCATCCGCTCTCAAAACTCCGCCATTTCTCTCCTCACATCCACCTCTGCTGGCGGCTCACCTCCAACTGCGCAACGCTACGCGCTGTTCACATCCAACTGCCCAACACTACAATAGCATATACTCCAACAATTCAAACCAACTACAGCCTTCGCACAGCACAGTCAGTGATTTTCATATAGAGCGCTACGTGGCGTTACCAACATAAAAACCTAAACAGCCTACTTACAAAGGTACCGGGGCGAATAAGAGCCACTGCCATCCTTAGCCTGACGTTTCTTCATGGGATGGCCAGGGAGGGGAACGATTTGATGTTGTACTTCCGTGCATTGGATTGAGCTCATGAACGCTTAGAGACTGCTGGTGTTTGACCACCAGCAAGAGATGACGTACTATGCTTCATCACATGTCATCCGTCCTGATGCCACCCACTCTGACGAGGGACCCTCCCCACGGGCGTCACCCAGCCGCAGCAAAGGCAACTTGTCACGATGGCCATTGCCAGGAGTCCCGATGCCTCAGGGTGACGGGCATTTACTCCTCGGCGTACGTGGGGAGTTAACGGCACACGCATCATCAGAGTGATTCCTGTGTGGTCAGGGGCTACAACCAACAAGGTACATAGCTGCCCCACCACAATGGATTGACCACCATGCTAGATATCACGTGCAACCAAGCAAACAAGTCCATTATCATCGTCAGCGTAGAGAACGATACTGCACAGTTGATGGAAAAATACGCACCCAGGAGGGTGACCTCGCCCAAAAGTTGGAGAATGAGCAGAAGTGCAGATCCACGTCGACGAAGAACGCGTTAGGTTTCAGGGCATGATGGACACGATGCACCATGTAAGGCGCCCTTCCCCAATTGGCTCGCTCTTCGGGAAAATTTAGAAAAATGAAGGTCAAACCCTACAGGAGACCATCACATAAAGGCCAAAACGTGTGAGACTCCTTTTAGTCGCCTCTTACGACAGGCAGGAATACGCCGGACCTATTCTAACCCCTGGACCCATGGACATCTCCGTAACGCTATCACGGTTACCAAATAACCCTGTGACGAAACGCGCCGCTCTTCTTTGGATCTTCTCTATCTGTAAAGAATGACAGCCAAGAGGGCGAGTGAATAGGTTATCAGACAGTGATTATAGCTGTTGTAGAATGAGGCATCAGTATTATGAAATGTAGAACTATACGTATTATATTGTTGTCAATCAAAATAATGTTAAGGTGAAAAAAAGTAGAGTGTAATTTCAGTATCCTTTACACGTATTTCTACATAAAAAAAGCATAATTTTCCAGCTTTTAGTGATTAATTACTGATATCCCTGAACACAGGATAGGATGGGGAAACAAGACTTAGAAGGACAGGCCCAGGGTTGTCATCTGTCATTTAAAAATTCACATTTATTTTTAATAAAGACAATACGTGGCAATTTAAATATGGTCTGTAATTCAGCACTTAAGATTAACCAGTAATTGAAATCAGTACACCACAATGGAATTAAATTTCTTTATAGTTTAAAAATCAGTCAAATGACCTCAGCTCTTAAGGCTGTAACTTTGCAGTTAATTTTTAATGATAGGCAATGAAAGAAAAGATTTCTGTAAAACATATCCCCCAAGTCATCAATAGACCATCTTGGTATTAAGATAGGTAAATACGAATAACCTTAAGAAACAATCTAAATCTGGACAAGTGGAACAATAGACAAATTTTCTTCAAAAATGAAACAATATTTAGATGACACAAGGTGACGTTATGTTAAACCATTAATTACTAAAAATCAGGACTTTAAAAGTACCCTTAGGTTTAAGGAATAATTTTATATGCACGTTGCCGTAGGAAAGTTGTAATACAAGTCTCACTGGCGGGCAGAGTGCAATAAGTATAGCTGACTGAGTGTAAGGCTCGCAATAGCTTGAAAACATGACGTCTTAATATACAGACAAGCGTTAAAAGAATAGCCTTTAGGGGGGAAAGAGAACGGCTGATAAAACTGAACACAGTCTGTACACAGCTGACATGAACAAACTTGCGCACCAAGATGTGGCGCCATCCCAGACGCCGGCCGACACCTCAGACACCGCGGTGTGACGCCAGCAGGCCTCCCGCTCGCGGCAAGCGTGACTACAGCCACGTGAGCACCCGAGCTTCGGCTACAAAATCAGCAAAAGCCGTCGACAAGAGTACCATAGTCTAAGCACAGGTAAATAAGCCAAGACAACCGAAGTCTCTACTAACGTTACTCGCCAAAAGGCGCCTTTAGAAGCTAATGCTAAGAAGCCAGAAAATTATTCCGTCAGCTACGCATTTAGAAGTGCCTTTACACGTTTTAACATAAAAGGAAAGAAAAAATTAGAACACCACTCGCCAATGTATCTCAGAGACCAAAGCTAACTCTAACCAGACAAAACGAAGTGAATTAAAGTCTAGGAAACATACTTTAAATGTAAGATCTTATCAATACAGATCCGTGAAGGGCCGTTAATATAACCAACGTCTTAAAGGATGCATGAGCCCTACCTCCGTAATTGATGGTTTTGTGGCGGTGTTCGTAGCGACAAACAATTCACGGTAGAAACGGCTTACGAAGTCACCGCCACACTTTTAATAGCGGGCCGACCGGTCCGCTGGAACAGTGAACAGAAAGATGAAAACCCAAACACTCTGATTAAATAAAAGTCGGTACTTATCTTTATTGACGAAGATACAGAAACACAATAGTGAACTCCGTGTCTACAGAGATCTGTCTAGTTCGAGTCGGAGCGGCTAGGTCAGCGTCGGCTGACGACAAACAACAACTCTGCTGCGATGAACACACAACTGACTAGCAAGTACACAATTCGGTGGCGAGTATACAACTGAGCGGCGAATACAGAACTGTCCTAGCGCTCGCGACTCCAGCGCTTAAGAAGCCAGAAGCCAGCGGTGGCGCGCGCAGACTTGCGCCGATTTGCTGTCTCGCTGGCGCTGCTTATGCGGACGGCGTCCGGACTTTGATGCTGCCAACCTTTTGGCAGCGGGCTCGGGTGGCATTACTGGCTAGGATATAACAGATGGTATTTAGCATAGCATTTTAGCCACCAAGAAATACATCAAAGTCTTAAGCTTGCAAAATAGGATCTAAAACAATTCAAACACATATGCTCCCTGCCGCCGTTGGATAAGCAGCTGCAGCAGCAAGTCGTATACTCCTAGCTCACTCATTTGTTACATAGTTTAATTCTTAATTTCTTTGCGTGTTTTTGGTACTTGCATTGTTTAATTCATAAATTTCGGGCGTATTATAGTATTTGAGAGTTGTAGCATCGCGTTTCAGTACCTGAATAGTGTAAATTCGCGTAGTCGTTTGTCTTCTGTTTTTGTTTTGAACGGCCAGTGTCGGTTGGTCACAGTCAGTGTGCTCCCTGCCGCCGTTGGATAAGCAGCTGCAGCAGCAAGTCGTATACTCCTAGCTTACTCATTTGTTACATAGTTTAATTCTTAATTTCTTTGCGTGTTTTTGGTACTTGCATTGTTTAATTCATAAATTTCGGGCGTATTATAGTATTTGAGAGTTGTAGCATCGCGTTTCAGTACCTGAGTAGTGTAAATTCGCGTAGTCGTTTGTCTTCTGTTTTTGTTTTGAACGGCCAGTGTCGGTTGGTCACAGTCAGTGTGCTCCCTGCCGCCGTTGGATAAGCAGCTGCAGCAGCAAGTCGTATACTCCTAGCTCACTCATTTGTTACATAGTTTAATTCTCAATTTCCTTGCGTGTTTTTGGTACTTGCATTGTTTAATTCATAAATTTCGGGCGTATTATAGTATTTGAGAGTTGTAGCATCGCGTTTTAGTACCTGAATAGTGTAAATTCGCGTAGTCTCCTTCCGCCGCCGAGCAGTGTCAGCAGTGCGCAAGTAGCAGCATTACTGCATTTACTAGGCAATCTTGTATTTTAATAACCGTTTAAATTTTGTCGATTTGTTTGCGCTCTCTGTAGATTAGTTCAGACGTTCTTTGCAAAACAGTTTTTAGCATGGATAGGGACTGCAACTGCTGTGTTCGGATGCAGGCTGAGTTGGCATCCCTTCGCTCCCAGCTTCAGGCAGTGTTGGCTTCGGTCACACAGCTTGAGGCTGTTGCCAATGGGCATCACTGTGGGGGTCCGGGTGGAAGTTTGTCGGGGACAGCCAGCTCGTCCCACGCATCCCCCGATCGGACTACGACTGTGGTTGCCCGGGATACTGCCCGCATTGAGGCTGATCCCTCACCTGTGGTAGAGTGGGAGGTCGTCTCAAAGTGTGGCAGGGGGCGAAAGACATTCCGGAGGGCTGAACGGAAAGCCTCTCCAGTTTGTCTGACGAACCGGTTTCAGGCTCTGTCTCAGGCTGATACTGATCTTCGGCCTGACATGGCTGCTTGTCCTGTTCCAGAGGTTGCCCCTCAGTCTGCAAGATCCGGGCGGTCGCAGAGGGTGGGCTTACTGATAGTTGGGAGCTCCAACGTCAGGCGCGTAATGGGGCCCCTTAGGGAAATGGCAGCAAGAGAAGGGAAGAAAACCAATGTGCACTCCGTGTGCATACCGGGGGGAGTCATTCCAGATGTGGAAAGGGTCCTTCCGGATGCCATGAAGGGTACAGGGTGCACCCATCTGCGGGTGGTCGCTCATGTCGGCACCAATGATGTGTGTCGCTATGGATCGGAGGAAATCCTCTCTGGCTTCCGGCGGCTATCTGATTTGGTGAAGACTGCCAGTCTCGCTAGCGGGATGAAAGCAGAGCTCACCATCTGCAGCATCGTCGACAGGACTGACTGCGGACCTTTGGTACAGAGCCGAGTGGAGGGTCTGAATCAGAGGCTGAGACGGTTCTGCGACCGTGTGGGCTGCAGATTCCTCGACTTGCGCCATAGGGTGGTGGGGTTTCGGGTTGCGCTGGATAGGTCAGGAGTCCACTACACGCAACAAGCGGCTCCACGGGTAGCAGGAGTTGTGTGGCGTGGACTGGGCGGTTTTTTTAGGTTAGATGGCCTTGGGCAAGTACAGAAAGGGCAACAGCCTCAACGGGTGCGGGGCAAAGTCAGGACATGCGGGGACAAAGCAGCAATCGGTATTGTAATTGTCAACTGTCGAAGCTGCGTTGGTAAAGTACCAGAACTTCAAGCGCTGATAGAAAGCACCGAAGCTGAAATCGTTATAGGTACAGAAAGCTGGCTTAAGCCAGAGATAAATTCTGCCGAAATTTTTACAAAGGTACAGACGGTGTTTAGAAAGGATAGATTGCATGCAACCGGTGATGGAGTGTTCGTCGCTGTTAGTAGTAGTTTATCCTGTGGTGAAGTGGAAGTGGATAGTTCCTGTGAATTATTATGGGTGGAGGATACACTCAACAACCGAGCTAGGTTAATAATTGGCTCCTTTTACCGACCTCCCGACTCAGCAGCATTAGTGGCAGAACAACTGAGAGAAAATTTGGAATACATTTCACATAAATTTTCTTAGCATGTTATAGTCTTAGGTGGAGATTTCAATTTACCAGATATAGACTGGGACACTCAGATGTTTAGGACGGGTGGTAGGGACAAAGTATCGAGTGACATTATACTGAGTGCACTATCCGAAAATTACCTCGAGCAATTAAACAGAGAACCGACTCGTGGAGATAACATCTTGGACCTACTGATAACAAACAGACCCGAACTTTTCGACTCTTTTAGTGCAGAACAGGGAATCAGTGATCATAAGGCCGTTGCAGCATCCATGAATATGGAAGTTAATAGGAATATAAAAAAAAGGGAGGAAGGTTTATCTGTTTAGCAAGAGTAATAGAAGGCAGATTTCAGGCTACCTAACAGATCAAAACGAAAATTTCTGTTCCGACACTGACAATGTTGAGTGTTTATGGAAAAAGTTCAAGGCAATCGTAAAATGCGTTTTAGACAGGTACGTGCCGAGTAAAACTGTGAGGGACGGGAAAAACCCACCGTGGTACAACAACAAAGTTAGGAAACTACTGCGAAAGCAAAGAGAGCTCCACTCCAAGTTTAAAGGCAGCCAAAACCTCTCAGACAAACAGAAGCTAAACGATATCAAAGTTAGCGTAAGGAGGGCTATGCGTGAAGCGTTCAGTGAATTCGAAAGTAAAATTCTATGTACCGACTTGACAGAAAATCTTAGGAAGTTCTGGTCTTACGTTAAATCAGTAAGTGACTCGAAACAGCATATCCAGACACTCCGGGATGATGATGGCATTGAAACAGAGGATGACACGCGTAAAGCTGAAATACTAAACACCTTTTTCCAAAGCTGTTTCACAGAGGAAGATCGCACTGCAGTTCCTTCTCTAAATCCTCGCACAAACGAAAAAATGGCTGACATCGAAATAAGTGTCCAAGGAATAGAAAAGCAACTGGAATCACTCAATAGAGGAAAGTCCACTGGACCTGACGGGATACCAATTCGATTCTACACAGAGTACGCAAAAGAACTTGCCCCCCTTCTAACAGCCGTGTACCGCAAGTCTCTAGAGGAACGGAAGGTTCCAAATGATTGGAAAAGAGCACAGGTAGTCCCAGTCTTCAAGAAGGGTCGTCGAGCAGATGCGCAAAACTATAGACCTATATCTCTGACGTCGATCTGTTGTAGAATTTTAGAACATGTTTTTTGCTCGAGTATCATGTCGTTTTTGGAAACCCAGAATCTACTATGTAGGAATCAACATGGATTCCGGAAACAGCGATCGTGTGAGACCCAACTCTCTTTATTTGTTCATGAGACCCAGAAAATATTAGATACAGGCTCCCAGGTAGATGCTATTTTTCTTGACTTCCGGAAGGCGTTCGATACAGTTCCGCACTGTCGCCTGATAAACAAAGTAAGAGCCTACGGAATATCAGACCAGCTGTGTGGCTGGATTGAAGAGTTTTTAGCAAACAGAACACAGCATGTTGTTATCAATGGAGAGACGTCTACAGACGTTAAAGTAACCTCTGGCGTGCCACAGGGGAGTGTTATGGGACCATTGCTTTTCACAATATATATAAATGACCTAGTAGATAGTGTCGGAAGTTCCATGCGGCTTTTCGCGGATGATGGTGTAGTATACAGAGAAGTTGCAGCATTAGAAAATTGTAGCGAAATGCAGGAAGATCTGCAGCGGATAGGCACTTGGTGCAGGGAGTGGCAACTGTACCTTAACATAGACAAATGTAATGTATTGCGAATACATAGAAAGAAGGATCCTTTATTGTATGATTATATGATAGCGGAACAAACACTGGTAGCAGTTACTTATGTAAAATATCTGGGAGTATGCGTGCGGAACGATTTGAAGTGGAATGATCATATAAAATTAATTGTTGGTAAGGCGGGTACCAGGTTGAGATTCATTGGGAGAGTGCTTAGAAAATGTAGTCCACCAACAAAGGAGGTGGCTTACAAAACACTCGTTCGACCTATACTTGAGTATTGCTCATCAGTGTGGGATCCGTACCAGATCGGTTTGACGGAGGCGATAGAGAAGATCCAAAGAAGAGCGGCGCGTTTCGTCACAGGGTTATTTGGTAACCGTGATAGCGTTACGGAGATGTTTAATGAACTCAAGTGGCAGACTCTGCAAGAGAGGCGCTCTGTATCGCGGTGTAGCTTGCTCGCCAGGTTTCGAGAGGGTGCGTTTCTGGATGAGGTATCGAATATATTGCTTCCCCCTACTTATACCTCCCGAGGAGATCACGAATGCAAAATTAGAGAGATTATAGCGCGCACGGAGGCGTTCAGGCAGTCGTTCTTCCCGAGAACCATACGCGACTGGAACAGGAAAGGGGGGTAATGACAGTGGCACGTAAAGTGCCCTCCGCCACACACCGTTGGGTGGTTTGCGGAGTATAAATGTAGATGTAGATGTAGATGTAGCAATCGCCCGTAAAATCACAAAACTGAGTTTTAAGAAAATCACTTATCTCTATGAAATAGTATATGAGATACAACAAATTTTAAAACTATTCCTACCTACTAATTAACCTTCCAATTTTACGCCCCAGCTGACCCATATAACTTCATAAATCCCAAAACCAAATAAGGTAAGCTAAATATACACCGATACACTATAAATAAACCCTATTGTAACTTTTCCATCAAATTAAACTGCACCAAATCTCAGAGAGCCATGCAAGGAAGGAATCGAGTAAGCGGACAGGTAAATAGTACCGACCGATGCACAAGAGCTGCTGTACAGTCCAATCACTAAAAATTTCAGTCTACGAACGGATGGCCAAATCCGCGATTACGGCAATCCAATAGAGTCGGAGACGACACCCTGAGAGGCACCCACATGCCTTGCTCATACTGTGGCATCAAGCATTCAGGCCTGCAAGATGAGTGGTCTGCCAAGCGAGTGGATTCATTCTTATTTATCGAGTAACATGAACTCTCGTACTCACAATTTAGTTACAAATTATTCTCCGGTATGAATAATACGCAACGGAAACACGCATCTGATTATCAGTAATTTACAGAACTCTGACTGTTCACTACGCACTGGCAATACCACATTTTCTTTCTTTTTTATTTAACGGCTTTTATCAACACGTGGCCATCGCACTGAATATGAGTGGCGCACACATTATAAATTCTGGATATCATGACAACATACAATTCGAAGGAAAAGGCCACCAATCTTTTTCTTTTCACTATCTTATTTATTCCGATAAATTCTATAACCTAAACACACAAATTCTATAACCTACAACAATAACACATGAGAAATTCCGCCTAGTGGGCATGGCTTAACATTGGTGATTCTCTACCTTATGGTCTCGTAATTATTTGACGCTACAGTGCTCTTTCTGGATAGGATGGTGGATCTTTTATTATTTCTCACACTTCGAGTCTCACAATCATCATCACGAAACTTTCCTCCAGACCGAGCAGTACAAAAGGAACACGCATAACCCACTAATCTTTTGAAACTACCTCGCTACTCTCCCATGCAAACCACACATACCCAAATTACATGACATACACCACACTACAATATGAAATACTACACAGGGAATAGTCACAACATTATCACTTTCAGCTTTCCCACTTCAATTAATATTTATCCCAGTTTCACACGACACTGCCCCACTTCGTAATTCTACTTTCCTACTATGAACTCTGGAGATATATGCACGTCTTCCTGTGCAATGCATGCCAAGTGGCGTTGCTGGATAGACGGCCGACTCACCTTGCTTCTCTCTCAGAGTTTGAATCTAGCGTCACACGGAATCATGTCACGCAAAGTTATATTAAGAACGTATTCATCACACACGCGAGTCCTCAACTGATACCATGGACGAGTACTTCTCTTTATCTTTTGTCTCATACACAGTTTGAGACTCACACAGTACTCACCACGTGGAAGTACTCGCCTCTAATTTCAAGTCCTGCACACGCCATTTCTTAAATATTTCAACTTATGGTACACACGCTATTTCTTAAATATTTCAACTTACTGTACACACGCTAGTAATTCAGCTTAACTTAAGCACACGGAAGTATTTCAACTTATTGCTACACGTGGTTTCATTGTGACCGTTGGTCACTTCCAAAGATTACTACAATCCCATTAATATTACCTGCCTGACATTTAATTCTCCCCACAAAAGTTCCTGAAATAGAGAAATTATTATTTCAAACTACTCTTAAATATTCCACATGCATACCATGTCTCCACTCTTTTGTCTTTACGGAGCACAACTAAGACAGGTCTTAACAGCACAAGATCCAGCGGCAGAGTGCTGAAACATGGCCGTTCTTCAGGTCCTCTCGCATCTCAGCCGAAGTGGGGGAAGACCATGCTACCGTATTGGTCAGCCACATTTCAGGCGCTCAAAGCTCCGGTAAGTTTCATCTCTTTGGTTCCACCAAAGGTGGCCAAAGGATCGTCTCAAAGATGATCATATATTCACATTCACTATCTGCGGTTAGCAGACAACCATACATTCATTCATTTCACAGATCTCACCAAACTGGATGTAGGGATTTATTTTGTGGGAGTGCACATGTGATCAATTAAATAAATAAATTGTCATTCTTTCCCACACTGGTATCCGGCTTCACTGTATTAATTGAAATTAATTTATTTTACAAAAAAATGTGTTGTTCTGACAAAAATAATGAAGTATGTTGTACCTATTTTCAATGTCGGGCGGTACTGTACCCTTTCAACCCAACACCAATAACGGTGACGATTCCTCCAAGTCACACACACTGGCTCTGTCGGCGCGCAGGGCACGTTTTTCAAGGCGCTGACGCCTCCAGGCAGCGTCGTACTCCAGGACTTGGGTGTTACTGACTCCTAACGGACGCGAAGGGCTTGTTTTTCACGTTGCCACGGCAACGGCACAATCGCACCACTCATCGAGATGCCAGCGAAGCGGACAAATAAACGAGTCAAAGATTTGACTCAAGCCGGCACGGCTCAATTATATTACCAAAGTATAGCGTTAGAAATTCAATCTCATATGTGGCAATCACATTTACAGCTTACAAGTAGACACTGCCAGTCAAGATGCCCATAGGAGGTCAAAATTCAAATTACAGTCTAAACAGTTTTCCTCCGTTTCCCACAAGGATGCGTCTGTTGACTTTAGCCCCTTTAAAAATATACGATTCATTTATGCTTCGTATGTTATTACTACTAACCTTTGCAAATTCGTTATGTACGTAATATTTATCGGTTGACGAGTGAGAACACCGCGAGAGCAGAACCTGGAAGACAGTTTTGTGTGGTAGCACCTGCCGACGAATGTCCCAGTGGAAGTCTTACGTGCGAGAGACCACCGAGTAACGGAAACAAAAAGCTAAGGACGCAGCTTAGAGCTGGTGGCATTAGCCGCAGCCTGACCGATTGAGCAGCAGGGGATCGTCCAAGACGAGCGACCACGACCCCTAAAGGCAAGCTGAGTAAAACACGGCTGTACCTGACTTCTCTGGTAAAGCAGGGAGCCGGTCTTTCTTTGTTGGCCAGCGAGACGCATGTAAATGCTCGTCGGCGAACCACAGAGGCTTGCCGCACTGTGCTGGCTTCGTTCCATATGGAGATAGTCATTTGACGGCGTGTGCCCGAGCCTCTAGTATAAGGAAGTCCTGTATTATTTGGAAAACACCTGGGTAGTGAACAAGCACAAGCAGGAACGTACCTGTCACGCCAAATTTGCAGGCTGTTTCCGCGATGGTGGTAGAAACATACAGAAGTGATCGAGAAGGACAAATGTATGAGTTTCAAATAACGAATCGTTCTTCAGAAACCTTTAGTCGGAATTTACGAACTTAAATGTGATGTGGGATAATTCTTTCCGTAAGATACAGTTCTCTAAGATTTAGTGTTTGTGCGATGTAATAAACTCGTTTACAGTGAGGTGAGAAAAGTCATGGGATACCTCCTGATATAGTGTTGGACCTACTTTTGCCCTGCGTAGTGTTGAAACTTGACGTGGCATGGACTCAACAAGTCGTTGCCTCTATAGGCATCCACAAATACGAAAGCGTTGCCGGTACAGGACTTTCTGCACGAACTGGCCTTACGATTATGTCCCATAAACTTTCGATGGCTTTCATGTCGGGAATCTGGATGAACAAATCATTCGCTCGAATTGTTCAGAGTTTTCTTCACAACGGACGCGAACAACTGTGGCCCAGCGACATGACAAACTGTCATGTATAAAAAATTCCATAGTTAATTGGCTGCAGATGATCATCCAGTAGCCGAACTCCATTTCCAGTCAGTAATCGGTTCAGTTGGGGCAAAGTACCCAATTCATTCCATGTATACGCAGGTGGCACGTTGGGTCCATGGCTTAATGGGATCTGTGGCACAATCGAAACCTACCATCAGCTCTGACAAGCTGAAATCGAGCCTCATCCGACCAGGTCACGGTTTTCCACTCGTCTAGGGTCCAATCGATATGGTCTCGAGCCCAAGAGAGGTCTGCCGGCGATGTCGTGCTGCTAGCAAAGGCACTGGCGTCGCTCATCTGCTGTCATAGCACATCAACGCCCAATTTCGCCGCATTGTCATAACGCATACGTTCGTCGTACGTCCCACATTCATTTCCGCCGTTATTTCACGCAGTGTTGCTTGTCTTTTAGCACTGACTACTCTACGCAAATACTGCTGCTCTCGGACGGTTATGTGAAGGCCGTTGGCCAGTGCATTGCCCGTGGTGAGAGGTAATCCCTGAAATTTAGTATTCCCGGCATCCCTGTGGATCTAGGAATACTGAATTCTATAACTATTTCTAAATGGAATGTCCCACGCGTCTAACTTCAACTACCCTGTATTCCGAGTCTGTTAATTCGCGTCGTGCGGCCATAATCACGATGGAAACCTTTTCACGAGAATCACCTGAGTGTTAGTGACAGCTCCGCCAATGTACTGCCCTTTTAGACTTTGTGTACACAATAGTACCCCCATCTGCACGTGTGCATATCGTTATCCCATGACATTTTTCACCTCAGTGTACTGTACGTGTACTTGCTAACACTGTAGTAGAAAAACCTGATGAACATGTAGGGGTACACCATAATGTCCGTAGTCAAGAAGAACGACTATGTAAACATCTACTTCTTTCTTTGCAAACCACTGTGAACTTCATGGTAGAGGATACTTTCCATTGTACCATTTACTAGTGTTTCTTCCTGATCTGTTTTCCTATAGGCAGAATGATGGATTAAATGCCTCTGAGTACGCCGTAATTAGCATAATCTCGTCCTGACTTCGCGATGCATAGGGAGTCGTAATATATCTTGAAATTGTATAAGTAAATAGGGAGTCGTAATATATTCTTGAAATTGTATAAGTAAACTTTGACGTCTACAGTTCGGGTTTTTCAGCTCTCCGTTACTCATAGTTGAAACAAGCAGCTGACCTTCTTGCTGTCTTATTTGTATATGTGCATTCAAAGTCCCGTATTGATATCCTATTTGGTGTTAGTCCCATGCGCTCGACCAGTATTCTAGAATGTTCTGTAAGCAGTCTCCTTTGTACAAAAATAGCGTTTTCTCAGTATCATACCAGTGAAATGAAGTTTGCCACCACCTTAACCTAAGACTCATTTTATTGGATCACTCCATCTTATAACCGCATTAATTAGTACAAGTCTTTGCATGAGTTAAGTGATTCCAGTAGAGACTTGTTGGTGTTGTATCGTAGGAAACTCATTTTTTCTTACTTTTCTGAACATTTAAAGCAAGTTACGGGCCGCTGGATCGACCACTTTGAAATAGTATAAAGATGTGATTGAACGTTTGCGCATAATTTCTTTTGTTTTTCTTTTCGAATAACTATTGTATTCTCTTCTATAGTTCTGCTACTTGCTGACTCGATAAGGAATAGAGTTTTTGAATTGGAAATGTTTTATGACTTTTAACTGCGAAGTCATAAATGCAAGTTACTGAATTGCTTTCACTGCCGGCTGCCGAACGGGCGCTACCAAACAAATATGAAACAAACTTTCTAAGAAATTTAATAATAAATGTTTTTGTTGTATTTTCTTCTCAGTGGGAAACTTATAAAGGCACATTTGCATGCCGAGCGTGAGTTTCCTCGGAAACGCGAAATATTAATTAAATAAATAATCAGTGACAAATAAATAAAGCCTATGGCACACAACTGCAGCGCTGTGTCGCTGATAAAACAAAAGCACAATTACGTTACTCTTGTGTTTGATTAAGAAGAGGAGAGCTCTGGTTGAGGTGGTGCGAGAAGCACGTATTTTATTTTATTGTCTGGCACACCGCCATATTTCATGTTATAGAAGAATACTGCGAGTTGCAACCACACTAGGCACTCGATTCTGTAAAGAATTTATATTTATAAAAGTAAGTAGGATTATGAACTGTAGGTTTATTCATTGAATATATCTGATTTAACTAACTGTGTAACTTTTTTATGTTTAGTAGACAATCACCTCTGTACGACGTATTGGCATGGCTGGCAAATTATTGAAATATTGAGATTTAGATTATGAGTCCGCACCTACCGCAGCAGTCTTTGGAAATGATTTAATTACGAAGTCCGATTATTCAGTTTTATTTCACGGTCAACTACGAGTAACATTGCCTTTACGAAAAAGCCATTGTCAAGCGTCTGATAACGAATAATTAAACGTCCACGTTCCAGATAAGCAAAATATTAATTACAATTGCAATCACAATCACCATCATACAGATAGAATAATTAATATTTAAATAACAATATATTTTTTTATTTATTTTATTTATTTTATATTGGCCACTGCGTGTCGGACTTGTTACTTTGTCATTTGTTACATTGTTCTCTTTGTTTCATGTAAAAAATCAACTTTCTGGACCTGGACGTCAATGTATGAGAGATAACAAAATCTGAAGATATTTTCCAATTCTGAAATTTTGCCGGAAGACGCAAAGAAGCTTCCAGCAAAATAAGGTAAGACGCAGCATCTTTGCATTGGTAGGCTTGACCAGACGTATAATTCAGTGTATTAGCTTTTCAGTAAATTCTGTAGTGTTTCTTTTCCGCATAACAGTTTCAGTGATAAATTTCATTCTCAGTACTTTTCCCTAAACAATAACGTATGCAACAATACCAATACACGAGTGTACAATATGGCCGACTTCTGTACGATATCATGTAACATGGCCAGCAGCCATTACCAATAATCTCAAATTCAGTTTATATTTTTAAATTAACAGACAGCCATTGTTGCTACGAGCGATTCATGCTCAACTACATTTTATTTTAAAATCAGTGTCAAAAATTTTCTTGAAACATATATCACGTGTGGCATGGTAATAACTAGAAAACAATACGCAAAAATGGAACAGCAAGGACGTACTATTCAGACGCAATCCGACTCGGACGTGAGACAAGTGTTAGAAAATGACTTTACGACAGCAACCGGTAGTGACGATTCATCAAACATTGACGCAAGTGTTGACGAAAATTTTGACAATAGGCCGTCCACTACAAAAATTTCAAAATCTCAATCAGAGCCCATGTTAATGCATGACGTCACGTCTAATGACGCGGCGGGGGCAGAGACCTTGCAAACGGTAAACATTGCCGACATGTTACAAATGCTAATGAAACAAAACGCAGAAAATATGGCAACCATAAGGAAACAGAACGCCGAAAACATGGCAACCTTAAAGGCACAATTAGAGACACAAAATGAACAGTTACAAACACAAAATGACGAAATCAAATCTGATCTCATAGCAATCAAGATAGGTAATGACACTTTGTGTAAACGTGTGGAACTTATAGACGCCACACTGACCAAACAGATGACCGAACTCAGTACTAAATTTTCCCAGCTCAATACGAGACAAGAAAAGACTACAACTGACGTAGCACTTTTACAGACACAAGTAAAAAACCTTAATGTCACGTGTGAAGTTCTTACTGAACAAATTCAAACATATCCTTCAGTACATGACAACCTTGAAAAACGAATTACTGACGTACAGAATAAATTTGATAATGTTGAACAACACCTGACTGACATCTTACAATCTGATGCCACAGCTCATTTTCAAAATATTAATAAAGAATTTCATGATTGGGTTGAGAACAAAGACAAACATTTTGATAGATGCTTACGTGAAAATTTACCAACAATTGTGCACGACTCCGTAGCGCAATACATTACTAATAACAAACAGCTGATCAGTGACGCAGTACAATCCGTTACTGCACCCATGAGACAATTCACCGATCAACTACAGTCTGAATGTAACGAAAATATCAGTCAAAATGTACAGTTCAGAAACCAATATACATTCGAGTATGATACACACATTCCGCACACGACAAATACACAAGAACAAAACACACCACGACTACAACACATACCACGATGTGCAAACACAAACACAAGCTATTATCATGGTAAACCACAGCAACATTATCGTAATTACTCGCCAGCTGAACATACCAGTAATTACAGTGGAATAAATCCATATCACAATGCGAAGGAAGATGAAAGCTTAATGAAACACAGGCAATTTCAGATTTTTATCCCAGAAAAACGAACCATTCATCCGGTGATTTTTCTTAAATCTTTTAGTAACGCATTTCCACGCACTTGGAGTGACCGGAAAAAGATTTCATATATTGTCGGTTACATCCAAGGCGATGCAGCTGTCTGGGCATACAGTCAAGCTGACGTATGTACCACGTACAGTGAGTTTGAGCGTGCTTTTCTGAACAAATTCTGGTCGCAATCCGTCCAGGAGCGACTCAGAAGACAAATTTTAGAACCTGAAACTTTTAACAGTAAAAATGGTAACTTACGCAGATATTTTGAAAAATACTTGAACATGGGACACTTTTTAGACGAACCAGTCGCAACGCGTGATATACTCCGTGCGTTGAAGGCCAAATTGCCTTTCAACATTAAAGAAAAACTCCTACATATCCCGGATGACGATTCAGATTATTTTTTAACAGCTTTAGATTCGGTTGACATGTTACTTGAAGATCAGCGCTTCGCGCGGCAAAACAGCAGCCACAATGTTTACACTAGTGGTATGCAAGACATGCAGGCTTACCAACACAATTCTGGCGCGCCCACAGTTGGCTACGCGGTACAACAAAAACAGCAAACTCACATGCCGTCTCAGTACAGAAATCAAAATCAACACGCGTATTCCAATACAAACAATAGTTACAACAGTAATAACATTTCATGCGGCAATCCATACAAAAGGCACCGCGGTAATAACTACAACGGTAACAACGGGTACAAAGGTAATAACAAAAACACAAACAGAAATAGAAATAATAATAACTACGAGCCAAGACAGCATCAAGGTTGGACTCGTAACGATCAGTACTTTCATTCAAACTCTGCTTTACCACAGCAGCCACCAGGACAAAATTGGAGCATACCTTATGACCGACAGGTAAGTTATAATGCGCAACAGCAACAACAACCGCAAAAGTTTGGAGATCATAATAGGCAATATCCGAATGTGAATATAATAGAAATGACACCTGATGCACAACCTCAATCTGTGTCAGTACCTAGTACAAATGATAATCCAACAAACTAGAAACAGTCACTACTTTGCCCCAGGTCGTGGCTGAAGAATTCTTGGGTTTGCGAGTCGCACTCTAACTGAATGTGAGCGTACATACTCCACTACTGAGTTAGAAACACTTTCCATAGTATGGGCATTCAAGAAATTCAATTATTATTTATTTGGAAAACATACGGTAATTTACACCGATCACCAGGCCCTGACATTTTTGTTAACTTGTAAACTTGTACATCCTAGACTATCACGATGGGCAGTTACACTTCAGAACTACTCTTTTGAAATTAAGTACATAAGAGGTAAGGACAACACCATTGCAGACACTTTGTCTAGACTTCCACAAGGTATGAATGATACCAACAGTGACTTAGAAAATATAAATGACTACAGGATTCTCTTAATGCAAGACAAGCAGTATCACCAATATTATATTGATATGTGCAGAAACATGGCTGAATTACAAAAATCTGATCCTCACTGGTATAAGATAATAACATTACTGGTAGAAAAACACAATCATCCTTTGACTAAGTATTACAAGTTACACAATGATGTGTTATTTTACCGCCGACATCCAAATGCTACTAACTGGTGTGTATGCATTCCCAAAGAGTCTGAACGTAATCTAATTTGGCACACACACTTAGTTTGGGGTCATTATGGGACGAAAAAGTGTTTGGCAAAGCTCAGTACATACTGTTATTTTAGCAATATGAGAAGAAAAATTTACAGGGAACTAAAAACATGTGTCATATGTCAAAAATCAAAACCTCAGAATTTATCCACAAAAACAGATTTACATTCTATTTTACCTAGTAAACCCCTGGAAATTCTGTGTACTGACATCAGTGGACCGCATCCAGCAAGTTCTGGAGGCGTCAAATATATCTTAGCTTTTTACGATATATTTTCTAAACATGTAAAACTTTATGCTTTAAAATCCGCCACTGCAAATGCTATAATACGAAGATTCTCAAGTGATTACCTGACGCACGTGGGAAAACCTAAAGCAATTCTATCAGATAATGCAGCATACTACTCTGGGTACAAATGGAGAAATTTCTTGAAGGACAATAACATTAAAAGTATATTTATTTCGAGGTTTAGTCCACAATGTAACGCGACTGAGAGACTTTTCCGAGAATTAAATCGATTCATGAGGACCTATATTTCATCAAAACATACTAATTGGGTGTCCTACCTAAGTCTTTTCGAAGACGTACACAATAACTTAAATATTTACGATACGAATTACACACCTAACGAGATCATGTTCAATTGCAAACAGAACGATCAGTGGATAGAACCATTACCTAAGTTGTCAGACAAGGAAATCACACCTGAACAGAAAATAAAAGAAGTATTGACTACATTGACACATCACGCACAAATACGAAACAAACATCACAGAAACATAATAAAAGGAAAACAAAAATTCGAGGTAGGAATGCTTGTACTACTTCGTACTCATCATAAATCTGTAGCACTCAAACGACGCAACGCTAAGTGGCGTCTGCTATATGAAGGACCTTATATAATTGTTAACATACCGCATCCTGGTGCGTATCTGTTACAACATCCTAGAACTAACAAAATTATTGGGCTATACGCACACCGAGATCTTAGAGCATTTCATGCTGAATAATGTCAAAGTCATACCCATCAAAATATTGCTAAGCAACTCGAAAAACTCTGTTGTTACAACACAGATAATAAGTAGTATAGAAATTTTCATTTCAGCGGTTCCAGTGACGCAGTTGAAGACAGAAGAACTCTTCTTTCAGCTCGCGCCTCCACCTGAAAGACGGAATATTAAAGTAAAATTTATGATTACGTAGCAGTGGATGACATATTAATTTTTCACGGATCATTTGTTATTGAAGGTACCACTGACTTGGTGTGACACCTGACGAACTGACAGACGTCATCTGTGAAGCGATCTTTTACTTTGAGAAATAGATTAGACGCACATCTCTCAACACGAAAAGCATCTATCAGTAGTCAAGGCCACACAGACACTCTACACACACGCACAAAACGCGAGGAATCGAACATTTTCTCTCTCTTACTATTTTGAATATTTATTGAGTAGTGAAAACGCCTGGTCTTGCCTACTGATGTAATGAATATTGTGTCTAACCTATCTTAATTTCAGATGACATCACAAAAAACATCGATAATATCCCAGCAAAACCTCTAAAGAGGATGTAAATATCTGCAATTCATGTAATCAAATGTGACACAATGTAATAACCTATAGCGATGTAATGATGATGTAAACATGTTTATGTGCAACTATATTATGTTTATGCTAAGAAAATATATGACGTGTGTATGTATAATTACTTATTTTTTTAACTGATGTATAGTGTAACTGTTACTATGTAAAAATTTGAACAAAACGAGTGCCAAAAAGGCATTGCATAGTGAACCACTGTTCACGGACATTAACGAACATTACTAACTCTGCAACTACGCGGAAACCTATGTGAAAGAAACTGTTAATGCCATTCATTATGCAGCGTATCTATGTGAACGCGATGAACGATTTCCTTGAATAATAACTACGAACATTTAGGTGAGCTATATTCAGCAAAAAACTGAAAATGTGAAGTGCATAATTCGTGCATCGTCTAGTGATATTACTATAGTACCCAACTTCAAGATGTTAACTGGATTAAATGGACACAAAGTGCCTGTCCAGAAAACAACACGACGGGTGGAAGAATTTTGGTTGGAACTTCAGGGAATGAAATGTTCTCGAAATGTGACGGACACTCTTACCTGGACTGTCCAAGGATCGACGCCAGCTATGTGCCGTCCGAGGTTCTGCAACCAAGCTTCCACGGAATGTAAAAAACGAACTGCACGTGGACCAATTACTCGACGGGTCACGTCTGATCTGTAATAAGCAATGCTTTTAGTCACAACGAACTGCATCACTACGACTATAATGGAAATGAGAAATGGACACGCTTATGTATTAATCACGTTGTTATACAACGATGTTACTGTGATCAAAAAACTTTACCACGACGATACTAACCTGTAAAAAATTATTGTGCAGCGGATGAATATGAACTGTAATAACGACACGATGTGTATAGGTCAACGCACCTGAAAAATACGGACATTTTTCTTTGAAGTATTTCAAAACAATACTATGTAACTAAGAACATTCAACAATCTAAGTTGTATTGTGTTATAACAAATATTGTAAATTTAAAACTAAGTTACCTGTCATAGAATGTAGTCTTCATATGTAATCTTGGTTGAATATTTTCTTTGTGCAACGACTGAAAAACGCGCGCACACGAACAATATGATCTGCAATACTGTGCCGCGTGATCTAACTGTACGATATAACGGCAGTGCCGCAGTTACACAGACGCTTCTGCGCATGCGCGCACTCTATCTGCCAACATAAGAACTTTTACGGCGCACCCGCGTCATTCAAATTTTGTATATAATGTGTATAATGTGTAATGTAAGTCATGTAAATAGTTGTAGATAACTTAGATTTTCTTGTGCCTTTAGGTGAATTGCTCGCCTGCAGGTGTGTCCTTTCGCCTCGCAATTCAGGGGGCAATATAAAGGCACATTTGCATGCCGAGCGTGAGTTTCCTCGGAAACGCGAAATATTAATTAAATAAATAATCAGTGACAAATAAATAAAGCCTATGGCACACAACTGCAGCGCTGTGTCGCTGATAAAACAAAAGCACAATTACGTTACTCTTGTGTTTGATTAAGAAGAGGAGAGCTCTGGTTGAGGTGGTGCGAGAAGCACGTATTTTATTTTATTGTCTGGCACACCGCCATATTTCATGTTATAGAAGAATACTGCGAGTTGCAACCACACTAGGCACTCGATTCTGTAAAGAATTTATATTTATAAAAGTAAGTAG
The DNA here is from genome assembly GCF_021461385.2 of Schistocerca piceifrons. Lineage (NCBI taxonomy): Eukaryota > Metazoa > Arthropoda > Insecta > Orthoptera > Acrididae > Schistocerca > Schistocerca piceifrons. The sequence continues at coordinate 509,195,183 of NC_060140.1, forward strand.
GATTATGAACTGTAGGTTTATTCATTGAATATATCTGATTTAACTAACTGTGTAACTTTTTTATGTTTAGTAGACAATCACCTCTGTACGACGTATTGGCATGGCTGGCAAATTATTGAAATATTGAGATTTAGATTATGAGTCCGCACCTACCGCAGCAGTCTTTGGAAATGATTTAATTACGAAGTCCGATTATTCAGTTTTATTTCACGGTCAACTACGAGTAACATTGCCTTTACGAAAAAGCCATTGTCAAGCGTCTGATAACGAATAATTAAACGTCCACGTTCCAGATAAGCAAAATATTAATTACAATTGCAATCACAATCACCATCATACAGATAGAATAATTAATATTTAAATAACAATATATTTTTTTATTTATTTTATTTATTTTATAAACTTGACCTCTTGTTCCTGCTGCGATAGTCTTCTCGAATACAGGTGCTGTTGCTAATTGTTCCCCTCGTCGCCTAATGAAAGAAACGTGAATGTCAATGCGGGCAGATGAATTTTTGTCACATAAATAAACAACCACTGTGTTTCACTGTTACAACAGCAAGGGCGATGAAAATGTTCCCTTGCTCTCTTCATCCTCTCTTTCTGCTGACTTGAAAAAGAATTGACAGTCATATCTCTCTCATCTAACACCAGCTTTTCTGCAGGGCATTGCTTCCTTTTTTATGTACATCTCTTTTGAAACATTTAGCAAGTGCCATCACACTACATGATCTGCAAAAAGTTGCTATTTATATAGTCTGAGACGTCGTTAATACAGAGGGCGTTAAGGGTTTAAGTGCAGATATTGTGGTCATTGGTACCTTAATATGTACCCACTTCAGTGTGTTAGTTGCTTTTTACCTGCGTCTGACAGTCTTCCAGAAAAAACGCCACATAATTTACTACCTGATGTTTATGCACGGTTGTAACCACCAAATCGTGCAGTAAGTGGACTGCATCTGGCCTCTGGCTAGTTGTTCTGCTTCCACGTGCGGACACTCCAATAACTGACTTGCTTCCTAGGAGAAAATAAGCATTAATGGCTTGCTATTGCCGCGTGAACTTGGAGATACTAACCAAATTAAAAACATACTACTCCTCTTAACCAGAATAATTAGTCTGCAAATGAAGTAAATACTGATGTAATGTTGTTCAATACAATGTCCTCGATCACCAATAAAAGTATCAGCACTTATACCCCTGAATACGAACAACAAGGATCGCATCACACAAGGTGGGAAACGTTAACTTGCGATGCAATCCAACACGGTACGTGTAGTGAAAACTCTAGACGATTTGAACTAAACACGAACTCTAATTCCCGTTATATGTGGAACATTCGCGTATTTGACCGTGTCAGTGCTTCGTACGGCCTATTAGTATTGTCGCGAGCAGGAAAGTTACATCACTGAATACGCTGTCTCTAGTTCGTCAGGTTCTCAGTTTGCGACCGTGCCTATATCTCGCAGCAGGATTATGTACCTGTCGTATTGTCATAATCGAAACACAAGTTCTCACAAGCTAACCTATGATCCGCGCATAATTAATATTCTGATTCTTTAAAGAACGAGCTGAAGCACGTCCTTCTAACGCCCTCATAACGCTTTCCACAAATTACCGTGTATGGCCAGATTTCCCTCTGTCAAACAGAAAAGTAAATGCCTCCACCTTTACTTCTCAGTTAGTTATGCAACTTTCTTTTCGTCTGTCTGCATAAATCGTGTTTTATCACGATCTTCTTTCTCTCACTCTTTCCCCTTTTGTCATATCCATTCCTCCTAGTTCTCATAGTCTGAATCTACTAGTCTGCAATTAGTCTTTATTGTTGCACTTCTCATGGTCGAATGTAAACGTTTCTTTCTGACTACAGTAACTTTTATATTTAGGATTATACATTAGATGGAACTTGTATCATGGTTAACTCAATATATTACATGCACTCAATTTAATGTAACCATCTCCGTGTTCGACATGAACGCGTAGTAACCACTCAGGTACCAAGACAAGCGGTGGACGGTATATAAAGCGTGTCGGGGGAAGCGCAAAACAATGCAGTCGACGTCGTATTGCGGATACAAAGCGATTTGTCATACGTCCAAAAGGGTATGATCATTAGCTTTAGGGCCAAGTGTTTTCGAGACCGCCAAGTTTTTAAGCTGTTCATGTGCCACCGTGGTTAAAGCATATCTCGCATATCCTGATGGTGCCACCCAAACCGGTGCTGAGGCGGCTGCTGTGCAGCAGGGGCCCCGGATGACAGGGGTGAACAGACGTGCATCTGTTGGAGTATTGGCCGCCCAGACGAACCAAGGGTCTACCAACAGTGTCTCCTCAACAACCGTTCAGCGAAAACTGTTGCTTATGGGCATCCGCTGCAGGCGTCTGGTTCATGCACCCATACTGACTGTTGCTTATGGGCATCCGTTGCAGGCGTCTGGTTCATGCACCCATGCTGACTGTTGCTTATGGGCATCCGCTGCAGGCGTCTCGTTCATGCACCCATACTAACTGTTGCTCAGCGCCAACGAAGACAGGGAGGTGCACTCCAGTACCACATCCGGTCCTCCACTGAGTAGCGACAGGCGACCTTATCAGATGAGTTACGTTTTTTGCTCCGTCGGACTGAAAGCAATCGCCTTGCAACTATCGTCGGAAGCGTCCAGACGGGAGTAAGGAGCGTCATTGGCTGGGAAATATTTTCATGGTGATTTCGTCATTCTGAAAGGCACACTGGATCGACACAAGTATGTATCTAGCGTCTACCCCCACATCCAGTTAGTTTTACCTCTGCACGATGTCAGTTACCAGCAGGACCATGCAACGTGTCACACAGTTCACAGTGTACCTGCGTGCTTCAAAGAGCGCCAGGATCAGTTTTTTACACTCCCCTGGCCATCAAACTTCCCGGATTTAAACCTAATAGAGAATATGTGGGGCTACCTCGATCAAATTGCTAACGCCATGGATCCTCAAGCGAGAAACGTATCGTATGGCTCCTCATCCTTGTCGGTAACATCTAGAAACTCACTCACTGTCCTCCAGCTCGTCTCACAGAGATCCGCGCTGCAAAATTTGGTTATCCAGGCTTTTTAAAAGTGATTCAACAACGTATGTAATGTAAGACATGTAAGATGCCTGCTTACAACCAAGAAACACCATACCTTGCGGGAGACATTCTGCGTTTTCCCTACCTAAAAATCCTCAATGTAGTCACGAACGTCGTTTAATAACTAGTATGAGCATACTTTTATTCATAAGCGTTGGTGCGATATTGAGTCAAGTGCTTTTCGAGTCCCGTGCCGTTGGCCTCTTATTTTTCTAACGTAGTCCTGGTGTAAAGGACTACCAGGCTTAAGTCTGGCGTTGTTATGCTTACAGAATTAGCAGATTTTATTTTAATGTACAGACAAGCAGATGGGTGCTGACGTGTCGTATCAGGAGCCATCCAGCGAATATCAAATTTTCAGAGTTGTTCAGTTACGAGATGCAGGGCAGGTGATGCCTTCAACACACTACTATCTTCGTGTATTACTAACTTCATGTGCTCTCTGCTTGGAAGAAACGTTGTTTATTCGCTTGAATAAGGAGGCTTCCGTCAGCAAGTGAGATACCCTTTTCTTTTTCGCATAAGGTGAGTTACTGGAAAGCGTCCCCTAATTTTTTCTCTTTTAATTGGTGTAACAGACTTCCAATCAGATGTATTCAATCTCGTGATGAAGAGTAACGCAGGTTAAAAATTGCATTTTGAGCTACACCTCAGTGTTGAGATTGGGATGCTGACACTCAGTGTTATTTTGATTTTCAAGATATACGCAATACGCAACGCCAGCGCTATCTAACTGCTATGCCGTGATACAGCAGGTGTCACGCGTAGCCTTTTCAATTCCGAGACACATGTGATATGTCTTTGAGTGATGGAAACTCTTAACTGCGCGTACCTGATGAAACAAATGGTTTGAGCCACCTATATAGATAGACTCTGCTGTACGATAGCTGAACTAAAGAAAGACATGTATATTGATAGTGATCTGTGATTTTTGCTCCAAAAGCCTGAGAAAAAATACGATTTCCGTCTCACTTGCTAGTCCCGTCAGTGTTAACCACTGTGTTTTGTATCTCATTAACGACGTACACTCAAGTACACAAAAAAAATAACACCTTGCACAACTAGAGATATGATGTTCATTTTGAGAGGACATGTTGCGCAGTAATGATTATCATTTGAATCATGTTGGCCCGCGGTTTCAAGCTCCACATCGATATCGCGGCGGAGCAGCTCCTACCGGTAAAATGTGCCTACGGCTCTCTTTGTCACTATAAGCCGAAAGCAATGGTTCGGTATGATTTGAGCAGGTGTACAGGATGCCTCGCAGACGTATGTGCGAACCGTACCGTCAAATCAGTGACTTTGAAAGAGGGTGCAGTACTGACATGGGAAAATGTGATGCATCCATCAGGGTAACGGCTTATTGTGTGGAATGAAGTGTTTCGGCGGTGCAACGGGTGCGTGCATAATGGTTGAAGGAGGCCGTAGGCCACGACGAGATGGGTCAGGTGGCACAACCCAGACCACTGCCCGAGAAGATCGGCACCTCATCCGAGTGGCATTGCGGGACAGATCTGCGCCCCCTCGGCTCTGGTGCAACAGTGAAACAAGCACATCGAAAGTTGTCAGGGGTGACTGTCCATAGGCGTTGCCCACTTTTCCGCCTACGATTGAGGAATGTGCAGAAACATGCAAAACAGTAATGGCGTACTGAACGGCGTCATTGGGGACAGGAACTGCATCAGAGAGTGTTTACGGATGAATCCAGGTTCTGTATTTGAAAACGATGGCCACATTTGGGTTTGCCAGAGACAGAGGGAGCGGTATCACAGTGACTGCGTTCGCGCAAGACATACAGCACCAACTCAAGGCCTTACGGTGTGGGGTGGTACTGGGTAAACCAGAAATCACAGCTGGTGCGTGTCTAGAGCACTGTGACCAGTGTGACTTATGTGAATGACATCCTGCAACCCCTAACCGTACCCTTACAGCAGCACGTCCCAGGCATCATTTTTCAGCAAGCCAATGCACGACCACATGTTGCTACACGAAGACGTGCCTTCTTGGTGTCACAGGCTGTCAGACTTTTGAAATGGCCCGCCAGATCACCATACTTGTCCCCAATTGAGAATGTGTGAAATGGTGAAAGAACGGGTGCAGCGCAGTGACCCAGTACCAACCACCACAGATGAACTTTGGAACCAGGTGAGTGCAGCATGGATGGCTATACTACAGGACACCATTCGCGCCACATATGCGTCGATACCATCACTCACTGAACAAGTTATCTGGGTCCTCGGGGGACCCTGTACCGAGTACGGAACGGGACACATGCTAAATCCAGTGACTGAAATGTTAATCATTTCTTCAGGACATACTAATATACATGTTCTATGCATATGATCGTCCTATCTCTAGTCGTTAAAGGTGTTCTGTTTTTTCTGAACATGAGTATATAAATAAATCGTACAGTGAAAAGCAAGCGTTGCTTGAATAATTTTGATACGTATCGTGCTTTTTCACACAATAAATGATGGTGATGATGTGGTAGAAAGAATACTTGATTAAATTTGTGGCTGATTTGGCGGTACACATATTGCGTAAGCTAAACGCGGAGAAGGCACATCTGGTAGCAGCAACAGTTCTTATCCGTCTGGGCATCACGTCAAACTGAGCTTGGATGACGTATACGAGTACATGTCTCAATACTATTCAGCCTCCGTGCCAGAGTGATGGCGGTAACCGATGACCAGTTGTTTGCAGCTGATGAGAAATATGGAGAATATGCCGGCCAGGAAACGGCCGATAGCCGAACAGCCTCTATACGGAGGTAGGTCGGACTTCACGGGCGATATTCGGTCTAGTATTTATCTCGTTGAAAGACAGCGCGAAGGAAACTTCCAAGACAGGGCAGTCACTAGCCTTGACACGTCAGGAACTGAACTCCTGCTTTCCAGATTACCAGTTATGCGTGCCAGAGGTGATCGTGATGTGTTTGCAATAGCAGCCCTTACTGTCTCGTCAGGTCCTAATCTCGTATGACGTTGACTTATGCGAGCTGAAAGCGATCGCTCTCCTTGGAGGTTCCACACCACATACATCTACCATGACCTACAGATAATCGAGACTCATCTGGAAGGATCACATGGTGTTACTACTGTGCCCAGTGCTGTCCTTGGGCGCACCCTATGGACGCGAAGTTTTTGCTGCCTCGTCAAGGAAAGCCACGACAGTGGTCGCCGTCGTGACAGTCTGTGAGTCCCCACACATCGTCACATTGCCCTTGTGAGACCTCACTGCAACCAAGATCATTTGATGGATCAAGGTACGTGAAGTGTCCGTAGCATCGCGCACGGCTGAAGAATTTGTCATCTCTAGCTCTAGTCACGTGGAGCCGATGAGATCCCGTATGCCGTTATGGCCCTCCTGAACCCAATTATTGCATAGTCGTATGGTTATCATGCTAACCTGACCAATGTCAAAAACAGTATCGCAGAACGATGAAGCCAAGTGTCGATAGTCCACGATCCTGCCGCTCACGAATTCCGTCGCTTGCTGGTACAGATTTCATCTTCTTACTCGTGGCGTGATACCACACTGCCCAGTCACATTAATGTGACAATTGGTCAAAAGCCTGAATAACCACCTTTCGCAGCGCGGACGTGCAGAATGAGAGGTTCTGGAACGTACAGACGAGGATACGGAACCATGCCGACTACAGTGCAGTGGCCGGCTGCGTTGGGTTTCTCGGTATAGGATCCATGGCACGTGCAGCTCGACATAGTTGGTAACACAGATTCTCGGTTGGGTTTAATTTCGGGGAGTTTGGTGGCCAGGAGAGTATGGTAAAATCGTCTTGGTGCTCTTCGGATCTAACACGTATACAGCGAGTTGTGTAAGACATGCCGTTGTCCTACTGGTAGGTGTCACCATACCCAGGTAAAAAAAAATAATAATAAAAAAATAAAAAATAAAAAAAATAAAAAATAAAAACTAGATTTTAATGGCCCCCAGGGATATATTTATACTTTTGTTGATCCATTGTTCCTTCCACAATGACGAGGTAACCCAGGGATTGCTACGAAAACATTACCCAGTCCATAACGTTCCCTCTTCCGGCCGGGACCCTTCCGACAATTGTTGCAGGGTGTTTGCTTTCAGACGTTTCACGCCGTACACGCCAACTAAACCACAGAATCATCAACAAACCACCGCAGATTGCTGGTCACCTTGTCCGCCAGATCATTTATGTATGCAGAAAAATTTATTGGTTCTGTCACACTTTCCTGGGGCACTCCTCACCATACTCTTGTCTCTGATGAGCACTCGTCGTTGAAGAAAACTTATTACGTTCTGTTACTTAAGAAGCCTTCGAGTCACTCACTAATCTGGGGACCTATTCCATACGCTCGTACCTTCATTGGCTCTCTTCAGTGGGGCACGTCACGAATGCGTTTTGGAAATCTAGACGTGGTGTTCTGGCTGCGTCATTCCGTTTATGTGGGCGAGTGTTGTCATTCAGCGGGTGTCCGTACACATGCTCAGTAGACAGGTAGCTCCAATTAGGAATTCGAGCCGTAGCTAGCTGGAAAGTGGCGTTTAGCGAACGGGACGAACGTCGCGAGATTTTTATCGAAGACTGTAAATTACGAGGGCTATTACAGAAGTAAGATCCGACTGGCCGCCAAATGGGAAAAAAAATGTTTTGTTTCAATTGTTTGCTACATCTTTCAGCTACTTGTCTACGTTGGCGCCGTTCCGACTTAGTCATTTCTCGTAACGCTGTACTATCGTCATACACTCCTGGAAATTGAAATAAGAACACCGTGAATTCATTGTCCCAGGAAGGGGAAACATTATTGACACATTCCTGGCGTCAGATACATCACATGATCACACTGACAGAACCACAGGCACATAGACACAGGCAACAGAGCATGCACAACGACGGCACTAGTACAGTGTATATCCGCCTTTCGCAGCAATGCAGGCTGCTATTCTCCCATGGAGACGATCGTAGAGATGCTGGATGTAGTCCTGTGGAACGGCTTGCCATGCCATTTCCACCTGGCGCCTCAGTTGGACCAGCGTTCGTGCTGGACGTGCAGACCGCGTGAGACGACGCTTCATCCAGTCCCAAACATGCTCAATGGGGGACAGATCCGGAGATCTTGCTGGCCAGGGTAGTTGACTTACACCTTCTAGAGCACGTTGGGTGGCACTGGATACATGCGGACGTGCATTGTCCTGTTGGAACAGCAAGATCCCTTGCCGGTCTAGGAATGGTAGAACGATGGGTTCGATGACGGTTTGGATGTACCGTGCACTATTCAGTGTCCCCTCGACGATCACCAGTGGTGTACGGCCAGTGTAGGAGATCGCTTCCCACACCATGATGCCGGGTGTTGGCCCTGTGCGCCAAACACGCATACGACCATCATTGGCACCAAGGCAGAAGCGACTCTCATCGCTGAAGACGACACGTCTCCATTCGTCCCTCCATTCACGCCTGTCGCGACACCACTGGAGGCGGGCTGCACGATGTTGGGGCGTGAGCAGAAGACGGCCTAACGGTGTGCGGGACCGTAGCCCAGCTTCATGGAGACGGTTGCGAATGGTCCTCGCCGATACCCCAGGAGCAACAGTGTCCCTAATTTGCTGGGAAGTGGCGGTGCGGTCCCCTACGGCACTGCGTAGGATCCTACGGTCTTGGCGTGCATCCGTGCGTCGCTGCGGTCCGGTCCCAGGTCGACGAGCACGTGCACCTTCCGCCGACCACTGGCGACAACATCGATGTACTGTGGAGACCTCACGCCCCACGTGTTGAGCAATTCGGCGGTACGTCCACCCGGCCTCCCGCATGCCCACTATACGCCCTCGCTCAAAGTCCGTCAACTGCACATACGGTTCACGTCCACGCTGTCGCGGCATGCTACCAGTGTTAAAGACTGCCATGGAGCTCCGTATGCCACGGCAAACTGGCTGACACTGACGGCGGCGGTGCACAAATGCTGCGCAGCTAGCGCCATTCGACGGCCAACACCGCGGTTCCTGGTGTGTCCGCTGGGCCGTACGTGTGATCATTGCTTGTACAGCCCTCTCGCAGTGTCCGGAGCAAGTATGGTGGGTCTGACACACCGGTGTCAATGTGTTCTTTTTTCCATTTCCAGGAGTGTAGAAGCAGCCGCCTGTGCTTTCACCCAATTCTCTACGCCGGTCTACAGCTCGTTTTCTGTGCCAAAACATTGCCTTCATAGCCAGCGGTTCATGTGAGCAGGTATGATACCCAGAGGGAGCCAATTAGGGGTTGTATTGGGAGTGATCAAACACTTCCCATAGAAAACGCTAAAGGAGTGTCTTCAATGCCCCTGCAGAATGCGGCTGAGAATTCCGTCGAAGAAGAAAACGCCTAGCTTCAGGTGAAATTTCTCACCAGGCTACCGTTCTTGGCGGAAGACGCTATCTTTTTAGGCATCATTGTGCACCCAGAACTGAAAAGAGCGACACGATGCTATCGACGGACATACTACAGACACTGCCCAAAACATATTTGCAAAGCTTCATCGGCTTTTCCCTGTGGTTTCCTTTCCGCGTCCGATCGGACCCTATTTTCCGTACAGCCCTCGTATCTTCAATCCGGTGGGACATGGAATTTGGTGTTTAAGCGGTGGCGAGGTTTTCATTTACATAAAAAAAATAATTCAAATGGCTCTGAGCACTATGGGACTTAACTGCTGTGGTCATCAGTCCCCTAGAACTTAGAACTACTTAAACCTAACTAATCTAAGGACGTCACACACATCCATGCCCGAAGCAGGATTCGAACCTGAGACTGTAGTGGTCACGCAGTTCCAGACTGTAGTGCCTAGAACCGCACGGCCACTCCGCCCGGCCTTCATTTACAACAATATATTACACTGATTTCGGTGGAAAACTGAGACTGGTGGTTCTGTGTGACTTTTTCTTTATTTAATTCAATTTTTATTCTTGTTTTGATGTGGTGGAGAGCAGGGGCAGGAGTTATTAGGAACGAGCTGGAGGAGGGGTACGAACTGTAAGAGGTATACTCTTTCCAGTTCAGTTGTCGGAATCTTTGTGAAAGCAGTTTTAAAGGGTGTTAATTATTGGCGTTAGTGTAGTAAGATCCCAGCCTAGTGGGTCAATGTGAGGCTGGCGAGCCGTATTTAAACTGAAGTTAAGACACGAGAAGTATAGAAAATTAATTCGGGTCCGCCAGTAAAGTTATCCGATAATAATAATAATTTCGTGTTTGTTAACACCCGATGAAATTCTTTCAACTGGAGGTCATTTCGGTGACTTTTGTGACCCTAACTTACCTCAGTAATCATACCGTGGAAAAGGGGCGTACAGTTTACCGTGGAAGTTGGGTTATGTGTCGTTCCACGCAAATCTTAACGTCGCTAGAAGGCGGAGGATAGTCAGTATAAAGGCAGATTGAAAAAAATTGTGGTCCTACCGAGATTCGACTCAGCAACCTTTTCGTTTCCGAGCTCGCGTCTATCGCCAACACACTACCCTTGCTTTTGGGATTAAATCTGTGAATCACAATTTCTCTCAAGCGTTACATAGTCAAGAGGCGTGAATTCTCGCCGTGGTCTAGAGTGCGATTTCGCGCGACGCTACGGAAGCTCCGAGACATGGAAGAAAGCAATGTTGCGGCAACAGTTTGAAAACATCACGCTGACGGATACAGGGCTTTAGTAATTTTTGGGTAGTGTGAGTAATCAATTAATATTTAACAACATTAGTGTTAAAATACAGCAGCGCGGGATTACCCGAACGATCAAAGGCGCTGCAGTCATGGACTGTGTGGCTGGTCCCGGCGGAGGTTCGAGTCCTCCCTCGGGCATGGGTGTGTGTGTTTGTCCTTAGGATAATTTAGATTAAGTAGTGTGTAAGATTAGGGACTGATGACCTTAGCAGTTAAGTCCCATAAGATCTCACACACATTTTTTGGTTAAAATACATTCTCAGCCACCTTTCACAATTCAAAACTGTTGTCTTTCGAAGGAGCTGGCCATCATCAGTATAGTTATACAAAATCTGTAAACTCCAGAAAGATAAAACAATTAGTAAAAATATTAAAACATTACAAGGGAACTGAACACGAAATTTTAATATTACTATTTATTTTTCATCTTTGTCTCTTTTATAGATTCTTGTACTGACCTCGATATTCATGATGACATGATCGTTCCCACTGGGTACTTAATGTTTATGACTCTGAAGAAAACTCGGAGTATTGGCAGACGCGCTCGCTCTAGAGCATTTCATTCCAGAATGACGGGGCAACGAAATCGGCACGCGATGCAGGGTAATCAGTCAGGGGCATTTGCCACTCCTGGCGATTGTAAAGTGACGGCTGCGAGCAGCACTCGCATTAACTAGCAACCTCTTGTACGGAGTCTTACCAGCAGTGCTTACGCCGTTACCAGCAGTGCCTGCGCGGTGGATCGCGCTGCCAGTGCAGACCTCGTGCGCTGCGACGCTTCACTGGCCGCAGCTGCTGTGAGAGTGAATGGCGTGCCCCGCTGGTGAGTGTCTCAACGCGCGGTTGCGTGCAGTGGTCGAGGCCGTCTATCGCTGCCGCTGCCGCTGCGCTGGGTCGTCAGCGCAGACGTTAATTGGCGCTGGCCCCAGGGCTGAGGACGCTGACTCACAGCGCTGGAGACTGGGCGCGAAGCGAGCGGTCGCAGCCGGCCGATGTCCTAAGAAGAGGACCGCGAGGCACAGTTGGTTAACGCTTCTCAGTTCTTTTTTTTTATCGCCAATCTTCTGATGGTGCAGCCAGCCACGAATTCCTTTCCTGCGCGAACCTCATTATCTCAGAGTAGCACTTGCTATCGACGTCCACAATTATTTGCTGTTTGTATTCCAATTTCTGAATTCCACTACAGTTTGCCCCCCTACATGTCCGTCTAATACAATGAAACTTATTCCCTGATTTCTTAACAGATGTCCTATCATCCTGTCCCTTCTCGTCAGTGACTCCCATGTATCCTTTCCATGGCGATTCTGTGGAGAACCGCCTCGTTCCTTACCTTATCAGTTCATCTAATTTTCAACATTCTTTTGTAGCAGCATATCACAGATGCTTCCACTTTCATCTGTTCCAGTTTTCCCGCAGTCCATGTTTCACTACCGTACAGTGCTATGCTACAAACGTATGTTCTCAGAAATTTCTTCTTCAAATTAAGACGTAGAATTCTGTTGGCCATGAATGCCTTTTTTTACAGCGATAGTCTACTTTTTATGTCCTCCTTCATACGTGCGTCGTGGTTTGATACCTAGGTATCACAATCCCTTGACGTCGTTTATTTCGTGATACCCAATCCTGATTTTAAGTTTCTCGCTTTCTTTTTCTGATACTTTTTACTTTCGTCTTTCTTCCATTTACTCTCAATAAATATCCTGAAATAATTAGACTGTTCATTACGTTCAACAAATCCTGTAATTCTTCTTCACTTTCACTCAGAATAGCTATGTCTTCAGCGACTCTTGTGATTATTCTTTCACCCTGAATCATAACCCCACTCTTGAACTTACCTTTTATTTCCGTAATTGCTTCTTCGATGCGAGATTGGGTAGTAGAGGCGAATGACTACGTCCCTGTCTTACACCTTTTTTCATATAAACACTTCGTTGTCGGTCTTCCACTCCTACTGTACACTCTTGGTTGTTGTACACATTGCATGTATCCCCTTTTTTCCCTATAGCTTATCTTTATTTTTCCCAGAATTTCGAACATCTTGCACCATCTGACATTAACGAACGTGTCTTGAGTTTTCTTGAGTTTTCCTTCCGTCACCAAACGTAACGTGAGAACTGCCTCTCTGGTGCCTTTACCTTTCCTGAAGCGAAACTGATCGTCATATAATAGATCTTCAAATTTCTTTTCCATTCTTCTGTGTATTATTCTTCTCAGCAACTTGAGTGCATGGCCAGTTAAGCTGAATGCGCGTTAATTCTCGTACTTGTCACCTCCTGCAGTCTTCGGAATTGTATGGATGATGTTCTTCCGAAAGTCTGATGGTGTATCTCGTACGTTCCTCACGTTAACATGACTACTCGTTTTGTTCCCACTTTCCCAAATGAACTTAGCAATTCCGAGGAATGTTATCTCTCCCTTCTGCCTTGTTTAATCTCAAGTCTTCTGGGGCCCTTTAAGATCTAACACTGGATCTCCTATGTCATCCTATCGACTCCTTCTTGTAACATGTCATCAGACAAGGCCTTCTCCTCATTGAGACCTTCTATATACTCTTCCCATCCATCCGCTCTCTCTTCTCTATTTAACGCAGTAATGTCCACTGCACTCTTAATATTACCGCCCTAGCTTTTAATTTTACCGAAACTTATTTTGACTTTTCTGTATGAAGACTCGGATCTTCAGAAAATAATTCCTTTTTCAGTTTCTTCACTTTTTCATCCAGCCATTTCGTCATAGCTTCCTTGTACTTTAGATTCATTTCGCTCATAAGTGAGCTGTATTTTTATATTCTTGAATTTCCCTGAACAGTTTTGTACTTCCCTCTTTCGTCGCTCAACTGAATTATTTTTTCTGTTATCCATGGCTTCTTCGGAGTTACCTTTCTAGTACACCCATGGTTTCTTCGGAGCTACTTATCTTGTATCTAAGTTTTCCTTTCCAACATCTGTGACTGCCCTTTCTAGAGCTACCCATTCCTTATCAACTGAACTGCCTACTGAACCATTCACTATCGCTTTATCTGTAGCCTCAAAGAATTTTAAGCGTATGTCTTCATTTATTAGTATTGCCGTATCTCACTCCTTTGCACACTGATTCTTTACGCCCATTCTCTTAAACTTCAACCTGTTCTTCATCATTACTGAATTGTGATCTGTCTAGATCTGATATTGTGTATGTCTTATAGTCTACTATCTGATTTCGGAATCTCTGCCCGTCCATGATGTACTCTCACTGGAATCTTCCTTCATCTCCCTAAATTTCCTAGTACACCTCCTCCTCTTCTGACTGTAGAACAGAGTATTCTGTATTCCCAGCTGAGATTTACTTCAGAGCTCAATTAGTCTTTCTCCTCTCTCATTACTACTACTGTAACGGCTCCATGTAAGCCGCTACATGGCTCGACCCCACAACTAAAGACACCTGAGTGCCCTTCCGACACTCAGGGAAGAGCCTGATGATAATTAGTAAGATAGGGTTATTTAAATATAGACGATCATTTTAATATTAGATATGGTAATTGTCTGCAAAGTGTGAATGCGAACGTATGATGAGGTATGCGTGAGATGTCGGCTGTGGGTGTGATATAGGCATAGTGGAAGCGTAGCCAACCTCGGATCCAGTAGAGCGTGACTGCACTGGACCAGAGAGGCATAAGCTCCACGCGCGTCATTAGCGCTCGTTAGGTTGGCAAATAACCGTGTGCGGTATCTCTGAGTCCCTGCGGCCACGATGTGTGGACCCGGACGAGGGAGACCGTATCGGGTTGTTGCTGGGAAGACCTGGGTGAGTAAGCATGCTCTGCTCTATCGCTCCGATAGTTAGCGAAGATTTAGAATTCCATGTTCACTTTGAACTTGGAAGCAGCTTCCCTGCTGGGGAAAGCCACTATGGTATTTCCTAGAACCATCTCGGTTAGGAGAGATAGGGAGATGATTTCCTTTACCAAGTAATTTCATGGGAATTTGTGTTCACTGCACTTGGGAGTGAACAGGCGCTCATTGCCGAGTAATTCTCAGAATTGCTCAATTTGCATTTCAGTGTGTGTGAAGTATATATGCAAAGTGTATTTTATTTAAATGTGTTTATTGACTACTGATTGTGGAGAGATTGGTAACACATGGTCCGCAGACCCTGAGCATTTCTTGGTGAGAAGCTTCAGCTCGACGTAATCACATTTCATGATCGAGCTGGATCTTTTACGTAAATTCACGCCTGTGATTTAATTGTTCCTTCGTAATATCCAGTAAAACTCGCGGAGTTAGTTAAACGTGAAGACGGGACTTGCCCGAATTAAAGTTACAATTGGAACCATGTGCTCTCTCCCAATGTTGTCTCACTTGGTGTATGGGAACCTTCCTCTTTTATCTGTTAGATAAAATGAATAGAGTGAATGTTAGTGTGTGTGTGTGTGTGTGTGTGGCTAAATGATGATAGAAATGTGCAGGCGGTAGTCATTGTCGATTCACGGCACATGTTAGCCGGATGTTTAACTAAGTTTACTTAGATATGATACTATTTGTATCACGCCAGCATTCCATGATAAGTGAGAGGGAATATTTGAGATGGTAATGTTTATTGAATAAATGTGATTGTGTTATTATATAAATATGTTACAGTGACTTCTCCCAGCCACACCATATTCCCTTATCATTTCACAGAATATTTGGTACGCGTATTTCAGTTAATCACCTGTCTATGTCCCACTCATGGGCATATTTCATTTAACAAACTCTGTAAGGTGGTATTAAAACTTCATTATAATAATATTCTAATTCTGACTTGATCAAAACCACTGCATAAAACCTTAGTTTGAGTATTGATGCTTGTTGCTGCAAATGGCCGCCGGGGTCTTCTATAGTACAGGTCCCTTTTATAAAATTGAGGATGCCTGCCGAGGGTGCGGAAAGCAAGTATCATGCACAACCAAAACCATATTCTCCAGTAATCCTTTCTTCTACTCCTTCCTCTACAATCACATTTCAAATCGCCACAACTGCTGGATTTTTATCTCCCTTTACGTACTGAATTACTCCTCGAACATCATCTACAGTATCACACCAACACGGCTGTGAATGTATTACGTACCTACACATGAAGCAATAAAGTGAATTTATTGTCACAACTCACATCTTACCTACAGCAATACACTCCTGACCATTAAAACTGGAACGTCAGGAAAGGCAACAAATAGTGTAGTTTTACTGTGTCTACACAGTCTGGCAGGAAGAACACATGGTTAAAGTTCTAGGTGATCTGGATGTATAAACAGTTCGAAATTTAGTACACAAAACTGCCACCTCGGACAGCACCAATGGCTCTGAACCTGCTGAGAGATGAGAGAAAAGGATTTCTTCTTATGGAAAATGAATCATCTATGACAGGTTTAAACGGAGCACGCAGACAACGCAGTAACGGCGAACCCTTATATTACATCAAACCACGCTGGCACCGCCAGTTGCGCTCATAAAAATCGCTAGTCGGCAAAAACTGGGGAGCTGAACACATGAAACACAATACCCACGACTATGCAGAACAGGTGGCCGATTTTATAATCAAATTATCCTCTCTTTTGATGACTTTGGCGTGTTACAGGTACTCTGAGGCTGTTGCTGTCCCATGAGATGTCGTCGGATACCAGATACAATTGTAACGCCTCTCTAGCAATATTTCTTAACATCCACGCATGGACTAGCGCCACTGCCTCAAATTCGCCAACAGCTGTACTACCCGCCCTGAGTGCAATCGCCTGTTAAGTAGTACTGCCCCCCCCCCCCCCCCTTGTGACACTACCATTATAAATGTTACTGCCTAGCTATAAAATGAAACAGGATTTCCATTCAACACATTCATTTTTCAAACGACGCAAGATAAATGGTACTTAGTTGTTTTATTAAACAATGAACTAGTCAATTAGTAAGACAATTGGTACTGTTTATTTGTAACTACTTTGTTTATAGAAAGACGAAGCAATTCTCAGTGCATCGCGAGTGCTGCCTACAGTTCCATCCCAGAAAAGAATGCTAGAAAACTAACTATCCACATTTGGGCAGACATGTTTCCTCTGCATCAATACTCCCCCTAATCGACAAATCACCAAGCACTCCCATTTTAAATCAGCCAAAATAAAAAAAAGACATTTAGACCTATTATTTGTAGACCACATCATTGCTGGACTCCTTACTTCTGAGCTGGCAGAAATTGGAAGACTTTAGGCTGCCATCGTTTTGGGTCTGCCCACTGCCGCTAATAATAATAACTATGACAGTAATAATAATAATAACAAATAATAATAATAATCCAGTGTAGGCCTTACAACAGAGTAGTAGCCATTACAAAGTTTCTGTTGTGTTTTGCTGTGAATTATTTCGTTTATTATTGCGAAGTGAATGGTGAAGTAATTTATGGCGTAGTGTGGTAACTGCCTCAAAGTCGGAGAAGGCATTTTTCATCAGATATTTAGAGATATGTGATGCATAACTGTTACTATCAGAGGAAAATTTGATTACTGGTAACTTATGTAATTATAATTACAGTCTTAAGGAATAATGATAATATAAAGGAAGGCTTCCTCGACCATTGTCACAGTCAATAAAATTTTTATAGGTTTGTGACCACGTTGTCAATATGCAAAACTACCGACGTTTCGGCCACTGTTGCAAGTGGCCTGCTTCAGAAGAAGATCACGGACCCAGAAACATTTTATTGAATATTGATAAAAGTAATGATACTCTATAAATAATTTAGTTTTGTATTCGAAATGCAATAAAATCCTTTTGTTTTTACCGTTTGAATTTCACATTCAACCCCTTCGGGGCGTCATTATCCCCAGGTTGATAAACACTGGTATACCATCTATCCTCGATGGGACCGTACTAATAGGTGATTTCACCCAAAAGTAAGGACGTCACATAGCCACATCTTGTGACTCCTTGATTAGTATACTAACCCTTTCTGCAGAGGTAACAGTAGGGCCCAACCTTTCCTGTAGGTCATCTGTTAATGTTGGCATGATGGGATTAAAGAAAAAATAAAATAAAATGAAAAAGAAGGCGTACGTCATTCCGCGCTGCTTCAGATCTGATTACTCCTAGCGTTTGCGGACCGGCGGCGTACCCATCACACGGCAACCCATGACCAGGTGCTGTCAGTGGGAGATTTGGAGAACGTGGCAGTAAAACACGCTTTGTATCAAGTCAGGTCAGTAGCGCCCGGGAAACGTCTTGAAAAATAGCGTCACTTAGACCTCGAAGTTAGGACTAAGCAAACGGCCTAAACACGTCAGATCTTTAACGCCTACTGTCCAAATTACTTGCTATACTAACCATCAGTAATTGTGTTGTGTGCTCAGTGGCACTCCACAACATCACCCTAGATGCTGGGCCTCACCAACAATAAAACTAAAACTAAACTCTGCCCGCACAGACCATGAAGGCCTAACGGTATCCATGGGCCGCCGTGTCATCCTCAGCCCACAGGCGTCACTGGATGCGGATATGGAGGGACGTGAGGTCACCACACCCCTCTCCCGGCCGTATGTCAGTTTACTAGGCCGGAGCCGCTACTTCTCAGTCAAGTAGCTCCTCAGTTTACCTCACAAGGGCTGAGTGCACGACGCTTGCCAACAGCGCTCGGCAGGCCGGATGGTCACCCACCCAAGTGCTAGCCCAGCCCAACAGCACTTAACGTCGGTGATCTGACGAGAACCGGTGTTACCACTGCTGCGAGCCATTGGACCCTCCACAACGATGACGAAAGGAACATGGCAACATTCGTTCTCCATGGCTCCTCCACACACAAATACGTCCATTGCAATGCTGCACGAAGGAACATATCCCGTCTGAAAACAGTACACGACGTCATTCCCCCTTCCATTATCGTAGCTGGATACAACTCACAACTCTTTCAACTGATGCGTCAAGGGAATCCGCAATAATGATCGTCGTGCTATTAGTCGATTGTATCGCAGATATCGACACCTTCTCGGTGTTGAAATTTGTCTTGCTACAAATAAATCCATTGCCTGACTCAAGGTAAGTGAAGTGACGTTACTGTCCTTCAAGGCCGAGTGAACAGCACGTCTGGTCCCCTCACTCACTAGTCTCGTGGAGATCTTAAGTTTCTGTGTAACACTAAGTATGGCCCACCTGAACTCATCGATTCCATATTCACATGAGAGTTGTGGGATGCCAACTGACACGAGCAGCAATATCGCGGATCGATAAATCGCCGTCCAGGCAGGCCACGAGCGTTTTTCTGTCGAGTTACGAAACGTGTTGGCAGATAGTTCTCCTTCTTGCACAAGGCATAACACGATGTTCTGACAACAAAACAACTTTCAAATGAGATTTATGAAAGAAACCCATTGCACAGTACTTCATCCTGTTACTAGTGCATATGAGTGTGAGTCCGCCGAGTGTTTGTCGCCGCGTGTTTGCACTTAAATCAACCGCCAAACACTATAAACGCGGGCCGGCCACAAGAGGCCGCCTGCAGGAAGTGTGCACACAGCACTGTCTCCACCGCTCCATGTACCGACGACTCACGCCTATATACAGGGTGTCCCAGCTATCTTGTCCACCCAAAATATCTCTGGAACAATAACAGCTATCGGAAAACGACTTTCACCGGTATCAATGTAGGTCTGGGGCCCATTAATGTACATATTTGGAAACATTCTAAAACGAAAGCATATGTGCTTTTTAACACAAACTTATGTTTTTTTTAAATAGACCCCTATATTTCTTCTTCAGCAATCCATAGCATGACAAAGCACATACACAATGGCGTTGATTGCATCGCAATATTCCCAGTACATCCCGAGATATTAAGACGTGAAGTTGACACTTGAAACACCCGACATGCGCTGATAGCGCATGTCCTGAGGCTCAGGCGTGAACCCCATGCTGCCCGTAATCGCAGCAGACCGTACTATTCGTTTCGGACCTCTTGATAGGTATGGAGGAGTGATTACACATGTCAATCACATGCTGACACTTCTCCGCCAGATGGTTTGGTCTGCTCAACAGCGCTGGCCAGATAAACCATCAGGTCGGGTTTCAGGCACCTCCTGCAGAACTATTTTTCCTTTCGGTATCGCTTCTCCGTTTTTGACGGTATTTTGCTGTTGTCCACGGAGACCTGTCTCCAGAGCATTCAGTCCCATTGCATTACGACGCAAGGTTTTACTCCTTCTCTGCGAGGGCCAATGGGGCGCTTTACACATGAACTTTTGGGTAGGAGACATGTACTTTGGTCAGGGACGGATGGCGAAATTGCCGGTTTTGTCGCATTTTCTGAGCAGTGTGCCCGACAACAGGCTGCTCCCAGGGCGTTCCTGTCCCCCTGGTCCACTCCATGCCAGCCATGGGAGAGAATTCATGTAAACTTTCCTGATCCCTTCTTGAATTTCTATTGGCTCTTCCGTTGTGGGTGCATTTTCCCGCTTTCCTTACAGTCTCTGGTGTTCGTCGACGTTGGCTGAGGTCACATTTCGTACGACTTAGAAAGTTTTTTTCTATTGAGGGGTTGCCTTGTAACTTAGTTTCCGATAATGGACCCCAGTTCATTACTCACACCTTCCTATTGTTTTGTTCCTGTCACAACATTTGTCATGTTTCCGCCACTCTGTCCTCAATCAAATGGCGAGACGAAACGACATGTGTGTTCATTCAAGTCCAAAATGAGAAAGTTTTTTGTGGATTTTTCACCGGCCAGCAGCCACACATGCTCCTCCACGTTCTGTGGCCTGCGCTGCACCTTTGCGGTCTGGTTCGTCCAGTTGCTTCGCTCTTTGATCGACGTTGTTGGCACGAGGGTTTAGTCACCGGCCCAAATAGATACCGGCCACTGTTGTGAGCCGCAAGTGACACCGACATCCATACGGCCGACGCGCTGGTGGCGCGACGTTTTGATCAATTGCGGCCCCGCTCACCACCAGAAGCTAGCGGTCCGCGGGTGCTGCTTCCGTTGCCGCAGCCCAACCCGCTGCCCTCCGTCTCTAGTCTGTCGCGTGGAGGCGCTCCGTCCCATTGGTTGCGTCCTCCACGTGCGGCGCCCTGGGGTTCCTGCTCCCTGGAGCAGGCGGCTGGTCTGTCTCCGACCTCGGGTCCGTTGCCGCAGCCTGCTGTTCCGGTCTGGTCGTCTCCACGAGCCCTCTTGCCGTCATCGCCTGAGGGATGTTGCGGCGCTATGCACCAGTGATCGATACACAGAACAACTGTTCGTCCGGCCCCCGTCTTCGGCAGCGGCTGCCGCCGCTCCGCATCCAATGGATGAGTGTCTCGTCGGGCCGCCGGCGTCTCCTCCGTCGCTTGGGCGCCCTCTTGACACGAGGGATAGGTGAGCTGTATCTTGCTGCTAGTTCGTGTGAGTGTGCCCAGTGTAGTGATGCCGCGATTGTGTACTTAAATCAACTGCCAACTGTATCAGCGCGGGCCGGCCACCACAGGCCGTCTGCAGGAATCTTGCACGCGGGACGGTCTCCGCTGCTCCGTCTACCGACGACACGCCCCTGTATACACGCGGAGCAGCCCTGACTCTCCATATGTTCTTTTAGTTTGTTCCGCTCACATCACTTGTTCTGTGTATCGATTAATGTTGCACCTTCTGTATGGTCCTTTTGTCTTGTTACGTGTGGAGCCACGAGAGGCTTATTTCTGTGATTGTTCAGAGGTTTATGAATAAAGCCATACTTGTGTTACTTGGATCGGTTTCGTGTATTACTTGGTTGCTACACACAGTCATATATACAGAACGTAAGTGACATATCTTCTACCTTCTTTGACCGTTTTCGCCGTAATTACAATCATTTTCATATCGAAAACGCAATTTTAATCACCAGCAGTTTTGTACTTCACCCATCATTCATAAAATTTTCATTGATTCTCATTCTGCTCTAAGTCGTGGCATGAGAGATTTGTCGATCACGCTTGTGGCGAATTAGTGATCTGTGCTGCTGATCCATAGATGGCATCTTCGGTGATTGTAGCCAAGGGATAGAGGAAGATGCGTAGATCTAGGGGTGCGCATGTGCGGGTAGAGCTCTATGACTGCAGTGCTCTTTGAGCTTTGCTCTGCAAGTAGGGTGAGTGCGGTGTTTTCAGCAAAAACGTTCACGAGGCAAACTCCCCATGGCACCCTCCACAGATTTAGTGGTAAGACAGCCCCGTCAAGAGCCCGCCAAAAACTGAACATAGTCAAGCGCGAAAACAGGAAGAGGGTGTACTGAATTGTGAAAAAACAAACTAAATAGAAGAACTGAATGGTCCACGCTCAAGATTTGTAACGTCGAGCATATTCGGATAGATGTGGCATCGTGATTTTTTGGTGACGGTGATGGACTCCGAAAGGAGGAATCCATGTTCAAATCTCCGTTGTGCTCCATACTTTCTTTTCACAAAATTATGAATTATAGATTCGGCCACTGTCATGTCTGTTCGCCCTATAAAAATTTGTGTCTTTGTCGTGCTGTAGCATATGCAATAGCGAGGTGTATGGAATAGACCTCTACATGTACGTACCTTCTATTTGTTCTACACATGTACCACATGATATAACTCCTCTGTTCCGCTTTGGAAATTTTGACTCTTGAAATTCTTTGTTGTAACATAGTTCACACTCATTTATGTATTGTTTTCATTTCTGTAAGGGGATATCGCCTGCTCTCACTATTCATCACATTTACTTGCGACCGTAATATATTGTTACCACACCCTCATATTCTGTAACCACGTTATAGTTTGACAATTGCGGAGACTACAGAGGGAGAACAGACACGTTAATGATCTCAATGAAAGTTTATGATTTTGTCGGGGGAAACATTTGGGGCACAAGGGAGATCTGTACACGGAACTCGGGCTGTGCAGTCCTACACCTTGACCACACAACCACGACGGCGCGTTACTTGCATTTCACTCAGTGTTGCATGTTTCGAGCTTGGACTGCTCACTGATTCCATTTTGCTTCTTCCACAGTTCAGTACACCTTCTTCCTGTTGTCATCCTTGATCTGTGTCCATTTTTTGACGGGCTATCTACAGCGTCACTTTACCACTAAATCGATGGGGGTGCGATGGGCAGTTTCTCTTGTCAGCTGTGTTTCAGGGCTTGTCCTAGAGCAGGACATAGCAGTGCAGCGTGAGTGCATTTGATAACCGGCAGTAAGCATCAGGGTTCAGTCTCACATCAAGAGGCGTGAATTCTTCGGAGGGTTCACCAGCCAGTAGTATAGCGGGACGATTCACCCTACAGTGGTGTGCCTTGAGAAGAAACGTTGTAAGAACAGTATAGCAGTTGGGCCACACATTCGAAGTTGCAGTGGGTCAAGCTGTGGTTCCCTCTACGGTACCCGACCAATGTACTTCGAGAGTACTGCGTCATTGTTGGAATGGTAGCTTATTTATTGTACTATAAAAGCTTTGAAACTGTAAGCGGTTACGTGGAGGCCGTGGCGTATGCTACAGTAAACAGTGGTAGTTCGCTGCGATCCTCCGTTTTCGGAAACAATTTTAACAGTCTCCAGTGCTTCTCTCCTGTCCCGTTCATTAACACTCTCTAGATTGACTTTCATTTGTTTTCTTTCTTGTTTACTGGGATAAAGATGATGTCTTATAATCTCAGTATCTTCCTCATCATCGAGATATCCATTCCTATCTTATATAAAGACTGAGGCAGCTAATACTGCCCATGCCAAATGTATTCAAAACAAGGATATACACCGAGATTCGGTCACAGCGGAAGACGTGACGAAATTTATGATATACGCAAGTAATTATTACCTACAGTCTTCATGTTCAAGAGAGCCTTAATTTCTTCTATCACTTCCATCACGACCTCCTTGCAACTTCATTGCTGTGGCAACTTTTTTGTAGGTTTTCCTGTATTCATCAGACGTTAAAGTGCCTTCCCATATCCTCATACACGTTTTCCTTTTTTATTTCACCTCAACACCATCCCCTCCACCGTTTTCTGTCACTTCATATCCCTTTATTATATTCTTCATCTCCTTAAATAAGCTCGTGACTAGTTTCCCTTAATGCTTCGTCCGCTTCTTCCAACTTACTATTTGAATCGTTTTTGTTAGCATTTCACGTTATTTTACACTCCTTTGTTTTCACTACCTAATAGGTTACAAAATCCTTTCTTCTTTCTCTGCCATACCCTCCGCACTATCCTTGTTTTTAGTTGTGATCAGCGTTTTTGGTTCTACTTTAATCATGTTTCTCACTTACTTTTGCATTTATAACATTAATATCGATAAAATTGCCCATTACCATATCTTTTTTCCTCGATCCGATTTGTATGAAACAAAGTCAATACGGTGCACCAAGCTATGCTTAAGTTATCTGTGAAAAACTCCACGAAAATTCGTCTAGTAGTTTTGGAGAACTGTGTTCAGACATGACAGTTTTATAGATTTATTATTAGTATAGACGAATGTCTCCAACCATATTTCCATCTCGTTTTCTTCTGCTTCCTCTGAAATAAGTGTTGCCATCAACAGGGCAGGTATTGTTCTTAGTTTTCTGTTACTGCCCTGCCATTTCAGTAACAAAAGTATTCCAGGTGAACATCTCACTGGCTATGTTACATGATACTCTCCAGTGTTCTGAATCCGGATCAGTCAGCATCTTTCCATATCTGTTCTCCGTAACAGGGTCGGTATATGGTGTTGACTGATCGACGAAATCCAACGATAGGTGCAAGTAAATAGTCTACGAAACTTACATTTGCCTCAGGACAGTGTATCAGAGATTCAGAATAATTTACCTGTATTACAAAATCCAGCAACGTGTGTCTTGCTTGCAGTAGTGCAATATGGGCCCATTTAAAGGTCCATGAATGACTGGATAAATGTGCTCTTTATATTTAAATATTTCTTCAATTTGGAAAGGTGCTCTTCGCCCATTCGTACCAAAAGTAACTAACGACCGATGCTTTGACTGGAAAAGTGAGGAAAGGTACAAGTTTGCTGAACTACTGTTGTTCGTATGCATCATGCTGGAAGGAGGTTAGCGAACAGAGGAATGCTTTTGACGTTCAGAGATTCACAGATGACGTAATGCAACCATATGTGCAACTCTTCAGATCGTAGTTCATCAGAATTCATACAGCGGGACGATAATTCCCGTCCACACCGAGCGACTCTTGAGGATGAATTTTTCAAAGACAAAAGTATCGACCATATGAACTGACCGGAGAGGTCCCCGAACCTGGATCCCAAGAGATCGTTATTGATGACTCACTGGAGGGACTCGCCAGCCGCTACAGAGAACTCATCCAGTCCTGCACACGACTTCATGGAATCCAAGACACTTCAAAGTCAATTTATTATGTGCGGCAAATAGTTGTAATGGTTGCTGAGGTCTTAAGAGTGGTTTCATGCAGGTCTCCATGCTACTCTATCATATGCGAGCCACTCCATCTTTGAGTAGGTACTGCAACCTACATCTTTCTGAATCTACTTGCTGTATTCATCTCTTGGTCTTCTCCTACGATTTTTTCTCCCTACGCATCCCTATAATACTAAACTGGTAATCCCTTGATGTCTCAGAATGTGTCCAGTCAACGGAACCCTTCTTTTGGTCAAGTTGTGCCACGAATTTTTTGGCTACGCAGTTCTATTCAGTACTTTTTCATTCGAGAGAACGACGGTTCAAACCCGCGTCCGGCCGTACTGATTTACGTCTTCCGTGGTTTCCCTAAATCGCTTCAGGTAAATTACGGGATGGTTTCTGTCAAAGGGCACGACCAATTTCCTTTCTCATTCTTCACTAACCCGATCTACATCTACATCTACATCCATACTCCGCAAGCCACCTGACGGTGTGTGGCGGAGGGTACCCTGAGTACCTCTATCGGTTCTCCCTTCTATTCCAGTCTCGTATTGTTCGTGGAAAAAAGGATTGTCGGTATGCTTCTGTGTGGGATCTAATCTCTCTGATTTTATCCTCATGGTCTCTTCGCGAGATAAACGTAGGAGGGAGATACTGCTTGACTCTTCGGTGAAGGTATGTTCTCGAAACTTTAACAAAAGCCCGTACCGAGTTACTGAGCGTCTCTCCTGCAGAGTCTTCCACTGGAGTTTATCTATCATCTCCGTAACGCTTTCGCGATTACTAAATGATCCTGTAACGAAGCGCGCTGCTCTCCGTTGGATCCTCTCTATCTCTTCTATCAACCCTATCTGGTACGGATCCCACACTGCTGAGCAGTATTCAAGCAGTGGGCGAACAAGTGTACTGTAACCTACTTAGTTTGTTTTCAGATTGCAATTCGTTAGGATTCTTCCAATGAATCTCAGTCTGGCATCCGCTTTCCCGACGATCAACTTTATATGATCATTCCATTTTAAATCACTCCTAATGCGTACTCCCAGATAATTTATGGAATTAACTGCTTCCAGTTGCTGACCTGCTATTTTGTAGCTAAATGATAAGGGATCTATCTTTCTGTGTATTCGCAGCACATTACACTTTTCTACATTGAGATTGAATTGCCATTCCCTGCACCATGCGTCAATTCGCTGCAGATCCTCCTGCATTTCAGTACAATTTTCCATTGTTACAACCTCTCGATACACCACAGCATCATCTGCAAAAAGCCTCAGTGAACTTCTGATGTCATCCACAAGGTCATTTATGTACACTCCTGGAAATTGAAATAAGAACACCGTGAATTCATTGTCCCAGGAAGGGGAAACTTTATTGACACATTCCTGGGGTCAGATACATCACATGATCACACTGACAGAACCACAGGCACATAGACACAGGCAACAGAGCATGCACAATGTCGGCACTAGTACAGTGTATATCCACCTTTCGCAGCAATGCAGGCTGCTATTCTCCCATGGAGACGATCGTAGAGATGCTGGATGTAGTCCTGTGGAACGGCTTGCCATGCCATTTCCACCTGGCGCCTCAGTTGGACCAGCGTTCGTGCTGGACGTGCAGACCGCGTGAGACGACGCTTCATCCAGTCCCAAACATGCTCAATGGGGGACAGATCCGGAGATCTTGCTGGCCAGGGTAGTTGACTTACACCTTCTAGAGCACGTTGGGTGGCACGGGATACATGCGGACGTGCATTGTCCTGTTGGAACAGCAAGTTCCCTTGCCGGTCTAGGAACGGTAGAACGATGGGTTCGATGACGGTTTGGATGTACCGTGCACTATTCAGTGTCCCCTCGACGATCACCAGTGGTGTACGGCCAGTGTAGGAGATCGCTCCCCACACCATGATGCCGGGTGTTGGCCCTGTGTGCCTCGGTCGTATGCAGTCCTGATTGTGGCGCTCACCTGCACGGCGCCAAAGACGCATACGACCATCATTGGCACCAAGGCAGAAGCGACTCTCATCGCTGAAGACGACACGTCTCCATTCGTCCCTCCATTCACGCCTGTCGCGACACCACTGGAGGCGGGCTGCACGATGTTGGGGCGTGAGCGGAAGACGGCCTAACGGTGTGCAGGACCGTAGCCCAGCTTCATGGAGACGGTTGCGAATGGTCCTCGCCGATACCCCAGGAGCAACAGTGTCCCTAATTTGCTGGGAAGTGGCGGTGCGGTCCCCTACGGCACTGCGTAGGATCCTACGGTCTTGGCGTGCATCCGTGCGTCGCTGCGGTCCGGTCCCAGGTCGACGGGCACGTGCACCTTCCGCCGACCACTGGCGACAACATCGATGTACTGTGGAGACCTCACGCCCCACGTGTTGAGCAATTCGGCGGTACGTCCACCCGGCCTCCCGCATGCCCACTATACGCCCTCGCTCAAAGTCCGTCAACTGCACATACGGTTCACGTCCACGCTGTCGCGGCATGCTACCAGTGTTAAAGACTGCGATGGAGCTCCGTATGCCACGGCAAACTGGCTGACACTGACGGCGGCGGTGCACAAATGCTGCGCAGCTAGCGCCATTCGACGGCCAACACCGCGGTTCCCGGTGTGTCCGCTGTGCCGTGCGTGTGATCATTGCTTGTACAGCCCTCTCGCAGTGTCCGGAGCAAGTATGGTGGGTCTGACACACCGGTGTCAATGTGTTCTTTTTTCCATTTCCAGGAGTGTATATTGTGAATAGCAACGGTCCTACGACACTCCCCTGCGGCACACCTGAAATCACTCTTACTTCGGAAGAATTCTCTACATTGAGAATGACATGCTGCGTTCTGATGGGACTGATGACCTTGCTGTTTGGTCCCCTCTCCCAAATCAACCAACCAACCTACCAACCAAATTTCTCACTAGTTACCGTGATCGACTTATTTGATTTTCAGCTTTCTTCCGTAGCACCACATTTTGAAATCTTCTATTCTCATTTATCTAAACTGTTTATCGTCCATGTTTCACTTCCATTCATGGCTACACACCAGGCAAATACCTTCAGAAAAGACTTCCTGACAATTAAATCTGTATTCGATGTTAACATATTTCTTTTATTCAGAAATGTTTTCCTTGCCATTGCCAATCTACGTTTTATATCCTCTCAACTTCAGTCGTCATAAGTTATTTTGCTGTCCAAATAGCAAAACTCATCTACTAGTTGAAGTGTCTCGTTTCCCAATCTGATCCCATTAGCTTCACTTTATTTCATTCGACGACGTTCCGTTATCTTAGTTTTGCTTTTTTGATGTTCATCTTATATCCTCCTTTCAAGCCACTGTCCATTCCGTTCAACTGCTCTCCCAAGTCCTTTGCTGCTTCTGACAGAATTACAATGTCATTGGCAAATCTCACAATTGATATACCTAGTAGTTTATAGTAGCATGGAGTTTGAAGATCACAACAACGAAACCCCTTACTACTATTTACGATACACAATAAATTCGTTTTGAAGTGGACTCTCTAATATAGGATCATGTGCAGGACTGGATGGGTCCTCTGTAGGGACCGGCGAGTCTCTCCAGAGCGTCCCCAGTCACGATCTCTTGGGATTCAGGTTTTAAGACCTCACCGATAGGTTCATACCGCTGAAATATTCGTCTTTGAAAGATTCAGCCTCCAGAATAGGATGAACTGATGACTTTATTTCCTAGTCCAAAATTTTCATTGGTTTCCTTTACTGCTTGTTCAGTGAACATACTGAATGACATAGGAGCTAGGCTACAACCCTTCAAACTCCGTTTTCAACCACTGCCTTCCTTTCACGCTCCTCGACACTTATAACTGGCGTCTGGTTTCTGTACAAGTTGTAAATAGCCTTTCTCTCCATGTATTTTATCCTGGGACCTTCAGAATCTCAAGGAGAATATCCCAGCTTTTTGTAAGTCTACAAATGCTATAAATTTAGGTTTGCCTTTCCTTAACCTATCCTCCAAGATACGTCGTAGGATCAGCATTGTTTCGCGTATTCCTACATTTCTTCTGAGACTAAACTGATCTTCCCCCATTTCGCTTCTACTAGTTTTTCCGTTATTCTGTAAAGAGTTTGTGCTAGTATTTTGCAACCATGAGTTATTAAACTGATAGTTCGGTAGTTTTCACAGCTGTCAGCAACTGCTTTCTTTGGAAGTGGAACTGCTACATTTTTCTTGAAGTATGAGGCTGTTTCGCCTGTCTCATACATCTTGCACATCAGATGGAAGAGTATTGTCATAACTGGTTTGGTTCACCCAAGGCAATCAGTCATTCAGTCGGAATGTCTTCTACTCCCAAGGCCTTGTTTCGACCTAGGCCTTTCAGAGTTTCTTCTCGCTGTATCACATTTCCCACCTCATCTTCATCTACGTCCACTTCATCTTCTGTAATGTTGCTTTCTTCTCACTTGCCAGACACTCTATATACTCCTTCCACCTTTCAGCCTTCCCTTCTTTGCTTAAGACCGGTTTGCCATCTGAGCTCTTGATATTCACACAGTTACTTCTCTTTTCTCCAACGCCCTCTTTAATTTTCCTGTACGCGGTGTCTATCTTTTCCCTAGTGAAATATAGTTTTAAATCTTTACATTTGTCCTCTAGCCATTCCTACTTAGCAATTTTGCGCTTCGTGCCAATCTTATTTTTAAAATTTTTGTATTCTCTTCTCCTGCTTGATTTGCTGTATTTTTAAATTTTCTCCTTTCTTCAATTACTTTAAGTATGTCTTGTGTTAACGATTTCTAATAGGCATTGTCTTTTTACATATTTAGTCCCCTGCTGCGTTCACTACTTCATCTCTTACAGCAACCCATTCGTCTTTTACTGTATTCACTTCCCCTATTCTAGTCAATCGTTGGGTCCTTCCGTGTTAAATTGAGCTAACTTTAGTTTTATAATATCGTGATTCACGCCGGTGTCTTCGATTTCAGTACTAGTCTAACAACAGTTTATTACTCTGAAGCTATCTTGTATTCCATCCATATCCTTTTTAGCAGACACCTCAGATATCTTGATAATATTTAATTTGTAGCGCTCGTGTATCTACTGGAGGCGTAAACGTCAAATTGAATTCTGTCGTATGGAAGGTAAGGTATCAACCAAGAAGCGTAAATCGTACACATAACATTTTCAGATGTTTATATAGAAGGCGAATTTTTACACCACAGCCCACCGATGACAACCACAGCAATAGAGGAGGAAAATACTTCGGATTAAACTTCGTGATATCAGTTTTTCAGGAAATATTAACAGTGGAAAGTGTTGAGTGTGCTATGTGTCTCTTATTGTAGACATATCCGCTTACTGTAAAAGTTTTAGTTACAAGACAATTAGATAGGATTCTAATTTATCAAATCTGTCCATACAGTATTGATTTGTTGGCTCATATGCCGATAGTTTGCCTTTGGTCACATTCATATTAAAAATTATAATCTTTTCAGATACTTAAGAAACCTTTCATATACATAGTGGGAGAAAATGACAAAAAATAAAAGAATTAAAAAGTTTGACTCGAAAAGTATTTCATACCACTCAAGATGGGCAAACCAACTTACGTGATCTCAGGACCGATGATTTAAGGTGGGAAATGATGTTTATGTTGGTCCCTATTCCAGTTTTCTGTACAGGTTCCGGAACTCCCGGAACCGAGGTGATGCAAAACTTTTTTGATGTGTGTAATTCCTTCAGTATCATCAGATTTAATTCGACTACATTCCATTATCCTCGTTTTGCTTTTGTTGATGTTCATCTTATATAATTTTTTCAAGACACTGTCCATTCCGTTCAACTGCCCGTCCATGTCCTTTGCTGTCTTTGACAGAATTACAGTGTCGTTGGCAAACCTCAAAGTTTTTATTTCTTCTCCATGGATTTTAATACCTACTTCGAACTTTTCTTTTGTTACCTTCACTGGTTGCTCAATATGCAGATTGAATAACATCGGGGATAGGTTACAACCCTGTCTCACTCCCTTCTCAACCACTGCTTCCCTTTCGTGCCCCTAGACTCTTATAACTGCCATCTGGTGTTTGTACAAATTATACATAGCCTTTCGCTCCCTGTATTTGACCCCTGTCACCTTCAAAATTTGAAAGACAGTATTCCAGTCAACATGGCCAAAAGCTTTCTCTGAGTTTACAAGTGCTAGAAACGTAGGTTTGTCTTTCCTTAATCTATCTTCTAAGATAAGTCGTAGGGTCAGTATTGCCACACGTGTTACAACATTTTTACGGAATCCAAACTGATCTTCCCCGAGGTCGGCTTCCCCATTCGTCTGTATAGAATTCGTATAAGTATTTTGCAGCCGTGACTTATTAAACCTTCATTATACTGTATTTAGATACTAACCATTATGGAATGCGCCTCTTATTAGTGTGATGAGTATAAGAAGACCTTTATGGAACTTTTCTCCTTTGAATAGTTTTGCATTGCTTCCCTAGCAGCAACAGTTCGGCACCAATATTAGTACTAATAAAAAAATGTGGGAAGAGGAAGTAAGTAGTGGAATATTAAGGGTCAAGTCTTAGCACAGAATGTAAACAAGTGTCACAAACGTCACGTAGCTGTTTTTCGTTTGGTGATGAGCGTACACTGTGTACGCTATGCCCACTCCATATAGTTTCTTCTTTGTCGTTTCAAACTATTGTACTGCCGCAATTAATAACTAGCGAGTGTATACCTGTGGTATATTTGCTACATAAAATCGTGTATTTTTCTCTGACAAATTTCGACCTTGTAAGGTGGTACAGGCAAATTCTTGACATCATGTAGAAGTTAAATACCTTTGATTGTTACCTTTAAATGTAAATAACTTTGCATGGTTTTAAATCGGAATAAAGGCGCTAGAAAACTATTTTAGCTCTATTACAGTAATAAAGGAGATGATGAACATCTTTTCAGGTATGGAGGATGGAATAAAAAGATATACAAAACGCATTATTCTAAGAAAATAAAGTAATTGTTATTAATATATCGTCAAGTGCACAACAGAAGAATTGGAAGTCATCATTTTTCTAGCTTCTACATGGCATTTTATTTATAAGACAACTTACTTAGTAAGGTGCGAGAAACTTTATACAGGCAAAGTAGTTGGACAAAGTTAGCAGAACTTTAAGGAATATCGAGACCGAATCTGTTATGTCTTCAGAAACGAGTCCACAAGAGAACAGTGCTAGACTTCATTTTTAGACTTCACTTCCAGTCCATCACAAGTTGAGTTCACTGTGCGTAAGCAGACGTGCGGTTAAGCGCGGAAGACAGAAGTCGACCCAGGGAGATTGCTCCAGCTGCTGCCAGCTCCCTGGGCCAAAGGACAGGCAAGCTGGGTGTCTCCGCAGTCCCAGCGAAGAACCATTGGCTCTGGGGGGCTTCATGCAACTGTAAAGAAATGACAAAAAGCGTATGAGTATTGAACAAAATGACCATTGAGCAAAATGAACACTGAGCAAATCTCATTTCTCCTCAAACAGCTACTTTTGACGTTGATAAACAAAATCAGATTTTCTTCGTAAGATTAAATGAAAGAAGGATACTTTATTTTAAACCATTTAAATAAGCACACCTCTCAAAGTAAGGAGCCAAAACGATCGCTTAAGACTTATTCTCCATTAGAAGCCAACTTAGTGTATTATAACAATGTTACTGACAATACTGTTACTCTACACTCAACGAGTACATCTGTCGGATAATGGTGACAATAATGTCATTAAGGATGATGATTATTTATCCCAAAGAAACACACACACACACACACACACACACACACACACACACACACACACACACACATGCGCGCTCGCGCGCGCGCGCATGTGCACGCGCTCTGTCATATAGCCTGAGATAACACATTTATTTCAGAGTTTCAACAACAAGCATGGCGATGGCGGAACAGATGACTGTCATTGCATCAGGCTGATATTAGATTCATATTATATTCTTGGATCATGGAGGTGCGAGGTAATGAAGGGCGATTTCTTACAAAACACAAATAAGAACTGTTGGAAAACTGAGTTTATTGATCACCAAACATCGTAATGCTATCACTCTATAATACATACCTCATACCTACAATGTACTTGATTGGGAATATAGTTTGTGTGAGTTCTGGAAATATAGTATCTAACCAGGCAGTTAACTTTCATATACACAAGAACAGTTTCTATATTCACATTGCTGTAGCTTTGGTCATTATCTGGCTACGCGAGAAAAAAATTGCAATTAAAGTAACAACGGTACTGGAAGCTATCAAAACTGAAAACGAGGGAGAGAGCGGGTAACAACTAGATAGTTCGAAGATTTAATGACAGATGGTTCTGAGTACACTGCTAGACAATATCCATTGCATGCTGTGGCTTTCTTCAAACTGATACTGAATTTTGTAAATGACCTACTAGTTGCCTTCGCTTGTACGAGTACTTAACGTGTACAACCAACTCTTCTAATTTTGTAGGTGAGGCCTTTTTCAAGTGGTATGATTGCGATTTAGCACACATCACAGCATACATGGCAGATTCCTTTAAAAGTTTTGATGTGATTACAGGTCAGATTTTTTAATGTTTTGTCATGTGGTAAAGCACACTTGACAGAGCTGGTTGTATAAATAAATAATTTTACCGTCTAAGGCGACCTTGATGTCATTTACAAAATTTTATATGACTATGAAAGCCAACTACGAGAAATTTATCAGTTGATACTAAAATGATCCGACGTCTGTGTGGCGCAGATCACAGTACATCGATGAATGCGCCCTTGGTCCTGATAATTTTAACCTTCACTCCAGAATTCCTGCTTCCAGTAGCAACGCGCATGTTACTCCAGGCTCTAGTAGGAGCATCATGGAAACGTTGTCTCCTAGAATTTTCTGACCCAGCCGTCAGCCATGAAATATTTATGGGCTACGGATAATAACCGCTCTGAACCAGTACACACAATAAAAATTACGTGAGCATAGCACGGGCAGTATGTATGGTTGCTTCGGACAGAACGGTATACCTACACCCCATCGACAACAGCAGAGTGACGTGGTCTCTCAGAGTGGTTACGAAACGTGTGGTACAGCAACAATACTGGATGTTTCACCAGTTACCAGCTGGTGGTGTATAGCTATAGAGAGGCACCAACGGGCTCGTCGAACTTGGTGTCACCTTTCAATGACATCATCATCATCAACTCTACCGCAATATAAAGACAGCCCGGTTGCTAGCTATTGAATGCCACTCTTCCACTTGTCTATGAAGTAGAGGCTACATCGATTCTCTCACCTGCGTTCGATCCACATGAAGTCGTAGCTCCATCAGGCACGCACAGAATAATGACGAATCTGCAAGAATGAATTTTTCTCCGTGCAGCGGAGTGTCCGCTGTTTTGAAACTTGCAGACACATGTAGACTGTTCCGGATGCGAAAATGAACCCTGGACCCTGCCATTCGCAGGCACTGCTCTTACCGACTGAGCTAATCAGCACGACAGCTTCCTCGAGAATCTCTCTCCTCCTTTTCAGACTTCGGAGTTCTACTGCATACCCCCTGTACTACTGGAAGGAAGGATACTGCGAAGAAATGGCCTAGCTATAGGCTGGGTGATTGTTTCCAAAATGAATCATCACTCTGCAGCAGATTATGCCCTGTTTTATGACTTCATGGAAGGTTAAAACTGTGTGTCCGAGCAGGACACGAATTCAAGACGTTGCTTTGGAGAAATGCTCTTTCTGTCTGAGCTAACCAAGCACAAATCACGACGAACTGCCAGAATACGTCTCTCCTATTTTTAGAACTTTGCAGCAATATTCCAGTATACCTTTCGGGAGCAGCACTTGAAAGGCGCCTGTTAACTCACCACTTTCAAATTTCAGTCAGATTCCTTCTTTATCTCTTGGAATAGCGTCTACAAATAATTCGCAGAGATGCTTCTATTATCAGTATCGACTACAATCATGATATTTGGAGTGTCTCTCTCTGCGATGCTTGTGAAAGTTTTGGTCATACGTTTCCGGGGAACTGGCTTAGGCGGCTGGTAGGCATTGCCTCGAGTTGCTTTCAAGTGCGCACTTGTTTTCGGGAGTCTCGTGAACACAGCTGCGTGGTGTCAAATGTGGTCGCCGCGAGCTTGTAGTTTTCTTGGTTAGATTGTTCCACATATTATGATATTTGAAGAAATTGTGTGCAAAGGCATACTACTGAATCGTTCGTGAGATGTTCACCTTCTACCGCTTCATTTTCACTGGTTTGGTATTGGTAAACCTGCTACGAATATCGGAAACGTATTAAAAATGACTCTAAGCTCTATGGGACTTAAAACAGCTGAGGTCATCAGTCCCCTAAACTTAGAACTACTTAAACTTAACTAACCTAAGGACATCACCCACATCCATGCCCGAGGCAGGATTCGAACCTGCGACCGTAGCAGCCGCGTGGTTCCAGACTGAAGCTCCTAGAACCGCTCGGCCACCGCGGCCGGCGGAAAAGTATTATGTACTCGTCAAGTGCGGTGTTGTTAACGTTGCATGTTTTTGTGAGCCATTAGATGTGAACGTGACTACATCATCGAACTTTTGTCACTCAAATTTAAACACAGTATGAGCATTTCACCCACTTTTCTCTCAGTTTAGTTAATTATCTATTGTGAGTCGTGTACGAAAATGATTTCATGCGGTGGTTTTATACTGTGCTTTCACGTGTCTTTGTGATGTCAGGGGCTCACGTGCTTCAATCTTCTTAGGATGATGGGTGATTAATGCCATTTAAATTCGATTAAAATATTTTATTTCTACGTTCCTGAGCCATTTATTGATCATATAAGTGTGAGATCGCACAACCTCTAGCGCACCGCGTTTTGTGGCCGCGTGTTATGGAACGCAACTTCCCCCTTAGATTTCTGCTGCAGTTGATAAGTATCACTAAATACTTCTGAGATGATATCTTCCACTTTTATTAATCAATATGCCGTTAGAAAGCATTTAAGTTCAGATTGCAAAGTACATGTGTTTGGAATAACGCTGTGGCTGATTCTACAGTAGTACATTTATTGATGTCTCACAAACTATTTCAAATTAAGTGATATCAAGAAGTGTTTAGTATGAGTTGATAAACGATACACATTCAAATCTTACAGATGAAATCGTCATTCAACCGAGCTTAAGTCGTATTACAAGTAAGGATTTTGTATTTCATGTTTGATGTTTGTGGCTACTACATTGGTTCATCTCATCGCACAGTGAACAAGTATAAGTTGTTCACTACCAGACTTTAAACATTTAGGATCTAGAAATTACACTTTTCGTGTTCGTTATTATTAACTTCCTTGTAATATGCCTGATATCCTTTTGTTTTGAATTTTATGTAAATACATGCTGCTCATGTATCACATTTTTCTCCTCTTACCGAAGTCAGACTGTGTTGACAGATGTTTGGGTCATTACTGTGTAGTTACAAGACATAATTTCCTCATGCCAGGGAAGATAATTTTATCTCGAATAAGATAAACCATTTACTTAACAGAGCCCATCGCTTACGTAATAGATTTCTCATCAGTGACACCCCTTGCAGAAGTGCTAGTGCGACAAAGGTCTACGGGAGAACTTCTGTGGATTTTGGAAAGTGGGAGGACGGCTCGTGAGACATGCTTGGGTAGCTCGCGGAAGACAAGGTTTCAAGTTCGAGTCCCAGCCCGGCAACAAGTTTTAATTTGCCAGGAAATTTCGACGACTAATATGGACACACAGGCCCATATATCGGTTACGAGACTGCGGCGTCTAACACGTATAGTGTCTTCGTAACAGTTCCTCAAACATAAATGAATGTAATCATTTCCTTATTACCTCAGTCGTAGTAGCAGACCCTTTTTTGCACGGTCTGTAGGGTCATTAATCGTCCTTGCGAGTGGGCGACTCGGCAATGGCCGTTGGCGGCGCTACGGACGGAATCGCGGCGCGGATTTGTCGGCACGCCGGCTGACGTCAGCGGCGCTACAGACGTCGTGTGGTAGTGAATGAGGGGGAGGAGGAGGAGGAGGGGGAGAGGTCGGCAGTTCCGGCGCCGGGTCAGCCGCCCTGGAGCGGGCGGAGCGCACGCGACCGCCGCCGCCCACGCCCACAGCGCCGCGCCGGCCACGACGCACGCCGGGCCTCTGGGGCTAGGCTGCGGCCTTCTGTAAACGACCTCTGCCGCTGAATGCAGCCGCAGCGCTCCCAGGAGATCAGGGGGATCAGTTCTCCAGTTCGCTATGAGGTACACACATTTGCTCTCCAGCGTAAATCGTAGTGAGCCTAACTATAACTAAAACGCACAAAAATAACCTCCTCTGCCATTGCCTTCATTTTTTAAAATTTTTCAATATTTA
The DNA here is from genome assembly GCF_021461385.2 of Schistocerca piceifrons. Lineage (NCBI taxonomy): Eukaryota > Metazoa > Arthropoda > Insecta > Orthoptera > Acrididae > Schistocerca > Schistocerca piceifrons. The sequence continues at coordinate 509,232,649 of NC_060140.1, forward strand.
TGTACCTTTTGAGAATTTCCAGGATTAGCCTCTATATTGAATGTTAAGTTACACGCCAGCAAGGTCCTGTATCGTTATTTATTCCAGTAATAAGGACACCTGAGAAAGAAGGAGTAGTCCCCAGGAGACAGAGATCCGCAATCACGGAAAGGACGAGACGGGGTCACTAATCCTCCTACACAGTTCCGCAAACTTGCCCTTACGTTTCCCGCCGAACGAGCGCGCTCGGCAAGCTCACCTTAAGGGCCAGGTAACTTGTAGCTGGTAATTGAGATGAGTATAGTAACACTGAACCTGAAACCGAAAAACTTGGTGGAAAGTTCTCTTGGACATAATGTAAGAGTTGTGGAAATTAAAGGGGGTACATCTATCATATACACAAAAAAAAGGAAAAAAGAAAATAGAGAAAATAAAAAAATACATTCATGCGTTTCAGGAAGCTGAAATCTACTGATCACAAAGGCTGGATATGCTCGAACAAGAACAGCTCCAATGCCAAAATATTTACGGCAGGCAGCCATCACGTTTTACTTGGCGCATAGGCAATTGACTCGTGACCCGTCTTTAGAATAAGCGATGGACAGAAAAATGCAGCAAATGCCGCTAAAACAAGACAGAGTGTCAAAAACTGAAGTTTTTCCATCATAGCTTCTCTGTTTCTTATTTGAAACACGAAGAAGTAGGAGATACGTTTTGTAATACAATGAGCATCATCCTGCAGATGCGTTATTCGCAAAGTTCGCTGTCTACCTCACAGAAAATTATGTTGACTATCAGACGAGTCCTCTGCTCTTTGGATGACATACACGTGCTCGAGTTTTCCCGTTTTAACTCCTTATCTGAAACGATTCACGACAAAACATACATTTCTGTGAATTTGTGAGAAGAGTACAGGAAGACTCTGTCGTTATTGTGCGAGGAGACTTCAAAAAGTAAATTACACATGCCGTCCCACGCTAAGACCATCGAGCAACAAGAATCGCGCCTTGTCATGTTATGGGTTCCTTGCATACACTGTTTTGCTGCGGTAGGCTTAACAGGTACACCACAGTGTCCGAATCAAATGGCGCGGCAACTGGAAATGTACTCCAAAGTTAACGTGCGCGGCGAAGTGCCATTCTTACCGGACAAACGTCTAAACTGCACTCTCATCCACAGCGAAATGCTGGCGGTATGCGGACGAAATACAATGCCGCGTCCAGTCATAGTGAGCTGCTACCAACAATTTAACCAAGGGCGCAGAGACTTGGATGGCATTGATCGGGAAGGAAGCCTATCAACAGCGAACGCAAAAGACAATATCCAGGCAATCGAAGAACTGACTGGCAGGAGTCCCAGATTCTCCAACGGTGCCGACGTTCACATAACAGTTCTTGAATGCTTCGTAACCAAAAAGAGGATTTCTGTGATCGAGGATCTGACCGATTGGTAGAATGTTCCGACTGCTGTTTACAGACTATTGGTGAAGTGTAGGGCAACGTTCAATAAAAGTTGCTTGCCCTGTCATAACAATGTGTAACTTATTTGTCGAGATCCATTCGCATAATGCCTTTCCTTTAACCTCTTTTTCGTCACCTTTCTCTTGGAGTGCTTAAGACCATTATTAACAGTTTCATAAATTTTGTGATTATAATGTAATAGTGCTCATTAGCTTATCAGTGGTTTACTACTACAATATGGCCTACTGATGGACTTTGGAGGGAGACGAAGAGAAAATCACAAGTTTACTACTAGCTGTGGAGTTCGCACACTGGACCTAAGGGCTGTCTTAGGCAAGTTGTGGAGTTTGCTTGTCGAGCAGGTAAAAGTAGCGGAGTTCGTGCAAGCCGATCACGCTAATACTGCGATAATGACTTCAGTGCGAAGAGGGAAAGAGTCCACAAGTTTCGCCAGGTATGCCATATCAAGCTGAAGGAAGTGAATGATATTCAGAGTGACACATTATCTCGACTGCCTCAGTGGGGATTAAGAAATGAGAAAAGTAAGTTCAGACAACTGCCACGAGTGGTGCCTTAGCACGACACTCGGTCACATGCATGCGAGCTGCCTCTAACACTGCAGTTCACTTTTGCAAAGTGGCAGGTACTATTTTATGAACCTAGCCTGAAATGCGTTACAGGATTCCGTGCGCAGACTCTTCGGTATGCGGCAACCGTCGCCCGCTGTCCGGCTGTCGGTAAGGAGTCTCCCCTCTCCGGCGGGAATCTTATAAATGTGCTCACGCGAATGGAGAGCATACCAAAAGCGGCGCAAGAAAGCCGTTTGCGGCCACGTAACGCGTTCTGTCACGGGAAAGCGAGCGTAGCGCCCTCACGGCGCGCAGGCCTTTGCGCCGGGCGTATCGGGAGCGGCTTTTCACGGCTGCGACAATTAATCACGGACACTGCCGGCGGCGGTGCGCCTGTCGCATAAATCGTGGTCCTGTGTGCGACACCGCGGCGAATTGGAAGCTCTGTGCGCGCCGCCAACCGCCGCGCAGCTTCTGGAAGTGGACAGTCCGGAGCCCTGTACTGTGGAAGGCGGCGAGAGACGCACACACCTAACCGGAGGCGGGGCGAAACACTCTGCAAAGTCGGGTTTTTATAGGAGCAGAAATTTTGGACCACTCCAACAGATCGGGCGTTTTGTGTCAGCGAAGACGCGAAACTTAAAGACATTGCGCATTTTTCTTACCCCAGAGAGTGAAACCCAGAGTGCATTGACCATTCAGTCCGCACGTGTTGTATGAGAAGAGTGTTTAACCAAAATGTTATTACTTTAACCACAGTGCTAAAATACTGTACATTATTGACGGATCGAGTGGAATGAAAGAACAGGAAGCTCGTGGGTTAGCTGGTAAAAACATGCACTGAGTTAATAAGAGTCAAAGGATACCTCCTAATATCGTGTGGCACCTACTTTTGCCCAGCGCAGTGCAGCAATTTGACGAAGTATGGACTCAACAACTCGTTGAAAGACCCCGGCAGAAATACTGAGCCATCCTCCCACTATAGCCGCCCGTAATTGTGAATTTGCTGGAGTTTGTGCACGAACTGGTCTCTCGATTATGTACCGCAAATGTTCACTGGGATTCATGCCGGCAATCTCAGTAGTGATATCAAATGGTTCAAATGGTTCTAAGCACTATGGGACTTAACATCTGAGGTCATCAGTCCTCTAGAACTTAGAACTACTTAAACATAACTAACCTAAGGAAATCACGCACATCCATGCCCGATGCAGATTTCGAACCTGTGACCGTAGCAGCAGCGTAGTTCCGGACTGAAGCGCCTAGAGCCTCTCGGCCACAGCGACCGGCTAGTAGTGATATCATTCGCTCGATTTGTTCAGAACGTTCTTCTAACCAGGCTAGAACAAATATGGCCTGGTGATTTGGCAGATTGTCGTCCATAAAAATACCATCGCTCTTTGGGAACATGAAGTTCATTAATGGCTGAAAATGGTCTCCAAGTAGCTTTAAATAACCATTTCCAGTCAATGCTCGGTTCAGTTGGACCAGAGGATGCAGTCCATTTCATGTAAACACAGTCCACATCATTTTGGAGCCACCACTAGACTGCACAGTTACAACTTGGGTCCATGGTTCCGTGAGGTGTGCGCCGCGCTGGAAACCTACCGTCAGCTCTCACCAACTGAAATCGGGAGTCAGCTGTCCAGGCCACGGTTTTCCAGTCATCTAGTGTCCAACCGAATTGGTCATGGGCCGAGGAGAGAGGCTGCAGGGTATATCGTGCTGTTATCAAAGGCGCTAGCGTCGATCGTTTGCTGCCATAGCCCAGTATCACCAAATTTTGCCGTACTGTCCCAACGGATACGTTTCTCGTACGTGACACGTTGGTTTCTGCGGTTATTTCACGCAGTGTTGCTCCTCTGTTAGCACTGACAACTCTATGCAGATGCCCCTGCCCTAGGTCGTTAAGTGAAGGCCGACGGCCATCGGGTCGTCCTTGGTGAGAGGTAATGCCCGAAATTTAATATTCTCGTCACGTTCTTGACACTGTGGACCTTCGAATATTGAAGTCCCTAACGATTTCCAAAATGGAATGTCCCATGCGTCTAGCATCAATTTCCATTCTGCGTTCAAAGTCTGTGAACTCCCGTCGTGCCAATATAATCACGTCGGAAACCTTTTCACGTGAATCACTTTACTACAAATGACAGTTCCGCCAATTCACTGCCCTTTTATACCTCGTGTACGCGATACTACCGTCATCTGTATATGTGTATATCATCACCCCATGACTTTTGTCATGTTAGTGTATAGTAGACGATGAAGAAGACTATTATTTGTTCCGGACTTAACCGAAGGGCAGAGAAACAGTCAGCAAAGGCTCAGAAAGCAGTTATAATCTCAAAAAAAAAAAACCACAGTAAACCGAGCTGCTTACACATATCAACGCAGCGGTCGGTTTGTCCTGTCATCAGAGCGCTGCCTGAGATTGCCAGGTCGCGCTGACGCGCTAGGGTATTTGCAGTGGGAAACAGTTGGGGCTTTTTTTTTATTGTGTTGTATGATTATATTTCGTTGTATGATTAAAGTTAGATAATTTTTATTTGTTTGCAAGTACATGTCTGCAGCACCGACGCACATTGATATCCCCGGAAGACTAAGGAGGGTACAATTATACACTCCTTCTAAACTATTGTACAGGTTATTACTCCATATTTTATTCAAAGAAAGTTACAACGTATAGGCTATACATTTGCTCATTATCATTGTTTAATCCCCAGCAGTATACTGCACACCAAATTAAGTACAAAAAATCTTATTTAATAGCCTCCTGCAATCGTAAATTTTACGAGGGGGTGGTTATCTAGGGTTAAAATGGAGCCTCCTGCCGTAATCTGTTTTCTGCAATTGAATGGGAAAAACGCTGCAGCTGTCAGTTCTGAGGTGGTAGAAGTGATCGAAAATAGAGTACAATCTTATATCACACTACTTGGGCGCCATAGTTTCCGTCAGTACAACTAAACGAGTCTCAATGATGAAGAACGAAGTGGCAGGCCATCACTATGTGAGGAACCGGGAATCTCACGATAAGTGGAGGCCATGGCCCGTGGAAACTCTACTCTTGGATGAATGGAGGAAGGTCAAAGAGGACTTATTACCAATATTTGCACGTATTTAACTTCGTAGCGACGTAGTGCAGATGAGATCCAACAGTGAGATTGCGTTCGTTCCGGACATCGGTAAACATCGAACGTCTGATCGATCTTCCTCTGCTTTCCTCAAGAGCAGACACACTTACCTAGTTTTGACATTCACGTTAAAAGTAACGCCAAACCTGGTTGGAAGACCGCTATGCTTTACAGGGCATGGTCCTCGAGGTGGCACACATTGCCTTTCTCCGACCTGCCTTTAGACTGAATTACCTGCATACGTGTCCACGACGGATGGGGTGGGGGAGGGGGGGGGAAGGGGGAGGGGACACTTGCCTCCCCCTGTAATCTGGATGCAAACGTTTTAACCATTACAGAAATTTCTCGAATATCTATCAATCGCTTTCAGTGCAGAATTAACACGACGAGAAATGCTGCAGTTTTAGCCATCATTAAATGTCTTGGGTTTTCTTAGATATCACTCTGGTCACGAAAAATCATTCAACTGCGGTTTCGGCGCTGATTTGCAATCAAGACGCATATAAACCATTACAGAACGGTGGTGAAACATTGTCTTCAATCTCGTATGTAGCTTGCTTTTTCATCCCTTACCGGGCTGCAGAGAGAAGACGCTCTAAACCCTGCTCCCAAATTCCATCGTCGATTCCCAACACATAAGCAATACAGCTGTCTACGTGCCGGTTATCTGTCCCATAAATTCCCATAAGGGCACCCCCTTCCCTTAATGTACAACGGAATCGAAGTCTACAATTTGTGGTTGGAAACAGAAACGTCATTAACGCTTGCTAATTTTGAATCCAATTTCACACGACAGAGCTATTATAGGACAGTCGGAAGAACACAGCCATGCTGTATTGTGGGTGTGTACATGTACACACGGTACCAAGAACATTAGTAGTAAAAGAAAATACTATTTTTCACGCGATGAGTGAGGGAAAACATTGTGAAATTTCAAGGTCGAAATAATGTTTTCTGCAGGATTAGAACCTTCTAAAGTCGTCGAGTGTAACACAGTGCCACATGCAGTCCGCACAGAGCTACGAATTCTTCATTCCAGTTGACACGTTCCACAGTAATGTAACAAACTGTAAACATGGCAAGTACCTACGTGTAGTCTCAAACTGCTAGAAGTTGATTCTAAAAGACAATTAATGGATGCTCCTGGGAGGTTTTCCACGTTTATTTAGTCGCATACTGTCCCTGGGCTACACTTTACCTAACCAGCCTAAAAAAAAGTAGCTTTCTGAACACATTTTGTTTAAGTTTAGATACACAGTTGCCACTAAAGAAAAATAAATCTTAAAGTAATGGAAAAATCCATTAATCTGAAGAGGTTTGAAGTTTTGTAAGAAGTCAATGGCATGTGGCATCAGAGATTCACAATCGTTCTTCAAAGTTTATTTCATGCTACCACTTCGAGGAGTATTAATCTGGCAATTTTGTTTATATCTAACAGGATTTTTTCAGTCGTTCTAGTTTTTCTTCCTTTTCCAGATTGATAATTTTCACTTTCAGCTTAACATGCGAGAGCATGATAAAATTATTTTTGTGAATATTTTCAAGCTTTATTTCATAACTCGGATATCCTCAATGTAATCATATGAGATTTGAGATCGTTGAATTAAACAGCTGATATACCTATTCATGTTAATATCATAAAAAGGTATACTTTGTGTATACTATGGAAATATGCTTATCGTTCAGGCATCAAAGTAATCTACTTTAAAAATACTGAGAAGAGAACAACCAAACTGAGAAGAGAACAACCAAACTGAGAAGAGAACAACCAAACGTTTGACACGGAATAATTTTTGTATGTGCTGCTTGCCAAATACAGTTCTTGAGGCACCACATGCCTTCAGACTCATGGAACATACGTTATACAAAAACTAGCAACTACTGAATCTTGTCCCCTCATGCAAAGATTTCTACGGAGCTCATGTTTACCCAGCTAGCTGTAGTGGATACCAAAAACTAAACAAAATCTTCGAGTCCTTGACATGAGAAAATAAGAAATCGTAGAATCCTTCCCTGTAGTTAATAAATGGGATACCTTCATCTCGCTTACTTGTGGCTGCAAGGAATGCATATATCTTCAAATGTCCTTTCATTTCCAGTTGGATCAGGGGCTCAAATGTGAAAAGCCTGGCAGTAGTTGCTCGTTCTGTTTGAAGTTTGGGGATATTTGTGCTCCGTACTCTGCTGACTTTTGCTTTCAAATATTTTTTATAATTTTGCTCAAGGACTACAAGTGATTCATCTGACCACAGCAAGTCTGAGAGAAAGGGACATAAGTAACCAGAAGCACAAGCCCTTGACTCTCCTATCGTTTGTAGTCGGTTTCAAGACCCCGGTGGCATTTTGAATTATACAGGATGAACGCAAAATCCGTTGGAAAATTTTCGGTTTCAGATATACTTTCCCATTATTTTGGTACAGGGACTCATGATCTCTGATTGCCACCTTACTTCCATTTACCTTTGTATCTTTATTGCACTGAACAATGAAAAAGTCGTTACTAAATGTAACATATTGCGCATATATAAGGGAAGAAATCCACTACTGTGCAGTTGCACTATTGATGACAAATTGCGGGAAACAGTATTTACAGTAAAATACCTAGGAGTAACTATCCAGACCGACCGTAAGTGGAATGATCACATAAAACAAACAGTAGGAAAAGAAGATGCCAGACTGTGATTCATAGGAAGAATCTTATGCAAAAGCAATACATCCACGAATGAAGTGGCTTACAAGGCTCTTGTTCGACCGTCGACCGATTCTTGAGTATTGTTCATCAATCTGGGATTCTTACAAGGTAGGGGTGATAGAAGAGATAGAGAAGATTTAACGAACAGTGGCGCATTTCGTCACGGATTCATTTAGTCGGCACTAGAGCATTATACAGATACCAAAAAAACTACAGTGGCAGACGTAACAAGAGAGGCGTTGTGCATCACAGGAAAGTACGCTATTGACATTTCGAGAGAGTACTTTCGGGAAGAGTCAGATAGCATGGTAGTTCCTCCCACACTCATTTCACGAAACGACCACGACGAGAAAATTCGAGAACTTAGAGCTAATGCAGAGGCTCACCGACTGTTCTTCCCTCGCGCCGTTCGCTAGTGGAACAGGGAAGGAGTTAGTAATACCAGAAGTACCCTCCTTCACACACCGTTAGGTGGCTCACGGTGTGTTTTTTAGATGTTCCTTGAGTGTCTTGTTTGGAGACAAACTTTTTTCCTTCACTCGCGGTACTTGCTGTCGACAACAGTAATACAGACTTCACTTTTCGTTTCCAAGACCTGCATTCAGTAGTTCTCGGTACTTGGAGTTGTGAGGACGGGTCGTGAGTCGTGCCTGGGTAGCTCAGATGGTGCCAGCACGTGTTCGGTCAGAGGGTTAGCTGCCCTCTGTAATAAAAGAACTGAGTGTATGGATAAACAATGAACTTGACCGGGTGTCATGGGACGTACGCAACGAAAAAGAGCGAACAAAATGAGATTTTAAAAAAAGGATGGTAGAGCACATGCCCGCGAAAGGCAAAGGTCCCGAGTTCGAGTCCCGGTCCGGCACACTGTTTAAATCTGCCAGGAAGTTTCAGTGCTCGGTATTGTTTTACCAGCGGCGTTGTTTGCAGGTTAACTGTGATACACAGGAGTAGGGATAGTTTTATTGATGAAAAGTTGGCGGATTTGCACCTCCTGAAAGTATAGGTTCACTGAATGCAGTGGACGAAACGGAGAATGCCACTTTGTTCAGCTGTTTCCGCAGTGACGGTAACCACAGCACAGTAGTTTTTTCATCTGAGGGTTGTTGCGATACCCTGTGCTTTGTGTTGTACGTTTTAGACATGGCATGTTACAGTTTCGACTTCTGAGAATATGCTTTCACGGAAACATGGGTAATTGGGGTAACGAACCGAACAGCTCTCAATTCCATTGTTACAGTGTACCGAAGCACCGTAGGTCACTGGTCCCTTATACCAAAATAATCAGATACACCTGAACAGACTCTGAAAGTTCGTCGTTGGATGTCGGGATCACCCAGTGCACATTGTGAAGTAAGTCACGAAATACAAATACACTGACGACGGCCTTACCAAAGCGTCGTTGGGCTGATGCCTCAGAGGGAACTGGTTCTTCTGCCGTCTCCGAAAGAACAAAAGTGAGCCTGGAGATTGGTCCGGCGTACGGAGGCTATAAACTCAGCTCACTTTATGGCCACCGGTTCCCTCGCCTGGAACGCGAAAAGCACAGCGATCGCTTCTGGCTTGCGCTTTAGTTCCACATTCCATTTCGGTAGACGTCAGGTGGGCAACCTGCCGAGAACAAGTATCGAAACAAACCGCCTCGTGCGGGAATGTTGTGTGAAGTTATCTCTGACGTGACCGAAAACATACTGGACTTCTTCGTTCATGGCTGCCAATTTGACGTGAAAATACCTCTCACGATAGCGATGCTTTGTTTTCTTTCACTGTCTCACATCTTTATATACAACTCACATCTTGAACCAAAGTACGACCACTTAAGATTATCTGCCGTCACGTAATCGCAATCCGATTGGTATCTGTTACGGCAGAACAGTTTTTCTCATATAGAGACAACTTGATTCCGCACTTCTAGTTCTGTCGACGATGTTTGGAATGTAGTTGCCCATGTGAAGGGCTAGGCAGCTCAGACAGGCCACCGTAAATATATCCAGAGTGAATACATGTATCAGGATGCGGCTTTCGCCAAATTATAGCGGACAATATGCCGAATTTCCTGACTTGTGCAAGTAATGTTTGTCGTTTATGGTCATCGAATTACGACACCGACTTTGTTTTTTTTTTCTAATGAAATATGGTTCAAATGGCTCTAAACACTATAGGACTTAACATCTGGCCATCAGTCCCCTAGACTTAGAACTACTTAAACCTAACTAACCTAAAGACATGACACACATCCATGCCCGAGGCAGCATTCGAACCTGCGAGCGTAGTAGCAGCGCGGTTCCGGACTGAAGCGCCTAGAACCACTCTGCCACAGCGGCTGGCTTTTCTAATGAAGCCATATACTTTTCCTGTGGCATCTGAAAGAAGCTCATTAGAGAACTTCAACGAGATAACATGTATGCGGGTTGATCAAATATTATCCAGATAATAGCGCCGCAAACCACCGTCCCGCCGTCAGGAGAAGAAGTTTACCATTATACCAAACGTTAGCAAACACGTAACTTAGATATGGTTCTTGCTTTTGTCTCTGCTCTTGAAGCCCATCAATGACTGTTATGCTGCTGTAGCAGCCAGATAGCTTCCTCGTACAGATATTGAGACGTTAATAATTTATACAACAGTCGAAAACGTGAATATCGTTTATGGTGAATGTTGCCAAACTTTTAAATCTATGCTGAAGATTATCCCGATCGCGTCAGGCACTCAAAATCTCCCTTCGCAAACATTATAAAAATGTTCTAGAAACTGGTCGTATGGAGAGTAGAATAGGCCGAGGAAAAGGACAGAAATTCAGGAAAGAAATGTAGCCGACATTTTAGCAGCAGTAGCACACAATGCAAATGTCAGTAAGAGGCATCTCAGAAGTACGAGGGGGATCATCCAAACGAGTGTTCTGCCAGCACTACGTTTCAATGCATTTCATCCCCTTCATACACTATGTGATCAAAAGCATCCGGACATCTGGCAGAAAATGACTTTCAAGTTCGTGGCACCCTCCATCGGTAATGTTGTGATTCAGTATGGCGTTGGCCCACCCTTACTTACCCTTGATGACAGCTTCCACTCTCGTAGGCATACGTTCAGTCAGATGCTGGAAAGTTTCTTGGGGAATGGCAGCCCATTCTTTACGGAGTGCTGCACTGAGGAGAGATATCGATGGCGGTCGGTGAGTCCTGGCACAAAGTCGACGTTCCAAAACATCTCAAAGGTGTTTTATAGGATTCAGGTCACGACTCTGTGCAGGCCAGTCCATTACTGGGACGATATGTCGTCTAACCAGTCCGCCACAACTCTTGCATTATGAACAGTTTCGTGTTGAAAGATGCTATCACCATCGCCGAATCGCTCTTCAACAATGGGAAGCAAGAAGGTGCTTAAAACATCAATGTAGGCCTGTGCTGTTATAGTGCCACGCAAAACAACAAGGGGTGCAAGCCCCCTCCGTGAAAAACACGACCACACCACCGCCTTCGTATCTTACTGTCGGCACTACACACGCTGGCAGATGACATTCACCGGGCATTCGCCATACCCACACCCTGCCATCGGACTGCCACATTGTGTACCGTGATTCGTCACTCCACACTTTGTTTTTCCACTGTTCAATCGTCCAATGTTTACGCTCCTTACACCAAGCGCGGCGTCGTTTGGCATTTACAGCGTGATGTGTGGCATATGAGCAGCCGCTCGACCATGAAATCAAAGTTTTCTCACCTCCCGCCTAACTGTCATGGTACTTGCAGTGGATCCTCATGCAGTTTGAAATTTCTGTGAGATGGTCTGGATAGATGTCTGCCTATTACACATTACGATCCTCTTCAACGGTCGGCGGTCTCTGTCAGCCAACGGACGAGGTGGGTTTGTACGCTTTTGTGCTGTACGTGTCCCTTCACGTTTCCACCTCACTATCACATCGGAAACAGTGGACATAGGGATGTTTACGGGTGTGGAAATCTCACGTATAGACGTATGACACAAGTGACACCCAATCACCTGACCTCATTCGAAGTCCGTGAGTTCCGTGGAGTGCCCCATTCTGCTCTCTCACGATGTCTAAAGACTACCATGTCGCTGATATGGAGTACCTGGCAGTATGTGGCAGCACAATGCAATTATTATGAAAATCGTATGTTTTTGGGGTATCCGGATACTTTTGATCACATACTGTATTTCACCTGCTTCCTAAATTGGTTACAGTTCTCCGAAAGTTATCTTCGAAAAGGGCAAAGTGATGCAGTATATTAATGTAAAAAAATTTTAAAGGAAAAAGCATCCTTTACAAACAATGGGCACGTCAATCTTCGCCATATTCACTAACAGCCATTTGAAGATCCACTCTGACTAGAAGAAGTGGATGAAAATAACGCGCTTGCTTTATCACTGTTTAGTGTGTGTATTTCGAGACCCACATCAGTGGTCCGTGTTTTATTGATGGGAATCTAAATACACTCAAGTGTCTCGGGTTCCTTAGATACGCTGCTGCCACATTTATTGGAAGACATCCCACTGGGCAAAGGCAATCAGTGTGGTACGTACATGATGGATGTCTCTCCCGTTCCGCACATACAATAACAGGCCCTCTCAAGAAAACATTTGGAGAGCATTACAACATTCGTTCAAGGAAACGGTCTGCAAGCTCACAAAACGTAACACTTCTGAACTTTTAGTTGTGGCGAAAATTAAAACAAGAGGTCTGTTAAGAAACACCAACGACCTCCGAAGGCATGAAATACCATAAAGCACGGACCTGTGCTGCCGTTAACCCCAGATGAAATACAGCATTCCTTATTGTTTCTCTAGAATTACCTTATAGCACGTATAAATGATCAAGGTCAACATTTTGAGCACTTGGAATGATAGCCTTGATAATAAACACACGAACCGTACCTGAGTTACGCGCTTGCTTATATTTGGGATAACAGGGCAGACGTTTGTGCAACGTCTTCTTCTGATGGCAGGACAGCGCTTTGTGACGTTGTTATCTTGATGCTACTTAATCAAATCCCATACATGTTATGTCGTTGAAATTCTCCCACCAGAAGCTTCTTTCAAATGCCACAGAAATGAGCGTAGAGAAAAACAATTTCAGTGTCGTGATTCGGCGACCATAAACGATAAAAATTACTTGCCAACATCAGGAAATTCGCCATATTGTCTGCTATAACATGGCGAAAACCGCATCTCGATGTATTTATTAATACTGGATATCCGAGGTCATGCTGGAAAGTAATGCCTCCAAACTTTTTATTCTGTTCTCAATATCGGTTGAGGTATTACATGTCATGCAATTTACTCAGTCGACTTTTATGCTTCGCTGACGCAAGTTGCAATTCTATGCCGGTAGAGGGCTCCGAATTGTGGCGTGAAACATGGCGGTGTGCAACGTTCAAATGGTTCAAATGGCTCTGAGCACTATGGGACTTAACATCGATGGTCATCAGTCCCCTAGAACTTAGAACTACTTAAACCTATCTAACCTAAGGACAGCACACAACACCCAGCCATCACGAGGCAGAGAAAATCCCTGACCCCGCCGGGAATCGAACCCGGGAACCCGGGCGGTGTGCAACGTAACTATGTCGGTGAGTGAGAAACACTTCAGAAAACAGAAAGCTCGAATTCGAATAGTTCGTCCACACATGGATCACCCTCTCCTTCGTCATGAATTTTCCAGATCGCACACGAGCGCTGTGGCATGTCCAACAATCGGACGCCTTGCATTCGCTGTCATCGGTCATTTTCTATGCAGTCCCAGCATTGTCCCATCCGATTTTCGGCTGTTTTCAAAACTTACAGAACGTCTTCGAGGACTTCACTTTGATAGTGATGAAGAGGTGCAAGCAGAGGTGAGGGTGTGGCTTCGCCAACTAAGTAAAATATTCTACCGTGACGATGTCAACAAGTCAGTCTCTCGTTGGGAGAATAGTGTTCATCACCAAAGTGATTATGCTGAGAAATAAGTATGTAGACATGAAGAATTTATATCTCCCTGTATATACTTTGAGGTTGCAAGGGAGTAACATTATGCTGTGATTATTTCTTCTTGCTGCAGTTTATTCCAAAATCTTTAACATCAGAGGAGAATATTGCTATAATATTTTCCCTACTTTCGCATAAATTATACAGTTCGAAAAAAAAGGCGTATTTGAGAACCGGAGAGCTACTCTGTGGTTATTACATACGGCTTTATTGGAAATTGTCCGCCCCGGTAGCTGAGTGGTCAGCGTGACAGACTGTCAATCCTAAGGGCCCGGGTTCGATTCCCGGCTGGGTCGGAAATTTTCTCCGCTCAGGGACTGGGTGTTGTGTTGTCCTAATCATCATCATTTCATCCCCATCGACACGCAGGTCGCCGAAGTGGCGTCAAATCGAAAGACCTGCACCAGGCGAACGGTCTACCCGACGGGAGGCCCTAGCCACACGACATTTCCATTTATATTGGAAATTAATCCATAATACATTTAACATCTCACTGCATATTAGAATGAAAGTATTGAGACCTTCATATACAATTACTCTGAAAATATTGTTGTTGTTGTTATTGTGATCTTCAGTCCTGAGACTGGTTTGATGCAGCTCTCCATGCTACTCTATCCTGTGCAAGCATCTTCATCTCCCAGTACGTACTGCAGCCTACATCCTTCTGAATCAGCCTGGTGTATTCATCTCTTGGTCTCCCTCTACAATTTTTACCCTCCACGCTGCCCTCCAATTCTAAATTGGTGATCCCTTGATGCCTCAGAACATGTCCTACCAACCGATCCCTTCTTTTAGTCAAGTTGTGCCACAAACTCCTCTTCTCCCCAATTCTATTCAATTCCTCCTCATTAGTTATGTGATCTACCCATCTAATCTTCAGCATTATTCTGTAGCACCACATTTCGAAAGCTTCTATTCTCTTCTTGTCCAAACTATTTATCGTCCATGTTTCACTTCCATAAATGGCTACGCTCCACACAAATACTTCTAGAAACGACTTCCTGACGCTTAAAACTATACTCGATGTTAACAAATATCTCTTCTTCAGAAACGCTTTTCTAGCCATTCCCAGTCTACATTTTATACTCTCTCTACTTCGACCATCATCAGTTATTTTGCTCCCCAAATAGCAAAACTCCTTTACTACTTTGTCTCATTTCCTAATCTAATTCCCTCAGCATCACCCGAGTTAACTCGACTACAATCCATTATCCTCGTTTTGCTCTTGTTAATGTTCATCTTATATCCTCTTTTCAAGACAGTTTCCATTCCGTTCAACTGCTCTTCCAAGTCCTTTGCTGTCTCTGACAGAATTACAATGTCATCGGCGAACCTTTAAGTTTTTATTTCTTCTCCATGGATTTTAATACCTACTCCGAATTTTTCTTTTGTTTCCTTTACTGCTTGCTCAATATGCAGATTGAATAACATCGAGGAGAGGCTACAACCCTGTCTCACTCCCTTCCCAACCACTGCTTCACTTTGAAAATAATAATGAACTTAAGTTACAGAACAAATTGTTGTAATGGCTCTGAGCACTATGGGACTTAACATCTGAGGTCATCAGTGCGATAGAACTTAGACCTAATTAAACCTAACTAACCTAAGGACAGCATACACATCCGTGCCCGAGGCTGGATTCTAACCTCTTCCCGAGCCTCAGAACAATTGAAAATCTGAGACAATGCATCCCTTATGCAAGTGCCAGTGGCCAACATCTGGGCCTAAGTAATTATTATGAACTTGCACTGATAAAGCATTAGACTGGGTTATTCAAAAATATGGATCCAGTCTGATTTGCGCCTCATGAAGTAAAAAATGTACTTGAACAGTCTACAAACCATTGTAAGGCAAGGTGTTTCAAAGTCTTCTTTTTATAGCTCGGTCAAAATATTCAATGTTCCTACACGTGAAGAAGCATGTCTTGAGTTACGAGTTCACGGCAGCAGTGAAAAAAAGTGACAGTGTTTGAGATGAGCAGATATCGATTACTGCGAGTGTAGAGTCAGGTCTTGATTTCATATACAACGTATCTGTCACCGAGGAAGGGATTTACTTAAAAACCCTCGGACATGAATGTGCCAGTGCCATTCATTATCGGAGGCTCTTGCAACACATGCGTGCTGGACCTGTGGATCATCGTCTTCGTGCATCGGACCTTCAGTAACGGACCGAATTTGTTATCGTCTATCAGGCATCACGAATTGTGAACCTTTGATAAGTTGAGAAAAACATGTACAATTACGTTATTCCACTTTGTAATGGTACTTGAATTACGTAACCATTACGGTACCTCACCTGAACCTCTCGATACCAGCAATATTCTACTGTTTTTCTGTAAAGTAGTTAACATGTTTCTGAGACAACATTCAGATTTGATTTCATTAATGTAGAGGTACTTTGATACATCGATATGTTTATGTTGCAATGATATTATTCTTATGTGTATTCTTTCTTTTGTCACTATGATCTTTGTCGTACTTGTAACTCTGATTTTTGGGCGTGCAAGCGATTATTAGTTAGAGTCGGACCTTGAGAAAGTCAAGTCTTGGACGTCATGTTGGAAAGACGCGTATTGTAGGCAGCTTATAAAATGTGAACAGTGAGGAAGATGTTTTCAAGTATGTTTTGTATTGTGAAGTGATGTTTTGTGTGTTTGTGATATTGCAGCAAAAGCAATAAAAAAGAAGTGTAACTTAAATTTGGAGTGCTGATTACTTTTTTAAATCACCATTGTCCTGCGAAAGTGTAATCTTCAAGAATGATTTGTGAAACACATCTATAAAACTTTTGAATAAAACCTAGGCCTCTTTGCATCCGAGCTTGGAATCATCACCACCTAGATTTTCGACGATTGAGCCGTGATTTTACAACGAGACCAGCGTGGGAAACACGAAAAGATGAGTGCCTGGTTTATTCATTATTACATGAAATGACTTTATTAACTGTGCTCTAATGACACCTGCCACATAACAACTTTGTTGTTGCCCGAAAATGCAGTATTTAGCAGAGTGAGCAACACAACACCACAATCATTATTAAATTTTGACCTTTGTTGTGGTAGGGTTGTTAGAACTTACAGTACTTCAAGCAATATAAAATGGTCCATAAACTTTTGTCCGTGAAAAGGCACAGAATACGGTTCGTTTCTACGAGTCTCTCATTTGCTATGCTTTCCCTAGTTGGCCATTCAATGCTGAATCGGAGACGAAACGCCCGCTGCCGCCTCACTTCTTGCAAACTCAAGAACGCAAAAACCGCACTGCTGTGGCGCGAGTACCTTAGCGGTCGTTTACGTAACTGTGGCTAACAAAACAAAACTCTGGACCTTCCCCTTTCCTTCGGTATGTAGACAGATCATCTCTCATTAATATGTCACAAAAATCAAATTAATTACAGTGGGTGCAGCTTTCTTAATAACCGTGTATTGAGTATATGTTTTCTTCTTTGGATTATGAACTGTAGAAGCTGCTGGAACTCTCATTGACGAAGAGTTAGCCTTGAAAGTTTCTAGGCGCTCCTCCCTCAAAGGTAAACGAAATTGGATATCTCTGGCGCACTACATTTCAGCACACAAGAACTGTGGCGACCTTACCTTTTATTCGAATTTGATGACTCCTGGGCTACTTCTTTCCAAATCCATGTACTCTTCTCGAGACTGTGAGAGCGTGCCTAGAAGAGGGAAACCAGACTACTAACTAAGTGAAATGTCAGCTGTAGTCAACGTTGTTCCCTCTCCCCTTGTCAGATACAATAAATCACTTAGAGCGACAAGATAAAGCCACTTCTTAATTAAACTAATTCTCGTTTGAGCGAGGGTGCTAGAGCCCGTCGCTGTCGAGTAACGGCCTACTACGGAAAATCCACCTCAAGTGTTTTTTTTTTTGTGTATGTGTGTGTGTGTGTGTGTGTGTGTGTGTGTGTGTGTGTGTGTGTTTGTGTGTAAGCGGAACCAGTATCTTTCGACCAACAGTACTTAAAACGTATTCACGCGGCAAATTTTTTTGTAAGTATAACAAGGGAGCGCATCGCCTTCAGGGGGGGGGGGAACAGCGATCTTTAGAAATTACTCATAAAATTGAGTAGCACCGAAGTTGCATACAAATTTCCTTTATTAACATGTTTCACACGTCAGATCTCAGTATCTTCACTACTTTATTAGCCGTGGCCGTTCGCTACTAAATGCTCGCGTCTAACGAGTACAACACAATAAAGAGGAGTGGTATACGACCTCTGGCTGCTCCATAATTTCATTTTAATTTTTTGTAACAGCACATGGAAACAGCGGTTGTAACTTCTGAGAAACGACGATGAAACTTTCCCAGCTACCTTCAGACACTCCAAGCAGCGTTTTCGAGTGTACACGCGGCATGCTTTTAATTTCAGTGTTATACCCACCTTAAGTCCCAGACTGCAAATGAGGAATATGTGTAGTTCCGGAAAGGAAGAATACTGTCATCGAGTCACCCATTTTGCATATCTGTCACGAGACTGAAGTATGAAGAACATTTCACATTGATTGCATCATTACAGTTGGAGGTGTGTACTACTTCATTCTAATTGTAGGTGACAGGACAATCACTAGAAGTGTAATCCCTGCGGAGTAGAGCCCAATTTCCCAACGGTTCTCATGTGAGCGGACAACATGGAGTGTAATTATCAGGGACAATGCAAGACGGCATGGTTTCTGTGGAAAGATGGTGTAAACACTGTGGATGTTGACTGGCGATTAGTGGCATTGTGTCAAGATTGTACACCGTCACGAAAAGTGGTCTTGCAACACTACAACGCTCGTCCATATACAAGTCGAAAAATCACAGCAACCATCGCGGGCATGGGTTTCCC
Organism: Schistocerca piceifrons; assembly: GCF_021461385.2. Lineage (NCBI taxonomy): Eukaryota > Metazoa > Arthropoda > Insecta > Orthoptera > Acrididae > Schistocerca > Schistocerca piceifrons. Next base: position 509,251,310 of record NC_060140.1, read on the forward strand.
GGCACTGCCGCACTCATCGTACTCTCCTGACGTCTGATTGCCATCTACTCTATGCTATGAAGGAACCTCTGGTTGGACATCGTTTTGCAGACTTCCAGAAACTGAGAGCAGCTGTCCTTTGGTGAGTGTAACAGTCTCCAGAAAAGTAGTTGGAGTTGGGCCTGCAGAAGTTGAAGGGGACAAGTTAGCAGAACACGGCCGCTATGGCGGTACCTGGAACCCCATTTCAGAGATGGCACCCGAGGTTGTCCGACTCGTATGGCGACAGGCGTTGTAACATTGCAAAAGCACTCTTCAGTGTTCAATTTTTTTTTTTTGTTTTGTTTAAATTTGTGGTAAGTTCTATGGGACCAAACTGCTGAGGTCATCGGTCCCTAAGTTTACACAGTACTTAATCTAATTTAAACTAACTTACTCTAAGGACAATACACACACCTTTTCCCGAGGGAGGACTAGAACCTCCTACGGGGGAAGCCGCTCGAAACGCGACAACACGCCTGGCGGCTACCCCGCGCGCCAACAGTGTTCATTCTCGACAACTTGCTACTAATCGCCTGCCAATCTCCGCATTGTTTACGCTCTTCTTCCAAAGAAACCACGTCATTCAGCGTTGTACTTGATTATCCACACCATGTTCATCTTTCACGTTATGACAGCAGTTAGGAAATTGCGCTGTTCTGTGCGGGGATTACACTTCCAGTGGGTGTCCTGCTGCCTACAGATAAAACGAAGAACTACATACTTGCAAATACTTGCAACTATAATGATGAGATGCATCGCCAACCTTGAGTGTTGGGAAAGAATAAAGGGTAAGTCGATAGGGAACATCCCCCCCCCCCCCCTCTTCAACACACTTAGACGCAACAAATGCTGTTCTAGTACGATGCGCTGTAAAAGCGTTTCCGAGAAACTGAGCTTCAAAGTTTTACGAGCTTGTTGTTTTACCGTACGAGAGGTACTGCTTTTGAGCAGCCGTCCAAGTTGGCAGACTAAAATTTGGCCTCTACTGCGTTCGCGTCTTGTCAATTCTTCTAACCTCGATTTCTCGATAAAGTTCGAGAAACGCATCGTACTGGAGCAACATTCGTTACGATCTGGTGAAACCACCCGTTAGCTGTAGCCTTCCTGTGTGAGACAGAGGTGTACTGGACTAGAGGACACTCCTTGAATGGTAGGCTTCGCTCAACACCCTAAACAACCACTGCGATTCCGCATGTCCATATGGAACTGTATATATTTCCTTTCGTTTGCTTGCAATAAAATCACTGACCTTCTACAGCAGCGTAAGTAACCAAGAGATATCGATCACATAATTAAGCCGTTTGTTTTTAAAACCTGATGCTGTAGTTAACGTACATATTGTTTTCTTTCTTTATAAATATCTTAATGTTAATAGTACAGTACTAGCCGGAAGTTCCATGCGGCTTTTCGCGGATGATGCTGTAGTATACAGAGAAGTTGCAGCATTAGAAAATTGTAGCGAAATGCAGGAAGATCTGCAGCGGATAGGCACTTAGTGCAGGGAGTGGCAACTGACCCTTAATATAGATAAATGTAATGTATTGCGAATACATAGAAAGAAGGATCCTTTATTGTATGATTATATGATAGCGGAACAAGCACTGGTAGCAGTTACTTCTGTAAAATATCTGAGAGTATGCGTGCGGAACGATTTGAAGTGGAATGATCACATAAAATTAATTGTTGGTAAGGCGGGTACCAGGTTGAGATTCATTGGGAGAGTCCTTAGAAAATGTAGTCCATCAACAAAGGAGGTGGCTTACAAAACACTCGCTCGACCTATACTTGAGTATTGCTCATCAGTGTGGGATCCGTACCAGATCGGGTTGACGAAGGAGATAGAGAAGATCCAAAGAAGAGCGCCGCGTTTCGTCACAGGGTTATTTGGTAACCGTGATAGCGTTACGGAGATGTTTAGTAAACTCAAGTGGCAGACTCTGCAAGAGTGTAGCTTGCTCGCCAGGTTTCGAGAGGGTGCGTTTCTGGATGAGGTATCGAATATATTGCTTCCCCCTACTTATACCTCTCGAGGAGATCACGAATGTTAAATTAGAGAGATTCGAGCGCACACGGAGGCTTTCAGATAGTCGTTCTTCCCGCGAACCATACGCGACTGGAACAGAAAAGGGAGGTAATGACAGTGGCACGTAAAGTGCCCTCCGCCACACACCGTTGGGTGGCTTGCAGAGTATAAATGTAGATGTAGATGTAGATGTACTTACGGTTCCTTGATACTTCAGCAATAGTTAAAGCCAAGTGACTAGCAGCTGGCAATTTACTACTGATGTCACACTCTAATGTATTTTATACTATTACACATGACTTTTTGAATGCATCAGTCGCATTTTGTACCGAGAGAAAATTCGTTGAGCACGACTGTTGAGTGTATGACGGTACAAACACGTCGTTAGTCATGCGTGTCGATGAAATGCAGACAAAAATGTTAAAAAGCTAACCAAAAAGACTGTAACTCTTAGGGGTCCTGTAGGGCTTCAAAGTCGAAGGCTAAGTGAATTATAAGAGCCAAGTTTCTTGTCTCACCGAAGCACCGCAATTTTTAAGGCACGGGGCTCGTACTACGTAACTTGTTTCAGATCCTTGCACAGTCAACAAGATTTAAATTTTCCACGATTACATGATACCACTTAAGGGGAATGTCGTGGTGGTTCCTTCCATAAGGCTAGACCTATTCCTCCAGACTACCCCCCGCCCCTCCCCCACTTTCCTCGACCCCGCTTTCAGCATGCACCCCTCAAACATTTCTCTCCAGAAGAGTTTCCCTGTGGTGGGGCAGTGCGCTGCCAAGACAGGACTCGTATTGGTAAAGAACTGGGATCAGTCATTGTACAGCCACTTGGATTTAGCTTTCCTGTAGCTTCAGAAAAATCGCTTAAGACAAAATGTGGGCCGTGTTTCAGCCTTGAAACAAATCTAAGTCTCCCATTAGTTTTCGCAAATTCTGATTTTACGTGAACCTCTCATTTGACATTCCCAAATATTTTTACAGTAGGAGGTGCTCAAGACTTTCACCACTGGTCTCGTAATTAGATACCACTGCTTTTTTTCTCTTCGTTATAAGCATTATGTTACATTCATACACGTTTCAAGAGAGCTGCTGTTCTAGTGTCAGGTGGAAATTTTGTCCAAGTCTTTCTGACATTTCTTACGATCGTCCAATGATGGAACCTCCCTGCAGGCACCAGTATCGTCAACGAACCACCATACAGTGTTGTTGTCTCTACTACGAGGTATGCATTTTGTATGCACAATGAGTAAGCCAGCTTTTGAAGAAAATGTGCTATGTTATGTAATAGAAACTACATTCTTTTGGGTGGCACAGTGATGAATATCTTTCAATGCAGCTGCATCACTAAGGTCTAGAGTGAAATGGTTTGTATGATACATGTTATGGAATAGTGAAGTAAGTCTGACCTGCACCAAAATATCGTGAACAAAATTAGATCTTCTTTTCCACTACTGGGACATTTCCGTTTATTATTATTATGCTCAAGTATTGTTAAATCAAAGTGACATTCTTGGAATTTATAATAATTATGGTGATAGCATTAATATTACTACACTTCACTTATGCTCCAGTATTAATACTACCTTTTATTAGACTCGATATGCGTATACGTACTTCTGATAGGTTTTCCTGATTTTTCTGTAGAACGTTTCACAAAACGTTCAATATCTCAAAATGAGCCATAAACACCTACAGTTCTTACCATCCCACATTTTAATTTCTAAAAACAGAAGCTATAAGGAAGCATCGAGAAACGAATGGTTTCAAACTAAACTTATAACACGAAAGGTTAAAGGACCGGATTTTCGTAGAGGAGATTCAGGCCGTCGGCTCAGAATCGCAGAGAATCAGAATATGACACCATTGTGACACGAAGGGTCACAGCGGAGTAGTTGTTGAGATCCCGTTCCAGCGAGAGGGGACTTCCCGCAGGAAGTGTATTTGGCGGTTCCCTTTCCCTTTCAGAATTATTCCATCCTTCCGCGAACGCCGGCGGCGCATCGATTCGTCAGCGGGAACTGGAGGAGCACCGCGGGGGGCTCACAAAGCCAGTCGGTTCTTGCAGCAGCCATTGTGGTGGCGCATTAGCATAATTCCGCAGCATAAAGCGGGCAACTCCAGGCGCCCGGGCCTGGCCCAGGTAGCTTCCTGGTTATTCAGGCCGCAGCGCGGAGAGTGTCATGCAAATGCCGCGGCCGCCGCCGGAACCAACTGCGCATGCGCCGGCTTCCTATCGCTTCTGCGAGGCGCACAGGTAGCCGGGACCCTCCACGGGGCCGTTCTCGGATGTCGTTCACCGCGGGATGTAGTTAGACGTTAGATGTTAGATGTAGTTTTAAGACTTAATGATGGGTAAAATTCGTGATTTTGTCACAAGCGATTACTAGGAGAAATAAATAGATTATTTTGAAGACTGAAATATATGTTTTGGTGTTAATTACGATGGTATAACTACTATCGATTAAATAACCAGCATTTCCCAAGATGTATGTTACAATCCCGGTCTGACACAAATTTTCGTTTATCGACGGTGCAGCATTTTTGGTTAGTTCTCGGTTACATCTTTTCATATAACTGCATCTTCACTGATTTATTTTTTATCGATCTATTCATTTCACTTCCGTGAATTTGATTCTTTTCACATTACACGCATTTCTGATAACTAAAGTGGAATCCATTGGATACCAGTGGCGAACAGCGACCGTTCAATATGGTAATATAAAGACGCACAGTTGCCGGTCGCAATATCCGTAATTAATTGCACGTCTTGATCTCGACAACGACAATCATCATCGGTGCATTACCTGAAGAATCATATCGGCAGACTCATGTCAGTGCATAAACTTACAAGGCATAAACAAAACTGTTTCGTTTCTACTATGTAAATGCTAACTTCAATTGTCACTTGTTTATGCCCTGACATGGTTATGCCTATATGATTGCTGGTAATGCATCGATGATATCTAGACTGAAAAGCGAAATCACACATGTAATAGCCTGTATGTCTACCTATGGCACGGATAACAGCGGAGACGCGTCATGGCATGGAAGCAATGAGCCCTTGGTATGTCCTTGGAGGAAGTTGGCACGACATCTGCACGCACAAGTCACCTAACTCCCATAAATTCCGGGGAAGGAGGGAACGAGCTCTGACGCATGGAGAGCTGCCATGTAGAAACCTTGCTTTGGACAGAATACTAATGGTGATATCAGAAGTAGCACTATCCACGTTTTTCCTTGTTCTTGCTTTCGGAAATTAATTGCCCTTATCAGTCATTGCTCTCATAGAACTATTTCTTTCTGCTTGAGATTCATTAGCTAGCTTTCTAGCAGTTTCTTCCTTTTATTCCCATGTGCCTTCACTTTTTTTTAGATTGAGCTTCCAGCTGCTTTCTTAAAGTTTCCTTGACTTGGATAATAGTAAGGATGGCAATGTAAAATAGAGCATAAATGTGCCCCGTCGGCATGTATGAATTGGTTTAGAAACTACAGTCGTAACTAACAGGCTTTCAAATTATGCGAATGTACCTACTAAAGTAGAATATGGTCCTGTAAACGAGCGTATATTTTTCTTTATCAGTCCTAAAATGTATGCTCCCTAGATTCTTAGATATCTAACAAAATTTGCTCACTTTACACAAAAAACAAACAAGTTCTTTGTGCTAAGAAAATGGCTCTGAGCACTATGGGACTTCACATCTGAGGTCATCAGTCCCCTAGAACTTAGAACTACTTAAACCTAACTAACCTAAGGACATCACACACATCCATGCCTGAGACAGGATTCGAATCTGCGACCGTAGCAGTCGCGCGGTTCCAGACTGAAGCGCCTAGAACCGCACGGCCACACCGGCCAGCTTTGTGCTAAGACGTTCAGTCAGCTGGCGCCCTAAAGTTTGTGAGAGCCCTCAGCAGATGGCACAACTAGTCTTCCATTGACGGTAGCGCTTTAGCAAGAATGGTTCCAGAGAAAAGTACTCAGCGTAAACATGCCCTGTGCGTAAACGTGTCCCGTTCTCCCTACCCTCCACCAAACACCGCAGAGTGGATTGTGGAGTCTAAATGTAGATGTAAATGTATACGGAATGGTAAGAAGAACACATAATTAAATTTGTAGGTGTTTGGACGTATGCAGGACCCTAAATTTAGAACTCACCTCTGGCATCAACAACGCTTCTAAGCTGGTTTGTCATCGAGACAGACTGAGCCTCATCGATGGTTAAGGGGCATCATTCCATGCAGTTTCAACTCGACGCCAGAGTCTGTTAATGATAGTGGCTGAGGAGTGGCGCCGGGCCATCCTGTCGGGATATCATGACGAGATGAGAAATCCTGACAGTCAGCTGGCCAGAGCAACAGTCGAATAACCTTCGTGGTGAGGTAGATCGGGACAGCACGGACCAGTTGCGGTTCTGCGCTACATTGTAAAAAGTACCCACCAAGGAAACCCGAAGACAGGGGTCAGCAACTCGCTTTAATATACCAAAAATGTAACAATTGTTATCTAAATTACCGGCTGTTAGGAACCAGAGGTGATCTTTTAGCGTACTGAGTGACGAAACGTGCAATCATGTCAGGTGCTGGGTCCGTATGACATTGGCGAATGCGATCTGGTAACGTTAGTTACGCACAAAAGGGTCTAGCCTGAAAAGGCTACGTGGTGCCGCTCCATTGTCCAGTCGGCAACATTGGGCGCCGTGCTGACAGTGTGCGGCGCTCCAGACATCATAGAACTATCGGGGTAAACACTTGTCTCGCTACAGTCAGGCTTAAGCAGTCTAGGTACGTGACGTGGCTGATCACGCATGGCTTAACGAACAACGTCCGCTCTCTTGGGCGGGATCACTGAGATTCTGCACGGCACTGAGTACGTCGATTCCATACCCGCATGACAATCGTGCGATCCCGACCAACGCGTTCAGCAACATTTCTGAAAGGCAAACCGCGGTCTCTACAGATGCTGGTAATCGTTCTTCTTTCTTATACGAGGCAAAACACATTCTTCCCACGAGTTATATCTAAGGGCGACTTATAAATGATAGCCGCACGGGACTAGTCGAGCGGTCTAAGGCGCTGTAGTCGTTGACTGTGCGGCTGATCTCGGCAGAGGTTCGAGTTCTCCCTCGGTCATGGGTGTGTGTGTTTGTCCTTCGGATAATTTAGGTTCAGTAGTGTGTAAGCTTAGGGAGTGATGACATTAGCAGTTAAGTCTCATAAGATTTACACACATTTGAACATTTTTTATGAATGATAAATCTTCTGCATAATCTTGCGATATATTCAGAACATAGATTGTGCATATAATTCTTATCATGGGCGATAAAGTTTCCGTTTGAGGGCGTCGATGAAGCTACATGCAACCCAGCGTGACTCCCATGCGGGTATACAGGGTGAACATTAGTAAAACTGACGGATTCCTCACTGGCAACGGAGGGAAAAAGGTCCTATGAACATGTTTTCCGTAATGGACGGTGTGCTTGCAGCGACAACAAATCGTCCTGGAACGCAGTACAGAGGAGCATCGTATCCACGCCACAACAGATGTTCAAAGTGTCCTTCAGTGATAGAGACAGTAGCGGTTGTCATGCAGGATACACATAATCGTAGTTCGGCTTACACCAAGTTGGCGAACCACTTGCCTGGAGCCTGTACTAGGGTTCTTCTCATTATTCTGTAGAAGCCAGTCCTCCAAATCGGATGTACGCACAGCGCATCGCCCCCCTGCATGTTCCTCTGTCTGAAACAACCCATGATCACACAAACGCCCAAAGAGGGCTTGAAATGTTGCGTGATGAGGTTGGTATCTGTGAGGGTACTTGTTTTGGTATAGCCGTGCTGCGTCTCGAACGTTATCGTCTGTTTGGCCGTACACGAACACCATTTCAGCTTGTTCCCGACTTGAACATCGAACCACTCAGCTGCTTACAGTACGCTGCGTCTATCACACACCCTGTAACACACAAGGGACACACGGCAGGCGGTCAGAGGAATGTTCATTCGTCTGCGCCATCTACAGCGACCATGATGCATTTTCGGACACGTGTTCACAGAGCCTTTTTTCCTACGCTACTAGTCAGCAATCCGTACCTGCAGTTTGTTGGTATAATCACCGACATATAGGGCAGGGGTTAGTGTCGCCACCGAAAGGAAATTTCTTGATCGTCCCTTATGCTTTGTGGACTTTCGTAGAAATCTATAGCCATTTGCTTAGCCAAGCACGTTGTATACTATATGCCAATCAACTTTTGCTGCCTACGTCCTCTGAGGCGTTCAAATTTGATCATTGGCAACCATGAGTAAGGGCTTCCCAGCGAAATTTCTGGAGCATATTCGAAACAATATTGGTAACATGCGGGCGGCCATTGTCCTGTAACAGAGTCATGCCGTCCGTCAACGTTTTTGTGTGTTTGGACTTCATGGTGCGCTTCAATGTTTGCCAAGCGTCCGCGTACCTCTGTGGGTTAATTATGGCGCCGTGTTCCAGAAAGTCAATGAGCAGCGGACCTTGTAGTCAAAGAAAAGGGTGATCATGACTTTCCCAGCTACGCTGCAGAAGGTGACTGAGAAGTCCTTTCACATCCTCCCTACAGTCCTGATGTATCCCCATGCAATTTCCATATTTTTGGAGCCCTGAAGAAACACATTCTTGGTCGTCTATTTGTTTCGGACGGGGAACTGCACGTCTGGGTACAATCATGTTTCTGCAGGCAACCACAAATAACGTTCCACAAAGGCGACGACCGTCTTGTCTCAGAGTGGGATAAATGGATTAACAGTTATGACGATTACTTTTTAAATATCAAAACGTTTACTTGTATTTCCTTAAGTTTCCCCAGTGAATCGAATATGCCATCATTTTTAATTCATGTTCAAATACTTGGGCTGACAATCATCCAGCCATTCTCAACGTGAGTTGCTTAAATTACGAGTACTTTGCGTACTGTGGAGTCAAGGCACATGCCATAGAGATAACACTGTTGCTAACAACACCGTCGGTCACACATTTAGCTTGATGCGTCTATGAGTAAAACAAACTAAGCACAGAATCGGCGAACTCACAATGCTTATGAAGTACGTTGTTGATAATTCTGGATGGCATGAAGAATTAGAATATTTCGTTTGATAGCGCAGACGTAAAATGAGGGGTCTGCGTGGATTATCAACCTGGAAACTCTCATCTCTGTTGAGCAGGTTGTCTGATAATTGTATTTCCGTAGCTTCCTTGATCACTGAATCCCAGTAGGATGACGCTTTCCCGTAAGCCGTAGAATGGCCATTGGAAATACAACGTTCGGCCACTGCTGATTTATTATGCTTTGGAAAGCGGCTGTATCGATGGTGCTGAATGCAAGTTTCTTTTACAGTGCGTGCTGTTTCTCCTACGTATCTTTTAGCGCACTCACTTGGAGTTTATACCCACCTTTCGTAACAGCAGATCATGCTTCACAGATTCCAGAAGAGCTGTCGTCTTCGCCGGTGGAAGGAAGATGACATGCACTTTATGCTTCTTCATTATTCTTGCAGTTTTTGAAGACGTATTACGCACATATGGTTGAAAGGCCGTAGACTTTACATCGCTTTTTTATCGCTCGTCTTTCGGTTGGTCTCGCGTATGCGCTTGCAGGCATCTAGATGTCATCGTTTCTTTTTCTTTATTCTGATGTTTTGTACATCCATTCGTACTGAATATTTCTCCAAGAGTATTAGTTCACTTTGTACGCCGTCAGCGTCGCACACTGCACGAGCCCTATGTACTAAAGTTTTAAGTACACTCATAGTTTGATAAGGATGGCGGCAGGTAGACATCTGTAATAGAACGAAAAATGAATGACCGTCTACCGCTTATGTATGTATTAGTTCAGCGTAAGGGAGATGGGTTTTTAGGGGACAGCGTTTACCGTAAGCCTGCTCATACCGATTTATACTTGGAATTGTACATGGAAACGCCGCATTTCACATCTGCGGCCTCAAAGGAAATATTTCAAGTTTCCATATAATCCATAATTATCAACAACAGACTTCGTAAGCGCTGTGGATTCGCTGTTTCTGCTCCTGACTTGTTTTACTCGTAGACGCGTCTAGTTGAATCTGTGACTGACGCACTCAATACCAAGTGTTATCTCTGACGTATGTGCGTTTACACCACTATGCAAAGTGATTTAAAAACTTGCAAGCGATAACTTTGAGAATAGCTAAAATGTTGTCAGCAGAAATACTGGAACATGGGTTAAAAATATCACGGATGCATCCTCTAAAAATGATGGAGTAATTCCATCTGTCTGTTTTTCATCTGACTGCCCATTATAAATCGCTGCTCTGTTACCAACAAGTAAAACACAGTACTGAAACGTGGTGTATCAGAACACAGTGCTGAATTTGCTACTAGAGTCACCGTAGCAAAGGGCGGAAGCAGGTACAGTGGGACGCGTGGCTGGTTTCACCCACCACAGCTTATCGTAGCTCACTTACACCCATTCATCTCCCGGAATACTCATTCTCTCTTAGCTCAACTGTGAAGGCAACAACGTGTAAGGGTCGGAAAGGTGTGTCCCAGAATCTCTCCGCATCCCTCATCGTCTGCCTTATCAGCTACCTCATTTCTCCACGCTCCTACATAGTCCCGAGTCCAGCAGGACGATATCCCGTCTGCTGCCTTTGTACGGGAAAACATTTTTATCTACAGGCTAAGGGCTCAACGGCTTGCTCGACGTTCAGGTACTCGAAGCAGAAGAGAGTTTCACCTGATCATATCTCTTCTGTTCCATTGTTTCCAGCATTTCATGGAGTTTCTAGGGAGTTTATAACAAAATAGCTCGTCCTACCTGGAACATTTTAGAGGTAAAGTGTGTACTGTGACTAACATCCAAATTTGAACTACTGAATTCCGAAGCACACTCAAATTCCGGTGAGTTTTAGAACGCCATTGTAGCTAAGAAAGGATAAGATCTTCTTTTCCACATTTTAATAATGTAAGAGGGTAAACCAGTCTGCTGCATAAATCTGGAACGCGTCGTTCGAAAATCTCTTCTGTGGGAATAAACGTAGATTCTGCAAACGACGATCGTGTGACACTCACCTCGCTCTGTTTTGTCCTCGAGATCCAGAGGGCAGTAGATAACTGCACCCGTCTAGATGCCTTGTTACTTGACATTTGGAAGACCTTCCACAGAATTCTACGTTATCTTCTAGTGAACAAAATACGAGTATATGGAATATCAGACTAAATTTGTGACTGCGTTGAGGAGTTCCCAGCAAACAGAATACAGCATGTCTTCCTGACATAGAGAAGTCCTTAGTCACATAGGTAAGTTAGGATACATCCAAGTAAGTGTTACACAATATAGAAGTACGAGCCAAAACATGAAATTACCTGCCGTCTCTTGGCGTTGCGGGCATACGATGCGCTAAGGAAAGTACGCTGACGAAAAAAAAATTAAAGTAGAGTAACAAAATTTCGGGAATACATTTTCTAGGTAAAATATGTCAATGATCAAGACTGCAAGGTCACGGGTTAATGTAAGCGTGAGATAAGTCATTGCAAATGTGAAATGCTGATACATTAATAACGGGTGAAACCACTCAAATGTGGAATGCAAGAGTACAAACGTGCACACATTCTGTTGTACAGGTATCGGATGTCAGTTTGTGGGATAGAGTTCCACACCTGTTGCACTTGGTCGGTCAATAAAGGTGAGATTAATGCTGTTTGTGGACGACGATGATGTTCCACACGTGCTCGACTGGAGCCACATCTGGTGATCGATCAGACCAAGGCAACGAGTCGACACTCTGCAGGGTATGTTAGGCTACATCAGCAGTATATGGGCAAGCATTGTCCTGTTCGAAAAAAAAACCTTGGAACGTTGTTTAAGAACGGCAGCACAACAGGTCGTGTCTCCAGATTGACGGACAAATTTGCACCCTGACTGCAAATTTGTACGGGTGCGTGGGACGAGAACTAGACTGCTCCTGCTGTCGTACGAAATCGCACCCCAGACCATAACTCCACCTGTACGTCCAGTGTGCCTCATCCTAACCAAAACACGGCCGTCGCTGGCACCGATGCAGAAACAGCTTTCATCAGAAGACATAACAGACCCTCGCCTGATCTCCAAATAGCTCTCCTTGACACCACTGAAGTCGCAAATGGAGGTGGTTTGTGGACAATGGAATTCACGCTTCAGGGTGTGTGGCTCGGAGCTGTCTCAGAAGTAAATGATTTGCAACAGTTCGTTCTGTCACTGTGGTGACAACTGCTACTCATTTTGCTGCTGAAGATGCATTACGATGCGCCAGAGCCATACGCCGAAGACAATGGTTTTCCCTATCAGTAGTGCCACATGGCCGTCCGAAAAAAAAATACTCAAATGGCTCTAAACACTATGGGACTTAACATCTGATGTCATCAGTCCCCTAGACTTAGAACTGCTTAAACCTAACTAACCTAAGGACATCACACACATTCACAGGCGCTTCAGTTTGGAACCGCGCGACCGCTACGTTCGCAGGTTCGAATCCCGCCTCGGGCGTGGATGTGTGTGATGTCCTTAGGTTAGTTAGGTTTAAGTAGTTCTAAGTTCTAGGGGACTCATGACCTCAGATGTTAAGTCCCATATCACGCAGAGCCATTTCAACCATTTTTGTTACACCGTGTATTTTGACTTTGTGCATCCTCATAGTGGCGCTACTGGCGCCAATCATATGCGACTGGCGAGAAATTTGAACAGAAATCATATTTCAGATGTAGATTTTTCTGTCATTGTATGTAAGCGGATCAGAGCTGAATGGGGAATTATTCTAGCTAGTATGGGAGCCACAAATGGAGAAATTCACTGACATCAGCGTCTTTAACAGAGGGCAGATTGCTACGGTCTGACGACTGGCAACGAGCATATTGGAACGGCGAAGCCCGTCGACTGTTCATGTGCTACCGAAGTGAATATCTAAGAAAAATGTTTGAAAGATGTTGAAACTATTGGTCGGCAGCGAGGTGTCGGACACCAACCTCATCATAGAAACAGGACGTCTTACACCTGCCTGTTCTGTGAAACAGGGCAGTCGGAGATCTGTGGCAGATCTGAAGACAGAGTACAGTGCAGACACAAGTGTTTCAGAATGCACCGTTCCGCACATTATGTTTAACACAGGGCCCCACACCAGCTCTCGTTCGTGTTCCCATGCTGAACCACGACGTCGTCAAATACGACAACTGAGGGCACGGGATATACGAAATCTGACATCATATCAATAGAAACGTTTCGGCTGGTCGGATGAATCACGTTTCTTGTTACAAGAGGTTGCTGGTATTAACCAGATGATCCTTCAGCATGGCCAACGAGTGTTCTAAAAATGCACTGTTCCACGGTCGTAGGCCGGTAGGAGCAGTTTATGCTATCGGAGATATTCACCCTGGCCTCCATGGGACGTCTGGTAGTAATCGAGGGCACCATGACAACTGTGAACAACTTGAACGATATGCGGATCACCTGCATCCCTTCATGCTTGATATTTGTTGTCTTCGCTGACGGCGGTCGTATATTCCAACAGGATAACTGTCCGTGTCATAAGGACAAAACCGTGCTACACTGGTTTAATGAACATGATAGTGGACTCACGCTGATACCTTGCGCAGCAAATTCGCTTGGTCTGAACCCCATACAACACACCTGGTATGCTTTCGGGTGCCATCTGCATCCCTATAGTCCACCGGCTTGTGATTTACGGTAATTGTGTTACCTGTGCATAGGTGTCTGATGCCACATACCTCCGGAATCCTACCAAACACTTGTCGAATCCCTGGCACCCAGAATCACTATTTCACTGCGCATTAAAGGTGGACCAACATGGTACTGAGCAGGTATTATAACATTTTGGCCCGTCACTGTACTTACATATAAGAAATCTAATAAGTAAGAAAAGAAGTTTCGTAAGAAATTCGTAAATTTGTGGTAAGATCTTATGGGACGAAACTACTTAGATCAGGCTCATCCAAGAATTGCGCAGCGGGCGCAAGGCAGTGTAGTTCAGTGCCCCGTCCGCGACCGTGTGTCGCTAGTGTCGCCATAGGAGCGAGAGAGAGAGAGAGAGAGAGAGAGAGAGAGAAAGAGAGAGAGCTGCGGAGCGAGTGAGACCGCACAGCACTGCTCTGCGTTGAATTGTCCCGCGGTCAGATCTAACGTAAACAAAATATTCTATTTTAGAATTAATTTTATGTAAAGGATATAGAGCCTCATTCTAACTGTTAGTAGTTATAAGTAAGTATTTTTTGTTATACTTCGTGCTGCAATTTTTTGTATCCCTTTTCAGAGTTTAGAAATCGGATCCTTAGTTTGCTGTTTTGTACGTAATAATTTTAACTGACCAAGTTTGAAAAGTTATTAAAATAGAATTAAGGTTATAAAGCTCTTAAATTCTTACAGTCAACATTGTTAAAGACGACAATTAACATTTTACACGTTTTTCTTTTTCGAGGAAACGATTTTGTCTAGGCTTGGTACAATATTCCGTGAGACTGCTAACCTCATAGAATTGGTCAAATTTTTATCGCCAAGGAATGAACGGTTCTTAGTCTTAGCGAGCTTTAAAAGAGAAAAAAAGCGCTCTCAAATATACGTGGAACCAAACATTGAGAGAACTTTGGCCGCGTGCTTGTGCAAAAGAGGATATTTCTCTCGTGGAAGACAGCTGTAAGAGTCATCCAAAGCTTTACACATAAGAAAGCGGTTCTTCAGGCGGATATGGCACTGTAGGTCAATCAGCACTTGGGAGACGTCCTCTGCCCGAAGTGAAAACCGGCGAACAAATATATCTACCGGCTGGCGTTCGGGCGGTCCGCACGGCCAGCTAAGCGGCACGGCTCGGCCACTGCGACAACACACGAATTCGGCCGGGGCGCTGGCCGCGGGTGATCGCGGGCGCTGGCGCCCCAGGGGCACACTTTGGACGAGCCTGGCTTAGATCATCGGTCCCTAAGTTTACACACTACTTAATCTAACTTACACTATGGACAACACACACACACACACACCCGTGCCCGAGGGAGGACTAGAACCTCCGACGGGGAGAGCCGCGCGAACCGTGACAAGACGCCTTACACCACGCGGCTACCCCGCGCGGCTGAAAAGAAGTTTCATGAGGCTGTTCGCAGATAGTGCTGTTTTATATGGAGAAATCGTAACTTTGGGAAACTGTAGTGAAATGCAGGAATATCTCCTTAGGCTCGGTCTTTGGTGTAGGAATTTCATCTGACCCTGTAGATTAACAAATGTAGCATATTGCTCATTGCTCATGCACAGTCTTAAATCATCCTTCCCCTAAGATTACACGATTCCTGAACTATCACTGGGAACGGAAACATCTATCAAGTACCTGGGAGTAAGCGTACAGAGCGATTTAAAGCGGAAAGACCAGACAATAACCGTAAGAAAGACAGGGGTAGCATAGATACATTGGAAATAGCGTCAGAAGGCGTACACCATCATGACGCAAGTAGCTTCCAAATCCTTCGTTTGATACTTGGTTGTCAATTAGAAAACCGTAACAGACATCAAAATGGAGACGAAATAGAGAAAATCCAAGAATAGCAGCATGTTTCGTCATAATTTCGTCTAGTAAGCCGAAATCGTTGCTTAGATGAACACTCAACTACAGTTGCAAACACTATTACAAGTACGTAGTGCATCACATTATGGTTTACTGTTTTTCCCAGAGCGTGCTTTCCTAGAAGAGTCAGCCGGCCGGTGTGGTCGAGCGGTTCTAGGCGTTTCAGTCCGGAACCGCGCTGCTGATAAGGTCGCAGGTTCGAATCCCGCCTCGTGCATGGATGTGTGTGATGTCCTTAGGTTAGTTAGGTTTAAGTAATTCTAAGTCCTAGGGGACTGATGACCTCAGCTGTTAAAAGTCCAATAGTGCTCAGAGCCTAGAAGAGTCAGGTTGTATGTTGATTCCTACCACGTGTATTTCACGAAAAGGACGTGAAAGTAGAAGCAGAGAGATTAGAACTCTCACGGAGTCCTAATTATTGTCTTGTACAGCATTTGCGACTGGAACAGAAAAGGAGGAAGTCACGATGGTACATAAGGTACCCACCTTAGCGCACCACAACTTCATCTGCGGAGTGATGTAGATTTTCTTTCAGTGACTGTGAGAAACGCATTTGTTATGGGTAGGGTTATGGTGATTGATACGCTAATCTGCAGATAAAAAGAACCCGGCTGTTAACTTGTTTTGCATACGATTGTCGAAATGGCTTAAATGGGTTTGTATAAGTGTCACACGCAAAGGGAGAGAATAGTACACGCAGTTTGATGCCATGCTTTGAGTGAATGAAGTTTCGTCATGGTTAAGACACTTCACGCGCAATGTCGAAGTTCATATCCTCATCTGGCTAACCGTATTTACATTTCTTATGGTTTCCCTCCGTCGGTATTATTATCCAAACTCGTTTACTGTCTCTAATGACATCGTCGTCGACGGGACACTGAACCTTAATTCTTCTTCTTTTTCTTTGCAACGTCCACGGCCATATGCATTTCTGACGGAGTACTCAAATAACTTGGGCATATGTTGTGTACGCCACATTACACGAAGTTAAGCACTTAGCTGTTTCTTTTCTTTTTCAGGCCCCCAGTCTTAATCCGGTATCCTTATTCTTTGCCTAACAAAGGTAATAAGGCATGGAATTACGGTTACCAAAAGCTCTTACTCTTACCGTACAGCCTTTCCCCTTGTAATTTATTGCTGCATTTAATAAAACTTGTTCTAGCAGTTTAAATCTTGTCAGTGGTCTACCGTGCTCGTAAAGTGGCGCGCATTTATGCTGAACTCTTCGTATTTTCACGCCGACATTCTTTGGCGAGACGGCGGACTCATTTTTCAAACTACTTCGTTTTGGATTACTGCGAACACAGACTGAACAAGTGGCACAGGGCTGGAGGTAAGTGACGCAGATCTGGGGCAGCCTTTCTGCTGTTGGAGACTGCCGTCCTATCTATTCCGTCGCAATATTCCCATTCGTTGAGGTCTGTGTGGAAAGCTAGAAACTGTTCGGATTATCAACGACTCCACAATGTAGCTCAAGCTGCAAACGCCCCTCTGTACGAGTTTTCTTAAGGTATCATCAAACTTTAGGAGGTCTGCCGCACACTATTCGTTGCCCAAGTGCTACAAAACGATACGCTGAACGTTTTACACTGAATTTAGTTTTTCAGGTTATCGTTTTACGTCAACGTTGTATGCCGTCGTCTCAAGCAAAAGCTTTCCCACTTGGTGCAGCGCGGTGTGTAAACCGACTGTATTTACCATGTCAGAAATTTGTGGATTATGAACCGTGATAACGTCATGCCAAAGTAAATCTATCACGGAAGAGTAGGCGCAGTACGTTTATCGTTTTATTTATCAATTGTATGGAGAATAATACCAACGTTAAGAAACAAGTTTGATGCACAACACTACGCAAGTAATTGAACCTTTGTTTATAATGTTTGGTTACCTGAGAACTAGTGTCACTTTCAGACGTTTGTCAGTTGTTAGTTTGAAATAAACAAAAATTCGTACAACAAAAACAGTGCACTTGTTATTTATTGTTTTAATCTCAGCTGCGCGAAACAAACCAATTATCATCTCCATATCACGTTACGTAGCAACAAACTTTCATAATTTGAAGCGCCGGCCGCTGTGGCCGAGGGGTTCTAGGCGCATCAGTCCAGAACCGCGCTGCTGCTACGGACGAAGGTTCGAATTCTGCCTCGGGCATGCATGTGTGGGATATCCTTAGGTTAGTTAGGTTTAAGTAGCTCTAAGTCTACGGGACTGATGACCTCAGATCTTAAGTCCCATAGTGCTTAGAGGCATTTGAACCTCGTCCTCCCGAATGAGAGTTCAGTTTATGATGCAAGTTAAGTAATAAGAATGATATTCCTGTCACTGAAAAGGCAGCATCAGCATATCGTTCGAACTAATAGTTTGTCATTAAATGTTGAATATTCAGTAATATTAATAACTTCACACCGCAAGTTATAAAAATAGTCCACACAAACAATGAAATACAAGAAGTAGAAATGTTAAGTTTTTCACACTCAGGCATATCATTACCTTAGCTGGGAGATCCAAACTCTGTAATTAACGAAGCGCCTTAGTTCAGCTGCATAAACAGAATGCTATAGGCGATTCAAAAGCGAGGAAAGATATTCGCTCTGCCCAGTATTGTTCAGCAAAGAGTTATGAGAAGTTAGGCAACAGTACTATCAGAAGACAGAAGGATCTTAAAACATACGTGGTGTACGTTCTAGAACATCTTTCAGAGATTTCACCAAAATGCATGGTATTTTCACAACTGTTTCGCACTGCATATATTCGTGGGTGTTCTTTGTTACTGAAAATATTGTTCTTTTCTCCACAAACAGAATGAGCGTGAACTTAATTTTAAGACCAAATAGAACATGTAAAACACGCTTAATATTGGAGTTAGATACGTGGGTGATTACGTATTCAAAACGATCCAGAGTGTATTAAATGACCCGTGGGTAACGTTTCGGAGTTTAAGGACAATTAAAGAACTTTCCGTTCGGCAAATTCTCCAATTCTTTTGACGAGTATCTTCACAGAAATTCTGAAAAACAATTTTTATATTGTACTATAATTGATATTAGCGCTGTGATACTACAATATTTCCCAGTGTTAGGTAGTTTACGCAAAGCTGTTCTTATTCATGTATAATCCCACAGTCACTTTAAACTAAAGTGACAGGGAAAGCGGATTGCTTTTCTCGTTTATTTATAGGAAGGAAACGCTAACTCTTCTCTCCACTGATCGCAGTGAGAGAAAAACCTGAACGTTTTACACCTCTCCCACACGATGCACAAGCGGTATCGATCCAGGTCTGACTCATCATCCAATTTCCTAAGGCAGTGCATGACGCCCTGTGGTATCGTAACTGACTGAAAAATTGCGCAATTATTTGACATATCAACTTATTTACGGCAAATGAAAAAAAGGAAAAGAAAAATGCACCGTCAAACTGTGACAAAAAACCGAACGCGAACGATGTTGAGTCGTCACGTCAAAATAAAAAAAAGAGCAGTGTCATCAATGCGGGCAGCACTAGAAGTGGAGGGTATATAAAGCTTGTAGTGGTAGGGAGTGTGCGTGAAAAACAGTGCGGTCGTTGCCGTAAAGCGGAGGGATTTATCTGACATCCAAAAGGGCATGATCACTCACTTTCAGTGCAAGTCTGGAAGAGTTTCCGAAACGAGTAAGTATCTAATAAAATGTTCACATGCCGCCGTGGTTAATGTATACCGTGCATGGCAAAATAGCGCTATCAAAAACGGCGCCGAGGTACCTGTGCTGGACCGTGGGCCAGAGATGACAGGAGTGAATCACGAGTACGGAGGAGTGTACGGGGCGAGTAGACGTGCAATTGTTGAGCAGCTGACCGGATAAGTGAACCAAGGGGGCCCTCAACGACCGTTCAGTTAACGTTGCTGTGTATGGTCCTCCGTGGCACGCGCCCGATACATACACCTACGCTGACTGCTGTTCAAAGGAGACTAAGGCTCAATTTGTACGCCAGTACTGCAACTTGATTCAAATGGCTCTGAGCACTATGAGACTTAACTTCTGAGGTCATCAGTTCCCTAGAACTACTTAAACCTAACTAACCTAAGGACATCACACACGTCCATGCCCGAGGCAGGATTCGAATCTGCGACCGTAGCGGTCACGCGGTTCCAGTCTGAAGCGCCTAGAACCACTCGGCCACACCAGCCGGCAAGTATTTGCACCCTTAATGAAAATATTCCAACTTCTCAAGCCTACTGCCACGATCACTGTGATATAAGACCTTAACTAATAATCTTCAAATCAATAAACTGGGAATGATATATATTATATGTGCAGTGTTTTGATCGTTGTCTTTTCACATTGAACCATGTGTTTTTGGAAGAAAAACATCAATCTGTTATCCTAGGTATCAGTGCAATAACCATCTAGTAATAGAAAAGCGCCAGTGGTTCTAAATGTAGCCAGTACGATAAATTTCGCCTTTGAACCGAGTAGTCTCGTCTCTTTGCTTTGTTGGAAAACAGCAACGCGTGTCAAAAACCGCTACACTGAATTGTGCGGCAGTTCTTAAATACCTCGCCGGGCATCTTGATAATAAACGGTGCAGAAATGCATGAATTTTCATCTAAAATATTGGACTGTATAAATTTTATATCGGAAGATTCTTCAATGTTAAGATAATAGCGAAAAATGTTTTAATTATCGCAGGCTCTTTGATGTATTGAATCAAGTTGAACTCCAGGTTCAACGTGTATTCTGCATTAAAAAGAGCCACTTTCATCCCTGAATCTTTTCAAATGCTGATGTACTTGTCAATCCAAAAAGTTTCGAGACTGGATTAAAAAAAATATATAACCGCTACGATAGTGGATTTTGTGCTTCAGGTATTCTTCACACACTCTCCCCATTTCAGTACCATGTGGAACCGTTCGAAAAATCCTTCTTTGGATGTTAGCCACCTCGCGCATGGCATTGGCTTGGGTGTCTGTTATGTTGTCAGAGCATTGTGACCCTCTACCTGAAGTTCTGCTCTTTGTCGAAGGTTCGTACTGATAACACCAGTCTCGTCAACTGTGATGATCCTTTCCAGAAAAGAACTGTAAGCGTTTTGAATTGCAATCAAGTGGCAGCAGGTGTCAACGTCTAATTTTTTCGTTCAGGAGTCAAGATATGCGGAACAAACTTTGGACACACTTTACTCTTTTCCAAAAGTCCGCCGCTCGTGGTCTCGCGGTAGCGTTCTCGCTTCCCGAGCCCGGGGTCCCGGGTTCGATTCCCGGCGGGGTCAGGGATTTTCACCTGCCTCGAGATGACTGGGTGTTTGTGTTGTCCTCATCATTTCATCATCATCCAGGAAAGTGGCGAAATTGGACTGAGCAAAGATTGGATAATTGTACGGGCGCTGATAACCACGCAGTTGAGCGCCCCACAAACCAACCATCATCACATCTTTTCCAAAACATTCTGGAGAATGTCTCGAACACCTGATTTAGAGATGTTGCACCATTGCGAAGTGTGACACAAGAATGTTGACACACTACAGCAGCACGTAAACCAATTAACGTTGCCTGCTTAAACTGACTGATTTGATGCACATTGCTTGGTTACAGGTGTTGGTTCAAGTCGGCAGAAAGCTAGGAAATTAATATCCTGTCGATGACGAGGTCATTTGAGATGGGGAATAATCATGGATTGGACAAAATAGGGAAAGAAAACGCCGTGCGCTTTTCAGAGGAACCATTTCAGCAATAACATCAAACGGGCTAGGAAATCAAGAAAAAACCTTCTCAGAATGATCAGACGGGAAACTGAAATCTCTGCCGTCGCCATTGCGAACGTTGACCACCTAGCTCTGGCCTTATGTCGTCAAACAACACACACACACACACACACACACGCAGAAAGCCTTACTCCTAATCCTTTTCTTCTTTAATGTCCCACCCTTCCTTCCTTCCATTTCCTTCTCTCCTCCTGTTTCTGAAGATAAAATGTTTCATATATACAGTATGTGCTTCTGAAACAGGTGTCTGACCAGGCACCTTTCGTATCCAGCATTTTCAAATATTCTGCTGAGTGCTAGGTTTTTATGCGTCATTAATGGATATTAATATTCCACGCCAACCGTTGACCGTGACAGACTGCCCGATAAAATACTTCCTCGTAAGCAGTCTGAAATTATACGACCGTTGCTCAGCCCTCCACTAGTGTTACAAGGTAAGATAGAATCATCTGGATGCGTGACTACCCTTCCGACAGGCGCTCCCGCCATTGAATATTGAACAGCACGGCCCGGCGTTGTCCGGTCGTTCGGGCACGAGGGGTGCCCCGCGTTCCATTCATCCTCTCTGGAAGGCGAAGTTATGCGCGAGATTCGCCTGCGAAGTAATCGAAGAATGTGCTGAATATAATGGCTGCCCGCTGGGCACACTTGACTTATTCATTGTGGTGGCTACTGCAGGGAGGGGGAGGGGGGGGTGAAGCGAGGGAAAGTCCTCTGCCGCTGCCTCAAGACTAGGTACTGTACCTCGATGCCTTTTGATAAGCCGGATTTATGGTTGTCCGTTCTTGTAGGGAGTAGCGAGGGCCCAGCGAGGGCAGTAGCCATCCGAGGGGACGCGGGGGACAGCGATGGGAGACCGAAAACTCGTTACGTCCCCGATTGCCGTCTCATGGTTTATTCATGGCACGCACCCTGTTATAATTTACTGGGCTACACGTTCTCTTTACACGACACTGGGAAATGCCATAAAGCGTGTACGCTGTGTTTGCGAATGCCTCGCCCCGGAGCAACGGCCTCTTTTCTACAATGCAGTGACATACGACATATTCAAGACTAACCGCAGTGGACTAGCACGGCAGTCCAGAGTTTGCGGAGAGCAAATGTGCGCTTTCAGTTCTTACCTCACACAGTTGCCGTCCAGCAAAGAGAAACCTAATGTTGCAGATATTTTGCACCCGTCCTTACAGCTTCGTTGTCGACAGTTTTTATATCCTTACGTGCCACATTGCCTATTAAAGGGAAAACAGTCACCAGTCTGAAAATGGTTTTGAGTACCACAGTGCTTTAGTAGGCTTGGTCCTGTTGGAGAAAGTAGGCCGTTGCCTTCCTCCGCCACAGCCAGTTATAGGATGTACCTAGAGTTGGGCATGGACTCCGAACCACGGAGCAACACGGCGTTAGGGAAATATAAATGTATCGAAACGTCCCTGTTCCTATGCTGATACGCTACGAACTGTGCGGATCCACAAACAGTGCCCGAACTCTTACGGGAATCGGTAAAGCCGCAAGTAATGAGTGTAATGGACAGAGGCACTACGAATATAGTGCATGACAATAAGTTGAGAATGTGGGTCTCACGGGAGGCGTGCCAGAGATAAGTCCCTGCAGTCACACTATCCTCTGTGTCTTCGGTGGCTCAGGTGGATAGAGCGTCTGCCATGTAAGCAGTAGATCCCGGGTTCGAGTCCCGGTCGGGGCACACATTTCCAACTGACCCCTTTGACGTATATCAACACCTGTATGCAGCTAAGGGTATTCATTTCATTCTATTGATTTAATTCTAAATTCATTCTAACGAGCTACACGGTCACCGATGGTATCTGTTCTTTCGGACATGTTGGAAGAAGAATCTAATAGTAAGACAAACACTTAACCACAAAAATTTTCTAAATCGGACATCTGCAAGATAAAGTGATACGAGTTCGCAGTACAATATGCACATGACGAAGCTTCCGTTTTAGATTTAAGGATAATATTAATGTATTAGGCACAACTGCCGAAATCAGCATCATTAATGACACAGCTTATGGTTTTGGCAATATAGACTTTACTCTCATAATAACTAAACGAAAACCAAAAGATGAAGAATTGGGAATTTTTCTTAGCAACAGTAAAAACAGCGACAAAGCTGAGACAGTGGCAATGAAGGTTTAGAAAACTTCTCAAGGATGCTAGACGATACACAATAACTTTTGCTGGAACTTCTTGTATGTATAAGGAGGCGATCAAAAAGTTTCACTTCGAAGGCCGTACAATCTACAGTCGGTATATCAATCAGCCAATCTAGCTGTGAGCACAGAGGCAATCATATCACCGACGCACCAGGTTGAGGATATCCGTTTGGTAAAACACCTTGTCATGCTGTGCGATGAAGTCCGTAACTGCCTGCTGCACATCGTCGTCCAGAAGGGTCTTCAAGACCTTTCTTAAGGGACCGAAGGCGTGACAGCCGCGCGGGGGGAGATCAGGACTACACAGCGGGCGCTCGAGTGTCTCCCACATAAGTCGGCGTTACGACATTTGCGATATGGGGACGTGCGTCATCATGAAGCAGCAGCACTCCTTGTCGCGCTCACTCCCACAGCGGTGCTTTACGACAGATATACTGCCCCATACGTATTCATTTTCTATGGATATCTACCGATGTTTATTCTTCGGCAGCCAAGAAAATAATAACAGCACTTCGGTCCTGTTTGGACGCATTCGCTAGTAAAGTCACCGAGAAGTGCGTAGCTCATGTTCCCACCGTCATGTATTTTACACCCTGTTTTTAACATACTTCCACCTCACTACATTAAGTTAAATTTCTGGTGTCACTGAGTTGCTGCTTTGGCTGACCGTGAGCGGCGTTAGCAGCGCATATCGGTATATTCCCTCTCGTAGTATCTTTGTTCGACTGCTATTACTTCCTGGTCATTGTCTGTTTTAAGACAGTTCGGGTCGCGAGTTTGGGCTGCCAGTCAGTTGGAACGCGTCTGGAGCGCAATCCTGACGTGCCATTCGGTTGGAACGCGTCTGGAGCGCTGTCCGGACCTGCCAGTCGGGGAGTTGCAATGCGGCACTAGTGCAGTCGGGTTGGAGCAGCAGTGAGGTCTGCGTCGACATGGCTCACCCGACCATTGCCGCCACGCATCACTTGAGCCGTGCCACGGTCTTCGAGGATCTTCGGTCGGTCGTCCTAACGGACGACGAGTTTTGGCTCGCTGATCTTTCATGTGTCGGCTGTGTGTGTGTGTGTGTGTGTGTGTGTGTGTGTGTGTGTGTGTGTGTGCATCGACTCTCGATTTGTCTTCGTGCGTGCTAAGTTGCTGTTCGGTATCGTTCAGGTTTTCGTGCAAGTGTTTTTCAGGTTGTGTGTGTAGTTCGCGTTGTTTCCATTGACGACTATTTTAGTTGTTGTCGGCATTCTGAGAGGAATAGGTCGGTTGCTGTGGTGCAGTCGGCTGGGTTCGCTGGCGGTCCCTGCGCAGTGTCGGAGTGTGTTCAAAAAATGGCCCTGAGCACTATGGGACTCAACTGCTGAGGTCATAAGTCCCCTAGAACTTAGAACTACTTAAACCTAACTAACCTAAGGACATCACACACATCCATGCCCGAGGCAGGATTCGAACCTGCGACCGTAGAGGTCGCGCGGTTCCAGGCTGTTCGGACTGTGTGTAGGACTGCCCGATCGCTACGAACTTCGTGGTTCACCGACCCAGGACGTCAGAGTTGTGTAGTGGTTTCAAGTACCCAAGCCACGTCCATACATGTTGTGTGATTCGTTTCGGTGGTTCGCTGTTGGGGAGGTTTTCCTGTGAGCAACACCGAGTGATTGTATAGCTGAAATTTAGCCGCCGTGCGGTGCAATTAACTATATTGGTTGACTACAATTCAAGTGCACGAGCGCAATTTTCTGCCTTGTGGTCGTTAGTGTTCCGGTTACCTGCGCTGGCCATTAACGTAATTTCAGGCAGTGTCCTTTCCTCACCTGTTGTCGCTGTCCAACATAGTGTCTAGCTATGACAGCATAATACATATACATATTTGATTGTGGATAATCACGCCCGTAACATTTTGTGTTTGAATTCTCATGTACCGATTGGAGGAAAGCGAGTCGTTTGTCCGTCGGTCCATGGCTGTCCCTTGGTTGGGTTCCGATGGATCAAGTGAACGAGGGCAGACTGACCCCCTGGAGGCTTCTGAGTGCTGCTGTCTTTACTGTCTTTCTCACCGGTGTTTAATTGTCTGTTTATGATCTATCATAGCCAATGATTAAAAATAATATTCTTACTTTCATTGCGTTCTATGTAAGTAAGTTTGAAGTCCGGCAAGTGGATATTTGCTGAAAGGTTATTCCCACTGTGTTGTTTTTCTTTACTCCGGTTTCAGCTACTTAAAACTTAAGGCTTATGGTTTTTTTTTTAAATTTGGAAAATTAATTGTTGGCCTTCAGCCTTGAACCCTTACTCTCAAAATAACCTTTCAAGCTTAAACATTGTGCCATTCTGCCTCTGAAAGGTTATGGTAATTTATTTTAAAATGTTGATAATTTTATTGTGGGCCTTCAGCCGTTTGTGTTGCATCTTGTTTATGTTTGTCTGTCCACTTTTGCCTTGAGGCTCTCAGAGTAGCTGTGTTTAATATATATTTTAATTGATTTATTTGCTGTTTTAACTGCATTTTTATCTTTTTTATTTTTAATATTTCTTGTTTGGAGGCCTTCAGTCGTGAAAGAACTGCATTTTGAAACTCGTAGTTGTAAAAGTTCGGCTATGTGCCACTTTGGTTGTAAATGTGTTATTAAATTATAATAAATTATAATTTTACGGTGATGGCCATTTCCACAATCATAATCATAATCATAATCAGCGTGTTTAGCGGGCGTCTCAGTCGCCACACAGTTCACGTTTCCACATTTAACGTACGCACGTCGGAAAGGGACGAGTCCCACACTAATTCCTTGGCTACAAGTCAGTCCTTATATGCTAGCATAAGCATCGTGCTACGGTGCATATACGCTGCAGCAACACCCTCAAACGAAATATTCTTGGTCTCCCCTAATGGCTTTCTTACAATTTAAAATGTATAGCTTATTATTACAGCGTTATTGTGGCACCACCGAGCCACATAACAACTAATTTGCAGCGAAATAAAGCGTAAGTTAGACAATGCATACATCCAGAGAAAGAAGTACTCATATAAACCACTGATACATCTGGCCTTTAAAATGCGTCGAGCAAAAAAATTAAAGCGACTGACTTAGATAATTGTTTTCATTTGTCCTTCATGATAACATTACTGAGCACAGTGGTATTATTCTCTGAAATACTGTCATACTTTTGCGTTCTAGAAGAAACTGAAAAAGTCTCCTGAAAATGAAAAAAACAGATCTTCTCTTTTGAGCCGGCCGGTGTGGCCGTGCGGTTCTAGGCATTTCAGTCTGGAACCGCGTGACCGCTACGGTCGCAGGTTCGAATCCTGCCTTGGGCATGGATGTGTGTGATGTCCTTAGGTTAGTTAAGTTTAAGTAGTTCTAAGTTCTAGGGGAGTGATGACCACAGATGTTAAGTCCCATAGTACTCAGAGCCATTTGAACCATTTTCTTCTCTTTTGAACTTCTGTTTAGCGTAGATGTATCCTGCTTTGGATGTTCCTCCTTGCAACCTCCTTGATGATTTGGTTTATTGCTGTAAAAATGATGGTAAAAAATGACGAGAACTCTTTATTCGTATCCGTACAATACGAAAGTGGTCAGAATCAGACTGTGGACCAGGGTGTTGAGCAAAACAGGTCAAATTCTTCTGCCAAACGAGCCACCGGAACCAGTTCGGCGCGACCTCGCGATGTTTGGCAACATTCCGATGACGTCATGAAGCAGAGGCCGAAGAGCGGATTTGTATAAATAGTCTTAATATTCACGCTACTCGTATTTCGAGCAGGAGAGTCTTTTTTCTTGTACTATGCATGGCAAGGACAGAGCGCTGTGGAGGACGCTACTTGACGCGGGCAAGGTGAAAGTAAGTAAGTAATAAGAATCGAACAGTGACTTCATAGAAACTGAACAACTATCTTCGTAATCTCTGACGATTTCCTGAGTTTCCGAATATGAAACGTTAGGCAGAAGTTACGTCTCAGCACAGACCCATGTTCCGAATGCCGTGCGTCACCAGACACCACCATCCAAGTCAACAATTGGACCTGTCGGTCTGTCCCAAGTGAAGAGTGGCACACCAGCTATTGAGACACGGTTTTCGCTGCTCTACTGCGTTTCTGCGTCGAACATGTTGTCAACAGTTTATCTTAATTTCTACAGAATCTGTCAGTGTATCTGTTCTCAATTCCTTGACAATAATCACGTTGCAACGACTATGTCTCTACACGAAGAAAACAGGTCACCGGCTAATTCATTCGGGATACGGCGATGTCGCACACTGAAGAATAAGTCGTTCACTGTGCGCTGATTCGAAACTTCGTGGCAGATTGAAACTGCGTGACATAGCCTACCAG
This sequence comes from Schistocerca piceifrons, assembly GCF_021461385.2. NCBI lineage: Eukaryota > Metazoa > Arthropoda > Insecta > Orthoptera > Acrididae > Schistocerca > Schistocerca piceifrons. The sequence continues at coordinate 509,279,188 of NC_060140.1, forward strand.
CACTCCAGGACCTAGCCTTTCGCGAGAAATTCTATCACCGAACTGGGCAACCCAGCCGTGACTCTCGGTCCGTCCTCGCGGCGTTAGGTCTACCATTACTCCCAACTACCGCTAAAACATCACAGCACTCCTCCTGCATACCTTGCTGGAATATTACTGCTGGAAGACAGGATATTACTGAGAATGGGCACACTCACAGTTTAGGAGTTGTTTTCATAATGAAGCACTGCAGGGTAGTGTGCACTGGTTTGACATTCTGAGGGCTGGTCGTGGAACGTTGTTCAGTAGTTCATTCTCTAACAACACTGCCTGCGAGGATCAGGGTTTCAGCTTCGAGTCCGGTGTGGCATACAGTTCTAATCTGTAAGGAAGTTTCAGGTGAACTAAAATACATGCTGAGCAAGTCATCAAATTTAGAGTAAGAAGGTTCTAGTTGTCCCATTTCGAACACGGTTTCGTGTATGATTCCTTTGTTCGCAACACAAATCCCGGAGCTGTAATTTACATCCAAGATATTCCCAAATAGGGATGCCTTTGCCCCGCTTTCAGTTCGCTGGTATTTGTCGGAAATAACTGACGGCTTTGCAGCGGAACGTATCTCAAACTATCCGGTCTATCCTTCAGGGTAACGAATGAAAAATAAAATAAAAAAATCCTCTTTGATAATTCACTTCGTCTTAGCTAACCAAGTCCCAGCAAGCAATAAAAATAAAAATTTATAAAAATTAGAGCTACGTACAGTGCACAGTTATTTAATGTTTCAATGTTCATTCTTGTCATATGTAAAATTTCTATGCGGGTCTAAGAGTTTTATCCAGTCACTCGTTGCCCAGCCTGATGTGGCGGTGGAAGATAGCGAAAGTAACGTCGAATTTTTAAATTTTGTTGTAAAGAAATCACTCGTGCACGAAAATCGTACAAACGTACCGGCGTTTGACCAACGCGCAGACTCCCGTGTGGACGACGTAGTTACAGGAGAAAGGACTGGAAGAGTTGAAAACAATTAAGTCACCAGGTCCTCATGAAATGCCATTTCGGTTTTACAAAGGATACTCTACGGCGTTGGCTCCTTATTTAGCTTACGTTTCTCACGAATCTCTTGACCAGAGCAAAGTACAAAGCGACGGGAAAAAGTGCAGGTGACTACTGTATATAAGAAGGTTAAAAGAATGGATCCACAAATTACAAACCATTATCCTTAACATCGGTTTGCTGCAGAATTCTTGAACACGTACTGAGTTCAATTACACTAAATTTCCTGAGACTGAAAAGCTTCTCTCCACGATCAGTTTGGTTTTAGAAAACATCGCTCTTGCGAAACTCAGCTTGCCATTTCCTCTCATGAAAGACTGCGAACCGCAGTTGAAGGATAGAAAGCAGGTTGCAATTTTCTAGATTTCCGAAAGGCATTTGACACGTCACGCCACTGCAGGCTCTTAAAGAAGGTACGAGAACACGGTATAGGTTTCCATACCTGTGAGTGGCTCGAAAATTTCTTAAGCAAAAGAACCCAGTACGTTGTCCTCGTCGGCAACTGTTCATCAGAGACAAGTGTATCGTCAGGAGTGCCCCAAGGATGCGTGATAGGACCGCTATTATTTTCTATAAATATAAATAATTTGGAGAATAGGGTGTGGAGCAGTCTGTGACTGTTTGCTGAAGACACTGTGGTATAGAGGGAGATGTCGAAGTTGAATGACCGTAGGAAGACAGAAGATGAGTTAGGCAAAATTTATATTTGGTGTGATGAATGGCAGCTAGCTCTAAACGTAGAAAAATGTAAGTTAATGTGGACAAGTGAGAATAACGAACCGGCAATGTTTGGATACAGCATTAGGAGTTTCCTGCTTGACTCAGTCACCTCTTTTAAATATCTGAGTGTAACGTTGGCAAAGCGATGTAAAATGGAACGGGCAGGCGAGTGGTCGACTTACATAGATCGGGAGAATTTTTGGAAAAGTGTGGTTCATCTGTAAAGGAGACAGCAGATAGGACTCTCAGTGCGACCCATTCTTGAGTACTGGTCTAGTGTTTGGAATTCGCAACAGGTAAGATTAAAGAAGAGATCGAAGGAATTCAGGGCGGGCTGTTAGAGATGTTCCTGCAAGTATTACAGAAATGCAACAGAAACTCAAATGGGAATTCCTGAAGGGAAGGAGACGTTCTTTTCGAGGAACACTATTGAGAAAATTTAGAAAAACAGGCGTTTGGAACTGATTGCAAAACTATTATGCTGCAGCTAACATACATTTTAGGGACAGACCACGAAGATAGAGATATTAGGGCTCGTATAAATGCATACAGACAGTCATTTTTTCCTTCTCTTGTGAGTGAAACACGAAAGAAACTGACTTGTAGCGTTATAGGGCCCCCTCCACCACGCACAGTAGACCTACGGTGGCTTGCCGAGTATTTACGTAAATACAGATGTACATTCTGTTTTCTTCGTCCATAGTTTCACCCGTGTTAAGTGTTACCGTTATGGTACATTCTTCAAATATGATGTGATGCACTCTACAGAGCAGTCATCTCGATTACCAAGCGCTGCTGAATCGCGTAAAGCCCATAGGCAGCCCCGCCACTGGATTTTCACGGGTCCTATACAGAAACAATGCGTGTAATTCAATTTCATTAATTTCATTTCAGATAGCAACATCTAGTGGGTGTGACTTACGAACAATCTACGACAGAGCTCCCTTTGTTGCCGTACGCAAGTATCAGCAGATCGTAGTACGTCATTATTGTAAAACTGAAGTGAATGTTTGATTTTCTACAGATGTTTAAGTCTAGTACACTATCGGAAACCAGTGTCTCCACTCACCCCTCCCGTGCAATATTGAAAAGACTGGCAAACACACGTGCGTCGTATGCAAGAACAAATTTTCCGTCTGTCCCTGGTTTCCCCCTCCGATCTGAGATTTCCAGGTAGAGCAGCCAGTAAATAAATCTGTCTCGGGGTTCAACTGAGATTCCGATAACGGTGGCGTGAGGGCAAGGGACGCTGGACTGGGGAGAGGAGGTGGTTGAAAAAGCGGCATCAATAGGTTCCACGAAAATGTCAGCGGCTGCCGGCGGAGGGAGGTACCGTTGCAGGCCGTCAGGGGGCGCTTTATGCTCCCGGGAGGGTCCGGCAGATACGGAATACAGGTAATTCAGCCCTGCCGGAGTCGGCTTATGTCCAGGCGGCCAGTGGCCGTTTTATATGTAGATAGTGGCGTGGCTCCTTTTGAGAAGAGGCGGCAGGTAGTCGCAGGCTTTGTCGACGTGCGCCCGGGCCCGTGGCCGTCCCTGCCGGCCGACGCAACGCCGCTTTTTTTGCCGCGGGCTTTTCTCCGCCGTTGGACTCGGTCCACGGTCGCTCGGGCGAACGGTCGTGCTAATACCGGATGGTGCCATCCTGCCCCGCGCCGCGAGCTGGACAAGAGGACACTGGCGGCCGCGGCGCGCCACGGCGATTTGCGAGGCGGACATCTGTCGGGGTTCGTGTGCCCAGGCGGCCGGGTTTGTCAACTTGAGCTGTCGTCGCGGGCTCCTTGTCTCCAGCGACGCGCTGCAGATGTCGGGAAGCCGAGACGCGGTGGCCTGTGCCAATGCCGTAGACTGGCCGCCTTCTTACATTTCTGCCCCATTTGCAGATGTCACGTGAACAGAGACGATTACTACCTTTTCTTCATCACTTTTCTGGCTGGTCTCACGCATCCCGCTACGAATCCTGTGCCAAATCTGTCTTCTTCTCAATTATTTGTTCGGTGTGTGTTTCAAGCTGCCTTCCCCTACAGTTTTACCGACTACAGTTCTCTCTTGAACCAGGGACGTTTATCAGTGACATCTGGATGCATGTGATATCATTCTGTCGATTATTCTTGCCAGATAATCTTTTTAACACATCGGGAATAGCACTGCACAACGCACAGTAATAAAATATTATTTAGAACAGTCTTGATCGCGAGGAAAAAACAGCAGTTTTCTTCCATATGCTGTAACCAGTTCCGACCCGATAGGATCATCTTCCGACCTTACTCTGTAATTTAGAGTTCAACAGAATGTAGGGAAACGTGTAATATTATAAACATCACATTACAAATAAACTATACGATGTTACAAACAGTGATGGTGAGTGGAGGCGATGGCACAGATCATGTGCTGTGGATACGACCCCCTGATGCAAACTGTGGCGGTGTCACGGAGTTAAATAGCAGATACTCCGCTCCTTGGCTTTCGCGCTACGTCGTCTTGAGCCATTGGGATCCAACGTATCCAATACAGATCAGATAGCATGAGTATAAACTTTAATGCAATGCTGGGTATTATCGTTAGTCACATTTAAATAACAATTTATATGTTATACAGTTAAAATTTTACACAATATAGCGTGAAAGAGTATGACTGACTAACCAGAGCCATCAGTAATTGCCCTCTGCGGAACTCCGTGTCTACCAAAAATGGACTGTAGGATACTGTTGGTTATCTAGTGACGCGGATGACTTACCTGTAGCGATCAAAGATGCTATACCGCTGCAGTACTGCACGTGGCTCGGCCTCGTGTGATCTTCATATTTGCGTTTGTTGCAAGTCGTCCTTCAGCACCGAGCGTTAACATTACATGCCGTGTAATACACTGTAGAAAATTTACGCAGCCCCATCCAGCGTCAGCAGCAATATAGACGCCTTAATAATACGTACGAAATGCTGTGCAGTCATTATTCTGAATTTATTTACAAACTGCTGTCTGAAAAAGTTCTTTTCATAAGTCATCCGGGTCACTACGTAACCAGCGGCGTGCTGGAGCCAATCCTTGGCGTACACAAAGTCCCGCAGAGGTCAGTCCGCTGACGTGTTAACTGATAGCCACAAGAGTAGCACACCCGTGTCTAGGAAATGAGAAGTTACAGCACTCCCCACTGACATCGCGCACAGTACACAGCACGACGTTCGCTGTGTTGCATACGAGCCATAGTACGCACAGTCCGATCACTAGGTACGAACAAGCAAGAAATTGTGCATAAGTGATTATAACACGAATCGTAACAGCAGTCTTGTAATTTCAACTTACTACTCATTCTCTAGCCCCGGATGGTAGGCTGTAGTACCTGAAACTGGCACAGCAATAAAACACTGAATAAAATAAGAAAGCAAGAAAAAAATGACCCAAGCACCTTTTGTCGCAACTTACGTGTCAAAAATGACCTTCAGTACACCAGTTTATGATCAGAAGTGTACAGGCATTATTATGTAATACAGAATTTACCACTAGATGTCACAAGAGATCATTGGAGCACACTGACTTCGACGTGGACTAGTTACTGAACGTCGCCTCAGAAACAGATCCATCAGGAACATTTTGAGTCGACTGTTGGTGATGTGACAGTGAAGTGGATACGCGAAGGAATAACCACAGCTAAAGCAATCAGACAGACTTCATGTACTTGCGGACAGGGACCGTCGAGCATCGCGGTGGTTGTTTGTAAAAAAATCGCATGAAATTAGCAGGAGGAATGACTCGAGAGTTGCAGAGTAGTACCAGCCCTCCATCTAGCACAATAGATATGCGTATGGACACAATGCTCGACCAGCTTCTCATAAACCACAAATTTCTATAGTCAGTTCTAAGCGACCATTTTGGTGGGGTAAAGAGCGACGCCGTTGCACTGTAGATAACTAGAAACGAGTGATTTGGGATGATGAATCAAGCTTCCGTGGCAGTCCGATGAAGCTGTTTGCGTTTGACGAATGCCTAGAGAGCGTCACCTGCCACCACGTGTAGTGCCAACAGTGAAGGTCGGAGGAGGCGGTGTTACGGTAGGGGAGTGTTTATTGTAGGTGGCTCGCATTCTGGGGGACGACAGTTCAAATCCTTGTCCGTCCATCCAGATTTAGGTTTCCCGTGATTTCCCTAAATCGTTCCAGGAAAATGCCAGAATGGTTACCTTGTAGGGACACCGCCGATTTCCTTCCCTTTCCTTGCCATAATCCGAGTTATTGCTCCGTCTCTAATGAGCTCGATGTAGAAGGGACGTTAAACGCTATCTTCCTTCCTACCCTCTTTTCGTGGGCCGGCCGCTGTGGCCAAGTGGTTCTAGGCGGTTCAGTCCGGAATCGCGTTGCTGCTACGGTCGCAGGTTCGAATCCTGCCTCGCGCATGGATGTGTGTGATGTCCTTAGGTTAGTTAGGTTAAAGTAGTTCTAAGTCTACGGGACTGATGACCTCACATGTTAAGTCCCCTATTGCTTAGAGCCATTTGAACCCTCTTTTCGTGGGAAGGATGTGGTCTCATTATTGCGCTTAAGGAAACGTTAAATGCGGAAGGGTATGAACACATGTTTGAGGATTGTTTACTGCGGTGGAGTGTAACTTGCCATGAAACCGCATCTTCGAAGCAAAGGTCCGTCAACCTTAATATTTATGAAGTGAACTGGTCTTCCCAGAGTCCCGGCGCGAATCAGAGGGAACACCTTTGGTATGAGTCAGAACATCTCACATCACTACCTCCCCTGGTTTTGACTCTTCAGGAAGCATGAGGTGCAATTCCTCCACGCACATTGAGACATCTCATCGTCCCCAACAGAGTTCAAGCAGTCGTAATATCCACTAATAGGTGACCTGACCCAATCAATTGAGCAGGATGGATTCCATAGGAAGTTTACTACAACTGATCGTACCCTCACTCTACGTGAAACAGTCAGTAGAACAAGTGAGTGCCGTCTTCTCCTTGTCTTCATAAATTTTGAAGATGCATTCGATCTGATGAGTCAACCAGCTGTGTTCGAGGCTCTAATAGAGCAAGGAATAGAACAGGCTCATATTAAGGTTTTATACAACATATACAAAACCTCCACAGCGTTTGACAACGTAGTTGATGAAACCAATGAATTTTTTCATCGAAAAGGGCGTAAAGCAAGGTGACGCTATATCTCTAAAACTATTTTCAGCAGTCCTAAAAAAAAAAAAAAAACAACGGTTAAATTAGATTGGAAAAGAAGGGGAATCCAAAATCTGGGAAGGATATTAAATAACCTGAGATTATAGTACAGAAGAATTTGGAATACTGGCTAGATAACTTTCACCAGCCTGCTCTGAAGAAGGCCTGAAAATGAGCTATGGTAAAACCAAGATCGTGATGAATTAATGGCCAATGGCCACCAAAGGAGAAAGGATCAGTTGCAAGTACGCAACTTCAAAGGGTCACAGAATACGTCTATCTCACTGTGCTGCTAAATATGAAAGGAGACATAAAACCAGAAATATTTCGACGTATTAAATCGTGCTGGCAAGCGTATGGGAGATACTCCTAAGTTTTGCAATCGAAGATGTTGCCTGAGCTGAAGAATTTTTGACCAATGTATAGTGTCAGTAATAAGATTGTGAGACATGGACAATGAATGAGTTCATTGTCAGAAAACTAATGTTAGCCCAAAGAGGAATGGAAAGATCAGTGTTGGGCTACAGAAAGAAAGCAGTCAAACGGCAGAGGACAGTGACATAATGGAACGGGTAAATACATTGACATGGGAATGGGCTGGTCATGTTGCTCGGGCCGACCGGTGTGACCGAGCGGTTCTAGGCGCTACAGTCTGGAACCGCGCGACCGCTACGGTCGCAGGTTCGAATCCTGCCTCGAGCATGGATGTGTGTGATGTCCTTAGGTTTGTTAGGTTTAAGTAGTTCTAAGTTCCAGGCGACTGATGACCTCATAAGTTGAGTCCCATAGTGCTTAGAGCCATTTGATAGTCTTGTAATGCTATCTGACTATGAACAGAAGGGAGACATAGACTGTTTCGAAGCTGAAACATTGTATTATCCCGATAATTCGTGACAATTTAGGATTCTTTGTTTTATTAAAAAGGACTCTTTTCGTATTGAACTGGCAACGGGAAGCTCAGTATTATTAGAAATGGCAGAACCAACAGGGATCCTTTGTTGCACGCCGACTCAAAGAGACCACATTACCAAGTGATCGAAATCGCTGATGACGATGAAAGATGAATAGGTGTCCAGATATTTTTCACCAGGCAGCGTACACAGAGTTGAGCTGCCATCAGCCTTCAAAATTCAGATGACCGTGGGGGAAAAATAGGAAGACAGAGAAGCGAAGACACGCTGACAGAGGGATTCAGTTTTCGTAGCAGCATTGTTCTTTCCTTTTTCCCGTGAATGGTGTTGTGGGAAGACTCGCAGATGGGTCGCTGACAGGCGATGTGACAGGTGTGTTGCGGGTAGCCCGCCTACCTGTCGGCGCGCCTCCGCTGCCGCCGCCCCGCGGCCCTGCGCGGCTGTAACGGCGCCGCCACCTGTCGCCGCAGCGAGCCCGCATTCGTTACCAACGGCCGCCCGCCGGCAGGGCCCGGCCAGGCAGAGGCACGCGTCGCCAACGGCCGAGCAGCGCCCGGGTTCCGGCCCTCACTGCCTCGCCGCCCCTTAGCTATTCCGGTTCAGCGGACCGGCAAACACCGCGGAGCACCAGCTGTGCCTATTCTAGCGGCTGCCACACTCCAAATTTCCTTGACGCTTTCTTTTCGAAGAAGCAACCGCGTACGGCAAACAGAATACAGCACGTCGTTGAACGGAGAGAAGTCTTCACACTTCGGGAGTGTCCTAAAGCTGTGTCACCATTCCAGTTCACAACGACGGTACGTATGGGACAATATGTGCTACACAACAAATTGACAGGAAAAAATTGCTGCACCAAAAAATAATTAATGTAGAGTGACGCAGTTTCTGGAATATATTTGTCTAGGTAACATATTTAAGTGTAATTAGTATTGCAAAACCACAGGCTAACGTAAGCACGAGATAAGCCGTTACAAGTGTGAAATGCTGGTAGTTTAATAAGCGGTGTAATTGTCAGAATGTTGAATGCAAGCATGCAAACGTGCATGTATTGTGTTGTACAGGTGCGAGATGTCAGTTTGCGGGATGGGGTTCCATGGCAGTTAGACTTGGTCTGTTAGTCCAGGGACGGTTAATGCTGTCTCTGCAAGGGGCTGGAGCTGTAGTCCGACGATGTCCCATCTACTCTCGACTGAAGACAGATCTGGTGTTCGAGCAGGCCGAAAACATGTCGACACTCCGTAGAGAATGTGGATGAACGTTATCCTGTTGGAAAAAAACCCCTTGGAGTGCTTTTCATGAATGACAGCACAATAGGTCGAATCATCAGATTGACGTACAGATTTGCAGTCAGGGTGCGTGGTGACAACCACGAGAGTGCTCCTGCTTTCACTCGGAATCGCACTCCCAGGTCCAACTGACATGTTTAAGACCATCACTGGCACCGAGATAGAACGAGCTTTCATAAGAAAACACAATAGCCCTCCACTCTGACTTCCAACGAGCTCTCGCTTGTCACCACTCAAGTCGCAAATGGTGGTGGTTTGGGGACAGTGGAATACACCCTACACGGCATCTGGCTCAGAACTGTCCTCGAAGTGACCGATTTGTAACATTTCGTTGTGTCACTTTGGTGCCAACTGCTGCTCATATTGCTGCAGCAGATTCAGTACCATAGCCCAGATCCATAAACCGAATACTACGGCCTTCCCTTCCCGCAGTGTTTGGTGGCCGTCCGGACACAGTCATGTCCTGTGGCCAGATTCTTATAAAATCTTTCTACATTATCGCAGAAGGAGCATCCCTAGTATACGACCTCTTTCAAGCTCAGTGGGGCGTTGTGTCCTTGTCGCCTTAAAGGCTTTCTTGACTAACATCGACTCACCACGTCCAATCTCAAAGATAACTAATGCTGACAACCGTTACAGAGTATATTTCAAGCAAACCTAATTTCTATTCTCATAGGTGCACTTCTATGCGACTGGCGTGAAATCTGAATAGACAACATTTTTCGGAAATAGAAAGAAGTCTACCAACTTTCGTTTATGTTGCACAACTCCTTCTTGGTGCTCCGATTTTTTCCAGTCAGTGTATGTTCTAAAAACACCACGCTTAAAATGAGGTTTATCGTAGGCTCTTGCCTTGGGTTATTTTGGTCATACAAACGTTGAGTCAAGAGTTTTGGATAGCTTTTGGGCTAGGGGTCATTTCCTTACCTGCGAGAAAGATCGTCTTACTGTAACTGTCTTATAATACAGGATCAAATATCAACAAGCTACTCTGTGAAATGTACCCGCCATCGCACTACACAAATAAATATGTGATTTTCATATGCACCATGTGGAAATGAGCCTGAAGAGGATAGTAAATTGATTTATAGGAATAGACGAATATTTCCAGAAAAGATTTATTTTGCCTTACATTCCCAACTTGTGATGTCTGAGTGGACTGTTGTAGGACTATTTCTTCTCAGTGAAATATTTGAAGATAATGGGAATGGGGCGAAGGGAATCTCAATTGGGAATGTTTGAGGAGAGATATCTAGTTCAGAATTTCACCTCATCATCGGGGGAACCGTCCCAAAAGCCTTGGTCGAACAGCGGGATCGGAACAACTTAAACCTATCTCTGGGCCAATGTTGTCTTTTGTCCTAGATAAAAATAAAAATTTTCTTCATGTGTATGGTTTTGTGAAACTATGACTGCAGTTTTCTGTACTTACATTTTTATATATGGTGTATCATATGACGTCAATTTCTCTGTAATTTATAAAGCCAGTGGACAAAATGCGAATATATCCCTGTTTATTTAGAAGACTTTGACCGAAAAGTGGGGTATCAGGTGCCTCATTCGAGCTTCCTCATCACATTGAAAATTTTTTCCAAAAATATTGGCATGCCATCATATTCCTTTCTTTTTTAACACTCAACGCACCTCTTAACTCCCACAAGCTCGCCTAACAATAACGGACTCAGACCTTTAAGTCCATCGTTGTTAGTCGCTCACACCCATCCACTCCCAGCTGCCCTTTCTGACTCACTCAGCCCAACTCACTGTCATTATCTCTTTATCAATCTTTGTCATTGTCTCTTGTGTCACAGCCAGAGTCCCCTTTGTTCTGTCCTACCAGTACAGTCTCCTCTCACTGTCACTATTTCCCTCTTCCTGTCACTGTCATATATAGTGTCATTATCATTTATTGTCTCTAATACACTTCCACTTCGTCTTTCTCTTTATTCCCCTTGCCCCCCTCTCCGTCCCCTGGAACTGTCTCCTTCGCTGTTTTCGTAGCACCGTTGTGTCACTGTCAACTACGTTTCATGTTTCATTGTCACTCTGTCCCGCTCTTCCTGTCACTCTGTCATTGACTCCTTCGCTCTTTCTACAATATAATCACTGTCTGTTTGTTACTTTTCCGTCTCTTTGACACTGCCACTGTCTGCTTCTCTCTCAGAAAGAAAAAGCGCGAAAGTGTTGGCAAGCCAAACTTTTTGGGAAAATTTTCAAAGGACGGTAGAATGGGGCAGTTGGTACCCGACTTTCCATTAAGTCTTTCAAATTTTGTGCATGTGTATGAAAATTACTTATGTGAAACAGAAATAACATAAAACTAATTTTACACCTCAGACCGGTTTTTATTTGCACAACAATTTCGTATGCGCTTCAGTATTACATAGGGCGCCCAGAACACTTCTGGTGAGAGCGGAACACTGTACAGCATGTTTCTCCATGCTACGTCCCTTTATAAACTACGTTTCGCCCCACACCGGATTTTACTTTAAACCTCGGTATCTTGGAAGAGGATAAAGAAATTAAAAAATTCAGTGTTATTCTAGATCGGGTCTTAGGAATGTATCATAAAAATTACGGAATTTGCTGTGCATAGTCGCCTCTGAATCCGAGGCTCGGTTTTGGTACACAAAAACGATGTTTTTCAGGTTTTCCCACGGACCACCATGAAACTAAATGGCGCCTCCGTAAGCCCCTAAGCTGCAGTAAGTGTGTGTAATATTCAGAATATGACACTGTTTGTAGGATAGTTAGAGGAAGGTGTTCTTTCTTTTGGGTATGCAAATGGTTCCTAGACCAAGGGCTACATAAAGCATTTGACCTTACCTTTCTATCACCACTAGCACACCAGATATGAACAAGGCAAAAATCACGGCTTTTATGCGCGGCATTTGCAACATATTAGTTAGCAAATGCTGTCACATTCATACCCATTACTGGGCCACAGAAAAGCGTAGGTGGCTTAACCATGTCTATCATCAAAGAAAGAGGCGCATTAATGGCTGATGTGGAATCCCTGGAGCTGAAAGCATGGGTCCACACTACTCCACAGACACTCTAGCAGTTGAGTCTCGTATCGAGCTTTTATTAGCAGAAATTCAGGTGTCCTTCCTCAGAACGTTAAGTGCCGTATGTGGACTCAGCACAATAGTCATAAAACGCATTCTGCGCGAGGCGTTGTGGTGCCTCCGTCGCTCAGAGGTCAGTGAGCCGTGCTATAATACGAAGACTCTGGTTCGATTCCCTATATTGCGAGGAAGTTATCCTCGGTGGGAGCTCTAGAACAGGGTGCAGGATGCCAGCTGATGAGCTACTTGGGTAACATTTAGCGGCTCCAAGGTCAAAAAGGCCGACAACTGTCCAGAGAGTTGTGTGCTAAGCCCATCCCCCCTCCTTACATGATCAAGCCACTGGCAGAGGATGACATGGCGGTCAGTCGATCCCGATCTGCCCGTCTGGGTCACGGCTCGCAGCTTTCCTTTGTTTGCTTGATTTACATTGATTTTTACATAATTGGTTTACAAACATCAGTAACAAGATAAAAAATATAATATTCGTTTGAGAAATTAAAGTTCGTAATTGTAAATCATGAAAAATGACTAAGAACACTTCACTCACAGCTCCACAGAGAAAGAAACACCTTTAAGTTTACTTAAGTAAGTAAATATTCTTTTTACCTTACCTCAAATACATGGTGCATAGTTGCGTGTCTACACAGTACTGCGGCCCCTCCTAGTGACAGTGTCTGCGGTGTGTTAATGGGAGTTTTCTGTTTCAGTACAGTTGCACTGCTTGGATGCAACAAGTAACCAATATTATTGATAAGCTTACCGAGCGAGGTGGCGCAATGGTTAGCACACTGGACTTGCATTCGGGAGGACGACGGTTCAATCCCGCGTCCGGTATCCTGATTTAGGTTTCCCGTGATTTCCCTAAATCGCTCCAGGCAAATGCCGGCTTCCTTCCCCGTCCTTCCCTAATCCGATGAGACCGCTGACCTCGCAGTTTGCTCTCTTCCCCCAAACAACCCAACCCCAACAAACCATTGATAAACTTTGCCATATTTCCATACAATGCTTGTGTCATTCCACTGCTAAGCATAACATTCTGCACTGTATGAAAGGAAGATATACTGAAAGTCACTGTGTGCGGGAATGACATATGTCTATTTTCCTGTTGTCTTTCACGGTATCGTGACGCCGAATGAAGCGAACACCAGCGACCGAGCGAAGAGGTGCGGAGAGCGACCCTGGTATCGCGGTCGGTGGATCAGCGGTTCAAATCCCTGTTGGGATATCCAGGTTTAGATTTTATGATGGTTTCAATAAATCACTCAAGGCAAATACTGAATGGTTCTATCAAAAAAAGAAGGAACCGATTTCCTTCTTCAGTCAGGCTTGTGCTCTTCATCATTGACGGGACATTAAACCTTCATCATCCTTCCTTTCTACGTGCGACGTAAATGTCGGGTTAGTGATTCCGTTGCCTTTATTTGAAAACAAAGTCTAGTTACTTTAGTAACTAGACTTTCCAGCCCGTGGAAAACACCAAACATAGTCCAAATACGGAACGTAGTTCGTGTACAGAATAATAGCCGGCGCGTGCCTGGTAAGCATGCAGGAATGATTACGAGACTGAGATATTGCCGCTGTGCAGACAGGTTTTCCTTCTCCGGACACCACGCTACACAACGTGACATGACTTGGAGAAGGTTGGCGAGTCTCCAACTCGTTGCTATGTATCCGCTGCCTGCTGCGAGGCCGGCTGGATTGGCCGAGCGGTTCTAGGCGCTACAGTCTGGAGCCGCGCGACCGCTACAGTCGCAGGTTCGAATCCTGCCTCTGGCATGGATGTGTGTGATGTCCTTAGGTTAGTTAGGTTTAAGTAGTTCTAAGTTCTAGGGGATTGACGACCTCAGAAGTTAAGTCCCATAGTGCTCAGAGCCATTTGAACCTGCTGCGAGTCTGTAGTGCAACTGACTGTGGGAGCACTGACTGAGACGCTGGCTACAGCACTAAGTCTCAAATTACCACTTATTGGTTAATGAAACGTATATGGGCAAACTCAAATCAGTTCCAGCACTACTACAGTCTTAGGGCAGTCTTGGTATTATACCGAGATTTTTTCTTCTTAGATTCTTATGACGTTGGAACTAATGACTTGGAACGTCACGTGGTGATTTAGAGTTCAGTGGCCAGATGTCAGACAACGCGTTAAAGCCTTTTATGCAGCAGATTTGAAAGTAATCAACATTGTCTCTCGTTGATAATCTTGTATCCATTTATAAACTGGTCGTGGATGTTAAAAGTTGGCATTAGAGTGGAGTATAATCGATCAGTTAGTGTGTGTGTGTGTGTGTGTGTGTGTGTGTGTGTGCGTGTGTGTGTGTGTGTCTGTGTTTAACTCCATCCGAACAGGCCTTGGAAGGTCCAACGGTACCGACCGGTCGCCGCGTCATTCTCAGCTCACAGGCTTCACTGGATGCGGATATGGAGGGGCATGTGGTCAGCATACCGCTCTCTCGGCCGTATGTCAGTTTACGAGACCGGAGACGCTACTTCTTAATTAAGTAGCTCCTCAGTTTGCCTCACAGCGCTTGGCACACCGATTGGTCACCCATTCAAGTGCTAGTCCAGCCCGACAGCGCTTAACTTCGGTGATCTGACGGAAACCGGTGTTATCACTGCGGCAAGGCCGTTGGCTTGTGTTTGTTTATTATTCATATGAATGAACTTCATACTTTGAATTATTTAGCAAATTAAGTAAAGGCAACCCTGAAAGTCTGAACTGACTGTATTAATCGACCTCATTATTATTACACCTGGGAATGAGGGTGCTTCGGTCTGATTACTGTGAGTCGTCACGCAATCGGGGTTGATAGTATATACACAACTGACCTGCACATATAGACAGTGATGCGTTTTCCTTAGTCACAACTCTATTTACGAACTTCCACCATGCTGAAGTAACTGTGGGTTAGCAGCTTCTGTTGATGAGCACAACGAAAAACCAGCAAAATTTGCAAATACGAGTATTACTTTTTTTTATTTACTCGATGATTAGTTTGTATGTGCTGTAACTGTCCGTTGCACATTCTTGACATGGTCTTCACATCTTCGGTTATACCATTTTTTAATATGTTACGATGATCTGAAAATGGGTCTTAGCCCGAAACTAGTCATCGAGTGAATAAAAAAAAGTAAAATTTGCAACTGCGGACTGATTTTTCGTTGTACCGCTGTATCTGTTTACTGTAACGTCATTTCATGTTTTCCATAACGACGAAGCGCAATAATATCGTGGATGAGTAGTACTGGTGCACTTAGAGGCTAATAAAAGAAAGTAAAAAAGAAACCAAAAATGATAAACTCCTACTCAAACAATTTCATCAACAAAGGAGTGTAAGACAGTCATCATAAGACTAGTTTACCAGTGAGGTGTTCCTCTATTGCCCGAGTCTTAACCACATTAAGTAGCGAAATCTGCATATTATGGAAAACACCTTTACTCTCGAAACCCTTCGTATGATCAGTGCCGGCCCTTGTGACCGAGCGGTTCTAGGCGCTTGAGTCCGGGGCCGCGCTGCTGCTACGGTCGCAAGTTCGAATCCTGCCTCGGGCATGAATGTGTGTTATATCCTTAGGTTAGTTAGGTTTAAGTAGTTCTAAGCCTAGGGGACTGATGACCTCAGATGTTAAATCCCATAGCGCTTAGAGCCATTTGAACTATTTTTGTATCAGTGGTTCTGGAAATAGGAATAAGCAAGTTTCCTGAACGGAGGCGGATTCTCGAGATATCGCAAAACAGTTAGTGCTGAATTTGTGAACTGAAAGTATCGACAATGTGTTTAAGTGCTGCGTAATTCCCGACACTGTCTGATGCGAATTACTTGTAGCGTCATTTCGGCTGCCTGTGGCCGGAACTTCCGGCAGATGACGGCGTTGCCGCGTGTTCCTTTTGTAGAAGACGCCCAGCGGAAGTGAAAGCTGAGGCATCTGCTCACGCTGGCCTCTGCTGATTAATCACGCCTGCAGTCACGAGCCCTTTCGGTGAAGGAAGAGTACAACATTTCTTTCTAAATCTTCATGTCGGGCACAATCATTTCGTGATCAGCTGTTCTTAAGAGGTGCAGAGGGAAGGGATGGGATGGGAAGGGGTGGATGGCAAGACGAAGGGTGTTTAGCTCCTGAGCCAGAAATAGCTCACTGATGCAGTAAGATTGCTTTCATGCATTTATTACTAGCTTGATTAACACTGTTCTACGGCTGTTTGCGTCGAAGTTCTTTCCTACCCGTGGAACATCGCGATGAGCACAAAACTGAAAGAACGACAAATTTATTTGCGTGGCCATCCTCCGCAGCAAGCACAGAAATAGTTGTTTTGTAAATAAAACAGGCTTTTCTTGCTGCAACTTTTTTCCCAGACGTGTTTCGCCTTTTTCTTGCTCTAAGGCATCATCTGTGGGATATATAACGATACAGTTTTGTTAATTTTACATTATCAAACAGTTTACGTCACAATTTTTTAGGTAAATAGGTAATTACTTACGGTTTGCTGCGATGTGCGTTTCCTCTCTTCTGGTCTGGAGGTTGCATAGTGAACAGTGAAAAAATTCCGAATACAAAATTGTGTTTACACTGGTAGTGCTATATCCAGACCAGATGAGAGGAAACGCAGATCACAGCAAACCGTAAATAATTACTTATTTACATAAAAATCGCGACGTTGGATCTTTGATAATCGAAAAATAACAAAACTGTATCGTTATAGATACCACTGATGATACCTTAGACCAAGAAAAAGGTGAAACGCGTCTGGGAAAAATAATTTAAGTTGCAGCAAGAAAAGGTGGTTTTATTTACAAAACAATTATATCTATGACATTTCTTACAATTTCAACATTTAGTGACATCCAAGCAAACTTCACAGAACAGGCTACATTTGTGTACAAAGTTTCGTCAGAACGTTTTCTGCAACTAATTTACTTCATTTGGATATTGTTTTGTAACTGATCACAGCAGATAAATTTTTCATTACGTTCGGCAGTACCTGGTGACAAGTCTTCCTCAGAAACTCAACTTGGCCAAACCAGTGCAACAGATGGAGAATAAGAGAGAGATATTGCTGTACCTAAGACGGGAATTCCAGTGACGAAGTTTATTGAATTATCGGACTTTAAAGTTTTAATATCTATATTGGCTCAGCAATCTTACATATGCACTGATGAACCAAAACATTATGCCCACCTGCTTAATCGCTTGTTTGTACGTCTTTGTAACGAAATACATCACTGATTCTGTGTCGCCGGCCGGTGCGGCCAAGCGGTTCTAGGCGCTTCAGTCAGGAACCGCGCGACCGCTAGAGTCACAGGTTCGAATCCTGCCTCGGGCATGGATGTGTGTGATGTCCTTAGGTTAGTTAGGTTTAAGTAGTTCTAAGTTCTAGGGGACTGATGACCTCAGATGTTAAGTCCCATAGTGCTCAGAGCCATTTTTTATTGTCTTTGAATAAAAGTTTCACCTCTATTCGTTTCATTAGGTATTTATATTCTGTAGCAGTTCCTTCTGTCTACGATCCAAGTTTTATATAGCTATGTTTACTTGGCAGTAACGTATCATGTCAGAGGTTCTTTCGTCTGTAAGTTCAGCACGGCAGCGTAATTGACCAAGACAGTTGTCAGAGAAAGGTTTAGAACTGCTTCGCAAAACTGTAGCACCTGCAGTGAACCCAAAGGCGTCCCAGCCTATTCTCGGTACATTGACCTCCGCATCCATCTACCAGGAGACTGGGCCTTGATACTTCGAAAGCGATAGCAGCCAATTCGCTCTCTGACGAACGTCTTCCCCTAAGGGTTCGAGATGATGCGACACACGTGACTGTACGACACTGCTGGAAATGCCTTGGAGGTGCAGCTCTGAAGAAGACGGTGGTGGCGCGTGACGGGAGAGAGAGTGCAGCCCAGAGTGAGACGCCGGTGCGGACTGTTGCTGGCGTGTCATGGGGCTCAGCGAAGTGGCGGTCAGGCGTGGCGGCGGCGCGTGAGCCGTTCGTCACGGTGTGGCTGCTCCGAGTGGCGCCTCACAGTCCAGACACGCCCCGCCACCGCTTGGGACCTAATCAACAAAACACTGTGCTCGCGCAGTGGCTGCCTGCAGCACTTCCGTTCTGCACTGAAGTGTAGTCACACGGGCTACACTTCATGGCACGGCAACGGACGTACATGTCAGACATCTCGACTGGTTCGTGTACAAAATTCTCCCGGTATTGGAGTCAGATCATATCTGAGTTAAAACTCGAACTTTCCAATAAATTCACTACACTCTTCGTTAGAGGTCTCTGACTGCCGGGACCAACCTGTGTCTCTTATTCTGGGAGTATCATCAAAAACTTGCATCCTGCTCATTATGTGAACGGTTCAAGGTATCGAAACGAGGTTTAGGGCATATGATAGAACATAGAGGGGCACATACTTTTGTCGTGTTTGACCCATTACAACCGGACACTCTCCTCTAGCATTACTTTTCCTCAACAGTAGTTGTCGATACCAGTAATATTTTTCGAATTTTGGACAGATCGGTATTATCTCAGTTGCTTCTCTGAAAACGTTCAGATAAATTTTGTACACAGCTAAAATTTATGAAAACGAATTACTTTATAAAATATTTTACTTTCAATGTTGTAATCGATAAGTACTAGTTCTGAATGTATAATTAAAAACCATTTTTTAGAAACATTTGAAATTACGAATTATTTGCACATTTAAAATTTATATTATTAATTCAAATGGTTCAAATGGCTCTGAGCACTATGGGACTTAACGTCTGAGGTCATCAGTCCCCTACAACTTAGAACTACTTAAACGTAACTAAGACATCACACACATCCATGCCCGAGGCAGGATTCGAACCTGCGACCGTAGCAGTTGCGTGGTTCCGGACTGAAGTGCCTAGAACTGCTCGGCCACCACGGTCGGCTATTATTAATTACGCAATCCTGTACTGTTTACTAGGTTTATATCTGGTTTCATTTATGAAATAATAATCGGAATTAATAATGTAGCGGAAACTAGTAAGAATTCATTTGTTAAGAAACATTGTAAGGCCATTGGAATATTGTTGTTTTCGCAGAGTGTGAGAGTCGTAAACTTGCCTCTGGTGTGATCTGATGGTTTTTCGTATTTCGGCTTTGTTCACGTGAAAAATCAAAATACGGGATGATATACAAAAATGTGAGAAAATCTGTGGAAAACACATCTACGTAAAAAAATCTGCAACAACTATCTTCAAATTCATTCAGTTCAAATCAGCCATGAGCACCTGACGTGAGATTTTCACCTTCAAGAATCAGACCTCTAGACAAAACGGACTAGAGCCATCCCAACACGACAAGCTAAGTAAACTTGAAAGTTTATTGTAATCTTCGCTCCTCTCAAATCTTCATAAAAGACTCTGCTTATTAATTACTTGGACTGGGCACTGCAAATTTGTGGTTGCGAAATTTTAATCTATATGAAAATACTTGTAACATTTCAAACCAAAACGGTGTCGTTCATCGAATCGTAGTTGTTTCTGTACTATTATCTGCTGCATGCGCAAAAAAAAAAAAAAAATCGTGAAGTACACGAAATGAATACTGGCTAAATGGTAGGTGAAACTATTAATAAAAATTCACTTCACTGTAACATGAAATTACACTTCCAACCTCTCCCCCCCCCCCCTCCCTCTCTGTAATAAGAGTACCGACTTATGAATGACAAATAACCACCGCATTTATAAATGCCTATACAGGAGCAAAAGCTCGTAAATAGGCTCAGGTTGTTACTCTTCAACACCCATATTTGAAGACTTTTGTACCGATATCGTAACTGATTGCACTTAATTGGTTCAAATGGCTCTGAGTACTATGGAACTTAACTTCTGAGGTCATCAGTCCCTTAGAACTTAGAACTACTTAAACCTAACTAACCTAAGGACATCACACACATCCATACCCGAGGCAGGATTCAAACCTGCGGCCGTAGCGGTCGCGCGGTTCCAGACTGTAGCGCCTAGAACCGCTCGGCCACCCCGGCCGGCCATTGCATTTAATATTTACAATATTTACAGACTACAATCCAAGTTCCAAGCCTACGTTTCTATAGCACTGTAATATGACATTTACCTTTCTCTGTTATATGAAAAGAGCGCCAGTGGCCTTGCCGCAGTGGTAACACAAGTTCCCGTCGGATCACCGAAGTTAAGCGCTGTCGGGCTTGGCTAGCACTTGTATGGGTGACCATCCGGTATTCTGAGCGCTGTCGGCAAGCGGGACGCACTCAGCCCTTGTGACGCAAACTGAGGAGGTAACTGATTGAGAAGTAGTGGCTCCGGTCTCGTAAAGTGAGATACGACATGAAGAGCGATGTGCTGACCACATGCCCCTCCATATCTGCATCCAGTGGCGCCTGCGGGCTGAGGATGACACGGCAGTAGGTCGGTACCGTTTGGCCTTCCAAGGCCTTTTTGGACGGAGTTCTTTTGATATAAAAAGAACAGTCTAAATATCTCTATAAACTGTAACTACTGTTCGGTACACTTCATACAAGAAATATCAGGTATCTTATAAGAAATATTGTAAAAAGCTGCGTGTATATAGTAACCACGCACAAGGTAAACATTGCTGAATTCTGAGAGTTGGGGAAAACACGGTGGAGGATTCAGCCCGCCGTATAAGAGCTCTAGCCACGGCCGTGACGTGAGCGGCGTTCTATTTCCCTCAGCGGCGTATATCGCTGGACACCTCTTGGCTCCTCACATGTTTACCAAGGTGATGGGAGGGGACAGCTGCCCTCTAACAGGAGCCGAATGACAGTTGGCGCTGAGGCACCTCAGTGGTGGTGGCTGCAGCGGGTTGGCGGGGCTGTGGCACTAAGTCCCATATGGAACTTGGTGATGACGGGGGCAGACGTAGCCTGGTCTCTGACTCACGGCTGCTGCTGGTGAAGCCCACTCCTCTCGCTGCTCAGAATGACCCTTGCCCACATGGTGGTGCTGCTGGACTTGAGTGCCTTCTTCCTCACAATCCAGGGCGCATCTGAGGCGCGTTTGTTTCGCTAAAACCTGGCTGTAGTCACGTCACCCTCAGCAATAGACTTATCCTGGTGTGCTGACATCAACCAGCCCTCTAGAAACCTTACAGCTGTGAGCTACATTTTTCCGTTGACTGCCTCATCTTGCAGTGCCCTACGTGATTTTTATTCTGAGCCACATTCCGCCACATTTGCGGCTACTAGCCTATGGCTGGTAATACAATGATTCGCAGCAGTTTGTTTACTACCTCTCACTATTTAAGTCAAAAGAGGGTAGAATGATAAATAGATTTGTGCCCTTAAGTCTCTCAGGAGTTCAAATGGTTCAAACGGCTCTGAGTACTATGAGATTTAACTGCTTGAGGTCATCAGTCCCCTAGAACTTAGAACTACTTAAACCTAACTAACCTAAGCACATCACACACATCCATGGCCGAGGCAGGATTCTAACCTGCGACCGTGGTGGTCGAACGGTTCCAGACTGTAGCGCCTAGAACCTCTCAGTCACAACGGCCGGCTCTCTCAGGAGACTCTGTTTGTTCCATTAGTACTGGAATAACAATACTTAGTACTAGTCACAGTGGCAATGCCATCACGCTTCGTAAGGTCACACTAAATATTCTTCTGTGAACTGGGTAGGATAGTCTAAGGCAGAACTCTGAATGCGTCGCCGCCCGGAGTGTCCGCGCGGTTTGGGGCGCCATGTCGCCCATTGCCCGCGGAGGTTCAAGTCCTCCCTCGGGCATGGGTGTGTTTGTGTGAGTGTTGTTCTTACCATAAGTTAGTTTAAGTCATGTGTAAGTCTAGGGACCAATGACCTTAGCAGTTTGACCCCGTAGCAATTCACACATATTTGAACATTTGTGGCTTTTAAGAAGACGCGTGGACCTATCACAATTGTTGCAGGCAGTGAGACGCTGCGAATTCGACGTCCTCTGATGGCGTACTTAGCACCACCTGGCAGCATATTGTGAGCTCTCTGTAGCTGCGGCTCGCAGCGGCCGGCTTAAACGCGTCATCCACAGAGATTTGAGCGGCGCGCGTCGACGAAGACGCCGTCGGTACCGCAAATTTCAACGGCCTTACCACTCTATTTTAGCTAATTTCTAGGATGCTTCGGCGAAAAGTTCCAATGTCAACATTAACAAGCGTCATATCAGTAATAAGTCTTCACACGAGCCGGCCGCGGTGGTCTCGCGGTTCTAGGCGCGCAGTCAGGAACCGTGTGACTGCTACGGTCGCAGGTTCGAATCCTGCCTCGGGCATGGATGTGTGTGATGTCCTTAGGTTAGTTAGGTTTAAGTAGTTCTAAGTTCTAGGGGACTGATGACCACAGCAGTTGAGTCCCATAGTGCTCAGAGCCATTTGAACCATTTTTTTCTTCACACGACCTTTCGAATGGCATTCAAAAGTACGTGCTTCACTACCTCTGTTGAAATAACACTCAACTGGATTAAATATGCGATAAAATTACGTGCCCGCTGCGTACTATCACGTGGTGAAAACCTTGTCTCGATATTTTGAGGAGTTGGCGATATTCAAGTAGCGCAAGTTTCAGGTAATGGTGTGGCTTACTGTCGGTCAGTGCCCACAAGAGAGACATGTGGCGAGTACGTCACAGCACTTGACACTGCACGTCTTACGAGTCCCAGAAGCCGTCTCCGGTGGGGAGCGAGTACCTGTTTCAGACGAGTCTAATAATTCGTGACTGCTTGTGTTAATGCATGTAAGCTGTCGGTCGCACATGAGAAATTTAATGCCTCTAGTTCGTATCTTTCCAATTGTGTATTTATTTGCCGTGGGCCCTTCACGTTGCCGAGTGTTCCCGAAATGTGGCGGACAATCCGAGTATTGTGACGTCACAAGTTCGTTGCAGTGCCCGTGTATCTCGTTTGCCCCGCTATTGGTCGAGTGACGTCACCCGAAGCGAGTTACATGTACAAAGGCAGCAAATAGATATATCACACAAATCAAGACACTTCACTTTCTATGGAAACAATGCAGTTCGTTTGTACTCCAACAAGTTTTAGCTGATAACATGTCTTCGGCTAACATCGTCTCCAGCTATCATTTCTATAAACTAAGACTGCTGCCGAATAATGACACTCATGTGATCTAACAAATTACAACAATCTAGTCTTGAAAAGGGATACGCGGATATATGCATGTGCCTGCGAAATCAAATGTAGTTGAAATTTTGCGATGTCTCTCCGCTCATGAAATGCAACTTATCCCTATGACTCACTACTTGTGTCTTAAGACAATTTAAAGCTGTCGAGAAAGAACACCACATTCTACGCTCTTCAGAACACCAATAAGTCGTGTTCCGATTTCCAAAAGGGTTTACGCCTCACTCCACACCTTAGCGACCACAAGGTGGCGCCACTCAAAATACAGGATGGTCAGACACAGTCTGAAAAGCTTGTAAGGGTGTCGCACAGCAGGCTGTTCTCAGAAATAATTATTCGATAAATTGCTTCGTTTCCATATTAATTAGTACAGAAGTTAGCCAATCAGGCCCATACATGCGCAAATTCAAGCGTCCCGCCAGATACAATTTAGTGTCAGTTGTTCTCATAGCATAGATGATACCGCACAAGGCAGCTCAGCCTGTGGTTCGAAATCGATCCTTACTACCGTCCCATATCCCATTTTTGCGTCGTTCTCTTCTTCGGTTTTAGGAAACCAAACGAAGAACACATTTGGCGACACCGTTTCTGACGGGCCGCTTGAATCTGCGTCCGCAACGGCGTGGTTGGCTAACTGATATACTAATTAATTAGGAAATGGCGCAATTATTTTTCAGCGCAGCCGGCAGGGGTGGCCGAGCGGTTCTTGGCACTACGGTCTGGAATCGCGCTGCTGCTACGGTCGCAGGTTCGAATCCTGCCTCGGGCATGGATGTGTGTGATGTCCTTAGGTTAGTTAGGTTTAAATAGTTCTAAGTTCTAGGGGACTGATGACCGTAGATGTTAAGTCCCATAGTGCTGAGAGCCATTTGAACCATTTTTTTTTTGCACAGAGCCATTTTTCAGCGCAACCTACCCTGAAACACCCTTACAATCTTTCCAGAGCGTTTCTGACCACCCTGTATATGATTAAGATGCATTCTTTCAAGGCTCCAGTTTTTTTTTATCAAACGTCACGCGTCTTGAACGCCAAGAGTGCTTTATACTAGGATGACGCCGAAAAATTTTCTGCACTACAACTCATATTTTGTCTTCTAACAAGTCATTATTCCGTAACTGCCAAACCAGATCAGACACTTCCAGCATTCTGGCTGCACCTCTGCATAATACTAAATCTTTCTCTATCCTCTGCTCCATTTAGGCCATACATCAGTGGAACAAATTACACTGGATCAAATTACACTCCAACATCCGTCTTATAGAAAACAACTCTACGTTCAAGAAGAAATTAAAGCTTTATCTGTGATCTTGTGTGTAGCTTCTCGCTCGGTGTATCCCTGCAATTTTCATTTCGTCCAGCAGAGAATCAGCATCTCTGACACTCTGTAAATTGTCTATGTTTTTCTCCTTCTGTTTTCTTCCTTCCCGCCAGTTAACTTTGTGTCCACATGGACTTCCCATTACTGTTGTCATACATTTCTCTTAGATGTCAGTACTCGCCTACTACACGGACGTAATGATGAAACTGTCTAGTTTTAATAAGACTGACATTTCTTAAATTACAGATATTCAGTACCACACAGATTATTATTATTATTATTATCATTATTATTATTATCCAGGGTGTGTGTTTTACTTTGAGACGATTAAATATCTCTCATTCGAAAAAATTGTGAAGAGTTAATAATAATGTAGGAGACATCAATCTGTGATATAACAAAATGAACAAATAAATAAAAATTCTGTGATCTGCTTAAGAAAGAGAAAATGTTGGACAATCTAAGATAATCAGGAAAAATAAATATGGCGACATAATGAATACATTTGAGGTGGAAGTCGGGCTGCAGCAACAGACGGTGCCGGAGAATGACTGTGGAGATTTCGGTTCTCCGTATCTAAGTTAAGGAGCGTTCCTTTGGAAAGGTAAGAAAAACACGGCGGTTGTCAGCATTAACACGCTCCTCCTGGTGTGGCCGAATCCAGCACGAGAGCCGTTTCTCGGCGCTGCAGTCATTCTTCAGTTGCAGACCAACGTGCGGTGGCTCATGGAGAGCAAATGGAGCAGTAAAAAGTGGAGGCGTGTATCCTCAGAGTCGGCTGTTCACTTTGAATACCTTCAAGACTATAAAAACCCTTCTGTTTCCACAACAGTTATTCCAGTCAAAATTGGTTCAAATGGCTCGGAGCACTAGGGGACTTAACATATGAGATCATCAGTCCCCGAGAACTAAGAATTACTTAAACCTAACTAACCTAAGGACATCACACACATCCATGCCCGAGGCAGGATTCGAACCTGCGACTGTAGTGGTCGCGCGGTTCCAGACTGAAGAGCCTAGAACCGCTTGGCTACAACGGCCGGCTTTTCCAGTCGACATAAATAAAACTATTAGGCGCGTGACAACAGAAGGCGGCAAAATTCAGAAATTAAATGGATTTAAATACCTAGTACAACGGACAGAAACTGGTGTGCCAAAAAGAGCAGCAATGGGAGCACGTATGAACAAAATTACTTTAATATTAAAAAGGAAAAACCTTCCTAATGTTTTGCAAACGTATATCGTACAGTCATGAATCGGCGTTCCGCTTCTCAGGCCACCTTCAGGCGACAAGATGAAATTAGCATATAAACAAAATATGAGCATCGGCAATAAGAAGAATCTTTCAATCAATCCGCAGTTGAGACACTACTAGATATGATCCACCCTGAAACCTTATAAGCAGCAGAAAACCTGAGCCTCGTAAGAACAGAATTACTTTAGAGGCTAGAACTTGTGGAACGAAAGATTTTCGGGAGGATATCGAGGTACTCCAAAAACTGGAGACTGCCAGTATAAAAGATGAGCGAACTAAGAACTGCGTAGACAGTAAGAGAGAATCTTGGACAACTTGAGGAAGAGAAGGACCATGTTCTGCGGACGCTCTCTGAGAATGGACTAAGGGTGATCGAGACATCAGATACTATACTTCCTTGTGAATAAGAGCACCAAAGTTCGCTGGATCCAAGAGGTACAGAGGAATCAGAAATAAATTAGAATACGCTAATTTCTTTCTCAATAGAGTGATTCTGAAATAAGTATTTCATGCTGTAATAAGTTTTCAGGAGAGATTTAGAGTCAGCACAAAAGTGTAGTGGATAGAAGAGTGAAGTAAGTTACGAAGTATGAAAATTAAAGACTACTAAATAAGGATAAAGACCAGAAGAAACTAAACTAATCTGAATCAACGGGATGCTCAAGTAGCCAAAACGAATAGAATAAGAAGATATAGAAGAAGAAGAAGACGAATCACACATTTATTTGTCCATTAAGCAAGCATGATAATCATTTTCATGAAGGATCACGCATTGTATTCAGTTCTGATAGAAATTCAAAGTCATCGTGCCAATTGTTTCACGGGCGTCCTCTCCGTGCAGGATCAAACCATGAAAGCAAATAAATAGCATTATCAAAATCATAAATCTCAAACAAAACAAACAATTATGGTAAACTAGCTAAGTATAAAAAATTAAATAAACACCAGCCTGAAAACGCACACGTTAAATGCCTCAACGCAAAGATGAAAGCAAACTACGAACCAGTCTTGCTGCCCCCAACTGTCGGTCAATAAAGTAAAGCCATTTTTTTTACAGGTCTCTGTCTTCCAAAGTAGAGCTTCTTTTTTCTTTTTTTTAAAAAAAGGTCTCTTGTCTTCCATTCCCAAGACAGACTGGTACCAGTTGCACTTGTGTTATGTCTTTTCATGTATATAAAATACTTTAGTTCGTATCTCATCTCTTCATTTCTTATTTCCTCTCTATATCCAGCTATTGTTTTTAGTTATCTCATTTCAATAGCGTTATTCTCGATTCTCAATTCAATTACAATAGAACCGGCTACGTAATTCCTTCTTAAAATTTCACTTGTGTTGCTTTCACTTTGTTGCTAATCTTTCTTTTTATAACTCTACATTTCAGCTGAAATTCATTCAACTTATCTCCATTTTGAAACTTCCTGAAAGATTAAAACTGTGTGCCGGACCGAGACTCGAACTCGGGACCTTTGCCTTTCGCTGGCAAGTGCTCTACCATCTAAGCTACCCAAGCACGACGCATGCCCTGTCCTCACAGCTTTACTTCTGCTAGTACCTCGTCTCCTACCTTCCAAATTTTACAGAAGACCTCCTGCTAGGAGATATGGTAGAGCACTCGCCCGCGAAAGGCAAAGGTCCTCAGTTCGAGACTCGGTTCGGCACACAGTTTTAATCTTCCAGGAAGTTTCATACCAGCGCACACTCCGCTGCAAAGTGAAAATCTCATTCTGGAAATATCTCCATTTTCATCATAAAAAGCTGATGATGTTGGTGATTAAATTTGCGGAACTGTTCAGTTGTTGTGTTAGTGTCCATGGAATTCTTTCAATGGAGATGATATTTTTTCTTAAATATCATTATCGGTTTGTTGACTTTGTCTCGGTTTTGGTTTAAGACTGACTTGAAGAATTGATTCATGAAAACTGTGGGCTGGCGTCGTTGTCTTCAAGGAGGACCTCATCATCAGAGTAAAATTAAAAAAAACTGAGAAGAAAGAATGTTTGAAACAGCGATGGCAATTCTAAAATATTTTGTATTACCGGTGGTTAAACAGTTATTAATTAATTAAAAAAATGTCTGGGTAGACAAATTTTCCATTCTTACGTAAGTCCCTCTCCATCTCTCTCCATCTCCCTCCCATCTTTGTCCACCTCCACCACCCGCCAATCTCTGTCCACCTTCACAACCACCATTCTCAGTCTATGTCTTCCAACCCCCCCCCTCCCCATTCTCTTTCAATCTACTCCTGTCCTTCTGTCGCCCATATCCTCTCTCTGTACACTCCAATGATCACCGTCTCTGTCTACCTGCTCTTTACCACTTTCTCTGTCCATCTATCCATATTCCTCCCCCCCCCCCCCTCTCCCTGCCCGTCACCTCCTCACCCCTCTACCTGTCTATCTCCTCCTCTTCTCTCTTTCCTTCCATCTCCTCCCTCCACTTCTCTGCCTACCTATTCCCTCCTCCCCCGTCCCTCATCTCTTTATTGCCCCCACCCTACAAAACAGAGGATAATTATTTCCTGACAAGTAAAGTTGTTGTCTATAGAGTGTGTGTATGTGTATGTGTGTGTATGTATGTATATACGTGTGTGTGTGTCAGGCTACTGAAAAAGACGAATGATGGTCAGACAGTAGGCATCCATGTGGCAGCTGCGATTTTCAAAAACAAGTGTTGTGATACAGTGCAGGCGCGAGGCTATATTGCCCGCGTGAGCCCCGTGCTGTTATAAAACTAGTAGCAAACTAAATAAATATGTGGTCGAAGGAACAGACACGGCAATATTTGTTAACTGGAAGAAAGTTCTATTGCTTCCGAGGAGTCCAATATCTATCTTTAAGTAGCTGCTTGAATCTCGCGCTTTTAGTTTCTTACCCAGAGACTTTTTTTACCTGAGATTTTATTGTAAGGAACTTGGAGAGCTTATAGTGAGACTCTTCCCGTTGTATGATTCCCGGAACAATGGCGGACTTCTTAAGTTTATTATGAGTAAATTCAAGGATCTACATGGTTTCAACCAAGGGTGTGTGAATTGTGACCTTGTCCTCAGTGTCAAGAAGTGCTTGTCGATCGCTCTGCTAATCGCTCTGTTACTTTAATTTTTTAATACGAATGTAGGGAGTTTTCCGAGTGTGCTGATAAAGGCTTCCTCTACCCACTGCCGTGTAATTATGACACAAAGAGGAATAGATTATGTCGCACTCCTCCTGGACTAGGAAGACGACGGCAATGAACTGTTCAAGGGAAGATTTTGAACGCTGTGAAGGTAGGTAGATGACAGATGGAACCTTCGTGACGGCCCTGAGATCTAACACCAATCTCTACCTCTCGGCGCTTATGCTCTAGCCTATTCGAGCACGGCTGACTACTTCCCGCTACCGGTAATTGTATCCCGCGTAGTCGACGAACACTAGAGAAGTGCCCTGCAATTCCACTCGCAAATATGCTTGACATCTTATTTCGAACCATTTTAATACCACGCGCCCAACAAAAAGTGTGAGCTCAATGGATAGCTGAGTGTATGGATCGTTATAGAGGGGTACAGACAAAGAGTAAAACTTCACCGCCCCTTATGACTTCGATGTCGATGGCATTTTATATTCTAACTGTTCTCCATTTTCTTTTTGTAGTTATAGATTGACAAGAGCAAACTGCATTTGTCACCATGTTCGAGGCGTCGCGATCCTAGAACAACAAGAAACTTATTATAGTCGGCTCTTCTGCTAAAACAAAGCGATTTCTTAATTGTTTTTAGTACATCTACATTTATAAATTTCTTCTGTAACGTATCACATTTGTTACTCAGATGGGTGCTACAATAATCTGGTTGGCCTGGAGGCCAGAGATGTAAGCTGGAGAGGGACAGTAGAGGGGAAACGGGCAAAAGAAACGAGACAGAGAAACACCTTCTGGTTTATGACGTGATTCAAATTGTTTCCGAGCATATGTTCAGGCATAGTCCACCTCCGGAAGCGCGGGACACCTCCTCCACTTGCTTTATGACTACCGCAACGCTCTTCCTACACTCCTGGAAATTGAAATAAGAACACCGTGAATTCATTGTCCCAGGAAGGGGAAACTTTATTGACACATTCCTGGGGTCAGATACATCACATGATCACACTGACAGAACCACAGGCACATAGACACAGGCAACAGAGCATGCACAATGTCGGCACTAGTACAGTGTATATCCACCTTTCGCAGCAATGCAGGCTGCTATTCTCCCATGGAGACGATCGTAGAGATGCTGGATGTAGTCCTGTGGAACGGCTTGCCATGCCATTTCCACCTGGCGCCTCAGTTGGACCAGCGTTCGTGCTGGACGTGCAGACCGCGTGAGACGACGCTTCATCCAGTCCCAAACATGCTCAATGGGGGACAGATCCGGAGATCTTGCTGGCCAGGGTAGTTGACTTACACCTTCTAGAGCACGTTGGGTGGCACAGGATACATGCGGACGTGCATTGTCCTGTTGGAACAGCAAGTTCCCTTGCCGGTCTAGGAATGGTAGAACGATGGGTTCGATGACGGTTTGGATGTACCGTGCACTATTCAGTGTCCCCTCGACGCTCACCAGTGGTGTACGGCCAGTGTAGGAGATCGCTCCCCACACCATGATGCCGGGTGTTGGCCCTGTGTGCCTCGGTCGTATGCAGTCCTGATTGTGGCGCTCACCTGCACGGCGCCAAACACGCATACGACCATCATTGGCACCAAGGTAGAAGCGACTCTCATCGCTGAAGACGGCACGTCTCCATTCGTCCCTCCATTCACGCCTGTCGCGACACCACTGGAGGCGGGCTGCACGATGTTGGGGCGTGAGCGGAAGACGACCTAACGGTGTGCGGGACCGTAGCCCAGCTTCATGGAGACGGTTGCGAATGGTCCTCGCCGATACCCCAGGAGCAACAGTGTCCCTAATTTGCTGGGAAGTGGCGGTGCGGTCCCCTACGGCACTGCGTAGGATCCTACGGTCTTGCCGTGCATCCGTGCGTCTCTGCGGTCCGGTCCCAGGTCGACGGGCACGTGCACCTTCCGCCGACCACTGGCGACAACATCGATGTACTGTGGAGACCTCACGCCCCACGTGTTGAGCAATTCGGCGTTACGTCCACCCGGCCTCCCGCATGCCCACTATACGCCCTCGCTCAAAGTCCGTCAACTGCACATACGGTTCACGTCCACGCTGTCGCGGCATGCTACCAGTGTTAAAGACTGCGATGGAGCTCCGTATGCCACGGCAAACTGGTTGACACTGACGGCGGCGGTGCACAAATGCTGCGCAGCTAGCGCCATTTGACGGCCAACACCGCGGTTCCTGGTGTGTCCGCTGTGCCGTGCGTATGATCATTGCTTGTACAGCCCTCTCGCAGTGTCCGGAGCAAGTATGGTGGGTCTGACACACCGGTGTCAATGTGTTCTTTTTTCCATTTCCAGGAGTGTATATTTCCCACAATGTAATTGAGTTTCTTGTACGAGGCTGCGTGCGAGAGTTACGACAGTCAGTAAAAGCTTCGCTTCTGTTGCGGGAACGAGATATTACTCCCCATTTTCACACACCTACTGTCGTACCGTCCGTAGATGTAACTCCATCCTGAGACCCGTATTTCCACTGGGCGCTTCTGTTAGCGGGGATAGTGGTACTTACAACGATTCCATAACCCGTAACTCGTGATTTAACGGTGTGTTAGCTCATTTTCCCTGCTGGTGATTCCGTCACAGTACTATACTTTTCCCCCACTCGGTGTACACTGAGGTAACAAAGTCACTGCATAGCTGTATGCACATATACAGATGGCTGGTAGCATCGCCTACACAGAGTATCAAGGGCAGAACACAGGCGGAGCTGTCATTTGTACTCAGCTGATTCATGTCAGAAGATTTCCGACGCTGTTATGATCGCTCAATAGAAATTAACAGACTCTGAAATTGTTATGATAGTTGGAGCTAGACGCATGGGACCTTCCACTTCGGAAATCATTAGGAAATGCAGAGAATACCAAATTTCAGGCACTACCTCTTACCATGGACAACGCAGTGGCCAGCAGCCTTCCCTTAAACACTCGAGAACAGCGGTGCTTGGGTAGAGTTGTCAGTGCTAACAGACAACCAACAATGCATGTAATAACCGCAGAAAAAAAATTGTCGTGCGATGAACGTATCCGTTAGCGCACCGCGGTGAAATTTGACGTTAATGGGCTGTGTCAGCAGACGATCGACAGGAAGGCCTTTGCTAACAGCACAACATTACCTGCAGCGCCTTACATGGGCTCGTGGCCATTTCGGATGGATCCTAGACAACTGGAAAAACGTGGTCAGATGAGTCAGCTGGTAAGACCTGATGGTATGCTTCGAGTTTGGCGCAGATCACAAGAAGCCAAGGACCTAAGTTGTCCACAAGGCACTGCGGGTCCATAATAGTGTTGGCTTTGTTTACTTGGAATGAACTGGATGCTCTGATCCACCAGAACTCATAATTGACTGGAAATTGTCATGTTTGGTTAGCCTGAGACCATTTGCAACTATTCATGAACTTCATGTCCTCAAACAACAATAGACTTATTATGGATGATAATGGGCCGTGTCACCGTGCCACTATTGCTCACGATTGGTTCGAAGAACATTCTAGGAAATTTGAGCGAATTGTTTGGCCAACCAGATCGCCCAACATGAACCAAAAATGGTTCAAATGGCTCTAAGCACTATGGGACTTGACATCTGAGGCCATCAGTCCCCTAGACTTAGAACTACTTAAACCTAACTATCTTAAGGACATCAAACACATCCGTGCCCGAGCCAGGATTCGAACCTGCAGCTGTAGCAGCAGCGTGGTTCCGGACTGAAGCGCCTAGAACCGCTCGGCCATAGCGGCCGGCCCGACATGAATCCCATCAAATATTTATGTTACATAATTGAGAGGAGTGTTCGTGCACAAATTCCTACACCCGCAACACTTCTGTAGTTATGGGAGGCTATGGAGGCAGCACAGCTCTGTATGTCTGTACGGCACTTCCAAAGACTTGCTGAGTCCGTGCCACATCGATTTGCTACACTACGTCGTGAGAAAGGAGATGTTTCATGATTGTTGTCACCTCACTGTATGCCATATTTCATTCTCAGCCAATCAGGTTCATATTGCGGCAGGGCCGGTACAAAGAGAGGCGGTGGACCCATCTGCCGAGGAAACGCCGATGAACGGCCCTGCGACTGCTGGAGGCCGGGAGGAAATCGTTCGTTTCGGCAACAATTACGACCCGGAGAAATATTT
Source organism: Schistocerca piceifrons (assembly GCF_021461385.2). Taxonomy (NCBI): domain Eukaryota; kingdom Metazoa; phylum Arthropoda; class Insecta; order Orthoptera; family Acrididae; genus Schistocerca; species Schistocerca piceifrons. The sequence continues at coordinate 509,312,342 of NC_060140.1, forward strand.
TGTCAGCGCCATTGTGTGCAGTCCTGCCGCGCCGCGGACGCGTGATAATTTCGAGCGCCTGCGCGCCGCGATTTATCGCTGTCAGACGCGCGGGCAGCTGATAACGAATGCGGGCGATGCAGAGGGCGGGTGAGAAATGCGCGCGTCAGAGACAAACACAATGGGGCAGGCCCGGCCGGCCAGCCACGCGGTCCGCGAGTAAACAGCGGAGGCAGGCGCTGGCTCTGAGGCCCGGCCGCTGCCGGCTCCAGAGGCAGCCAATAATTTACGTGTCAGCTTATCTGGCTGAGTGCTGGGCCGGCCGCCGGACGGCGCGGCTCGTAAAATTAAGAGGGACCGCGTGGGCGCTGCTCCGCCTGGCCGTTACCGCGGGGCACCCGGCGCTACTCCTGCGCCGACCCCGTCGCTCCCAAGGTGCTCCTCCTACTCCCGCCGCGTCTTAACTCTTCACTTTCTCAAAGTTCTAACCTAATAGCTGCATCTTCCAAATGAACTATCCATCTAGTACCACTACAAAGTTCTTCCACTCTTTTGACTATATCGTTATGTACAGGGTGATCAAAAAGTCAGTATAAATTAGAAAACTGAATAAATCACCGAATAATGTAGATAGGTACAAATTGACACACATGCTTGGAATGACATGGGGTTTTATTAGAATCAAAAAAATACAAAAGTTCAAAAAATGTCTGATCAGAAGAGCAATAATTAGCTTAACAAAGTAAGACAAAGCAAAGATGATGTTCTTTCAAGGAAATACTCAATATGTCCACCATCATTCCTCAACAATAGCTGTAGTTGAGGATAATGTTGTGAACAGCACTGTAAAACATGTCCGGAGTTATGGTGAAGCATTGGCGTCGGATGTTGTCTTTCAGCGTCCCTAGAGATGTCGGTAGATCGCGATACACTTGCGACTTCAGGTAACCCCAAAGCCAATAATCGCACGGACTGAGGTCTGGGAACCTGGGAGGCCAAGCATGACAAAGTGGTGGCTGAGCACACGATCATCACCAAACGACGCGCGCAAGAGATCTTTCACGCGTCAAGCAATATGGGGTGGAGCGCCATCCTGCATAAACATCGTACGTTCCAGCAGGTGTTTATCAGCCACGCTGGGGATGATGCGATTCTGTAACTTTTCGGCGTATCTCTCACCCGTCCAGTAGCAGTTTTGCTGTCCAGCGCCATCTGTCGGACATTTTGTGAACTTCGTTTTTTTTTTTTTTGTTGTAATAAAACTCCAACTCATTCCAACATGTGTGTCAATTTTTACCTCTCTATCTACATTATTCCGTGGTTTATTAAGTTTTCAAATGTATACTGACTTTTCGATCACCCGGTATATAATTGTAATACCATTAGTATTACAGTGAGATAACAAAGGTAATGGGTGTCGGATCTCCATTTCCCGTGCGTAGTTCAGCAACTCGACGTGCCAACAGGTCGTTGGAAATCCCCTGCAGAAATATTCAGCCAAACTGCCTCTACAGCTGTCCATAATTGTGAAAGTGCTGCCGGTTCATGATTTTGTGCACGAACTGACCGCTCCATAATGTTCGATAAATTTTCAATGGGATTCACGTCGGGCCATCTAGGTGGCCATATCAGTCATCCGAAATGTCCAAAATGTTCCGCAAACCATTCGCGTACGATTGTGGTCCGATGACATGGCGCAGTGTCACCCACAGAAATTCCATCGATGTTTGCGAACATGAAGTTCATGAATGGCTCCAGTAGCCGAACACAACCAGAACCCAGTCTATTACATGCAAATACAGCCCAAGCCATTACGAAGCCACTACCAGCTTGCACAGTGTCTTGTTGACAACTTGGGTCCACGGCTTCGTGGGGTCTGTGCCACACTCGAAACCTACCATCAGCTCTTACCAACTGCAATCGGGACACATCTTATCAGGCCACGGTTTTACAGTCGTCTAGGGTCCAACCGACATGGTCACGAGCCCAGGAGCGGCGCTGAAGGCGATTTTGTGCTGTTGACAAAGGCACTCGCATCGGTCGTCTGCTACAATAGACCATTAACGCCAAATTTCGGTACGTCCCTCACTGATTTCTGCGGTTATATCATGCACTGTTGCTTGTCTGTTAGCACTGACAACTCGACGCAAGCGCCGCTGCCCTCTACCTTTAAAATGCTGTCGGCCACTGCATTGTCCGTAGTGACATATAATGGCTGAAATTTAGCATTCTTGGCACACTCTTCACGCTGTGGATTTCGGAATATTGAATCCCCATATGCTTTCCGAAATGGAATATCCCACGCGTCTATCTCCAACTACTACTCCGCATTCAGAGTCTGTTAATTATCTTCCCGTGCCGTAACCACGGTGGAAACCTTATCACATGAGCCACCTAAGTGCAAATGACAACTGCCCTTTTATACTTTGCGTACGCGATACTACCGCCATCTATATATGTGCATATCGCTGTCTCACGACTTTTGGCACCTCAGTGTATAATTTTTCAATATCCATACGTTTTCTCTCATCTTATCTCCTGTACATCTACATATACACTCCACAAGCCACCTTACGTTGTGTGCTGCAGGATACTTCCCCCCTTCCCTGACCCAGCCTCGAAAAGTGCATGGAATGAACGATTATCTGAAAACCTCAGTATTAGACTTTAATTTTTTCGATTTTCTCGTCTTGCTCATTCTCGTAGACGAATGTGACAGGAAGTAACATGCTTCCAGTGCTTCCAGCATTGTACACTCTCCGAATTTTCATGGTAAACAACGCTGTGGTGCAGAATGCCTCTCTTGTAGCGTCTGCCACTGGAGATTGTTTAGCATCTCTGTAGCATTCTCACACCGATTAATCGATTCTATGACAAATGCGGTGCTGTTTGTTGGATCTTCCCTCTCTCCCTCTCCCTCTCTCTCTCACTCTCACTCACCCTCTCTCTATCTCTCTCTGTCTCTCGTGTTAATCTAACGTAGTAGAGGTTTTTGCTCTTCTGCTATTGTCTTTTTTTCTTATTCGTATCTTCTGTTGTGGTTTTCTTTTTCATATTAGTTTCTTGTATGTGTATTTGCTTTCTCTTTTCCACTGTTGCTTCTTTTCTTAAATTTTTCTCCTGTTTTTTCTTTCCTTTCCCATTCTCTTCTGTCCTGTTCGTTTACTTAGTGTCTTTTCTTAAATCGGTGTTCTCCTTATTGTTTCTCCCCTTGCTCTTATCGCTTTATCTTAAATACTTCTCTCTCGTCGCTGAAATCTTTCTTTGTCTTCCCTTAATTTCTCTCCTTTCCTTTTGTTTTGTCCTCTTTTCTAAATTTAATCTCTAGTCTTTTGAAGTATTTTGATGCGTTATTTCATTTGGTTCGGCACTGCACCGACCTCGTCAACTCTGTGTGCACGGCGCCTCACGCCTTTGTCTCGTAACACACTTTCTACCATAGGCTTCGTCTTCCATTATCATATGAATAATAGCAGCAGTCTCAGTTCCTGTCTCACATATTCATCCCAACATAAGTTTCTTCTAATGTACAAACTAATTCCAATTTTGACCTTTCCTAAATACTTGATTTTTAATATGCTTCGAAAACTCGTACACTGAATGCCTCTTATTCTGTATTTCCTGTTTTAGTGCAGTCCATAGCTTCTCAGTATATTATCCTCTAAACGCAGCGTTTCTTAAACTAGCAAATTAATTGTAAGCCAACATCTGCTGCAGATTCTTTTGTTACAGTAGACTTCCTGCAACAGCTACACAGTTTTCATACTTAGAATAAAAAAATTACGAAAAATCAATAATTAAGGAGAAGATGAAAGATTTGACAGTAAAGATGAGTTTGTTGTTATTGTTACATTACTGCTGAAAAAATGTAATATATACAAATCTAGGGCACAAGATTCCAAACTGTATCAGATGTCCACAGAACAATTGAAAGAAGCACTATAGTTTGCGCTTTGTGTGTGTGTGCGCGCGCGCGCGCCCGCGTGTGTGTGTGTGTGTGTGTGTGTGTGTGTGTGTGTGTAGAGAGAGAGAGAGAGAGAGAGAGAGAGAGAGAGAGAAGGAAGCTTAACAGCAAATTTTGTCTACTGGCATAGATTAACATTTACTCTATGGAGGACCATTGGCAATCGGCGCTTATTTATGATGCTAATGGGACTTGGCTAATCGCGGGCATCTCCATATTAATGTCTGGCTGAGAAGGCTTTGCAAAAGGTCCCTGTATACTGTATCAAACGTCATATTTGCTGTACTAAGTGTAATCATACTGTTTAATTTATTATGTGACGTCCAGTGTACCAAAATGACACATATGTTGTTCGTTGCAAGCTGTTTAAATTTCGGCACAAAGCTTTTGAGTGGAGCGATGATCTGAGTTGTATTTATTAAATTATCACGTTTTCTATACTTTACGTTTCTCAAATTTCAGTCCGTTGGTTATTATCATTACTTTTGCAATTATTCATTAGCTTGTTGGAGGTCGTTTACAGCTCACCCGTTACATCTGAAATTCGACGGAGAAATAGTAAATCACATTCCTCAACTTCTATCAGATAAGTAGAATGCGTAAAATAGTGACTTGTTAACAGCGTCAGTACTAATTAGTCATGCCTCAGGAGACAAGCGTAAAGTGAGTAACTGTCGAATCGCCTCTAGTACGGCAAGATGCTAGACCTGGGGCTGCAGATGTCAGACCACTGCGTAGTACCATCTAAACTACTCTGCCCTATGAAACCGTGGTTTAGCGATACACCTCGACTGCTTTATCAGTACCTTGTCTAGAACGTCCTCAGACTCGAATTCATGGTATCAGGAAACTGACTGGGTATTACAAGATGCCACCGAAACGTCAATGTCTGCATTCATGCTGTGCAGGCTAGTGTGAGGAGCACGGAAGAGGTTCAAATGGCTCTGAGCACTATGGAACTTAACATCTATGGTCATCAATCCCCTAGAACTTAGAACTACTTAAACCTAACTAACCTAAGGACATCACACACATCCATGCCCAAGACAAGATTCGAACCTGCGACCGTAGCAGTCGCGCGGTTCCGGACTGAGCGCCTAGAACCGCTAGACCACCGCGGCCGGCTACGGAAGAGGGTACTTCCTGCTGTACCAGTTGTTAGCCCTTCTTCCCCTTCTGTTCATATATGTACCGCGGGAAGACTGACTGCATAAACGCCTCCGTGCTCACTGTATTGTCTAATCTTGTCCTCGAGATCCCTATGGGAGCGATACGTAGAGTCATCACTTAAAGCTGGGTTTTGCTGGTTTGTAAGCATGCTTTCATGGGATATTTTGTATTTATCTTCTGGCGTGTACTAACTCAATTGTTACAGCATCGTCGTGACAGTCTCCAATGAATCAAACAAATCTGTGTTTATTCGTGCTGCACTTCTTTGCACACATTCAGCATCCCCTGTTGCTTGTCTTTCGTACAGGTCTCATACACTTGGTTTACTGAGAATGGATGTAGATGCAAACGTTTCGGTGGCATCTTGTAATATTCAGTTGATACCCTGACATCAGAAATTCGAGTTTGCGGACGTTCTATACAATATTCTAGTGCAGATCGTACGAGTGTTTTGTAGGCATTCTCCTTTGTAGATTGATTACATTTTCTTTTCTGCCAATGAACGGAAGTTTGCCACTACTGCTTTGCCAACGTCTGAATCTATGTAATCGTTCCATTCCATATCCCTACAAATTTGTATGACTTTTCTTAGACTTGAGCTATTGTGAAATCAGTGTTAAGAGATCATACCCCTCTGTCATGCACCATTCGTAGCAGAATGATGCAGTGCGTCATCATAGCCCTCTGACGACCTGCAAGTCTCTTGGTAAGATACTTTCCGCTGTTGTAGCCAGTGGAGAGTTGAACGTGACTATTGTTCTAAACGTCAGACGTAGTTTACAGACGCGGAACTGACCGGCGTGTTCCAACAATTTCACGAAACGAGGACCTCTAAATGACTCCATAAAATGATAGACTATTTTATGGCGAAGTCTTGTGACATCTAAAATTCTTGAAGCATAAATTTTAATTTTTGAAACAATGTCGGTGTTACCGATGTGGTTGTAACTCTTCCACCACTTGGTGTAGGCCAAAAAAAACAACTGAGAAACAGAGCCGTGCAGTTCGCATATTAATTTGGGGCCTTGCCTCAACTACACCTTCCACAAATATGAGTGGAGGTCGTAACAGCAATACATATAATGCTGACCGTAAAGAATGAAGACCAGACGAAGAAGAGGACTCTTCCGGACGAGGGAGTGAAACACGGTATAAATATCTGCTGGTCTCACCGTTGACCCTAATTTTAAAAACCAGCGCTTTTGAGAAGAGCAATAGCGCGGGCAGTGAACTGCCGCGAAAGCGCGGTAAGTGAATATTATAAACTTGGACGTCCCGGAGACTCGTCTGCCATGCCGTTAAGTGGACATTTTACGACTGACAAGCTTCCATCCACAGTGCCAGAATAAGCAACCCGCTGGTCTTTCGTGGTGCCACGAGTATCCCAAAACGACGTGGGCGATCTCATGACACGCTGTTCGTTCTTGGTGGACTTGAACTTTGCTTAAAACAGGGGAAGAACGATAGCAGCTGATAGCTTTTCGCAGGCTTCTCAGCATTCGCGAACGACAAAACTCGAACGAAATCAGATGTCCAATAGCCTATCAATGTTTTGCTAAATTCTCAGTATGAACCTTAGGAACAACAGAATAATATAGGAGACATTCATTTCACCAGAAATACATTTTAATACGAAACAGGTAGTCCTGCTTTCATTAGTGTTACCTTCTACGACTACAACCGGTCTATCACACAGTGACTGATAAGTGTGAAGGTAAATCCAACGTGTGTTCGTCTCGAAACTAGTGAGATTTGGTATTTTTCACATATTAAGAGTGGAAATGTCAAATGTTCTAAGTGCCAAATCTCACATTTGTCATGAGAAACGAAAAAGCAATGTACCACTTTTTGTATATAACCTATATGTATCCAAAAAATTGAGAAGCTATTCTCATGCCACAGAACTATACTGCTCACGATTATGCTGCTCAACTCATCAACATAAAAAATAGGCAAACCAGAAAATAATTAATTTATTAAGAACGTTCTAATTGCCATGACAGGCACCTGACTGACTCTAAATGCCAATAAAAACGTTTTTGTTTCAGGTGCTACTAATACTGGGGCACTGCGGTTTATTTTTGATAATTCAAGTGCAGAAATACGACTGTAATGTATTATCCAGTAGAAGTGCGATCAACAACACCCATTTCTCATTTCTTTTAAATTTATTACAAGAGAATAACAAAAGTAAATTAAAGAAAAACATCACTCAGTATTGACTTCTGCTTCTCTCACACCTCTATGTTTGTAATCAGATACTTCAGTGTTTACTGCGCATGTGATGTTGAGCATGAAATGGCTTTTCATGAAATTTTCCAGACACGCATTGTTATGTATATTCACTTTTACAACTGTTTTCTTTTTGCTATTTTTGAAACACAAATTATTTCCTGCACAGATGTTTTACTGACATAAACAAAAGCTTACATGCACTCTGCTTACCATACGTAAGTACAGCACAGACTGTGCATGGACTAACTGGAGGAGACTTTGACGCATGGTACTTCAAATTCCATTGGGAAGCACTGCTTGTCACAAGGGCCATGCACCACCTTGTAATGAGTGCTGTTAACAGGATTTGGCTCTTGGAACAAGTATAGTACGAGTCTAGAATACCGAGAACACAACAGAACCGAATGCCCGTTTCGTAAAAAAAATGGCACTTACACTGTTCGATATTTTCACTCTTCAATTTGATGCGCCGAAACTGGAAGAAATCTTCAGTAACAGAAGACAATGACGAATGATGTCCTTAGATGATGCAGAATTTTATCCGAATATGTATGACTATGATGGCAAAACATTGAACTATTTTCTTAAAACATATCGCAGTTACCAAAGGCATTTAATTTCCCTATCTTGTCACCTTACTAACATTATTCTCACGCTGCTGTTATAATATACGCTTTCACCGTCGCCCTTATGAAGACTACAGAAGTGAATGAAAAGTTGGAACATTTTATGTCAAGACTCTGTGACTTACAGTGAGAAGATTTTCGTTGACAAAATAATGCCTGTGCATCTTAAAATCAGGCGACCAGTTTGGAACCTTAGAGGTTCATTTTCAAGCCCGACTTTGCTCAGGCTGCAATGACAGTGCCTGATCTCACTAATAAACAGTTTGCCAGCTGGTAACTCTAATGATCTGTCAGTGTTGTAGAGGGAAATTACCTTGTCCGTTCAAGGCTGTATTGTGTGTTATTTAACTGCTCTTTAAGTGGATTTGTATGTAACATCTGGTATTGGCTTCCCTTCACTTAGAAAGTGTGTAATCTGATAACTATGTGGGTTACAAATGACGGTTATTTAGTAATAATAATAAAACTATTCCTATTTATAAACGCCAGTAACGTACAAACTAGTTAACAAATACTACGTGACCCTGCAACCGAATTCACTCACGACTGGAACACCGTTACTTGCTGAATATGAACCGAAAGTTAGCAAACGTTATCCTGAGGACAAAAAAGTGTCGAATCATTTTTCTTTCTGAAACATAAAGTCAGAACAGTTCGTATGCCAAACAGAAACAGACTACAGAACTATTGAGCTTCAACGTTATGTTGACAGGGAACAGCCGATGTGGCCGAACGGTTCTAGGCGCTTCAGTCCGGAACCGCAGGTTCGAATCCTGCCTCGAGCATGGATGTGTGTGATGTCCTTAGGTTAGTTAGGTTTAAGTAGTTCTAAGTTCTAGGGGACTGATGACCACAGATGTTAAGTCCCATAGTGCTCAGAGCCATTTGAACCATTTAATTCCCGTCGTGTGGCCATAATCGCGTCAGAAACTACTCACACGAATCACCTGAGTACAAACGACAGCTCCGCCAATGCACTGCCCTCTTATACTTGGTTACGCGATACTACTGTCGCCTGTACATGTGGCTTCTCTGTCCCATGACTTCTGTCACCTCAGTTTATGGCCCCCACCGACTCCGAAATATACAGAGATGGCGTCATGTGACGCAGATAGCGTTCTTACACCTCACTGGTCTACGTGCACATGCACGTCCAGAATGCCTGACCGGCTACATATTGCTCTACACGGTCAAAGACCCCCCAACGTGCTTTTTTCACGTTATGACGTAAGGAACGTGGCTCTTCAACGTTGACTCTCGAATGCACGGTCCGTGTGCCGACGGCATAAGCCGCTAGCCACGCTTCTGTTCATCAAGGTAACGCCAGATGCTCAGCGGGAACCTGCAGCTATCTTACATGCTTATATCGTATCCGGAATGGCGCCATTAGCACGTCGTCAGCTGCAGTGCGACGGCGTGCCTCCAGAGCGATACACCTACGCGCGCCTAGGAGCTCGCGCTGGAACAATAAGTCTCCGTATCTCGTCGCAGCGTAATGGCGCTAATGCGACTGGCCGGCACCCAGCGGCGAGCGGACATCCCGACAGCGCGATGCCCTCGCGATCCTCCTGGGGCGGTGTGGGAGGGGGGGGGGGGTGTTACAGTGCAGTAGCGCTAGACAAAGCAGCGGCGCGGCACGAGACTCGGCCGTTACGGCGCGTGCAGTAATGGTGGAGGAGCGTGCCGCGTGCTCTGCTGGCCAATTACGCGGAGGAGCCGCCGCCAGCCTCCCTTTTCATCGCGGCAGCGGCAGCAGCGCCTGCTGGACCCCTGCAACGGTATTCCCGTGACCTTGGGCTCTCCCTCGCGGCAGCTATTCAGCGCGGGCAGGCACCCCGCCTACGGCGAAACCCCGAACCGGCTGCCGGGGGATGTGTCCCTCAGTTGCGCAACAGGCCCATGGCTCCAGCTTACCTAACATTCGCTACAAAGTGCTGCGTGCTGTAGGCCTTCCTCAAGACGACATCTCAGGATGAAATCAAGTATTTTTCACACACACACACACACACACACACACACACACACACACACACACAGACACACACATTATTATGTGCATGCAATTAGACCCTGTTGGATCACGCAAAGCTTCTTGATTCGTTTTCCTTTTCTTCTCCACACTGCTCTTATTTTTTCTGGATGGACACTCTTCATTTCCTCTGACCATTTTGTTCCCGGTTTCTTCGGAGCTTCGTTCTCAGACTTAACTTCCCAACTGTCAATAATTTGTAAATAATTTGTCTCAGCTTTTTGTAGGTCCCTTTTGACTTCTTGTATCGAGGGTGTAGTTCTAAGTCCTTCTATGTTTTTAATAATTTTGTGGGTAATTCCTGTTTTGGGAAGCCTAGAGACGAGCACATAAAATTTGAATCGCCTTTTCCTAATGACTGCTGCAAGGTTGGACAATTTCTCAGTTGTCTGACGAGATGTAGTCTATAGCCCTCTTCCGTTTTCTTTTGCCCTAGTATCTTTTTGATGATTTTACGTTCTTCCTTTAATAAGTTTTCTAGGTCACCTTTTATGTGGACTGTCAGGGTTTCACCGGCATGCAGGATTGTATCATAGTGCCTAATTTTAGTGTTTTTGGACAAGCATTTCTTATTGAGCACCTTCTAAGTTCTTCCACAGGCTCTCTTTAGATTTTGGAGGCGAATGTTTTGTGCTGTTTTCTCTCGCCCTGTAGGTTCAAGGACTTCAGCTAAGTATTTAAAATATGGGACTATATTGATATGACAATATTTGTAGTCAAGTTTTGGGAGTCAGTTTTTGTGGCGATGAACTCAGACTTTAGGAAAGCTATTTGCAGACCAACTTTCTTTGCACATTCTTTAAGGGTTTCAATCTGTTCGATTGCTGTTATCATCTGCTAGTAGAGATAAGTCATCATCAAAAAGCAAACGTGAAATTCTTATGTCATCCTTGAGTCGCCCCATCTGCATAGGTTTCCAGCAGTTTTTGTTCAATTCCTTTCCCCATTCGTGGATGGCTTTGTCCAGCACAAGGATGAATAGGAGAGGACGCAGACCATCACCTTGTCTGACGCCACTTTTGATCAGGAAGGGCTCGGATATTTCAGCCATAAATTTCACCTTGGATGTACTATCGGTCAATGGTTCTTTGATGAGATTAAGGTTTTTTGGATCTAACCTTTGTTCTTGAACGATATCAGAAAGTGCTTGTCGGTCAACTGAGTCGCATGCCATTTTTAAGTCAACAAACGTGCAAATTATTGTGCTGTTTCTGACTTCTTTGTATTTTAGCACGGTCTTTAGATTGAAAATTTGTTCTGTGCAGGATGTATTGGGCGAAAGGCACCTTGGTATTAACCAGTTTTGTTTTCCAGTTACTGAAATGCTCTTCGAAGAAGACGAGTTGATAGAAATTTGTATGCCACCTGAACTGGGAATATGCTTCGATAATTACATATATACATGAATGAACGTGGCGTCAGAGGTCATCGGCCCCTCCCCGGAATATACGGGAATTAAGTGACATGTGTGCGCAGATGTGGTGCCAACTCCCTCGAGCGACCTAAGAAGGCCTCAGTGCTTCCATGCAACGATGCATCGCCGCTGTTATCCTCGCCAAAGGTGGACATACCGGCTATAAGGTAGGTGGTCATAATATTCTGGCTGATCACTGTAAATATTTTGATATTTGTACAAGTTACTCATAAAATATTATATTGTCCGATTTTTCAATTGCAGTAAATCCATTAAAAAAGACGACTGCAGGGTAACAGCAGCGAACACGCAGACATCACATGCAATAACAATGTAAATATATGCACTTGAACGTCGGAGTAAGTTCCTGAAACGCTTCGTAGTATACATGATAATACATAACTGATGCAGTGTCTCATTATTCAAATAATTGCTGACAAAGTTTCAGGCTTTAAAAAGCATCGATTATGATGATCGTTTACGTATTTAACCAGACGAAACTTGGGCCATCAGGCCTTCTCTTTTATCTTACCCAACATTCTACGCACTCCAGAACGAGATTTTCACTCAGCAGCGGAGTGTGCGCTGATGTGAAACTTCCTGGCAGTTTAAAACTGTGTGCCGGACCGAGACTCGAACTCGGGACCTTTCCCTTTCGCGGGCAAGTGCTCTACCAACTGAGCTACCCAAGCACGACTCACGCCCCGTTCTCACAGCTTTACTTCTGACAGAACCTTGTCTCCTACCTTCCAAACTTTACACAAACTCTCCTGCGAACCTTGCAGAACTAGAACTTTCAGGAGTGCTAGTTATGCAAGGTTCGCAGGAGAGCTTCTGTAAAGTTTGGAACGTAGGATACGAGGTTCTGGCAGAAGTAAAGCTGTGAGGACGGGGCGTGAGTCGTGCTTGGGTAGCTCAGTTGGTAGAGCACTTGCCCGCGAAAGGGAGTCCCGAGTTCGAGCCTCGGTCCGGCATACAGTTTTAATCTGCCAGGATGTTTCATTCTACTTACTGCAGCATTTCTCGTCCTGGGAGCCATAAAACTGAAATTGCACACTTCACATCGCAGTTGACAGACAATGAATTAGCTGACGTCAGAAAGTGAAGTGACGTGCGGACACACATGGTACGACGATCACACCTTCCTTGAGAAATTGGCCTAACCTAATGGTCTCTTAATCTAATTGGCTGGCAAAACTCACAGTTTCATTCATTATTTATTAATAAAGGATAATTCAGATTTCAATTAAAATCATAGGAAATAGGAAAATCCTCTCAAACATTGCACATCCAAAACTTTATTTTGAAATTGATTTGTAGACAAGATTTCAATACCGACAATTCGTCGAATCTCTTCGTGTATCATCGGCTTCCCTCCAAATCATCGTCGAGGAAGAGATTCGTGCTCCCCATTCCAGTATCTACTCGAGCTCCCGAACAGAACAGTTGTTAAGCGGGGGACACAAGTACAGTCGTAAAGATCGCGACTCTGCGAGCAAAGCAGACTCATTGAACTAGGGCGGGTAATTTTATATGGTGGCTCATTTATGAAAATTTCTACAATGTTAAATCTACATAAACAAAAATGTTAATGTTTGTTTGTTCAAAATCGTCTGTCACCGAAAGTTCGTCGGCCGAAGTGGCCGTGCGGTTAAAGGCGCTGCAGTCTGGAACCGCAAGACCGCTACGGTCGCAGGTTCGAATCCTGCCTCGGGCATGGATGTTTGTGATGTCCTTAGGTTAGTTAGGTTTAACTAGTTCTAAGTTCTAGGGGACTAATGACCTCAGCAGTTGAGTCCCATAGTGCTCAGAGCCATTTGAACCATTTGAACCGAAAGTTCTTGACCGATTGCTTTGAAAATTTGACACAACGTTGAATTCTAATTCAAGAGTGGTTTTAGATATCTATTTGTTTAATATATTTTCATTTGTGTGTGTCCGTGTGTCTAACTTTTTGATATATTCGTAACAACGTTTTCCTATTATTAAATTTATAAAAATGATATATCACATATATTAAAAATAGGTACATAAAACACATGCGTATTCCAATGCAACGTAAGTCGAAAACTTTGGGAGATTTACGATTAGGAACATTTACATTTTTATGTAAGTACGAACGTAGATGTAAGTTTCCTAAAAATCTCAAATCTCCGAAAGTTCTTCATGGATTGCTTTGAATCTATGACTCAACGTTGTATACCAGTACACAACTGTTTTATATACCAATTGGAATGCCATATGGTATATATGTAATAAAAAGGTAAACGTTATAAAAATGTAAATGTTTGATCAAAATAGTTAATATCTGAAAGTTCTTGACCGCTTACTTTGAAAGTTTGGCAGTACGCTGAATTCTAATACCGACGGATGTTCGGGTACCTAATTCTTTTATGTGCGTATATTTTTAATGCATAAAATATGTACATGTGTATATGTAATATATAAAGGGTGAACAATGTTAGCAAAAATCTCAAAATATACCTTCCCGATTTACTTCAAATGTTTACACATTATTGTAATAGACGTTTAGACACATATAGTCTATATATTTTTAATATATAAAATATGAAATAGCGATATGTTGTTAGCAAACAGCAAAATTGTGTTTATGGCTTATTGCTTGATGGTTGAAGTACTGTTACAGAATCTGAATTTGTAATAACAATAAACAGGGCTCCAGGTCAGAGACAGGGGAAGAGGAGATGGACAGAGGGATAGAGGGATGGGAAGAAATGGACACAGAAAACGGGAAGGAGGAGATGGACAGAGAGAGGGGGAGGTGAAGATGGACAGAAAAACGGGTGAGGTGTTGATAAACTGAGACGAAGGAGAGAAGCTGGAGGAGATGGAGCGAGAGAGGGGAGTAGATGGACAGAGAGAGGGGAAGGAGGTCATGGACAGAGACAGGCGAAAGGGGGTGGAAATGGACAAATGAATGGGGAGGGGAGACAGGCAGAAACAGGGAAGATAAGGAGATTAGAACGTTTATACAATTCCCACACACGTTAGAAACGTATGCCGTCTTTTTTCTTTCTGTCCCATTCAAGCATAGTGAGCCACAGCAAAGCGTGACCGAGAACAGCTAATTGTCGATAAGAATTATTTGTGAATTATATCGATTGATTACTTATGTCACAAGTGATTTTTACAGGCGTACGTTTGTTATAGTACTACTTTGTGATCAGTTCACTGTGTTTTTCCGATGAAAGTGTTTTTGAAAACCGCTGACATCCCAAAAAAGTTCTGGATTTTCATTTTAAAAAACTAGTGTGGTAAGCCTTAGCCTGTTGATCTGTAATTCCGCTACAACATCATAGCAAAATAGCGGACTCAGTACCTACGTGCTACTTCTGTGCAAGGGCAAGAATATCATTTGAAGACACCAGGTGGATGGACATTTTTAGGAAGAATAAAGTAAAATTCCTTTGAAAACCACACAGAATTCATATATTCTTTCGGAGACGACTAGAAACTGTTTTGAATACCAACTGTTTTCCTACATCGTATTAGACATAGTAGTGAGTTGTGCTTTTGATGTCTCCATATTTATGTCCACTTCCTATAGTTATTCGTAAATTACGTGACTTTTCAGGTAAGGTACAGTTAAATCTCTGTCCGCGATACATTTTGCAGTCAAATTTCGAGTGTGGAATGTGAGGTCTTTCTTTGCACTTTCAATTTCTTTAGAGCACGTGGGGATCGATATCCATATTTACTCACTCATTCGAGGTTTCAAGCGATTTAACTCAACGCTTTTCCACTCTTAAAGCAGTGTTTCAAGAATCAATCAGAATATTTTGTGATTTGTTTTGACTACTCTACCCGATGGGAATGCAAAGACACTTGGTCCTGTTACACTGTAGTTATTCATAATGTATGTTGTCCTTTATTCACATATAGATCATTACAATACGTTCAAGCATAGTTGCAATTTTCACAAATTTATTATCCTCTCCCCTTGGTCTTTTTTTAAATATTTTTTCCACATATTCCACACCATCACATGTGTTCACTCAAGAGCCGCATTCTGGAAACATACCCCATCCATTTTAACTGTATTGTCAGTTCCGATGAAACAGCCATCCTTAATTAGAGATTGCAGGATTATTAAATATAAATTTTAGGTTAAAGGTAAGTGTACGTCGCTATTGAACTTCGAGACAATGTGGAGCTGGAGACATGAAGAAAGTCGCTGCTACCACGTTAACTCGAGATTTTCAGGTTGTTAGGTGATGTAAGATACAGACACAAAAACGTTTACAGTACACACGTGGTATCTACACGATGAAATTTCTTTATATACATCGTTAGTAAATGCATAATGTTTACTGTGAGTATTCGAACTCACGTTTTGTCGTGGTTAACTGTGATTGTCCTCCGTTTTTGCGTTGAGCATTGCGAAAGTTCTCGTCATTCCGGAACTTGAATAATGTCAGTGAGACTGCATTTAGTTACATATGCAAATTGATACACACGTGTCGAAGGAAAATGCACAATTGTAAACTTTGGCGGCCAGTGGATGAATACGTGATGCTGAAGCGCAGTTTCAGAGCGCAACTCGCCTCAGAGACAGATGCGCGGACAGTATACTAGATGTCAGCATTTGAGAGGGGACTTGTAGTTGGGCATGGAGAAGCCAGCTGGAGAAATCGGAGAATTGCTCAACATCTGAAAAGGAGCGATGCCACTATTCGACGATGTTGGCACGAATGGTTGAACCATGGATGAACACAGCGTCAAGAAGGCAGCGGTCGACCTAGGGAGAAGACGGAACTTGAGGAATGAAGGAATAGTCTGAGAGGCACTAAGAACCCAGGTTTCATCATTATCATCAATCCGACGTACAACTGGTGCTTCAGTGGCCACAAGGACCAGTCATAGGCGGCTCACTCGCTTGGAATCTCATTGCCTGGAGTAGACTTTCCAGCAAAGAGTCCCGCTTAGATCTTAGAGCTGATGACCAGCGAAAAAGTGCTGGAAACGCCCCGGAGAGCGACGTGGTTGTCACCCACCATACAATCCGACAACTGGAAGTGATGGTCTGGGGTGCCCTTTCATTGCGTAGCAGGGCCACTCGGTTGTCATCCGCTGCACCCTTGCAGCACAGCGGTAGAACGACAATATCTACGCCCGGTTTGTTGCCCTTCACGGCAAGCCACTCCGGGCTTACATTTCAGCAAGATAATGCCCGCCCGCACATGGAGATAGTTTATAGTCGGCCGGTGTGGCCGAGCGGTTCTAGGTGCTACGGTCTGGAACCACGCGACCGCTACGGTCGCAGGTTCGAATCCTGCCTCGGGGATGGATGTGTGTGATGTCCTTAGGTTAGTTAGGTTTAAGTAGTTCTAAGTTTTAGGGTACTGATGACCACAACAGTTAAGTCCCATAGTGCTCAGAGCCATTTGAACCGTTTTTTAGATAGTTTATAATGCTTGTCTTCGTGCTTGCCAAGCCCTACCTCGGCCAGCAAGGTCGCCGGATCTCTCCCAAGTTGACAACGTTTTGTGCATTATGAGCACAGCTCGGGATTTAGACGATCTGACACGCCAGTTAGACCCAGTTTGGCACGATATCCCCGAGGAGTACAACCAACAATTCTACCACTCAAAGCCAAGCCGAATAACTGCTTGCGTAAGGGCCAGAGGTGGATAACACGTTATTGACTTGCTCAGTTTTTGAAGCTCTTTCTGTTGACTAGTCTGCCGCTTGTTGTCTCGTGGTGGCCTTCTCGCTTCCCGAGCAGGGGGTCTCGGTTTCGGTTCCCGGCAGGGTTAGGGATTTTTCACCTGCCCCGAGATGATTGGGTTTTGTTGTGTCGTCTTCATCATCATTATCCATCCCCATTACGGACGCAGGAAGGCAGCGGCAAACCACCACCATTAGGACCTTGCCTAATACGGCGGTGCGGGTCTCCCGCATTGTTCCCCTATGCTCTGTCATTTCTTTTCAATAAATCATCTAATATTTCTGAAATTTTAATCACTTGTTTGTATGTACGTGTACATCACATTTACCGATTTCCATCCCATTCAAATAATTCGGTGTATCGCTTTGTATTCTTTTTTTGTCTTATTGTATAGTTTCTCATGACTGTCTAGGTTAAAATAAACAGGAATGCAATGCCATGAAGCTATCTGAGTTTAGGACAAGTTCCCGTAAAGAGCCCGCTAGTACTGTACGTAAGACACAGCTGATTAGTGCAGGCAGAGTTAAATATTCGCGCTAACGGCGACTACACGGCCTCGGCGAGCGGTAAAGCTGCCAGTGCGCAGCGATAAGCATCCTCCTTGTGGATGCGTGCAAGCGGGAACCCCTCCTGCACGGTCGTCCGTCGCCGGGGCTGTAATTGCCGGCATGTGCCGAACACCAGGTCTCGTGTCTCCGGCGCAAAAAGAAAGCCTTCGCTCCCCTCTGCGGGTTCCAGCCTCCTCTCTGATTGCACGCTCAGCCAGGTAGCTACGAAGACTGATTTATACTCAAGGTGTCCTCCTCGAGTGACACAAGAGCTTCTAGTTGGTGCGATGAATGGCAGCTTGCTCTAAATGTACAAACACGTAAGTTATTGATTATGAATAGGAAAAACAGTCCTGTAACGTTCGAATGCAGCATCAGGAATCTGCTGATACAGTCACATTGACTGAATATCTAGACATACGCAGCGATATGAAATGGAATGAGCAAGTCAGGTAGGTAGTCGGGAAGGCGAATGTTCGACTTTGTTTTATTGGGAGAATTTTAGGAAAGTGTAGCTCTTCTATAAGCATCTGATTGAGACACCAGCCAGGGAGACGAAACAGGACGGAAAATTTAGCAGATGACGTGCTATCAAAAAATCCGCGAAAACGAGCACTTCAATCGATGTATAATAATACAGTTTAGTTAGCGATGTAATTTTAAGTAATAAAATATGACCCACAGAAGATGACACATTGGTGTCGAAACATGTCTAATTGCGTTTGCATAAGGCTGATTTCCAAAACCACCCAGTTTTTAAATTGCAAACACGGAAGAAAGGAAAGAGGAGCTTCAAACCTTAGTAAAATGAGTAAAGGAGATGGTGCATGGAACGCTAGTGCGAGCCATTCTTGAGTACTGGTTGGTTGGTTGGTTGTTTTGGGGGAAGGAGACCAGACAGCGAGGTCATCGGTCTCATAGGATTAGGGAAGGACGGGGAAGGAAGTCGGCCGTGCCCTTTGAAAGGAACCATCCCGGCATTTGCCTGGAGCGATTTAGGGAAATCACGGAAAACCTAAATCAGGATGGCCGGACGCGGGATTGAACCGTCGTCCTCCCGAATGCGAGTCCAGTGTCTGACCACTGCGCCACCTCGCTCGGTTTCTTGAGCACTGGTGGAAAGTTTGGGATCCCGACCAGGTAGAGTTATAGAAGGACATCGAAGTAATACAGAGGCTTGCTGCTACATTTGATAATGATAGGTTCGATTACCATTCAAGTATTGCGCAAATGCTTTGTGAACTAAATGGCAATCCTTGGAGGGAAATAGACGCTCTTTTCGCGAGGCACTATTGCGGAAATTTAGAAAACTGGCATTTGAAGCCGACTGCAGATCGATTCTACTGCCGCCAATATACTTTCCTCGAAGAAACACGCAAATAAGGTGAAGAAATTAGTACGTGTACAGAGACTCATAGACACGATCTTCCATTGCTTTATTTACTAGTGACACAGGAAAGGAAGTGAATGGTAGTGGTACGTGGTGCCCTCCGTCATGCACCGTACTGTGGCTTGCGGAGTACATATGTAGACGTAGACGTAGATGTAGTAAATGAAATTTTCTTTTCAATCCAGTGGCTCTGTTCTTGTAAGTCGTGGTAAGTGGGGAAGTAAAGTTGTTTCATTATTCTAAAGGTTTTAAGATGTTGCAAAAGAAAAAAAAGAAAAATGTTTCTGCAGCACTAGGCTCGGCTGAACAACGCAATAAAAGAGTAGACATTTTTGTAAACCAGTTCTACTATCAACAATAAACAAGAAATTTCACACAAGATGTAAAAGTTTCACTGACCCTACAATCTACGAGAGAATATGATAACACGCACAAAAAATCTTACGGTGAAAAATAACTGTATTTTACTGTTTTATGTATAAAGAAACACTGGTTAGAACAGAAAAATGGGCTGAAGCAAGGGAGTCCACTATCTCCTTACTTTTCGTCGCCATTATGGATGAAATACGGGCAGCGCGAATAGAAGATGAAAATTAGAAAGCAGTCGTGTTGTCAGACGATTTAATGGTGTGGAGAAATAGAAAAGGAGAGGAATAACAACAGCTGAATGTGTGGGAGGAAGTTGTGGGACACTATGGATTGAAATTTTATGCAAAGTGTGAACTTATAGCGACGGTGAGGAATAAAATGAGAGTAGAAACGGATATAAGTATTAGACCGCAAGTACTAAGGAAAGTGGAAAGTTTCAGATGAATGGGAAGCGTAATAGATGGTAGTGTGAGGAATGATATGGAGATTACTGAAAGCGGAACGTATCGACAGGGATTCTTGCTGTCACAAGCCTTTACGACCAAACGGCAAACAAATGTTATACCAAGCATATTACGCTCCAATACTCTTGGGCGCATCGGAAAAGTGGGTAATGAAGAGAAGGTAGGAGGTGAGTAGGATAGAACCTTGTAAGGTGAAATTTCGGAAAAGCGAGATAGGGCAAAATAGAGCGAAAAAGAGTAAGGAATCGTAAGATGAGGGATACAGCGAAAGAGAATTCCGTGCAAAGTTCCATACTTAAGTTAAGATTAAGATGATACGGTCATGTTGGAAGAATGGGAGTTGGCAGGATATCAAAGACAGGGCCATGAAATGTCAATAGGAGACGAGAGAACTAGATGAATATCGAGGTACAGTTGCATCGCTAGGATGAAGGAGTATAGCAAGACGGAAGAAGAAGACTAGGACACAGTGGGGCAGGAAACGTGGAGGGAAGACACGGAACGAGGCTTATGTTGCAAACAGGCCCAGCCAGGGGCTGGAAACCGTAGGAAATGGTGATGACTAATAATGAAGGTTTGCTCCTACAGAAGACGAAATCTTGAATCTTATTTTATTTTCGCATAACGAAGATGAAAATCTTACGTAAAATACGCTTCTATTTAATTTAAAGTATGATTGATAAGTCTCTGCAGGTGAGCGATTCGACCTCCAACAGTATCTAGAATTATTTTATGCACTCTAACAATGTTTTGGCTTTGATTAGCTCAGTGGGTAAGTGCCGGACAGGAAATCCAGAGAGCCAGGTTTGACCCTCGGTCGATTTCAATACTATTTCTATTTCTTATCATGTGTTTCAACTTTTGGGAATGACTTGTGGAAGTGAAAAATGTCATTTTGTATCGTGGTATGGAGTTCACATTTAACAGTGCGTTCGGCAATAAACGGCTAAGTAAGTCTGTTCAAACCTCGGATGCAGGTGGTAGAATAATAGGGTATCTCCAATAGTGCAATGCCTAGTAAAACGCTATGACGTTCATGCCAACATTTAAGGATACAGTACCCACTGGATGTAACTGCCTCCGGCATGAACGCCTAAATTCACCATGTCTCTGCATCGCGCAGAGCTCCTCATAACAGATAAACTCGAGTTGTTCAGAGTTCCACGTAGGTGCGCCGAGCTGTTCTGAAACTCTCGATTCCGTTCAGCTGCATCACATCATCAAGCACAACAGGGATTCCGCTGGTGCGACTGTGACAGCAGTTCAAGGAAACAGTGAATACTTTTGAGAGAATTTTCAGTCCTATAACTTGGCCTTCGCTGGGTAAATCTGTTTTTATTTTATTAATGGGACAACAGTGTCGCACTCATGAACGCGTAAGTAATAGGAGTACGGCTTACGGGTATATTTGAAGGAAATCGAATTTGAAAACCATCGGGAGCTGCTGAGGAAATGAACCTCTCTTTATTCAATAACAGATTAGACCTACCGATCGACGTCAGGTAGTCTGTACAGTAACGGATCAAAACTGTTACAGAATGAAGGTTTATTTTTGATCGCTTAAGTTTCCTTGGTTTCATTGATTAATAGCGTTCTTCCGTGTGTTCTGCTGAGCTGTTGTTTCCGTTTTATGCGCAATATTTCGATGACCGACCCAGCCACAAAATGAAATACGATGAGGCCTATATCGTAGTGCAAATGCCACGTTTCCGAGACGGCGAAACTAAGGAATTATTAAAAATAAAGTCGTCAGCAAACCTAATAAACAAGGACGGATATTTCAGTTTGAACAATTTATTAATATCTAACGTGCCATAATATCCACCAGAGCTAGAAAACGCCACGAGAATTTGCGTCTCATGGAAAAATATCCTTGCGGGCTCTGAAGAACAAAAGAGCATCAGGGGGCGTGGTGGCGCCAGACCAACAATATGTCAATTTGATTGGAGTCCCCGCAGCACCTGAAGAAAATGGTTGGGCCGGCGGTCGAAACATTGTGCAGAAAGTAGAAACCACAGCTCGGCAGAATTCCAGGAAGCATACTCTTGAAGGGTTATTTCATCAGCAGCTCTCGGTGGTCCTGAAATTTGACATTCTTCGAACATTTACCAACTTCAGGGCACCACGTGCACAAAATTTAGCATGAGTATATGTTTGTGTGTTCGACTCGGAATTAGAATCAATGAGTTGTTCGACATAAAATGTCGAAATCTGCTGTCAATTACCGTTGACTCCATGAGCTCGACCATAGACGGCGGCTCTTGTTGAAATTAACGATTATGAGACGAACTCTCGGACAAAAAAAGAAATAAAATAAAATAAAAAAAGAATAGATACCTGTGTCATACATGCCACAGGTAGAGACAGACTACACATCGACAATGTATCAAATAATTTAGGAAGTGTACATTTGATTCTCTAAGATAGATTATTCTTTCAAAAGGCTAACCACATTTTGTAATCCGTTTGCAACACTTTGGAGACCAAGCCCGAACACAGCTCGGCCCGCGACTGACTGTGTTACGAAGACGTGCCCGCGTAGATGTCTGGCAGCGATTTTATTGACGCGCGAACCACCAGTCGCTTTAAACCTGCACTCATTTCATGTAACAACAATGTACGGAAGTCTCACAACCCGTCTCTTGACTGGTGCTACCTTGTTTTGTTCATTTGTAGAATTACTTCTAACGAAACAGTGAACGTAATAGCTACTGTCGTTTATGTCTGAGCCAATATGATCACTGACATAATTCTTTGCGTGTACTCGACACGTTCCGCAGTTTTTGTGATTCTGCTTCAAACACGTCACGTTTGTTGGATGACCAAGTAATTTTGGAAGCTCGAGAGGAAGAATTTTGCTCAATGACTCACCCCGCATTTTTTCTTGGGAAGATAATTCTACTTTCTGTCATTATTTTAAAATTTGTGATCTATCGAAGAACCAAAGTAAATATTAAAAATAAATCTTGAAACTTGGCCCTTTTTAGTAAGTATTACTCTTTAAGATCCATTAATTAGATGGGTGCCAGTAACGGTTTAAGTAACGGCAGAAGTGGCCGGTTTCCTAGGCCCAATATTCCTCCAAGTGCATGTTCTTCGAAGTGTTAAATATCGTAGCCACGTAACGTCAGAATCCAATTACTTTCTACCGCTTCATAATTTATTGGTGATGAGACAAATATTAGCATATATTAACATCAATATTACATTCCAAAAAAAACGTGATAGAAACAGATCGTTCTCACTCCACAACTAGTACAATAACTGTTGTGTGTAGATTTGAACTTTGATGTCAGTGCAATGAGCAATACAGCTGCAAATTGAAGCGGCGGGTGGAGAACAATGAGACAGGACAAAACACAGAGGTCCGGAAATCATTGGTTTCCCCGATACGACGTATGCTAATGTGCAGTATTACAGGTGCCAGTTCCAAAAATGAATAGGAAATATACTGTGCAAATGTAACATCTGAAGTGGTTGCCATAGCTCAACACACATTTTTATGTGAAGAAATGGTTGACGTCCCTTCATGTACGGTCGTGGTAATGGCAGTGCATATGAGGCAGCACGACTGTACCACGAAGCGTATCCTCATAAAAGATAGCCGGACAGCAGTGTGTTCAATAGCTCCCAAAAGAGCCTGCGCGAGACCGGTTCATTTGAACCCAACATGCAACATACAGGCAGACCAAGTACAGTGTCGACACAACGAATCGATAAGCGAGTGTTGCAACGAATGGGCGCAGTGCTAGTCCCAAAGACCGAAAGGACTGCAGCAACAGAAGGTGTTTCGTCCTTGATCATATGGCCGGTGTTACGCAGTGCCAATCCCAAAGACCAAAAGGACTGCAGCAGCAGAAGGTGTTTCGCCCTTGATCATATGGCCGGTATTCGTGAGGCACAGCAATACCCACATAATGTACAGAATGTGCAAGGCCTGGTCGCACCTGACTTTCAGTCGATGTTGCCTTCTGCCAGTGGACCCTTACACAACACGGGATTGATCCACAGTTGATAATGCACGTGTTATTCAAAGAAGAAACTTGCTTTACCCGAGACGGTATTATGAAAATCCACAGCACACGCTGTTCGGCTTTGGAGAAGCTACATGCTACCATTGAGATGGCCACCAGCGGAGGTATTCACCTGACGTTTGGGTGATAGGCTGATGGGTCACATTTCCTACATGTCCAGCTTACTATTCGGATGAAAATTCGCTTGAGCCTTCCTAAGAGACAGTCTCCACTCCTTCCATTCAGACTACGTAAGTGGTTTAAATTAAAAGGAATTGAGAGATATACACCAAATAAATTAATTGTGGGATGGTACTAATCCCCCATGGTAGACAAAACAGAAAACTGTTGCAGAGCAACGAAAAAAACATGACAAATTTAAAAGAACACAAAATCGCCGCGCGGGATTTGCCGAGCGGTCTTGGGCGCTGCAGTCAAGGACTGTGGGGCTGGTACCGGTGGAAGTTCGACTCCTCCCTGGGGCATGGGTGTGTGTGTTTGTCCTTAGGATAATTAATGTCAAGTAGTGTGTAAGCTTAGGGACTGATGACCTTGGCAGTTAAGTCCCATAAGATTTCACACATATTTGAACACAAAATCCACAAGATTGGCAAAGTGTCTCGACATGCACGCATGCCCGAAGGAACTTTGCATCGTAATTCGGAGTAACACAGGCACTGTAATATCATATTTATCCGCCAACAGCGGGGAAACGACTTTCAATAAAAATGTCTCCCCTGTTCGGATATACACGCAATGGGTGTACGTGTACAAGTTGTAGACACATGATTGACGATGTATGGAAGTTTGGGTACGAGTGTGAGTCGGACTCGGATAGCCAAATGGTAAGACGACCGCTCGCGATAAGCGGACAATCCGGGTTCGACTTCTGGTCAGGCAAAAATTTTCACGTCATTCTAGTATACAGCTGATGGTTGTCTATATTCGTAACTGCGAATAAATTTCATGCAAATAGGCCGTGTGTAAAGTACACTAGTAGCAAGACGCAGTCAGTAGCTTCGCGAAGCGATTGTTATCGTAATGTTAGTGATGACAGTGCCATTATAGCAGAGTTACTAGACAATGTTTTCTGCAAATCCTTCACCAAACTGGGCGCGCAGTCCGGAACCGCGGGACTGCTACGGTCGCAGGTTCGAATCCTGCCTCGGGCATGGATGTGTGTGATGTCCTTAGGTTAGTTAGGTTTAAGTAGTTCTAAGTTCTAGGGGACTGATGACCACAGAAGTTAAATCCCATAGTGCTCAGAGCCATTTGAACCATTTGAACCTTCACCAAAGAAAAGAAGAACAAAACATTCCAGAATTCGTATCAAGAGCAACTTCTAACATGTCTAACTTAGACGTAGATATTTTCGGTTTACGAACCAGCTTAAATCACTTAACAAAACCAAGGCCTCCGTTCCAGATTGTGTACCACTTAGGTTCTTTTCAGAGTATGCCGATACAGTAGCGCCAGGCTGAGCATTCATATACATCTGCTCTCTCATCGAAAGTACCTAAAGACTGGAAAGTTGTATAGGACACACTTATATTCACGAAAGGAAACAAAGGTAATCGACTGAATTGCAGATCCATATCTCTAATGTTGATGTGCAGTACGATTTTGGAACATATAAAGCGTTTGAACATTATGAAATACCTCGAATGAAACGATTAATTGACAAATATCCAACACGGATTGAGGAAATATTGTCTTTGTGAAAACAACTAGGTTTTTATTCTCGCGAAGTAATATATGCTTCCCACTAAGGATGTCAAATTGACTCCATATGATTAGATTTTACGAAGGCTTTAGACACTGTTCCTCATGAGCGAACCTGAATTAAATTGCGTACAAGGTTTCGGCACAGTTGTGAGACTGGATTCGTGATTTCCTCTCAGGAAGGTCATAGATCCTCTGCTGTTCCTGATCCATGTAATGGATTTAGGAGTCAGTATGAGCAACTCTCTTAGATTGTTTGCAGATGATGCTGTCATTTAGTGTCTTAAAAAGTCATCAGATGATAAAAACCAATCGCAGAATGATTTAGACATGATATCTATATGGTGCGAACAGTGGCAGCTGCCTCTATTGAAAAGTGTGCACATATGCATATTAAAATGAATCCACTAAATTTCGTTTAAGTTATACAAACCGAAAGGCTGTGAATTCAACTCATCTCTAGATATTACAACTACGAATAACATACATTCGAACGATCACGCGGATAATGTTGTGGGGAAAGCAAACCGAAGATTGCCATTTAGTGGCAGAACACTTTGAAAGTGCAACAGGTCTGCTAAGGAGACTGCTTACACTACGCTTATCCGCCCCCTTCTGGAGTGTTGCTGCGCAGTGTGGGATCCGCATTACATATAACTGACGGAGGACATCGAGAAAGTTCAAAGAATACCATGAAATAGAGGAGATAGTGCCACTGATATGATACGCGATTGGGATGGCAATCATTAAAACAAATTTGTTATTCGTTGCGGCAGAATATTCTCGTGAAATTGGAATTGCCATCTTTCTCAGAGAGAAATCGGAGGTGGCACGGGAAGATTTAACTGTTAGATTTTTACGCGGGGTCTTCGTGAATGGAACGTTAGAGAAATAGCTTGAAAGTGGTTCGATGAACCTTTGCCAGGCGCTTAATTCTGAACTGCAGATTTATCATATAGAAGTAGAAGTAAAATAGACTGTTGGGTTGATGGTCTTCTTGGTGAAAGGATACGTGTGTGGTACATGCATGATAGGTGCACCGGTACACTTTCACGTCGCAGTTCAAAATTTTGTAGTCTGAGTCTTCGATAAAAAAATTAAAGTAAATTAAAAAAAAATTCGGTTGTGGGTCTCCAATACAATAGCCTCCAAGATCCCCCGACTTTAACGCGTTGGATTCTTTTGTGTGGAACATTTAAAAGTTTAGATGTATCCCAGTGCTCTTGACAGTATCGACGAATTCCGACAATGCACTGAGTTTGGTTGTCAGTGATTTCGCAACACCCCATGGGATTTTTGAACATGAACGGGCATCGAAGAGGAGTCGTTCTGAAGACTGCTTTCAAGTGGACGGTTGTCATGTTAAACACCTTTTGTCGTGTGTTTATCCTGAAGTACATATTTGTAGTTTGGATCCTCAGTGATTGTGTTACAAGGTGTTCACGTAGTCAGTCGCAATACGTCGCACTGAGGAAACCATTCGTTTCCGGAGTTAGGTTGGTTTGTATAATTTGCTTGTGTCATTATCCTCTACGGGCTTCTTCCATTTTTATAATCACAGTTAATGTGAAAAAATTATTCCTGATGTCGTCGTAAATATTTTGATGGTAAAATTAGGGCATACGGTCGTCAGGTATCCAATTTCAATGACTATAGTGACATAACATCTGTCGCAGGTCGCCCATTAAACGACAGTCAGCTAGAAATGACATCTATTGGCCCATTTTTATTCGGAAAAGAAAGTGGCACACCCGAGGGGGAGCGCCTACGAAGTACTATTTATTGCCGCTGAGGAGCACCTGACGGCAGTAATTATGGACGCTGGTAATGCAAATGAAATGCGCGCAGAGGGAGAGAAGAGGTCAGCTTCCACCTGCCTCCATCGAAAGAGAAGGGTGCGAGAGGGGAAGGGGGAGGATTTGGAGCCATCTTGAAGGTGCGGAGGTGCAGAGAACCTATGAACGTCCACTGTACTAAGTCCATAAAGCGCTGCTAGCAACACAGGAGATTAACGTGATGAAAAGCAACGCAGCTACTATCTAAATATTTTGACTTGTTAGCTCGCAAGATGGCAACCAACGATGATTCCAGTTTGAATCGAAACTGAGCTCTCTAGTATATTATGACTTCCTTATCTTCACAAAAAATATCAGCTAGGCGATCAAGTGGATTGTCGATTTTAAATGAAATGTTGGGGAAGTAGAACTTAGGTATCTACCGCGAACAAGGGGTACTTACTGAGCCTCGATCAGAATGAGTCATAAGGAATTCCAAAAAAACTGAATGGATCCCGAAATTCAAAGATTTGGTGAAATTGTTTCATTAGGATGCGATACAATATGAGACAGATGGTGAACAATTCAGAAGATACAGCTCATAGAAACGCCTTGTATGAAGTTCATCTAAGTCGAAATCTACACGCTACGAATCACTGTAAAGTGTGTGGTAGACGGAACTTTCTGCTCTAACATGTAGGGGTTGCAAGGGTTTGTCCCTGTTCCGATCACTGACGGAGCCTGGCAAGAATGACTGCTTGTATACCCCTGATCATCTGAGCAGGATTTGATTTGAAACTTCCTGGCATATTAAACTTTGTGCCGGACCGAGACTCGAACTTGGGACCTTTGCTTTTCGCGGGTAAGTGGTTAAATTCGTTTTCAAGTGATCTTTCTAGATTTTCAAGCAAATTTTCGTAAATGACCTTGATATATATATATATATATATATATATATATATATATATATATATATATATATATATATATATATGTGTGTGTGTGTGTGTGTGTGTGTGGGTGGGTGTGTGGGTGAGTGGGTGTGGGTGTGTGCGTGTGTGTGTTTTACAGTACCTGTATAGCGGTGGTATACGTAAGAACGTCAACACTGAGGAGCGCATCTTAAAGAAGATTTCACAAATATACCGCGCCTTTTGTCAAGTCTTACGTTTTCACCATATTTATCACGCTATCGCCTGTAGTACAGCTTGTGACCATTCGTACCACCCTTCTTTTTGCTTCCGTTCGTCCAAGTTAATACGGACACCACTCACTCGAGCGAGATTACGGCGTGGTGTTCGTAAGTACCGTCACAGTCTGTTTTGCTGTCTTACTACTGAGTTTGCATTGTTGGTCCATTTTGACACATTGCTGCTCTCATGTTAGTGTATGATGCAATTAATCCTAAGTTGGATTCATTAGTCGTGCACTGTCAAGTGCCGCTGTAGTTTTACATTTTATGGGGCGCACGTCAGACAAGACCATCTTGCATACAGGACGTATTCAAACTTTACAAAAATGATACTTTGTGACTTTAGTCTTCGCATATGTCAACCTTGAAGGAAGATGACTGGGTACCTTGTACCTCTTGCTGCATAGCCACCCTCTTTCCACTAGCATGTTGAGCAATGGAAGAAACCACTGGCTATATACTTCAGTACGAGCCCTAATTTCTCTTGTCTTTGCCGTCTTCACGCGAGAAGTACATGGGTGGCAACAGATCGTGCAGCAGTCAGTCAAATACGTCAGTTCTCTAAAATTACTCAACAGTCGTGAAAAGAGCGACTTCTTCCACCTGGTATCCCCTTCTCAGTTCACGAAGTATCTCTGTAAGACTTGTTTGTTGATTGAACCTATCGGTAACAATTTTAATAGTCCGCTCCTGCATTACTTCTGTGCCTTCCTCTAACCCGATCCCAAGCACATGAGAAATGCTGAAGAGTGGGTTGCGCTAGACTTCTATACGTGGTCTCCTTTACAGCTGTTCCACAATTTCCTAAACTCTGCGTTCCACACAACCAACTTTAGGTGTTCCTTTTTATTTCATGTAGCATTGTAGCGTTATGCCCAGATATTTAGTCGATGTGACTATATGAAGCATCACACCATTAACGCTATGTTCGAAAATTACAGGATTGTTTTCCTACTCATCCGTATTAACTTACATTTTTCTGATTTTAGAGTAAGCTACAATTCATCACACCGATACAAATTCTGACCGTACACTACACAATCATCAGAAAACAGTCGCAGACTGCTGCCAACCGTATCCGTCAGATAATTTATGTGTATTGCGAAAATGAGCGGCCCTATCACACTTCCCTGGGGCACGCCTATCGATACCCTTGCCTCTAATGAACACCCACCTTCGAGGACTACGTCAGTTGGTTAGTTGATTTGGGGGAGGGGGGTCAAACAGCGAGGTCATCGGACCCATCGAATTAGGGAAAGATGGGGAATAAAGTCGGCCGTGTCCTTTCAAAGGAACCAACCCGACATTTCCCCCAAGTGATTTGGGGAAATCATGGAAAACCTACAGCAGGATGGCCGGACACGGGTTTGAACCGTCGTCCTTCCGAATGCGAGTCCAGTGTGCTAACCATTGCACCACCTTGCTCTGTCAGGACTACGTACAGGGTTCTATTACTTAATAAGTCGTCGAGCCACTTACATATCTGAGAACTTATTCCTTATGCTCCGACACTCGTTAACAGTCTGCAATGGAGAAACGTGTCAAACTCTTTTCAGGGATCTAGGAATATGGAATCTGCCTGTTGCCCTTCATTCATGGTTCACACGATATCATGTGTGAAAAGGGCAATTGACTTTCGCACGATTGGTGTTTTGTAAGTCCTTACTGATCTATGGACATAAGCTTTTTCTTTCTCAAGGAAATTTATTATATTCGAACGTAGAACATGTTCAAGTATTCTGAAGTAAACCGATGTTGAGGATATTGGTTTTTTTAGTTCTGACGATCCGTTCTTTTACCATTCTTACATGCAGAAGTTAACTGCGTTTTCATTTTTTCTTCCAGTCGCTTGGGACTTCGTGCTGGGTGAGAGATTCGTCATAAGTGCAGATCAAATAAGGGTTCAATGCCGAAGTGTACTCTCTGTAAAACCGAGCTGGTATCTTACCGGACCCTTGTGGTGACCTACAACAGCTGAACATCGTCACGGTCTAAACTGCTTGAGAGTTCATCAAGAAAGAGCTCTCCTACTTTTATAAACGTCGTTCTGACACCAGGTCAAAAATCGATGAGAAGAACAACGTACTACGGAACTAACCAGCAGAAACCAATTTTGAAAACGGGTAATGTGCTTTACCGCTGGAAAGTATGCTAGCCCGCTTGAATACACCGACAGAGGCCTAGATGACATTGCCCTCAGTCACATCTTGACGTCGATAACTGATCGCTGCTACCAGCCCGAATGGAGGAACTCTTTTGCAGACTTTTACGTAGAAGCTATTTGTTGACTCCAGTGGTGGAGTAAACACAGGGACGATTTTTGCACCGGACGATCAGAGGAGATGTAAGTAAGACATAGAAAGAGGTGTGACCCAAAATAAGGATGGAGGGCTAAGATTTAATGCCCTGTCGACGATGAGGTCGGGGCATCGTGCAAGCTCCAGTCGGACATGGATGTAGAAAGAGTCCAGCATTGGCCTTTTCTAAGGTACCACGTCGGCAAAGTGTAGGGAAATCAAGGAAAACAAAAATCTTGATTACCCGACTAAAAACTCAACCCTGATCCCTTCAAGCGTGGGTTCAGTGTCACTGGGCAACAAGTGGAGGCAGTCATTGAACAGAGGTGAAACAGGATGGTGCTTGTAGTTTCCTCGATGCTCTAAAACAGCATGTATCGTGTCAACACCAAAGGAGCTGACGTGAGGCGTTTCTAGGCCAAACATGTGTTTTTCTTTTTCCCTCATACCGGACCTGTAATTATTGTGTATTTTACATTACCACAAGCAATAATAAGAAAACAAGACTAAACCTGGAAACTGTAGAAATTATATATTTTTGAGAATCATGTTCCGCTCTGAAACTGAGTGCATTCTGAACTGAAAGTTCCTCAGAAGACAGGTGATATTTCTTACTGCTGCTGTGTGCTGAACTGAAATGAACCTAAGGCAGAGGCGTGGCTACGTTCTAATGGCTTAAATGGTAGGGCTTATGCGGAATAGAGTTCGATTCCCGCACCAGCACACAAATATGATCCCTAAAGAAGATAATTGTTGCGTTGTATTCTGGTGCATTGTGGAAGCTTTGTTCCGTAGCCATTGTTTGACATGTAATCTTAGGATCTGCTGGAAATGTATCACGCCTCATAGCGTCTCATAAGGGTACGATAATGTGACGAGTATTTGAAGACAAATGCATTTCGTTTTCAGTCATTCATGTACGTCCTAAAGTACAACGGTACGATATTTCGACCAGGGTCTGTAATGATTACGAGAACCAACGGATTTACACGTATACAGTATCTGATCCGACTGGAGCCCTATTTTTTACGAAAGGAAGCCGATGTATAGCTCGACTTCATTGGAACTAACACGCGTGTCCCATTCGGTAAAGAAGCAGCAAGTGCTGCTCGCACCACGAAGAATACCGAATAAAGAAACGCTATAGCAGGAAGTTGCATAACATTATTATACTATTTTCAACGTTAATTTGTTTACAGGCCAAGGAAACAGATGGAAAGGTCTCATTTCAAAATTATCCTTTTTCCCTATATTTGTGACCCTTATAAATCGAGGACGCATATTACAGAAACGAAACATCTTCAGATTTGTTGAAACGTGATCATGAAAAAAGAAATAAAATAAAAAAGCAAAGTATACTACCGTTCTCTTGCTTACTGTATTCTAAACCTGCATTTTATGAGAAGTTTTTATAATGAACTTCTTTTTATTTAAGGTGCAATAATATTCTACGACTCAATCATAACTGATTTCGGCCTGCGGTGGCCATCTTCAAATGCAAGTGACTATGGGTGGCATTTGGTAAGCAAAACGATTTTTACGTTCGTTGTCAAACTCACAACGCATGTAACGAACGTTTCGTTCACCAAATACCACCCATCCGAAGATTGAAGAAATACATTATAGGTTGAAATCGGCTATCCTAACAAAACAATTCAGTTCCAAGTCAATAACTACGGCTAAGAAACAAGGAGTACTAACTAAAAGATAGCAATGATTCACTTAGATAATTTTTCACCCACTGGAATATGTAGGATGAATTTCGATGTTTCAAGCAAATAATATTCATTGTTACTGTTAAGTTCTTTACATTTGATGACAAGTTAAATCTTGAAATCGACTATAAAGCTGCATATTGTCAAAAATAAAATAGTTTTTGCATGGAAAACATAAACCAATATTTTATCAGATTTCCGTTACATATGTAACATGGAATAATTTCACAGATATTTTCCTTAAAATGTCAAAATAATACAAAGCCAATAGAAGTGGACAGCGAAATCACTACGAATGAACCACTGAATTCGGAAAGTGTTGTGTGGGATTACTACTACAATAAAGATAATTAGAGATAATGCAAAATTATTACAATACTGACAGTTGCTTCAGTAGAAGGCCTGAATGAACCTGGAATCAGATTTACTGGATGTTGCTATAAATCCGTAGAAATCTGAAGTCAGAATGGAAAATTCTCGCGACAGTATTTTGATCTACATTTGATAATAGAATCGAGAGGAGGTCTACATCGTGATATATTGTTGCTACCACGCACAAGAGTTGCTTGACTCTGTAGACGTATTCACAGAAATGACAAAGGAGACTCATTGTAATACCGGTATTTTAAAAAGATCAGTTCAAAAAAGGTCATCATTAAGTGGTAACAAGCAACGGAAGTAGAACTTTACAGTATATGATTTTCACGGAAGATATCAATATAGCGGAGCTGGCTCTGAGCACTATGGGACTTAACATCTGAGGTCATCAGTCTCCTAGAACTTAGAACTACTTAAACCTAACTAACCTAAGGACATCAGACACATTCATGCCCGAGGCAGGATTCGAACCTGCGACCGTAGCGGTGACGCGGTTCCAGACTGAAGCGCCTAGAACCGCACGGCCACACCGGCCGGTCTATAGCGGAGCTTTTGAGAGGCTAGTGCCTAAAGCCAGATGCGTAGAGAAACGTAAAAATAAAACAGGGCAGAATATTGCGATAAGTAGCACATAGAGTTGACGATGAGATTCTTGGATGATAAGAAAACAAGAAACACCAGGCCAAGATGGTACAAAGAGCTCTTTTAATGAGCAAAACGAATAAAAAACATTGGAAATTTGTGGTAAGGACTATGGGACCAAACTTCTAAGGTCATCGGTCCCTAGGCTTACACACAAATTAAGCTAACTTAAACTAACTTACGCTAAGGACAACATACACACCCATGCGTGAGGGAGGACTCTCGAACCTCCGACGGGGGGGGGGGGGGGGGGGCGGCGGAGGGGGGGGAGGGGGGGGAGGGGGGGAGGCTGGCTATGGGTAACTATTTTGTGGTGATCGAGGAAAACACAATGAGGGGCACTTGTTTTGTTTTGTTAGGACTGCTGATTTCGACCTGTAATGTATTTCTAATTACTGCGAACTTCACCTTGTTAGAAGGGCGAAAACTGAACTACACTTCAGTCTTTGCCATGCTGACTAGCTGCGCTACGTAACAGTTAAATGTATTGATTTGGAAAAGACCTGTAAAGAACTGTGTGGAAGATCTAAACCAGTTATCCTATTGAAACATGCCAACTGACCCACACGTTAACGTTCTTCACTGTAATTGCACGTAGCCACGGTTCCGTGAGATATCATGATCTCTTTATGGAATTTTTTTTTTTTTTTTTTTTTTTTTTGAGATGTGTTAGGGGAAGGTAGCAGATGGCCGGAATACAAGATGGATTTGTTCTTACCATTCGGTCGGTTATGTGGCCGTCTGCTGCCTCATCTTCTGCTCGTGATCCCACCAAGAGCCAATGACGTCCATGACGTCGGAGCTGTCAGTGGGCTCTTTCTTGAGGACCACTGGATGCGGTGCAGGCGGCACCTGGAGGGTGTAGTGGTAGCCCTGGGCGACGAGGCTGGCGGCCAGCTGGTGCGCCCTCAGGAAGGTGGACGTGGCCGACGCCGGCGCACCGCCATCCATGGCGTCGTCGCACAGTGGCGAGGCGGCGGCCGCTTCGTAAGCGGACAGCTGCTGCAGGTGCGATCTGGACAGAGCCAGCGGCAGCTGCGGCCTCAGCAAACCGGAAGTGGCGCCGCCGCCCGCGGAGACCAGCGTCGCGACGTCGTAGGCGAGTCCCGAGTGCGGCGCCTCCGCCTTCTCCTGCGACAGGCCGGCGGTCTCGTCTGGCGACAGGAGTAGCGTCCGTTCCACAGTAGGCAGTCGTGAAGACAGGTCCTGTTGCTTAAAATGCGAACTGGTGGCGAGTTCTTCTACAGACAAGACAGACGGCACTATGCAGCTTTCCGAGACGTGTTGTTGCCTAGTCGGTGAAGTCGTTTGAGGTGGGAAGGGATGCTTCGACGGCGACGTCAACGATGCAAAGTAGTGCTCGTTCTGGCGCTGGGGAGACGTCGCGCCCACGAAGTTGAGCAGCGACGAGTTGCTGGCGCCTTCCGGCGTGTTGGGGAAACCGGCCTCTACGCTGTGCTGCGGCTCCGGGGAGCTGGCGTCCAATCCCGCTATCGACTCGTCGTCGTCGTCTTCGATGAGCACCGGAGGCGAGTCGGCGCCGCCGTTGTTCCCGGCGCCCGACGCCGGTCCCATCGCCGGCATTTCGACGCCGTCGGCCTCGGCCAGAAGCTGCTGCAGTCGGCGTATATAGTCGACGGCCATCCGCAGCGTCTCAACTTTGCTCAGCTTCCGAGCGGCGCCACCGCCTCCGTTCATCCCACCGGCGCGCAGGTCGGCGCCGGAGGCGGCAGCGTACGCCGCCGTGATAGCGGCCGGGATGTGCTGGCGCAGATTGGCAAAGCCGTTGTTGACCTGCTTGACGCGATTGCGCTCTCGCGCGTTCCGCCGCGCTACGGCCAGCGGAGGAGGCTGTTGTCCGTCTCTGCGGCTGCTCGAGGCCATCGTCCTCTTCCTGCGTCCTCCAGAAGTCGGGGGCGCGACTGGAGTAGCGCCGTCGCTGGGCTCCTCTTTCACTGGTACTGCTGGGGCTACTGGCACCATCGACAGGAGCGGAGGGGACTGCGGTTTCGGACCCTTCCGCAGTATGATGATCTCTCGGCGTTCTGGCCTGGGAACGCCCTGGCGTACCACCTCCAGTCGCGAGAACGGACTCATGCCGATAGTCGTCATCTTCGAAAAAGAGCTGCCACTGTTTGATGTTTCGACGCCAGCTGACGGCTTCTGGTGCAGCGCCACGGACTGATGGTTAATTTGCATCCAGTGTGCTCGTAGACAACGAAAGTGCCTTCCACTCGCGATCAGCCTGCGCTGTGCAGTCACGCCAACGGTTTGGCGCGCTCTGTCGCTCGCTGAACCGTGACCGGCAACTCGAATGGCAACCGTTTCCTGGCAACTGGCGTTGGCGGGAAGCGAGCCGCGCTCATGCGGGCGGAGTCAGGCCGACAACAGCAGAAGCCACTTCGCACCAGGTTTTCCCACCGCGTTACGCGGCCGGACACTCGCGGCGGAGAAAACAAAACACGGGAGAAGCGCAGACACTCTCTTCTGGCTCATTCACGCCGGCTCCTCTCTCTGTCCGGCACTGTCAATTGCCCTGACAGTACTGGTCCAATTACGGCCCACTCGGTCACTTTTATGTTTACTTCACAGTTTGTGCGGCGCAGCGCTCGTTAAGTCTGGTTATTTCTCGCTAAGTGGCGGCCCGGCTGGAAGCCGCGCGCTGTCCCGTTCTGTCCAGTGAGAGGCCGACGGCCGCGCGCGCGACGCGACTACTGACAACACTGGCCCGCACTATGTCACACAGTAAACTTCCTCATTTTCTGCCCCGGCGGCTACCGAGGAGAACACCACTTTACGACGGTTCTGCTCCTGTCGGTGTACGCGACACAGTGTCGGAGATTTCTGGGGAGCCGAGGACGTGCGTACGCGGTGCTGGTAGCCCACTGCACTGGCGCTGCCGCGAGCGATAGGAACTAGCACGCGCGAGCGACCGGCTGCGCGCTTCCGCACGTGAGCGAGCAAAGGAACGGACGGCGCGCTGCGAGTGTATGTGTGTGTGTGTGAACGCGCGCGCGTGTGCGTGTGCGTCTGTGTGCGTTGGATTGTCGCATGGCAGTTGGCCCTGCCAGAGGGCCGGTAGGGGGACGGCAGTGGGGCACTGGCTTGATGCGGGGAGGGGAGGCACAACAGAAGGTCTGTTGGCCCGTATTGTGTGGATGTGTGCTGGAATTGAGAGAGGAGAAGGGCCTCCGGAATAAGGGGGGACCTCCGGAAAGGCAAAAGGGAACCGTTTTTGTTCATTCGCTGCAGGGGTATACAGTCGGAGGTGGGGTAGAGATGGAGGGAAGTGAAAGAAAATATATAGGGAAAAAAAATTATTCGCCCATAGGATGGGGAGGGCTGCGACTGCACTGCCGCCGCATGCGGCCTACGATATTGAAGGGGAGAGGGGGAGGTGGGGGAGGAGTAGAGGGGGAGGGAAGGGGAGCGGGGTAAAGCAAGGGTTTGCCCTGATAGCAGCCAGCGCCCCCGGGGCTTGCACATGATTACAGTAATTATGTTTTGCTCGTAGCTGTACCCTTTTTTTCTCAAGTCGGCCTCTTTTGTTACGGAAACTACCGGCGAATTACACCTTTCGTACACGTTCACGAAAACCATAAAATACACAATCGCTGCGAGCACGTGTGCAGCACCTAGCTTCATGCAAGGGGAGTAATTACCCCAACCCTATCCTTCGCACAGCAGGCTTCTTTAATTCCATCGTGAAAGACGTATTAGCTTCAACACAGCCTGTTGAGAAAAGGTAGACAACTATGAAAAGGAGAGTATTAATTTTTAGTTTGATCGTCTCGCAGCCAGGGACCCGGCTCCTGATATCACACGTATTTTTGAGATGCAGGATTCAAACTCACGACTGGATATCCCAGTTTCTGTGCCTACTGTGCATCTCTTGAGATGGATACAGGAATATAATAACTGATTTTCGTTTAGGAAAGCATTACAAAAGTAACTTACTTTGGATACTTCTATTCACTGATGCCATTTTAAATAATTTTCTCGTGCAATTCCACATATAGTCATTAAGTACTCATTGCGCAGAACATGTTATAAGGGTAGCCAGCTGTTCACAAAATTAGGCATATTAACGACAGCTTCGCAATAAATTTGCTCTCTATGAAGTTTGTTGTAGAAAATCAGGTACAAAATTTAAGTAATACTAGTATTCATTAATGTAGCACTAGGAACGAGCACAGCCCCTATTATCCACAACTTAACGTTACTCCTGTACAGTAAGGAGCAAAGGATGCATCATAACAATATTTCACCATCTTATTTAAAAATTGAAGGTACTGGCAGACAATAAAAGTTTTGAAAATTACTTCTGCTTGCCTATACCCTCTATCTCCAAATTATTTTTGAGCACATAGCGTGCTTTTAGTTCAGTTACTTTTATGAAATTTTGTTGTAGATTTAGTATTAATTCAGTTCTGTAAATGTCCAGAATATCATTAGATTTTCAAGGAGAAAATGTGCCACATTTCTGTTGCAAGCACATCCCTGGTATTATTCAGAAACATGTGAAACACTCTGGAATTCACTTTTATACAGTCTTCCATAAGAGTCAAAGACTGTTATCAAACTCAACTTGAATATGCTTTACGTAATAAATTCCTTTTATTTTCCACTGGAATATTTTTGGTCGGCTTAATTGCATTATGAGTTTGAAATTCACTGAAATGGGGTGGAAGAGAAAGTAATTGAAGTCTGCTTGATTCTGTTATTCCTTTTGTAATTAGCTAAAAAAACTGAAGCTACGACAGTATTTCATGTAAAGACGATTCATACTCCTTTACTGTATCTTTCCATCCTCATTTGAGTTCCCGTATCATTACAGTCTAGGGCCGAGGCTTTGGCTACTAACGGGATATAATCGACATCTTTCCGTTTCTTTGCCCACTATTAGCAATCGTAAAACGTAATAAATATTACACCATCTATGTTTAATTTTGCCGGCCACCGTGGCCGAGCGGTTCTAGGCGCTTCAGTCCGAAACCGCGCTGCCGCTACGGTTGTAAATTCGAATCCTGCCTCGGGTATGGATGTGTGTGTTGTCGTTAGGTTGGTTAGATTTAAGCAGTTCTAAGTCTAGGGAACTGATGACCTCAGATGTTAAGTCCCATACTGCTTAGAGCCATTTCAACCATTTTTTGTTTATTTTTATTATGTTTTCCTAAAGACTTATTTTCATTCTGGAAGTTCTGAATTATAAGTATTCATATACCGCCTTTTTTTAAAACTTTTTTGCGTATCCCAAGATATATTTCGTGATGCATATGATGTTGTCCTTGACACAACTTTATGATGGAATGAAAGTAGAAAAGTAAATAAACGTACACGGCTATTGCTTTTCCCCTTACTTAACTGATATAGCGTTCTGCCACTAAAGATAAAGTTGTTGATAGGACGTCAAACTGTAAGTTACAGTTCTTCAGTGCTTAGACCTCCAGTGAGAATCACCGTTGACTATCAGATATTCAAGACGAATGCTATAACCGTTGTACGTAACAGACATGCAATAGTTTTTCGTTATCGATAAGCACAGACTTTCTTAACCGGTTTGACACAGGAATGTGAAACAAGAAAAGCGATAAATCTTCGAGCTGCAAAGGACTTTAGGCGAGCTGTATCTCTGATCAACAAACACTGCAAGGCAGTTATTTCGACACTTTGTCTTCTTATATTTCCTAAAAACAGATTACAAGACATTGTTCCTCTATATCAAAATTTGAGATGTTTAGAAATTTATCGAAGCTAGAAATTTTCAGTTTCTTCCCCGCTTGCGCCATTATGCCATACAGACTAGTTAGATGTTCACACAACGGATTATCAATAAGTCTGTTCAAGATAAGGAACTCCGATCCTGAAACAATCGAGCCAAAAGCTTCGAAGCCAAACTTGCTGGGGATAACTTTGTCAGTGCAATATATAAACCTGCAAATCGTTGCTTGTAGTATGTTATACATGATTTGCTACGTGCTTAGTTGCAAACATGGGAGCGTTTGTGATCACCTAAGAGAGGGTTCTAAGAGTAGCTTCGGTTTGTAACCAGCTCTTTCTTCTGATGTCATAAGACTTGTTTTCTTCCTGTGAGATCAGGTGAAAACTTTTGTGTACGAGACGCCAGTCTACCTGAATAGGATATCCGCAGCAAACAGTATCGCTGCCTGTGGCTTATTCGGACAACACAGGTGCTTTTTTGGTGGATACGACAGGACTTTGTGCAATGATATCATGCCTGCAAAGAACAACTGTTGTGTACGTAGCAAGCTGAGCACATAAATAAAATGTATCTAGCGCATTCAGTTCAACCCTTGGTCTAGGGGTAGCGTCTTTGATTAGTAGTCAAAAGGTTCCAGGTTAAATTTTTAATAACAAACATCAGCGACGGCGGCCGAAGACTTCCTGCTAGGAAGTCACCCTCATTCTGCCAAAAGCCTTTCCAAAGAGGGAGGAGGAGAGAACAGAGGTTTAGGGTACTCTCTTGCCCTTGGGGTGTAAAACTGTCACTAAAAAAGTCGGAAGAATCAGTGACGATCAGCGACAAGAGGATGAAGAAGGCAAAGGGAAGCAATGTGTTAAAGACACATAATATGTATCCGCGGGACACGTGACCTGTAAATGAAAAATTGTCATCATGATTTCTCCATTGGCAAAAAGATTCCGAACTATTCCCCCATTCTAATCTCCGGGAAGGGACTGCCGAGGGGTAGGTGACCACGAGAAAAAGATCGACTAACCAACGAAACGACAATGTTCTACAAGGCGGGGCGCGAATGTCAGAAGTCCGAACATGGTAGGAAAGCTAGTAAATCTTAAAAGATAAATGTTAATGCTCAGTCTAGATACAGTGGGAGTCAACGAAGTGAAATGTAAAGAGGACAAGAATTTTTGGTTAGATGACTATAGGCAATATCAAAAGCAGCAGAAAATGGCATAACGGGAGTAGAATTCGTTATGAAAAGGAAGGGTAGGGCGGAGAGTGAATTTCAATTCCCATCAGAATGGACAGCAAGCTAACACCGACAACAATAGCTCATGTAGACATACCGTAGCAAGCAGAAGATACTGAACAGGTAAATCAGTTTGTAAAAGAAGACGAAAATGAAATGTTCATAGGGGTTGCAATGGGGTTGTAGGGGAAGGAGTAGTGGAAGGGTTTACGGGAAGAGATGGGCTCGGTAGTAGAAATGAGAAAGGAGAAAGACTAATTGAGATCTGTTACAAATTTCACATAGTAATAGTGGATAATCTATTCAGTAATCACAAGAGGACGAGGTATACTCGGAAAAGGCCGGGAGATACGGGAAGATTACAGTTATAGCTTGTAGAAAAATTTCCGCTACCAGTCAGAATAAAAGATTATTTATTCGTCACACGTCCGGTTTCGGGCCTGAGCCCATCCTCAGGTGTTTATACGTTCATGTACATGTTTCTATTGCTGAAGTTGAATAAAGATGAAGTATCCTTGTTATAATTTTGCTGTGATGACAGTTTTTCCACTCAGTTGTACATTTGTTACCATTTTCACGTTCGCGTTTCGGTTTTTTAAAAATTTAGCTGTAAATTTCGCTACTGTGTTGTGAACTCGTGATGATATACACTGTGTTAACATTCAAACATGATTGAATGTAAACACAGTGTATATCACGAGTTCACAACACAGTAATGAAATATGCAGCTAAATTTTAAAAAACCGAAACGCGAACGTGAAAATGGTAACAAATATACAACTGAGTGGAAAAAAGTAATCTTTATTGCTCTTCAGCAATAGAAACATGTACATGAATGTATAAACACTTGACGATGGGCACAAACCCGAAACCGGTTTTTCTACATCCTATAAAGGAACAGTCACGGAGTTCAACAGCATCCACTGCGGATAAAACTTACTTAGATTTCAGTTACATTACATCATGCTCAGGCAGAGACTCCGAAATGGGATATTGAATCTAGGGGACTGATGACCATGGATGTTAAGTCCCATAGTGCTCAGAGCCATTTGAGACATAAATAAAGGTTTCTTGAAATTACTGCAGCCAGTCACCTTTTGTCAAGTTCTTTTCCTTTTTATTATTCCATTACCGGTTTCGAACCGCCTAGCGATTCATCATCAGTTGGTACATATATAACTGTCTGCAGCAGTATGGCAGTTATGTAGAGTGATTAGTATATACATCCAACCAACGGCTACTAATCACTCTACGTGACTCCAACAATGATGCGAACAATTAATATACGTACCATCTGATGATGACTGGCTAGGCTGCTAGAAACCAGTAATGGAATAATAATAATAAAAAAAATCATTTGAAGAACAAAACAAAAGGCGCCTGGTTGCAGCAATTTCAAGAAACCTTTATAACTTCGAAGTCTATGTGAGTTGCTAGACAACATTAACATGCTTCAATACATTGGATGTCATTCGATAAGTAGTGTTAAACAACAGGATTCTGAAACGATTTAGCTAAGCTCGATGAGTGATGAAGGAACTGGGTGTCCCGGAAACTCAAAGTTTGGAAACAATTTTCTGTCGTGCTCTGATATATCAGGTGCTGCATCAGACAGCTTGTCTGCTTGCTGACCTATTGGTACAAGTAATGGATACAGTAAAACTCAGTCTAGAAACAGTTTCGCATCCTGACATGATTTCCATTCCAACATATTAAAAGCTGCATCAGGCTGTGTGTCTGCATGTTGGCTTGATTTCTGCTGCTGCTCATGTGTATCAGGCATTGCATCATCTCCATCAGGGAACTGTTGTGCTGAGAAATAAATTAAATAAAACCACGAAAATCACACAGACATAAACACACAGAATGAATAGTAAAAAGAACTTATAGAGAGGAATGGGTTGGCTCTTACGTTCAAATGTGCGACTCGAACCTTTTTTTGCCAGGTGATGGTAGATCTCCGATGGCACTTCAAGTTGATGATCAACCTTTCACTATTGTGTACAGGAGTGGAAGCTTCACTTTATGGCTAGTGAACTTTGACACTGTAGATGAGTGGCAGTGGTAGATAACAAGAAATCGGGACAACTATTTTAGACTGTCAACACTACAGGCTGCACCAATATTCCCACCTCCACCATATTGATTCCGACGGCAATGTGACATCATGGCCGTCCATTTTGGATCGACTTCTTAAATTTTAACTTAGTACCATGCAGACTGTGTCATACTCGGGAACATCATCTTGGACTGCTCAACATGCAGACTGCACTAACATCAGTCATCTTGTTTGAAGCTTTGAGGCAAGCTGTTACAGTTTTGGGGAAAGTTGTTGCAGTTTTTGGGCATGTCGTTACAATTTGGGGGTAAGTTGTTACAACAATGGGAGACAAAATTGCAGTGTGAGGCAATATCTTATAGTTTTTTACCAATTTTTTTAGTTTCATGGTAAACTGTTATAGTTTCAAGGTAACTTGTTACTGTTTAGAGAAATTTGTTGCTGTTTGGGGGAAATTTTTAACAGTTTGGGAGCAGTTTGTTACAGCTTTGGGGTAATTTGTTGCAGTTTTAGGGCAACTTGTTACAGTTTTCTTTACTTTGTTACAGTTTGACTGTTCCAGTTTTTTCTGTAAGATGGAGATGTATCAAAAGAAATGTAATGTATTCTCCACTGACAAGTTTCCTGCCGTATCCTCACTTCATATCAAATATTTCAGAACTTCAACTGAAATGTTTCAGGGTCTAACCACAGTGGAACATACGTATTTCTGTGTCTCACAATGAGCTTTTCCTGTGGACTGATGAAATAAGCAGTCACAAGTGAGATCTCACTGGGAGCTGGTGTGTGATGTGAGCAAAAGTATATATGTGAACCCAGAAGATCAATGCTACAAAACTGATTTAGAAATACTGTGGAAATGTTTGGAAATGTTGTCTTGTGACAGCCAGAGCGAGAGCACCAGCAGCAGCGAGTACTGTTTGTATAAAGCGTTTATTTTGCATTTTGTTTACGACCTTCCACTAAGGAAGGGATTCTATTTGTGTTTATCTGCTCTGCATAGTAACTAACAGTTCTTGATAAAACTTTACGTAGTTTTCGTGTTAGATTTCTTAGTGTTTTCTTGATCGTTTAGAACAGAAAGCGCCCTAAAACCGTCTTTTGTTTGTTTCGCGGCCGTTAGCCACTAGTCACTTGAATCAGCAGTTGTCTTGTGAC
The DNA here is from genome assembly GCF_021461385.2 of Schistocerca piceifrons. Lineage (NCBI taxonomy): Eukaryota > Metazoa > Arthropoda > Insecta > Orthoptera > Acrididae > Schistocerca > Schistocerca piceifrons. The sequence continues at coordinate 509,356,123 of NC_060140.1, forward strand.
AGCCAGAGAGAGAGCACCAGCAGCAGCGAGTACTGTTTGTATAAAGCGTTTTTGTACTTATTTGCTGCGCTTAGCTTTTAAATAGTTTTTCTGGGAAAACCTAGCGTAGTTTTCGCGTCTCGTATTTCAGTGAGTGTTTCTTGATTATCAGAGTAGCTCATCAGAAGATTATCTTGGGAATTTGTCACCGTATAGAGTAGGGTAAACATAGTCATGCGTAGGGACTGTGGTTGTTGTGAGCGGACGCAAGGAGAATTGGCCACTCTTCGGGGGCAGGTGGAGGCTTTGTCTGTTAGGCTCATCGAGCTCGAGGCGCAGGCGTCGGCTCGTAGTGGCGTTAGGGCAACTGTGGTGAGATCTATGCCTACTTCGGTGGCCTTGGAATCACATGGAACCCCTGATGTCGCTGCGTCTTCCGGCAGTGAGCATCTTACCGGTCAGCCATCACTCCAGGGTGAATGGCGGACAGTGGTGGGCTCGCGCGTGCCTGGCCGAAAGGCGAAGGTGGGATCTGGCCGCGTGGCAGCTGCCTTACCCCTTTCCAACAGGTACGGGGTGCTTCCTAGTGGTGATGACATCGTTTCCGAGCCACCACAGGATGCCTCGCCTGTTGGGCCAGTGGCCGATTCTCCGGCAAGGTCCCGACAGTCACAGAGGGCGGGCCTATTAGTTATAGGGAGGTCCAACGTTAGGCAGGTTATGGAGCCCCTCAGGAAAATAGCGATTAGGTCGGGGAAGAATTCCAGTGTGCACTCGGTGTGCTTGCCGGGGGGTCTCGTCGGTAATGTGGAGGAGGCCCTTCCGGCAGCTATTGAACGCACTGGGTGTGACCGGCTGCAGATAGTAGCACATGTCGGAACGAATGACGCCTGCCGCTTGGGTTCTGAGGCCATCCTTGGTTCCTTCCGGCGGCTGGCTGATTTGGTGAAGACAACCAGCATCGCACGCGGAGTGCAAGCTGAGCTTAATATCTGCAGCATAGTGCCCAGAGTCGATTGCGGTCCTCTGGTTTGGAGCCGTGTGGAGGGTCTAAACCAGAGGCTCAGACGACTCTGCGACTATAATGGTTGCAAATTCATCGACCTCCGTTATTGGGTGGAGAACTGTAGGGCCCCCCTAGACAGGTCAGGCGTGCACTACACACCGGAAGCAGCTACTAGGGTAGCAGAGTACGTGTGGCGTGCACACGGGGGTTTTTTAGGTTAGAGGGACCCCCCCTTGGGCGAAACGATAAAATACCTGACGGCTTACCAGAGAGGACATTATCATCGTTGATAAAGAACGTCCGTCCTCAGAGACCAAAAACAGGAAAAGTTAACGTAATATTGGTAAACTGCAGGAGTATCCAGGGCAAGGTTCCTGAATTAGTATCTCTTATTGAAGGAAATAGTGCGCATATAGTATTAGGAACGGAAAGTTGGTTAAAACCGGAAGTGAACAGTAACGAAATCCTAGACACAGAATGGAATATATACCGCAAGGATAGGATAAACGCCAATGGTGGAGGAGTGTTTATAGCAGTAAAGAATTCAATAATATCCAGTGAAGTTATTAGCGAATGCGAATGTGAAATAATCTGGGTTAAGCTAAGTATCAAAGGTGGGTCAGATATGATAGTCGGATGCTTCTATAGACCACCTGCATCAGCAACCGTAGTAGTTGAGCGCCTCAGAGAGAACCTGCAGAACGTCGTGAAGAAGTTTCGTGATCATACTATTGTAATAGGGGGAGACTTCAATCTACCAGGTATAGAATGGGATAGTCACACAATCAGAACTGGAGCCAGGGACAGAGACTCTTGTGACATTATCCTGACTGCCTTGTCCGAGAATTACTTCGAGCAGATAGTTAGAGAACCAACTCGTGAAGCTAACGTTTTACACCTCATAGCAACAAATAGACCGGAACTTTTCGACTCCGTAAATGTAGAAGAGGGTATCAGTGATCATAAGTCAGTGGTTGCATCAATGACTACAAGTGTAATAAGAAATGCCAAGAAAGGAAGGAAAATATATTTGCTTAACAAGAGTGATAGGGCACAAATCGCAGAATATCTGAGTGACCACCATCAAACGTTCATTTCTAAGGAAGAGGATGTGGAACAAAAATGGAAAAAATTCAGAAACATCATCCAGTACGCCTTAGATAAGTTCGTACCGACTAAGGTCCAAAGCGAGGGGAAAGATCCACCGTGGTATAACAATCATGTACGAAAGGTACTACGGAAACAAAGAAAGCTTCATCATAGGTTTAAGAGTAGTCGAATCATAGCTGATAAGGAAAAGCTGAACGAAGCGAAAAAGAGCGTAAAGAGAGCAATGAGAGAAGCATTCAACGAATTCGAACATAAAACATTGGCAAACAATCTAAACAAGAACCCTAAAAAGTTTTGGTCATATGTAAAATCGGTAAGCGGATCTAAATCCCCTATTCAGTCACTCGTTGACCACGATGGCACCGAAACAGAGGACGACCGAAGAAAGGCAGAAATACTGAATTCAGTGTTCCGAAACTGTTTCACTGCGGAAAATCGTAACACGGTCCCTGACTTCAGCCGTCGCACGGACGCCAAAATGGAAAATATTGAAATAAACGATATCGGAATTGAAAAACAACTGCTATCACTTAGTAGCGGAAAAGCATCCGGACCAGACGAGATACCCTTAAGATTCTACAGTGATTATGCTAAAGAACTTGCCCCCTTTCTATCAGCAATTTATCGTAGATCGCTGGAAGAACGTAAAGTACCTAGCGACTGGAAGAAAGCGCAGGTCGTTCCCATTTTCAAGAAGGGTCATAAATCAGATGCGAATAATTATAGGCCTATTTCGCTTACGTCAATCTGTTGTAGAATAATGGAACATGTTTTGTGTTCTCGTATTATGACGTTCTTAGATAATACAAATCTCCTTCATCATAACCAACATGGATTCCGCAAACAGAGATCATGTGAAACTCAGCTCGCCCTATTTGCCCAAGAAATTCACAGTGCCGTAGACACTGGCGAGCAGATTGATGCCGTATTCCTGGACTTCAGGAAGGCATTTGATACGGTTCCGCACTTACGTTTAGTGAAAAAAATACGAGCTTACGGAATATAGGACCAGGTTTGTGATTGGATTCAGGATTTCCTAGAAGAAAGAACACAACATGTCATTCTTAACGGTTAAAAATCTGCAGATGTAGAGGTAATTTCGGGAGTACCGAAAGGAAGCGTGATAGGACCTTTATTGTTTACAATATACATAAATGACTTAGTTGACAACATCGGTAGCTCCGTGAGGCTATTTGCAGATGACACGGTTGTCTACAAGAAAGTAGCAACATCAGAAGACTCGTACGTACTCCAGGAAGACCTGCAGAGGATTAATGCATGGTGCGACAGCTGGCAGCTTTCCCTAAACGTAGATAAATGTAATATAATGCGCATACATAGGGGCAGAAATCCATTCCAGTACGATTATGCCATAGGTGGTAAATCATTGGAAGCGGTAACGACCGTAAAATACTTAGGAGTTACTATCCGGAGCGATCTGAAGTGGAATGATCACATAAAACAAATAGTGGGAAAAGCAGGCGCCAGGTTGAGATTCATAGGAAGAATTCTAAGAAAATGTGACTCATCGACGAAAGAAGTAGCTTACATAACACTTGTTCGTCCGATTCTTGAGTATTGCTCATCAGTATGGGACCCTTACCAGGTTGGATTAATAGAAGAGATAGACATGATCCAGCGAAAAGCAGCGCGATTCGTCATGGGGACATTTAGTCAGCGCGAGAGCGTTACGGAGATGCTGAACAAGCTCCAGTGGCGGACACTTCAAGAAAGGCGTTACGCAATACGGAGAGGTTTATTATCGAAATTACGAGAGAGCACACTCCGGGAAGAGATGGGCAACATATTACTACCGCCCACATATATCTCGCGTAATGATCGCAACGAAAAGATCCGAGAAATTAGAGCAAATACGGAGACTTACAAGCAGTCGTTCTTCCCACGCACAATTCGTGAATGGAACAGGGAAGGGGGGATCAGATAGTGGTACATTAAGTACCCTCCGCCACACACCGTAAGGTGGCTCGCGGAGTATAGATGTAGATGTAGATGTAGATGCCTACACCAGTTTTTTTTATGTATACTGACATGTAGGACATTCATGGTCCGGTATCAAAAATTGTGTTCTGTCTTCGAGCAGCATGGATATCTGTGGTAAAAGGGTCCAATCATCCTACGTTGGTTTGATTTTGTGTATATTTCACTGTATTGGTAGTCTTTAGTCATAACATTCCTGGGACATAATATTGTGTGCTGTTGGGTGTAGAGATTTGCTGTTACACATAGATGAATTTCAGGGAATATCCTACTATAAAAGCTGCATCAAACTCCTACAATAATCTTTTCCGCCACATCTGATATACTTGTACGCGATTTTGACAAACTGAGTTGTTCAGTTTCATAACTTTAGCTGTTCTTTGTCAGTGACATGACTGGAAAGATTCTGTCAGAACTATACGTACATTTCTATTACAATTTCCTGACATTTACTGTGAGAAAGAGATGAGGGTGAGTTAGTGTTTTTCTCTGTTCATGACTTATGTACAATGTTATGATCATAATGCCAAGTTCAGAACTAAGAATATGACGCCCTGTGTATTGATAATAGCCTGTTTTTCAGAGTTCTCTACACAGAGCTCTACAATACTGCTGCAGCTACATTGGAACAATAATAAAGTTCACTTTATGTTTACCTCTTAATTCCTGTAAGATGAATGTCTATGATACAAGGTACAAATCATCTGAGTGTGTATATAGTTCACCGTAATGGCAGTCTAATTAATGCAGTCATGACACTTCTGCTAAACACGATGTGAACGGTGTGCTGTTGGATGTGGTGGTGCTGCAGTTATGTATAGATAAACTGTAATGAATGCACTGCTGCGGAAAGCTGTATCAGACTTCTAGAAGAATCTTCTCCGTCACACTTTATATACTTGTAAACAGTTTGCACATAAACCCGATCGTTAAGTTAGGAACTCTGCATTTTGCATCACAAAGCAAACTTGCGTTGATGGTAAATTACTGTAGCAATAACATTCAGAAACTTTATATTCCGAGTGTCAACATTCTTATACAATGTTACAGTAAATTGAAACGTAAATCTCTGATGACTATACAGTGCTTGTAAATGTGTCTCCATCGAACCAGTGTAGTACTGCTGTACAGATTTTACTTTAAAATATAAACCCAAGGTCTTTTGGATGGCACTAGATCATCATAACACGTATGTTGTGAGAGCCTCGTTCTCGTCTTCTGTATACGTCGGATTCAGCAGCAAAAATTTTCATCTGAATATCACGGTTAAAAAATCGCTTATTTCATTCCCTTTCTGCCTAGCAAAGGCTTGTCCGATCCTTGTACCACAGAATCGGAGTTGTGTTATGCATGAAAAGGAGGCGGTCTAAATGCTATAAAAGTGTAATTCTCCTATTTATAAAATGCCATTTGAGCTGATACATGCAACTAAAGGGTGTATCACTGACTCAAACAAGTTCTGTCGTGTCTACAGTAGTAGCATATTATGATATTTAGCTGCTAAAATTTGGATTTGTACTTCCAGAAACATCTACATGAAACGCTACTTTTTCTTTTAACGTCACACACTGTTGATCGCTCTTGTCGTTCCATGAGGTACACACCTCTCGACAGAGACCTTGTTGAAGGGCTCACTCCGGTATTCGTTAGAAATGATTTAGAAATCCAGTAGAAGCATCTGGTGATCGAGTTCTTTGCAATTTATGTGGGGATCATTTAAAAATACAATGCCACCCTGGGCCCTAGACCGTTTTCTTCTTATGGGATCCAGTATTCTTGAGAACTGAATTTCGGTAAGTATCCTTGAAAGATATATAAAGGAATGTCCAGTTCACGTAACAAAGAATCGACACTTTATTGTACAGAAGAAGATGGTAAACAGTTATTCTCATTTTTCATGAGCTCTCATCGAGTTGACACACGCAACTAAAAAGCTATATCGCTAATATCGGTAGCCTGTGGAATTTTTGAGTACATCTTATGCTCACATATTATGAGCTTTCTATGGAAAGCGGGGACGGGGACCGGGGGGGGGGGGGGGGGGGAGGCAACACGCATTCCCTCATTTCATAAACTATGATCATGTGATCACATTCTCTTCCTTCACGAGACGTAGAAACCAGTAGATACTGTGTTTCCTGACTTCTAGTTAGTGTCTGATAGTTTAGCTATGTTAGAACATGATCAAAATATGGATATCTCACCGGATTTATGGATTTTTGGGGAGTTCCTAAAAACTAGCACGTTGTTCTTAACGGTGAGTAAACTCACTCTTTTCTTTCACTACCCCGGTTGGTGGTAGTTGCAACTATGTTGAAACTAGCTGTTATAAGGGTTATTCGATTATTTTTAACGTGTGAGTGTGACTGAGAGCTCTGTTGTTGCATTTGGAGCACAAACACATTTTTTACTATGGTAAAAGGATCGACGTCCAGTACTTTGTCCATGAACTGAAATGATTTGAATGAAGTCTCCATCGGCGAATTGTGTTGTAGTGGTCCTATTCATGTCCGCAGTTGATGAGTGGAACCAGGTGTCTATGTTGATACCATGTTCCTTCCACTTTGATCAGCGTTGGGCACAGTTCCACGCTGTCCACGCAAGAATGAAATACGAAATATCATACCAGATTTGTGACACTCGACCTCTGGGGCAACGACAGAGGCATCAGCTCTTGCCGCTCAGAACAATGGAATACCAGACATTTCTAAAATTGAAGTAGGGCTAAGTGTAAAAGAATGGAGTCAGCTGTGGTGGCGGGCACACTATCTGTAGCGTTCAGTAGGTGATAAACTACTCACCATTTCCTGACTGATTGCAGGTGAAAGCATCCTCTCTGTAGCACCATGCTGGGTGCTCCGTGCCACTGGGCAACAAGGTCATTCAGCAATTTGATGGTGATCGTGGAGGACAGAAGAGAGTGACAGAATAAGGCATGACATCTGTCAGTGACGGTGGTGGTGGCGGCATAGCTCTGCGCAGAACGGGTGTCTCATGGAGTGGTGGCGCCTGGACGTAGGAAGCCTCATCTATGGATGTCTGGCACTCAAAAGACCCTTATGGCGCGGTGTTTGTGTAAATATGGACAATATGGACGCAAGTGAAGACCTCTCCTGTTCCTATCCTACCACACACAACAGCGACGAATGTTTCACAACCATACTGACTGCACTAGGTACGCTCCTTGAAACTGAAATAAGAACACCGTGAATTCATTGTCCCAGGAAGGGGAAACTTTATTGACACATTCCTGGGGTCAGATACATCACATGATCACACTGACAGAACCACAGGCACATAGACACAGGCAACAGAGCATGCACAATGTCGGCACTAGTACAGTGTATATCCACCTTTCGCAGCAATGCAGGCTGCTATTCTCCCATGGAGACGATCGTAGAGATGCTGGATGTAGTCCTGTGGAACGGCTTGCCATGCCATTTCCACCTGGCGCCTCAGTTGGACCAGCGTTCGTGCTGGACGTGCAGACCGCGTGAGACGACGCTTCATCCAGTCCCAAACATGCTCAATGGGGGACAGATCCGGAGATCTTGCTGGTCAGGGTAGTTGACTTACACCTTCTAGAGCACGTTGGGTGGCACGGGATACATGCGGACGTGCATTGTCCTGTTGGAACAGCAAGTTCCCTTGCCGGTCTAGGAATGGTAGAACGATGGGTACGATGACGGTTTGGATGTACCGTGCACTATTCAGTGTCCCCTCGACGATCACCAGTGGTGTACGGCCAGTGTAGGAGACCGCTCCCCACACCATGATGCCGGGTGTTGGCCCTGTATGCCTCGGTCGCGACACCACTGGAGGCAGGCTGCACGATGTTGGGGCGTGAGCGGAAGACGGCCTAACGGTGTCCGGGACCGTAGCCCAGCTTCATGGAGACGGTTGCGAATGGTCCTCGCCGATACCCCAGGAGCAACAGTGTCCCTAATTTGCTGGGAAGTGGCGGTGCGGTCCCCTACGGCACTGCGTAGGATCCTACGGTCTTGGCGTGCATCCGTGCGTCGCTGCGGTCCGGTCCCAGGTCGACGGGCACGTGCACCTTCCGCCGACCACTGGCGACAACATCGATGTACTGTGGAGACCCCACGCCCCACGTGTTGAGCAATTCGGCGGTACGTCCACCCGGCCTCCCGCATGCCCACTATACGCCCTCGCTCAAAGTCCGTCAACTGCACATACGGTTCACGTCCACGCTGTCGCGGCATGCTACCAGTGTTAAAGACTGCGATGGAGCTCCGTATGCCACGGCAAACTGGCTGACACTGACGGCGGCGGTGCACAAATGCTGCGCAGCTAGCGCCATTCGACGGCCAACACCGCGGTTCCTGGTGTGTCCGCTGTGCCGTGCGTGTGATCATTGCTTGTACAGCCCTCTCGCAGTGTCCGGAGCAAGTATGGTGGGTCTGACACACCGGTGTCAATGTGTTCTTTTTTCCATTTCCAGGAGTGTAGTTTTCAAATAACGATAAGTCGTCTAGCTCTTACAACCGAAGGGCTTCCCGACATTTTAAGCTTAGGCTAAGTGGATTTCTCGCCATTTTAAACATAGCACAAACTGCCTGGCAACCACTCAGCATTTGCTCGTATCTTCAGGCCAGACATTTTTGATTGTGACATCTTATGTTTGTCGAAAGTCAAGGAAAGTCCACCAACTTGGATCGCCATCTTGCTTTCTGACATCACAGAGCCTGTGCTCTCATTCCCTGGTGAGCTGTCTTGAATAGTGACGTCATAGAGCCCGTTCTCGTTTTCCTAGGTCCACCAAATTCTATATTACGGTGATCTACTTTCACGATGTCGAATTTTCATCAGTAGTGTAACTTCCCATCTTGGTTTTGCCACCATTTTACACTTAAGAGAACTGGATTAGGTCCACCATTTTGGACTGCAATATTATATATAGGACAATTGAGCTACTGTTTTTACTTTTTAAAAAAATTTCTCGCCGATTTTTGAATTTCCAGCCATCTCACACAAACAACACACACACAACTGGACTGGAAGGGGGAGAGGGGAAATCTGGCAACAGCATGTGAAGTCACAGTGGGGAGTGGGACAACCTGGCAGCAATGCAGCCTGTGTTCGAACCGGCCTAGCTATACTATCCATCATTAAGCACACGGGATATAATATTTAATTTCATGTAAAGACACGAATTATATAGTATTTTCATACAAATATTGACCAGATATAGAAAGACGCATTGAATCTTACTGAAACGATCAGCAAGTTCCTTTTAAGCCAGTTTCTTATGTTTCTTACGTTCAGCCCGAACACATAGGCATTTTAACATTAATAATTGGACCAAGTTGTTTCCCCCTGGTTTTACAAAAAAATCACTATTTTGTCCATTCGCGTTGTTGCCTCTACATGGGTCATAATGTCTCCAAATTTATTGCTGTTTTCGTCACCTAATACCACTTCACTATTTTCAATGTCAGCAGACGAACAAACAGAAATAATTTCGGCATCAGGCAACATACCATAATCAGCGTCACTGTTCTTCTGCAGCCATTTACGTCATTAGCATCTGACCGAGCGTCCGGTCATGTTGTACGTCCGATTTTGTACGGTTGGAATACCAAAATCAAATTCAGCTGCAGTGTCCTTCAATAATTCTCTGTTATTCATCCCAAGCGTGGACACTAGTATCTTCTTTCTCCCTGACATCATTTTTCACTCACAGCAAACGGAAAAAATACAGCAGTGTACAGTTTAATGTTAAATTAGAAATCTGAAATTTTGCCAAGCTCTGTGTATAGCAGCTGGTTGAATTCAAATTTAATGTTTCTCACCATAGACTGCCGGTATTACGTCCGGAGTGTCAAATTCTGTACGGCGACTCTACTGAAAGAAAAAATGAGATTCGGATGAATCCCAGGTAAGGGTTGATGAACACCAGATGAATCACGTTCTACTGAATTAACACTGTCATCATTCCTGAAATCAAGATTTGCACTGGCTATGTTACAGTCACTAGTATTTGATTCCCATGACGATTATTATCGAGGTCACAGGTTTTAAATGGGCGCAAACCCGTCATAAGCATGGGTAGGCTTAACAGGCAGCTGAAATACGCGCACCCTTCGTTGTATTGACACTTGTTACAGGCACCTTGACTGTAATAAGACTGCCCTACTGTCTTACTGGTTGTTTCCATTTGATGCGTGTGGCATACGATGCTCCTCTGTTACCATACACGCGAACTGACATAAATTTTTCATACTACACAAACAGTTGTTTTGATATTAAGTTTCGTGGCTCTGTTTCTAGTTTTAGACACTCCCGAAGTAGTTAAAAATTTATTTGTGCCTGGTAGCATTAACACTCAAAGAAATGGAAATTTGCTTGTGCATTCAACGAGAAAATGTTGCATAACAAAACAATTTAAAGCCACAATGCCTTTTATTCAGCCCCTCACAGCCCCTTCTTAACCTTGTTTAAATTAGTTAATATTGCAAAATATTTCAGAATATAATCTTATCATTAGGCAAAAAAGGCGATGCAAAACATGAATACACATATTATGTCTTAAAGCAACGATTTTCTGTCTTGGCGTGTTCTGTGGTTGCCTATGGCGAAAGAGAAGTATATTTGACAGCGTTTACTTCGTTTGCTGGTAAGTTAACTCCGCCCAAAGACGCCATGAAGGTCCAACGGTAGCGACCGGCCGCCGTGTCATCCTCTGCCCAAAGGCGTCACTGGACACAGATAAGGTGGGTCATGTGGTCAGCACATCGCTCTCCAGGCCGTATGTCAGTTTTACGAGACCCGAGCCGCTACTTCTCAATCAAGTAGCTCCTCAGTTTGCCTCACAAGGGCTGAGTGCACCCCGCTTGCCAACAGCGCTCGGCAGACCGGACGGTCACCTATCCGAGCGTTAGCCCAGCCCGACGACGCTTAACTTCGGTGATCTGCGGCAAGTCCGTTGGCTTGTTGGTCAGTTTCTGTCACACAATAATGTAAATAATCAGGCAATTCATCTGAATTGGCTGTCACCATTTGTCCTATTCCCTTTCGTTCATTACTGCGGCTTTCTGGATTATGCTGCCCACTGTTTATAAATTTATGAAGAACACTTACAACACGTTTTTTGTTACAACAGACAACTGTACAGCAGAAAGAAGATGGTGGTCAAAACAAAGATTGTTCGACTTCACTATATATGTGGTGAGCTTGCTGCTACCTATCACTTCGTAATGCCTTCTTCACTGTTGAGCGAAGCATCTTTGATGTCAGTAGACGAAATAGGGTACGATGAGAGAGAATATAAATTACCAGATATTATCAGTAACAACTAAACTTTCTTTAAACATCTCGAAGTATGGTTATTGAACATATACGCTACTGATGATTACGGATTTTGTAACGTAACAGTACTGGGTATTTTGCCGGACGCTGGAATTATGAATCATGGAGTAATATTAAATATGTTAAGGAAGTTAACAAAGAATTGTGACTGTTATCGGTCCCTGGAAAACGTGTTTGTGCGTAATAAAGGATGGTCTTGAAGGAACATTGACTGGGCGAAACGTCGAAGGATAGAGAAGATACAAACTAATAGGTATCATCAAGACACATTCGATGTAATGTCAAATGAAAGAACTGCGTAGAAGATAAGGTAATAGAAATCGGTGGTTTAATTCCTTAGTTATTCAGAACAGCTACAAACAATGGTCATATGGAAAAAAAGTGCTTGGTTTTTCAACCGTGAGCGCCCCGTGTCCTGCCGCGAGCGTGGGCGGCCGACTACGGACGAAAAGAAAGGATGAGGCAACTAGAAATTATTAAGTAACAATTCGGGCGGCATATTAAGGACTCTCTGATGACGAACATCCCATTGGTATACTCAAAATTTACTTTAAGAAGAATCTAATTATTTCTGTTCCAAAGAAAGCAGATGTTGACAGGTGTGAGTGCAGATGAGCTATCAGGTTAATAAGACATGGTTGCAAAATACTAACACTAATTCTTTACAGACGAACGGAAAAGCTTGTAGAAGCCGACGTCGGGGAAGATCACTTTGGATTCCGGAGAAATGTAGGGACACACGAGGCGATACTCACCCTACGACTTATCTTAAAGGTAGGTTAAAGAAAGGCAACATTTGTAGACTTAGAGGAAGCGTTTGACAATGTTCATTGGAATACTCTCTTTGAAATTCTGATGATAGCAGGGTTAAAAAAACAGGGAGCGAAAGGCTATTTACAACTTGTACAGCCACTAGATTTCAGTTCTAAGAGTCGAGGGCATGAAAGGGAAGCAGTGGCTTAGAAGGGTTGTAGCCTGTCCCCCATCTCATTCAATCTGTACACTGAGTAAGCAGGAAAGGAAACCAAAGAAAAATTTGGGATAGGAACTGAAGTCCAAGGAGAAGAAACAAAACTTGGAGGTTTGCCGATGGCATTGTAACTCTGTTAGAGACAGTAAAGGACATGGAAGAGCAGTTTAACGGAATGGACAGTGTATTGAAAGTAGGATATACGAAGAACATCAACAAAAGTAAAAGAAGGATACTTGAATTAGTCAAATTAAATTAGGTGAAGGTGAGGGAATTAGATTAGGAAATGAGGCATTAAGAGTAGTAGATGAGTTTTACTATTAGGGAATCGAAATAACTGGTGATGGCCATTTTACATACTATATATAACGCAGGACTGGCAGTATCAGGAAAACCACTTTTGATAAAGAGGATTTTGTTAATATGTAATATAAATTGAAGTCTTAGCAAGTTTTTTCTGGGTGTACATTTACATCTACATCTACGTGATTACTCTGGTATTCACAATAAAGTGCCTGGAAGAGGGTTCAGTGAACCACCTTCAAGCTGTCTCTCTACCGTTCCACTGTCGAACGGCACGCGGGAAAAACGACCACTTAAATTTTCCTGTGCGAGCCCTCATTTCTCTTATTTTATCGTGATAATCATTTCTCCCTATGTAGGTGGTTGCCAACAGAATGTTTTCGAAATCGTCGAATTGCAGTAGGGTTTTGGAATATATACTGTGTTCTAACATTATGGAATACCCCGAAGAAAACGATTTCTTGACACAAAGTCAGCACGGATTCAGAAAACATCGTTCTTGTAAGACACAACTAGCTCTTTATACTCATGAAGTAAGAAGTGCTATCGACAGGGGATGTCAGATTGATTCTATATTTTTAGATTGCCAGAAGACTTTCGATACCGTTCCTCACAAGCATCTTCTAACCAAACTGCGCCCCTATGTAATTTCGACTCAGTTGCGCGACTGGATTCATGATTTCCTGTCAGAAAGGTCACTGTTCTAGTAATAGACGGAAAGTCATCGAGTAAAACAGAAGCAATATTCGGCTTTCCCCAAGGAAGTGTTATAGGCCCTCCATTGTTCCGGATCTATATTATCGACATAGAAGACAATCTGAGTAGCCCTCTTATATTGTTTGCAGATGATGCTGTCATTTATCGTCTTATAAAGTCATAAGATGACCAAAACGAACTAAAAAATGATTTAGATAAGATATCTGTGTGGTGCGAAAAGTGGTAATTGACCACGAATAAAGAAATGTATGAAGTTACTCACATGAGTACCAAAAGAAATCAGCTAAATTTCGATTACGCGATGAGTAACACAAATCTTAAGGCTGTAAATTCAACTAAATATTTAGGGATTAAAATTACAAATAACCTGAATTGGAACGATCACATAGATAATGTTGTGCGTAGAGCAAACCAAAGACTGCGATTCATTGGCAGAACACTTAGAAGGTGCAACAGGTCTCCTAAAGAGACTGCTTAGACCACGCTTGTCCGTCCTATTCTGGAGTATTGCCGTGCGGTGTGCGTTCCGCATCAGATGGGACTGACCCACATAGGGATAAATGATCATCACGATAAAATAAGAGAAATGAGGGCTCGCACAGAAAAAATTAAGTGCTCGTTTTTCCCGCATGCCGTTCGAGAGTGGAACGGTGGAGAGACAGCTTGAAGGTGGTTCATTGAACCCTCTGCCAGGAACTTTATTGTGAATAACAGAGTAATCACCTAGATGCAGATGTAAATTACCCTTATTTACCTTTTTGGGTACTGGTGTTACTTGAGCAATTTTCCAGTCTTTAGGTGTGGATCTTTCTGTGAGCGAGCGATTGCATATAATTGCTAAATATCGAGCTATTGTATCAGCATACTCTAAAAGGAATCTGGCTGGTATACAATCTGTGTACTTGTCTGGAGTGTAGTCTTGTACAGAAGTGAAACGTGGAAGATGAGCATATCAGACAAGAAGAGAATAGAAGCTTTGTGTTGCTACGTGGGATTGCTGAAGATTAAGTGGGTAGATCAAGTAACTAATGAGGACATTCTGAATCGAAATGGGGAGATGAGAAATGGATTACACAACTTAACTAAAAGAAGGAATTGGTTGATAGGATACATCAAGAGGCACAAAGGAACTGTCAGTTTGGTGATAAAGTGTGGTGTGTAAAAACTGTAGAGGTAAACCTAGGCTTCACTACAGCAAACAGGTTGAAATGGATGTAGGTTGTAGTAGTTATTCGGAGGTAAACAGGCTTGTGGTGGATAGAGTAACGTGGAGAGTTCTACTAAACCAGCTTTCAGTGTAAGGAGCTGGTGTTTAGTGGTGAGGTGGTGTATTAGAATAATTTTATTCGAATTTAAACAAACCAATTTATTTAAACAAGCAGAAAATTACAGAAGTGTAAAATATACCGGCAGAGAACCGTTCGTAGCTCTAACATTCGTGAATATTACTTTAGCAAAGAATACTGATGGGGCAATTTATTAAAAAACCTCAATACAGCAATTTAATGGTATCGATACTAAGTAACGCTTTGATCAAGATTTACTATCCGAATTTAAGAAAAGTAACTGTTGACAGAATTTAGATAAAATGAGCATTAAAACAGCAGCTCTCAATGAGACTTGCAATTACTATTCAAGAGAAGCTGCAGCTGGTAGGATTTAGAAAAAGATTCAATGAGTTAAACGGCAACTGTCGGGCGGATTTAATGTTGCAACTTACTGAAAGCAACTGCTGCCAGAATTTAATCCGTGTAAAATGATCCAATGAATTTAACAGCAACCGCCCACCATATTTACAGAACTTACAGAAATCAGCTAGTAGCAGAATTTAATAAAATAGTCCAGTGAATTGAAGAGCAATTGCCCACCAAATTTTCTGTTACAACTTACAGATAGCAACAGGTGGCAGAATTTGACAAAAGTGATGAACTGAATTAAACATAACCTACAGAACACTGGCCCCCGTACTGGGGTCCATCACTACACAAAATGTGCAGACAAAACTGCAAGAGCCCTCTTTCTGTAACACACGAAGCATAGACGAACAGTCAAAAATTTTTACGGTCTGTAAATACACAGAACTGATCGCCTTGAGATTACGGAACCACTTGTATATACAAGGTCCAATAAGGCACAATAAATTGTAGGTTTAACTACCATGTTACAGGAGTGATTTAAGCTGCGTACCGGTTTACCATTTGAAAAGGGCACACACTTAACATGACGCGACTTAACCAAGAAGCTCCACGCATAGTGTAAGTCTAATAACAAACTGTAGGTAGGAAATCACTTAGAGCCAACCTGACATAGTTCACTCGGTCTACTGTGCTTGTGACAAGCTTTTGAGAAACCAGGATGGCGACCTCAGAGACGGCCCGATCACGTAAGTGTCATAAAACAAAATGCTCACCGTCATTTCCGAGAATCGATGAGTAAACCAGCAACAGCGTCCAGGTAACCGAGACTGCTAGCAAATGGGTGCTTTCACCACACAGCTGCCATTCAGGACTCAAAAGGCCGTAATCCACAGGCGGCTCTTACGACTAATGATCGGATTAGACTGATAGGTAGCAAACCCGCCACCACAGCTGACACAGGGTGCCTTCAGATCTCCAGACTCGAAGCACAAGTAAAGATTTAGCCGCCAAGTCGGAACGTGTTTCCTACCGGACGATATTCACTAGCCAAACCGCTGCAGTCATGCACTGTGCGGCTGGTCCCGGCGGAGGTTCGAGTCCTCCCTCGGGCATGGGTGTGTGTATTTGTCCTTAGGATAATTTAGATTAAGTAGTGTGTAAGCTTGAAACACGTATGTATTCAGTGTATTCATTAGCAGCTATGGCGAGCCATGACAGAATCTCTGACCAGAGAGTTATTTATCGTTGCTAGTCTGCGCTTGACCGCGCGAGAGTTGAGATGCGAGCCGGCAGAGCGAGTAGTCAGTTGCGAGTTGTACTCAGTCGGAGTTGTGTGTGAGGAGTCGGCGGGCGTCGACATGGGTCTCTGGTCAAGGTTCGGGACGAGGTATATTGTTAAATAAGGTAATGAAGCAGCATTGCGCACATCTGATAATGTAATGTATGTTAATTGTAATTAATTTGTTCAAGAAATGCGCCAATAATAATTTTGTTTTCAAAGCAATCGTTTTTAAGAAAAGAATCATTCCAATTGAAACAATATTTCCTCTGTTTTTCCACCCAGAATCAATTTATCAGGTTAATTATTGCACAGGGCCTGAGGTCAGGGACGCTGCCCTATTATTGTGGGTTTAATGATTAAATTTCATTTCTCAACTTTTGTGTCTAGTTTACATTGGGCCATTATTTTTCAATATTTTTGTAGCGAAGGTACAGTCGCTTTTATTTCAATTTAACGGTGTTTTGTGGGAGCTCAACAACATTTGGGTCATTATTATTCAGTAATCTTGTGGGGAACTAACTTTTGGCACGTTTTTATTATCATAGACTTTTCTTTTATTTACGCTGGGAGGTTACGTTTGGCACGATGACCATTAACATTTAATTATTTTCTTTAATTTCTGTGGGGAGGTTACACTAGTGCGCGGTCAAGCGCAGACTAGCAACGATAAATAACTCTCTGGTCAGAGATTCTGTCATGCCTCGCCATCGCTGCTAATGAATACACTGAATACATACGTGTTTCAAGCTTAGGGACTGATAACCTTAGCAGTTAAGTCCCGTAAGATTTCACACACATTTGAACTAGCCAAACAGCAACAATTGGAACCCCGGAACAACACCGACTAGCATATGAAGCATAGCTGCAACTGAAGCCTACCTCTGGCCACGAAGACACTGCCTTTGACCATAGATAATTGCCTGCCGGGGAAAAAATGAGACCGCCGCCCACCACGGCAGCTCTTAAAATGGTTCAAATGGCTCTGAGCGCTATGAGACTTAACATCTGTGGTCATCAGTCCCCTAGAACTTAGAACTACTTAAACCTAACTAACCTAAGGACATCACACACATCCATGCCCGAGGCAGGATTCGAACCTGCGACCGTAGCAATCGCGCGGTTCCGGACTGAGCGCCTGGAACCGCTAGACCACCGCGGCCGGCGGCAGCCCTTAAATAGCCGGTGTCAACATGAGACCTTCCCTATGATGGCGGATCCACCACTCGTTCCACTGCCACAACATCGGTGCTGCCAATCTGAGGCACCAATCGACAGATCATGCTATTACTAAAAAAAAAAGATTCCCCCCCCCCCCCCCCCCACAACAACAGCAACAGTAGCTGTACTATTTATAGATTTCCTAGTTGTAGTTTCTAGGTCCTTATTTCTTAATTTCTAGAATGTTAATGACAAAAGATGATGATCACAAGTCCATAACAAAGGTAAATGGCCTTTCGTTTGAGACGCTACGTCATGGAAGAAAGCCTCCTCCACGGGGTGGTGTGCTTTAGCGGTAGCAGTGGGTTTGTGTTGGGAGATGTGACACACCTGAAGCGGTACTGTTACATTGAACACAATGATTAGCTGTCAGAACTTAGCGCGAGCTGTACCCACTACAAACGCAATGACAAACTTTGCTGAATCTATCACAATGACCACTTTCCAAGGTTCATGCGTGGCAATCAACAACAATATCTGTATGTGCGAAAATTTGCAGCTGACTCTAAATAATGAAAAGTGTGAGAACATCCACGTGAGTGCTGAAAGCCATCCCTTAAACTTTGTTTACATGATACATGCCACGCGGGATAGCCGCGTGGTCTATGGCGCTTTGTCACGGTCCGTTCGGCTCCTCCCGTCGAAGGTTTGGGACCTACCTCGGGCATGGGTGTGTGTGATGTCCATAGCGTAAGTTAGTTTAAGTTAGATTAAGTAGTGTGTCAGCTTAGGGACCTTAGGAACCGATGACCAAAATGCTGACCTCAGCATTTTGGTCCCATAAGACCTTACCAAAAATTTCCAACTACACGATAAATCAATCAAATCTAAAAGCTGTCAATTCAACTAATACCTAGGAATTACAATTACGAAAGACTTATGGGAAAGAACATACAGAAAATGTTGTGGGGAAGACGAACCAAAGACAGCATTTTATTGGCAGAGCACTTAGAAAACGCAACAGATCTACGAAAGAGACTACGCTTGTCCATCCTCTTTTCGAATACCGCTGCGCGGTGTGGGATGCCTACCAGATAGGTTTAACGGAATACATCGAGAAAGTTCAAAGAAGGGCAGCACGCTCTGTATTATCGATGACTTATAACTAGTTCAGTTGCCAAGGCCTCTTCATTTGAGGTCTGTGCATCATGGGCAGGGGTTCAGATTTATTGTAAACAAACTGTCATTAACAATAATGATACTGAAATGTTGTGGAAATAATAACTATGATATAAAAATTAACTAACGATTTGTTATCAGTTTCTTTTCCAACAAATACTTTTTTTGCAATAATTTATTCCTGTTTACCAACAATTTTTGCGTACGCATCAATAGACGAGTGCTCAGCGAGGCAGAATGCCACGCAAGGGTCTGCGTTAGATTCCCGGCTGAGTCAGAGATTTTCTTCACTCGGTGGCTGGGTGTTGCGTTGTCTTAACCATCATATCATCCTCATCGACATGAAAGTCGCCAAAGTAACGTTGATTAAAAAGACTTGCACCAGGCGACCGGTCTACCCGATGGGAGGCTGTGGCCACACGACATTTCATTTCAGCAATTTTGACAGCCTTTTTCGTGGGTATATTTAGAAATGTAGTATATCATAAATATTTTATTATTTTACTTACGTACTACGGTTTATTTGCAACAATTTAGAAGCTATTTTTACTGTTTTCCTCCGATGAGGAGGACTATAAAACTAGTAGAGAGATGAACAACTTAAATACTACGTTTCTCATTTTGTGTCTGCAGTTTCTATCTACACTTGATACTCTTTTATACAATATTTACATTTTAATCATTTTCTTTCTGAATGGTTTGCCCATTCTATACAGGGTGTTACAAAAAGGTACGGCCAAACTTTCAGGAAACATTCCTCACACACAAAGAAAGAAAATATGTTATGTGGACATGTGTCCGGAAACGCTTACTTTCCATCTTAGAGCTCATTTGATTACTTATCTTCTTTAATCATGGAATGGAAACACACAGCAACAGAACTTACCAGCGTGACTTTTGTTACAGGAAATGTTCAAAATGTCCTCCGTTAGCGAGGATACATGCATCCATCCTTCGTCGCATGGAATCCCTGATGCGCTGATGCAGCCCTGGAGAATGGCGTATTGTATCACAGCCGTCCACAATACGAGCACGAAGAGTCTCTACATTTGGTACCGGGGTTGCGTAGACAAGAGGGTTGAGCGTGGAGGCCATGGAATTGTTCCGCCTCTACCAATCCATCGACTACCGAATGTGTTGTTGAGAAGCGTACGGACACTTCTACTGAAATGTGCAGGAGCTCCATCGTGCATGAACCACATGTTGTGTCGTACTTGTAAAGGCACATGTTCTAGCAGCACAGGTAGAGTATCCCGTATGAAATCATGATACCGTGCTCCATTGGGCGTAGGTGGGCCCGCATCTCGTGGTCGTGCGGTAGCGTCCTCGCTTCTCACGCCCGGGTTCCCGGGTTCGATTCCCGGCGGGGTCAGGGATTTTCTCTGCCTCGTGATGTCTGGGTGTTGTGTGATGTCCTTAGGTTAGTTAGGTTTAAGTAGTTCTAAGTTCTAGGGGACTGATGACCATAGATGTTAAGTCCCATAGTGCTCAGAGCCATCTGAGCGTAGGCGGAAGAACAAACTAAAATGAGCTCTAACATGGAAATTAAGCGTTTCCAGACACATGTCCACATAACATATTTTCTTTATTTGTGTGTGAGGAATGTTTCCTGAAAGTTTGGCCGTACCTTTTTGTAACACCCTGTATATACACTAATACGTCCTCACAGATGAACCATTTATCTCCATGCACGACTTTCAGTTGCAGAGCAGTGTGTAACTCATGACCTCTTCACAGAAAGATTATTTGGTTCACCGTATGCAGAAATTCACCTTTGGGTGGTACCTACATTTGTGCAGCATGCATACATTTTAGACGTGAGCCCCACAAACTCAACAATCTGCGAACCAATTGCACGTCTTCCACCACAAAGATAACCTACTCGTTTTGCAGTGCTATTCCACAAGGATCATCAGACACTTATCCAGATGTGACGAATGTTGCAGGATTTTACATACATATTTCATACAGATTGCAGCCTTTCAGCTAATGGATGAAACCCTCTGTGTCAATGTAAAGTAAATTTCGACCACCAAAGTTTGGCCTCATTAACTCATAGCGAAAGTGGCACATCTGGAATTTTGAGAGATCAAGAATACGCATACGGACATACACAGGCTTTGTGTACTGCTTTGAAACCTTGGCCATCTCCGCAGCGACTTGATTGAAGATGGTGGTTTCGTTGATATATGGCAGGATTATGTAATCTGTAGCGCCATAACGCCCATCCCAGCTGTAAACTAAATGAATTTCACGCTATTCCCTAACATTTTCCACTGTTTCTCCGAAAACTGAATTGTTTAATAATTTGTAAAAATCTTTTTCAAAGTCATACATCGCGAGTACCCTCTACTTCTACCAGTTTGCTGCTTCTAACAAGTTTCAACTCGGACCTGTGGTTCGAGACTTCTGCAGTGTACAATGTATCTCGCCTTGCTCCGCAATATTGTCATCAGCTTGAGGACGGAATCTATGTGCAGAACTAGGTGTTCTTGACCCAGTGACAAGTCACTATGCATGTCATGTAAATTGGTGGGATATTCCAGGTCTGCCTCCAGCACACATCCCTCACCAGAATCCCCAGCCACAATTAGGATGTGTTTTCTTCAGTACAGTTTCCCGTTTGGGCATTCATCGGAACCCTCCAATCAACAGAGATTGTTACATGGCCTCTGTGTAGAGGTTGTTTACTTCAAATTAAAGGTTGTAACATAAATTGTCAAATTGCCTATACTCCTCGTCGCTCATTCGCGTGTTATTCGCCTTGGCTTACCTGTGCACACACCGTTAAAGCCTCCGCTCATCATCAGTATATTAACATATCAACATCAATCAACAGTCCAACGCCAACATGTCTCTTTCGTAACATCGCGTCAAATTAAACTCGTAGTGTGATGAAATAGAAGGGCGGCTCCGGAAAGTATGTGCCCAGGCATACAGTCTGGCACTTCTCAAAGGTGTCCGCTAGCAGGTGTACATAGATGTACGTGTATAATCTAGCGTATCCTGAGAAACCAGGGATGCCAAGCCTCTGCCAAACATTCACCATGTGCTCGTACTCTGAATCCGTTAGGGCACCGCCTGTCACTTTACTAGAGAATGCAGTTATGGCGAGAAACCCAGGTTTTCGTAAGGAAAGACCCCTTCTTCATTATAAGCTGAGACTTTACGTCGTTGGGATGGACTCTCAGCAAGTTTCTGAAAAGACGCGTGCATGAAATGTAGTGAATCCGGGAAAAGGAGTGTTGTTTTTGGCGTTATTCTCTTGGAAAATGAATCGTACCTTTCAACGGTGTCAGGAATGACACTGATCTTATCACTCTCCAAATCGGAATCACGGAAGCACTCAACAAGGAAGGATTATGATAGGTATGTGGAGTTGGTACCTCATGTTGTATGCATCGTGGATCTGAGTTAGATGATTATGGTATCTACAAGGAATTCCCGCTTTTCTGTCCTACCATAGCCCACAAACATGACAATTAACTGCCAATTTACACAATACATCACTCTCTCGTGAGTCGGTCGTTGGGACACTGCTGTGATAAATCCCGTCAACATCCCACACTAGTTTTTCGGGCTCAGTGGCCAACCACCTCGCAGGGTTATCCCTGGCAGATAGTTGAAATTGTTGTGACGACTGTCAGAAGCACAAAACTTGATACTCTTTTCATACGATATGTGCCTTCCTTTAAAGGTAGTGTGAGAGGCATTGAGTCACTTTCAAAATGCGCTACATGAGCTAGGGAGCGTTCGGAGTTTGCGTACACTATGAAGGGACATTGCTTCTGATGGAGGGCATTCTTAAACATTAAGGACTTTTTATCCACGGTAGATATGTCATATGAACCGATTTCTGGTTCGAGCCATAAGTCAGATGCCTTTCACGATTCTCACTCAGGGTTAAATAGTTGAGACATACTTGCAGACATCAGATGTTTCTTATTTACTTGCACGCTGGGCATATTTTGGTTAATTTTTGTCGCTAGCCAGAAGAGACCGTGCAAAGCAATATTCATCCTTCCATCTATATTCTGGACATTAATGAATACCTGTGTAGTATCCAAGCTAGCGGACACATGGAAAAGTGCCTTACTATAATACGTTTGGTATTCTTTGAACAGCCGCACGGAGTAGCCGCTCGGTGTGCGGTGACTTGTCCCATCCGCGCGGCCCCTTCCGTACGAGATTCGAGTCCTCCGTATTGCATGGGTGTTTGTGTTGTCCTTAGTGTAAATTAGTTTAAGTTAGATTAAGTAGTGCGTAAGCTTAGGGACTGATGACCTCAGCAGTTTGGTCCCGTAGGACCTTACCACAAACTTCAAATTTCAATCCGGCAATGGTGGCCGAGCGGTTCTAGGCGCTTCAGTCCGGAACCACGCGACCGCTACGGTCGCAGGTTCGAATTCTGTCACGGGCATGGATGTGTGTGATGTCCTTAGGTTAGTTAGGTTTAAGTGATTCTAAGTTCTAGGGGACTGATGACCTCAGCAGTTAAGTCCCATAGTGCTCAGGGCCATTTGAACCATTTGAGCCATTTCAAATTTCAAATTCTTTGAACAGAGCTGGTAGCGATGTCCGAGGAATGAGTAGCAGTCGCAGCGCACAGCAAGTCACGAATCATCATTAAATTATTCTTCTCGGTCATTACTGGTTATGTTGTTTTCTGTCACCGTCCACATAATGGAACAACACGCTTAAATGCACTGAAATGTAGTAATATATATAAGAAAACCGCAGAGCAATGTAACTTAGTGAAACCTAAGCACAGCCGTGAGCAGACTCCATCCTGCCTAAATTTAAGCGACTAGAGATAAACATACTCGACTCCTATTAGTTGAGATAAACAAAGGAATGTGGTTATCGTCTTTAAACACGAGTCGTATCAGCGTGTAAAGTCATTCCATTCTGAGACCTGTTAGCAGTAACAAGAGTTAAAATCAGCAGAGATGAAATGAAATGTCGCATGGCGAGGGCCTCCCGGCGGTTAGACCCGATCGCCTGGTGCAAGTCTTTCGAGGTGGCGCCACTTCGGTGATTTGCGCGTCGATGTCGATGAACTGATGATGAGGACGATGACACAAACGCCCAGTCCCTGAATGGAGAAAATCTCCAACCCAGCCGGGAATCGAACCCACACCTCGTCCCCCCCCCCCCCTCCCCCCGCCCCGGCATGAGAAGCCGGCGCGCTGTCCACTCAGTTACGGTGGCGTACAGATGAAACGCCATAATAAAAATGATTGTGATGACGACTCATCAGGGGCTAATAACTGTCTCTTATTTAACTGTAGTGATCCTGCAGGTATGTATTTAAGATGGTTTCCTTTTCCATGTATGTTCGTTATAGCTGCAGTCTGATGAATAATTTCTTCTCCTCATCTTCCTCTGCTGCAGATGAGGTAGTTGTCTATGAGTCAGCGTTGCACTTGTAATAACATCTCCATTACCTGACACGATGATGATCGGTTTGCCTCCCCAGTCCAGTCCCCTGAAGATATAAAAACTGCACGTGCAAAACACCATCACAGCCATAGCCGTCATCATCAACTTGGTGTACGCTGATGTCACCAGCCAATACGGCCATGTTCTCTCCATCCTGGACTTTGTCGTAGTCATTATGGATCTTCGTTCATACGTGCACTCGATGATAACGTTATGATGGTTGTTGATCAGGAGGATAAGATATTACAAGTCGTCAAGACATCATGGCAACACAACGACTAGTAGACTTCTTCAGATGCCACTTATTTTGAAAGTATATATGCATCAGTTTTAAAAAATAATATGTATATATTATTATTATTATAACGATTGTTCCGCTTCAGGAGAGCGATTGAACTTGAATTCATAATGTCATCTTCGGATGTTTTTCTTCTTTGCTTCCCAAAACCTCCTCATCCTCTCAGAATGCACCTTCTTCCGTTCTTCTGTCCATTTTTTACCAGACTAACGCGATGTTCTTTGCCCAAACTTCACACTTGTGATTTTATGTCGGCACTCGGTGCGATCTTCGAGATTTTTTTATGTTGATCTGCTGTAGATCCCTCTGGACTTCTTTCAGCCATTCTGTACCACATTTACTCCTTGTTATAATATTGAATAATTTCTTTGCTGTTCTGGAGTCTTCCATCCTGTAGATGTGTGTATAAAATTTGGCTCGGCGCTTTCTGATTTCATCTGTAACTATGTTGATCTTTCTATAGAGTTCGTTTTGTGGTCTCTTCATCCAAATGCCATTTTTGTTGATTGGATCGTAAATCTTCCTGAGAATTTTTCTTTCCTGCTTTTCTATTTCCTTAATTTTTGAATGACCATCAATCACCATTGTTTCAGCTGCATAGATTGCTTCTGGAAGAATCACTGTCGTATAGTGCCTTAATTTTGCGTCTGTCGAAATGCACTTCTTGTTGTAATGCGTCCATATTAGCTTGTAGGCCTTCTGGAGCTTGGTGATTCTTTGTTCATTGGCAATTCGGTTTAATCCTGAGGACTGTATAGTTTCACCGAGGTATTTAAAATGGCAGACTTGTGCAATTTTACCATATCTTGTTATTAAAGGGGATTTATTTTCTGGCTGCCTTACCATATATTGGGTTTTTTCATATCTGTAGTCCGTTTTTTTTGTGAAATTTCATGTAGTTTTTCCACTGCGTGAATCGCTTCTGTTCTGTTATTGGTGATAATTGCAATATCGTCAGCGAAAACAAGGCACTTGACTTTAATTCGGTTCTCTTTCTTTATACCAATTTGGATACCCTTTACGTGAGGTTCCCATTCCCTGTTTATCTTTTATAGAACAATATTGAAAAGGATTGGGGATAGTCCGTCCCCCTGTCGGACTCCAGATATGATTTCGAAGGGTTCTGATACTTAGCCCATGAATTTCACTTTGGCCGTTGTTCCTGTAAGTGTCTGTTCTGTGATTTTTCGTGTCTTTCGGTCGATCGCAAATTCTTCCATGATTTTAAACAGGTTCCACTGAATCATATGCTTTCCTGAAGCCGATGAATGTAACTACTGTGTTTTTGCATTTCCTCATTTGTAATATTGTCTTTAAGCACCAGATCTATTCCGCACATGACCGTCTTTTTCTGAATCCGGCCTGGTATTCACCAATTAGGGTATCTGCTTGGGATTCTATCCTGTTTAAAAGCGCTTTGGAAAGGATTTTGTAAGCGACTGGGAGCAGGGAAATTCCTCTGTAATTGTTCATGTCTATCTTGTCGCCCTTTTTGTGTAGCGGGTGAATTAGAGCGCATTTCCAGTCCTCTGGTATCAGCTCCGTTATCCATCTGTCTGACATTATATGGTGTAACTTCTGCATAAGTATAGGATCGTTTAGTTTCCAGACCTCAGCAATGATCCCATCTTCTCCTGGTGCTTTGTTATTTTTCAACCTTGACTATCTCCATAATTTCTTCAAGATCCGGGGCATGTGAGTCTGGGTGTGTGAATACTGGAGAAGAGAAGACAAGTTTTTCTTGGGGTGGTTCGCAGTTGAGGAGGGAACTGAAATATTGGGCTAAGATTTTGCAGTTATTTTTCGTGTTGGTTTCCAAAGAGCCATCGGGTTTCTTGAAGCACATGCTAGGCGCTTGGTATCCCTGAAAGTTTTCTCTGAAAGTCTTGTAAAAATTTCTTGTATTATTTTTGATGAAATCCTGCTGGATTTCAGAGAGTCTGTTGTTGTCATATCCCCGTTATTCTTTTCTAATTATTTTTGAGGTCTGTCTTTGAGTTTTAAGAAAGTTCTCCCAGTTTTCTTCAGTTTTGTGACTGCTAAATTTTTTCCATGCAGTTATTCGGTTGTCGACTGCCTCATCACAGGTTGCATTCCACCAGCGATGTTTCCTGTTGCGAGGAGGTTGTCCTAATTTGAGGGCTTCCTGAATTTTTATATATATATATATATATATATATATATATATATTTTCTGCCCATGACACTCAAACCTTGAACTAGTTATAAAGTATGGTAAGAGAGAGAGGTAGCTTGACTCTTGTTGGTCAAGGATGATTTGGCGCCATTTTTATGCCTCATGTTGGTCCAATTCCAGGTGCTACCAGCCAATTTTGTTTCACAGAATACCATGTGACCGGTATGGAGTTAAGGTCATTCCCTTGAATGTAACTAGTCTAGCTCCCTAAGAAGTCAGCCTCTCTTGGCCAAAACTTCTTTATTTTCGACTCCGACGGTATTACGTTGTGAGGCACCATGGTGCCTTTCAGTTTTGTTCTCTGATATTATCTTCCAAGGGAGGAGGAAGGCCTGTGCAGGCATGGTGAAATCATTCTCCATAGGGGAGCAAAGCTTAAAAGCAAAATTTGTTCCTCCAAGCTGGGGGTTTTGCGATAAAGATGGTAACCACGTAAAAATCTTCATACTCGGAAACCTCAGTATATGCCTGGGATAAAAAGTGGAAATCATGGACTACGACCGGGCAAGGAAAAGTTTCACATTTACGGAATAAAAGACATACTCAGTGTTGCCATAAGGAATGTACAAGGTATGGGGACACATGAGACCAAGTTTAACAAAGTACTCAAAGATATGCAAAGATATATCAGTATAACAGTCATTCCAGAAACCAAACAGAGATTGAAAGACATCAAATATCTAGAAGATTATCTTATTTCATACAGTGGAGTAGCATCTAAGCAGAGAGTATGTTGCTGAGTGGCAGAATTGGCAGATAGAAACTGGTGTGATGCATTAGTAAATAAGAATTCACCACAGTGAGAGTAAAGGGGTATCTGGATCAAGAGGAGGGGTTAAGGAATCTAGACCAGTCCAGGGTAACTAATCTACTCCAAAATTGACTTCTAGCGGAGATCTAACTGAAGAATGGAAAAAAAATTTCATAATCCAAGTAGCTAGAGAAGTACTAGGAGGAAAACCCAAAACGAATCGTAAAAGGGGACTTCGAGAGATGGAAGAAGTCACAGAAAATAAAAATAAAGCATATAGAGAGTTCTTACAGAAATAGACTGAAGAAGTTAAAGAAAAATATAATTAAATCAAAAATATAGCAATACAGGTACATGTCTCTTCATGGGATACCGTTATGAGCAGATTTGAGTATGACATACAAGACAAACAGAAAAATCATATAAACTGATCGGACTGGTAAAAGAAACAAACAGAGGTATTACAATCACAAATACGTTCCTTCAGGAGACTGGGCAAATTATTACGTGAAATTATGGTACAATCCGAATGCAGAGGAGCCAACGGAAGAGAAGCAGACGTAGGGACAGACCTAATAAATTTGACAGTATTAAAACAGATATTAAGGGAAACGAAAAACAGAAAAATCACCTGGATTGGATGGAATCAACTGAGAGCTGATAATATAGGGTGAATTATATCTAGAATTCAGACTGCTCCATCCATGTAACGTGAGTTGGCGTACAGATGAAACACTAGAAAAATGGAGATGTGCTAAAGTTATTTCTCTGTTTAAAAAGGGGGACAGAAATAACGCAACCAAATACAGGGAATCAGTCTTATGAATTCTTCTTACAAAAGATACATCAAAACAGTTAATGAAAGGTTTGCTAATATATCAGATTCGATTCCGTAAAGGAAGATCTAGAGCCGACGATATTTTCACACCAAACGAACTATGCAGAAAAGACGAGATTTAATTTTGGAGACACAACTAGTATTTATTGACTTTGGGAAGTAATTTGACCGCGTCTATATAAAAAAAGCTTTTGTCAATAATGGAGGAAAGAGGTTTCCTCAGACACCTGACAAAAGTATGCTGAAGTTTATAATACCAAAATAAGAATAGATACTGGCAAAGGGTTGACACCACAAACAGATAACCCAGAGAGTAAGACGACGTGATGGTGTGTCACCAATACCGTTCAACATCTACGTCGACGACCTGGTCACGGAATGGATCAAGGTCGGAATACCTAAGGGAATAAAAACTGGGCTCGAAAACTTGGAAATACTATGCTTTTTGCCGACATAGTAATCATGAAGGACAGTGAAGGGGAATTACAATTAGCGGACATAGATTACGGTAAACAATATAAGCCTTTAAAACCTAAATATATCAACAGAAAAACAGAAACAATAGCCTTTTTAGGAACATACCCAATAATCACTAAGATAATTATCAGTAACATAATAATAGGTGTCCCATTTCCAGTATATAGGACATGACATAATTTTTGAAGAATAGAAAGACATAAATAAGAGGTTTATCAACATGTATGTGTCTTGATAAGAAGAACCATAAATGTTACAATGGGAAGAGAAATCCAATTGAAATTTTATGAAGTCGGGACACGACGTAAAGAACCAGCATAATATTCAAGACCTCTAACAGTTACAAATTTTTACGTGACGCGGGGCACTGTTTTCTACTTCTTTGTGAAATCGTTGAAGTAAATCACGAACTGACGTGACTGTACTGGTGAATACGTGAAGCCTCTTAAAGTCTGTGAAACACGCAATAGAGCTAAAACTAAAAAACTGCAGCTGAGACCATTGCAGTACACGGTTGACGGATCATACTCGTATGCGGCTTCACGCAGAATGCCAACATTCTCACTCGCTCGCTTGCGCTGGAACGTGACGGGCGTTAGGCAGTAAACGTTTTGCTGTGGGTAATTGGCTGATAGGCACTGCTGAGCATGCTAAATGATCGACTCTTCCTGTATGTAAGGGATGCTCCTTGACTTGCTGGGAACCAATGCTTCGGTTGTGTCTAGTATCACAGAGATAGGCTAGCGCGAATGCGATTTAGATTTTTGTTTGGCACTCAATCAATGTTGGTGAACGGTAGACGACCACGCTGTTCGTTAGCATCATCTGCTTTTCTTCTTTGAAAACCACTGTTTGCGAAATTTACACCACAAACGAGGGAAGGAATGCAGTGGTTAAGACACAATACTTGGACGTTTTGCTGGCACATTGCCGACAAAAAATCGGAAAATTCGTTGTTGTCGAGTCTAATTGGTCTTTGTGTGTCTTTTTTCACTAGGGCTAAAGAGTTATTCACTTTCGGTAATACAATGTGACCAATGTAAGATGTATTCAACGTTACGTGGTTCAGATTCCACGTTTCACTCTTTAACTTTCGTGCATCTGATTCGAGATATTCGTAATAGTTTACATGTTGAAGGATAGTAACAGACACTGCCTCGAAAAAGACCTATTAAGACGTTTTCGGTTTTTGTAACAACCTCCGGGTTATCTTTCACGACGAAGAATGACACAAAGAAACAGGAAAGAAGTTCCTCTCGGCGTCTAATTTGTTAGCCGCAGTTAGGACTGCACGCAGTCAGTAAAATCAGTACGCGGAGAAAAGTCATCTGTCCGGTCGCTCGGTGACCGTTGTGGCACCTAAACGGAAGATGACAGAGAGATGACAGAAATAGCGAATTCGGTAGTCCGAAATTGCTTCACAGCGGACGATTATAATACGGTTCCTCCTTTCAATAGAACCAATCCTGGTAGAACCAGTTCTGATTGAGCACACTGAAAATTATCCAACTCGCCTATGTTCCCTTTGCTGCTCCTCCCAGTGTCTGCAGATGCTGATGCACAATCCCATACCCACGGCAGGTATCACAGAGTGTAGCAAAAATACTGAATCCTGCAACTATCGGATTTCATACTATGTGAGGAATATCGAAGGCCAGTATTTTTTCAGTAGCAAAGGTAAGACCCAATTGATAGCCAACAGTTGGATGTACAGACTTACTTTCCTAATAGTGATCAGCTTAGATCAGTCAATCAGACGGTGACATAGCAACTAGTTTGGCTGGGGGTTAGAGAATTCTGGCTCTGCGTTTGCTGAGTATGTACTGAGGGCCAAAGCTACCAGCAACAGTCCCCTGACCTCCAATTAGCAAACTAAGGCCAAAATCTCAGTCTGTTAGATGCCCCTGAAAATAACAATCATCAGGCTCACAGTCCTGATTTAATATAAAATGACCAGCCGAAGTTCAACATTTCCCCTTTTCTAAACTGCACTTAATACTCATAAATTCCAACGATTGCCACGCTCCTCCTTTCTATTCCTCTATCTCCTTGGGTTATTTATTTTGTTGTAATTTCCTGTTATAATAGATCTTTTAAGTGAAAGGAAAAATTCTGTATGAATTAAGTATACCGAGTAGCGTCAAAGAATTAATTTATATACATGTGGTAAACGTAAGAGATAATACTTCAGATAATTTTTATTTGTAAAACGATAGAAAAAAAATTCATTTATTAGTCTTCTTTTCCAACTGATAGAGTTCTGAGACGAACGTCTTAGCTTAATCTACCTGACGCTGTACAGTTATTTAGATGATAAAGTCAGTCATCAAAAGTATCGGGGTTTCATTTAAAATGACATTATACCGAACTTAAATGGTTCTGTATTTAGCTATTTGTATTTATGTAGCAATATTTCGCAGCAATCAGCGCGAAGATAATTGACGAGGGGTAATGGTCGCTAACTTACGTTTTATTAGCGGTCTCGAATTATAATAATTGCCCTTTGAGACAAGCAACCTGTATATTTTAAACATCGAAATCTAATGTTACCTTGTCCGGCGAACGTAAGTAACAAAATAACATTTTAATTGTTTTAATTACGAATGCCATTATTCCTTCGAGGTTTCCCAAAATTTACTAAAATGAAAGTCACCATAAAATTCAAGGAAAGTTACTTTAATATTAAAACTGAAATTCTGTTTGAGAGATCGCAACTCAAACCTGTAATACGAATATTCATCTCATTTCACAATAAGCCAACCTTTACTATGTATTCCATGTATTCTGCTGTTACAATTGTCAGTTCTATCTTTTAATCTGTTCCTCTTGTCATATGTTATACCTCTTCAAGTTATTTTTAGAACTCTCGGAAGTTACTAATTTTATTTTATTCGTATTGTTAATGTAAGTTTTTATATAGACACTGTCTTACGTGTTTAGTGTTAATGTTTTTACTGCTTCACTCCGTTTATATTTGTTTACTGTCCATTACCAGAACACTGTCAAAGATAACATTTACTCCGTGTTCGTACCTCAAGCTAGATGAGTAACATCTTTTCCAAAGTTGTGTACAAATATTGTAATCTCTTTGGTGACTATAGTCAAAGTATGATAATGGACTTGTAATCGGAAAACCAGTTAATCAAATAAATTAGCTCTGCAGAACCTACACAATATTATGCTTTTCATCTGAAATTCAGTTTTTTAGATAATTATTTTCTGTCGTGGGTATTATTAGAGGTACCACACGCTATTTCATCTTGTGCATCCTTTCCTCTAAAGCAGATTTTTATAAACCGTTTGAGTAGTCTCCCCCAAATATTTGATATTTTTACTTTTTCTGTTTTCCCAATGTCTGTTATAAAAATCTGGAAGCATTGTCTATATTTATCATAAATGTTGTTTTCTCTAGAGAAATTTTTAAGTCTGTCATGCTGGCTGTCTCTTGCAGTGCTGCAGCTGTCAAGGCTGTGAGAAAGTATGTCAAAATCATTTTCAAAAATAAGTTCCTTCGGCTTATATAGTGTTCAGAAAACTTACGGGAATTCAACCGGATGACGTCGTCGACAACCTTCGAAAGGAACACACCCTGCCATTTTCAAGACATAACTGCAGCAGTTTGTGCCATGAAAAGAATTTAAAATCTCGGTTTTCTGAGAACCTCTGGCAAGATGACACTCACACACACACTGTGAACACTAGCGTCATCGCAAAACGAAGATAACCGACGTCAGAAGTTATAGACAGTGCATTTTATAAGCAACGGATGAGGTAACATTAAATCAGTCCCTATGTTTTTTTGGCATGGTAGAGAATAGAACTCCATGCAGAACTGAAATAAAAACCGCCATCTGTATTTATAAGATTACTTGATAATTTAAGTTCAATAGGTTCTTTAAAAACTCTATCCCATTAGCTGGCGGTGCGTGCCAGAATCTCCGTGTTGTTATGTTCCGTAGGATGACCGGTGGGAAGAAAATGTTCTGCAGTTGATGATTTGTTCGGCTGTTGTAAGCGTGTGTACCGCTTATGGTCAGCACACCGGTCGTCCGCAGTCCTAGTAGTCTGACCAATATATGACATGCCACAATTGCAAGGAATACGGTAGATACTCGCCTTACGTCAACCAAGATCATCCTTTAGGGAACCTAGAAGAACGCTGATCCTAGCTGATGGTCCAAAAACACACTTCACATCATATTTCCGCAAAAGAATGCCAATTCTGTTCGAAATGCTCCTTGCGTGAGGCAAACAAGTCGTAGACATCGATATAACCTTGGTGCACAATTGGTCGTTTGCATAACGCACGTCTGCCGGCCGAAGTGGCCGTGCGGTTAAAGGCGCTGCAGTCTGGAACCGCAAGACCGCTACGGTCGCAGGTTCGAATCCTGCCTCGGGCATGGATGTTTGTGATGTCCTTAGGTTTAACTAGTTCTAAGTTCTAGGGGACTAATGACCTAAGCAGTTGAGTCCCATAGTGCTCAGAGCCGAGCCATAACGCACGTCTGATCTCTTTTTCGCTATAGCCATTCTGGCGACAGGTGACTTCGAGATCGGCTGACAGATTCTCAGGATCCGAGATAACATGCGTCCTGTGAACCAGGGTACGAAGTACCTCTTCAGTTGAGCTGGATGGTGACAACTATCAGCCTCCTGATATATGTCAGTGCGCCTCCAAAAGTACAATCACCCTTCCTCCTGACCAAGACACGAAGCTAGACAGCCATTCTCTTCCACCCTCATCGTGAAGTACGTGTTGGTATGGATTCTGAAGAGACATTCAAATTCTCATTGCCATGAGGCCAAACAAAAAATGTATCGTAAAAAAATGACACACAGTCAAAGCCACCGACTCCTCAGTATATTCCTCGAAGTTTTCCATAAAAATTTGGCCAATAATAGCTGACAACGGGCTTCCCATGGCAACTCTGTCTGTCTGCTCATAACGTTGGTCATTGAATAAAAAGTAAGTGAAAGTCAACACATGTCGAAATAGGTTCGTTAATTCAGCACCAAACTTAATCTCAATCAACCGTAACGAATGATTCCCACTAATAAACGTTAGAAATCCACCGACTTCCTAATGTGGTGCTTAGGGAGGCCATATAACCTAGGAGTAAGACTCTTGATAATCTCCTCTGACAATGAAGTTTTCTTCGTAAGGCTGTTAGTCTTTCTCTCAATGCTTTTGTGGCGTCAGCACCGATCTTCCGATATGATCAATCAGACAGTAGGCCTAAACACTGCAACTTTTGAACTTAATCCAGCTTTCAAAAAGAACGGTAGCGTAGGCATTGTCCACAGGTAAAATAACAATATCCCGACCAGTTTAGAAACAGTCTGTTTGAAAGAACTAATAAAATCAACCACTCGCATGCGCTTGGGAGTCTGTGCAAAATTTAAATCTTTTCCTAGCACGGATAAAGCAGCGTCGCCAAAAGCTTTTTGCGTGATATTTCTCACAGAAAGTAATGAAAGAATATTAGACTCCGACCAAAGGAAACGTTCAAACTTGGCCAGATGCCGAGCAGTTACAGATTAAAATTCCCAGTGAGAATGCGACCATGAAGCACTGTCCAGTCAATCGTAACAAAAAGTAGAAATTTTTGAAGCAATTATTAAATGAATCCGAAAAAATTTCTTGGAAACAAAATCCAGCTGTCGACGAGTGTAATGGGTCCTTCCACGAACAAGAGCTAGGCCAGCCCATTATTTGTGCGATTGGCGGCAGGAGAATTAATACGATGCACAACCGCCAATAGCGCAACTGGGTGTCCACTGAGTGGTGACAGGAGACCTTTCCAGATAAATGACTTTTTATTCTCCATAGGATTGAAAGCAAACACCCTGCAACAATCGTCGGTAGGTTTCTGGCCGGAGGTATGAGTGTTATTGACTGGGAATGTTTTCGTGGCATTCTCTGGATGATCTCGTCATTCTGGAAAGCACAGTACATCGAAACAAGTATGGTCTGTCCTTGGGGACCATGTCCACCACTAAATGCAGCTTTTTTTTCTCGGCACGATGGCATCTACCAGCAGGACAATGCAATGCGTCTCGCAGCTCGCTGTGTACGTGCGTGGCTTGAAGAGCACCAGGATGGGTTTACCGTGCTCCCCACCGTCACCAAGCTACCTGTATTTAAACGTAATCGAGACTCTGTGGAACAGCCTCGGTCGAGCCGGTCGCGCCATGGATCGTGATCCAAGAAATCTAACGCAGCTGGCCACGGCACTGGAGTCGACGTGGATCCTCGTCCCTGTAGGTACCTTCCATAACCTCACTGACCTCCTGCTGCACGTCCGCGCTGCAGAAAGTGAGTCTTCAGGCGTGTAATATATGATCACATTTATGTGGCTGGATGTTGCATTAGGGAATCTTTTTCTGAAAGTATTTGCGTGCCGGCCGGTGTGGCCTAGCGGTTAATGCGCTTCAGTCTGGAACCGCGCGACCGCTACGGTCGCAGGTTCGAATCTGCCTCGGGCATGGGTGTGTCTGATGTCCTTAGGCTAGTTAGGTTTAAGTAGTTCTAAGTTCTAGGGGACTGATGACCTCAGATGTTAAGTCCCATAGTGCTCAGAGCCATTTGGTATTTGCGTGGAATTGTACGAAACTGAAACGTGAACAGCAACAGTACACAGAAGAGAAGGATGCTGAAGATTAGATGACTAGATTGAGAGGTTCTGAACTGAATTGGGGAAAAAATGTGTGACAAACTCAATGAAAGAAAGAATCGGTTAACAGGAGACATCCTGAGGCATCAGCGCTTCATTAATTTGGTTACCAAGGGAAGTGGAAGAGGGAGGGGGTTTATTGTAGACCTAATCCCGAATGCAATAAACATGAGCAGATAAATGTAGGTTCCAGTAGTGAATAGTTATCCAGAGTTGAAGACGTTTGCACAGGATAGAGTAACGTGTACAGCCGTACCAAACCAGTCTGTGATCTCGTGACTATAACAGCAATGAAATCTACTTGGGTGGCTGTGGCTGCATACAGTGTTCGTGAGAAGACTTCGTCTGCAGTGGAACGAAATACCGAATTTCAACCGTAAGGATAACGCCAGCAATAACTATTTCGTAGACGACTGGCACAAAAGTGAGCGCTGAGCTTAAGATTTGCCCACTACAATTTTGTTACCAGAAGCATTGTGTTAGGAGTAGTACATGCGGAAAAATGTTCAGGGTGCAGCTGTTATTATCCAAGCTACACGTAAACGACGTTTATGCAAACGAGTTTCAGTGATACTTGGAGCACAGAATACTAGCTATCGACTAGTGCAGGCGTAATCTGGTCCGATGAATCTACTTCCACACTGTCCTGTACCAACCAACTTGTTTGTACATAGAGAGCACCAGGGGAAGTGTCAAACAGAAACTGCCTTCTCTGCAGTGTGAAGTTTAAACAGAAATTAGCGCTAATAAGGAGGTTTACCGACATTCTTCCCATGCACCATTCGCGAATGGAACAAGGAAAGTGGGAAAGGTAAAGGTACCAGAATTACCACACACTGTAAATAGGTTTGTGTTGACTTTCCACGCCTTATCGATCATATTGATCGACGGATAGAGAGAATTCAAGGCTATCCGCTTAAGATTAAAAAGGAGGGAACGTAAACAAAGATGGAAATTACTTTCTCTCATTACAAAAAAATCCAGGACAATCAAACAGGTGGCAGAGGAAAATGTTTCTATTAATCGTATCTCACATACGAAAGGCCATTGTTTGCCTTCCACTTAGAGTCTATTTGCCCCTTTTGCTGTCGCAAGAATTCCAGTTGAGTCGAAGGCAAGGAACAGGTTTTGACATCTTGCCGACAAAGGTCTCCTGGAAAGCGCTTCGTGATGTCGAAGGCAAGAAATTGTACAATCCAGACATGTACCACAATACCGGAACCTAGCGAACATCGAAGCCCACCTGCTGTGTGCGAGTGACTTGTCGGCGCCTGGGAGACTGCGCTTGTAGTGGCCGGCAATGCGACTGGGCGGCAGGGCCGCTTCCATCCAGTTCCAGTCGCCGGGCTGATCTGGCTGATGCAGCTGCTTCTTCCATTGCTGTTAGTCTAATTTCTCTTGGCCATTGGTAGTCGTAACATCTACAAATTACAAATATTATCGAGACTCCTTTTATGATACTACACATTATTTAAGTCATGTGTCGTTCATTATATACAGTTAATTCGTCTTATTACGATCTTAATGTAACATCCGTAACAACATCCAGGCTACTTACTGAAAATATATGTTCTGGGAAAATGACAGTCTTTCAGCGGAGATTATTTTCTGCGTTATTCATCACAAAATCTTTTGTAAATGCAGTTATCGGTACTGATCAGCAGGTGGTCATTCGACACTCTATAGAACAAAAAGAGATGACAACAATACTCACCATACAATGTAAAAAATCTGCCCAGGAACTATGTAACGATCAAACGATAGAAAACTTACACGTAGATGCATATACTGCATTCTCGTTTTTTAGTTAGTCACGTACTCACCTGACAGATTTTTTTGTTTTATAGACGGGGTCCTGCGGTAACTGCATTTCTAAATGCCTAAAAGTTAGGTGTTTGTCTGATAAAAGATTTCATTTGTATAAAAGTTTACTGATCGCTTTAATAGTGTAAAACACCAATAGGTGGCCATACGGGAGAGATGGTCAATGGCTGGGCGGCCGCTGTGGCCGAGCGGTTCTAGGCGCTTCAGTCCGGAACCGTGCTGCTGCTACGGACGTAGGTTTGAATACTGCCTCGGGCATGGATGTGTGTGATGTCTTTAGGTTAGTTAGGTTTAAGTAGTTCTAAGTCTATGGGACTGATGACCTCAGATGTTAAGTCCCGTAGTGCTTCGAGCCTTTTGAATCATTTGAACCATTTGAACCAGTGGCTGTAGATCGAAAAATACCCGCTTCACAGCGTTGATTATGATTCTTTGTCGCGAGTGTCACGATGATGCTTCCCTTGACTCTTTATTTCAACAAAAAGTAAGCATATTTCATGGTGTCACGACATTCTATGGCCATCTCTCCCTGCTGATTGGGAGAGATGGCGATACCATTTTTGGAATGATAAGGCTTTGTTTAGCTGTTTATTTTTTACGTAACGACTTTTTTGTTTTTTACAGATGTCAACCAACTACGTTCCAAGATCGGTTCTGGAGAAAAGAAGACCTTCAAATGAAAACTTGTATAGAGTTTAATATTCCAAGAAAAACCCTAAAGCGAGAACTAAAAACGTTTGGAATTCGGAATTACAGTGGATCCAGATACCGGTTTGTGTCTAGCAAATGAGGAACGATTTCTCCGCTATATAAAAAAAAAATGCGAGCCCAGCTTACTAGGAGTGGCTCGCAATTATGGAATGTAGCTTCAGCTAAACATAAATTTAATGCTGAAAAACAATAGTTACAGCTTTTCATGTCTGGATATCTTGACCCATACTCATGTTCAGAAAAAACTGAGAACCTTGAACCACTAGAGATAGGACATTCACAGGACATATAAGTTAGTATGTTCTGCAGAAGTGATTAGTATTTCAGTCGCCTCGGATCAGCATGTGTCTTCCTTACTAGGCACAGGGTCTGTTGTGGGCCCTGATAACTTCTTCCACGCGTGATGGCATCGACGTATGTAAGGCGCGAATGGCGTTCTGTGGAATAGCCATCCATGCTGCAGTCATCTGGTTCCAAATTTCATATGTGGTGGTCGACATTGCGTCACAGCGGTGCACCCGTCGTTTCACCTTATCGCACAGATTATCGATTTGCGATAAGTCTGGTGATCTGCCGGGCCAGGGCAAAAGACTGATGTTCTGTGTCATCAAGAAGACAATTGTTTGTGCAGCAGCTTGTGGTCGTGAATAGGCTTGCTGAAAAATGGCGCCAGGGATGTTGTGCAGAAAGAGTACGGCTACGGGTCGCAGGATGTCATACACGTAGGTCATACTGGTTGCAGAGCCGTGGTCACGCACCATCTGTGATTTGTGGTTGTACCCAGTAGCACCCGACACCGTAACGCCTCCATGGCGCTTTTGTCTTGTGGCAATTCAGTCACTGTGATGTCTCTCCCCCTATCTTGAACGAACCAAAATGCGGCCATCATTTCCAAGCAAACGGAACCTGGATTCGTCCGAAAACACTATCTGATGCAATTCCTGACCCTGGTGACGTCGTTCCATATATCACTTGCGTCTAGCACGTTTCCCAGCATTCGTCAAAAGTAGGAGGAGAAGTGAACGACGTACAGGTAACCCGTACCCTAATAAACGATGACGAACTGTCACCCCTCATAGTGTACGCTGTTTTCCACTGTTGCACCAGAGCCGAGGAGGACCCAGATTGCCCTGCAATGCCATTAGGAGGAGGTGTCTATCTTCTAGGGTGGGTGGGAGAGGGGGGGAGGTGGCCATTGTGGTGTGACCTGACCCATCTAGCCGTGTTCTACGGCCATTTGTAAACCATTCAGCACACACCCGTTGCACTGACGGAACACTTGGTCCTGCACGACTAGCAATTTTCCGGGTGGATGCATCACTTTCTGTCATGCCAATAGTGTGCCCTCTTTCAGACTCGCTGATTTACGGTACGGTTTGCGCATACGTCTGCGAGGCATTCTGGACGTCTGCTCAAGTCACACTGATCCATTTCCTTCGGTTTATAGCGACAATGAGAGGCGCAGGCGCATTTTGGCGGTGGATGGTGTTGCACCGCGATATCGATGTTGATCTTGAACACGCGGGCCGATATGGTTCAAATGCTTATCATGTCTGCAGAACATACTATTGCGCATGTCGCGTGATTACGAATGTCCTGTCTCTAGGCATTCAAGGTGTTCTGAACATGAGTGTATCTCTGCGGAGATCTGAAGGTGTATCTCATAGCAGATCCCATGAACGAAATTGTAATGAAATCGAGGAATATTCTGGTATGCGTTCCAACCCAATGGACGAGACCGATTTTCTCACAAAACCAGGAAGTATTTTTAATATCGATGAGACGGGACATCAGTAAAACAACCAACCAGTCCTAGTAGACCCCTGGTAAACCTCCCCAGTCACATAACACATTATCTGCTGTCACTGGACCGATATGTATTTAAATTCTTAAGAACTTATTTTTACATTTCCACAGCAAAATGGCAAAGGAATTATTTAGATCGGAAGTTAGGGAGATCACAATTTGGCGAGCTTCTTCACGAATATTGGGGGAAAGCAGCAGCGCCGGCAAGTGCCATATCTGGGTTCAAAGCAACACGGATCTAACTCTTTAATCCAGATGCAATTCCAGACCATGCTTTTACAAATGATTCATCTGAACTTGCAGACAATGAAACCATCAACCTATCATGCCAACATCCGATGTAAGAATCTCGTTACCTCACCCCCAGTCCACAAATAGAACAGGCAGCCCTGCTACAGCAGACAAACGTGACTTAACATTCCCTATCACCTCAGCTTAGTACCTCTACTACAGTAAATGATATGTGGCTTGCGCCTTTCAAAGGAACAAAACAAATCATACCAATCTAAATAGTGAACGATGTTTCACTTATACTGGCCAGACTAAAAACAAAAAACAAAAAAAGTAGAAAAAACTTACTAAATTTGACTTCATACAAAAATATTGAAATGTTAAAATTAGAACATGATGACAAAAAAAATAAGAAAGTTTTGACAAAGGAGAAGGCGAAACTGACTTCAGACTCAGCAGAGAACGTACTTTAGAAGTAAGACTTGATTGATGGCTTTCGTAATGAAGGGGAAGAGTGCGTTTGTTGAGGGAGTATTACATAGAAATAAGGAAAAACTGCCGCTGAATTCGGTCTGTCATGTGCAAGCGTTGGCTGCATGAATCCCGAGCATCATATATTAATGTCTGCCATCGACGTGGTAGTGTCATGTGTAAATAACACTTTAGATCTTAGAACGTACATACCATTTAGTATAATACTCGTAGTCTCAGTTTTAAATTTTACTTAAAACTGTGTGATTTCCTATCATTTTCTCTACAAAACTTATCAACAGCAAGTAGTTCAGCAAAATATGTTAAGTTTATAGGATACTGTATGAACACGATTTCCTCTTTGTTTTTAAATTGTTTTGCTAACTGGCCATCCATACCTTTCTGACCATCTAACCCTGATACACGGGTGAAATGTTTTTTTTTTTTTTAAAAAAAAGGAAGTTGCTTTGAAATTTAGTCTGATTTTCAGAACTAAATCTTATTTTTTTTATGAATCCGCAAAGCAATGTCTGTAAATTTTCTAGCGTTTTTGTGTATTAACTTTGATATTGGCATTTGAAAAAGACCATGGTCATTATCTCTGTTTTACCCTAATTGAAATTGTAGATTAATATAAGCCAGTGGTACAATTATTTAATAAATTTTAAGGAATAAGTGAAAATCCATGCAAGACAACGTGACCCGCTTAGTTCAACAATGAGTGATCAAATCCGACGAGCAGAGCATAAGCCTCTGTCAGCGAAACGCAATGCACATTCAAAATAACTGTTTCTACTGGGCAAACGACAAGCTGAAAGTAGGTGACTAACAGCTTAAGCTCATTGTTAATCGCATAACCAGTATTCTTTTAGCATCTGACTTTAAAAAGTAACATGCTATAAATCAAGAGGATTAATGGGCCTATGTACATTTACTTACACGAACGTAAATGCTGCACTATTCATCCCAGAAAACAGAGACAGGCAAGAAGAAGAGTTGAAACATACACCATAATCACATATACTCGGCAGAAAGATACGTCTCCACCGGCCTAAAGCATCAACAGTGAACACAGAGAATTCAGACCCCAAGGCCGAGTAAAAGTCACGGCATGAAATGTGATTTAGACCAGAAATAATGGTTCATCAATGTCCGAAAGTACAGATTCATCCAAACGGACTAGAGAAACCACCTGTCTGAAAAGGTTATCATGTAGGATAAATAAGAAATCGAGAGCAGAAAGAACATTACAGTTCTGAAGTAACCACAACTTCAAGTTTAGGCTACACTCGTCTGATAATACAATCTGTGACAGAAGTTTGGTGACCCTCACCTCATCGTTATGCTGAACTGCACAACATTACTGTCTGTTAACACAGCATAACACGAAAAGAGACGAAGTGCTACCAACATATTATCTACAGGCGTGAAGTCGAAAATCTATCCGAACATTGTAAGTCAGTTTTAGATAATCTGGTAGAGTGTATTGCTGATGATTTATTTGCCTCTTATGTTTATCTGCTGTGCAAAAAAAATAACAAAAAAACACTATTTAATATGTACTGTGCTAATACAAATGAAGTCCATCTTATCACGATAATGTTACGAAAAGAGTCTTTTTTAATAAAACAAAGTAGCCCAAATTGTCACGAATTACCAGGATAATACACACTTCCATCTTTGAAATGGCCTGTGTCTACGTTCTATGCACAGTTATACTGAAATAGCATTTCAAGACTACCATTAATGAATGCAAAAGTAACAGTATGGGCGGATACATACCAAAATCCAATTAACAAATCATTCAGTACCACAGATAACTGAATACAGTTGACATAAGCGAAAAAAGTAGGCAATATCATGTGTGCAAATGTTTTTCTTCCTAAATCTACAGGGAACAGAATCCAGCAAGCGACCAAAACTGTGGGAGAGACTTTGCCTTAGAATTTCTTTACTGAGTGTCTATCTGCCTGCTGGAGTCTCTTTCAAAGAAGAGATAAAAATCTTGTCTCCAGCGAGATGAAAGCTGAAAACGAAAGCACTCGTTCCGTTGCAGCGTGACCATTTCAGCACTAAGCTAGCATACACCTGCGTCAAACAGAGATCCCTTGTGGTCCACATAATGCCTAAGAGAGAGGTCGTAAAATAAATTGCAACGTTAGCTGCAGTTTCTGATGGATAGAGCTTCCTGACTCAAAACCGTAAACTTGCTCTCTCTTTGTTAAGTGAGAATAACACAGAACATTTATCTAAAGGACAAAAAAATATCGAGGGTATTTACCAGGATGATTCTGCACCAAACCAGGAAGTAAATCGACAGTCACATAGTTGCCAAATGTACTCTACAATGTTGCCAATTCTCCATTAGACGAGCAACAGGCAGAATACATTTGCTCAGCCGATGTGAGTCTTGAGCTGCCTGTTACTGGGGAAGCTCGCCCTTCGAAGACGCAGTGTTGCCAGCTTCCACTGCAGTGACTGGGACTAGAAATACCTAGTACGAGTTTTATTCACTTCTATATAACTACGATTTGGGTCTAAAGTGCAGTTTCGAATGATATCCCGATGCCTCGATTGCAACTCGATCATCATAATTAAAGAGCAGAGAAAATTATTTCGACGGTTCTATAGCTGCTGTAGGGACTTTTGATTTCTTGCCTTAAGTGAACTGCAAACTAAAAAAAATCATTCACAGTAAGCGATTCACTTTTTTAATGTCACTAGAAGGTATTAACATTATGGGTAAATAAAATGCATTTTAACAGCAGTATTTGAAAAAGTTTTCCTTGTCAATGCTTTCTTTAGGACCACCGTATATAAAAACGCAAATGAAAAGATAACATAACAATGTTTGTCTATGTTTACGTTTAGTAATGGCTCTGAGCACTATGGGACTCAACTGCTGAGGTCATTAGTCCCCGAGAACTTAGAACTAGTTAAACCTAACTAACCTAAGGACATCACAAACATCCATGCCCGAGGCAGGATTCGAACCTGCGACCGTAGCGTTACGTTTAGTAATTAGCTTTATGTTTAGTAATTTGCTTTAATGCGCTCTGAATAACAAATAGTTTCAAATCACAAAAGTAAACTATAAAAGGGAATTTTTCGCAATGACCGTAAAATAGGACTCAAAAGCCGCAAAGACGATAAAACAAGTGAGTTATTGCAGAGCAAGTTCTATTCCAGATTTTGGTAATGTGAAAGGAGAAGCAGTTGTAATGAGAATGCAAGGAGAAGCAGCTGTGATGAGAACATGAAATGAGGAACAAAAATTACCGTCAGCAATGTGTGGAATTGTCATTTTTAATCAAAACTGTCACTCATTCTATAAAAACCAAAGAGGCGAAAAGTATCGTCTAATAGCAACGATTACGATATAACTGATGATGATGCTTTATCAACAAAAGCGGAAAGTGCCTAACGAATGAGCTTATGAATTTTCAGGCAGCTTAAGACAAAGAGGAACCTAAGTAACAAGAAGAGGTTACCCTAGGCAAGCGTGGGACGGAATTTCTGTGCAGTACCTTGCAGTTGGCGTATTATGCTCGTAGTTTGTTTCATAATTGTTTCACACTAACGACTCCTCTAGGCTATCACAACATTCTTATGTCAAATACTAAGGTGTAATTATAAAAGCAGAGTGTTTTTTAAACGTAATGGCACTCATGGCCGGATCTAATTCAGTTTACAATGCTGATTGTACGATTTGTTTCATTTAATCTTCAAGGCCATTGGAAAGGCTTAATAACGCTTTAGTGATACTGCACACACCGACTTGTCTCCTGAGACACCTGCTCATCGGCTCTTGCTTAGCTAAAATTTTGAAGGCTTACTTAAATAACGTGAAACGAGAAGGACAATAGGAAGGGGGGAGGGGAGGGCTAGAAAGGAGGTGCAATAGTAAAATAAGGGTTGGTACATGGAATGTGAGAGCACTGTTCGAAGCAGGAATACCTTAAAAGAGAAATGGGAAACAACTGTGACCTAGGTAAGAGTTACTGAGGTAAGATGGGATTAACGTGGAGAATTACAATTGGATGAATATATAACATACAAAGCAAGTGAAAGGAGGGAATGAAGTTGGGGTGATTACGACAAAGGAAGTAGCTAAGTGTGTGGAAAATGTACAATAGACTTCGCAAGCGACATGGCTATAGGTATAAGGCTGAAAGGAGTGCAGAAAGATATAGCGGTTTTCCAATTGTATATGCCAACTTCCTAACATGATGACCAACTCGTGGAGGAAACATACAACATCACAGAGAAAATAATGGATGACAATCAAGGATGCTGCAAAATAGTAATGGGCGACTGAAATAACATTGTGGAAGAGGGGAAATAGTCAACCATGGTCTTGGAAGCAGGAATGACAGATGTGAACGGCTTAATGACTTCTGCAGTGCAAGACCGCTAGT
This sequence comes from Schistocerca piceifrons, assembly GCF_021461385.2. Lineage (NCBI taxonomy): Eukaryota > Metazoa > Arthropoda > Insecta > Orthoptera > Acrididae > Schistocerca > Schistocerca piceifrons. Next base: position 509,400,928 of record NC_060140.1, read on the forward strand.
AGTGACAAATACGTTTCTCAAAAATCACAGGAAGAGGCTCTACATTTGTATATCACCAGGGGATAAATTAGAAGCCAAACTGACTTTTTACTGGTGAAAGAAAGTTGCAGAAATAGAATCTAGAAGGATCACAAATTACCAGGTGCAGACATTAATAGCGACCATACTGAAAAAAGTTGGTGTGGTGAAGAAGTGGGACAAGGGGAAGATAAGAACTGCGAATGAAAGAATTACGGAAATGATATCACTTGAACTTACTAAAACATTACGAGACAAAGAACCCCCTGACAATGCCCACGAGTATTAGAATATGTTGAAAGAAGGAATTAAAAAAACGGGGCATAAAAGGATAGAATACGTAAACGGAAAAAGGGCAAAACAGCTGTGGGCTGCACAGGAAATGATTTCGAAGATGGATGAGAGAAGAAAATTCGAGAATAAAAACGTTGAAGATGCAAGAAAAATGTACCGAAGGCTGAATAATGAACTGCATAGAGAAACAGAGCAGGCTACGAAAAATGGCTGAAAGAGGACTGTGACCCACCTGAAGAACTGTAGAGGAAGCGAAGATACGATTAACTCTACAACGGGAAACTCTACAACGGGAAAAGATGTGATCAAAACAGGCCAGGAGGTGCTACTATGGAAATTCTCAGTAAAGACCAAAATGTATGTATAAAGATCTTGAGAACATCCTACAGAGATGGGAAGACTATTTCAAACATCTGCATGATTCAAATAAAAAAATGTTCAAATGTGTGTGAAATCTTATGGGACTTAACTGCTAAGGTCATCAGTCCCAAAGCTTACACACTACTTTACCTAAATTATCCTAAGAACAAACACACACACCCATGCCCGAGGGAGGACTCGAACCTTCGCCGGGACCAGCCGCACAGTCCATGACTGCTGCGCCTCAGATCGATCGGCTAATGATTCAGATCACAAACCAACAACTCTGGAATTGTAATCAGTGAACAGTGGGAATGATGACGAGAGAGGACGAACAGGGGTAATGGAAGAAGTAAAGACTGCAATAGCTGCAATGAAAAACGGAAAGCAGTAGGTATAGATACAATACCAGGAGAAACACTAAAATGTTTGGACCAAGAAGGCGTAAGAGAAATATTCATGTTATGTAACAAAATATACGACGGTGGTGAATGGCTAGAGGACATTATGACAATGATTGGAATACCAAGGAAACAAGGAACCAGGACATGCAATGAGCCAGGAAAATAAGCCTAATTTCACATGCAGCCAAAGTTATGTTAACAATCGTTAATAAAAACTTTGTAAGGTAATAGAGGAGAATCTGGCTGAAGGGAAATTTGGATTTAGACGGAATACAGGCAGAAGAGGTGCAATACGGCTCTTGCGAATTTTGGGAGAAAGGTTTATTGAAAAGGGACGAGACTTACATACGTGTCTTATAGACCTGGAAAAGGCCTTGGATAATGTGACTTGGGATAAGCTTGCAACTATAATTAGGGAAACAGAGTGGACTGGAAAACTAGGCGAGTTATTAACTCATTATACATCAAAAAAGTGAGAGTTGAAAGTACCAATTGGATAGAACTAGAAAAAGGAGTAAAACAAGGCTGCTGTCCGTCTCCTACCCTTCTCAACCTACACTTGGAAAATATGACTGCCCACTGCCCACTAGGTGACAAAGGGGTAAAACCTGAAGAATAATGTGGTGTTTGAGGTTTGCAGACGATTTGGTATCCTAGCAACAGACCAAAAAGAATAATAAGATATAGTGGATACCACTGAAGCTAAAGGAAGGATTTATGGAATGATAGAGATAGATGAGGTCCCTTACTCCGAGGAGCGTAGGGAACGATGCGGGAGACCCGCACCGCCGACTAGGCAAGGTCCTAAAGGAGGTGGTTTGCCATTGTATGGAATGAAAATAAGTACAAAGAAAACAAAAGTAATTGCTGTGGTGTCACCGCCAGACACCACACTTGCTAGGTGGTAGCCTTTAAATCGGCCGCGGTCCGATAGTATACGTCGGACCCGCGTGTCGCCACTGTCAGTGATTGCAGACCGAGCGCCGCCACACGGCAGGTCTAGAGAGACTTCCTAGCACTCGCCCCAGTTGTACAACCGACTTTGCTAGCGATGGTTCACTGACAAAATACGTTCTCATTTGCCGAGACGATAGTTAGCATAGCCTTCAGCTACGTCATTTGCTACGACCTAGCAAGGCGCCATGTTCAGCTACTATTGATATTGTAAATAATGTACAGACAAGAGCTACGTTCAACATTAATGGATTAAAGTTAAGTATTCTACCAGTTACCTCCTTTTTTCTAAGTTCTAATTTCCTTGTCCTGTTCCAGACCTCACGCCAGCCTGCGTGAGCTTAAACGCGTGCCTTTCGGCTTCCACTAAATTTAGTGGGTTGGTCTCCTGTCAATCCACAACAATGGCAGTGGGAAGAAATAAAAAGGTAATTATAATGTAGAATGAAGAAGTATTATAACATGTGCAAAGCCTTAAATACCTTGGAAGCACTGAAATTGAAACCAGAATGGCAAAAGTAAAAGGGACATTTTTATAAAGAAAAGGAGAATTTTCTGCAGCAATATGGATATCGATTTAAGGAAAAGTCTAATGGAATGTTTGGTATGGAGGGTCCTCGTGGTTGGTGCTGAAACGTGGATACTGATGAAGAAAGACAAAGCAAGGCTGGCGGTTTTTGAAATGTGGACATGTTAGAGCATAGAAAGAACAAGTTGGATGGACAGAGTGAAAATTGAAGAGGAACTGAGAAGAGTGGAACAGCGAAGACAATTACTGGGTATAATAAAAAGAAGGAAACGAAGCAGACCTAGACATACATTAGAATGGGGAAGGGGCTTATAGAAAACAGTCTTAGAAGAGTATGTGGAAGGAAACAGGAGGCGAGAGAGGCAGAGATTTCAGCTCCTGGATAATGTGATGGACGGAAAGATATACACCGGCATAAAGAAGGAAGTAATGGATCGCATGAAATGGAGAACCAAAGGACTAGCTAATATAGCAGAAAACTGATGAACATGACATGTACTTCAAGATCCCTTCGAGTGGATCTAATCACTATGGTAACTTGTAGTCGTAATGAGGACGCCCGCCATCATATTTCCGCCGTCATCCCAGTGTTGATGCGTTGCAATCCCTAGCTAGCATCCTACAGTTACATCGAAAAGCTCAGCTCAGTTCCAAGAAGAGAATGAAAAAGAGAGAATAAAAAAGTCCAAAAATCATAGGAAATGAAATATGTCAGTTTCCAAGGAGTCAGTACGGTTCAATCTTACTTTAACAAGTCTAATTACGCCACAGAAGTCCTAAGGCACGCAGTACCTGATAATTAATTTCGATATATATTTGTTTCTCAAGACCAACATTTGAGGCCCCTGGGTTACTTGTGCAGAAATACTGCAAGAACTCCATGTTCCATGCGTGGGCGTTACATCAGCATTTTCCTGAAACTGTATCCTACAGGGAGTACCCGCAATAAGTCGCTTTCTGACGTACTCGAAACGTCGATAGGCGAAAGAAGGGCGAAAATAAGTGGACACTTATTTCGTCTTACGTACCAACACTCAAGTTTCCAAGAAAATGAAAGTCAAAGTTTTGACGCTACTGAATCAGTTCGCACACATGGTGTTATACCAAACAAGTTGCTAGCGTAATGGCTATCGGCACAGTTTCGAATTTTTGCGCTCTGTGTCTGATTAAATTTTATATTGTTATTTTTTTCTTTCGCTGTCGTGGAAATATGTGATTTCAATTACATCACATTTTTGTGATATCGAAAAATGCAATGGAATTATTTACAGAATAAATAAGCATTTATAATATTATTAAAATTAGATTATATCGTCTCAAATTGTATATAATCTAATATAACTAACAGTAATTGAAGATGATACACGTATAAATTCTAGAACCTACACCCTGTTTTGCTTTGATTTTTACTTCAAGAGAAATAATGTGCGCCCCAAGGTGATATCCATTACATCTACATCTACATCTACATTGATACTCCGCAAGCCACCCAACGGTGTGTGGCGGAGGGCACTTTACGTGCCACTGTCATCACCTCCCTTTCCTGTTCCAGTCGCGTATGGTTCGCGGGAAGAACGACTGTCTGAAAGCCTCCGTGCGCGCTCTAATCTCTCTAATTTTACATTCGTGATCTCCTCGGGAAGTATAAGTAGGGGGAAGCAATATATTCGATACCTCATCCAGAAACGCACCCTCTCGAAACCTGGCGAGCAAGCTACACCGCGATGCAGAGCGCCTCTCTTGCAGAGTCTGCCACTTGAGTTTATTAAACATCTCCGTAACGCTATCACGGTTACCAAATAACCCAGTGACGAAACGCGCCGCTCTTCTTTGGATCTTCTCTATCTCCTCCGTCAACCCGACCTGGTCGAAGGATACTAGCAACGTAGGAAGGCACATATACTACAGTCACATTCTTTAACGTGATTATCATCAGGAAAAGCAACTTCATCAACGTTGTACGTACGTCGTGATCTGGCGATATTTTCGCGTCAAACAAAGCATATCAAAGCACTTTCTCGTAAGCTGGAGCCTTCAATTGACTACGGATTCAGGCTCATAACTTTTTTTCCCTTAATTTCATTACTTCTGCTTGTGGTTTCCGTTTGCTGTGCGATGAAAGTAGCGCTACTTTCTAAGCGGCGAATGTAATTTACACCTGTCAGAAAAAGTCTACTGAGCCGTGGTAAAAGTTGCTGTTTTGAAGAGCGCGCCGCAGCGCGTTGTGTGAAGCAGTCGCCCTCAGTTTTTGGCGGTGGCGCCACTGTGGCAATCGCAGCTTTGGTGTCTCCCTCTGGTGGGAAAGGGGAAAGGTTGCCTGTTCACGTGCATTTAAGGGGCGCTATGAGCTCACCAATCGGTCAGTCTCAGTCAGTCTCTCGTCCCCAGCTTGCTAGTCTGTCTCTCGTCCGCATTTGTTAGGCAGTTAGTGTCTGTCTGTCGTTCGGAGTGCTAGTATGACTGTCGTTCAGATCAACCTTTAAAGCCGGCAAAATGAGAGTCTTTCCACTCCGCCAGTAAGAGAACTCAGCGTGTGGTCGCCCGGTCGGGGCTTAGATCCTGCATCTGAAACTGCTCTAGTTTCCTCAGGCACTGATAATTGTCGGTTGGATCGATCGGTTGGTCGGTCGCGCACTGGGACATAAGATGACTTGTTCGTCTTGAGCGTCGGTGCATGTGAGGTCGCCACGTGAGTCCAGTGGGCCGCGGCGTATAGCGAAGGGTAGTGACTTCGCCGTCGACACGAGAGCAACAGGAGTCAACCCACGACATCAGTCCGGCCGGTGTGAGCTGCGACGCCGTGAGACGGGAGATCGACGCGCCTTCCTGCGTCCGTTGAAGCGGCTGGCAGCGGACGGTTCGGGAGAGCGATTTGGGGGTGCTGCGACAGGTCTTCTCGAGAAATCGCAGTTTATTAGAAGTTAAGTGATAGGCGATATTCTGTTTGATTTACTCTTGCTAAATTCTACTAGTTTTCTTGGTGAAGTCACCAGCCATTTTGCTTTGGGGTCGTCCCACCATTCTTCTCTGTTTGCCCACCCGCGGGAAGGTGGTTGTTTATAAATTGGGTGGTCTGTTTTTCCCTTATGGAGTAGGGGCGGGTTAGAGCAACCTACGGTTTGGGTTGATCGGTAATCTCCCTATCAATCTACCGTACATTAGTAGCTGCCTCTGTCATGTTTGTCGGATTTGGTGTGTTAACGAATTTATTTCTTGGAGTGTAACAGCCTAATACCTGAAATATATTTTGATCTTTGGAAACTTTGACATTATTGGCTATGATCTTGAGAAGCGATATCTGTGTACTGTAGAGTATCTTAACTATTGTTTGGCCAGCTTTGTAAAGATATAAGATTGCATTTCATGGGCTTTTATTTAAATGTTCATTTTAGTATATAAAGTTACCACCCTTTCACCATAAGACATTTCTTAGAAGTTAAAATCAAGTTGCACCTTTAGTGGCGAGTTAATATTTTAATTGTTAGTGTTTTGTACCATTTCCATCCCTCCTACGAGGGGTGCATAGTTTGGATGCCTGTGTAAATTGTTAAAACTCTTAGTTTAAAGTAATCTGGTGTGTTGCAGATTTGCACCAGTGTAGTCTTTCAGAGGCTGTTGTGAGCGGCTGGCCGGAGTGGCCGAGCGGTTAAAGGCGCTACAGTCGCAGGTTCGAATCCTGCCTCGGGCATGGATGTGTGTGATGTCCTTAGGTTAGTTAGGTTTAAGTAGTTCTAAGTTCTAGGGGACTTATTACCACAGCAGTTGAGTCCCATAGTGCTCAGAGCCATTTGAACCATTTTTTTGTTGTGAGCGGTCGTAACTACGGCTGTGTCAAAAGGGAGCGGCAAGATTCTCTGCCTGAAAGCTCATACAGCCAAAACTTGTTTCTTTCTGCCTCTGAATAAATTGTAACTTTGATATTTAGAAGGTGCTTTCTGACTACAATTTTAAATCTGTTTCTTTTAAAAAATGCCTTTAGACACTATCAAAGTGAGTAAAATTCCCATTTGTTAAAAGGAATTTGGTTATGATTTCATCAGTTACTCCCTGAAAACCACTTCCATGCTTACATAGTGTGATTACATGTGTTAATGTTCTTGATGAATCCCTAGTAAATAAAATAAATTCTTAAGAATATTCTTTGAAAATAAATCACGGGTCATGTACGTGATAGGTTTGAAAGAACGGCATACACGCAGGCGGAATCACTTTTAATGAGTTCTTCTATATCCCGATTTCTTCGACAACCAGATCGTAGCGTAAGGAGGGTTAGCTTAGCACACCACACAATTCAGTAATGTACAGAAAGGGCTCTACTTTTAGGGTTCCATACCTCAGCCAGTAAAAACGGATTCCTTATAGAATCACTGTTTTCTGTCCGTCCGTCTGCCTGTTCGACTGTTACGTCCCCTTTTTTGAGGAATTGATAGAGGTAACGATTTGATGTCAAGTACTAGGGTCCACGGTCTCTTAGCGATGTAGGTAATTTAAACTTATAAGCCACTGCAGTCAATAGATACTACCACATATGTCATATCTTTTGATTCTCTCGAACTCATTCGTAAAAACTATAGACGAACTGCTTATATCGTGTCGAACGTGATGGACTACCGGATTTATCGAAGCTACCTTAATCAAAAACAACCCAACGTGGTCAAACTAAAGTACCCAGCAATACGCCGACAGAAAGTCTGGAGAGCGTTTCATTTCCCTTCCCTCCCCACGGATGTACGCACATTGTGGTATGTAGTGGTGAACGGCAAATTCCTAAATCGTCAACAGTGCACTCTAGTCACCTGGTCGACGCACCGATGTCCAACCACTGCGCGGTCGTCGACTCCGATAACAGTCGTATGATCTGCAGCGCGGCAATCGAGTATTGGACCTCTCACAAAGAAAATGTTGGCCCTTTTATTGGATACGGCACATATGGCAATCAGGGCTGACGGCCTGCTCTTCCAGAACGAAATATGCTGTCCCGCAGCCGGACAAAGACCGTGAACTGGTTAAAGAGGATGGCCACATATTAGCTGTATCGCGACGCTGACAATGATGTCTTTCTTAGCTTTCTGGTACGTACCACAAGAGCAACATACGTTCTTGCGGCGACGTGTAAAATATAGAACAAGTTTTACCAGTTGCCTGAGTTCGTTATTCTCGGACCCTCCGGCTAGCTGGGGTGTTCCGGGTTCAAGAAATGAAGTTAGAAGATAAATCGTGGTTCAAGAACTTACGGGCATACCTGATGCCGTCACGAGACTATAAATCATTTTTAAATTAGCGAAAAGCCGACCTGGATACATGCCAACTGGGCCGTTGCAAGGTCCCGTTTTTACTTTTGTTAGTGAATTTCGTTAAATCTACAGCGTCGGGAGCGTTTTACGTTTGGATGTGTTGAATGACACCTTCACTTTCATCGTGTTGTGTTTTGCGACTGTAAATCGCAAAAACATATTTCATCACCGGGACCAGACCCCACGAACAGGAGGGAAGAGACGTTGTGGCCAGGCCTCGTGCTGCGACCTGTGCCCACAACGCCTCCAACCCACGAACATGACCAACAAAATGTGGGGCTGAACCTTGGTGGAAGCACGGAGTTCTGTGTTTTCGGTTTAACCTAGCCTTCCCCTCTCAGCGACGTGAGGAGACGCCAGAAACAATACTTTGTTTGGATTCCGCATTAAACTATGGGTTCCCTTTCCCAGGTTGCATAACTGAGGCAGATTAGTGCAAAAATTGCAACAGGCCACTCAGCCACGCGAAATTATTATTATCTATACACGTAATTAAGTTTGCACGAGACTAAGAGCGCGACTCCTTTTCGCAACTTGTTCAGTTTTTTATGAAGGGTCGCAAAATTTTGTCCAAAAGCTGACGATTGATTTCTTTATTTCAATTGTCCGACAGCTATTTCTGTAACTTTCTCACATCCAAAATATAACATTGTCTTACTAGAGATGTGACAATTCTGTTTAATGCTTACAGTAATTAAATCGAAGCTGAATTCAAGAATTATAGTGGACCTTTGAAGTTGAAAGAATGCTGCTGTTTACAATAATTCATCAGACGTAAAGTGGTCATTGACTCTGATTCTCCGCCTAGGGACTGAGTGTTGTACTGTCCTCATCATCATGCTTTCATCCTCATCGACTGCAGGTCTCCCAAGTGGCGTAAAATTGAAAGACCGACACCCGGCGAACGGTCTGCATGACCGGGGAGGAGGGGGGGGGGGGCTAGCTATACGATTATATAAATAAATATAAATAAATAAATAAATTGGAACTGATGTATTTGGTGACAAATGGTTCAAACGGCTCTGAGCACTATGGGACTTAACTTCTAAGGCCATCAGTCCCCTAGAACTTAGAACTACTTAAACCTAACTAACCTAAGGACATCACACACATCCATGCCCGAGGCAGGATTCGAACCTGCGACCGTAGCGGTCGCGCGGTTCCAGACTGTAGCGCCTTTAACCGCTTGGCCACCCCGGCCGGCTTGGTGACACGACGCCTCCGAATTCTGTGTTGCCCTTGAAAGACTCGCACGAGGTGTTCGAGGCTTTGAATTCAAACCTTCTGATAGCATGGAGGTTACTGCACCCATTGCCCTCTGCCACAGCGCAGGAGTTGTAACCACACGTTCATCGTTTCTAGCCTCTGTAAAACGATCGAAGTCCCTCGAATAGTTTAATTTATATTTATCTCGAGTCGATTCTCCACTTGTCAGTTGGGTCGTCAATCGCGAGAGATGTCTTGCATTTGTGAACTAGTGCACACGTACAAAGGTCAGCAACAGTTTTTGTTTGTCTCGACGAAGTCAGTGGCAAATATTGTTCTCGAGTCCAACAAGACGTGAACCAGTCAATCGAACCTCATTATAATGTGTACGCAACAGCCACAAAATCTGGAAATCTCACAGAAGTTGCCCATCATTAGAATTTGGACAAAGTTTAGTGACCTTACCAAGAAATGGGGCTGTTTCTTCACATTATTGACTCGTGGGATGTGTAAATCTTATCCATCCGTAAATGTTGGCCTGGTTGTTGATGAAATCGGAATATCGAAGTGTTCATTAATTGTAATTCCGCCAAAGTATATGCCGTCCTGTCAACCGTATGAGGTACACTTTTATTGAAAGGTGAAGAATTACATTCGCCCATTACACAAGAGCCGCATTATCATGGCACATAAAACGGAACCAACTTGTAGAAGTGATGAAATTAAATATATATACGCCTGGATTCATAATCAACCGCAGGCTACAGTTTTCGAGAAAAAGTTTTCGTAGCTTGATTTGCCGCGAAATTATCGCCAGATCGCGAGGCATTATGTTAACGAAGTTGCTTTTCCTAATGATCAGCCAGATCTTTATGACACCTATCTAATAGCCGGCATGTCCACCTTTGGCACGGATAACTGCGGCGACGCGGCGTGGCATGTAGGTTGCTGGAGGGGATTGGCAGCAGATCTGCGCGCAAGACACCTAATTTCCGTAAATGCCCGGTAGGGAGGCAATGAGTTCTGACGCCAAGTTGAGTCACATCCCTGATAGAAGTGTTTGATCGGGTTCAGATCAGGTAAGTTACGGGTCCAGAACATCAACTCGAACAGCCCCATCACACTCCTGACCTTGTGACACGGTCCATTATCTCACTGAAAAATGCCGCTCCCGTCGGGAACCACGATCGTCATGAAGAATGGTACGTGATCTGCAATCAGAGTACGAAACTCCTTGGCCGTCATATTGCCTTGTAGAACTCCAATGGAAGCATGGACGCCCAAGTGAATATTCCCCAGAGCATAATGGAACGTCCGCCAACTTGTCCCCGTTCCGGTGTCAAGAAGCTGTTTCCCTGGATGACGTTGGATTCGAGCCCTCCCATCGGCATATTGAAGAAGAAATCGGGATTTATCAGAACATACAAGACTCTGCCAATGCGCCAACGTTTAGTACCGACTGTCACGTGCCCATTTCAGTCGTAGGCTTGGTGTTAACACTGACACATGCGTGGGTCGTTGGTTGCGGAGCCCCTCCGTTAGAAGTGTTTGGTGCGCTGTGCGTTCAGACACTTTCCACCCAGCATTAAAATCTTATTTTAGTTCCGCCACAGTTCGCCGCGTGTCCTGTTTTACCATTCTGCACAATATACGTTGTCGGAAATCTGCAACGAAGGGTGGCTGCCCAACTCCACGACGTCTAGACGTGGCTTCACCTTGGTTTCACCATGTGTTGAAGACACTATCCATAGCCCTCCGCGTACACCTGGCAAGTCGTGCACTTTCCGAAATGCTCGTGTCGAGTCTCCGGGCCTTCGCAAACTGCCCTCGGTCAAACTTATATAGATCGCGCGCCCTCCCCATTCTACACACGGACAGCACGCTCACTGATACTACATGAGCCGCGTGTGTGTGTGTGTGTGACTAGCAGTCATTCCTCGCCAAGCGACGCTGCTATCGCTTCATGTCAATATTAGGTCTATGGGCATAATGTTCTGGCTGATTAGTATATGTGCCTACGTAAGTTGCTGTTGGTGCTTTGATTTTTTATGATCTAAACATTTTGTGATGCATATCACCCTGGGAAATATACTGCTTCTTATCAAGTACAAAAGTAAAAATCGAAGCATTTTCCATTATTGTTAGTTACATGAGGTTAATGTGATGATAAAATCTAATTTTAATAATATTTGAAATGCTTATTGCTTTGAAAAAGTTTCATCGTATTTTTCGATGTCGCAGAAATATTGATGTCACTGATGTCGCATACTTCCGCAACAACGAAAAGAGGAAAATAGCGTCACAAGATAGGACTTGAACATGGAGCGCAAAAATTTGAGCGTGTGCTGTTAGCCCACACCCTGGCAACTCGTGTGCTATAACATCATGTGTGCGAACCGATGCAGTACTGACAGTTTGGTTTGAAAATAGAAAAGTCCACACATTACTGAAAGCACTTTTTGTTCCTCATTTCACGTTCTCATCACAACTTCTTCTCCTTTCATATTATCAAAATCTGGCATCGAACTTGCGCTGTAATGATTCTCTTGTTTAATGATCTTCACGGCTTTTGAGTCTTCTTTTCGGTCATAGCGAAAAATTGGCTTCCACAGTTTGCTTTTGTGATCTGAAACTATATGTTACTAGCCGCATACGAAGTCTGATTAAAAAACGTGAACACCCACAAACAGTGTTGTGTTGTCATTTCATTTACGTTTTTATGTATTGGAATTACGTAACAAAGCAAGCACTCATAAGGATAACTGTTTTTAAGCATTAGGTTAGTGCATAAGTTCGTACCGTTTTCGTTTTGCATGTGGGTGTTCCGGTTCTTGTGGATTTATTTAAAGATTGCGATTTGTTATTTGTAGTTCACTGTTGCTATCTGAGTTTATGTATTGTATTTGTATCATTTTGAATTAGTGAGCGGACCTGTAGATGCTAGAAAATGGAGAAATCGAAACTTTCCCGGCATATGCTTCTATGAGACTACAACAGCGGGGTGACAGAAGCAGAGGTAGCCAGAAACTTTTGCGCCTTGTATAGAGATAACGACATTGAACTGATCACAGCAAGAAAATGATTTTCTCGTTTAAGGAGAATCATTTTGACATTATTTAGTCTCCACATTTAGGAAGACCTTCAGGGTTTGATGAAGCTAGTTTAACTGCATTAATCCACAATGATCCATGTCAGTGTATGCAAGAACTGGAAAATTAACACTTTTCACCATCGTGCAATATTTGTATGCAGTGGGGAAGGTTCAAAAATCGTATGTATCTGTACTGCATTCTCTAAGCCAAAATCACAAAAACCATGGGCATAACCACTTCCTTGTCATCAGTTGGCTGAAGAGCAACACTGGTAATTCCGTCATTTATCGATATTGGTGACGTGAAATTGTGTATTTATGCTATAATAAATGAAAGAAAGGAATGGTTGAGTCCACACAAAGAAGCAACTCGCTACAAAAGAAAATACCATGCATATGGTGAAATAACAATGCTGTGGTATACTACGGATTACTTCCCCAGGTGTAACCATCAGTGCTGACGTTTATTGACGAACTGGAACATGTGATGAACTGTGTTCTTTTCACCATCGTGCGATATTTGCATGCAGTGGAGAATGAAAAATCGGGTTTATCTGTACCGCATGCTCTAAGTCAAAATCATAAAAATCAGCAGGTACTTATAAGGGCATATCCACTTTCTCGTCATCAGTTGGCTCATGAGCGACAGTGATCATTCCTATCATGTATCGTTATTGGTGACGAGAAATGGCGTATTTATGCTATTATAAATGGAAGAGAGGAATCGTTGAGCCCACAGAAAGAAGCAATTCGCCATACAAAAATCTGCGTGCATCCTCAAAAGGAAATGCTGTGCATGCGGTGAAACAACGACGGTATAGTGTACTACAGATTACTTTCCTGAGCTATAACCATGACTGTTGACATTTTTTGTCAACAACTGAGACGTCTTGCAACCGCAGTCCAAGAACAACGACTGTGGAGTGATGCTACTTCACAATAATGTCCACTCCCATTCTGTTAAACTAACAAAAAGCACTATATAGAAGTTGGACTGGGAAGTCATTCCGCACTCACCTTATTCAGCTGATCTTGCACCATCAGAATTCCACCTTTTCCACTCTCTGTCAAAAAATGGTTCAAATGGCTCTGAGCACTATGGGACTTAACATCTTTGGTCATCAGGCCCCTAGAACTTAGAACTACTTAAACCTAACTAACCTAAGGACATCGCACACATCCATGCCCGAGGCAGGATTCGAACCTGCGACCGTAGCAGTCGCGCGGCTCCGGACTGAGCGCCTAGAACAGCTAGACCACCGCGGCCGGCCACTCTCTGTCAAACATCTCTCAACGAACTCTTTTTCTGAATGAAAATGCACTCCAAACATGATTTCTACAGTTGCGGAAACGAAGGTACCCCAGCATTGGGAGACTGTTGTACATAGTGAAGGAGAAAAGTCTCTGTTATGAGTTATCTGCTGTCTTAGTTTATTAAACTTACGGAAAAAAACTATGAATTTATGCACCAACCCAATGTCTACTATTAAAATGGATGTTATTTAGCCATAATGTTAAGAGCATGTGTTGATGCTAACGAGTGGTTCGCTTCCAGTGAGTGAGCTTTTTACTTTGCATTTCGCTTAAGGCAGCAAAACAAAAATACCAAGAGCTAAAGAAGAGGAGAACCGTCGAAATAATTTTGCCTGCTCCTTATTTATGATATTCGAGTTGCAATTGAGGCCTCTGGCTGTTATTCGTAACTGCACTTTAGACCCAAATCATAGTTACAAAAATGCCAATAAAGCTCAGTGGCATAGACTAGACTTCCCAGACAATGCAGTGGCTGCTGGCCGCACCATGTCTTCGAAGGGCGAGCTGTCCTGGGGCCCTGTTCTGTATCTTTCTGCCATTTTGCCGATCAGTTTGGTACGCGAGCACACTGTGTAAGATGGCAAGAACTATGCCCCATACATGAAGTCATTAAAGATCACCTAACTCACGTTGAGCGAACAGTAGGGCTGAACAAAAATGACTGACAAGGCACAATGCATCTTGTAGAGGGTATAGTATGGACGCATTGGAATAATTAATGTCGGGTGATGGTTTTAAAGTAATTCACACAACACGAAAACTTTGTGGAAATGTGTCGATTTACTGGAGGCTAGTTTACCCCAGGGAAGTACTCAGAATTGATCATGGCCGCCGGGGGAGCGGCTAAGGGAAGCGACAATAGGCAGCTTAGGGCGGCTCAAGCTCTGAGAAAGCAGTAACGGTGCGCGGCCTCCAGCCGCCTTAAGATGAGTGACAGTGAGTGGGTCATTGACCCTGACTCCATGCTGGTGTACCGGAAAACAGACAGAGAACTTGTACGCATATTGATAAATGTCCGTCGTCCCATTTTCTGTGAAACATGCGAGAAAGCCGTGCAAAGCAATGATGGAGCAGTCAACAGAGGTCAAAATATGTGTGTTCGTGACTATAGCAACTTCACGCTGAATTCACGGTCCACAAAGTCTGAAGTAAATCAGGTGAAGAGCGACAGAATGAAATACACCGGCCTCCGATGGGAACATAGGACCATGGAATTTGAAGTACTCTCCTGGGAGTCAGAATTCCGGAAAACGTGGTGTTTGTGCAGACGCTAACCTTGATGGGTGGCCTGGGGGGAGCAAATCAGAAAAAGTTGAGAGGAAGGGAAATTTTGTGGGAATTTGTTCACTTCCCAGAGCAGGCACTGGTCAGCACTGGGAAGCAACGCATAATTAACGCGACCTGCGCTGCAATTGGCGTAAGTGATTTTGCTGGAGGGGAAACCGAGGCAAAGAGTGGACTGTGAGAAGTCTCTGTAGAGGTCTTCCATTCCCAACTTGCCTAGAGTGTGGACGTGGCGTTCTTTAATCAGCTTGTCTGAGAAAGAGTGAGCATCTCTGCAGTTTAGGACTTAGCAAATGGAACGATTGAGGTTGGAGATAGGAAGTTTTGGTTCAGCTATGTACTGAGCAAGATAGCTAGGAGTGAATAGACGAGTGCAGCCTTGCAGCACCACGAGGTCGGCCGACGTCCGCACAACGACAACGCTCCGCCACGAGGGTTTCATGGGCCGTGTATTGTAGAATTCTTCTCGCACTTTGCATTACGCCAGGGTCAGTCGATAGGAATTACTTTTGATTTATCGCGCTTTATTCCACGCAGACGCAATTTATTACCACTGCCTGTTAGGAGTGTCATATAATTATGATGATTGAAGGTCGTGAGTTAAAATAAATATGTGCTGATCGACTGCATCTGTTTTCAATCAAGTAGTTGAAATCCCAAGTCACTTTCTTAATTAATTTTATGTTCAATATTTGTATTCAATAGCTGAATATAACATCAATGTGCACCCCTTTTTAATTAAAAGGGATCAATTCGGAATCAATTAACGTCAACACTGCCACCGCAGTTCAATCAGGAGTCACAGGGCCTTATTACTTTCTTTGCGGTATCCGACATTGCGGCAGTTTTACACTCTCTGTTGATCTGTTAGTCAATTACCTGGGGTGAACACACGCCAAAACCAGATAGGTGATGGGAGGGGTGTTACAACTGAACGGTCTTGTTTTCGAAACAGAGCCCCAACATTATTCAGTAAGCATTTCAAAAGCGATGCCGAACTGTCCTAGCGAACAGAAATGCTGTTGTCAGTTCTCCTCGCGCCAACCAATGAAAATCAATCTGCCTCAGATCCGCACTACAGCGTCACAGCAGCACGAACTCGAAGCGGCTAGCAGCCGACACAGGCATGCCATTCTTCAGAGTACCGAAAGGTTAGAGTACGTAATACTGTTCAAATTTTGCAGATCACGGGCTAAACTGTCGTAAATGTCACATTATGTCATTTTAGTCTCATTCACATCGACGTCTTGTTTTGGATTTTATGTTTCGTAATATGAGCTAGAAATGGAGTGTAGTACCACATTGTACAAATACATGTATATAAACACCCGAAAAATTCGTCCTTTTTTACTGTTTTCCGTCGTTCCCCAGTTGCTTCAAAATTCATGGAGGTACATTCCGTCTATGCAACTAATTGAAGGCAGTTTGTTTATTGCCATACGTATTTCGCTTCCATTTTTCTTAATGATGCTTCACAAATAAAA
This sequence comes from Schistocerca piceifrons, assembly GCF_021461385.2. Classification (NCBI taxonomy): domain Eukaryota; kingdom Metazoa; phylum Arthropoda; class Insecta; order Orthoptera; family Acrididae; genus Schistocerca; species Schistocerca piceifrons. Next base: position 509,417,160 of record NC_060140.1, read on the forward strand.
GAAGCGAAACGTGTATATTAATAAACTGCCTTCAATTAGTTGCATAGACGGAACACATCTCCACGAACCCGAAAAATCGTTGAAGAGTGTGTCAAAGCATAAGAAGATGCATAGAATGTGGTTGTAGCTCGCTCCTATAGATCCAAATGATGAAGTAGCCTACTTCCCTGTATGATATATCAACGATTTGGTTCATAAAAGCTAAATTTAAAAAATTGCTTTTTCCAGAGCGCGTGACGAGTGCCGCTATAGAAGTTCGTTTTGGTTTATAACATGCATCTGTTGAATCAAAATGTTTCATATATGGTGGTATAGTCTGCAAATATTGTGGTGGGAACCTTTCATCTCTGTCTACTGTCGTTAAGGATTAGATCGCAGATAAATACTTGTGACAAGCTAGAGTATAAAGAAGATTGCTGCTAGTTCCATTCGCAGTGATTTACGTTGTGCTCTTAGATTCCTGTCTGATCACACTCTCGGAAATCGCTACGTATTCCGAAAAAATGGTGAATTATTTGTGACAAGAAGTAGTACAAATGTCACTGTAAGTTGTTTCTCGCACAGTAATTTCAACTTTCTTTTGTTAAACATATGGAAGTCACCAAACCGGCAGTAATCATGACTGAAAAAGCGCGCTCTTATGTGTAAATTACAACGAATATTTCAGAAAAATGCTTAACTTTGACGATTAACGAAGTCTCAGAGTGTGTTGCAAACACGAAGACGAAATAAAGCATTTTCTCATCGAGCGGTATACGAATCTACGCCCTTTAACACTGCAGTTTCGCGCCTTACCGGCATCACTATAGCAACTCGCATGTCGCTGCACTTTATTTTATGTAATTCCAGTCGAGAGAGACGCAGGCTGACTTCGTTGCCGAATGATGCGGGCGTAAGCCGTAAATTCATGAAATTTTGGAAGGTTTCCTTTATCAGACTTCACAAAATTCCTTTGCATTGTTGCTTAAAAGTTTTAAGCGAGTTTCGATAGTTAATAAGTAAACCATTTGTGGAAAAGACTACGCGAAGTCACTAGTAATTTCAGCTAACACTCATGTAATATGCGTAAGCAGAGCCGATGTCTTGATATTTAATGATCTTCAAACTCTTAACTGCATAAAAATAGCACGCATTTTGAGAGAATATTGACCGAAAACTTTTTTATGTTGTAATCATTAACAGTAACAACCTAATCTAACCACATTTCTAACAAAGGAAAATAGTCTATTATGAAGTCACTTTCCAACTGGACGCATCCTGTGGTGATTCTTTAGTAACACAATCACTAAATCCAAAGCTAAAACACAACATGTTTAAAATAACCGATTATAGGTGTAAATAAGGCACAGTGAACCGAACGACAGGGCCATACTGGAATCCAAAACCTCTCGGTACAGTTGTCGAAAAATCGGCGAGAGGACTGTTCGGTAACAGATCTCAGAAGCTTACTGAATAGGAAATTCGGATAAAGAACCGAAAATGATGTCACTACCGAGACTAACCTACTGCATAGATCGGTATGAACGATATGGAATAGGGCTCCCAGTTTCAGCCAGCTCAACATTGACATCAGCTGAGCAAACGTATTCTGCCTGTTGTCAGTCTAATGCAGAGTTGGCAACATTGTAGAAGCCGTTTGGCAACTATGTTACCGTGAGTTTCTTCAAGTTTCGTTTTGAATTATCCTGGTAAATTCACCTGATACTTCCTTGTCGTTCAGATGAAATATTCTTAATTATTCTCACTTGACACAGAGGGAGCAAATTTATGGTTTTGAGTTCAGGAAGCTTGTTCCAGCAGAAACGCTAGCTTGCTTCGCAATTTATTTTACAGTCTCTGTCATAGCCAGCACTGGCAGAACAAGTGAGCGCTGTTTGATACAGTTAGTGCTGAAATGTTCACCCAGCAACAGGAAGAGTGCTTTAGTTTTCACTCCAATTTCTCTGGAGACAAGATTTTTATCTCTTGTGTAAAAGAGTCACTAGCAACGGATCGACAATCAGTAAACAAATTCTGAGCCATCTCCCCAATAATTTTTCTCGCTTTATGGATTCTGTTCCCTGTAGATCTAAAGGCGAAGAACTTCTGCATACTTGATATTGCCGGTTTTTTTTCCTTATGTCAGTTATATTCACTTAGCCGTGGTAGTGAATGATTTTTTAACTGGATTTTGTTATGTATCTACCCTTACTGCTACATTTGCGTACATTACTGATAGCCTCGTAGCCGGCCGCTGTGACCTAGCGGTTCTAGGCACTTGAGTCCGGGACCGTGCTGCTGCTACGAATACTGCCTCGGGCATGGATGTGTGTGATGTCCTTAGGTTAGTTAGGTTTAAGTAGTTCTATTGGACTGATGACCTCAGATGTTATGTCCCATAGTGCTTAGAGCCATTTTATAGTCTTGTAATGCTATCTGAGTATGACTATAAACAGAACGAAGACATAGACTGTTTCGAAGCTGAAACATTGTATTATCCCGACAATTCGTGACAATTTAGGATTCGTTGTTTTATTATAGAGGACTCTTTTTGTAATGTTAACACGATAAGCTGTATTTCATTTGTGTAGTAGAGTGTATACTAAATTGCGTTTTTCCGTTAGTTTATTGAACACAGCAGTTAAACGAAAGAGATAAATAAATCACCAGAATTGTAGTATGCCATATTATCTAAGACATTCTAACAACGTGCGTATAGCTTTTCGAATTTACGTCTATCGCTGTATGTTATTAGCACTTTGCTCTCTTGTTTGTTATGCTGTGTTATACAGCATAACAATGAGGAGAGGGATCTAGCAAATTCTGTTGCCCAGTGCGCCATCGCCCAAAACCTCTACACAAAGAAGGGATCACAGAAAATTATGAACGGTCAGAAAAACGATCATAAATAACACACTGAAGAATGTAATTTAAATTCAAACCCCACTGGTAAAAAGGGAACTGGAAAACGAGGATCTGAAACCCATTCGCCTTTCAAATACATAATCCTAGTTTACCTACGTAAGAAAACTACCTCAAAGAAAATACAAAACAAACCACATTCAGAGAACTGATGGCGCTCTAAACTATGTATCAACACGTGAAACGAGTCAGACGAAAGTACATGTACGAAAGAGATATAAACTTGGAGCAAAAGTGGCACTGATGAAAAAAGGAATAATAAAAACGTAAGAAAACACACAGAGGAAAGAAGAATACTGTCGAAACCGAGCCTAGTTTGTCCTCCACGCTTCTCCATTCCTAAGTTCTCGCTGAACAAAGCAACTACCTGTGAAAGCCAAATAGTAGCAAAAATTCTAGTACTCGCTATTATGAAAAAGCCACATCACATGACCGAGCTAGGTGGCGCAGTGGTTAGCACACAGGACTCGACTTCGGAGGACGACGGTTCAGTCCCGCGCCCGGGCATCCTGATTTAGGTTTTCCGGGATTTCCCTAGATCAGTTCAGGCAAAGGCCGGGATGGTTGCTTTGAAATGGCACGGCCGATTTCCTTCCCCATTCTTCTCTAATCCGAGCTTGTACTCCATCTCTAATGACCTATTTGTCGACAGGACAGGACTCGACCTATATCACATGATTTCCAAGACCTAAAGCTGCAAATTAATAGAGTAATACTTCAGCTAGGCTGAAACTTACGCAATCTCAGTCATAATATTAACGCTGCAGCAGGTGGGTAGTCATGAGAAACCTAACTCACCAAGTTCCCAGGGACGAGAGTCCGAGCACGCCAGCAAAATCTGAAGCTTTGCATGTAACGGAAGTGACCAGAGGAACTCTTTCCACACGGTGCCAACTTAACAACAATAACGCTTTGACCAGAGGCTCTTTTCCTCACTCAAAGCCGGCCGTTATGACCAAGCGGTTCTAGGCGCTTCAATCCGAAACAGTGCGACTGCTACGGTCGCAGGTTGGAATCGTGCCTCGGCCATGGATGTGTGTGATGTACTTAGTTAGGTTTAAGTAGCTCTAAGTTTTAGGGGACTGATGACCTCAGATGTTAAGTCTCATAGTGCTCAGAGACATTTGAATCATTTTGAACCTCACTCAGAGACTACAAAAGAGTTGACCAGACTTCCACAGGAACAGAAGGAAAGTATAAACACAACCAAACAATTTGGCGACGCACTACATAGATACATTCCCTCAGTCATTTAAAGAGGGGAGGAAATGGAAAAAAAATTAACATTAAGAAATCATAAACAAAGTTGTGGAAAGTGGAGGAAACACCGCTGAAGAGCCCAGTCTGCTCATTCAGCATACCAAATAAGCAATTGATGCCATCAACATCAATCTTTTTGCACATTATTTACTGATTCTTGTACAAAATTTTCAGATTTCTATAAAAAATTCAGTCACATTGATCACACCGAACCTCCAGCTCCCCAACCCCCAAATGAGGAGTTGTTCTGTCCAAAATGAGGTGTTTCCATAAAGGAAGTGCTGCAGACTGCCAAACTTAAATGAAATTAAAAAAAAAAAAAAACAATTTTCTTAATCTATTGGATAGTGCGCGTGGAGTAATAGCACAGGTTTATTGAAAATTGAAAAACAGTAAAGTGTTCGTTTGACCACCTTTCTATGGAATAAATAATGAATAAATTAAAAGGCTAAAACTTAGCCTATTGCTCCTTGCGGACATACTCGAGGAGTAATTCAACCAAATTTCAGAAAGACATTTTTATTAGTGTGCCCGAAATCCTTCTATCAGCTTGAAAAACGCTGTGTCAAGAAATACGCGTTAAAAGATAAAAGTATGATTTTTATAAGATTAAAAACGAATTTGTGTATAAATTTTCATACATCTAAACTGCTATCGTGGCACCGCACAAAAGTCCTTCCAAGACCTCGAAATCCAGCTGCTCCACAATGATCGCCTGATTCCTAGCCGCCCGTGCTTCGCTTCACGGGAATCTTCCAGCGAGCGCCGGTGAGCATTGTCCAGGCTTTCATTGTCGCGAAGTCCGCCCCGGTAGCTGAGTGGTCAGCGTGACAGACTGTCAATCTTAAGGGCCCGGGTTCGATTCCCGGCTGGGTCGGAAATTTTCTCCGCTCAGGGGCCGGGTGTTGTGTTGTCCTAATCATCATCATTTCATCCCCATCGACACGCAGGTCGCCGAAGTGGCGTCAAATCGAAAGACCTGCACCATGCGAACGGTCTACCCGACGGGAGGCCCTAGCCACACGACATTTCCATTTATTGTCGCGATCAATAGCGAATGTTTCTGCGTGGTGTCCGACTTCGACTCTCATGCTTTGCAGCATTTTCAAAATGGGTTTAAAGCCTTCTCTAAAAATCTAAGCTGCCCTAAAGCAAGATATTTCACGGTTCTCTAGCCTCAATGGACGTCTTTTGGAGCAAACAGCCATATAGACCATACCGACTGGCATCCACGAGTACTATCAGATATTTCACCAACAGCGCCGACTGTGTCCGCATTCGTATCTCCTCCATCGGCAGACCCGAGCGCCCGAAGTAAATGACGCTTAACTTTGTTCCTAAATGAGATATTAACTTGGGGTTTAGATATGATATTCTACTCACTTGTATCTTATCGTAAGACACATATGGCCGCAAATATTGGGAAATAGCTCAAAAGTGGATGAGAAATATTGAACTTGTAACGTCACCGCATGATGTACCTCGCCGCACGTGTACTGGTTGGGCTCGCCGATCCTACCTTCGTCAGCAGCGGACAGCTCTGCAAATGCTCCACTAGGGTACGCCATCAGACTTGCGGAAAAATATCATCCGCACTATTCCGAAGGCTGCAAGAGCTGACAAGTGGGAGAATTATCGCGCAATCAGCTTAACAGCTCATTCATTCAAGTTCCTGACAAGAATAATATACAGAAGAATGGAAAAGAAGATTGAGGATTTACTAGATGACGATCAGTTCGGCTTTAGGAAAGATAAAGGCACCAGACAGGCAATTCTGACGTTACGGTTGATGAAGGAAGCAAGACTAAAGAAAAATCAAGACAGTTTCGTTGGAGCTGTCGACCTGGAAGAAGCATTCAACAATGTAAAATGGTGCAAGATGTTCGAAATTCTGAGGAAAATAGGAGTAAGCTATACGGAGAGACGAGTAATATACACTATGTACAAGAGCCAAGAGAGAATAGTAAGAGAGGAAGACCAACAAGCAAGAGCTCGGATTAAAAAGCGTGTAAGACAGGGATATAATCTTTCCCCCTTACTGTTCAATCGGTACATCTAAGAAGCAATGATGTAAATAAACGAAAGGTTCAGGAGTGGAATTAAAATACGAGGTGAAAGGGTAGGAATGATACAATTTGCTGATGATATTGCTATCGTCGGTGAAAGTGAAGAAGAATTAAACTATATGGTGAACAGAACAAACAATGTAATGAGTACAGAATACGGATTGAGAGTAAATCGAAGGAAGAAGAAAGTTATGAGAAGTAGCAGGAATCAAAACAGCGAGAAACTTAACATGGGGATTGATGGTCCTGAAATACATTAATTTAAAGAATTCTGCTACCTAGGCAGCAAAATAACCAATGACGGCCGGAGCAGGCAGGACATCAAAAGCAGACTAGCCCTGGCAAAAAGGGCTTTCCTAGCCAAGAGAAGTCTACCAAACATAGGGCTTAACTTGAGTAAGAAATTTCTGAGATTGTACGTCTGAAGCACAGCATTGTATGGCAGAGAAACATGGATTGTGCGAAAAATGGAACGGAAAAGAATCGCAGCATTTGAGATGTGGTGCTACGGACGAGTGCTGAAAATTAGATAGACTGATAAGGTAAGGAATGTGGAGGTTCTGCGCAAAAAATGGTTCAAGTGGCTCTGAGCACTATGGGACTCAACTGCTGAGGTCATTAGTCCCCTAGAACTAGTTAAACCTAACTAACCTAAGGACATCACAAACATCCATGCCCGAGGCAGGATTCGAACCTGCGACCGTAGGGTTCTGCGCAAAATCGGAGGAAAGGGGTAGGTGGAAAACATTGACAAGGAGGAGGGACAGGACGATAGGATATCTGTTAAGACATCAGGGAATGACTTCCATGATACTACAGGGAGCTGTAGAGGGCAATAACTGAAGAAGAAGACAGAGACGGGAATACATCCAGCAAGTAACTGAAGACGAGGCTGCAAGTGATACTTTTGAGATGAAAAGGTTGGCAATGGAGAGCAATTCGTGGCGGGCCGCATCAAACAAGTAAGAATATTTATGACAGAAAAAAAGGGTACTCCACATTCATGCTTGCCTTATCCGACGTAATATGGTAGTTCTCAGGGTAATGATAATACAAGACTACTATCAGTTGGCTTACATTTACGAAAACGATGTGCAGAACTGCGCCCTACCCGAGAGAGCAGGATCGACAGACGACATGCTCAACTGCTGCATGTGCGGTGAGGTACGTCATCCGGTGACGTCACATGTACAACACTTCTAATCCACTTTAGGGGGATTTCCCGACATGTGGGACCCCATGTGTCTTACATTAAATTACTCGGCTCAGGATCACCAACATCGCTTCGGGGGTTTTCAAACAACAAGAATCACACTGTATATACATGTAAACCTGATACAAAACCGACATGAGTGCATAAAATGTGGGAAACTACGGCTGATAGGGGGAAACTCAGGGGCTTACTCTTTATTCCAGCCTGGTGTACTAAATGAACGGGAAGTGTGAGGTGCTAATGATTGAAAAATGAAGCGAACTTGAGTGAAACATTTTTAAATGGCTCGTATAGATACCTTTCAAGGTTCTCCGATGCTTATTGCAAGAAAATAAGAAAGAAAGCTATATACATTGTAGCTACACGTGCTCTCCTAATGCAGGTCTGTGTTGCTGGTGAATGCAAGATGCAGAATGTACTGCGGCAGCGACCTAAGAAGGTTTCGTTGAATAGTTAGTTCGCAGTGCGAGTCATTAAGTAATCATGAAATTATCGGCTGCTCTTCTCCAAACACATAAAAGAGGTGTGGCTTGAAACACGTACACTGAAGTGAATGAAGTCATGAGATGCCTCCTAATATCGTATCGGACCTTCTTTTGCCCTGCGTAGTGCAGCAACTCGATGTATCATAGACTCTACAATACGCTGTAAGTCCGTAGCAGAAATATTGAGCCATTCTGCTCAATAATTGAGAAAGTGTTGCCGGTGCAGGATTTTGTGCACGAACTGACCTCGATTATGTCCCAAGGTTGTTCAATGGGATATATGTCGGACAATCTGGGTGGCAAAATCATTTGCTCGAACTGTCCAGGATGTTCTTCAAACCAGTCGCGAACAGTTGTGGCCCAGTGACAATCCATGAAAGGCTCCAAGTTTCCGAACATAGCCATTTCCAAACAATGGTCTGTTCAGACGGACCATAAGACCGAGTTCATTCCATGTAAACAGAGCCCACATCATTTACTGGACCACCATTGGCTTGCACAGTCCCTTGTTGACAATATGGCTCCATGGGTTTTGTTTTCTGCACCAGACTCGAACCCTACCATCAGCTGTTACCAACTGATCAGGCCACAACTTTGCACTTGTCTAGAGTCCAACAGATATGGTTTCGATCCCTAGAGAGGCGCTGCAGACTATGTCGTGCTGTCAGCAAAGGCACCCTCGACGGTCGTCTGCTGCCTTAGAGCATTAACGCCAAATTATGCCTCACTGTCCTAGTGGATTCGCCGTAGTACGTCTGACATTAATTTCTGCGGTTAATTTACGCAGTGTTGTTTGTGTGTTAACACTGGCAACACTGCACAAATGCCACTCGTCCTGGTCCTTAAGGGAAGGCCGTCGGCCACTGCGCTCTCCTTGGCAGGAGACAATGGCCAAAATTTGGTATCCTCGGCACACTCTTGATACTGTGGATATCGGAATATTGCATTCCCTAAAGATTTCCGAAATGGCATGTTCCACGCATCTAGCTCCAACTACAATTCGGCGTTCAACTCTTAATTACAGTCGAGCACTCTATGGAAGAATCTCCGTAGCTTGGGGGTCGGAAAGGCAAAATCGGAAACTACTTTTCATGTGTCAGCTAACGAATTAAATGAATTCTTCTCTGCACCTCTGAATACCAGCACGGCTGATAATTACCGTCCACAAGAATCCCCAAACAGGATAACTAACAACGATAGCTTCCATCTAAAACATGTAACAACAAATACGGCAAGAAAAGCAATAATGAGAATCTCTTCTGATGCAATAGGCAACGACAGTATCGGTATAACCATGATTAAGGTTAAGGAATAGAAAAGCAACTGGAATCACTCAATAGAGGAAAGTCCACTGGACCTGACGGGATACCAATTCGATTCTACACAGAGTACGCGAAAGAACTTACCCCCCTTCTAACAGCCGTGTACCGCAAGTCTCTAGAGGAACGGAGGGTTCCAAATGATTGGAAAAGAGCACAGATAGTCCCAGTCTTCAAGAAGGGTCGTCGAGCAGATGCGCAAAACTATAGACCTATATCTCTTACGTCGATCTCTTGTAGAATTTTAGAACATGTTTTTTGCTCGCGTATCATGTCATTTCTGGAAACCCAGAATCTACTATGTAGGAATCAACATGGATTCCGGAAACAGCGATCGTGTGAGACCCAGCTCGCCTTATTTGTTCATGAGACCCAGAAAATATTAGATACAGGCTCCCAGGTAGATGCTATCTTTCTTGACTTCCGGAAGGCGTTCGATACAGTTCCGCACTGTCGCCTGATAAACAAAGTAAGAGCCTACGGAATATCAGACCAGCTGTGTGGCTGGATTGAAGAGTTTTTAGCAAACAGAACACAGCATGTTGTTATCAATGGAGAGACGTCTACAGACGTTAAAGTAACCTCTGGCGTGCCACAGGGGAGTGTTATGGGACCATTGCTTTTCACAATATATATAAATGACTTAGTAGATAGTGTCGGAAGTTCCATGCGGCTTTTCGCGGATGATGCTGTAGTATACAGAGAAGTTGCAGCATTAGAAAATTGTAGCGAAATGCAGGAAGATCTGCAGCGGATAGGCACTTGGTGCAGGGAGTGGCAACTGACCCTTAACATAGACAAATGTAATGTATTGCGAATACATAGAAAGAAGGATCCTTTATTGTATGATTATATGATAGCGGAACAAACACTGGTAGCAGTTACTTCTGTAAAATATCTAGGAGTATGCGTGCGGAACGATTTGAAGTGGAATGATCATATAAAATTAATTGTTGGTAAGGCGGGTACCAGATTGAGATTCATTGGGAGAGTCCTTAGAAAATGTAGTCCATCAACAAAGGAGGTGGCTTACAAAGCACTCGTTCGGCCTATACTTGAGTATTGCTCATCAGTGTGGGATCCGTACCAGATCGGGTTGACGGAGGAGATAGAAAAGATCCAAAGAAGAGCGGCGCGTTTCGTCACAGGGTTATTTGGTAACCGTGATAGCGTTACGGAGATGTTTAACAAACTCAAGTGGCAGACTCTGCAAGAGAGGCGCTCTGCATCGCGGTGTAGCTTGCTCGCCAGGTTTCGAGAGGGTGCGTTTCTGGATGAGGTATCGAATATATTGCTTCCCCCTACTTATACCTCCTGAGGAGATCACGAATGTAAAATTAGAGAGATTAGAGCGCGCACGGAGGCTTTCAGACAGACGTTCTTCCCGCGAACCATACGCGACTGGAACAGGAAAGGGAGGTAATGACAGTGGCACGTAAAGTGCCCTCCGCGACACACCGTTGTGTGGCTTGCGGAGTATCAATGTAGATGTAGATGTAGATTAAGAATGTTGCCGATATCTTAGTACCTGTCTTAACTGACATATTTAATTTTTCCCTCGTGAACGGAATATACCCCACTGCATGGAAAAGAAGCATAATTCGACCCATCCCTAACATCGAAAACCCGCAACTGCCTAGTGATTACCGACCAATTAGCATACTGCCTGCTGTTTCCAAAGCATTCGAATATATTGTTCATGACCAAATCACTGAACACTTGCATGAATTCAGCCTATATGACAAATTTCAATCCGGTTTCCGTAAACATCACAGCACAAACACTGCTCTAATTAAAGTAACAGATGACCTGAAATGTGCCATCGACAATCGAAAGGCAACAATATTGACGCTACTGGACCTCAGCAAAGCTTTTGACTCTGTTAACTTTGACATATTGCTCATAAATATGCAACAGCTTAATTTCTCTGATAGTGCAATGAGATGGTTTGAAAGCTACTTAGAAGACAGACAGCAATGTGTTGTCTTCGCAAATGAAAAATCTTCCTGGAAACATGTTTCCTTGGGAGTGCCACAAGGATCAGTCTTAGAACCACTTTTGTTTTCTTTATATGTCAACGATATTTCGTCGGTTCTGTCCTCCTGTAAATATCATTTCTATTACGACGACCTCCAGCTCTACCTAAGCGTCAGACCTGAAGACGTACACTGCAATCGCTCAGATGAATGATGATCTGTCTTCGGTAGCGACATGGGCGAGAAGCCTGGGTCTTAAACTAAATGCAAAAAAGACGCAAGTAATCTTAATAGCCCATCAGAAATTAATAAGTTCAGATTTCCGCGAACGGCTACCTCCTATTCTGCTCGACGGTACTCCAATACCATATCAGAAAACAGTGAAGAACTTTGGTGTAACTTTGGATGAGCATCTGAACTGGGCGGAGAATACAGTCGCAGTGTGCCGAAAGACGTCTGCTTGTCTCTATGCCCTCAAAAATTTTCGGAACATACTTCCACAGGACTTGAAATGCCAGCTCGTGCAAGCACTCGTTCTACCGAACCTCCACTATTGTGATGTGATTCAACAAGGCACGAGTAGTGAAAACAAAAGACGGCTAGAGCTAACCATGAATGCCTGTGTGCGTTACACCTGCAACATTCGCCGATATGATCATGTTAGTGCTTCATACTCCGAGCTAAAGTGGCTCCGGCCGGACAAATTGCGTGACTACCACACTCTATGTCTACTTCACAGACTCCTCGTCGCGCAAGCACCCCAGTACCTTGCTTCAGAGATTAAAAACCTGTCATTCCATCATAATCGAAACACGAGGTCACTCTTATTTGGTATCCTAAATGTGCCCACTCAAAAATCAAAAACTTTTGCAAACTCCTTCTCAGTTGTCGCTGTCCGCCTCTGGAACAAACTGCCCCTTACTTTGCGCAAAATTCAATCTCCTGCTGCTTTTAAGAAGAAGTTGAAGCATTTCCTACTATCATCCTCATAAAGTTCTCCACAAAATTAATGTACCAGGCCAATCCTCTCATCTGTCAAATAGCAAAGCTAGCGTCTCCTATCTTGCTCCTGAGATGCCTTCCCCTTCATCTATCTCTTTTAGCCAGGCAATCTTCTTTTCCTTTATATTTCCTTAATTATGTTTCATCATGTCTATTCTTCTCCTCCCTTCACCATGAGTCTCCCTCATACTCCCTGCTGCCAGCACTCCTATCTAAAATTTGTCTCTTCAATAATGTCTAATTATAACAGTACTTATGATCTACGAATATAAACTCTATATGTATGTATTTTTCCAGGTGTACCTTTCTAATTGTTTATTTCACTTTTTGTACTAAATGTAGTTTAACATGCCTACTAAAACGTATGAATGTAAAATAAGTAGAATGCCTGGTTAGATGTAAGAGAGGGCCTGATGGCCCTAATCTTGCCAGGTTAAATAAATAAATAAATAAATAATCAAGTTGGAAAGGTTTATACGTGAACCACATGAGTAAAAATGACAGCTTCGCCAATGTGCTGTTCTTTTGTACCTTGTGTACATGATACTACCGCCATATGTATGCGTGCATATCAGTATCCCATGACTTTTGTCATTACAGTATAAATAGCTGTGACAGCGGCCTTAGAGAATTTCTATAACTAATTGGTCCACAGTACGAGACAGTAGATAAGCACGAAATTATTGGTTGTTCTTCTCTAAACGCATTGGACAGGTGTGGCTTGAAACACGCACTTTCTTAAAGTGTACGATGATGAGTCAAAACTTAATCATCACTGGCCACCGCCAGAGTGAATGGCCCTTGTGGCGTTGTAGGCATATGACGCTACAAGGAAAGTATATGAGCGACGACGTGGCCCACAAATAGATAATTTCAGCGATGTAAGTGACACTGACCAAGGACCTAATGCCTGGAAACTAGAATGTCGGAAAGACGAAGCTGCTCGGCTGATGGTCTGCTGCTTTCATGGGTATCTGTGTAAAGTATTTTAGAGGTAGAGGAACCACGAGTAGACGACAGCATGTTGGACGCCCATTTCTAAAACAGAATGTGGAGGTAAAAAAGGATAGGCGGTGGAAAGTTACCAAACACTTATCGAAGACCCGCCAACAGAATCTCTGCTGTATTTCGTTCCAGAGAACACTACTAAGAAGGTGGTCATAATGTTTTGGTCATCAGTGGAAATAAAAACATAATTCAAATTTTTATTTAAATTTACTATGCATTTTGAGGCTTTGCTCCGTCATTGTATGGCACTCCCGGTGTTTAGTTCAGGTGTATCGCTGCTGGGAAGCCAGCTATTACGAATATCTGCAGTCCTGTGCACCTTGTTGTACACTCCCCTCCAGAACACTGCTTTTGAACTTCCTGCGTTCACTGTTCACAAACATCAAGTACAATGGCATGGCCACCGGTGTTTTTCAGGTTTGTTGAATTACTTATTCTTGGCAGTGTTCTCGAAATCCATGTTTGAACCACGACGATGGCTCCGATCTTGTTGTGAGCCGCAGTGCCTAGAGAGCCACACTCATTAGAAGCAGTGACTGAAGCAGGCTCTAAGCCTTGAGTGTTCCCAGCTGCAGCTGGTCCCGCGGTAACGGTACCGGCACATGGGCCAGAGAGCAGACCCGCCACCTCTCCCTAGCCAGCCTCCTGGCACGTTCTGCCCGATTCCCTTGTGCTAAACACTCTACTGAAATTTTATTGGTATATTCTCTGCATAATCATTGACACTGTGAAGCATTTACGTGAAATAAAAGAAATCGTCGAACTTTCGTTCTGAAATTGTTCGTTTCTCAGTGAGACGAGACACCCTCCGAAAACCTTCAGCGTTAGACAGTATAATTTTGTTACACATTACGTGCTCCACAAATCAGTTGCTTTAACAGTTTTCCCACTCTTTCATCTCACTGAATATTTCCATTTTGGTCCTATGGACTATGTAAATGATAAATCAGATAGTTGTGCTTTCAGTCTGTGGAACAATAATTTTCTATCGGACACGTTTGTTTTCTTTGAATATTCATTTTCAGCTTTTACTCCTGATGGAAGTTGCTGATGCCTATTCGTTGCATATCCAATGACGTCAGACTTGTCGTGCCTCCTACATTAGTGGTCAGATGTTTCATTTCAGTGTACAAACACACTGTAAAAACTAAATAGGCCAACAAAATAAACATTTTTTCTGTCACTAAATACCATACAATATGGTTAGATTTTAACATTTACAAAGTACCTATTCTTTGCCCACAGAACAGCTGCACAACTTGTGCCGTTCTGGAGTTCAGATTTTGTTGTGTTTTGCTGTCCAACACGTCTGTAAATTATACAACAGATCTTCAACTTTAGGTGATCTCGCTTTTCCGTCCTCCCTATCAAGTTCACCCCATAAGAGTTCAGAGGAATTGAAGTCAGGTGACTAACTTGGTCAAATCATATTCCTCAGTTCCCCACATTTGTCTTTTCTATTGACATATCCTCTACACAATTTAAACGCGTGTTTGGGATCATTGTTCAGATGCAAAACAAAGCAACGACCGATAAGCCTCTTGCCAAAAGAGCTGCAATGTTGATCAGTTTTCTCTGATGTCCTTTCTTCCTTAATGTTCCGTTAATTCTCACTAGATCACCGACTGTATCACCAGCGAAACATTCCCATACCATGACCGCCCCTCCATTATGTTTTACCATTCTTTTCATACTCTGACTCTTTATGCGTTCTCACCGAACTCAACGAACAAACATTCGACGATGGCTTCCAAAGACTTCAAATTTAGCTTCGTCCGTAAATAACATTTTGTACCATTGGTGCGCCTTCCAGTTTTTATATTGCTGCGTCCACTGCAATCTTTTCACCTTATTTTGTTTGCCTCATAAAGCTTTTTGGCAGCTGTGCACCGCTTTACACAGGGTGATTCAAAGAGATGGGAAATTATGGAAATTTAATAATTTCATGCAAACATAATTTTAACAAGATTTATGTATGTCATTTGACAGTAAACATAATGCCGTTTTGGAATATATACAGTACAATTTATTTCTTGAAAGGTATCATCTTGCAGATGAGCTCCTTCTCTACGCGTGTATTCCCCAGTCTCTTGGTTACATTATTCGTGCTTTGACGTAACTTCTCAGCTGGAATTTCGGCAGTTGCTTCTCAGACTCGGGCTTTTAATTCTTCCGTTTTTGCGATCGACTAAGGAACACTTTGCTTATAAATTGACCACAGAAACAGAAATCACAAGTTGACAGGTTAGGGCATCTGGATGACTATTAAATGTCATCATTTCTCGAAATTAGATGCTCCTCAAGTAACGGGCGCACAGCAGCCATCGATATTCGTGCTGTATGAGACGGTGACCCATCTTGTTGAAACTAGGCTGTGTCAGTAATACCTGGAAATTTCTGTAGCTGTTGCACAACAAAGGTTTCAAGCATGTCCACGTTGAACGCTGATACAGCTCTGTAGGGTTGTCTTGCACCCAATATCTAAAATTTTGTTTGTCAACAATGGGCTTCGTCTGACATCCACAGCTTGTTAATAAACTCTTCTTCCTCGTTTACGTTTTCAAACATTAATTCACAGAATCGTTGTCGCGTAACATGATCGTTGGGTTTCAGTTCCTAGACGACCTGCAACTTGTATGGAAGGCATTGCAAGTCCTGTAGTGAATTTCTTCGAACACTGGAACTGTGCAACTGAAAGATACTGAGTGACGACGAATTGACCGATTTGGACTTCTTGAGATAGCATCTCGAACAGTTTGGATATTGGGTACGAACAATTAGCACATTGCTTAGAGGTTTCTTTTTCATTGTCGAACTAGTTTCCTTCAAATTACGTATCCATATTTTAAATGCATGTGCTGATGGAACACGGTCGAACTTATGGACGTCCATTACAGTGGTGAGATTCGAGAGAAAGAGTTTAACTTTACTCGCGTTAAAATCTGAGTTCCGATTAAGACTGGTAGCCTCCGGTTTGCGAACGCTGACTGACGCATTTCTTGTAAGAAACCTAATGGGCCAATCCTTTCAAGCGATTTTGGATGATATATTAAAATTATGCTGAATATTATTTGTCTCGCCATACTCATACACTAACCTTCTCAACTACTGAAGATATTTCTGAGTGACAATCTCCACTCCTTCTAAATTAACAAAGTATGTGTAGACCATATGTGGCTTGAATTCAAAGAAATAGTGTCAGCAGCAGTTGAGAGATTTGTACCGAATAAATTAACAAATGACGGAATTAATCCCCGTCGGTACACAAAACGGGTCAGAACGCTGTTGCAGAAACAGCTAAAAAACATGTCAAATTTAAACGGACGCAAAATCTCCAAGATTGGCGATGTTTCAAAGA
The DNA here is from genome assembly GCF_021461385.2 of Schistocerca piceifrons. Lineage (NCBI taxonomy): Eukaryota > Metazoa > Arthropoda > Insecta > Orthoptera > Acrididae > Schistocerca > Schistocerca piceifrons. Next base: position 509,433,748 of record NC_060140.1, read on the forward strand.
AGATCGAGATTTAGCGCGGACTTCAATGCGAGATGCTTATAATAGTTTCCACAGTTAATCTTTGCCTCGAAACCTGGCAGAAAATCCATAGAGATTCTAGTTGTTTGTGAACTATGCCAGCGGCAAAACACAATCAATGCTTTCTGTGCGCGATAGCAATGGAAATAAGGCAGAGTTACTAAACACGGCCTTCCGAAATTCCTTCACCAAACAAGACGAAATAAATATTCCAGAACTGGAATCAAGAACAGCTGCCACCACGAGTTCCGTAAGAGTAGAAATACTCGCAACTTAAATCATTTAACTAAAGCAAGTCTTCCGATACAGATTGTATACCAGTTAGGTTCGTTTCAGAGTATGCTGGTACAACAGCTCCATAGTTAACAATCGTATACAGCCGTTCCCTCGACGAAAGATCCGTACGTAAAGACTGGAAAGTTGCACAGGTCACATCAATATTCAAGAAAGGTAGTAGGAGTAATCCACTAAATT